>NC_086454.1:337453814-338836314 GCF_028390025.1 Pseudophryne corroboree
CCAGAGCTCATTCTGACCATGTTACAGGCAAACCACTTTGTAGCTGCATTTTAATTGCCTGTAATCGCACTGGACTCGCTACATAAAATGAGAATGACAACCTTTTATCCGCTATATAGGCGTTGTTCTGTATCCGCTGCATGGTTACTACGTGTATTACGGCCTGTGCTGGGCATAGGACATGTTTCCAGTGCAGAACGTTCAGTGCAGCCACATCACAGAGCTCAGTAAGTACCACGCGTGGAAATACGCCGTAACTAATACATGCAACCAGGAGACGCGTCTCACAGCCAAGAAAGCCATGGGCTGCTATTACTGCCTCATTTATATAGTGCTGGCATATCACCCACAGAAGGTACCAATGGCCTGACCCATTCAGCTTACAATCTAAGAGGTACGAGGAACAGGAATACATAGGGTGTAAGAGTTGTAGCCGGGGAAAGTGTGCGCTTACTGTATAGCAACAGCGTTACCAGGCGCCGGATATAAAGCCGCATAAATCCTGAATAAAGGCAGGAAGAGGGCCATTCATTTTTATTGGGCGCCCATCAGAACAATTCAATTGTTTCTCCGATGGGGCGCTCATTACTTTTTAAGCTCCCAAATACTGTAGATGGTGTTTAGCCGCAAATAGTGGCTGATCCCGGCTAAAGTCCTGGTTTGGGCGCCTAAACCACAGACATATCGCCGTCTCAAAAGGCAGCGAGAAGAAATGTCTCTCCCGGCGCTAATGAGCATCCAAATGTTGCAACAATTTAATTGCTCTGTTTTGCGTTCCCTAGTGGTTGCCTCGGGGGAAATTACTGAATCGCCCCCAAAGTGCTCAAGCCCTTGGCACAGACACAAAACATATGCTGAGCACCCTTCTGTATGGGGTGGGGCCACTGCCCGGGGTCCTGCATACTCCCCCTGTATGTCTTCCCCCGATTATCCCACAGCTCTAGGTATGAGAGCATAATAAATATAAGGGTTATTATGTGCACAATGAGGTATACACATGATATACTGGGGTGTAATATACACTGGAGGTATACACATGATATACTGGGGTGTAATATACACTGAGGTATACACATGATATACTGGGGTGTAATATACACTGAGGTATACTGGGGTGTAATATACACTGAGGTATACACATGATATACTGGGGTGTAATATACACTGAGGTATACACATGATATATTGGGGTGTAATATATATACTGGAGGTATACACATGATATACTGGGGTGTAATATACAGTGAGGTATACACGATATACTGGGGTGTAATATACACTTGAGGTATACACATGATATACTGGGGTGTAATATACACTGAGGTATACACATGATATACTGGGGTGTAATATACACTGAGGTATACACATGATATACTGGGGTGTAATATACACTGGAGGTATACACATGATATACTGGGGTGTAATATACACTGGAGGTATACACATGATATACTGGGGTGTAATATACACATGATATACTGGGGTGTAATATACACAATATATTGGGGTGAAATATACACTGAGGTATACACACGATATACTGGGGTGTAATATACACTGAGGTATACACATGATATATTGGGGTGTAATATATATACTGGAGGTATACACATGATATACTGGGGTGTAATATACAGTGAGGTATACACATCATATAATGGGGTGTAATATACACTGAGGTATACACATGATATACTGGGGTGTAATATACACTGAGGTATACACATGATATACTGGGGTGTAATATACACTGAGGTATACACATGATATACTGGGGTGTAATATACACTGGAGGTATACACATGATATACTGGGGTGTAATATACACTGGAGGTATACACATGATATACTGGGGTGTAATATACACTGGAGGTATACACATGATATACTGGGGTGTAATATACACTGGAGGTATACACATGATATACTGGGGTGTAATATACACATGATATACTGGGGTGTAATATACACAATATATTGGGGTGAAATATACACTGAGGTATACACACGATATACTGGGGTGTAATATACACTGAGGTATACACATGATATACTGGGGTGTAATATACACTGGAGGTATACACATGATATACTGGGGTGTAATATACACTGGAGGTATACACATGATATACTGGGGTGTAATATACACTGGAGGTATACACATGATATACTGGGGTGTAATATACACATGATATACTGGGGTGTAATATACACAATATATTGGGGTGAAATATACACTGAGGTATACACACGATATACTGGGGTGTAATATACACTGAGGTATACACACGATATACTGGGGTGTAATATACACTGAGGTATACACAATATACTGGGGTGTGATATACACTGAGGTATACACACAATATACTGGGGTGTAATATACACTGAAGTATACACATGATATACTGGGGTGTAATATACACTGGAGGTATACACATGATATACTGGGGTGTAATATACAATGAGAAATACACATGATATATTGAGGTGTAATATACACATGATATACTGGGGTGTAATATACACATGATATATATAGGGGTGTAATATACACTGAGGTATACACATGATATACTGGGGTGTAATATACACCGAGGTATACACTTGATATACTGGGGTCTAATACAGTGAGGTAAACACATGATATATTGGGGTGTAATATACACTGGAGGTATACATATGATATATTGGGGTGTAATATACACATGATATATTGTAGTCACCCCAATGGCGTGTAATATACACTGAGGTATACACATGATATACTGGGGTGTAATATACACATGATATATATTAGGGTGTAATATACACTGTGAGAAATACACATGATATACTGGGGTGTAATATACACTGAGGTATACACATGATATACTGGGGTGTAATATACACCGAGGTATACATATGATATACTGGGGTGTAATATACACTGGAGGTATACATATGATATGTTGGGGTGTAATATACACCGAGGTATACATATGATATATTGGGGTGTAATATACACTGGAGGTATACATATGATATATTGGGGTGTAATATACACTGAGGTATACACATGATATATTGGGGTGAAATATACACTGAGGTATACACATGATATATTGGGATGTAATAGGATTTTAATTACCTACCGGTAAATCCTTTTCTCGTAGTCCGTAGAGGATGCTGGGGTTCCATTTAGTACCATGGGGTATAGACGGGTCCACCAGGAGCCATGGGCACTTTAAGAATTTGATAGTGTGGACTGGCTCCTCCCTCTATGCCCCTCCTACCAGACTCCGTTTAGAAACTGTGCCCGAGGAGACGGACATACTTCGAGAGGATTATACACAGATAGTGGTGAGATGAACACCAGCTCATACATAACAAAAAAGGAAAGCCAAGCTAACCAAACTGAAAGTAACAATGCATGAAAACGAAGCACGGGGCGGGCGCCCAGGATCCTCTACGGACTACGAGAAAAGGATTTACCGGTAGGTAATTAAAATCCTGTTTTCTCTTATGTCCTAGAAGATGCTGGGGTTCCATTTAGTACCATGGGGATGTACCAAAGCTCCCAGTAAGGAAGGGAGAGTGCAGAGGTTCCTGCAGAACCTATTGACCAAACTGTAGGTCCTCAGAGGCCAAAGTATCGAACTTGTACAACTTAGCAAACGTGTTCGACCCTGACCATGTACAGCTTTGCCGAGCAGCTAAAGCCGAGTCACCCCGGGCAGCCGCCCAGGAAGAACCCACTTTACGAGTAGAGTGGGCCTGAACAGATTTTGGACACGGCAAGCCTGTCATAGAATAAGCATGCTGGATAGGAAACCTGATCCAGCGAGAAATCTTCTGCTTAGGAGCAGGACACCCAACCTTGTTGGGATCATAAAGGACAAACAGAGCATCCGACTTCCTGTGACAATAAGTTCTCTTCACATATATTTTCAAAGCCCTCACAACATCCAAGGACTTTGAGGCAATTGAGGAATCAGTAGCCACTGGCACCACAATAGGTTGGTTGATATGAAAACTCGACACAACCTTTGGAAGAAATTGCTGACGCGTTCTGGGCTCAGCTCTATCTTCATGGAAAATCAAGTAGGGGCTCTTGCATGACAATGCCCCCAATTGTGACACACGTCTAGCAGATGCCAATGCCAACAGTGTGACCGCCTTCCAAGTAAGAAACTTGACGTTCACCTCCTGTAAAGGCTCGAACCCATCCGATTGCAGCAACACATTAAGATCCCAAGGTGCCGTAGGAGGCACAAAGGGTGGTTGGATGTGCAGAACTCCTTTCAAGAATGTCTGAACCTCAGGGAGAGCAGCCAATTGTTTCTGGACGAAAACAGACAAGGCCGAAATCTGGACTTTTATGGAGCCCAAGCGTAGGCCCACATTCACACCTGCTTGTAGAAAGAGGAGAAACCGTCCCAGGTGAAACTCCACCGCAGGAAACTTCTTGGATTCACACCAAGACATACTTTTTCCAAATCTGATGGTAATGTTTAGACGTTACTCCCTTCCTAGCATGGATCAGAGTAGGAATGACCTTGTTCGGAATACCCTTCCGAGCTAAGATCTGGAGTTCAACCTCCATGCCGTCAAACGTAGCAGTGGTAAGTCTTGATAGGCGAACGGCCCCTGTTGTAGAAGGTCCTCGCGAAGAGGAAGAGGCCTCGGATCCTCCAGCAGTAATTCCAGAAGATCCGCGTACCAAGCCCTTCTTGGCCAGTCCGGAGCAAGTAGGATCGCCTGAACTCTTGTTCTTTTTATTAGTTTGAGAATCCTTGGGATGAGTGAAAGTAAAGGGAACACATACATACACTGACTGGAACACCCACGGAGTTACAAGGGCGTCCACCGCCACTGCTTGTGGGTCTCTCGACCTGGAACAGTACCTCCAAAGCTTCTTGTTGAGGCGGGAGGCCATCATGTCTATTTGAGGTACACCCCATCGACTTGTTACCTCTGCAAACACCTCTGGGTGGAGGCCCCATTCTCCTGGATGGAGATTGTCTGCTTAGGAAGTTCGCTTCCCTGTTGTCCACTCCCGGAATGAAGATTGCCGACAGCGCCACCGCGTGCTTTTCTGCCCAGAGGATTCTTGTTACCTCTGACATCGCCGCTCTGCTCTTCGTTCCGCCCTGTCGGTTTATGTAGGACACTGCCGTTACATTGTCCGACTGAACCTGAATGGCTTGATCTTGCAGAAGATGTACCACTTGTAGAAGGCCGTTGTATACGGCCCTTAGTTCCAGAACGTTTATCGGAAGGATGGATTCCAGATTTGACCACTTTCCTTGGAAGTTTTCCCCTAGGGTGACTGCTCCCCAACCTCTGAGACTTGCATCCGTAGTTAGAAGGATCCAATTCTGAATCCCGAACCTGCGGCCCTCGAGAAGGCGAGAAGCTTGCAGCCAACAGAGGAGTGAAATTCTGGCTTTTCGGCGACAGATGTATCCGCTGGTGCATGTGAAGATGAGATCCCGACCATTTGTCCAGGAGATCCAGTTGGAAGGACCTTGCATGAAATCTTCCGTACTGTAGAGCCTCGTAGGAGGCTACCATCTTCCCCCAGAAGGCGAATGCACTAATGAACCGATACCCGGGGTGGCTTCAGGACATCCCGGACCATTGATTGGATCACCAACGCTTTCTCCACCGGTAGAAAGACCTTCTGCACTTCCGTGTGGAGTATCATCCCCAGGAAGGGCAGTATCCTTGTCGGCTCCAAATGTGACTTTGGAAGGTTCAGGATCCATCCATGATCCTGTAGTAGTCGAGTTGAGAGAGCAATACTCTGTAGCAGTCTCTCCCTGGAAGATGCTTTTATCAGCAGATCGTCCAGAAAGGGAATTATGTTCACTCCCTGCTTGCGGAGGAGTAGCATCATCTCTGCCATGACCTTGGTAAACACCCTCGGTGCTGTGGAGAGGCCAAATGGCAGCGCCTGGAACCGATAGCGACAGTCAAGCAGCGCAAATCTTAGATAAGCCTGGTGAGGCGGCCAGAGCAGAATGTTAAGGTACGCATCCTTGATATTTAGAGATACCAGGAATTCCCCCTCCTCCAGATCTGAGATCACTGCTCTCAGAGACTCCATCTTGAATTTGAATTCCCTCAAGTAGGGGGTTCAATGACTTTAGATTTAATATCGGCCTTACCGAACCGTCCGGTTTCGGTACCACAAACAGGCTTGAGTAATAACACTTGTGTTTTTGGCAAGGTGGAACTGGAACAATGACATTTGTTTGAACCAATTTTTGAATGGCTTCCTGTAGGATAGCACTTTGTCAGCGAAGAATTTGAAGAATCTGTGAGGTGGGAACACTTGAAACTCCAGTTTGTACCCCTGGGTAACATTATCTTTTACCCAGGGGTTTAGGCATGATGACGCTCAGACGTGACTGAAATTCTTTAGTCTCGCTCACACCTGCCCGATCTCCAGGCTGGGAGGTCCACCGTCATGCTGAAGACTTTGAGGAAGCAGAACCTGGTTTCTGTTCCTGAGAACCTGTCAGTGCAGGTTTTTTCTGGATTTTCCACGACCACCTCTAAAGAAAGTGGAAGGGGTTTTGGATTTTCTAACTTCTGCACTCCAAAAGAACTGCAGTGTAGACGTAGGATAAGATTTCCTAGGCGGTGGAGCTGCTGTGGGAAGAACGGTTGACTTACCCGCAGTTGCCGTGGAAATCCACGCATCCAGTGCATCCCCAAACAGAGCCTGACCTGTGAAGTGTAGGTTCTCCACACTTTTCTTGGATTCTGCATCCGCAGTCCATTGGCGTAGCCAGAGCCCTCTGCGTGCCGAGACTGCCATGGAAGTAGCCCTTGTATTCAGCATGCCAAGGTCCTTCATGGCCTCCACCATGAAACTTGCATGTGAAGCCAAAACAATTCAATGTCACTCCTATCCATAGTATCTAAATCTTCTAGTAACGTGCCTTACCACTTTACTATGGCTTTAGAAATCCACACACAAGCAATAGCGGGTCTAGAGTGAATTGAGCATAGTCTCAACATTGCGGTAAGCCGGCTTTTTTAAAGTGGTTGAACCAAGGTCAGGTAAAACCACCTTCTTTGACAATCTAGACACAGAAGCGTCTAGAATAGGGGGGTTTGCCCACTTTTTTCTGTCCTCTTTAAGGAAAGGGAAAGCAATAAGAACCCTTTTTGGGATCTGGAATTTTTTCTCTGGGATTTTTCAAAGAGTTTAACTCCTTAGAAGCCAGGAAGGTAAGCGAGGATTTCTTACTTTCTGTAAAATAGGATTCCTTTACCTGCTCAGGTACCTTCTCAGTAATATGTAAAATGTCCCCAATGTCTTCAATCATTATCTGCACCCCCTTTGCAAGTGATGCATCCCCCCCTTGCATATCCCCATCACCGATCCCTGTATCAGAGTCGGTATCAGGGTCAGCTTGCATTATCTGGGCAAGTGTACGTTTTTATGGGTCTGTAGGGGGGATCTTAGACAAAGCACTGGGGGCTGAGTATGTCAAAACCTCCACAGATTTTCTCAAAAACTGTGTTTCTTTCTCATTATGTGACATCCTTGTAGAAAATAAGAATTTAATTACCGATAATTCTATTTCTCATAGTCCGTAGTGGATGCTGGGGACTCTGTAAGGACCATGGGGAATAGCGGCTCCGCAGGAGACTGGGCACATCTAAAGAAAGCTTTAGGATTAACTGGTGTGCACTGGCTCCTCCCCCTATGACCCTCCTCCAAGCCTCAGTTAGGATACTGTGCCCGGACGAGCGTACACAATAAGGAAGGATTTTGAATCCCGGGTAAGACTCATACCAGCCACACCAATCACACCGTATAACCTGTGATCTAACCCCGGTTAACAGTATGATAACAGAGGAGCCTCTGAAAGATGGCTCACAACAATAACAACCCGATTTTTGTAACAATAACTATGTACAAGTATTGCAGACAATCCGCACTTGGGATGGGCGCCCAGCATCCACTACGGACTATGAGAAATAGAATTATCGGTAAGTAAATTCTTATTTTCTCTAACGTCCTAAGTGGATGCTGGGGACTCCGTAAGGACCATGGGGATTATACCAAAGCTCCCAAACGGGCGGGAGAGTGCGGATGACTCTGCAGCACCAAATGAGAGAACTCCAGGTCCTCCTCAGCCAGGATATTAATTTTGTAGAATTTTACAAACGTATTTGCTCCTGACCAAGTAGCTGCTCGGCAAAGTTGTAAAGCCGAGACCCCTCGGGCAGCCGCCCAAGATGAGCCCACCTTCCTTGTGGAGAGGGCATTTACAGATTTTTGGTTGTGGCAGGCTTGCCACAGAATGTGCAAGCTGAATTGTACTACAAATCCAACGAGCAATAGTCTGCTTAGAAGCAGGAGCACCCAGCTTGTTGGGTGCACACAGGATAAACAGCGAGTCAGATTTCCTGACTCCAGCCGTCCTGGAAACATATATTTTCAGGGCACCGACAACGTCTAGCAACTTGGAGGCCTCCAAGTCCCTAGTAGCCGCAGGCACCACCAATAGGTTGGTTCAGGTGAGACGCTGAAACCACCTTGGGGAGAAACTGAGGACGAGTCCTCAATTCCGCCCTATCCGAATGGAAAATCAGATAAGGGCTTTTTCAGGATAAAGCCGCCAATTCTGACACGCGCCTGGCCCAGGCCAGGGCCAACCGCATGACCACTTTTCCTGTGAGATATTTTAACTCCACAGATTTAAGTGGTTCAAACCAATGTGACTTTTGGAACCCAAAACTACATTGAGATCCCAAAGTGCCACTGGAGGCACAAAAGGAGGCTGTATATGCAGTACCCCTTTTACAAACGTCTGAACTTCAGGGACTGAAGCTAGTTCTTTTTGGAAGAAAATTGACAGGGCCGCAAATTTGAACCTTAATGGACCCCAATTTCAGGCCCATAGACAGTCCTGTTTGCAGGAAATGTAGGAATCGACCCAGTTGAATTTCCTCCGTCGGGCCTTACTGGCCTCGCACCACGCAACATATTTTCGCCAATTGCGGTGATAATGTTTTTGCGGTTACATCCTTCCTGGCTTTGATCAGGATAGGGATGACTTCATCCAGAAAGCCTTTTTTTCTTCAGGATCCGGCGTTCAACCGCCATGCCGTCAAACGCAGCCGCGGTAAGTCTTGGAACAGACAGGGTCCTTGCTGGAGCAGGTCCCTTCTTAGAGGTAGAGGCCACGGATCCTCCGTGAGCATCTCTTGAAGTTCCGGTTACCAAGTCCTTCTTGGCCAATCCGGAGCCACGAATATAGTGCTTTCTCCTCTCCATCTTATCAATCTCAGTACCTTGGGTATGAGAGGCAGAGGAGGGAACACATACACTGACTGGTACACCCACGGTGTTACCAGAGCGTCTACAACTATTGCCTGAGGGTCTCTTGACCTGGCGCAATACCTGTCGAGTTTTTTAATCATGTGGACGACTTCTAGGTGAAGTCCCCACTCTCCCGGGTGGAGGTCGTGCTGAGGAAGTCTGCTTCCCAGTTGTCCACTCCCGGAATGAATACTGTTGACAGTGCTATCGCATGATTTTCCGCCCAGCGAAGAATCCCTGCAGCTTCTGCCATTGCCCTCCTGCTTCTTGTGCCACCCTGTCTGTTTACGTGGGTGACTGCCATGATGTTGTCCGACTGGATCAACACCGGCTGACCTTGAAGCAGAGGTCTTGCTAAGCTTAGAGCATTGTAAATGGCCCTTAGCTTCAGGATATTTATGTGAAGTGATGTATCCAGGCTTGACCCTAAGCCCTGGATATTCCTTCCCTGTGTGACTGCTCCCCAGCCTCGCAGGCTGGCATCCGTGGTCACCAGGACCCAGTCCTGAATGCAGAATCTGCGCCCCTCTAGAAGATGAGCACTCTGCAACCACCACATGATGGATACCCTTGTCCTTGGTGACAGGGTTATCCGCTGATGCATCTGAAAATGCGACCCGGACCATTTGTCCAGTAGGTTCCACTGGAAAGTTCTTGCGTGGAATCTAACGAATGGGATTGCTTCGTAGGAAGCCACCATTTTTACCCAGAACCCTTGTGCATTGATGCACTGAGACTTGGTTCGGTTTTAGGAGGTTCCTGACTAACTCGGATAACTCCCTGGTTTTCTCTTCCGGGAGAAACACCTTTTTTCTGGACTGTTCCAGGAACATCCCTAGGAAACAGAAGACAAGTCGTCGGAACCAGCTGCGATTTTGGAATATTGAGAATCCAATCGTGCTGCCGCAACACTACCCGAGATAGTGCTACACCGACTTCCAACTGTTCCCTGGATCTTACCCTTATCAGGGAATCGTCCAAGTAAGGGATAACTAAAATTCCCTTCCTTCGAAGGGATATAATTTCGGCCATTACCTTGGTAAAGACCCGGGGTGCCGTGGACCATCCCTACGGCAGCGTCTGAACTGATAGGGACAGTTCTGTACCATAACCTGAGGTACCCTTGGTGAGAAGGGTAAATTTTGACATTAAGGTAAGCATCCTTGATGTCCCAAGACATCATGTAGTCCCCTTCTTCCAGGTTCGCAATCACTGCTCTGAGTGACTCAATCTTGAATTTGAACCTCTGTATGTAAGTGTTCAAAGATTTTAGATTTAGAATCGGTTTCACCGGGCCTTCTGGCTTCGGTACCACAATAGTGTGGAATAATACCCCGTTCCCTGGTGCAGGAGGGGTACCTTGATTATCACCTGCTGGGTGAATGGCTTCCAAAACTGCCTCCCTGTCAGAGGGAGACGTCGGTAAAGCCGACTTTTGGAAACGGCGAGGGGGAGACGTCTCGAATTTCAATATGTACCCTTGAGATATTACCTGAAGGATCCAGGGGTCTACTTGCGAGTGAGCCCACTGCGCACTGAAATTCATTGAGAACGGGCCCCCACCGTGCCTGAGTTTGTAAGGCCCTAGCGTCATACTGAGGGCTTTTGCAGAGGCGGGAAAGGATTTCTGTTCCTGGGAACTGGGTAATCTCTTCAGCCTTTTTCCTCTCCCTCTGTCACGAGCAGAAAAGAGGAACCTTTTGTCCGCTTGCCAACAAAGGACTGCGCCTGATAATACGGCGTCTTATTTTGAGAGGCGACCTGGGGTACAAACGTGGATTTCCCAGTTGTTGCCGTGGCCACCAGGTCTAAAAGACCGACCCCAAATGTCCCCTTTTAAAGGCAATACTTCCAAATGCCGTTTGGAATCCGCATCACCTGACCATTTTACTGGTAGAATTAGACAACGCACTTATACTTGATGCCAGTCGGCAAATATTCCGCTGTGCATCATGCATATATAGAAATGCATCTTTTAAATGCTCTATAGGCAATAATATACTATCCTTATCTAGGATATCAATATTTCCAGTCAGGGAATCCGACCATGCCAACCCAGCACTGCACCTCCAGGCTGAGGCGATTGCTGGTCGCAGTATAACACCAGTATGTGTGTGAATACATTTTTGGATACCCTCCTGCTTTCTATCAGCAGGATCCTTAAGGGCGGCCATCTCATGAGAAGGTAGAGCCCTTGTTCTTACAAGCGTGTGAGCGCCTTATCCCCCCTAGGGGTGTTTCCCAACGCACCCCTAACCTCTGGCGGGAAAAGGTATACAGCCAATACTTTTTAAGAAATTATCAATTGTTATCGGGGGGAAACCCACGTATCATCACACACCTCATTTTATTTTTCAGATTCAGGAAAACTACAGGTAGTTTTTCCCTCACCGAACATAATACCCCTTTTTGGTGGTACTCGTATTATCAGAAATGTATAAAACATTTTCCATTGTCTCAATCATGTAACGTGTGGCCCTACTGGAAATCACGGTCGTCTCTTCACCGTTGACACAGGAGTCAGTATCCGTGTCGGCGTCTGTATCTGCCATCTGAGGTAACGGGCGCTTTAGAGCCCCTGACGGCCTATGAGACGTCTGGACAGGCACAAGCTGAGTAGCCGGCTGTCTCATGTCAACCACTGTTTTTTTTATATAGAGCTGACACTGTCACGTAATTTTCAACAGTACATCCACTCAGGTGTCGACCCCCTAGGTGGTGACATCACTGTTACAGACACTCTGCTCCGTCTCCACATCATTTTCTCCTCATACATGTCGACACAAACGTACCGACACACAGCACACACACAGGGAATGCTCTGATAGAGGACAGGACCCCACTAGCCCTTTGGGGAGACAGAGGGAGAGTATGCCAGCACACACCAGAGCGCTATATATATAGCTATATATATATATATATATATATATATATATATATATATATATATATATATATATATATATATATATATATATATATATATATATATAACTTGTGGTAGGTCCGGCACTCCAATAACTGAAGAGAATGTGTCCTGTTGCCTTCACTGTCCAAATGGATAAATACAATCAAGCGATGTGCGGCACTCAGGTATTGAAATAAATAGTCGCCACTATCTGTCCGTCTTCAACGTTTCAATTTTTACTCAAAAAATTGTCATCAGGATGCTTCCTGATGACAATTTTTTGAGTAAAAATTGAAACGTTGAAGACGGACAGATAGTGGTGACTATTTATTTCAATACCTGAGTGCCGCACATCGCTTGATTGTATATATATATATATATATATATATATATATATATATATATATATATATATATATACACACAGGGATAACCTTATATAAGTGTTTTTCCCCTTATAGCTGCTGTATGTTTTAATACTGCGCCTAATTAGTGCCCCCCTCTCTTTTTTTAACCCTTTCTGTAGTGCAGGGAAGAGCCAGGGAGCTTCCCTCCAACTGAGCTGTGAGGGAAAATGGCGCCAGTGTGCTGAGATAGGCTCCGCCCCCTTTTTGGCGGCCTTATCACCCGTTTTTCTGTATATTCTGGCAGGGGTTAAATGCATCCATATAGCCCAGGAGCTATATGTGATGCATTTTTTGCCATGTAAGGTATTTTTATCGTGTTTTATTGCGTCTCAGGGCGCCCCCCCCCAGCTCCCTGCACCCTCAGTGACCGGAGTATGAAGTGTGCTGAGAGCAATGGCGCACAGCTGCAGTGCTGTGCGCTACCTTATTGAAGACAGGAACGTCTTCTGCCGCCGATTTTTCCGGACCTCTTCGCTCTTCTGGCTCTGTAAGGGGGCCGGCGGCGCGGCTCCGGGACCCATCCAGGCTGAACCTGTGATCGTCCCTCTGGAGCTAATGTCCAGTAGCCAAGAAGCCCAATCCACTCTGCACGCAGGTGAGTTCGCTTCTTCTCCCCTTAGTCCCTCGATGCAGTGAGCCTGTTGCCAGCAGGTCTCACTGAAAATAACAAACCTAAACTAAAACTTTCACTAAGAAGCTCAGGAGAGCCCCTAGTGTGCACCCTTCTCGTCGGGCACAGAAATCTAACTGAGGCTTGGAGGAGGGTCATAGGGGGAGGAGCCAGTGCACACCAGTTAATCCTAAAGCTTTCTTTAGATGTGCCCAGTCTCCTGCGGAGCCGCTATTCCCCATGGTCCTTACGGAGTCCCCAGCATCCACTTAGGATGTTAGAGAAATCTGGGATATCATTCCCCTTATAGAATCCACCCATGGGGGTTCGGATTCAGAAGGCTGGGAAAGCACATTGCAGTCCTGAGTACATGGAATTGACTCCTCAGGAGAAGATCAGGGCCGGCGACAGGGGGGGTCAAAGGGGACAACTGTACCGGGCCCCAAGGGTCAGAGGGGCCCCAAGGATATGCCACTTAGTGACCGTCAGGGGTGTGAGCCGTCTTGTCCAAATAGGTGGTGTGGGCGCAGCCTCAGAGTAAACAGGAGGGCGGGGGTAGCAAGTCTGCGCTGTATAGGACTGAGACAGCTGGCCATGTGGAGAGTGCCAGGGCTCCCTAAGGGCTCAGTACAAAAGTACAAAATGAAAAAGGGGGTGTGCTCTCTCTACAATGGAGCCTCAGAGTGACAGAAGCCTCTTACACACAGTCATTATGCGGCGCAAGTGTGCACCTGCTATTCCGGGTCCCTATCTGTTGCAAGCAGTTATTGGACATGGCAGCAGCTCCGCTGGGCAGGATTCCTGTGCCCTGTGCTGGCCTCTTCTGGTGGGGTGTGAGGGCCGCATGGTATCTGCTGTGTGGTGTGCGGGTCTGGATAGTGGAAAGTGCAGCGCAGGTGAATCTCTCCCCGGGGTAAGAGTGGATTGGTGAGGGTATATATTGCTTTGGCATAGGGTAGGGGAGCTGGGAATGCAGCATGTAGTCATTGGGGACAGACAGACTGAGGGAGCCACAGCTGGGTTGGACACATGTCCCCAGCATGGATGTTATTTGTGAGAATATTCCAATATGCCATATGCTGACTTTGCACTAGTCGTGTCTTGGATGACATTAAATCACTTTATGCTATGAATGGAGTGCTGGTCTTGTCTGCAGCATAGCCCCTGCTGGAGCCTGTGTGTGTGTGTGTGTGTGTGTGTGTGTGTGTGTGTGTGTGTGTGTGTGTGTGTGTGTGTGTGTGTGTGTGTGTGTGTGTGTGTGTGTGTGTGTGTGTGTATGTATGTATGTATGTATGTATGTATGTATGTATGTATGTATGTATGTATGTATGTATATATATATATATATATATATATATATATATATATATATATATATATATATAGATATAGATATATATAGGAATAGTCCGGCGGCACTCACGGCAATAAAGACAAAAGGCAGCTCCAATCAGCCAACGTTTCAATGTTATTTGTTCAACATTTTCCTCAGGGCATAATACAATATACAAACATCACATACCTTTATACCTCCACTGATCCGTCCATTCCTCCGGCCGTCCGCGCGCCATGCTCGATAAAATGACGTCATCACGGTGCGCCCGGACACCAAGTAGTACGTAGGGACCAGAGCACCATAATTATACAAAGTGCAAAGTGCTGAATAAAAAAACAAACAAGACAAACAGTAACATTACACATATTCAAAGAGTTACACTGTAGCAGCCTGCCTGTAGTATATTATAACAATGACAAAATATGTGCATACTATCAAAGGAGCTTTCATACATAATTGCACAATCGAGATTGTGTCATGAAACGATGTATAACTGATACAAATAAAGCCAAAGTACATTTCCCTTAACTCTATAGGCATAATACTAATATCTTATAGAAAGCATGATAATCCTAACTGTTCGTTTAACCCACGGGGGGACAGTGTATCCAGTAGAAAAATCCACTTGGATTCTGCTTGTAATAACCGAAGACCCCGATCACCCCCCCGTTTTAGCGGGGGGGGGGGGGGGGGGTGATCTATTATACGATGGCGTAAAGTCGCTAGAGAATGGCGGGCTTCAACAAAGTGTCTGGGGACCGGTAAATCACTTTTCCCTGACAATAATGCGTCCCTTATCGATGAACGGTGGTTCGCCATGCGTTCCTTAAATGTACTTTCAGTTTTGCCCACGTAGTGCAAACCACACGGGCAACTGAGAAGATAAATAACAAACTTCGTACTACAAGTGACTATGTCGAATGTTAAACTTTTTTCCGGTATAAGGGTGATGGAATGAATCGCCTGCTATCATATGGCTGCACGTAGTGCAGCCCAGGCATTTGAAGCAGCCTTTACGCTGCTGGTTCAAAAATGACTTGCTTTGTGTATCTGCTGGAGATGGAAATTGTATGTCCGATTTTACCACATAATCCCGAATATTTCTACCCCTCTTGTAGGCTGGCATTCTTTGATCACGTAAATTAGAGAGAGCGGGGTCAGATTGAATGACCGGCCAGAATGCTTTAGTTACCCTATTAATTTTAGTACTTGCAGTGTTAAATTTATTAACCCAGACAAACTTCGAATGACTTTTCCTAGCCACAGGAATCAAAGATTCAGATCTGGAAATTTTAAGGACCCGATTCTTGGTACGTGCCAACTCTCTAGGACAGTATCCCCTGTTCTTAAACTTATTGACCATCTCATCCAGAGCCTTGCCTTTTCAAGCTGTGTCTCATCATTGATAATTCTATGAACTCGAAGCATCTGGGAAAAAGGAAGACCTCTCTTTAGGGGTTCTGGATGATGACTACTGGCTAACAGTATATTATTCATATCTGTAGGTTTACAAAATAGCGGAGTATGAATCTGATTATCAATGAGACTGATATTAACATCTAAAAAATTCACACTAGATGTACTAATGGTATAAGTGAATTTCACTGGCGAATCAGTTTCATTATGTGTATTAATCAAAGACTCCAGTTGCTCCCTTGGACCCGTCCAAAAGAGCAACAAGTCATCAATGTATCTAAGATACAATAATACATTCGACTTAACCTCATCTTTTGAAAAAAATAATTCTTCCTCTACGCCAAACATAAAACAGTTGGCCAGAGATGGAGACACATTACTCCCCATGGCGCAGCCCTGACACTGTACATAATACGCATTGTTGAACATGAAGTAATTGCATTCTAACGTAAGACGCAATAACCGAATAAACAGTTCAACACAAGGCCCTTTGTATAGGGGATGGTTGTCAATCACCGTTTGTACAGCAGTCAGGCCATCACCATGGGGAATACACGTGTAGAGGCTCTTAACATCTATGGTCACTAGAAAACAACCCGGAGGAACTGTCTGAATCTCTGCCAATCTAGTCAAGAGTGAAGTAGTATCCTTTAAATAGTAATCATGGGTCTGAACACACGGTTGTAAGAAAAAATCAAGATACATAGAGATTTTTTGGAATAATGATCCCCTCGCAGATATGATGGGACGTGCTGGAGGAGCATATCTATCTTTATGTATCTTGGGAATTGAGTACAATAGTGGTACAATCGGATAAGTAACCATTAATGCATCACACACATCAACCGAAATATCACCATCAAGAACAGCTTTATGCAAAATAGTATCTAACTCTTTCTTATATGACGACGTGGGATCAGACTTCAAGACAACATAGGTGGAGCGGTCACTAAGTAGACGATTCACTTCAGATACATAGTCTGCTGTATTTTGCACGACTATGGCTCCGCCCTTATCCGCCGGTCTGAACACCACGTCATCATATTTGCTGAGAGACATTAATGCCTGCCATTCCTCCTTAGATAAATTACTAAACTGATCATTAGAAGAATTCGACATGCTATCAATACTCATGTCAATCGTACGACAGAAGGACTTAATGGCTGCATTCGATGAACATGGATCAAAAACTGATTTCTTATGCAAGAAGCTGGGTAATGGGTCACTAGTCACAGTCACTTTTTCAGGTGAATTGAAATATTCTTTGAGACGCAATTGTCTACTTAATTTATAACGTTCTATCTTCCATTCAAACGGTTCAAACCGCTGTGTAGGGACAAAGTTCAAACCTCTAGACAGTACCTTGTTTTCATTAGGAGTGAGAACACGATCTGAAATGTTAATGATCAGCTCCTCTTCTGTACTGGAGGACGTCCTCCGCCACGACCTTTGGTTTTGGCCCCCCCTCCTCGTGTACCTCCGCTTGGGTCGGATATTTGGGCTATTACAAGCAGAATCCAAGTGGATATTTCTACTGGATACACTGTCCCCCCGTGGGTTAAACGAACAGTTAGGATTATCATGCTTTCTATAAGATATTAGTATTATGCCTATAGAGTTAAGGGAAATGTACTTTGGCTTTATTTGTATCAGTTGGACATCGTTTCATGACACAATCTCGATTGTGCAATTATGTATGAAAGCTCCTTTGATAGTATGCACATATTTTGTCATTGTTATAATATACTACAGGCAGGCTGCTACAGTGTAACTCTTTGAATATGTGTAATGTTACTGTTTGTCTTGTTTGTTTTTTTATTCAGCACTTTGCACTTTGTATAATTATGGTGCTCTGGTCCCTCCGTACTACTTGGTGTCCGGGCGCACCGTGATGACGTCATTTTATCGAGCGTGGCGCGCGGACGGCCGGAGGAATGGACGGATCAGTGGAGGTATAAAGGTATGTGATGTTTGTATATTGTATTATGCCCTGAGGAAAATGTTGAACAAATAACATTGAAACGTTGGCTGATTGGAGCTGCCTTTTGTCTTTATTGCCGTGAGTGCCGCCGGACTATTCCTATACATGTGTGGGGAACCGTGCAGGTTCTTTATGGAAGGCACCGGCTGTTAATGCTTGTTCTAGTTGGGAAGGAGTGCCGCTTGACTGCTTTACTATATATATATATATATATATAAAATTAGATGGGGCCCCACATATATCACTGCACGGGGCCCCGAGATTTCTGTTGCCGGCCCTGGAGAAGATAAACACTCTGCAGCGCAGGACAGTCTCCTTAGACATGGTAATGCATATTATATATATATATTATATATATATATATATATATATATATATATATATATATATATATATATAGTATCTTGTATAGGGCGGCACTCAAAGACTTGGTCAAAAGATGTAGATGAAAAAAACCCTGCAGGGCAAACTTTAATGTAACGTTTCAGAGACTGGCCCCTTCCTTCCTTGGTTGTCTGAGGAAGGGGCCAGTCCCCGAAACGTTACATTAAAGTTTGCCCTGCAGGGATTTTTTCATCTTCATCTTTTGACCAAGTCTTTGAGTGCCGCCCTATACAAGATACCATATGCTGCTCAGAAGCTTTCAGCCCTGAAGGGAAGGCACCGGAGCAGGATTTGCGTCAGTCCGGAGTGCCGGGGTCCCATTTGATTATATATATATATATATATATATATATATATATATATATATATATATATATATATATATATATATATATATATATATATTTATTTATAGCAGGGGTTCCACAAAAGTGGAGGGGGCACTCACTAGTAAATAACATATACAATTAAATAGCATAAAACATTCATGATTTTAATAGTCAGTTGCACCAATTCGCCTTTGATCGACGTTTCGACCCCTTGACCGGGTCTTTCTCAAGATAGGCAGAATCGGTAAACATTCACATCATTTTTCATTTTTCAAGGTATATACATAGTGTCCTCAATAGAGATCTAGAAAAAAGAGAGAACATAGGACCACTCTTAATGCCTCCCAGGCCCCACTGTTGCGCTTAGATCATATACTAACTAACACACGGCAACTTACACCGTGTGTGTATCAAATAAGATTAAACAAAATAAATAAAATAAATTAATAAAACAAAATAAATTAAAAAATAATAAATAAATAAAGTAAACCAAACGCCCAGTGGATAATATCCTACTACAGTGACCACCACAGTGACTCCATATACCAAAACAAGCGAAGGCTTACGTTGAGGCCTCACTTAAGGGAAAAAGATCCCGATAATCTCTATCCACTCAGCTGGTATGTTGCTCAAATCCTAAAAAACCAATGTGTACAAAATATCAGCAAATATTTAATTAGCAAAACCAATGTTGTTAAGCTCAACAAACATGTATATATAAATACCTACGTACTCAGCAATTGTACCGTCACAGGTAAATGTGAGTAGGCTTCCAATATAATATAATTCACAAGTGTCATCCTATAAACACAAAAGGGGGAAAAAGTGAGAGTGGAGACTACAGATATACTAATTTAACATGTGAGAGTGATAAACACCAACTACTCACAATATGCCAGCAGTCATTCCAGTCTAAGTGAGTCCAGGTGTGCCACTATTCGATTCCACAACATATCAAAACATGATCACTGAAATAAATAGTATGCAGTACCAATTTTTGGTCTGACCAGGTGACCTTCAGTCTCCTGGGCTGGACCCTAAGGTTCTTGCCCCTGTTCTTATCTCCAACAGTTGATTTTTTGAGGAGTGCGAAGTTATTGTATTTATACATAATTGTGCCACTTTTTGAAATCATGTATTAGTTGTATAAGTATGTACATTATTCTAGTGTTACATCTCCCTGAGTATATATTGGTTTTACAATACTTGACGGTTATCTTTGGGGTTGTCTTGCCCCATAGGGATATCCTATATTTTGATAATATGTTCATCTGATATTACTAGGGGGGATGGGATTGTTATGTTTACATGTAATAATTATTGTCTCTTTGTATTTTTATAAAATGTTATCTGTGAAATGTATGGTTAGACACTCATATGTCTAAACCTTATTGGGACAATACCAATTATGTATGTAACAAGTACTTTGGTGTTGGAGATGTGAGCGGTTGGGCTGGACCATTGTGGATGTTGTACCACTTTAAGCCCTCAGGTTCCAGTGTTGCATGATGCTTTATGAGTGATACATACATGTATGTTTATATGTGTTATGTGTCCTTTATATATATATTTACACATTTATATATTTATTTTGATTTGTATTTATATTTATTTTTATTTGTATTTCTGTTTCATTTTACTTTACTTATTTTTATTTATATTATACTTAATTTGTATTCTTATTTCTTTCTATTTACATTTATTATTATTATTTCTTGGTTATTTTACTTTATTAGTTTTTATCTATTTTTCTTTAGCCTATATATATTCTCTATTCCATATTTCCTATTCCCTATTTGTGATAGTGAGCCCAGTGAACATATTACACAGGATCCTGTTAGCCTATTGCACCACCACTTGGCGATGAGTGTATTTCTAGTCAGCTGTAGCGATGCGTCTCACCATTACCCGGTGGAACGCACACTTCCGGTGCATGACGTCTCGCGGATATAGTTTGGTGATGTGTTTCCGGTCCGTGAGACGCATGGTGCGTCCCGGACTATGGTGTGTAGCGGCGGCGGCGGTGTCGAATGCCGGGCACTCGCCTGCAGTTACGCGCAGGTGGGTAATGTTACCTAAAGATGTGGGGTGCCAACTCTGGTTTGACTTTGCGGGAATTGGATGACAGCGTGCAGCGGATGTGACGTTGTTGTTCATTTCCGGCCGCCTGGGTTTAAATCTTCCGTCGTTCAGACTACATGTGTAGAACCAGGTGCCCTCTGACTGTGTGAACATCGTAGTGTAAGTACCCACCGCTTAGGGGTTATCGACCCTGTCTGTACTGTTATTTTATTAGTGATTGATATTGGTACTGCATACTATTTATTTCAGTGATCATGTTTTGATATGTTGTGGAATCGAATAGTGGCACACCTGGACTCACTTAGACTGGAATGACTGCTGGCATATTGTGAGTAGTTGGTGTTTATCACTCTCACATGTTAAATTAGTATATCTGTAGTCTCCACTCTCACTTTTTCCCCCTTTTGTGTTTATAGGATGACACTTGTGAATTATATTATATTGGAAGCCTACTCACATTTACCTGTGACGGTACAATTGCTGAGTACGTAGGTATTTATATATACATGTTTGTTGAGCTAAACAACATTGGTTTTGCTAATTAAATATTTGCTGATATTTTGTACACATTGGTTTTTTAGGATTTGAGCAACATACCAGCTGAGTGGATAGAGATTATCGGGATCTTTTTCCCTTAAGTGAGGCCTCAACGTAAGCCTTCGCTTGTTTTGGTATATGGAGTCACTGTGGTGGTCACTGTAGTAGGATATTATCCACTGGGCGTTTGGTTTACTTTATTTATTTATTATTTTTTAATTTATTTTGTTTTATTAATTTATTTTATTTATTTTGTTTAATCTTATTTGATACACACACGGTGTAAGTTGCCGTGTGTTAGTTAGTATATGATCTAAGCGCAACAGTGGGGCCTGGGAGGCATTAAGAGTGGTCCTATGTTCTCTCTTTTTTTCTAGATCTCTATTGAGGACACTATGTATATACCTTGAAAAATTATGTGAATGTTTACCGATTCTGCCTATCTTGAGAAAGACCCGGTCAAGGGGTCGAAACGTCGATCAAAGGCGAATTGGTGCAACTGACTATTAAAATCATGAATGTTTTATGCTATTTAATTGTATATGTTATTTACTAGTGAGTGCCCCCTCCACTTTTGTGGAACCCCTGCTATGTATTTGTGGCCGACTGAGTCAGTTCCACTGGGTGCACCCTGAACATGTTTCTATGTATTTTTTGATGTGAGTGCGGATCTCCAATGATATATATTTATATTAATATATATATAATATATTATATATATATATTATATATTATATATATATATATATATATATATATATATATATATATATATATATATATATATATATATACACACACAGAAAAATGTCAGATACAGTTTCCCCCAGAGTATCTTCAGAGAGTCAGAGAGTACAAGAAGCCAGCCACACTGCGCCCCAGTAGGCAGTTATTATGCTGAAAGCCCGGCGCTGACCAACTAACCTTAATAGGGAAGTTAGTACTGTTACCATCCCCCCCTGTCTATAACGCCCTGGTACCACAGAGGTATAGCTGGAGTTATCTGGAGGGCAGCGCTCCCTGTCAGCGTCTCTGTACTGTGATCTGCAGGGAGAAAATGGCGCTGGTGAGTGCTGGATCTGCTCTGAGTGGAAGCCCCGTCCCTTGAAATGGCACACGGCTTCCCGCACTAAATTGTTTATACTGGCCTGAGGTGTTTGTTGCCAACAGCAGGGATTAGCCCGTTAGTCAAGTGACCAGTTTAGGGTATGTGCGCTGGGCCAGGACGCCCCTCAAGCGCCAACCCAGTGTGTTGCTGAGCCTGCCGGAGCGCAGCCCGTCAGAGCTGCGCTCCCACCCTTGTGACGCCATTCCCGCCGGCGACCCGCTAACCAGGACACCGGCGCTATACTCCCCACTCTTCTTTCTTCTGGCTCTGTTAGGGGGTGGCGGCCGTGCTGCGGGAGAGAGCGGTCGCCTCGTGGGCTTGCGATCAACACCCTCAGGAGCTCAGTGTCCTGTCATTAACTTCTAGAGTTGGTTCCTCCTCCTCCCCCCCCCCCCCGCCCCCCCAAATTCCACGAAGCAGGGACGTTGTTGCCAGCAGCCTCCCTGTAACCTAACAACTCTTAGAAAACAACAAAACTAGAAAAACTCCTATGGAGCTCCACTGGGCACATTTTCTAAACTGAGTCTGGTAGGAGGGGCATAGAGGGAGGAGCCAGCCCACACTATTAATCTCTTAAAGTGACCATGGCTCCTAGTGGGCACATCTATACCCCATCGTACTAAACGGAACCCCAGCATCCTCCAGGAGGTAAGAGAAATACACTGTGAGCTATACACAATGATATATTGGGGTGTAATATACACGGTGAGGTATACACATGATATAATAAGATTTTAAACCTACCGGTAAATCTTTTTCTCGTAGTCCGTAGAGGATGCTGGGGACTCCGTAAGGACCATGGGGATAGACGGGCTCCGCAGGAGACATGGGCACTTTAAGAAAGACTTTAGGTCTGGGTGTGCACTGGCTCCTCCCTCTATGCCCCTCCTCTAGACCTCAGTTAGAGAAACTTTGCCCAGAGGAGATGGACAGTACGAGGAAAGGATTTTTGTTAATCCAAGGGCAAGACTCATACCAGCCACTTGGGACGGGCGCCCAGCATCCTCTACGGACTACGAGAAAAAGATTTACCGGTAAGTTTAAAATCTTATTTTCTCTAACGTCCTAGAGGATGCTGGGGACTCCGTAAGGACCATGAGGATTATACCAAAGCTCCCAAACGGGCGGGAGAGTGCGGATGACTCTGCAGCACCGATTGAGCAAACAGGAGGTCCTCCTCAGCCAGGGTATCAAACTTCTAGAACTTTGCAAAGGTGTTTGACCCCGACCAATAGCAGCTCGGCACAGCTGTAGTGCCGAGACCCCTCGGGCAGCCGCCCAAGACGAGCCCACCTTCCTAGTGGAATGGGTCTTAACCGATTTCGGTAACAGCAATCCTGCCGTAGAATGCGCCTGCTGAATCGTGTTACAGATCCAGCGAGCAATAGTCTGCTTTGAAGCAGGGCCGCCAACCTTGTTGGCTGCATACAGGACAAACCGTGCTTCTGTTTTTCTGATCCCAGCCGTTCTGGCCACGTAAATTTTCAAAGCCCTGACCACATCCAGGGACTCTGAATCCTCCAAGTCACGTGTAGCCACAGGCACGACAATAGGTTGGTTCATATGAAAGGATGAGACCACCTTAGGTAGGAATTGAGGACGGGTCCGAAATTCCGCTCTATCCATATGGAAAACCAGATAGGGGCTTTTAGGTCCCATTGGAAAGTCCTTGCATGGAACCTGCCGAAGGGAATGGCCTCGTATGTTGCCACCATTTTTCCCAGGACTTGAGTGCAATGATGCACAGACACTTGGTTTGGCTTCAATAGGTTCTTGACTAGAATCATGAGTTATATACAAAAAGAAAAGGTCGCACAAGTCGTCTGTTCCTTTAAACCATAGGTCTTCAACCTGTGGCCCTCCAGCTGCTGCGGAACTACACATCCCAGCATGCCCTGCCTCAGTTTTACCATGCCTTAATAGCAAAACTGTGGCAGGGCATGGTGGGATGTGTAGTTCCACAGCAGCTGAAGGGCCACAGGTTGAAGACCCATGCTTTAAACCAACCCTCTTAAATGTTTACCGTTTTGTTCATATGAATTATCTTCACCGAGGGGTGCTACCACAGGCAAGATAGGGTAATATATATGCAAAAAAAGCCTCAGAAGAAGCAATTGCGAAACGTGCGTCAGGCCTCCCTGCGCACACGGCGTCCGCTACAGTTTTAATGCCGAGGCAGTGAAACAAAGATCTTACACACTCCCGGAAGGGAATGATCATTTAGATAGAGAAATGTGTATGTAGATAGTCTTGTGTACCACAGCGATATAGCATGTCAGTGATTTAGATTGATACTCTAATATTACACCCCTCGAAGGGTACAATTATATAGAAAGTGTGCTAAGAACAGCCATACGGAGAGCAGTGTTTCAACGTGCTGTTATTATCAGCACACTCTACCATGAGACTCAGTGTGCGATATGTATTGATTTAGGTGGAATATTTTGTAACAAGGAATCACCAATAATCCACAAGAATTACACAGTAATAAACCATACTT
The DNA here is from genome assembly GCF_028390025.1 of Pseudophryne corroboree. NCBI lineage: Eukaryota > Metazoa > Chordata > Amphibia > Anura > Myobatrachidae > Pseudophryne > Pseudophryne corroboree. The sequence goes on from NC_086454.1 coordinate 337,478,744, forward strand.
TGGATCCAAATAGAAATCATGTCCTAATAGCTGTCTGTACGGATAGAAATTAATTCCACGAAAATGGTTATAATATTGCAACACTCACAGCACCATATAAGTTACAGCTAGACTGTGTAATTGGGTTACTAATAAAGAATATAGACACAGTGTAACACCATTAATTAACAGCTATTTGGAGCCACACATGAGCTATAGTCAGATTGTGTGACTCGTGCTGCTAATGAAGGACAGACGCTGTGTGATTCTATGTATTAATAGCTGTCTGTGCTGATGGGAATTAACCCCATAGAATCAACTACCACTATCAACACACTCTATTATGAGACTTCGTGTATGGTATACTGTATATGCAGTAAAATACTGTAGATAATTAGGGAAGGATATATACTGTGTTAATTATTGAGGTGGGATAATTTGCAATAAAGGAATGCACTAATAATCCACACTAATCACACAGAAATAAACCATACTGTGGATTTAAACAGAAATCATGTTCTAAGAGCTGTCTGTACTGATAGAAATTAACCTCACTGAAATAGTTACAATATTGTAACATTCACAGCAGTGCATGAGTCACAGCTAGACTGTGTAACTGGGCTGGGATCCGGTCTGAAGATAGACAGTGTCTAGGTCGACAATGTTTAGGTCGACCACTATAGGTCGACAGTCACTAGGTCGACATGGATGGAAGGTCGACAGGGTTTCTAGGTCGACATGTGCTAGGTCGACAGGTCTAAAAGGTCAACATGAGTTTTTCACATTTTTTTTCTTTTGTTTAAGCTTTTCATACTTAACGATCCACGTGGACTACGATTGGAACGGTAAAGTGTGCCGAGCGAAGCGGTAGCGGAGCGAAGGCACCATGCCCGAAGCATGGCGAGCGAACGCGGTGCACTAATTTGGGATCCCGGTCACTCTACGAAGAAAACGACACCAAAAAAAAAAAAAAAAATCCTCATGTCGACCTTTAGACCTGTCGACTTAGCACGTCGACCTAGAAACCCTGTCGACCTTCCATCCATGTCAACCTAGTGACTGTCGACCTAAACATTGTCGACCTAGACACTGTCGATTTGATGAACCACACCCAACTGGGCTACCAATAAAGAATACGGACAGTGTAACAACATTAATCAACAACTGCTTGTGCTGATAGAAGCTAAGGAATAGCTACAATATTGAAACATTTGGAGCCACACATGAGTTATAGTCAGACTGTGTGACTCGTGCTGCTAATAAAGGACACAGACGCTGTGTGACCGTTATTATCAATACTTGCCTGTGTAGAAGGGAATTAACCCCATAGAATCAACCACAACATTGAAATATATGCGGCAATATATGAGTCACAGCTAGACTGAATGAGTGTACTATAAATGAAGAACAGACACATAATATAACAACATCCATTAGACTCTTAGCACTATAGTATATCTCCTTAATGTGTGGTAAGATGGAATAATAGTGACCTCTACCATATGTCCAGACATTTGTGGGATATGGATCTGGTCTTTAATGGACGTTACTTATTCTAGAAACGCAGCTAAGCAAGGACTGTTTTGTTCACTGAAATGAATGAATTCCAAGGAGACACACACACACACACACACACTGTGTATACATAGAAATTAATAAAATCATCTGTAAACATCTTGCTGTGAAGAAATTAACTTCTTAAGAAAGATATATAACATTGGGTTATTGTATCTAATCGGACTCTTTTGCGGCACAACCAAAGAGATTGATCTCTTAGGGATTTCTGTGAGCACACTGATTTGTAAGAGACTCCTATAGTGATTCTCTTACATATAGATTGAATATTAGTATATCTTGTCATACATGACCTTTATTGGTTATATTGAAAATAAGGAATAAAGAACAAGACATGAATTGCTGGTAACTATATGATATTTAATAAATATAAAACAAGACATGAATCACTGCTGGAAATTATATAACGTTTATTAATAAATACAGTAAAATATATGAACATTTGCATATTATAAAGGCATTCAGAACTTAGTTTGCGGACGCCCTGTGTGCGAGGAGTCACATTTTAAAACACTTTTTATATTTTTTCACCTCTATATTTTATCCTATATTTTGCAATGTTTTTTATTAATACAAATTAAAAGTTAAATTTTATATTAGCAATGTGCACCACTATAAGGCAATCTTGTTTCTCTTTTTTTGCATCTAGAATCATGAGTTCCTGAGCCTTTTCTATCGGCCCAAGAAGCTCAGACAAGTCGTAGGAACCAGCTGCGACTTCGGGATATTGAGAATCCAGCCGTGTTGCTGTAACACCTTCAGTGAAAGTGACACACTGTTCAGTAACTGCTCTCGTGATCTCGCTTTTATGAGGAGATCGTCCAAGTACAGGATAATTGTGACACCCTGCTTGCGCAGGAGCACCATCATTTCCGCCATTACCTTTGTGAAAATCCTCGGGGCCGTGGAAAGCCCAAACGGCAACGTCTGAAATTGGTAATGACAATCCTGTACCGGATTCTCAGGTACGCCTGATGAGGTGGATATATGGGAACATGAAGGTATGCATCCTTTATGTCCAGAGATACCATAAAATCCCCCCCTTCCAGGCTGGCGATGACCGCTCTGAGCGATTCCATTTTGAACTTGAACCGTTTTAAGTATAGGTTCAGAGATTTTAAATTCAATATGGGTCTGACCGAACCGGCCGGTTTCGGAACTACAAACAGGGTGGAGTAGTATCCCTTCCCTCTCTGAAGTAGGGGAACTTCGACCACCACTTGATACACAATTTGTGAATAGCATTTAACACTATCTCCCTTTCCAGGGGAGAAGTCGGTAGAGCCGATTTGAAAAACCAGCGAAGAGGCACCTCTTCGAATTCCAGCTTGTATCCCTGAGAAACAAATTTCTATTGCCCAGGGATCCACCTGTGAGTGAACCCAGATGTGGCTGAAAAGTCGAAGACGTGCCCCCACTGGGGCGGACTCCCCCAGCGGAGCCCCAGCGTCATGCGGTGGATTTTGCAGAGGTCGGGGAGGATTTCTGTTCCTGGGAACTAGCTGTGTTGTGCAGCTTTTTACCTCTGCCCTTACCTCTGGCAAGAAAGGACGATCCACGCACTCTTTTGCTTTTATTTGAATGAAAGGACTGCATTTGATAATGTGGCGCTTTCTTAGTTTGTGAGGGAACATAAGGCAAAAAATTCGATTTACCTGACGTAGCTGTGGAGACCAGGTCCGAGAGACCTTCCCCAAACAATTCCTCCCCCTTGTAAGGTAAAACCTCCATATGTCTTTTTGAGTCGGCATCACCTGTCCACTGCCGGGTCCAGAGGACTCGTCTAGCAGAGATTGACATAGCGTTTATTCTGGAACCCAGTAAACTAATGTCTCTTTGAGCATCCCTCATATATATGACAGCATCCTTTATATGGCCTAGGGTCAATAAAATGGTATCCTTATCTAGGGTTTCAATCTCCGCCGATAAGGAATCTGTCCATGCTGCAACCGCACTACAAACCCAGGCCGACGCAATTGCCGGTCTGAGTAATGTACCAGAATGTGTGTAAATGGATTTCAAGGTCATCTCCTGCTTGCGGTCTGCAGGATCCTTGAGGGTAGCCGTATCTTGTGATGGCAGCGCTATCTTTTTTGACAAGCGTGTCAACGCTTTGTCCACCTTAGGGGATGATTCCCACCGTATCCCGTCCGTTGGCGGGAAAGGATACGCCATAAGAATCCTTTTGGGAATCTGCAGTTTTTTGTCTGGAGATTCCCAAGCTTTTTCAAATAATTCGTTCAACTCATGTGAGGAGGGAAAAGTTACCTCTGGCTTTTTTCCCTTATACATGTGTACCCTCGTGTCAGGGACAGGGGGTTCCTCTGTGATATGCAACACTTCTATTATTGCAATAATCATATATCGAATACATTTAGCCACTTTCGGCTGTAACTTTACATCATCGTAGTCGACACTGGAGTCCGAATCCGTGTCGGTATCAGTGTCTGCTATTTGGGATAGTGGGCGCTTCCGAGACCCTGAAGGTCCCGGCGACATAGGGACAGACACAGGTTGACTCCCTGACTGTTCCTTAGCCTCGGCTTTGTCTAATCTCTTGTGCAGTAAGTTCACACTAGCATTTAAAACATTCCACATATCCACCCAGTCAGGTGTCGGCACCGCCGACGGAGACCTCACATTCATACGCTCCCCCTCCTCTCTAGGTGAGCCTTCTACCTCAGACATGTCGACACACCACACACACAGGGAACCTCTTATCTGAAGGCAGTTTCCCCACCAGGCCCTTTGGAGAGACAGAGAGAGAGTATGCCACCACACACCCCAGCGCTGTATGACCCAGGACAAAAACACAATATTATGTTTACCCAGATAGCGCTGTTTACATATACAATATGCGCTAATTTTGTGCCCCCCCTCCTCTTTAAAACCCTCTGTCTACCGTGGTATAAGCAGGAGAGAGTCCGGGGAGCTTCCTCTCAGCGGTGCTGTGGAGAAAAAATGGCGCTGTGAGTGCTGAGGGAGAAGCCCCGCCCCCTTGGCGGCGGGCTTCTGTCCCGCTGAAAATCTCAAAATTTGGCTGGGGCTCTTATATATGTACAGTGCCCAGCTGTACATATACTTATTTTTGCCAAAAGAGGTCTATATGCTGCCCAGGGCGCCCCCCCCTGCTCCCTGCACCCTTACAGTGACTGCCGTGTGTGAGGTGTATGGGAGCAATGGCACACAGCTGCAGTGCTGTGCGTTACCTCAGTGAAGATCATGAAGTCTTCTGCCGCCTCTGAAGTCTTCTTTTCTTCTCATACTCACCCGGCTTCTATCTTCCGGCTCTGTGAGGGGGGCGGCAACGCGGCTCTGGGACGGACAGCGAGGGTGAGACCTGCGTACTAATCCCTCTGGAGCTAATGGTGTCCAGTAGCCTATGAAACAGAGCCTTGAAACTCACAGAAGTAGGGCTGCTTCTCTCCCCTCAGTCCCTCGATGCAGGGAGTCTGTTGCCAGCAGGCTCCCTGAAAATAAAAAAAACCTAACAAATAAACTTTGTCAGGAAGCTCACGAGAGCTCCCTGAAAAGCACCCAGTATCAAACTGAGGTCTAGAGGAGGGGCATAGAGGGAGGAGGAGCCAGTGCACACCCAGACCTAAAGTCTTTCTTAAATTGCCCATGTCTCCTGCGGAGCCCGTCTATCCCCATGGTCCTTACAGAGTCCCCAGCATCCTCTAGGACGTTAGAGAAATTGGGGTTTAATATACACTGAGGTATACACTTGATATATTGGGGTGTAATATACACGATATATTGGGGTATAATATACACGGTGAGGTATACACATGATATATTGGGGTGTAATATACACAAGATATATTGGGGTGTAATATACACATGATATATTGGGGTGTAATATACACATGATATATTGGGGTGTAATATACACATGATATATTGGGGTGTAATATACACATGATATATTGGGGTGTAATATACACATGATATATTGGGGTGTAATATACACATGATATATTGGGGTGTAATATACACATGATATATTGGGGTGTAATATACACATGATATATTGGGGTGTACTATACACATGATATATTGGGGTGTACTATACACATGATATATTGGGGTGTAATATACACTGTGATGTATACACAATGATATACTGCTGTGAGATACACATATATTGGGGTATATGTAGGATATCGGGGTCACCTCGGGGATGCCGTCACTGTCTCCCCCCTTCTCCAGGAAGCCCAGGCGGGGGAAGCCGCTCTCTAACCGGCATGGCAGCTTCTCCTGTGACATGAGCAGATCATCCAGTGACAGGAAATTTTCCTCCCGGCCCAGACTGGCCTCCACCGGCATATACGGGTCCCACATCCCAGACACCGGCAGCAGCGGCTCTTCCCCTCTCCCACACTCTGACAGGAACAGCTTCCCGCCTTCCGCGTATCAAGCCTCACTCTGACCAGGACGTTCCCCTGACGCCATCACGCCGCGGGCTCCACCCCCTCCCCTCGGCTTATCGGAGCGCTCTACTGCGTTACCATGGAGACAAGGATGAGGTTTCCATAGCAACTAAAAGGCAGCAGCGCGCTCTGTCTCCACCTGCTGGAAGCTACTGAGATGACGCAGATTTTATATTACACACCTGGGGCCCCCAATGCTGTGTGAGTGGCCCCTGATATGTAACAGTCAGGATGGAGAAGAGGTGAGGCAGTCACACCCAGGCTCTGTAACCCTAGTGGTGCCTCTAGGCCTCAGGTGTGAGGGTGACAAGTGTGTACAGTGATGTCAGCCGTAGCGGTGCCTCTAGGCTCAGGTGTGAGTGTGACAGGTGTGTACAGTGCTGTCAGCCGTATCGAAGTTTCTAGGCCTCAGGTGTGATGTGACAGGTGGGAGGGTGACTGATGTGTACAGTGATGTCAGCCGTAGCGGTGCCTCTAGGCCTCAGGTGTGAGGGTGACAGGTGTGTACAGTGTTGTCAGCCGTAGCGGTGCCTCTAGGCCTCAGGTGTGAGGGTGACAGGTGTGTACAGTGATGTCAGCCGTAGCGGTGCCTCTAGGCCTCAGGTGTGAGGGTGACAGCTGGAATGGTGACTGGTGTGTACAGTGATGTCATCCGTAGTGGTGCATCTAGGCCTCAGGTGTGAGGTTGACAGGTATGTACAGTGCTGTCAGCCATATCAAAGTTTCTAGGCCTCAGGTGTGATGGTGACAGGTGAGAGGGTGACAGGTGTGTACAGTGATGTCAGCCATAGCGGTGTCTCTAGGCTCAGGTGTGAGGGTGACAAGTGTGTACAGTGATGTCATCCATAGTGGTGACTCTAGGCCTCAGGTGTGAGGGTGACAGGTGTGAGGGTGATGTCAGCCGTAGTGGTGCATCTAGGCCTCAGGTGTGAGGGTGACAGGTGTGTACAGTGCTTTCAGCCATATCGAAGTTTCTAGGCCTCAGGTGTGATGGTAACAGGTGGGAGGGTGACAGGTGTGTACAGTGATGTCAGCCGTAGCGGTCTCTCTAGGCTTAGGTGTGAGTGTGACAGGTGTGTACAGTGATGTCAGCCGTAGTGGTGTCTCTAGGCCTCAGGCTTGAGGGTGACAGGTGTGTACAGTGATGTCATCCATAGTGGTGCCTCTAGGCCTCAGGTGTGAGGGTGACAGGTGTGTACAGTGTTGTCAGCCATATCGAAGTTTCTAGGCCTCAGGTGTGATGGTGACAGGTGGGAGGTTGACAGGTGTGTACAGTGATGTCAGCCATAGCGGTGTCTCTAGGCTCAGGTGTGAGGGTGACAGGTGTGATGGTGACAGATGTGGACAGTGATGTCAGCCGTAGTGGTGCCTCTAGGTCTCAGGTGTGAGGGTGACAGGTGTGAGGGTGATGTCAGCCGTAGTGGTGCCTGTAGGCCTCAGGTGTGAGGGTAACAGGTGTGTACAGTGCTGTCAGCCATATCGAAATTTCTAGGCCTCAGGTGTGATGGTGACAGGTGAGAGGGTGACAGGTGTGTACAGTGATGTCAGCTGTAGTGGTGTCTCTAGGCCTCAGGCGTGAGGGTGAGAGGTGTGTACAGTAATTTCAGTCGTAGCGGTGTCTCTAGGCTTTGGTGTGAGGGTGACTGGTGTGTACAGTGATTTCAGCCGTAGAGGTGTCTCTAGGCCTCAGGTGTGAGTGTGACAGGTGTGTACAGTGCCGTCAGCCGTATCGAAGTTTCTAGGCCTCAGGTGTGATGGTGACAGGTGTGAGGGTGACAAGTGTGTACAGTGATGTCAGCCGTAGCGGTGCCTCTAGGCCTCAGGTGGGAGGGTGACAGGTGTGTACAGTGATGTCAGCCATAGCGGTGCCTCTAGGCCTCAGGTGTGAGGGTGACAGGTGTGTACAGTGATGTCAGCCGTAGTGGTGCCTCTAGGTCTCAGGTGTGAGGGTGACAGGTGTGTACAGTGCTGTCAGCCATATCGAAGTTTCTAGGCCTCAGGTGTGATGGTAACAGGTATGAGTGTGACAGGTGTGTACAGTGATTTCAGCCGTAGCGGTGTCTCTAGGCTTAGGTGTGAGGGTGACAGGTGTGTACAGTGATGTCAGCCGTAGCGGTGTCTCTAGGCTTAGGTGTGAGGGTGACAGGTGTGTACAGTGATTTCAGCCGTAGCGGTGTCTCTAGGCCTCAGGTGTGAGTGTGACAGGTGTGTACAGTGCCGTCAGCCGTATCGAAGTTTCTAGGCCTCAGGTGTGATGGTGACAGGTGAGAGGGTGACAGGTGTGTACAGTGATGTCAGCCATAGCGGTGTCTCTAGACTCAGGTGTGAGGGTGACAGGTGTGATGGTGACAGATGTGGACAGTGATGTCAGCCGTAGTGGTGCCTCTAGGTCTCAGGTGTGTTGGTGACAGGTGTGTACAGTGATGTCATCCATAGTGGTGACTCTAGGCCTCAGGTGTGAGGGTGACAGGTGTGAAGGTGACGGGTGTCTACAGTGATGTCAGCCGTAGTGGTGACTCTAGGCCACAGGTGTGAGGGTGACAGGTGTGAGGGTGATGTCAGCCGTAGTGGTGTCTCTAGGCCTCAGGTCTGAGGGTGACAGGTGTGTACAGTGCTGTCAGCCATATCAAAGTTTCTAGGCCTCAGGTGTGATGGTGATAGGTGTGTACAGTGATGTCAGCCGTAGCGGTGTCTGTAGGCTCAGGTGTGAGGGTGACAGGTGTGATGGTGACAGGTGTGTACAGTGATGTCATCCATAGTGGTGACTCTAGGTCTCAGGTGTGTTGGTGACAGGTGTGTACAGTGATGTCATCCATAGTGGTGACTCTAGGCCTCAGGTGTGAGGGCGACAGGTGTGAAGGTGACGGGTGTCTACAGTGATGTCAGCCGTAGTGGTGACTCTAGACCACAGGTGTGAGGGTGACAGGTGTGAGGGTGATGTCAGCCGTAGTGGTGTCTCTAGGCCTCAGGTCTGAGGGTGACAGGTGTGTACAGTGCTGTCAGCCATATCAAAGTTTCTAGGCCTCAGGTGTGATGGTGACAGGTGTGTACAGTGATGTCAGCCGTGGCGGTGTCTCTAGGCTCAGGTGTGAGGGTGACAGGTGTGATTGTGACAGGTGTGTACAGTAATGTGAGCCATAGTGGTGTCTCTAGGACTCAGGTGTGAGGGTGAAAAGTGTGAGGGTGACAAGTGTGTACAGCGATGTCAGCCGTAGTGGTGACTCTAGGCCTCAGGTGTGAGGGTGACAGGTGTGTACAGTGATGTCATTCGTAGCGGTGACTCTAGGCCTCAGGTGTGAGGGCGGCAGGTGTGAGGGTGATGTCAGCCGTAGCGGTGTCTCTAGGCCTCAGGTGTGAGTGTGACAGGTGTGTACAGTGCTGTCAGCCGTATCAAAGTTTCTAGGCCTCAGGTGTGATGGTGACAGGTGGGAGGGTGACAGGTATGTACAGTAATGTGAGCCGTAGTGGTGTCTCTAGGACTCAGGTGTGAGGGTGAAAAGTGTGAGGGCGACAGGTGGGAGGGTGACAGCTGTGTACAGTGATGTCAGCCGTAGCTGTGTCTCTAGGCTCAGGTGTGAGGGTGACAGGTGTGATGGTGACAGGTATGTACAGTAATGTGAGCCGTAGTGGTGTCTCTAGGACTCAGGTGTGAGGGTGAAAAGTGTGAGGGCGACAGGTGTGTACAGCGATGTCAGCCGTAGTGGTGACTCTAGGCCTCAGGTGTGAGGGCGACAGGTGTGAAGGTGACGGGTGTCTACAGTGATGTCAGCCGTAGTGGTGACTCTAGTCCTCAGGTGTGAGGGTGACAGGTGTGAGGGTGATGTCAGCCGTAGCTGTGTCTCTAGGCTCAGGTGTGAGTGTGACAGGTGTGTACAGTGCTGTCAGCCTTATCAAAGTTTCTAGGCCTCAGGTGTGAGGGTGACAGGTGGGAGGGTGACAGGTGTGTACAGTGATGTCAGCCGTAGCGGTGCCTCTAGGCCTCAGGTGTGAGGGTGACAGGTGGAAGGGTGACTGGTGTGTACAGTGATGTCATCCGTAGTGGTGCCTCTAGGCCTCAGGTGGGAGGGTGACAGGTGTGTACAGTGATGTCAGCCGTAGCGGTGTCTCTAGGCTCAGGTGTGAGGGTGACAGGTGGGAGGGTGACAGGTGTGTACAGTGATGTCAGCCGTAGCAGTGTCTCTAGGCTCAGGTGTGAGGGTGACAGGTGTGATGGTGACAGATGTGGACAGTGATGTCAGTCGTAGTGGTGCCTCTAGGTCTCAGGTGTGAGGGTGACAGGTGTGTACAGTGATGTCATCCGTAGCGGTGACTCTAGGCCTCAGGTGTGAGGGCGACAGGTGTGAAGGTGACGGGTGTCTACAGTGATGTCAGCCGTAGTGGTGACTCTAGGCCTCAGGTGTGAGAGTGACAAATTTGAGGGTGACAGGTGTGTACAGTAATGTGAGCCGTAGTTGTGTCTCTAGGACTCAGGTGTGAGGGTGAAAAATATGAGGGTGACAGGTGTGTACAGTGATGTAATCGGTAGAGGTGTCTTTAGGCCTCAGGTGTGAGGGCGACAGGTGTGAAGGTGACAAGTGTGTACAGTAATGTCAGCCGTAGTGGTGTCTCTAGGCCTCAGGTGTCAGGGCGACAGGTGTGAGGGTGACAGGTGTGTACAGTAATGTGAGCCGTAGTTGTGTCTCTAGGACTCAGGTGTGAGGGTGAAAAATGTGAGGGTGACAGGTGTGTACAGTGATGTAATCGGTAGAGGTGTCTTTAGGCCTCAGGTGTGAGGGCGACAGGTGTGAAGGTGACAAGTGTGTACAGTAATGTCAGCCGTAGTGGTGACTCTAGGCCTCAGGTGGAAGGGTGGCAGGTGTATACAGTGATGTCATCCATAGCGGTGACTCTAGGCCTCAGGTGTGAGGGTGACAGGTGTGAGGGAGATGTCAGCCGTATTGGTGACTATGCCTCAGGTGTGAGGGTGACAGGTGTGTACAGCGATGTCATCCGTAGCGGTGACTCGAGGTCTCAGGTGTGAGGGAGACAGGTGTGAATGTGACAGGTGTGAGAAAGGGTGACAGGCGTGAGGATGACAGGTGTGAGAGTGACAGGTGTGAGAGTGACAGGTGTGAAGGTGACAGGTGTGAGGGAGGGTGACAGGTGTAAGGAAGACACGTGTGAGGATGACAGGTGTGAGGGTGACAGGTGTAAGGAAGACAGGTGTGAGGGTGACAGGTGTGAGGGTGACAGGTGTGAGTGACAGGTGTGAGAGTGACAGGTGTAAGGAAGACAGGTGTGAGGGTGACAGGTGTGAGGGTGACAGGTGTGAGAGTGACAGGTGTGAAGGTGACAGGTGTGAGGGTGACAGGTGTAAGGAAGACAGGTGTGAGGGTGACAGGTGTGAGGGTAACAGGTGTGAGAGTGACAGGTGTGAAGGTGACAGGTGTAAGGAAGACAGGTGTGAAGGTGACAGGTGTGAGGGTGACAGGCGTGAGGATGACAGGTGTGAGGGTGACAGGTGTGAGGGTGACAGGTGTGAGGGTGACAGGTGTGAGAGTGACAGGTGTAAGGAAGACAGGTGTGAGGGTGACAGGTGTGAGGGTGACAGGTGTGAGAGTGACAGGTGTAAGGAAGACAGGTGTGAGGGTGACAGGTGTGAGAGTGACAGGTGTGAGAGTGACAGGTGTGAGGGTGACAGGTGTGAGAGTGACAGGTGTAAGGAAGACAGGTGTGAGGGTGACAGGTGTGAGGGTGACAGGTGACAGGTGTGAGAGTGACAGGTGTAAGGAAGACAGGTGTGAGGGTGACAGGTGTGAGGGTGACAGGTGAGGGTGACAGGTGTGAGGGTGACAGGTGTGAAGGTGACAGGTGTGAGAGTGACAGGTGTGAGAGTGACAGGTGTGAGGGTGACAGGTGTGAGAGTGACAGGTGTGAGGGTGACAGGTGTGAGGGTGACAGGTGTGAGAGTGACAGGTGTGCGGGTGACTGGTGTGAGGGTGACAGGTGTGAGAGTGACAGGTGTAAGGAAGACAGGTGTGAGGGTGACAGGTGTGAGGGTGACAGGTGTGAGAGTGACAGGTGTAAGGAAGACAGGTGTGAGGGTGACAGGTGTGAGAGTGACAGGTGTGAGGGTGACAGGTGTGAGGGTGACAGGTGTAAGGGTGAAAGGTGTGAGAGTGACAGGTGTAATGAAGACAGGTGTGAGGGTGACAGGTGTGAGGGTGACAGGTGAGGGTGACAGGTGTGAGGGTGACAGGTGTGAGAGTGACAGGTGTGAGAGTGACAGGTGTGAGAGTGACAGGTGTAAGGAAGACAGGTGTGAGGGTGCCAGATGTGAGGGTGACAGGTGAGGGTGACAGGAGTGAGGGTGACAGGTGTGAGGGTGACAGGTGTGAGGGTGACAGGTGTGAGAGTGACAGGTGTGAGGGTGACAGGTGTGAGAGTGACAAGTGTGAGAGTGACAGGTGTGAGGTGACAGGTGTGAGAGTGACAGGTGTAAGGAAGACAGGTGTAAGGAAGACAGGTGTGAGGGTGACAGGTGTGCGGTGACAGGTGTGAGGGTGACAGGTGTGAGGGTGACAGGTGTGAGAGTGACAAGTGTAAGGAAGACAGGTGTGAGAGTGACAGGTGTGAGAGTGACAGGTGTGAAGGTGACAGGTGTGAGGGTGACAGGTGTGAGGGTGACAGGTGTGAGAGTGACAGGTGTGAGGAAGACAGGTGTGAGAGTGACAGGTGTGAGGGTGACATGTGTAAGGAAGACAGGTGTGAGAGTGACAGGTGTGAGGGTGACAGGTGTGAAGGGGACAGGTGTGAAGGTGACAGGTGTGAGAGTGACAGGTGTGAGGGTGACAGGTGTGAGGGTGACAGGTGTGAGAGTGACAGGTGTGAAGGTGACAGGTGTGAGGGTGACAGGCGTGAGGATGACAGGTGTGAGGGTGACAGGTGTGAGAGTGACAGGACAGGTGTAAGGAAGACAGGTGTGAGGGTGACAGGTGTGAGAGTGACAGGTGTGAGAGTGACAGGTGTGAGAGTGACAGGTGTGAGAGTGACAGGTGTGAGGGTGACAGGTGTGAGGGTGACAGGTGTGTGAGTGACAGGTGTGAGGGTGAGAGGTGTGTGAGTGACAGGTGTAAGGAAGACAGGTGTGAGGATGACAGGCGTGAGGGTGACAGGTGTAAGGAAGACAGGTGTGAGGGTGACAGGCGTGAGGATGACAGGTGTGAGAGTGACAGGTGTGAAGGTGACAGGCGTGAGGATGACAGGTGTGAGGGTGACAGGTGTGTGAGTGACAGGTGTGAGGGTGAGAGGTGTGTGAGTGACAGGTGTAAGGAAGACAGGTGTGAGGATGACAGGCGTGAGGGTGACAGGTGTAAGGAAGACAGGTGTGAGGGTGACAGGCGTGAGGGTGACAGGTGTGAGGGTGACAGATGTGAGGATGACAGGTGTGAGAGTGACAGGTGTGAAGGTGACAGGCGTGAGGATGACAGGTGTGAGGGTGACAGGTGTGAGGGTGAGAGGTGTGTGAGTGACAGGTGTAAGGAAGACAGGTGTGAGGATGACAGGCGTGAGGATGACAGGCGTGAGAGTGACAGGTGTGAGGGTGACAGGTGTGAGGGTGACAGGTGTGAGGATGACAGGTGTGAGGGTGACAGGTGTAAGGAAGACATGTGTGAGGGTGACAGGCGTGAGAGTGACAGGTGTGAGGGTGACAGGTGTAAGGAAGACAGGTGTGAGGGTGACAGGCGTGAGGGTGGCAGGTGTGAGGGTGACAGGTGTAAGGAAGACAGGTGTGGAGGTGACAGGCGTGAGGGTGACAGGTGTGCACAGTGGTGTCTATTGGGTGATTAGCACGGATCTGTACAGTCCTGCGGTGACTGTCGGGAGGAGGAATAGGCTGTTGTGTTCTGCCGATGCTGCTTACACATTAGTCTGGGTGGACATTAGCGTAAAGGGATGACGTGGCAGCAGTATTACATGTGGCTGCTGTGACAGGAGAACCCGGAGTCGGCCTCACATTGGGGAGATGTATGAAATCTTCTAAAGGGAATGTTGGAGAAGTTGCTGATAACCAGTCCGCTTCTAGCGTTTATCTGCTACATTCTATAAACCAATAGAGAATTATTCATTGCTGTATGCAACTGTGACCGGATGCGTCTACGCTGCCTGCACCAGGCGATGCAAGCGATCACAGAGTGGTTTGGATCTCACAGAACTTTGTCACTAGGGGTGTCCCTCTTACCATCAGTACCTGCCTGTTCCTGGCTCCACCCACTGCGCGGATATTTTGCTGCCACCACCAGGTCCTAGCACCTGCCCTGTAACTGCTTTACTGCTCAGGCTCCTACCATCGGCACATGTAAAGCTTGATGCTGTCTATGCTTAGAGATGCTGCTGCCGCTCCCCATTGGTCGCTGACCATTGACCAGGCTCCTGCATCTGTAGCTGCCAGAGGGCGGAGCTTGGAGACGCTGGGCTCACTCCAGGACAGCAGGAAAACGGAATAGCGTTTTGCACAATTCTGTGGTCACAGGATCCAGATGCACCTGTTGCAAAGGTAAGATGGTTATTTGCTCATAGGGCCTAATTCAGACCTGATCGGTGCTGTGCATTTTCGTGCACCGGCGGCGCAGTGCACCAGAGCATGCCAGACAGCCGACGGCTGTGTCAGCCATGCGAACGCCTTTGCCTGATTGACAGGCAACTACGGCTGCTGGGCAGGAGGTGGCGGGCCGGTAGCGTTTGACGGTCGTTTAGGGGGCGTGGTCCAGGCAACGCAGGTGAGCCTGGACCGTTGGGGAGAGGGGGGGCGGGCCGTGGCGGCTGCGTGATGTCACACGCAAGCCGCTGCAACCCTCACAGCGACGAGTAGCTCCTGCCAGAGCGCAGGAGCTGCGCTGGCAGGGAGCTACTCCTAAAGTGCAAAAGCATCGCCGCTGTGCGATGCTTTTGTACTTGTGTGGCAGGGCAGGGCCTGACATGCGGGGCGGACTAGCCCTGTGCTGGGCGTACCCCCGCATGTCTATGTGACTGATCGCTACGATCAGGTCTGAATTAGGCCCATAGTCTTAAAGAAGACCCTTCCTCAGAGGGTGTAGCATACAAGATGTTACAGCAGATCTCTCAGAGAATAACTCTCGCCACTCAGGGCTCACACATATGGGGGGGGGGGGGCATTCCGAGTTGATCGCTAGCTGCCGTTGTTCGCAGCGCAGCAGTCAGGCTAAAAATCGGCATTTCTGCGCATGCGTACGGGCCGCAGTGCGCACGCGCGATGTACTTTCACAAAAAACTATGCAGTTTTACACAAGGTTGAGCGACTCTTTTCCGTCGCTCTGTTGATCGGTGAGTGATTGACAGGAAGTGGGTGTTTCTGGGTGGTAACTGACCGTTTTCCGGGAGTGTGCTAAAAAATGCAGGTGTGTTAGGTGAAAACGCAGGCGTGCCTGGGGAAACGGGGGGAGTGGCTGGCCGAACGCAGGGCGTGTTTGTGACGTCAAAACAGGAACTAAACAGACTGAAGTGATCGCAAGGAAGGAGTAGGTCTGCAGCTACTCAGAAACTGCTTGGAAAAATGTCAGCACTAATCACTAACCTTTCGTTCGCACTTCTGCTAAGCTAAGATACACTCCCAGAGGGCGGCGGCTTAGCGTTTGCACTGCTGCTAAAAGCAGCTAGCGAGCGATCAACTCGGAATGAGGGCCATAGTCAGACGTTACAGTAGCATGGTGAAATCCTCCCCCGTATACCTTTAGGATTCGTATTAATCAGGAGAGCTATCTTACAACAGAGAAATAACTACAGATTACAGTTCAAAAGGAGCAACCCAATTTCCTTCCTCTCCTCATACAGTATATCTGTACAGGAAAGCATTTAATTAAAATCTCCGTGACACTTTACACACAGAAACACCTTTCATCAGGATACCGGAATGCACTGACCAACATCAAAGGGTCTGATCACAACAGGAGGTTAATTAGCATATGACTTCCAGTGGCAAACGCAGGATTTGCATGGGGAAGTTTTCAGAACTGGGCGGAGCCAATCACGGGGGTGGGGACTGAGGTGACCCAGTATATGCTGGGTCCGTAAAACTAGTGTGTCTGTGTGTGTGTGTATATATATATATATATATATATATATATATCTACACACATATAATAAGATTTTACTCACCGGTAAATCTATTTCTCGTAGTCCGTAGTGGATGCTGGGAACTCCGTAAGGACCATGGGGAATAGACGGGCTCCGCAGGAGACTGGGCACTCTAAAAGAAAGATTAGGTACTATCTGGTGTGCACTGGCTCCTCCCACTATGACCCTCCTCCAGACCTCAGTTAGGATACTGTGCCCGGAAGAGCTGACACAATAAGGAAGGATTTTGAATCCCGGGTAAGACTCATACCAGCCACACCAATCACACCGTATAACTTGTGATACTATACCCAGTTAACAGTATGAAATATAACTGAGCCTCTCAACAGATGGCTCAACAATAACCCTTAGTTAGGCAATAACTACATACAAGTATTGCAGACAATCCGCACTTGGGATGGGCGCCCAGCATCCACTACGGACTACGAGAAATAGATTTACCGGTGAGTAAAATCTTATTTTCTCTGACGTCCTAGTGGATGCTGGGAACTCCGTAAGGACCATGGGGATTATACCAAAGCTCCCAAACGGGCGGGAGAGTGCGGATGACTCTGCAGCACCGAATGAGAGAACTCAAGGTCCTCCTCAGCCAGGATATCAATTTTGTAGAATTTAGCAAACGTGTTTGCCCCTGACCAAGTTGCAGCTCGGCAAAATTGTAAAGCCGAGACCCCTCGGGCAGCCGCCCAAGATGAGCCCACTTTCCTCGTGGAATGGGCTTTTACTGATTTAGGATGCGGCAATCCAGCCGCAGAATGCTCCAGCTGAATTGTGCTACAAATCCAGCGAGCAATAGTCTGCTTAGAAGCAGGAGCACCTATTTTGTTGGGTGCCTACAGGATAAAAAGCGAGTCAGTTTTCCTGACTCCAGCCGTCCTGGAAATATAAATTTTTAAGGCCCTGACTACATCCAGTAACTTGGAATCTTCCAAGTCCCTAGTAGCCGCAGGCACTACAATAGGTTGGTTCAAGTGAAAAGCTGATACCACCTTAGGGAGAAACAGTGGACGAGTCCTCAATTCTGCCCTATCCATATGGAAAATCAGATAAGGGCTTTTACATGACAAAGCCGCCAATACTGACACACGCCTGGCCGAAGCCAAGGCCAATAACATGACCACTTTCCACGTGAGATATTTCAAATCCACAGTTTTAAGTGGCTCAAACCAATGTGATTTTAAGAAACTCAACACCACGTTGAGATCCCAAGGTGCCACAGGAGGCACAAAAGGGGGCTGAATATGTAGCACTCCCTTTACAAATGTCTGAACTCCAGGCAGTGAAGCCAGTTCTTTCTGGAAGAAAATTGACAGAGCCGAAATCTGGACCTTAATGGAACCCAATTTTAGGCCCATAGTCACCCCTGACTGTAGGAAGTGCAGAAAACGACCCAGCTGAAATTCCTCTGTTGGGGCCTTCCTGGCCTCACACCACGCAACATATTTTCGCCAAATACGGTGATAATGGTTTGCGGTTACTTCTTTCCTGGCTTTTATCAGCGTAGGAATGACTTCTTCCGGAATGCCCTTTTCCTTTAGGATCCGGAATTCAACCGCCATGCCGTCAAACGCAGCCGCGGTAAGTCTTGGAACAGACAGGGCCCCTGCTGTAGCAGATCCTGTCTGAGCGGTAGAGGCCATGGGTCCTCTGATATCATTTCTTGAAGTTCTGGGTACCAAGCTCTTCTTGGCCCATCCGGAAACCACGAGTATCGTTCTTACTCCTCGTTTTCTTATTATTCTCAGTACCTTTGGTATGAGAGGCAGAGGAGGGAATACATAAACCGACTGGTACACCAACGGTGTCACTAGAGCGTCCACAGCTATTGCCTGAGGGTCCCTTGACCTGGCGCAATATCTAGTTTTTTGTTTAGGCGGGACGCCATCATGTCCACCTGTGGCCTCTCCCAACGGTTTACCAACAGTTGGAAGACTTCTGGATGAAGTCCCCACTCTCCCGGGTGTAGGTCGTGTCTGCTGAGGAAGTCTGCTTCCCAGTTGTCCACTCCCGGAATGAACACTGCTGACAGTGCTAAGACGTGATTTTCCGCCCATCGGAGAATCCTTGTGGCTTCTGCCATCGCCATCTTGCTTCTTGTGCCGCCCTGTCGGTTTACATGGGCGACTGCTGTGATGTTGTCTGATTGGATCAGTACCGGCTGGTTTTGAAGCAGAGGCTTTGCCAGACTTAGGGCATTGTAAATGGCCCTCAGTTCCAAAATATTTATGTGTAGGGACGACTCCTGACATGACCAAAGTCCTTGGAAATTTCTTCCCTGTGTGACTGCCCCCCAGCCTCGAAGGCTGGCATCCGTGGTTACCAGGACCCAGTCCTGTATGCCGAATCTGCGGCCCTCTTGAAGATGAGCACTCTGCAGCCACCACAGTAGAGATACCCTGGTCCTTGGAGACAGGGTTATCAGCCGATGCATCTGAAGATGCGATCCCGACCACTTGTCCAAGAGGTCCCACTGAAAGGTTCTTGCATGGAACCTGCCGAATGGAATTTTGCTTCGTTCTTTTCTGTTCTGTGTCCAGAACCATCCCCAGGAACAGTAGGCGTGTGGTAGGAACCAGCTGTGACTTTGGAATGTATAGAATCCATCCGTGCTGTTGTAGCACTTCCCGAGATAGTGCTACTCCGACCAACAACTGCTCCTTGGACCTCGCCTTTATAAGGAGATCGTCCAAGTACGGGATAATTAAAACTCCCTTTTTTCGAAGGAGTATCATCTTTTCTGCCATTACCTTGGTAAAGACCCTCGGTGCCGTGGACAGTCCAAACGGCAGTGTTTGGAATTGGTAATGGCAATGCTGTACCACAAATCTGAGGTACTCCTGGTGAGGATGGTAAATGGGACATGTAGGTAAGCATCCTTGATGTCCAGGGATACCATGTAATCCCCCTCCTCCAGGCTTGCAATAACCGCCCTGAGCGATTCCATCTTGAACTTGAATTTTTTTATGTATGTGTTCAAGGATTTCAAATTTAAAATGGGTCTCACCGAACCGTCCGGTTTCGGTACCACAAACAGTGTGGAATAGTAACCCCGTACTTGTTGAAGTAGGGGCACCTTGACTATCACCTGCTGGGAATACAGCTTGTGAATTGCCTCTAGCACAGCCTCCCTGCCTGAAGGAGTTGTCGGCAAGGCAGATTTGAGGAAACGGCGGGGGGGAGACGCCTCGAATTCCAGCTTGTACCCCTGAGATACTACTTGAAGGATCCAGGGATCCACCTGTGAGCGAGCCCACTGATCGCTGAAATTTTTGAGGCGGCCCCCCACCATACCTGGCTACGCCGGTGGAGCCCCCGCGTCATGCGGTGGACTCAGAGGAAGCGGGGGAAGAATTTTGATTCTGGGAACTGGCTGACTGGTGCAGCTTTTTCCCTCTTCCATCGTCTCTGTGCAGAAAGGAAGCGCCTTTGACCCGCTTGCTTTTCTGAAGCCGAAAGGACTGTACCTGATAATACAGTGCTTTCTTAGGCTGTGAGGAAACCTGAGGTAAAAAATTTTCTTCCCAGCTGTTGCTGTGGATACGAGGTCCCAGAGACCATCCCCAAACAATTCCTCACCCTTATAAGGCTCTATGTGCCTTTTTTTTTTTTTTAATCTGTTTATTGGTAAAGAGAAAAATACAAGTGTAACACACACATTGCACACGACAACTGTATTACTACAATATCAAATCTCAGGTTGCATAGGAATGTATAACATTATCTCCACACAAGAGCAATCACATATATTATTAAATGAAGTGATGATAACAGTAGGTTACGGATATTACTAAACATATTGCAGGGATCGGTCTTCTCTCGGTGCCATTAACAGTGTGTATATGCTAGTCTAAAAGGGTGTTCCTGAAAACAGTAAAGTTGGGGTTAGAAGGGTGGTGATCCCCTCGTAAGCGTCTCTATATTGTACCATGTAGTATATTTAACCACTTTTCGCATGCCATCACGAATTGGTTGTGGCAAGGTTATCACATAGGGCAGCCATATTGTAAAAAACTTGGAAGAGTTGGATTCCGCTCTAAGAGAGCATTCAATCCAGTCCATTTGGTATAGATACGTCAGTCTAGGAAATAAAAGGGTTATGGATATAGGGGTTCCATGTATCCATTGGGATAGAATAGTCTTTTTCGATGCTGCCGCTATCCTAGCTAGTAACAGTTTATTGCCTGTAGGTAATGAGCAACAATCAGAATCATATTGATTCCAAAAAGCCCAAAGTAAAGTTGGTGTGAAAGGGATATGTAGAGTCGTTGTAATGTAGTTACAGACGTCTTTCCAAAATAGTTGTATTATAGGACATGACCAAAGGCAGTGGATTATGTCTGCATCAGGTGAGGAGCACTTGAAGCAATTGGAGTTATCAGAGATGCCCGTAAGGTATCTGATACGGGGAGTATAATACGCCCTATGTAAAATTTTTAAATGCATTTCAGCATAGGAAGAGGATACTAAATATTTATTAAGTAACAAGTGCCAATGTATTATGGTCTGTAGAGGGATGTCTGGTAGAGTGGTCGACCATTTAGCCAGGCCTGTGGTTTGACAATCTAAGTCAATCTGGCGTCTGGTGTGTGCATAAATAAAGGATGTTGAATAGGAAGACTGGGGGTTTAAACGCAGTTGGGTGTCCAGGGGAAAGTTATAATCTGCTGGCCGTAGGCGCGTTATCAATTGTGTTGCAAAGCTGCGTATTTGAAAATATGCGAATAGTGGTATATGTAAGTTCGGGAATTTAAGCTTTAATTGTGACAAGGTAAGTACTTCGGTACAGGTGACATTTAAGAATTGGTACACTAAACGTAAACCTTGGGAGTACCAAGTTTTGATAATTGCATCTGTGTCTCCGCCTTGAAAGTCTGGGTTATGCAGGAGTGGTTGGAATAGGGAGCAGGTAGTCGTCAGCCCTTTGCGTTTTCGAAGAAGTTGCCACGCTTTGCATGGAGCGAGTAGCAGCGGGTTCGAGCGGATGGACGTCAGTGTGAAGGGGTCTATAAAATGTAATATGGTAGACAAAGTACCATGGGATAGCATACTCTGTTCCAGAGATATATTAGTGTAGCTAGAGGAACCTCTCACCCAGTCAAGGGCATATCTATAGTTAGCAGCTAAAGAATAGTCTTCCGGGCATGGTATATTCACGCCACCCAGCGTTGTCTGTTGTTTTAGTTTAAAGAGGGCTATACGTGGACGTTTGTTTGTCCATATGAAAGTATTGAGGGCCTTATTAATTGTTTGTACATCTCGTTTGGTCAAAAGAAATGGGAGCATTTGGATCGGGTATAATAAACGGGGGAAGGAGATCATTTTATATAGGTGGCATCTACCTATATATGAGATTGGTAAGTTTTGCCAGCGTGTAAAATCTTCAATCATTTTGTTAATGACACGGGAAAAGTTCAATGGGTACAGTTCGGCTAGGGTGGGTGAAAAGCGTAAGCCCAGGTAGGTTATGAAACCCGTCGCCCATTTAAAGGGAAATCTGGAGCCCCAATTTCGTGCGGCCTTGGGTTCAAGAGCCAAAGCTTCTGTTTTATCAAAATTGATTAAGAAACCCGAGATCAAGTGGAAATCATGTAGCGTGGTCAGTAATGAGGGGAACGCCTTTATGGGATCACTAAAATATAATAAAAGGTCATCCGCAAAGGCCGAAACCTTCACTGGTTGTGTGCCAATTTTTATTCCTTCCCAGGCAACATTTTGCACGCAGGTGCGTATCAATGGGTCTAGAGCTAGATTAAAAAGTAAGGGAGATAGGGGGCATCCCTGGCGCGTACCTCTACGTAAAGAAAAAGCCGTTGTGTTCAATCCATTAATGGTTAGGTGAGCTTGTGGATTAGAGTAAAGCATACTGAAGACTTTAGTGAACCCCTCACCGAAGTGTTGAGTGTGGAAAATTCTAAGTAGGTGTGCCCATGATACACTGTCAAACGCTTTGTCGGCATCACAACTGACCACAAGTGCCTTAGATGATGCGGAGTCTTTGACACTATGTATTGCTGCTATTAGGGTTCGTACATTATGTACTGATGTTCTAGTTTTAACAAACCCCGTTTGGGCAGGATGTAAAATACGCATTAGTATCGGTTGGAGACGAGTGGCCAATAATTTGGTGAATAGTTTTAGATCTTGGTTGAGAAGAGATATGGGTCGGTAGGACTGGACATATGATGGGTCTTTACCCGGTTTAGGGAATACTACTATTCTAGCTTCTGTGAATCTCGGGGGCGGAGGGGACCCTTTCAGCAGTGAATTAAACAACGTCAATAAATATGGTGTTATGTGAGGAGCTAGCATTTTGTAATATACTGCTCCAAACCCATCCGGGCCTGGTGATTTCCCATTGTGAAGTGACTTAATCAAGAACAGTAGCTCTGTGTCTGTTACAGGGCACATTAGTGATTCTCGTTCTTCCTCTGTTAATGTAGGTAGGTTAGCTTCTTCTAGAAACTTCATACCCTCTGTTGGGCTATCTAAAGGTGCCGCGTATAAGTTTGAATAGTATTGTAGGAAGGTGTTTGACATAATTTGTGTGTCCATAGTTGAGGAAGTCGGGTCAGTATGTAAGCTAGTTATACGGGAGGGGGCAGTAGATGATCTCACTAAGTTGGCCAATAATTTACCCGACTTATTACTCCCTCGGAAGAATTTATTCCGCTGTACGTCATAGGAGAAACTGTCTCTCTCGGTGCAAAGCGCGTCATAGAGACGTTTCGCATCAGTGTAATTTTGTCTGTTGTCTGGAGAGTCATTCAATGTCATTGTATTATAGGCTGCAGTCAAAGCCTTGCTAAGGTCACGCAACTGGGTATTCAGATGTCTGCGTTTTCTGGAAACGTATTCTAATATTTGTCCTCGGACAACTGGTTTGGAAGCCGACCAAAACAAATTAATGTCGTTCTCATGAATCTTATTATCCTCAGTATAGTTAAGGAAGGCTCTGGTGAGAAATTGGTTAAAGTCCTCGGAAGTTTCCAGATAAGCGGGGAAACGCCAATTATAGGACCTAGGTAAGGGGGTATCTAGGGTGATTGACAACCAAATCGGAGCATGGTCCGAGAGTGAGATTGGTTCAATTTTAGTGTCCACCACATGATGCAAAAGAGAATCCGTGATTAACCAATAGTCTAATCTAGAGGAGGAATGGTGCGGGTGGGAGTAGAAGGTATATTCGCGAGCGTCTGGGTTGCGAATTCTCCAGGGGTCGGACAGTCGTAGAGAAGAGGTGAGTAGTGTGAGTGAGGGTGGAGTGGTGATCGTAGGTGTACCGGGTATAGTTGTTTTATCAATACCCGCTGACTGTACACAATTAAAGTCTCCTCCCATGATTATTTCTCCCTCTGCCCAATCTTGCAAATTTTTGTAAATATCAGAGAAGAAAGATGCGTTAGGGCCATTAGGGGCATATATGTTGGCTACCGTATATAGCGTATTTAGTATTTTTATTTTCAAGAACAGGAATCTACCCTCTTGGTCGACCAAGCTATCCAAGGTAGTGGCAGGGAGTGATCTATTGAGAATAGTTAGTACGCCTCTACGTTTGGATGTGAAGGAGGCTGATCTATACTCTCCAACCCACGTATCCCGCAGTACATTAGGATCTGAGATCCGCCAATGAGTTTCCTGCAATAATACTATATCTGGTTTCAAGCGTTTTAAATAGGTTAGGACCTTTTTCCGTTTAATGGGAGTATTAAGCCCATCTACGTTCCAGGACACTAACCGAAATCGTGACTGCATTATTGTGGAAGGATCATGGGTCGACGGCATCAGCCGATACCAACCCTAGGCCATCCACGGGGAGTAGTATACCATAACTGTCGATCCCAGTCCGTCCCAGCGAGCAGACCGATGTGGATCGTTGAAGATAAATAATAAATGTAAGACAACAGATACATTCCTATCATTATACGTAAATCATGTGTGTGCACAGTGTCAATAGTATGAACCAAATTATAAAACCATTTTAACTTTTTGCGGACCCAAATGGGCGCCCTATTAAACAATGGTAATCTCCAAATGGAGAGCAGTAAAACATGTGAGGAGGATAGTCTCCAACCTGGTAACCAGGGGCACCATATTCTAAAACAGTATGACAAAAGATGAGAAAAGAGGGTGAGGGGAAAGGGAGAAAACAAACAAAACAATGTCAGAGACAATTGTAAGGGGGAAAAGTTATACAAAGAGAAAATTAGAAGAACATAACCAATATGGTACTGTCGCACCGTAGCCCTCTTCAAGCTCCAGCCGCTACAGCAAGCCTTCTTCACAGTGTAGGAATATTGTCTATTCAGCTGATCAAACAAAAAGGCGTCAATTGACTTAAGCATGAATGGGTCAAGCAATGGTGGCGATCAACCCACTTAAGAAGGATAATTGAGTCAGTCAGCATCATCTGTACCCGATAGAAGAGCTGCATCCAAGGAGTTCACAAAATTTCTAGCCTCTTGTGCGGTTTCATAAAAGTGGATCTTTCCACCATAGGTGATTCTCAGCTTGGCCGGATACAGCAACGCAAATCTGTGGCCCATCTCGAAGAGGCGTTTGCAAATAGGTGAGAATTCTCGTCGTCTTGCAGCAACCAGATATGAGAAGTCTTGAAATAATAGAATTCTGGAGTCTTGGTATCGGAGATCCGTGTGTTTTCTATAGGCCTCTAGCAACCGTACTTTATCGGCATAGTTGAGAATCCTCATGATGACCGGCCTGGGTCTATCTCTGCCGGACTGACGATCAGGACCAATCCGATGGACACGTTCTACTAGGATGGAGCCCGTGGCAGAGACGCATCCTAGCTCTCTGGGTAACCACTGGGAGACCAGGGCCATGAGTTCGGAGAATTTCACAGATTCTGGTAAGCCCACCAGACGTACATTATTTCTTCTATTCCGATTTTCCAAATCTTCTAATTTGTCTTGCAAAGATACCATCAGCTTGTCGTGTTCCACCTGGGTTGTTTTAGCTGCTGATAAATCATCCTCTAGATCCGAGATTCGTTGCTCTGCCTCGGAGATACGTTGATCATGGGCTGTAAGTTGTGCAAGCGCTGAATCCAGAGAGGTTTTCAGGGGTGCCAGTTTTTGATCTAGCAGGGATGATAGTATATTTGTAATTTCGTTCGTGGTGAAGGATTTGGATGGATCCATAATTGGTGCGGGTTGCCCCCGAGGACTAGAGCCTTGACTATACGTCGGGGAGACAGGGGCACTACTAGCGGGATTTTCACGATTTTTGCCTTTACCCGACTGAGCACCCCGTGGGTTACGTAATGATTTAGACATGAATTTGTCCATAGCAATTATAGACTCAATCCAATATGTATTTCTAGCTTGCAAACTGCAGGGGGCGTCAGACTTATGTTTCTTCTATGTGTTTCTCCTCTCATTCTCCCCCTCCTTCCCTTTCTGTATTGATATTGGAAGGTATGATAATGTATAATATCAGGGGGGGTGTCAGGTGTGGGAGGATTTGTTTAGTTGCTGGTGCTCCAGTATCTGTCTAACCAGTAGACAGATGGATAATGTCTCAATATGAAATATGAAATATGAAAGGCCTTCCGGTGGAGGAACTGCAGGTCCTGAATGAGGGTCCTGTCACCACTGTCCAGCACACCCCTTTATCATAAGCACTGTACTATTGTCTCCTTGCACCGCTGGGGTCCCTCAGATAAGTTTAAAAACGTACTTACTTACAGGGCCCAGCTGGGGAGGCATAGCGGAGATGTAGCAGCAGGGAGCCATGGGCGTGCAGCTGGTCGCCTGTCGTCCTGCGGCCTCTCCCCGCGTGAGAAGGTTCAGCGGCTCCGTGCAGCGAGGGTAGGCGGCGGGTGGCGAGGAGGGTCCGTCAGCCGCGGCTAGCGGCAGCACGGGCGTCCGACGTCTGTGAGCCGTTCACGGCCTGATCTGTGAGTCCCCGAAGCCACCACCGGTGTAAGGGGTAAATCGAGGTCCCGGCTTGTTGGTTTCACCTAGGCCGCAATCCGCGGGAGTAGTAAAAACTACTCCCTGATTCCGCGGCTCGTACAGGGATGCTGCAGGGGGGATAAGGGGGACCGGAGGGCCACCAAGGATCGATATGAAGCCCTGGAGTGGGCTATTTGATTAAATAAGAGCCCCGTTTTGCAGGAGCTCCTGTGATGCACTTCTGTCTCCTTCTCCTCTATGTGCCTTTTAAAGTCAGCATCACTTGTCAGGTGTCGGGTCTCTAATACCCTCCTGACAGAATGGACATTGCATTAATTCTGGATGCCAGCCGGCAAAATATCCCTCTGTGCATCCCTCATATATAAGACGACGTCTTATGTTCGCAAAATAGTATCCCTGTTTGACAGGGTTACAGACCACGCTGCAGCAGCACTATCTGCAGGTCTCAGTCTAGTACCTGAGTGTGTAAATACAGACTTCAGGATAGCCTCCTGCTTTTTATCAGCAGGTACCTTCAAAGTGGCCGTATCCTAAGACGGCAGTGCCACCTTTTTTGACAAACGTGTGAGCGCCTTATCCACCCTAGGGGATATCTCCCAGCGTAACTTATCCTCTGGCGGGAAAGGGTACGCCATCAGTAACTTTTTAGAAATTACCAGTTTCTTATCGGGGGAACCCACGCTTCTTCACACACTTCATTCACTCATTTGATG
This sequence comes from Pseudophryne corroboree, assembly GCF_028390025.1. NCBI lineage: Eukaryota > Metazoa > Chordata > Amphibia > Anura > Myobatrachidae > Pseudophryne > Pseudophryne corroboree. The sequence goes on from NC_086454.1 coordinate 337,505,513, forward strand.
GGGGAACAAAACACTGCCTGCTTTTTCTCCCCAAACATAAAACCCTTTTTTAGTGGTACTTGGGTTAATGTCAGAAATGTGTAACACATTTTTTATTGCCGGGATCATGTAACGGATGTTCCTAGTGGATTGTGTATATGTCTCAACCTCGTCGACACTGGAGTCAGACTCCGTGTCGACATCTGTGTCTGCCATCTGAGGGAGCGGGCGTTTTTGAGCCCCTGATGGCCTTTGAGACGCCTGGGCAGGCGCGGGCTGAGAAGCCGGCTGTCCCACAGCTGTTACGTCATCCAGCCTTTTATGTAAGGAGTTGACACTGTCGGTTTATACCTTCCACCTATCCATCCACTCTGGTGTCGGCCCCACAGGGGGCGACATCACATTTATCGGCATCTGCTCTGCCATCACATAAGCCTCCTCATCAAACGTGTCGACACAGCCGTACGACACACCGCACACACACACAGGGAATGCTCTGACTGAGGACAGGACCCCACACAGCCCTTTGGGGAGACAGAGAGAGAGTATGCCAGCACACACCAGAGCGCTATATAATTTTGGGATTAACACTATATTGAGTGAATTTTTCCCAATAGCTGCTTGTATATACAATATTGCGCCTAAATTTTGTGCCCCCCCCTCTCTTTTTAACCCTTTGAGCCTGAAAACTACAGGGGAGAGCCTGGGGAGCTGTCTTCCAGCTGCACTGTAAAGAGAAAATGGCGCCAGTGTGCTGAGGGAGAAGCCCCGCCCCTTTTTCAACTGACTTTCTCCCACTTTTTCTGGAATACTGGCAGGGGTAATTTTACATCTATATAGCCTCTAGGACTATATATGATGTAGATTTGCCAGCCAAGGTGTCATATATTGCCCTCAGGGCGCCCCCCCCAGCGCCCTGCACCCTCAGTGACCGGAGTGTGAAGTGTGCATGAGGAGCAATGGCGCACAGCTGCAGTGCTGTGCGCTACCTTGGTGAAGACCGAAGTCTTCTGCCGCCGATTTTCCGGACCTCTTCTTGCTTCTGGCTCTGTAAGGGAGACGGCGGCTCGGCTCCGGGAACGAACACCAAGGCCAGTTCCATGCGGTCGATCCCTCTGGAGCTAATGGTGTCCAGTAGCCTAAGAAGCCCAAGCTAGCTGCAAGCAGGTAGGTTCGCTTCTTCTCCCCTTAGTCCCTCGATGCAGTGAGCCTGTTGCCAGCAGGTCTCACTGTAAAATAAAAAACCTAACATATACTTTCTTTCTAGAAGCTCAGGAGAGCCCCTAGTGTGCATCCAGCTCGGCCGGGCACAGAAATCTAACTGAGGTCTGGAGGAGGGTCATAGTGGGAGGAGCCAGTGCACACCAGATAGTACCTAATCTTTCTTTTAGAGTGCCCAGTCTCCTGCGGAGCCCGTCTATTCCCCATGGTCCTTACGGAGTTCCCAGCATCCACTAGGACGTCAGAGAAATATATATATATATATATATATATATACACACACACACATACATATACACATATACATAGCATATTAAACATGCATGCATACATATATATATATCTATATATACACATATATATACACATGTATATATATATCGTGTGTGTGTGTGTGTGTGTGTGTGTGTGTGTGTGTGTTTATATGTATGTATGTATGTATGTATATACATGTGTATATGTATGCACATGGATATATATGTACTATAATTAAAATAAAGTAAACTTTTATTGCACTTACAAGTGCCACCAGGAAGACAGCAGGCTGCAGAGGACGCTAGACAGTCATTAATAATACTCATGCAGCTTAAAAAAAAATAAAAAAAAATTAATTTTTTTTTTAGTGGAGGGGGGTGCTCGGAAACCCCCCCTGGGTGCGCCACTGACTTCCTATGTGACAGTGTCCCACAAACTGGTTCTAGATGTCAAATCTCAGAGCATTTTTACCTTTCAACTACATCATAGTTGTCTACTCTCCCTCATTCTGCAGGAGACTCCCTGAAATAGTAACAATCTCCCTCACTCCCTGAATAGTCCAGTAATCTCCCTGATTGTACCTTACCCCCATTATATAGCTGTTACATTCTTGGGGGGGGGGGGGAAGGAAAATCGGAGACACATACATTCAAATGAGCTCATTAGCGCCATTTCCCTGCATTGGTTATAAGGCACAATGATCCCTATGGGCTGTAACACACACTCCGGTTTTTCCCGGATGGCAAAAAGCCGGACAAACTTTGGGGGTAATTCCAAGTTGATCGCAGCAGGAAATTTTTTAGCAGTTGGGCAAAACCATGTGCACTGCAGGGTAGGCAGATATAACATGTGCAGAAAGAGTTAGATTTGGGTGGGTTATTTTATTTCTGTGCAGGGTAAATACTGGCTGCTTTATTTTTACACTGCAAATTAGATTGCAGATTGAACACACCACACCCAAATTTAACTCTCTCTGCACATGTTAAATCTGCCTCCCCTGCAGTGCACATGGTTTTGCCCAACTGCTAAAAAAATTCCTGCTGCGATCAACTTGGAATTACCCCCTTTGTCCGGCTTTTTGCCATCCGTGAGAAACCGGCAGTGTCTGTCACACAGGACGGCTTTGAGCCATGTGTGATGCTGTGCGCATGCGCAGCATCAGACACGGCTTCAGAAAAAAACGTTGTGTGTGAAAGCTCCCCTTCACACACATGGTTTACTGGCTCCAAAGACGGCCCGGCGGCCGCCCGGCCGCCGGACCTTCCAGTGGTGAGACCCGGCTGCAACCCGGCAGCCGGGCCGGGGCCGTGCAGTGTGAAGGGACCCTAGCCCTCACACTGTTAACTACAATGCCGGCACGGGAAAAAGCCGTCCGGCTTTTTCCCGGCCGGCAAAAGCCGGGTAGTGTGTTTCAGCACTCAGGCTACATGCATTTTAAATAAGGTTTCTCCTGGCCTTTACAGTATATGGAACCTCTTGTAAAACACAATACACAACAAATCCTGCAAAATATTAGTGTTTTTTCTTCAACAAGTATATCGTACTAACTTTGGGGCTCATTTACATTTGGATGTAAGTCATTTTCATGACACACCTCTTAGATGTAACAGTAAACGTCCGCACTTATAGGGGTTACTTTCACAATCTCCCTGAAATGCTTTTTCAAAAGTAGGCAAGTATGAACTACATTTAAACACATCTTAGATATAAATACATTTTAAATGTGCAATTCTAGAACTGTACCTGGGCCCTCATTCCGAGTTGTTCGCTCGCAAGCTGTTTTTAGCAGCTTTGCACACGCTAAGCCGCCGCCTACTGGGAGTGAATCTTAGCATCTTAAAATTGCGAACGAAAGATTCTCAAAATTGCGATTACACACCTCTTAGCAGTTTCTGAGTAGCTTCAAACTTACTCGGCATCTGCGATCAGTTCAGTGCTTGTCGTTCCTGGTTTGACGTCACAAACACACCCAGCGTTCGCCCAGACACTCCTCCGTTTCTCCAGCCACTCCCGCGTTTTTCCCAGAAACGGTAGCGTTTTTTCACACACACCCATAAAACGGCCAGTTTCCGCCCAGAAACACCCACTTCCTGTCAATCACATTACGATCACCAGAACGAAGAAAAAACCGTGAGTAAAATTCCTAACTGCATAGCAAATTTACTTGGCGCAGTCGCAGTGCGAACATTGCGCATGCGCACTAAGCGGAAAATCGATGCGATGCGAATAAATTTACAGAGCAAACAACTCGGAATGACCCCCCTGGAGCACTAAATATAAAACACATTATTAAACACAGATTTCCTCATTGACAGTGCATGGTGCCTAGCGCCACTTTGTACTTTTCATATAGGGGGTCATTCCGAGTTGCTCGCTCGTTATTTTTTTCTCGCAACGGAGCGATTAGTCGCTAATGCGCATGCGCAATGTCCGCAGTGCGACTGCGCCAAGTAAATTGCTATGCAGTTAGGTATTTTACTCACGGCACTACAAGGTTTTTTCTTCGTTCTGGTGATCGTAATGTGATTGACAGGAAGTGGGTGTTTCTGGGCGGAAACAGGCCGTTTTATGGGTGTGTGTGAAAAAACGCTACAGTTTCTGGGAAAAACGCGGGAGTGGCTGGAGAAACGGAGGAGTGTCTGGGCGAATGCTGGGTGTGTTTGTGACGTCAAACCAGGAACGAAACTGACTGAACTGATCGCAGATGCCGAGTAAGTGTGGAGCTACTCAGAAACTGCTAAGAAATATCTATTCGCAATTCTGCTAATCTTTCGTTCGCAATTTTGATAAGCTAAGATTCACTCCCAGAGGGCGGCGGCTTAGCGTGTGCAAAGCTGCTAAAAGCAGCTTGCGAGCGAACAACTCGGAATGACCACCATAGTTATGAATGTGCCGCAAGGTTACCCTGTGTGCCGGGCCTCCGGCCGCAGCAAATTCTCCACCTCAGAAGGTCCGAGACATCTGGCTGGAAGTTATCTCAGGGAGTGAAATAGTATTTGTGTCATGGACCAACACGTTTCAGGCGGACTCCTGGCGTTTCTTAAGGATATACATTTTTTATATTGTTCATCATATAGTAATAAATGAGTAATCTGTACATTTTCTGTGTTTTTACTTACTCGTAACACTACAGTACACAATATACACCAGCACCCCGACTTACGCCCATTCACACCCTATATCCATGCCGTCAGGAGGCATTACATTGTAGATCTGACTTTATCATTAGCTGGACAGGCTTGGCTTTACCTAAAGAACATTATTTATCCAAGGACTGGCATCACGGCTCTGGCTGTGGGAGAGTCCGGTACGAGACAAGGTCTGGGCCATGGATAATGTGGCTCATTTGCCTGCAGCCCTTACCAGACCCATGAACACAGAAGAGGTGAGTCAGGACGGGACCCCGGTAATGTCACTATGACCATATTTCCACACATGATGTTGGTGTGAAATAAATATAAGAATCTCTTGAATGCTGGGAGCTGTGTTCCCAAGTCGTCAATAAGTGTGGCACAATGGGGGTTCATTCCGAGTTGATCGCTAGCTGCCGTTGTTTGCTGCGTAGCGATCAGTGTAAAAAATGGCTAATCTGCGCATGCACCGCAATGCGTACGCGCGTCGTACGGGTACAAAGTCCATTGTGATTTTGCACTGGTTCTAGCGACGATTCAAAACGCAAGGAGACTGACCGTTTTGTGAGTGTGTTTGGAAAAACGCAGGCGTGGCCTAGCGTTTGCTGGGCGGGTATCTGACGTCATTACCGTGTCACTTGTCGCAGCAATCATTGCACAGGATAAGTAAGTACAGGGCTGGTCTTGTTTTGCACAAAATGTGTTTCCAGGCGCTCTGCTGCACAGGCGTTCGCACTCCTGCAAAGTGGGCGGCGACAATGCGTTTGCACAGCTGCTAAAAACTGCTAGCTAACGATCAACTCGGAATGACCTCCAATGTTCTAATGTCACATAACCCTCCTCCCTCTGTTAGGTTCCATGTGAAGATCTGGTGCCTGATCCTCGCTCTCTGGACGCCACATAGCTGTGCTAGTGAGTATCAGTCTGCCTCCATTTCTAGTGTATTACCCTGAAGTTGCCACTCCAGGTAAGTACATTGCACTGATGGCTGCAGCCTGCAGGGCTGGTCACATGTCCTGGATCCATGATATATTTATGGGGTGTAGTCTTCTGTAACTGGGAACACTGGACAATAGATTATTTCTATAGAGGCCAACATTGTAAAAGCCTTCCCACTGACATCAGCAGGACTACAACCACCATCATGTCGTGGTTTGTGAACTTAATTCTTTTAAACGCTTCTCTTCCATATATATTACCTTACAAAAAGCCGGAAGTAAGACAGAGGTGAGATCTGTATCTACAGTGCAGAAGCTGAATATTATTGTGCTGCTCAGTGCAGGGAAGTAGGAGCATTAACACCCTGGGAGTGTTGGGGACTATAACACTTCCACATGTGCTGATGTCTGGTAACCGTGTGATAAACTCAGCGTCTCTCTGCATCTCCCAGGTTGCAGCACTTATAGAGGCTTTGTGGCAGATGTCCTGAACAAGAAATTACTCCATCTCTCTGGATTCCCTTGGCTGGTGTCAATTCAGGACCTCAGTGGATGCCATCTGGAGGTGGGAACAATCATCAGTGAGTTTTGGATAGTGGCGGCTCCGTCTGGCCTGAAGATGAGGTGAGAAAGTTGCTGTGGTGGACTACTATAATTGACGGCTGCAATGAGATCTCTGCATTAGGATCTGTAGCAGTGGTTCCATTTTGCCCTAAAGGCAAGAAGTTTCCTATTGATGAATTAAAAAAAAAATAATAATAATAATTAAATTGTGTAATATATCATCATTAGGCCGGGTACACACTAGGGCGATATTAAAAGATGATTGTTGTATTGGAACGACAAATCGTCTTCATAGTCCAGTGTGTATGACCACTAATGTGGGATCTGTCGCGTCTCTCTCCCTAGTGTGGGATCTGTAGCGTCTCTCTCCCTAGTGTGGGATCTGTAGCATCTCTCTCCCTTAGTGTGGGATCTGTAGCATCTCTCTCCCTTAGTGTGGGATCTGTAGCATGTCTCTCCTTTAGTGTGGGATCTGTAGCATTTCTCTCCTTTAGTGTGAGATCTATAGAGTCTCTCTCCTTTAGTATGGGATCTGTAGCGTCTCCTTTAGTGTGGGATCTGTAGCGTCTCTCTCCTTTAGGGTGGGATCTGTTGCGTCTCTCTCCCTTAGGGTGGGATCTGTAGCGTCTCTCTCCCTTAATGATGGGATCTGTAGCGTCTCTCTCCATTAGTGTAGGATCTGTAGCATCTCTCTCTCCCTTAATGGTGGTATCTGTAGCGTCTCTCAGTGTGGTATCTGTAGCGTCTCTCTCCCTTAGTGTGGGCTCTGTATCGTCTCTCTCCCTTAGTGTGGGCTCTGCGGCGTCTTTCTCCCTTAATGTGGGATCTGTAGCGTCTCTCTCCATTAGTGTGAGATCTGTAGCGTCTCTCTCCCTTAGTGTGGGATCTGTAGCATCTCTTTCCCTTAGTGTGGGATCTGTAGCATCTCTCTCCCTTGGTGTGGGTACTGTCACGTCTCTCTGCCTTAGTGTGGGATCTGTAGCATCTCTCTCCCTTAGTGTGGGATCTGTAGCATCTCTCTCCCTTAGTGTGGGATCTGTATCGTCTCTCTCATTTAGTATGGGATCTGTAGCATGTCTCTCCTTTAGTGTGGGATCTGTAGCTTCTCTCTCCCTTAGTGTGGGATCTGTAGCATTTCTCTCCTTTAGTGTGAGATCTATAGAGTCTCTCTCCTTTAGTGTGAGATCTGTAGCGTCTCTCTCCCTTGGTGTGAGATCTAGAGTGTCTCTCTCCTTTAGTATGGGATCTGCAGCGTCTCCTTTAGTGTGGGATCTGTAGCGTCTCTCTCCCTTAGGGTGGGATCTGTTGCGTCTCTCTCCCTTAGGGTGGGATCTGTAGCGTCTCTCTCCCTTAATGATGGGATCTGTAGCGTCTCTCTCCATTAGTGTAGGATCTGTAGCATCTGTCTCTCCCTTAATGGTGGTATCTGTAGCGTCTCTCTCCCTTAGTGTGGTATCTGTAGCGTCTCTCTCCCTTAGTGTGGGCTCTGTATTGTCTCTCTCCCTTAGTGTGGGCTCTGCGGCGTCTTTCTCCCTTAATGTGGGATCTGCGGCGTCTCTCTCCATTAGTGTGAGATCTGTAGCATCTCTCTCCCTTGGTGTGGGATCTGTAGCATTTCTCTCCCTTAGTGTGGGATCTGTAGCATCTCTTTCCCTTAGTGTGGGATCTGTAGCATCTCTCTCCCTTAATGATGGGATCTGTAGCGTCTCTCTCCATTAGTGTGGGATCTGTAGCGTCTCTCTCCCTTAGTGTGGGATCTGTAGCGTCTCTCTCCCTTAGTGTGGGATCTGTAGCATCTCTCTCCCTTAGTGTGGGTTCTGTTGCGTCTCTCTCCCTTATTGTGCAATCTGTAGCGTCTCTCTCCCTAAGTGTGGGATCTGTAGCGTCTCTCTCCCTTAATGATGGGATCTGTAGCGTCTCTCTCCATTAGTGTGGGATCTGTAGCATCTCCCTCCCTTAGTGTGGGATCTGTAGCGTCTCTCTCCCTTAGTGTGGGATCTGTGGCGTCTCTCTCCCTTAGTGTGGGATCTGTAGCGTCTCTCTCCCTTAGTGTGGGATCTGTAGCGTCTCTCTCCCTTAGTGTGGGATCTGTAGCGTCTCTCTCCCTTAGTGTGGGATCTGTAGCATCTCTTTCCTTTAGTGTGGGATCTGTAGAGCATCTCTATCCCTTATTGTGCAATCTGTAGCGTCTCTCTCCCTAAGTGTGGGATCTGTAGCGTCTCTCTCCCTTAGTGTGGGATCTGTAGCGTCTCTCTCCCTTAGTGTGGGTTCTGTAGCGTCTCTCTCCCTTAGTGTGGGTTCTGTAGCATCTCTCTCCCTTAGTGTGGGTTCTGTAGCGTCTCTCTCACTTAGTGTGGGATCTGTAGCGTCTCTCTCCCTTAGTGTGGGATCTGTAGCGTCTCTCTCCCTTAGTGTGGGATCTGTAGCGTCTCTCTCCCGTAGTGTGGGATCTGTAGCGTCTCTCTCCCTTAGTGTGGGATCTGTAGCGTCTCTCTCCCTTAGTGTGGGATCTGTAGCGTCTCTCTCCCTTAGTATGGGTTCTGTAGCGTCTCTCTCCCTTAGTGTGGGATCTGTAGCGTCTCTCTCCCTTAGTGTGGGATCTGTAGCATCTCTTTCCCTTAGTATGGGTTCTGTAGCGTCTCTCTCCCTTAGTGTGGGATCTGTAGCGTCTCTCTCCCTTAGTGTGGGATCTGTAGCGTCTCTCTCCCTTAGTGTGGGTTCTGTCGCGTCTCTTTCCCTTAGTGTGGGATTTGTAGCGTCTCACTCTCTTAGTGTGGGTTCTGGGTTCTGTAGCATCTCTCTCCCTTAGTGTGGGATCTGTAGCGTCTCTCTCCCTTAGTGTGGGATCTGTAGCATCTCTCTTCCTTTATTGTGAGATCTGTAGCGTCTTTTTCCCTAGTGTGGGATCTGTAGCGTCTCTCTCTTATAGTGTGGGATCTGTAGCATCTCTCTCCTATAATGTGTGATCTGTAGATTCTTTCTCCTATAGTGTGGGATCTATAGAGTCTCTCTCCTTTAATGAGGTATCTATAGAGTCTTTCTCCTTTATTATGGGATCTTTAGAGTCCCTCCTTTAGTATGGGATCTATAGAGTCTCTCTCCTTTGGTATGGGATCTATAGAGTCCTTTAGTATGGGATCTATAGAGTCTCTCCTTTGGAATGTGATCTATAGATTCTCTCCTTTGGTATGGGATCTATAGAGTCTCTCTCCTATAGGCCCTCATTCCGAGTTGATCGCTAGCTGCCGTTGTTCACAGCGCAGCGATCAGGCAAAACACTTCTGCGCATGCGTATGGTGTGCACTGCGCACGCGCGACGTACTTTCACAAAAGCCGATGCAGTTTCACACAAGGTCGAGCGACGCTTTTCAGTCGCACTGTTGACCGCTGAGTGATTGACAGGAATGGGGCGTTTCTGGGTGGTAACTGACCGTTTTCCGGGAGTGTGCTGAAAAACGCAGGTGTGTCAGATACAAACGCAGGCGTGCCTGGGGAAACAGGGGAGTTGCTGGCCGAACGCAGGGCGTGTTTGTGACGTCAAAACAGGAACTAAATAGACTGAAGTGATCGCAAGGTAGGAGTAGGTCTGCAGCTACTCAGAAACTGCATGAAAATATTTTTGGTGCTGCTCTGCGAACCTTTCATTCGCACTTCTGCTAAGCTAAGATACACTCCCAGAGGGCGGCGGCCTAGCGTTTGCACTGCTGCTAAAAACTGCTAGCGAGCGATCAACTCGGAATGAGGGCCATAGTGTGGGATCTATATAGAGTTTGTTCCTCTCCCTTATGTTGTAGATATTGCATCCGGCAGGATATATTTACCTCCAAGGGTGAGATGTCTCTTTCCATTTCTTTATGCTCTTTTCCCATTCTTTCAGCTATAGAAAAGCTCTTGTTGGTGTGGTGGGAATCACAGAACTAGAATCCAAGGAGCTGGAGGGGAGACCTCACTACCCCATCCGCAAGGTGATTGTGCACCAGAATTATGATGAGATCCTGCTCGGCCATGATCTGATGTTACTGATGACTGAGGGGAAGATTATATTTGGCCGGAACGTACAGCCTGTGTGTTTTCCCAGCACGGATCCGGATAACTCTGCATTAACCAACTGCCAGGTGTCTGGCTGGAGAGGAGCCGCAGGTGAGACCGTGTGTTAGGTGTCTGCATAACATTCACTCATTAGGAGAATGTACAGATGCAGACAATGGCCCTCATTCCGAGTTGTTCGCTCGCTAGCTGCTTTTAGCAGCTTTGCACACGCTAAGCCGCCGCCTACAGGCAGTGAATCTTAGCTTAGCAGAATTGCGAACGAAAGATTAGCAGAATTGCGAATAGAATAGCGATCAGAAATTTCTTTGCAGTTTCCGAGTAGCTCGAGACTTACTCTGCCACTGCGATCAGTTCAGTCAGTTTCGTTCCTGGTTTGACGTCACAAACACACCCAGCGTTCGCCCAGACACTCCCCCGTTTCTCCAGCCACTCCCGCGTTTTTCCCAGAAACGGCAGCGTTTTTCCGCACACACCCATAGAACGGCCAGTTTCCGCTCAGAAACACCCACTTCCTGTCAATCACACTCCGATCACCAGAACGATGAAAAAAATAAGAATTTACTCACCGGTAATTCTATTTCTCGTAGTCCGTAGTGGATGCTGGGAACTCCGTAAGGACCATGGGGAATAGCGGGCTCCGAAGGAGGCTGGGCACTCTAGAAAGATCTTAGACTACCTGGTGTGCACTGGCTCCTCCCACTATGACCCTCCTCCAAGCCTCAGTTAGGTACTGTGCCCGGACGAGCGTACACAATAAGGAAGGATTTTGAATCCCGGGTAAGACTCATACCAGCCACACCAATCACACCGTACAACTCGTGATATGAAACACAGTTAACAGTATGAAACAATAGAGCCTCTCAACAGATGGCTCAACAATAACCCGATTTAGTTAACAATAACTATGTACAAGTAATGCAGATAAACCGCACTTGGGATGGGCGCCCAGCATCCACTACGGACTACGAGAAATAGAATTACCGGTGAGTAAATTCTTATTTTCTCTAACGTCCTAGTGGATGCTGGGAACTCCGTAAGGACCATGGGGATTATACCAAAGCTCCCAAACGGGCGGGAGAGTGCGGATGACTCTGCAGCACCGAATGAGAGAACTCCAGGTCCTCCTCAGCCAGGGTATCAAATTTGTAGAATTTTGCAAACCAAGTAGCTGCTCGGCAAAGTTGTAAAGCCGAGACCCCTCGGGCAGCCGCCCAAGATGAGCCCACCTTCCTTGTGGAATGGGCATTGACAGATTTTGGCTGTGGCAGGCCTGCCACAGTATGTGCAAGCTGAATTGTACTACAAATCCAACGAGCAATAGTCTGCTTAGAAGCAGGAGCACCCAGCTTGTTGGGTGCATATAGGATAAACAGCGAGTCAGATTTTCTGACTCCAGCCGTCCTGGAAACATATATTTTCAGGGCCCTGACAACGTCTAGCAACTTGGAGTCCTCCAAATCCTTAGTAGCCGCAGGCACCAAATAGGCTGGTTCAGGTGAAACGCTGACACCACCTTAGGGAGAAACTGGGGACGAGTCCTCAATTCTGCCCTATCCATATGGAAAATCAAATAAGGGCTTTTACAAGACAAAGCCGCCAATTCTGATACTCGCCTGGCAGAAGCCAAGGCCAATAACATAACCACCTTCCATGTGAGATATTTCAGATCCACGGTTTTTAGTGGTTCAAACCAATGTGATTTTAAGAAAACTCAACACCACGTTGAGATCCCAAGGTGCCACAGGAGGCACAAACGGGGGCTGACTATGCAGCACTCCTTTTATAAATGTCTGAACTTCAGGTACTGAAGCGAGTTCTTTTTTGAAAGAAAATCGACAGAGCCGAGATCTGTACCTTAATGGAACCCAATTTAAGGCCCATAGTCACTCCTGCTTGCAGGAAATGCAGAAATCGACCTAGTTGAAATTCCTCTGTTGGGGCCCTTTCGGCCTCACACCATGCAACATATTTTCGCCATATGCGGTGATAATGAGTTGCTGTAACCTCTTTCCTGGCTTTAGTAAGCGTAGGAATTACTTCCTCCGGAATGCCCTTTTCCTTCAGGATCCGGCGTTCAACCGCCATGCCGTCAAACGCAGCCGCGGTAAGTCTTGGAACAGACAGGGCCCCTGCTGCCGCAGGTCCTGACTGAGTGGCAGAGGCCATGGGTCCTCTGATATAAATTCTTGAAGTTCTGGGTACCAAGCTCTTCTTGGCCATCCACGAGTATTGTTCTTACTCCTCGCCTTCTTATTATTCTCAGTACCTTTGGTATGAGAGGCAGAGGGGAGAACACCTAAACCGACTGGTACACCCACGGTGTTACCAGAGCGTCCATAGCTATCGCCTGAGGGTCCCTTGACCTGGAGCAATATCTTTTATAGCTTTTTGTTAAGGCGGGACGCCATCATGTCCACCTGTGGCCTTTCCCAATGGTGTACAATCCTATTGGAAGACTTCTGGAGGAAGTCCCCATTCTCCCGGGTGGAGGTCGTGTCTGTTGAGAAGATCTGCTTCCCAGTTGTCCACTCCGGGAATGAACACTGCTGACAGTGCTAACACATGATTTTCCGCCTATCGGAGAATCCTTGTGGCTTCTGCCATCGCCATCCTGCTTTTTGTGCCGCCCTGTTGATTACATGGGCGACTGCCGTGATGTTGTCTGATTGGATCAGTACCGGCTGGTTTTGAAGCAGAGGCCTTGCTGGCCTCAGGGCATTGTAAATGGCCCTCAGATCCAGAATATTTATGTGTAGGGAAATAACCTGACTTGACCAAAGTCCCTGGAAGTTTCTTCCCTATGTGACTGCCCCCCAGCCTCAAAGGCTGGAATCCATGGTCACTAGGACCTAGTCCTGTATGCCGAACCTGCGGCCCTCTTGAAGATGGGCACTCTGCAGCCACCACAGTAGAGATACCCTGGTCCTTGAAGACAGGGTTATCAGCCTATGCATCGGAAGATGCGATCCGGACCACTTGTCCAACAGGTCCCTCTGAAAAGTTCTTGTATGGAACCTGCCTAATGGGATTGCTTCGTAAGAAGCTACCATTTTTCCCAGGACTCGCGTGCAATGATGCACCGCTACCTATTTTGGTTTCAGGAGGTCTCTGACTAGAGATGACAACTCCTTGGCTTTCTCCTCCGGGAGAAACACTATTTCTGGTTTATGTCCAGAACCATCCCCAGGAACAGTAGACGTGTCATAGGAACCAGCTGTGACTTTGGACTGTTTAGAATCCACCTATGCTGTTGTAGCACTTTCCAAAATAGTGCTACCCCGACTACCAACTGCTCCTTGGACCTCGCCCTTATAACGAGATTGTCCAAATACGGGATAATTACAACTCCCTTTTTTTTTTTTTTAAGGAGTATCATCATTTCGGCCATTACCTTGATAAAACACCCTCGGTGCCATGTACAGTCCAAACGGCAGTGTCTGGACTTGGTAATGGTAATCCTGTACCACAAATCTGAGGTACTCCTGGCGAGGATGGTAAATGGGGACATGCAGGTAAGCATCCTTGATGTCCCGGGATACCATGTAATCCCCCTCGTCCAGGCTTGCAATAACCGCCCTGAGCGATTCCATCTTGAACTTGAATTTTTTTATGTTCAAGGATTTTAATATAAAATGGGTCACACCGAACCATGCGGTTTCGGTACCCCAACCCGTGTGGAATAGTAACCCCGTCCTTGTTGAAGTAGGGGCACCTTGAGTATTACCTGCTGGGAATACCGCTTATTAATTGCCTCTAGCACAGCCTCCCTGCCTGAGGGAGTTGTCAGCAAGGCATATTTTAGGAAACGGCTGGGGGGAGACATCTCTAATTCCAGCTTGTACCCCTGAAATACTACTTGGAAGAAACAGGGATCCACCTGTGAGCGAGCCCACTAATTGCTGAAATTTTTGAGGCGGCCCCCCACCGTACCTGGCTACACCTGTGGAGCACCCGCGTCATGGTGTGTACTCACAGGAGGCGGGGGAAGAATCTTGATTCTGGGAACAGGCTGACTGGTGCAGCTTTTTCCCTCTACCCTTGTCTCTGTACAGAAAGGAAGCGCCATTTGACCCGCTTGCTTTTCTGAAGCCGAAAGGACTGTACCTTTTTCTGTGAGGAAACCTGAGGTAAAATTATTTCTTCCCAGCAGTTGCTGTGGATACGAGGTCCCAGAGACCATCCCCAAATAATTCCTCACCCTTATAAGGCTCTCTATGCGCTTTTTAAGTCAGCATCACCTGTCCAGTGACAGGTCTCTAATACCCTCCTGACAGAATGGACATTACATTTATTTTGGATGCCAGCCGGCAAAATATCCCTCTGTGTATCCCCCATATATAAGACAACGTCTTTAATATGTTTTTATGTTTGCCAACTATTATCCCTGTTTGACAGGGTCACCAACCACGCTGCAGCAGCACTATCTGCAGGTCTCAGTCTAGTACCTGAGTGTGTAAATACAGACTTCAGGATAGCCTCCTGTTTTTTATCAACAGGTACCTATTAAAGTGGCCGTATCCTAAGACGGCAGTGCCACCTTTTTTGACAAACGTGTGAGCGCCTTATCCACCCTAGGGGATATCTCCCAGCGTAACTTATCCTCCTGGCGGGAAAGGGTACGCCATCAGTAACTTTTTATAAATTACCAGTTTCTTAACGGGGGAACCCACGGTTTTCACACACTTCATTTATTCATCTGATGGGGGAACAAAACACTGCCTGTTTTTTCTCCCCAAACCTAAAACCCATTTATAGAGGTTAAAGTCAGAAATGTATAACACATTTTTTATTGCCGGGATCAAGTCACGGATTGGATTGTGTATATGTCTCCACCTTGTCGACTCTGGAGTCAGACTCCGTGTCGACATCTGTGTCTGCCATCTGAGAGAGCGGGCGTTTTTGAGCCCCTGATGGCCTTTGAGACGCCTGGGCAGGCGCGGGCTGCGAAGCCGGCTGTCCCACAGCTGTTACGTCATCCACCCTTTTATGTAAGGAGTTGACACTGTCGGTTAATACCTTTTACCTCTCTATCCACTCTGGTGTCGGCCCCACAGGGGGCGCCATCACATATATCGGCCTCTGTTCCGTCACCATATAAGCCTCCTCATTCAACATGTCGACACAGCCGTACCGACACACCGCAGACACACAGGGAATGCTCTAAACGAGGACAGGACCCACAAAAGCCCTTTGGGGGGACAGAGTGAGAGTATGCCAGCACACACCAGAGCGCTATATACTGCAGGGACTAACTGAGTTATGTCCCCTATAGCTTTATATCTATATATATATATAATGTATACTGCGCCTAAATTTAGTGCCCCCTCTCTCTTTTTTAACCCTTGTAGACTGCAGGGGAGAGCCAGGGAGCTTCCCTCCAACGGAGCTGTGAGGGAAAATGGCGCCAGTGTGCTGAGGAGATAGGCTCCGCCCCTTTTTCGCGGCCTATTCTCCCGTTTTTTATGGACTTCTGGCAGGGGTATTTACCTCATATATAGCCCCTGGGGCTATATATTGAGGTATTTTTGCCAGCCAAGGTGTTTTTATTGCTGCCTCAGAGCGCCCCCCCCCCAGCGCTCTGCACCCTCAGTGACCGGAGTGTGAAGTGTGTATGAGGAGCAATGGCGCACAGCTGCAGTGCTGTGCGCTACCTTGGTGAAGACTGAGTCTTCATGCCGCCGATTTTCCGGACCATATTCTTGCTTCTGGCTCTGTAAGGGGGACGGCGGCGCGGCTCCGGGACCGAACATCAAGGCTGGGCCTGCGGTCGATCCCTCTGGAGCTAATGGTGTCCAGTAGCCTAAGAAGCCCAATCCGGCTGCAAGCAGGCGAGTTCGCTTCTTCTCCCCTTAGTCCCTCGCTGCAGTGAGCCTGTTGCCAGCAGGTCTCACTGAAAAGAACAAATTCTAAGACTATAACTTTCTAAGAGCTCAGGAGAGCCCCTAGTGTGCATCCAACCTCGGCCGGGCACGAAATCTAACTGAGGCTTGGAGGAGGGTCATAGTGGGAGGAGCCAGTGCACACCAGGTAGTCTAAGATCTTTCTAGAGTGCCCAGCCTCCTTCGGAGCCCGCTATTCCCCATGGTCCTTACGGAGTTCCCAGCATCCACTAGGACGTTAGAGAAATAAGAATTTACTTACCGATAATTCTATTTCTCGTAGTCCGTAGTGGATGCTGGGAACTCCGTAAGGACCATGGGGAATAGCGGCTCCGCAGGAGACTGGGCACAAAAGTAAAGCTTTAGGACTACCTGGTGTGCACTGGCTCCTCCCCCTATGACCCTCCTCCAAGCCTCAGTTAGGATACTGTGCCCAGACGAGCGTACACAATAAGGAAGGATTTTGAATCCCGGGTAAGACTCATACCAGCCACACCAATCACACCGTACAACCTGTGATCTGAACCCGGTTAACAGCATGATAACTGAGGAGCCTCTGAAAAGATGGCTCACAACAATAATAACCCGATTTTTGTAACAATAACTATGTACAAGTATTGCAGACAATCCGCACTTGGAATGGGCGCCCAGCATCCACTACGGACTACGAGAAATAGAATTATCGGTAAGTAAATTCTTATTTTCTCTGACGTCCTAGTGGATGCTGGGAACTCCGTAAGGACCATGGGGATTATACCAAAGCTCCCAAACGGGCGGGAGAGTGCGGATGACTCTGCAGCACCGAATGAGAGAACTCCAGGTCCTCCTCAGCCAGGGTATCAAATTTGTAGAATTTAGCAAACGTGTTTGCCCCTGACCAAGTAGCTGCTCGGCAAAGTTGTAAAGCCGAGACCCCTCGGGCAGCCGCCCAAGATGAGCCCACCTTCCTTGTGGAATGGGCTTTCTCTAACGTCCTAAGTGGATGCTGGGGACTCCGTAAGGACCATGGGGAATAGCGGCTCCGCAGGAGACTGGGCACATCTAAAGAAAGCTTTAGGACTATCTGGTGTGCACTGGCTCCTCCCCCTATGACCCTCCTCCAAGCCTCAGTTAGATCTCTGTGCCCGAACGAGAAGGGTGCACACTAGGGGCTCTCCTGAGCTTCTTAGTGAAAGTTTTAGTTTAGGTTTTTTATTTTCAGTGAGACCTGCTGGCAACAGGCTCACTGCATCGAGGGACTAAGGGGAGAAGAAGCGAACTCACCTGCGTGCAGAGTGGATTGGGCTTCTTAGGCTACTGGACATTAGCTCCAGAGGGACGATCACAGGCCCAGCTTGGATGGGTCCCAGAGCCGCGCCGCCGGCCCCCTTACAGAACCAGAAGGCAGAAGAGGTCCGGAAAATCGGCGGCAGAAGACGTCCTGTCTTCAACAAGGTAGCGCACAGCACTGCAGCTGTGCGCCATTGCTCTCAGCACACTTCACCCTTCGGTCACTGAGGGTGCAGGGCGCTGGGGGGGGGCGCCCTGAGACGCAATAAAAACACCTTGGATGGCAAAAAATGCATCACATATAGCTCCTGGGCTATATGGATGCATTTAACCCCTGCCAGAATCCATAAAAAAGCAGGAGAAAAGTCCGCGAAAAAGGGGCGGAGCCTATCTCCTCAGCATACTGGCGCCATTTTCCCTCACAGCTCCGTTGGAGGGAAGCTCCCTGGCTCTCCCCTGCAGTCACTACACTACAGAAAGGGTTAAAAAAAAGAGAGGGGGGCACTAATTAGGCGCAGTATTAACTATACAGCAGCTATAAGGGGAAAAACACTTATATAAGGTTATCCCTGTATTTATATAGCGCTCTGGTGTGTGCTGGCAAACTCTCCCTCTGTCTCCCCAAAGGGCTAGTGGGGTCCTGTCCTCTATCAGAGCATTCCCTGTGTGTGTGCTGTATGTCGGTACTTTTGTGTCGACATGTATGAGGAGAAAAATGATGTGGAGACGGAGCAGATTGCCTGTAATAGTGATGTCACCCCCTAGGGGGTCGACACCTGAGTGGATGAACTGTTGGAAGGAATTACGTGACAGTGTCAGCTCTGTATAAAAGACAGTGGTTGACATGAGACAGCCGGCTACTCAGCTTGTGCCTGTCCAGACGTCTCATAGGCCGTCAGGGGCTCTAAAGCGCCCGTTACCTCAGATGGCAGATATAGACGCCGACACGGATACTGACTCCAGTGTCGACGGTGAAGAGACAAATGTGACTTCCAGTAGGGCCACACGTTACATGATTGAGGCAATGAAAAATGTTTTACACATTTCTGATAATACGAGTACCACCAAAAAAGGGGTATTATGTTCGGTGAGGAAAAACTACCTGTAGTTTTCCTGAATCTGAGAAATTAAATGAGGTGTGTGATGATGCGTGGGTTTCCCCCGATAACAACTGATAATTTCTAAAATGTTATTGGCATTATATCCTTTCCCGCCAGAGGTTAGGGTGCGTTGGGAAACACCCCCTAGGGTGGATAAAGCGCTCACACGCTTGTAAGGGCTCTACCTTCGCCTGAGATGGCCGCCCTTAAGGATCCTGCTGATAGAAAGCAGGAGGGTATCCTAAAAGGTATTTACACACATACTGGTGTTATACTGCAACCAGCAATCGCCTCAGCCTGGATGTGCAGTGCTGGGTTGGCGTGGTCGGATTCCCTGACTGAAAATATTGATACCCTAGATAGGGACAGTATATTTTTGCCTATAGAGCATTTAAAAGATGCATTTCTATATATGCGTGATGCACAGCGGAATATTTGCCGACTGGCATCAAGTCTAAGCGCGTTGTCCATTTCTACCAGTAGAGGGTTATGGACACGTCAGTGGTCAGGTGATGCGTATTCCAAACGGCATTTGGAAGTATTGCTTTATTAAGGGAGGAGTTATTTGGGGTCGGTCTTTCAGACCTGGTGGCCACGGCAACAGCTGGGAATTCCACGTTTGTACCCCAGGTCGCCTCTCAACATGAGAAGACGCCGTATTATCAGGCGCAGTCTTTTCGTGGACAAGCGGGCAAAAGGTTCCTCATTTCTGCCCCGTGACAGAGGGAGAGGAAAAAGGCTGCAGAAATCAGCCAGTTCCCAGGAACAGAAACCCTCTCCCGCCTCTGCCAAGCCCTCAGTATACGCTGGGGCTTTACAAGCAGAATCAGGCACGGTGGGGGGCCCGTCTCAATGAATTTCAGCGCGCAGTGGGCTCACTCGCAAGTAGACCCCTGGATCCTTCAGGTGATATCTCAGGGGTACAAATTAGAATTCGAGACGTCTCCCCCTCGCCGTTTCCTAAAGTCGGCTTTACCGATGTCTCCTTCTGACAGGGAGACAGTTTTGGAAGCCATTCACAAGCTGTATTCCCAGCAGGTGATAATCAAGATACCCCTCCTGCAACAGGGAACGGGGTATTATTCCACACTGTTGTGGTACCGAAGCCGGACGGCTCGGTGAGACCGATTCTAAATCTAAAATCTTTGAACACTTACATACAGAGGTTCAAATTCAAGATTGAGTCACTCAGAGCAGTGATTGCGAACCTGGAAGAAGGGGACTACATGATGTCTCGGGACATCAAGGATGCTTACCTTCATGTCAAAATTTACCCTTCTCACCAAGGGTACCTCAGGTTTATGGTACAGAACTGTCACTATCAGTTCAGACGCTGCCGTATGGATGGTACACGGCACCCCGGGTCTTTACCAAGGTAATGGGCGAAATGATGATATTCCTTCGAAGGAAGTGAATTTTAGTTATCCCTTACTTGGACAATTCCCTGATAAGGGTAAGATCCAGGGAACAGTTGGAGGTCGGTGTAGCACTATCTCAGGTAGTGTGGCGGCAGCACGATTGGATTCTCAATATTCCAAAATCGCACCTGGTTCCGACGACGTGTCTTCTGTTCCTAGGGATGATCCTGGACACAGTCCAGAAAAAGGTGTTTCTCCCGGAGGAGAAAGCCAGGGAGTTATCCGAGCTAGTCAGGAACCTCCTAAAACCGAGCCAAGTCTCAGTGCATCAATGCACAAGGGTTCTGGGTAAAATGGTGGCTTCCTACGAAGCAATCCCATTCGGCAGATTCCACGCAAGAACTTTCCAGTGGGACCTGCTGGACAAATGGTCCGGGTCGCATCTTCAGATGCATCAGCGGATAACCCTGTCACCAAGGACAAGGGTGTCCCTCCTGTGGTGGTTGCAGAGTGCTCATCTTCTAGAGGGCCGCAGATTAGGCATTCAGGACTGGGTCCGGGTGACCACGGATGCCAGCCTGCGAGGCTGGGAAGCAGTCACACAGGGAAGGAATATCCAGGGCTTATGGTCAAGCCTGGAGACATCACTTCACATAAATATCCTGAAGCTAAGGGACATTTACAATGCTCTAAGCTTAGCAAGACCTCTGCTTCAAGGTCAGCCGGTGTTGATCCAGTCGGACAACATCACGGCAGTCACCCACGTAAACAGAGAGGGTGGCACAAGAAGCAGGAGGGCAATGGCAGAAGCTGCAAGGATTCTTCGCTGGGCGGAAAATCATGTGATAGCACTGTCAGCAGTATTCATTCCGGGAGTGGACAACTGGGAAGCAGACTTCCTCAGCACGACCTCCACCCGGGAGAGTGGGGACTTCACCCAGAAGTCTTCCACATGATTAAAAACTCGACAGGTATTGCGCCAGGTCCAGGGACCCTCAGGCAATAAGCTGTAGACGCTCTGGTAACACCGTGGGTGTACCAGTCAGGGTATGTGTTCCCTCCTCTGCCTCTCATACCCAAGGTACTGAGATTGATAAGATGGAGAGGAGTAAGCACTATATTCGTGGTTCCGGATTGGCCAAGAAGGACTTGGTAACCGGAACTTCAAGAGATGCTCACGGAGGATCCGTGGCCTCTACCTCTAAGAAGGGACCTGCTCCAGCAAGGACCCTGTCTGTTCCAAGACTTACCGCGGCTGCGTTTGACGGCATGGCGGTTGAACGCCGGATCCTGAAGGAAAAAAGGCATTCCGGATGAAGTCATCCCTATCCTGATCAAAGCCAGGAAGGATGTAACCGCAAAAACATTATCACCGCAATTGGCGAAAATATGTTGCGTGGTGCGAGGCCAGTAAGGCCCGACGGAGGAAATTCAACTGGGTCGATTCCTACATTTCCTGCAAACAGGAGTGTCTATGGGCCTGAAATTGGGGTCCATTAAGGTTCAAATTTCGGCCCTGTCAATTTTCTTCCAAAAAGAACTAGCTTCAGTCCCTGAAGTTCAGACGTTTGTAAAAGGGGTACTGCATATACAGCCTCCTTTTGTGCCTCCAGTGGCACTTTGGGATCTCAATGTAGTTTTGGGTTCCAAAAGTCACATTGGTTTGAACCACTTAAATCTGTGGAGTTAAAATATCTCACATGGAAAGTGGTCATGCTGTTGGCCCTGGCCTGGGCCAGGCGCGTGTCAGAATTGGCGGCTTTATCCTGAAAAAGCCCTTATCTGATTTTCCATTCGGACAGGGCGGAATTGAGGACTCGTCCTCAGTTTCTCCCCAAGGTGGTTTCAGCGTTTCACCTGAACCAACCTATTGGTGGTGCCTGCGGCTACTAGGGACTTGGAGGCCTCCAAGTTGCTAGACGTTGTCAGTGCCCTGAAAATATATGTTTCCAGGACGGCTGGAGTCAGGAAATCTGACTCGCTGTTTATCCTGTATGCACCCAACAAGCTGGGTGCTCCTGCTTCTAAGCAGACTATTGCTCGTTGGATTTGTAGTACAATTCAGCTTGCACATTCTGTGGCAGGCCTGCCACAGCCAAAAATCTGTAAATGCCCACTCCACAAGGAAGGTGGGCTCATCTTGGGCGGCTGCCCGAGGGGTCTCGGCTTTACAACTTTGCCGAGCAGCTACTTGGTCAGGAGCAAATACGTTTGTAAAATTCTACAAAATTGATATCCTGGCTGAGGAGGACCTGGAGTTCTCTCATTTGGTGCTGCAGAGTCATCCGCACTCTCCCGCCCGTTTGGGAGCTTTGGTATAATCCCCATGGTCCTTACGGAGTTCCCAGCATCCACTAGGACGTCAGAGAAAATAAGAATTTACTTACTTAGTGGATGCTGGGCGCCCATCCCAAGTGCGGATTGTCTGCAATACTTGTACATAGTTATTGTTACAAAAATCGGGTTATTATTGTTGTGAGCCATCTTTCAGAGGCTCCTCTATTATCATGCTGTTAACTGGGTTCAGATCACAGGTTATACGGTATGATTGGTGTGGCTGGTATGAGTCTTACCCGGGATTCAAAATCCTTCCTTATTGTGTACGCTCGTCCGGGCACAGTATCCTAACTGAGGCTTGGAGGAGGGTCATAGGGGGAGGAGCCAGTGCACACCAGATAGTCCTAAAGCTTTCTTTAGATGTGCCCAGTCTCCTGCGGAGCCGCTATTCCCCATGGTCCTTACGGAGTCCCCAGCATCCACTACGGACTATGAGAAATAGAATTATCGGTAAGTCAATTCTTATTTTTACAGATTTTGTCTGTGGCAGGCCTGCCACAGAATGTGCAAGCTGAATTGTACTACAAATCCAACGAGCAATAGTCTGCTTAGAATCAGGAGCACCCAGCTTGTTGGGTGCATACAGGATAAATAGCGAGTCAGATTTTCTGACTCCAGCCGTCCTGGAAACATATATTTTCAGGGCCCTGACTACGTCCAGCAACTTGGAGTCCTCCAAGTCCCTAGTAGCCGCAGGTACCACAATAGGCTGGTTCAAGTGAAACGCTGAAACCACCTTAGGGAGAAATTGAGGACGAGTCCTCAATTCTGCCCTGTCCGTATGAAAAATTAGGTAAGGGCTTTTATAGGATAAAGCCGCCAATTCTGAGACACGCCTGGCTGAAGCCAGTGCCAACAGCATTACCACTTTCCATGTGAGATATTTTAAGTCCACAGTGGTGAGTGGTTCAAACCAATGTGATTTTAGGAACCCCAAAACTACATTGAGATCCCAAGGTGCCACTGGAGGCACAAAAGGAGGCTGTATATGCAGTACCCCCTTGACAAACGTCTGAACTTCAGGAACTGAAGCCAGTTCTTTCTGGAAGAAAATCGACAGGGCCGAAATTTGAACCTTAATGGACCCTAATTTTAGGCCCATAGACAGTCCTGTTTGCAGGAAATGCAGGAAACGACCCAGTTGAAATTCCTCTGTAAGGGCCTTCCTGGCCTCGCACCACGCAACATATTTACGCCAAATACGGTGATAATGCTGTACGGTTACATCCTTCCTGGCTTTGATCAGGATAGGGATGACTTCATCCGGAATGCCTTTTTCCTTCAGGATCCGGCGTTCAACCGCCATGCCGTCAAACGCAGCCGCAGTAAGTCTTGGAACAGACAGGGTCCCTGCTGGAGCAGGTCCCTTCTTAGAGGTAGAGGCCACGGGTCCTCTGTGAGCATCTCTTGAAGTTCCGGGTACCAAGTCCTTCTTGGCCAATCCGGAGCCACGAGTATAGTCCTTACTCCTCTCCTTCTTATGATTCTCAGTACCTTGGGTATGAGAGGCAGAGGAGGGAACACATACACTGACTGGTACACCCACGGTGTTACCAGAGCGTCCACAGCTATTGCCTGAGGGTCCCTTGACCTGGCGCAATACCTGTCTAGTTTTTTGTTGAGGCGGGACGCCATCATGTCCACCTTTGGTTTTTCCCAACGGTTCACAAGCATGTGGAAGACTTCTGGGTGAAGTCCCCACTCTCCCGGGTGGAGGTCGTGCTCTGTAAGGGGGCCGGTGGCGCGGCTCTGGGACCGAGCTCCGAGGCTGGGCCTGTGTTCGGTCCCTCTGGAGCTAATGGTGTCCAGTAGCCTAAGAAGCCCAAGCTGGCTGCAAGCAGGCAGGTTCGCTTCTTCTCCCCTTAGTCCCTCGATGCAGTGAGCCTGTTGCCAGCAGGTCTCACTGAAAATAAAAAACCTAAAACTAAACTTTCACTAAGAAGCTCAGGAGAGCCCCTAGTGTGCACCCTTCTCGGCCGGGCACAAAAATCTAACTGAGGCTTGGAGGAGGGTCAGAGGGGGAGGAGCCAGTGCACACCAGGTAGTCCTAAAGCTTTACTTTTGTGCCCAGTCTCCTGCGGAGCCGCTATTCCCCATGGTCCTTACGGAGTTCCCAGCATCCACTAGGACGTCAGAGAAATCTTCGTTATGCTGTCAGTAAAATACCTAACTTTTGTGTAAAATAACTAAGCGCATACGCTCTGCGAACCTTGCACATGCGCAGTAAGCGACTAATCGCAATATAGCGAAACTCGGCAACGAGCGAACAACTCGGAATGAGGGCCAATAATAGTGTGTCACAACTGAGGGCTGGTGCTGACCAGGGGGAAACCTCAGTTGTAGGGGCTGAGGTATAGGTGTACCTGGGAGGCAGTACAGGGTTCTTGGACATGCAGGGAACCTTTAGAACAAGTGCCCGAAGGCGTGACCACGAAAACAAGGGAAAGTTCAAAGGTTTATTAAACACAGTTCAGAGGAATACTGATGACTTGGTACAGGTAACAGGAATCACAGTTCAGAGAAATACTTGGGATGGATGACGGAACACCGATGGTGACTTGGAATCTATGACGGAACACCGATGGTTACTTTGGGATCGATGGCGGAACACCGATGGTTACTGGAGATCGATGGCGGAACACCAATGGAGACTTGGGGTCGATGGCGGAACACCGATGGAGACTTGGGGTCGATGGCGGAACACCGATGGAGACTTGGGGTCGATGGCGGAACACCGATGGAGACTTGGGGTCGATGGCGGAACACCGATGGAGACTTGGGATCGATGGCGGAACACCGATGGAGACTGGGGATCGATGGCGGAACACCGATGGTTACTGGCAGGGCAGGGCACCGCTGGAAGCTAGAAGCCGGTCTCAGGTAACTGCCAGTCACAGGGTGCAATGTTGAGACACTGCAGAGTCAGGCTGTGCTGTAGAGAAAGTCCATGGGAGAACTGCACACTGGAATCACTGTAGACAATTGAAGCACTGACCTCTTTCCACCCCAGGAACAAGATATTTATACCAGCTGGCAAACAGGGATTGGCTGGCTGATTAAGCAGAGTCTAGAGTGCAGCTGCTGGGTAATTAGGTAGAAACCAGAGTGCAGCTGATTGGCTGAAAAGTAACATGTGATGAAAACAAACATGGCTGCGCCCATGTTTGAACTTGGAGGGAAAGACTGTTTGTAACTTGCATGTGAGCTTTAACCATGAAGCTGCCAGAATCACAGTGAAGAGATTTGAGACAATGAGATGCAGCGTGCTGCATGCAGACAGTGCAGATGGAATCCAGGCTTGGAACACTGGGACAGTCTCAGGAGGCATTTGGAAGGTAAATATTGATAAGGAATTACCTGGATCGTGACAGCACCCCCTCCTTTAGGAGTGGCCCCAGGACACTTCTTATAAGTTCTTTACCTGAACAAACGGAAGGATCTAGATTGAGTCCTGATGAACTTGAACTGGCTGGAACCAGAGGAGACTGTACCGGACTTATGGACGAGACCAGATTGAGTCCAGACAAACTTGAACCGGCTGAGACCGGCGGAGACTTTGGGCCGACGGATAGGACAGGATTGAGTTTGGAGACAGTTGAATCAGCTGGAACTGAAGAAGTCAGAATCCGGTTAGAACCGGAATGAGTGGTATCTGAGTGTTCATTTAGACCATCCTGGACCTGGTCCATGCTGGATGCCAACAGGGTGGTGCTCTCTGAAGACGGCAAACAGGAGTTCATAACTGCATCTGTAGCACAAAAATTTCCATCTGGGAACTTGGCTCTGGATACTTCCCTTGGGGCTGAAACTTTGGTGACCCCCTCCTGGGGTTGACGAATCAGACACCTCTCTCAGGGTTGTTTTCTCCAGCACCCCCCCTGGGGTTGACAGATCAGAAACTCCTTTTTGAGAAGACTCATATGCCCCTACTAGAGCTTGAACATTGGATACCCCTTCTTGGGCTGTAGACACAGACGCCCCTTCTTGGGCTGTAGACAAAGACACCCCTTCTTGGGCTATAGACACAGACGCCCCTTCTTGGGCTGAGTAAAGAGCGTCATCATTCCAGAAAAGTTCAGACGCTAGGATCTGGTACTGTACCAGATATTTACCGACTGTTCGTGTCCCCTGACGTAGCCGGAGGATATCAGAGGAGGCAGAGGTCACACGACCTGGTTCATCAAAGATGCGCCTGAAGGTTGCCACGAAATCTGCATATGAAGAGAGCAGGGCATCAGACTTCTCCCATAGAGGCGATACCCAATCGAGGGCGGAGCCACTGAGGAGGGAGATGATGTAAGCAACCTTGGTGCGGTCAGTTGGGAAACTACCAGGCTGTAACTGAAAATATATCTCACACTGATTTAGGAAACCCCGACAGGCTTTTGGGGAACCATCAAACTTGGCAGGTGTCGGTAAATGGAGACAAGGAGCAGAAACAGGAATGGTGGGTGGGGATACCACCAAAGATACTGCAGTCGGCACACTGGACGCCCCTGAACCACGGAGGGTTACTTGTATTCCATCCAGCCGAGAGGAGAGGTTCTGGAGACAGCGAATCACATGGCCCCGTGCAGTCTCCTGACGTTCAGGGCAGGCTGCAAGCTCTTGCATCGGCCTGGTCGCTTGGACCTGGTCTCCGGCCGGATCCATGAGTTCAGTGCTTACTGTCACAACTGAGGGCTGGTGCTGACCAGGGGGAAACCTCAGTTGTAGGGGCTGAGGTATAGGTGTACCTGGGAGGCAGTACAGGGTTCTTGGACATGCAGGGAACCTTTAGAACAAGTGCCCGAAGGCGTGACCACGAAAACAAGGGAAAGTTCAAAGGTTTATTAAACACAGTTCAGAGGAATACTGATGACTTGGTACAGGTAACAGGAATCACAGTTCAGAGAAATACTTGGGATGGATGACGGAACACCGATGGTGACTTGGAATCTATGACGGAACACCGATGGTTACTTTGGGATCGATGGCGGAACACCGATGGTTACTGGAGATCGATGGCGGAACACCGATGGTTACTGGAGATCGATGGCGGAACACCGATGGAGACTTGGGGTCGATGGCGGAACACCGATGGAGACTTGGGGTCGATGGCGGAACACCGATGGAGACTGGGGATCGATGGCGGAACACCGATGGAGACTGGGGATCGATGGCGGAACACCGATGGTTACTGGCAGGGCAGGGCACCGCTGGAAGCTAGAAGCTGGAAGCCGGTCTCAGGTAACTGTCAGTCACAGGGTGCAATGTTGAGACACTGCAGAGTCAGGCTGTGCTGTAGAGAAAGTCCATGGGAGAACTGCACACTGGAATCACTGTAGACAATTGAAGCACTGACCTCTTTCCACCCCAGGAACAAGATATTTATACCAGCTGGGAAACAGGGATTGGCTGGCTGATTAAGCAGAGTCTAGAGTGCAGCTGCTGGGTAATTAGGTAGAAACCAGAGTGCAGCTGATTGGCTGAAAAGTAACATGTGATGAAAACAAACATGGCTGCGCCCATGTTTGAACTTGGAGGGAAAGACTGTTTGTAACTTGCATGTGAGCTTTAACCATGAAGCTGCCAGAATCACAGTGAAGAGATTTGAGACAATGAGATGCAGCGTGCTGCATGCAGACAGTGCAGATGGAATCCAGGCTTGGAACACTGGGACAGTCTCAGGAGGCATTTGGAAGGTAAATATTGATAAGGAATTACCTGGATCGTGACATAGTGTATGTGTTCACTGCACTGCTAATAATAAATCAGAGCATGAAGCATCGCTCCTTTAATATATTTGAGTACACTTTAATATTGTGATAAAGAAGCTGTAGCGGAAGCATACTCTGACTCCGGACTTCTACACTACGGCTTTGGTTTGTCAGGATGACCGTAGACCAGTACATGGACCTGTCACTAAGACCTTCTCCCTAGTTGCTGGCCAGCGTTCCTGGCGTCAGTCATCAACATAAATCCCCCCAAAGACTCTTTTTAAACCTTAGACTCTTCCTCCCTCCTCCCAGACTAACACTTAAACAACTCTCCCACCTTGCCTTTAAAAGGGAGCTCTTCACAGCTGCTCTCATTGACAATCACATGCTTTCAGCTGCCTCAGGCTGGAGTTAACTGCACTGAAATTGATTAAGATGGTAAGACAAACATCTGGTTCCCTTGTAGCACACCGCCCCTATTGCCACAATATATTTTCATAAATTATGATTCGTAATGAAAGTAATATAGCGGAAGTCCTACCCTAGGGGTCCGAAGTAGATAGTATCACAGCAGAGGAAGGAATGTTAGTAGGGTATCTTAAAGATAGGGGCACATTGGGCCTAATTCTGAGTTGATCGCAGCATCAAATTTGTTAGCAGTTGGGCAAAACCATGTGAACTGCAGGTGGGGCAGATATAACATGTGCAGAGAGAGTTAGATTTGGGTGGGGTGTGTTCAAACTGAAATCTAAATTGCAGTGTAAAAATAAAGCAGCCAGTATTACCCTGCACAGAAACAAAATAACCCACCCAAATCTAACTCTCTCTGCACATGTTATATCTGCCCCCCCTGCAGTGCACATGATTTTGCCCAATTGCTAACAAACTTGCTGCTGCGATCAACTCAGAATTACCCCCATTGTTTCATTAGTTAGAAATTAAATGATAACTTTTATAAAATTATAAATACAGCAAAAAATATTTAAAAGACATTTAAAATAAATGACAAAACCAAGAAAGGCTCTGGCTGTGACTTGTACGCCGAGTTTATTTCTAAATTTAATAAAATGTATATTTTAATGCCTGACTATGTAATCAGCGTGCACTTACCTTCCAGGCATCCTGCCTTCTTTCCTCTGGTTAGCTGCAGTGGCGGCAGAAGTGGGGTACGGGAAGTGCGGGTCACACCTGGGTGTCAACAAAATGCCGGCTCCTCCGCAGTGACAGGAGCCGGGCGCTGCAGTGTGACATTCTCCGGTCATAGATGAGGAGCCGACAGCGCAGGCATGCTATTTCCTGGGGGCAGCCCAGCATCTCCGGTGACGATGGCCATTTTCCCGGAGTGATACCATCAGGATCCCACGTGAGACCAAGCCCAAATTTATATGCGGCCACACTCCCTTTTCAGCACATGGGGAGATCCAGAGTGCGCACCGGGTGTCACCAGACCCGGTGATGCCTCTGCTTAGCTGTAGATAATGACACAGCCGTGGTGATGCTGTGATAAGGGGAGGATGATGACACACCGCGGTGAGACTATGATAAGGGTAGGGTAATGACACAGCCGTGGTGATGCTGTGATAAGGGGAGGATGATGACACAGCCGCGGTGAGACTGATAAGGGGAGAATAATGACACACCGCGGTGAGACTATGATAAGGGTAGGGTAATGACACAGCCGCGGTGAGACTGATAAGGGGAGAATAATGACACACCGCGGTGAGACTGTGATAAGGTGAGGATGATGACACAGCCGCGGTGAGACTGATAAGGGGAGAATAATGACACACCGCGGTGAGACTATGATAAGGCGAGGATGATGACACAGCCGCGGTGAGACTGATAAGGCAAGGGGAGAATAATGACACACCGCGGTAAGACTATGATAAGGGTAGGGTAATGACACAGCCGCGGTGAGACTGTGATAAGGCGAGGATGATGACACAGCCGCGGTGAGACTGATAAGGGGAGAATAATGACACAACGCGGTGAGACTATGATAAGGGTAGGGTAATGACATAGCCGCGGTGAGACTGTGATAAGGGTAGGGTAATGACACAGCCGCGGTGAGACTGTGATAAGGTGAGGATGATGACACAGCCGCGGTGAGACTGATAAGGGGAGAATAATGACACATCGCGGTGAGACTATGATAAGGGTAGGGTAATGACACACCGCGGTGAGACTATGATAAGGGTAGGGTAATGACACAGCCGCGGTGAGACTGTGATAAGGCGAGGATGATGACACAGCCGCGGTGAGACTGATAAGGAGAGGATAATGGAACAGCCGCGGTAAGACTGATAAGGGGAGGGTAATGACACTGCTGAGGTGAGACTGTGCTAAGCGAAGAATGATGACACAGCTGCGGTGAGACTGATAAGGGGAGGATAATGGAACAGCCGCGGTAAGACTGATAAGGGGAGAATAATGACACACCGCGGTGAGACTATGATAAGGGTAGGGTAATGACACAGCCGCCGTGAGACTGTGATAAGGTGAGGATGATGACACAGCCGCGGTGAGACTGATAAGGAGAGGATAATGGAACAGCCGTGGTAAGACTGATAAGGGGAGGGTAATGACACTGCTGAGGTGAGACTGTGCTAAGCGAAGAATGATGACACAGCTGCGGTGAGACTGATAAGGGGAGGATGATGACACAGTCGCGGTAACACTGTGATAGGGGCAGGGTAATGACACACCTGCAGTGAGACTGTGCGATCGCAGCACATGCGCAATCTGCAGATAATCGCTCAGCTGCGTCAACTTTAGCAGACTGCGCATTTGCCATGATCGCACTGCGCTGTATCATGGTGCTGCTGCGAATCTTCTCGCAATGAGAATTTCATTGCAAAGTGATTGACAGGAAGTGACTGTTTGTAGGGGTAAATGGGGAGGTAATGAGGAGGGTTGCAAAAAAGCAGGCGTCATGGCCGATATCGGGGCATGTATGTACCATCAGCTGTGAGCTCATACGTAAAAAAAACATGGCACCTGCATCGCTACTTCCGTCTCCAGTCTGCGTAGCCATAGATTAATGTCTTAGCCTCAGTGCTCCTCATTTTTGTATAAAGGTTGCAAATGCGCAAGCAATTGCCGGTGGGCGTGCGATGGCTCCGGTGGCCGTCTCATCTCATTCCTGGGTGGCGGCAGCAGCACTTGCCGAGATCAGCAGTTCCGTAGCCTAGAACATTACACTTCCTAATGCATTAGCGCACAACTCTGCATTGCTGTATGGTGAATGGGAATACGCTTGTAGGGACCTCAGAGCTTCTCTTTGCTATGACAGGAATTTCCAGTTCAGGGGCCTGGCACAGACTGTCCGTGGACAACGTGGACCCGTGTCCCTTGAAAAAGACGCTAGGAACTGAATGCTGCAGTCACCATGCTCAAGACAGTGATGCTATGGTAAGAGCTACATCTGCAGGCCTTGTGTATAATGGCTAGTGTCACAGCACCTATAGCATTGTGTATAATGGCTAGTGTCACAGCACCTATAGCATTGTGTATAATGGCTAGTGTCACAGCACCTATGGCATTGTGTATAATAGCTAGTGTCACAGCACCTATAGCATTGTGTATAATGGCTAGTGTCACCGCACCCATAGCATTGTGTATAATGGCTAGTGTCACAGCACCTATAGCATTGTGTATAATGGCTAGTGTCACAGCACCTATAGCATTGCATATAATGGCTAGTGTCACAGCACCTATAGCATTGCGTATAATGGCTAGTGTCACAGCACCTATAGCATTGCATATAATGGCTAGTGTCACAGCACCTATAGCATTGCGTATAATGGCTAGTGTCACAGCACCTATAGCATTGTGTATAATGGCTAGTGTCACAGCACCTATAGCATTGTGTATAATGGCTAGTATCACAGCACCTATAGCATTGCGTATAATGGCTAGTATAGCCTTCCTCTGATTTTCCACATCTGTTCTGTTATTTTTTCCCCTGCCCTACCTCAAAACAAACTGAGGCAGGTCACTGCCAGTGGGGTCCATTTATCATTGCA
Source organism: Pseudophryne corroboree (assembly GCF_028390025.1). NCBI lineage: Eukaryota > Metazoa > Chordata > Amphibia > Anura > Myobatrachidae > Pseudophryne > Pseudophryne corroboree. Next base: position 337,537,318 of record NC_086454.1, read on the forward strand.
GAATGCGATCATACCGTGTGAGAGTATCACCTGGCAATGCGCCGGGTGTGGTGACTGGGACGCTGCGCATGCGTGGTCAGGGAGACCACCATGCACAGTGGCCATTTCCAGCGGAAGGTTCCTGGGGAACCCTGCTGTAACTACTTCCTACAAAGTGTAGACCATAGGCTACAACGGGCTACCGAAATGAAAAGATTGTGGTAGCTGTGGAGGCCAATATCAGAAAGGGGAGAGACAATGTCTACAACAAAACAGGACTCCTCCTCCGTATTGTTTTATGCATGTCCTAAATGTGGTGCTAAGTTGTCCAAGGGTCGCACAGGATCGGAGTCCCTCTGCGCTCTTTCTGATCCTGAAGTTATTGGCGAGCCGTTCGGCGGCGTGACTTGCAAGTGGACCATTCCGGATTAGGTGAAGTCCATGGCAGAGGAAATTGCAGACCTTACAAGAACGGTGAATCCACAGTTGGAGGTCAGTGAGTATCTCCTTCCTGGAGTCCAACAGGATCCTCTTCCGCCTTCTGATCACTAACCCATGTGGGCCCGTAACATAGACAGGTGCCTCTCTAAGGTCTCAGCATCAGATTCTTCCCAGGAGGAGGGTGAGATAGTGGATCCTGACTGGGATGATCAGACCGGATGAGAGGAGGAATCCCAAGTCAGTTTGGGTGTTCCAGATATAATTGCTGGGTGTTCCAGATATAACTGACAGGCGGTGGGCATTCGTGGGCGTACACATGGTATTTACGGGGGCTGGTTGAGGGTGTGTGGTATGAAAGGTAGATAATAACTAGGTTGACAGTGTCTAGGTCGACCACTATTGGTCGACAGTAATTAGGTCGACAGGGTCTCTAGGTCGACATGAGTTTTTTATGTTTTTTTTGGTGTCGTTTTCTTCGTAGAGTGACCGGGAACCCCAATTAGTCCACCGTGCTTCGCTCGCCATGCTTCGGGCAAGGTGCCCCGCTCTGCTACCGTTCCAATCGTAGTCCACGTGGATCGTTAAGTATGAAAAGGTTAAAAAAAAAAAAAATCGTGAGACTCATGTCGACCTTTTGACCTGTCGACCTAGAGACGCTGTCGACCTAGAAACCCTGTCGACCTAGTTACTGTTGACCAATAGTGGTCGACCTAGACACTGTCGACCTAGATACCGGATCCCGCTTGAGGAAACGCAGGTGTGTCATGGACGTTTTCGGTGCGTGCATCTGCCGTCAGCTGATATTTAAAACATGGCACCCGGTGCAACTTCATTCTCGTTACTCTGTGTAGCCCTGGGTCATCCGCATATCTATGGTGCTCGGTTTTTGCAATGCATTCGTTGTTCTGCGGCTGCATTTGTAGAATTGCGAATGCATCGGTGGCCGGCTTGTCCTGTGCTGGGCTGCTCTTGCTGTGCGATTCTCAGAGCTACAATCGCAGAACTGCAGCTGAAGCTGAATACGGCCCAATGTCCGTGTCAGTCAGATAGAAAGAGTGAAGCCTTGCTGAAATCTGTTTGCTGGCTGTAGCTTGGGTCAACAAAGCTCTAGAACCCTGGACAGAGCAGGTGGCATCTAGATTACAATTAGAGGGAGACTCCACAGAACTTCTATCCTTAGTCAACCTTGGCTCTAGTAGCTTCTGAAAGAAGGTTGCTATAGCTGAGATCTTGGGAGGCAGACCCAGAATTCAAGTTTATGTGGCCGGAGACCCGACGCACATGATAAACTTGTGGTGCCATATATTGGAAATGTATAGGTGTGTTTTAACCTATTATATACAGTGCGCTGTGCACACATGGGGAATTATGTAAACACACGGACGATACACTTACTGTATGAGGAATGTTTAAGGTATATTTGGGCAGATGTATTAACCTGGAGAAGGCATAAGGATAAAGCAGTGATAAATGCAAGGTGATAAAGGCACCAGCCAATCAGCTCCAATACGTAAATTAACAGTTAATTAACTGTAAATTAACAGGTGCGTAAAAACAGGATAAAAACTGGGCATGTGAGTCCTGTGTGGAGAGATCTCTTCTGACTGATAGCAGTATACTTTCTGGAAAACTACTGTAACATCTGAATGCTGTATCCCCTTGAAAGAGGGAAGAGTCTTTTTTAAGACTTTTTGAGCAATAAACATCTTGCCTTCAAGATGACTGCCTTACATATTGCGAACAACAAGAATGCAACACATGCAGTCCCATTCTCCTCCTGTTCTGGATTGACACTGGCAGTGGCGTCACAAAGGGGGCAGCCCGCACCGGGTGTCACTCGCCGAGGGGTGACACCAAGGTGCAGGCTCCTGCTTAATGAAAAGAGCTGGGTGCTGCACTGTAACATTACGTGCAGCAACCTGGCTCCTGTCACAGTGCAGAAGCCAGCACTGCAGGTACACCGGGGCAGCCCGCATCTCCCAGACCTCCGGAGTGACGAAAATGGGGGTAGGGACACTTAGCCACGCCCCTCCCACATAGCCACGCTCCTTTGTCCCGCTCTCTGCCAGCTACCATTCAGGGCAGTGAGGCGTATTTGGTAACACCGTACCTCAGAAGCCGTCCCGTGTGTAGGAGACACTCTTTTTTGGTCCTTTTGCATGGCAGGATGAAGTAGGTTCAATTCTTTCAATGCTCAGTCCAGTTCATTTCACAGAGGTTCCATCCATGGCAGAGGAGCCACCAGCACCTGATGACCCAGCGTTAAACCGGCAGAGAAGCAGGCCGGCTGCTGCTCAGGGGGCCTATACCACCCCTAGGTGGTAGGGGCCTGCATATTACACTTCTGGGATAACTGGATCATGTCATCACCAGATCGTTGGATCTGGGGAATTCTTGATAGAGGTTACATTTGGATTTGGAGTATCCCAGTCTCAGAAGATTCTTTTGCACCCCTCTTCCCCAGGACTTTGTAACTATGCTGACTTCCAGGGGGCATTATTTTGTCTCCTAAAGTCAGGAGTTATTGTTCCAGTTCCCGTACACCATCTAAGCTTGGGGTTTTACTCAAATCTCTTCCCAGTGAGCAAGCCGAACGGGTTATGCCAACCAATTTGAAACTTGAAGCAACTAAACCCTTACCTAGACTTGACACACTTCAAGATAAAGTACCTGCGCTCTTAAATCAGCGCCACGTTGAAAAGGGAGTTTTTGGTGTCTCTTGATGTCAAAGGTGGGTATCTATGGGTAGCTATCTGGGATGCTCTGCTTCACAGTAGAAAAAAAAAAATTTCAGTTCCTGGCTCTACTGTACAGTCTGTCCATGGCCCCAAGAGTGTTCACAAAAGTTATAGCCCACATGGTTTCTTTGCTAGCACACATTATTTACTATTTGGACAATCTCTTTGTGAAGGAAGGATGAGAGGCGGTATAACTTCTACAAGTGGTAATAGACACTCTAGAGACTCATGGATGGATTCCCAATTATTAAGTCCAACCTCATACCATTCCACAGTGTCACGATCCGGGTTACTGGACGCCATTATCTACCTTTCAGGTGTCTCCTGAGGCTGGCTCAGCGTTCCAGGGCCTGGTCTCAGTCATGCTGCTGACGTCCTCACTTCACATCTCCCCTCTGCCAGTCCGCAGACGCTGTCACAAGGAACTCTTGTAGTTAGAATGGCGTTTCTAGCCCTCCGCGGCCTCCGCCGCCATTGCTGCACTTCCAGTACTCAGATGGCTCTGCATGGCGTCTCCTGTCAGCTACGGCCTCTGCCGCCATCATTGTATTTCAAAAGCACAAATAGGTCTGCATGGTGCCTCTCGTCCGCTGCGGCCTCTGCTGCCAGCTCTGTGTGTCAAGTATGCAAGTTGGCGTCCACTGTCCTCCGCAGCCGCCATTACTGTAATTCCTCACATGGTGCTACAAGCTAGATTTCCCTCCAAATGCCAGTATGTGCGCAGCCATGTTGGTTCTAATCACATGACGCTATTTCCACCAATCCACAGCATCGCTGAACTCTGCCTGATTGTTCATCCAATCCCTGCACTGCTGCATGTATAAAGGGCCTGTTCCTGAACCAGGAAGTTGTCAGTGCTTTGGTTGTCATCTCCAGTGTATCCTGTATCTGCTCCTTGTGGTTGAATATTAAGTTCCAGGTATTCCAGCTCCTGTGTCTTCATTCCACCAGAGACCCGCACCAATCCCCACCTTGCGGTGCAGCCTGACTCTACAGTGTCCTCATTGCTCTCTGCGACTGGCAGTGCTCTAAACACCGGCTTCCAGCGTCTGGCTCCCAGCGGTGTTCAGCTTCATGATATCGGTGCTCCGCCATCGGTTATCCTGATACCATCGGTGGTCTGTCATCTACTCTTCAATACCACCGATCTCTAGCGTCACCAGTGTCATTCAACTCTCCTCCTGTTACACTGGTTCATCTGCACTTCTTCAACAGTTCTTCATCAGGTCCGGTTCCATCTGGCAAATCCGGCAGTCTACGTGTACCATTTACTCCACAGTACATTCAGCCTCTGTACAACATCTGCTGGTCAGTTCCCGTCTCCATTTCACTATTCAGCGGATAGGTGTTGGTAAAAGGACTTTCCATCTTCTAACCTCCCAAGCTTGCCTTGTTGTGAATACCACACCTAAGGACATTCCATCTACTGCTGCATCTTGTGGAACTTTGTACTGCTTTTAAATCATTTACATATCTTACCGCTGCAACTGCTGATGTACCATCTGAACTGTGCTAAATAAATACTCATTCATTTTATCCTTGCTGTCGTGGTCACGCCTTCGGGCATAGGTGGTGCAAGTACATCTGCATGTCTAGAAGTCCCATACTGCCGCCCAGGTTTACATATACACCAGCCCCTACAACTGAGGCCTCTCCTGGTCAGCACCAGCCCTCAGTTGTGACACAAAGGATGGTCTTCTATTCGACACTCATTGTCAGAGAGTCTACACTGGAACGCCATACTTTGGTGAGAAATCTCCACTTACCACAGGTTTTCATTCTAGAGTGCATGCAACTCCTAGGAAAGATAGTACCTTATGACAAGTTTCATGCTCACCCTCTGCAGAGTCAAATTATTGCTCATTGGATCTGAACAGGACCCCATTTAGACTCCTAGCTCTTCCGACATTCTCCTCAAACTCGTAAATCTCTACAGTAGTCGCTCCGGTCCCAGAATTTATCCAAGGGATCTTCCTTCTCAATTTGGGATTGGACCCTGGTCAGATAACGGAAGCCAATCAAGTGGGATGGTGCATGGTAAAACTCAACATGCATCTCCAGGGCCATTGGTCCAGATCAGCTCTTCCAATCAACATTCTGCAGTTAAGAGCAGTCAGAGTAGCTCAGGTTCAGGCCTGGGATGCCCTGAGCAACAAACTGGTTCACATTTAATCTGTGACAATGCCACTACGATGGCTTATCAATCGCCAGGAAGGGACCAGAAGTCGCCTGGTGATGGCGGAGGTAACACATCCTTTCTGGGGCACAAATTTGGGTTCCTGCCATTTTGGCTATTCACATTCCTGGGGTAGAGAAAAGTTAAGTGTACTTTCTCATTCACCATAAAATTCATCCCAAGGAATGGGTACTACATCGGGATGTTTTTTAGTTGATATCAGATCGTTGAAGAATGCCTGACATAGATCTCATGGCTTCTCACTTCAACAAGAAGTTGCTAGTCTACGAAGCACGATCAAGGGATCCTCAGGCGACCATGGTGGATGCTCTGACAGCTCCTTGGTCCTCCCGGTTAGGTTATCTTACTCCACCTTTGTCCATGCTGGCCAGGTGATTCAGAAAATTCAGTGGGATGGTCTCCCAGTCATTCTCATTCCATAGGATTGGCCTTGTCGAGCGTGTTACACAAACATTCAGTGTCTTCTGGTTGATCCACCTTGGCATCTCCCCCTGCAAGAAAACCTATTGTGAAATGGGCTGTGGCTACAACCCCAATTTGTCTCAACTGGCTTTGACAGCTTGAACCTAAATATTGAGAGCCTGTGGTTTTTCGAGACAGGTCATTGCTACCATACTCCAGGCACGAAAGCCGGTCACCCCTATTATATGCCATCATGTCTGGTGGCTTTATATTCTCTGGTGTGACTGTCTTTTATCTGTTACGACTTGTTTGTTCTTTAGGAAGCATTTTCTAAAGGTCTTTGCCTTTCCTCCCTTAAGGGTCAAGTGTCTGCGTATTCAGTCCTTTTCCAAAGATGGTTGGTGATCATTCAGACAGTGCAAACATTTCCTTCAAGCGGTGCTTCGTATACATCTGCCATACATTCCTCCTGGCTCTTCTGTTTGAGTCTCCTGACAGTGGTATTCCACTACCTTTCATTGAAGGTGGTTTGACTCCTAGTTATTGCTTCTGCTAGGAGGAGATCAGATTTGGCAGCCCTATCTTGAAAGCCTCCCTTACTCATCTGTCTGTCACAACTGAGGGCCTGAGCTGACGGAAGGCAGCCTCAGTTGTAGGGGCTGAGATGTACCGGAACCTGGGAGGTTGTATCAGACCCCTGGACATGTAAGTAACATGAAGAGAAACCGCCCGAAGGCGTGACCACGACAACTTGAGTAAAAGTCAATGATATTTATTTATGACAAACTCCATGCATCACAGTAGCAGTAAAAAGTAACATAAAAATCAGCAGAGAAATAATAATACAGTTCCTGGGTACTACAGGGTGGCAGGGGCCACAGAGCTCTGGTGGTATGAGACAGTTCTTATTATCTGCAAGTTGGAAAGTCCTTACCAGGCTCAACTGTAGCAATGAGGAAAGCCCAGGGTCGTACCAGCTGGTGTTCCAGGGAAAGCTGGACTGCTGTAGATAAAATGCTGCTGTGGGTACTGGTTAGAACCAGACAGGTGTTGGCACGGAGTGGATACTGGCTGGAACCAGTTAAATAATAAATAAAGCTTGAGAGCGATGCAATATAGATGAAATGTAGAATTTGAGAGCGGAGAAATAATAATACCGGTGGAGAGTGGTAAACTGCAGAAAGGACACCGGCCCTTTAAGAGAAGCTGTACACTGCTGGAAGCTGAGCTGGAAGCAGGTGATGTTGTAGCTGGAAACAGGTGAGTCCAGAATGGATCGGAGAGTCAGGCTACACCGCAGATGGAATGCTGGTGCGGGTCTCTATAGCAGAAGTCTGGAGACAGGAGCTGGAACCTGGAAGACAATCACAGGAGAGAGACAAACTGGAACTAGGTTTGACAACCAAAGCACTGACGCCTTCCTTGCTCAGGCACAACCTATTTATACCTGCAGCAAGGAAGGCATTGGCTAGGCAATTATGCAAATTAATAATACTGACAACGGATTGGTAGGAAAGATCAGCTGACAGAATCCAAGATGGCTGCGCCCATGCAGACACTTGGAGGGAAGTTTGGATTGTAATCCATGTGGTCTGGAAAACAGTAATGGCGGCGCCGGCCACCGGAGACAGGAGACGTCAGGCTGACAGATGCACATCCGACCACGCGGACACAGCGGAGGCCGCGGCTGACGTAATCGCCACTCTGAATGCAGAAGCTCAGGGACGGCGGCGGAGGCCGCGGGAGACGCCATGCCAGATGTATAAGGCGTTACTGTGACTGCGTCCAGAGAGACAGGAGAGGATGCGGGAATGTGCACATCAGGATGACAGATGGGATCCGGTCCTGGAGCGCTGAGCCAGCCTTAGAAGGCATCTGATAGGTAAGAAATGGCGTCCAGATACCCGGATCGTGACAGCACCCCCCCCTTTAGGAGTGGCCCCAGGACACTTCTTTGGCTTTTGAGGAAACTTGGAATGGAATCTCCGGACCAAGGCAGGAGCATGGACATCAGAAGCATTGGTCCAAGAACGTTCCTCAGGGCCATAACCCTTCCAGTCAATAAGATACTGAAGTTGACCGTAACGGTGACGTGAGTCCAGGATCTTGGCTACTTCATACTCAACGCCTCGTTGAGTTTGGACTTTCGGAGTTGGAGGAAGTGAGGAATGAAACCGATTCAAGATTAGCGGTTTCAACAGGGAAACATGGAATGTCCTGGGTATTTTTAAGAAGGGAGGCAACTGGAGTCTGTAAGCAACAGGATTGATGACTTGATCAATTTTAAAAGGACCGATGTAGCGAGGTGCAAACTTCATACTGGGAACTCTTAACCTCAAATTCTTCGTGGATAACCATACCCGATCACCCACCTTGAGAGCAGGAACTGCTCGACGCTTCTTATCCGCAAACTTCTTGTATCTGAACGATGCCTTGAGCAGAGCTGATCGTACGCTCTTCCAGATATTGGCAAACTGATGCAAGGTGATATCCACTGCGGGAACAGAAGTTGCTGGAAGCGGTTGGAACTCAGGGACTTTAGGGTGGAATCCAAAGTTGGTGAAGAATGGTGTTGAAGAAGATGAAGAATGATACTGGTTGTTATGACAGAACTCGGCCCAGGGAAGTAATTGAACCCAGTCATCTTGAGAGGAGGACACATAGATGCGGAGGAAGGCCTCCAAGTCCTGATTCACCCTCTCAGTTTGACCATTGGTCTGAGGATGGTAAGCCGTGGAAAACTTTAGCTTGACTTGGAGGACTTGACATAAACTTCGCCAGAATTTGGCTGTGAATTGAACTCCTCGATCTGAGATGATTTCTTCAGGAAGACCGTGGAGTCGGAAGATCTCTTGTATGAATATTTGAGCCAACTTGGAAGCTGACGGAAGACCGGTGAGAGGAATGAAGTGTGCCATCTTGGTGAACCGGTCAACTACCACCCAGATGGTATTAAACTTGTTGCAGATGGGCAAATCTGTAATAAAATCCATCGACAAATGGGTCCATGGTCGACGGGGAACAGATAGTGGAACCAGTTGCCCCGCAGGCGACTGGCGGGATACTTTATGTTGAGCACACTTTGGGCAAGATGCAATAAACTCCAAAACGTCCTTTTTCAGAGTTGGCCACCAATAGGACCTAGAGATAAACTCCAGGGTTTTTTGGATACCTGTATGTCCGGCAAAGCGGGATGCATGGGCCCAATGCATGAGCTTCTTCCTTAGTGTCGGCTTCACAAAACTTTTCCCTGATGGGGGCGTAGAGTCCATCCCTACCGTGGAGAATGCCAATGGATTTATAATAGGATGCTTGTCTGAAGACTCTGACTAATTTTCTTGCTCCCATGAGCGGGAAAGGGCATCGGCCTTGCGATTCTGAGAGCCCGGACAGAACTGGAGTTTAAAGTCGAACCTGGAAAAGAAAAGTGCCCATCTGGCCTGACGAGGGTTGAGACATTGTGCGCCTTTCAGATATAGAAGGTTCTTGTGGTCTGTAAGGATGGTGATTGAATGAGAAGCTCCCTCCAACAGATATCTCCACTCCTCTAGAGCGAGCTTGATGGCTAGCAACTCCTGGTCGCCAATGGCATAGTTGCGCTCCGCTGGGGAGAACTTCCGTGAGAAGAAACTGCAAGGATGTAAATGGCCATCTTTAGCCCTCTGAGATAACACCGCTCCTACTCCAACGGAGGAGGCATCCACCTCTAGGATGAAAGGAGAGTCGATGTCAGGCTGTTTCAGGACAGGCGCAGAGATGAACCTCTGTTTTAAAAGATGAAAAGCTTGCATGGCTTCTTCAGACCACTTGGACGGGTTAGCACCCTTCTTGGTGAAAGCAGTAATAGGCGCCACAATGGTGGTAAAGTCTCGTATAAACTTTCGGTAATAATTGGCGAACCCTAAGAACCTCTGGACCCCTTTGAGGGTTAAGGGTACCGGCCAATTCTGGTTTGCTTGTAGTTTCTCAGGATCCATCTCTAGTCCGGAACCGGACACAATGTACCCTAGAAACGGAATGGACTTGACTTCAAAGACGCATTTCTCTAATTTGCAATAGAGATGATTGACACGGAGACGGGACAGAACCTCCTTTACCCAAAAACGATGTTCCTCTAAATTGTTGGCAAAAATGAGGATATCATCTAGATAGACCACGACATGACGGTATAGAATGTCTCTGAAAATCTCATTGACGAAATGCTGGAAGACAGCTGGAGCATTGCTCAATCCGAAGGGCATGACGAGGTACTCATAATGTCCGTCACGGGTGTTAAATGCGGTCTTCCACTCGTCACCCTCACGGATCCGGATGAGATTGTATGCACCTCTCAGGTCCAGCTTTGTAAAGATGGTAGCTCCGCTAACTCTGTCAAAGAGCTCAGTAATCAGGGGTAAAGGATAGCGGTTCTTGATGGTAATGTCGTTCAAACCTCTGTAGTCGATGCACGGCCGCAGACCACCATCTTTCTTTTTTACAAAAAAGAAGCCTGCGCCGGCTGGAGAAGAAGAAGGTCGAATGAACCCCTTTGCTAGGTTCTCTTTAATGTATTCCTCCATAGAATGCGTCTCAGGCAGAGACAACGGATAAGTTCGGCCTCGAGGTGGAACCTTCCCTGGAACGAGATCAATCGGGCAGTCCCATTCTCTATGAGGAGGAAGGATATCAGCAGAAGCTTTACTGAACACATCCGTGAAATCTTGATATGGAGGAGGTGGAACATCAGACGACCTGGGGGAGGAAGAACAGACAGGCAACACTTTAAACAAACATGTCTCAGCACAGGAGGGACCCCATGCCAGAATTTGCGTAGTCGTCCAATCAATTGTAGGATTGTGAAGACGGAGCCATGGAAGGCCCAGGACCACAGGATGTGTGGCTCTTGGAATCACTAAAAGTGAAATAAGTTCGGAATGAAGAACTCCCACTCTCAGACGAACTGGTAGAGTCCTTAGAGCAATAACTGTATCAAAAATTTTACTGCCATCCACGGCAGTTAAGGAAAAGGAGGAAGGTAGTCTCTCGGTGGGTAGGGACCACCGTTTAACATAGGCTTCGGTAATAAAGTTCCCAGCTGCTCCGGAATCCAGGAGGGCAATGACGTTCTGATAACGTTGAGCAACTTGAAGCGAGACTGGGAGATTACAATCTTGAGGAGATGGAGAGGAGATCATTACTCCTAGCCGGCCCTCTCCTTGGCGAGCTAGGATTTGGAGTTTTCCCGGACGTTTGGGACAGGCATTAATAGTGTGAGACGGAGTTGCACAATACAGACAGAGAGACTCAGAGAGACGTCTTCGGCGCTCAGCAGGAGTTAAACGGGAACGGCCAATTTGCATGGGTTCATCTTTAGTTGGTGACAGTTGGCGAGGAGGAGGAGCAGAAGATTTTGGAGCAGATGATCTTCCACGCTCAGTTGCTCTCTCTCTGAAATGTAAGTCAACTTTTGTACAAAGTGAGATTAGCTCATCTAACTTGGAGGGTAAGTCTCTGGTAGCTAACTCATCTTTAATACGCTCGGATAAACCATGCCAGAATGCAGCATACAGGGCCTCGTCGTTCCATGCCAGTTCAGATGCCAGGATCTGGAACTGTATAAGATATTGTCCTACAGTATGTGATCCCTGGCGTAAACGGAGAATCTCAGACGAAGCTGAAGTTACCCGGCCTGGCTCGTCGAAGATGCGCCTGAATGTTGACACGAATGCAGTGTAAGAAGATAGCAGGGTGTCGGACCTCTCCCATAACGGTGATGCCCAGTCAAGGGCTGAGCCACTGAGAAGTGAGATGATGTAGGCAATTTTTGTACGGTCACTGGGAAAATTGCCAGGTTGTAGCTCAAACTGAATCTCACATTGGTTGAGAAATCCCCTGCAGAATCTTGGAGATCCGTCAAATTTTGCTGGCGTTGGAAGATGAAGACGTGGAGCAGAAACGGGTAAGGTGGGTGGGGTTATAGTTGGAGTCACTGTGGTTGACGCCCCAGATGCGCCTGATCCACGGAGAGTTGTCTGAATCCCATCCAGCCGAATAGAGAGATCCTGGAGACAGCGGATGATGTGGCCCTGTGCAGCCTCCTGATGTTCTAGTCGGGCTGCCAGTTCTTGCATCGGCCTAGCCGCTTGATCCTGGTCTCCGGCTGGATTCATTAGGTCAGTGCTTACTGTCACAACTGAGGGCCTGAGCTGACGGAAGGCAGCCTCAGTTGTAGGGGCTGAGATGTACCGGAACCTGGGAGGTTGTATCAGACCCCTGGACATGTAAGTAACATGAAGAGAAACCGCCCGAAGGCGTGACCACGACAACTTGAGTAAAAGTCAATGATATTTATTTATGACAAACTCCATGCATCACAGTAGCAGTAAAAAGTAACATAAAAATCAGCAGAGAAATAATAATACAGTTCCTGGGTACTACAGGGTGGCAGGGGCCACAGAGCTCTGGTGGTATGAGACAGTTCTTATTATCTGCAAGTTGGAAAGTCCTTACCAGGCTCAACTGTAGCAATGAGGAAAGCCCAGGGTCGTACCAGCTGGTGTTCCAGGGAAAGCTGGACTGCTGTAGATAAAATACTGCTGTGGGTACTGGTTAGAACCAGACAGGTGTTGGCACGGAGTGGATACTGGCTGGAACCAGTTAAATAATAAATAAAGCTTGAGAGCGATGCAATATAGATGAAATGTAGAATTTGAGAGCGGAGAAATAATAATACCGGTGGAGAGTGGTAAACTGCAGAAAGGACACCGGCCCTTTAAGAGAAGCTGTACACTGCTGGAAGCTGAGCTGGAAGCAGGTGATGTTGTAGCTGGAAACAGGTGAGTCCAGAATGGATCGGAGAGTCAGGCTACACCGCAGATGGAATGCTGGTGCGGGTCTCTATAGCAGAAGTCTGGAGACAGGAGCTGGAACCTGGAAGACAATCACAGGAGAGAGACAAACTGGAACTAGGTTTGACAACCAAAGCACTGACGCCTTCCTTGCTCAGGCACAACCTATTTATACCTGCAGCAAGGAAGGCATTGGCTAGGCAATTATGCAAATTAATAATACTGACAACGGATTGGTAGGAAAGATCAGCTGACAGAATCCAAGATGGCTGCGCCCATGCAGACACTTGGAGGGAAGTTTGGATTGTAATCCATGTGGTCTGGAAAACAGTAATGGCGGCGCCGGCCACCGGAGACAGGAGACGTCAGGCTGACAGATGCACATCCGACCACGCGGACACAGCGGAGGCCGCGGCTGACGTAATCGCCACTCTGAATGCAGAAGCTCAGGGACGGCGGCGGAGGCCGTGGGAGACGCCATGCCAGATGTATAAGGCGTTACTGTGACTGCGTCCAGAGAGACAGGAGAGGATGCGGGAATGTGCACATCAGGATGACAGATGGGATCCGGTCCTGGAGCGCTGAGCCAGCCTTAGAAGGCATCTGATAGGTAAGAAATGGCGTCCAGATACCCGGATCGTGACACTGTCATTCTGATAGGGTGGTGTTACAGACGAAGCCATCCTCTTTACCTAAGGTGGTTTCAGACTTCTTCCAACTTTTACCAGACCATTGTCTGCTGCCTACTCCACACTCTATCTTTTAGATGTCGTACCTTTCGTATTAGTCATACTGATGTCCTTTTGTTCCTCGTGGAGACTCCCAAGCATGGCTAGCCAGCCTCCAAGCATTCTCTTGCAGTGGATTACTGCCACTACTCATTAGACGTATCTGTCTTCCATTGAGTCAGTTCCACCTTCCCTAAGCTAAGCTAATTCAACTCATCTGTCGGGGCCTCCTGGGCGGCTCACCATGTTGCAGAGCGAAGACCAGGGCTTCTGTGCATACTTTTACCAAATTTTACCATTTCCAGATTTTTGGCTATATACGGACGACAGGTAATTATGCTGGTTTCTTGTTCTCTTTCACTTCCGTTTATTGATGTTTTGGTTTAGCTTCCTCCACGCAATTTTGCAAGAAAATAAACTGAGGTATGGGGAAAGCAGGTGGTGTTAGGGGGGGGGGGGGGCGGAGCTAGTTTAGTTAAAAGGTTAGTGCCCTGCTTCTGAGCCATGCCATCTAACCCACCATAAGCAATGCTATGTCCCCCGGATAGATTACAAGGAAAGGATCTTACAGTGATTACATACATTTATCTGTGACAGATGTTTTTTGAGCGTTATTATCATAGAAAGTACTTCTCAGTGTATGCGGTGACAGAGAGCGTGGCGGGGAGGAGGGGGGGGGGGGGTTATATAGCAGATACGGTTTCCATATAACAGATGTCTCCCCTACAGGTTACAGAAGGGGACCCTGTGTCGTGTCGGGTAGTAGGCAGTAATCGATGGGTGCTGGCTGGAATCCTGACCCGTGGCGGGCTGAAGTCATATGGCCCATTCCTCTACACCCGCACCTCCTATTTCAGCGACTGGGTTTCAGCTTGTACGAAGGAGGAGGGTGAACCTTTCACTGCTATGGTCACTATAAATACGGTGGTACGTCCTGGCCCCCATCTAGCACAGATGCGATCCGCAGCAAGTGGTGAAACGCCAGACCGCACAAAAGAAAAAGAAACCCTGTATTATGACTATTACAATGGAAATGAGCCCGTGAATTCCCACGGACACCAACCACATCCGAGAGTCCCACTGATGCTGTGTATTGTTCTGCTAGCAACTTATATAAAGATTAATGTGCTGTGAGTCCGTCTGCTAAATGCCGAACGTCCATCGCATGTAACCTACACATACCACAGGACAGTGCCCCCTATAGCCAGGCTGTATACACAGTGTGACAGCGCTCCGTGTGTAACCTACACATTGTACAGGACAGCGCCCCCTATAGACAGGCTGTATACACAGTGTGACAGCGCTCCGTGTGTAACCTACACATTGTACAGGATAGTGCCCCCTATAGCCAGGCTGTATACACAGTGTGACAGCGCTCCGTGTGTAACCTACACATACCACAGGACAGTGCCCCCCATAGCCAGGCTGTATACACAGTGTGACAGCGCTCCGTGTGTAACCCACACATTGTACAGGACAGTGCCCCCTATAGGCAGGCTGCATACACAGTGTGACAGTGCTCCGTGTGTAACCTACACATTGTACAGGACAGCGCCCCCTATAGTCAGGCTGTATACACTGTGTGACAGTGCTCTGTGTGTAACCTACACATTGTACAGGACAGCGCCCCCTATAGCCAGGCTGTATACACAGTGTGACAGCGCTCCGTGTGTAACCTACACATTGTATAGCCAGGCTGTATACACAGTGTGATAGCGCTCCGTGTGTACCCTACACATTGTACAGGACAGTGCCCCCTATAGCCAGGCTGTATACACAGTGTGACAGCGCTCGGTGTGTAACCTACACATTGTATAGCCAGGCTGTATACACAGTGTGATAGCGCTCCGTGTGTACCCTACACATACCACAGGACAGTGCCCCCTATAGGCAGGCTGTATACACAGTGTGACAGCGCTCTGTGTGTAACCTACACATTGTAAAGGACAGTGCCCCCTATAGCCAGGCTGTATACACAGTGTGACAGCGCTCAGTGTGTAACCTGCATATTGTACAGGACAGTGCCCCCTATAGCCAGGCTGTATACACAGTGTGACAGCGCTCCGTGTGTAACCTGCATATTGTACAGGACAGTGCCCCATATAGCCAGGCTGTATACACAGTGTGACAGCGCTCCGTGTGTAACCTACACATTGTACAGGACAGCGCCCCCTATAGCCAGGCTGTATACACAGTGTGACAGCGCTCCGTGTGTAACCTACACATTGTACAGGACAGTGCCCCCTATAGGCAGGCTGCATACACAGTGTGACAG
The DNA here is from genome assembly GCF_028390025.1 of Pseudophryne corroboree. Classification (NCBI taxonomy): domain Eukaryota; kingdom Metazoa; phylum Chordata; class Amphibia; order Anura; family Myobatrachidae; genus Pseudophryne; species Pseudophryne corroboree. Next base: position 337,552,905 of record NC_086454.1, read on the forward strand.
TGCTCCGTGTGTAACCTACACATTGTACAGGACAGCGCCCCCTATAGTCAGGCTGTATACACTGTGTGACAGTGCTCTGTGTGTAACCTACACATTGTACAGGACAGCGCCCCCTATAGCCAGGCTGTATACACAGTGTGACAGCGCTCCGTGTGTAACCTACACATTGTATAGCCAGGCTGTATACACAGTGTGATAGCGCTCCGTGTGTACCCTACACATTGTACAGGACAGCGCCCCCTATAGCCAGGCTGTATACACAGTGTGACAGCGCTCCGTGTGTAACCTACACATTGTATAGCCAGGCTGTATATACAGTGTGATAGCGCTCCGTGTGTACCCTACACATACCACAGGACAGTGCCCCCTATAGGCAGGCTGTATACACAGTGTGACAGCGCTCTGTGTGTAACCTACACATTGTAAAGGACAGTGCCCCCTATAGCCAGGCTGTATACACAGTGTGACAGCGCTCCGTGTGTAACCTGCATATTGTACAGGACAGTGCCCCATATAGCCAAGCTGTATACACAGTGTGACAGCGCTCTGTGTGTAACCTACACATTGTACAGACAGTGCCACATATAGCCAGGCTGTGTACACAGTGTGACAGCGCTCCGTGTGTAACCTACACATTGTACAGGACAGTGCCCCCTGTAGCCAGGCTGTATACACTGTGTGACAGCGCTCCGTGTGTAACCTACACATTGTACAGGACAGTGCCCCCTATAGCCAGGCTGTATACACAGTGTGACAGTGCTCCGTGTGTAACCTACACATACCACAGGACAGTGCCCCCTATAGCCAGGCTGTATACACAGTGTGACAGCGCTCCGTGTGTAACCTACACATTGTACAGGACAGTGCCCCTATAGTCAGGCTGTATACACTGTGTGACAGCGCTCTGTGTGTAACCTACATATTGTACAGGACAGTGCTCCCTATAGACAGGCTTTATACACAGTGTGATAGCGCTCCGTGTGTACCCTACACATTGTACAGGACAGTGCCCCCTATAGCCAGGCTGTATACACAGTGTGACAGCGCTCGGTGTGTAACCTACACATTGTATAGCCAGGCTGTATACACAGTGTGATAGCGCTCCGTGTGTACCCTACACATACCACAGGACAGTGCCCCCTATAGGCAGGCTGTATACACAGTGTGACAGCGCTCTGTGTGTAACCTACACATTGTAAAGGACAGTGCCCCCTATAGCCAGGCTGTATACACAGTGTGACAGCGCTCAGTGTGTAACCTGCATATTGTACAGGACAGTGCCCCCTATAGCCAGGCTGTATACACAGTGTGACAGCGCTCCGTGTGTAACCTGCATATTGTACAGGACAGTGCCCCATATAGCCAGGCTGTATACACAGTGTGACAGCGCTCCGTGTGTAACCTACACATTGTACAGGACAGCGCCCCCTATAGCCAGGCTGTATACACAGTGTGACAGCGCTCCGTGTGTAACCTACACATTGTACAGGACAGTGCCCCCTATAGGCAGGCTGCATACACAGTGTGACAGTGCTCCGTGTGTAACCTACACATTGTACAGGACAGCGCCCCCTATAGTCAGGCTGTATACACTGTGTGACAGTGCTCTGTGTGTAACCTACACATTGTACAGGACAGCGCCCCCTATAGCCAGGCTGTATACACAGTGTGACAGCGCTCCGTGTGTAACCTACACATTGTATAGCCAGGCTGTATACACAGTGTGATAGCGCTCCGTGTGTACCCTACACATTGTACAGGACAGCGCCCCCTATAGCCAGGCTGTATACACAGTGTGACAGCGCTCCGTGTGTAACCTACACATTGTATAGCCAGGCTGTATACACAGTGTGATAGCGCTCCGTGTGTACCCTACACATACCACAGGACAGTGCCCCCTATAGGCAGGCTGTATACACAGTGTGACAGCGCTCTGTGTGTAACCTACACATTGTAAAGGACAGTGCCCCCTATAGCCAGGCTGTATACACAGTGTGACAGCGCTCCGTGTGTAACCTGCATATTGTACAGGACAGTGCCCCATATAGCCAAGCTGTATACACAGTGTGACAGCGCTCTGTGTGTAACCTACACATTGTACAGACAGTGCCACATATAGCCAGGCTGTATACACAGTGTGACAGCGCTCCGTGTGTAACCTACACATTGTACAGGACAGTGCCCCCTATAGCCAGGCTGTATACACTGTGTGACAGCGCTCCGTGTGTAACCTACACATTGTACAGGACAGTGCCCCCTATAGCCAGGCTGTATACACAGTGTGACAGTGCTCCGTGTGTAACCTACACATACCACAGGACAGTGCCCCCTATAGCCAGGCTGTATACACAGTGTGACAGCGCTCCGTGTGTAACCTACACATTGTACAGGACAGTGCCCCTATAGTCAGGCTGTATACACTGTGTGACAGCGCTCTGTGTGTAACCTACATATTGTACAGGACAGTGCTCCCTATAGACAGGCTTTATACACTGTGTGACAGCGCTCCGTGTGTAACCTACACATTGTACAGGACAGCGCCCCCTATAGTCAGGCTGTATACACAGTGTGACAGCGCTCAGTGTGTAACCTGCATATTGTACAGGACAGTGCCCCCTATAGCCAGGCTGTATACACAGTGTGACAGCGCTCCGTGTGTAACCTGCATATTGTACAGGACAGTGCCCCATATAGCCAGGCTGTATACACAGTGTGACAGCGCTCCGTGTGTAACCTACACATTGTACAGGACAGCGCCCCCTATAGCCAGGCTGTATACACAGTGTGACAGCGCTCCGTGTGTAACCTACACATTGTACAGGACAGTGCCCCCTATAGGCAGGCTGCATACACAGTGTGACAGTGCTCCGTGTGTAACCTACACATTGTACAGGACAGCGCCCCCTATAGTCAGGCTGTATACACTGTGTGACAGTGCTCTGTGTGTAACCTACACATTGTACAGGACAGCGCCCCCTATAGCCAGGCTGTATACACAGTGTGACAGCGCTCCGTGTGTAACCTACACATTGTATAGCCAGGCTGTATACACAGTGTGATAGCGCTCCGTGTGTACCCTACACATTGTACAGGACAGTGCCCCCTATAGCCAGGCTGTATACACAGTGTGACAGCGCTCGGTGTGTAACCTACACATTGTATAGCCAGGCTGTATACACAGTGTGATAGCGCTCCGTGTGTACCCTACACATACCACAGGACAGTGCCCCCTATAGGCAGGCTGTATACACAGTGTGACAGCGCTCTGTGTGTAACCTACACATTGTAAAGGACAGTGCCCCCTATAGCCAGGCTGTATACACAGTGTGACAGCGCTCCGTGTGTAACCTGCATATTGTACAGGACAGTGCCCCATATAGCCAAGCTGTATACACAGTGTGACAGCGCTCTGTGTGTAACCTACACATTGTACAGACAGTGCCACATATAGCCAGGCTGTATACACAGTGTGACAGCGCTCCGTGTGTAACCTACACATTGTACAGGACAGTGCCCCCTATAGCCAGGCTGTATACACTGTGTGACAGCGCTCCGTGTGTAACCTACACATTGTACAGGACAGTGCCCCCTATAGCCAGGCTGTATACACAGTGTGACAGTGCTCCGTGTGTAACCTACACATACCACAGGACAGTGCCCCCTATAGCCAGGCTGTATACACAGTGTGACAGCGCTCCGTGTGTAACCTACACATTGTACAGGACAGTGCCCCTATAGTCAGGCTGCATACACTGTGTGACAGCGCTCTGTGTGTAACCTACATATTGTACAGGACAGTGCTCCCTATAGACAGGCTTTATACACTGTGTGACAGCGCTCCGTGTGTAACCTACACATTGTACAGGACAGCGCCCCCTATAGTCAGGCTGTATACACAGTGTGACAGCGCTCTGTGTGTAAGCTACACATTGTACAGGACAGTGCCCCTATAGTCAGGCTGTATACACTGTGTGACAGCGCTCCATGTGTAACCTACATATTGTACAGGACAGTGCTCCCTATAGACAGGCTGTATACACAGTGTGACAGCGCTCTGTGTGTAACCTGCATATTGTACAGGACAGTGCCCCCTATAGACAGGCTGTATACACAGTGTGACAGCGCTCTGTGTGTAACCTACACATTGTACAGGACAGTGCTCCCTATAGACAGGTTGTATACACTGTGTGACAGCGCTCCGTGTGTAACCTACACATTGTACTGGACAGTGCCCCCATAGCCAGGCCGTGACACTACTAATGAGGTGCACATGTAGATACTAACGGTCAGTAATGGCAGGATTACGTTCATCATTAGTAAAAATGTAACAGTTGGCTTTCAGTTACCCTGATGCCAGCGGCCTGGCAATGCACCTCTCATCCCTCATACCAGGTATGGCTTATACCACTAAGTACCACCGACTCTGCCCAGCTTTGTCTAGATTCCCACCTGCCATGAACGGCTACGTCTCTCTCACTCAGCTGTTCCTGGTGGTCACCTCTGATTTATTCCTGGCCGCATCTCTCTCGATCAGCTGTTCCTGGTGGCCACCTCTGATTTATTCCTGGCCGCATCTCTCTCGATCAGCTGTTCCCGGTGGCCACCTCTGATTTTTTCCCCGGCTACGTCTCTCTCGCTCAGCTGTTCCTGGTGGCAACCTCTGATTTTTTTCCTGGCTACGTCTCTCTCGCTCAGCTGTTCCCGGTGGCCGCCTTTGATTTATTCCTGGTCACGTCTCTCTCACTCAGCTGTTCCTGGTGGTCACCTCTGATTTATTCCTGGCCGCATCTCTCTCGATCAGCTGTTCCTGGTGGCCACCTCTGATTTATTCCTGGCCGCATCTCTCTCGATCAGCTGTTCCTGGTGGCCACCTCTGATTTATTCCTGGCCGCATCTCTCTCGATCAGCTGTTCCTGGTGGCCACCTCTGATTTTTTTCCTGGCTACGTCTCTCTCGCCCAGCTGTTCCCGGTGGCCACCTCTGATTTTTTTTCCTGGCTACGTCTCTCTCGCTCAGCTGTTCCCGGTGGCCGCCTTTGATTTATTCCTGGTCACGTCTCTCTCACTCAGCTGTTCCTGGTGGTCGCCTCTGATTTATTCCTGGCTACATCTCTCTCGATCAGCTGTTCCTGGTGGCCACCTCTGATTTTTTCCTGGCTACGTCTCTCTCGCTCAGCTGTTCCCGGTGGCCACCTCTGATTTTTTCCTGGCTACGTCTCTCTTGCTCAGCTGTTCCTGGTGGCTGCCTTGGATTTACTCCTGGCTACGTCTCTCGCGCTCAGCTGTTCCCAGAGGCCGCCTCTGATTATTCCTAGCCACATATCTCATGCTCAGCTGTTCCCTGTGGCCACGTCTCTCTCACTCAGCTGTACCTGGTCACCACGTCTCTCTCACTCAGCTGTTCCCGGTGGCCACCTCTAATTTACTCCTGGCTACATCTCTCTCGCTCATCTGTTCCTGGTGGCCGCCTCTGATTTATTCCTTGCCATGGCTCTCTCGCTCAGCTGTACCCGGTGGCCGCCTTTGATTTATTCCTGGCTATATTTCTCTTGCTCAGCTTTTCCCAGTATCCGCGTCTCTCTTGCTCAGCTGTTCCCGGTGGCTGCAACTGATTTATTCTTGGCTGCGACTCTCTTGCTCAGCTGTTCTATGGCTGCGTCTCTCTCGCTCAGCTGTTCCTGGTGGCCGCCTCTGATTTATTCCTGGCCGCGTCACTGTCTCGCTCAGCTGTTCCCGGTGGCTGCCTCCGATTTATTCCTGGCTACGTCTCTCTCGTTCAGCTGTTCCCGGTGGCCGCCTCTGATTTATTACTGGCCACGTCTCTCTCGCTCAGCTGTTCCCGGTCGCAGCCTCTGATTTATTCTTTGCCATGTCTCTCTCGCTCAGTTGTACCCGGTGGCGGCCTCTGATTTATTCCTGGCTACGTCTCTCTTGCTCAGTTGTTCCCGGTGGCTGCAACCGATTTATTCTTGGCTGCGATCCTCTCGCTCAGCTGTTCTCTGTGGCCACGTCTCTCTTGCTCAGCTGCTCCCGGTGGCTGCCTCTGATTTATTCCTGGACACGTCTCTCTACCTCAGCTGTTCCCGGTGGCTGCCACTGATTTATACCTGGCTACGTCTCTCTCGCTCATCTGTTCCTGCTGGTCGCCTCTGATTTATTCCTTGCCATGTCTCTCTCTCGCTCAGCTGTACCGGTGGCCACCTTTGATTTATTCCTGGCTACGTCTCCCTCGCTCAGCTGTTCCCAGTGGCTGCCTGTGATTTATTCCTGGCTACGTTTCTCTTGCTCAGCTTTTCCCAGTATCCGCATCTCTCTTGCTCAGCTGTTCCCGGTGGCTGCGACTCTCTCGCTCAGCTGTTCTATGGCTGCGTCTCTCTTGCTCAGCTGTTCCTGGTGGCCGCCTCTGATTTATTCCTGGTTGCGTCACTGTCTCGCTCAGCTGTTCCCGGTGGCCGCCTCTGATTTATTCGTGCCCACGTCTTTCTCACTCAGCTGTTTCCGGTGGCTGCCACTGATTTATTCCTGGCTACGTCTCTCTACCTCAGCTGTTCCTGGTGGCTGCCACTGATTTATTCCTGGCTACGTCTCTTTCACTCAGCTGTTCCTGGTAACCGCCTGTGATTTATTCCTGGCTGCGTATCTCTCTCACTCAGCTGTTCCCGGTCACAGCCTCTGATTTATTCCTGGCCACGTCTCTCTCGCTCAGCTGTTCCCAGTGGACGCCTCTGATTTATTTCTGCCCGCGTCTCTCTCGCTCAGCTGTTCCCGGTGGCCGCCTCTGATTTATTCCTGGACACGTCTCTCTCAGCTGTTCCTGGTGGCTGCCACTGATTTATTCCTGGCTACGTCTCTCTCACTCATCTGTTCCCGGTCACAGCCTCTGATTTATTCCTGGCCACGTCTCTCTCGCTCAGCTGTTCCCAGTGGACGCCTCTGATTTATTCATGGCCGCATCTCTCTCGCTCAGCTATTCCGGTGGCTGCCTCCGATTTATTCCTGGCTACGTCTCTCTACCTCAGCTGTTCCCGGTGGCTGCCACTGATTTATTCCTGGCTACGTCTCTTTCACTCAGCTGTTCCTGGTAACCGCCTGTGATTTATTCCTGGCTGCGTCTCTCTCTCACTCAGCTGTTCCCGATCACAGCCTCTGATTTATTCCTGGCTACCTCTCTCTCGCTATGCTGCTCCCGGTGGCTGCCACTGATTTATTCCTGGCTACGTCTCTTTCACTCAGCTGTTCCTGGTAACCGCCTGTGATTTATTCCTGGCTACGTCTCTTTCACTCAGCTGTTCCTGGTCACAGCCTCTGATTTATTCCTGGCAACGTCTCTCTCGCTCAGCTGTTCCCAGTGGACGCCTCTGATTTATTCCTGCCTGCGTCTCTCTCGCTCAGCTGTTCCCGGTGGCCGCCTCTGATTTATTCCTGGACACGTCTCTCTCAGCTGTTCCTGGTGGCTGCCACTGATTTATTCCTGGCTATGTCTCTCTCACTCAGCTGTTCCCAGTCACAGCCTCTGATCTATTCATGGCCGCGTCTCTCTCGCGCAACTATTCCCGGTGGCCGCCTCCGATTTATTCCTGGCTACGTCTCTCTACCTCAGCTGTTCCCGGTGGCCGCCTCGGATTTATTCCTGGCTACCTCTCTCTCTCGTTCAGCTGTTCCCGGTGGCCGCCTCTGAGTCATTCCTGGCTACGTCTCCCTCGCTAAGCTGTTCCCAGTGGCTGCCTCTGATTTATACCTGGCTACGTCTCGCTCGCTCAGCTGTTCCCGGTGCCCATCTCTGATTTAATCATGGCTATGTCTCCCTCGCTTTGCTGTTCCCTATGGCTGCCTCTGATTTATTCCTGGCTATGTCTCTCTCGCTCAGCTGTTCCCGGTGGCTGCCTGATTTATTCCTGGACACGTCTCTCTACCTCAGCTGTTCCCGATGGCTGCCACTGATTTATTCCTGGACACGTCTCTCTCGTTAAGCTGTTCCCGGTGGCCAACTATGATTTATTCCTGGCTACGTCTCTCTCTCGCTCGCTCAGCTGTTCCCGGTGGTCGCCTCTGATTTATTACTGGCCACGTCTCTCTCGCTCAGCTGTTCCCAGTGGACGCCTCTGATTTAATCCTGGCTATGTCTCTCTCGCTCAGCTGTTCCCGGTGGCTGCCTCTGATTTATTCCTGGACACGTCTCTCTCAGCTGTTCCTGGTGGCTGCCACTGATTTATTCCTGGCTACCTCTCTCTCACTCAGCTGTTCCCGGTGGCCGCCTGATTTATTCTTGGCTACGTCTCTCTTCCTCAGCTTTTCCCAGTGTCCGCGTCTCTCTTGCTCAGCAGCTCCTGGTAGCCACCTCTGATTTATTCCTTGCCATGTCTCTCTCGCTCAGCTGTACCCGGTGGCCGCCTCTGATTTATTCCTGGCTACGTCTCCCTCGCTCAGCTGTTCCCGGTGGCTGCCACTGATTTATTCCTGGCTACGTCTCTCGCTCAGCTGTACCCGGTGGCCGCCTCTGATTTATTCCTGGCTACGTCTCTTGCTCAGCTGTTCCCGGTGTCCATGTTTCTCTTGCTCAGCTGTTCCCGGTGTCTGCCACTGATTTATTCTTGGCTGCGACTCTCTCGCTCAGCTGTTCTCTGTGGCCCCGTATCTCTCGCTCAGCTGTTCCCGGTAGCCGCCTGTGATTTATTTCTGGCTATGTCTCTCGCTCAGCTGTTCCCGGTCGCAGCCTCTGATTTATACCTGGCTACGTCTCTCTCGCTCAGCTATTCCCGGTGGCCGCCTCTGATTTATTCCTGGCTACGTCTCTCTCGCTCAGCTATTCCCGGTGGCCGCCTCTGATTTATACCTGGCTACGTCTCTCTCGCTCAGCTATTCCCGGTGGCCGCCTCTGATTTATTCCTGGCTACGTCTCTCTCGCTCAGCTATTCCCGATGGCTGGCACTGATTTATTCCTGGACACGTCTCTCTCGCTCAGCTGTTCCCGGTGGCCGCCTCTGATTTATTCCTGGCTATGTCTCTCTCGCTCAGCTGTTCCCGGTGGCTGCCTCCGATTTATTCCTGGACACGTCTCTCTCAGCTGTTCCTGGTGGCTGCCACTGATTTATTCCTGGCTACCTCTCTCTCGCTAAGCTGTTCCCGGTGGCCACCTCTGATTTATTCCTGGCTACGTCTCTCTCTCTCGCTCAGCTGTTCCTGTTGGCCGCCTCTGATTTATTCCCAGCTACCTCAGCTGTTCCCGGTGTCTGCCACTGATTTATTCTTGGGTGAGACTCTCGCTCAGCTGTCCTCTGTGGCCACGTATACTCAGCTGTTCCCGGTGGCCGCCGGATTTATTCCTGGCTACGTCTCTCTTCCTCAGCTTTTCCCAGTGTCCGCATCTCTCTTGCTCAGCTGTTCACGGTGGCTGCAACTGATTTATTCCTGGCTACGTCTCCCTCGCTCAGCTGTTCCTGGTAGCTGCCTGTGATTTATTCCCGGCTACGCCTCTTTTGCTCAGCTTTTCCCAGTGTCTGCGTTTCCCTTGCTCAGCTGTTCCCAATGGCCGTGTCTCTCTCGCTCAGCAGCTCCCGGTAGCTGCCTCCGATTTATTCTTGGCTACGTCTCAGCTGTTCCCGGTGGCTGCCACTGATTTATTCCTGGCTACGTCTCTCTCACTCAGCTGTTCCTGGTAGCTGCCTGTGATTTATTCTTGGCTATGTCTCTCTTCCTCAGCTTTTCCAAGTGTCCACATCTCTCTTGCTCAGCTTTTCACGGTGGCTGCAACTGATTTATTCCTAGCTACGTCTCTCTCTCAGCTGTTCCCGGTGGCTGCCTGTGATTTATTCTTGGCTACGCCTCTCTTGCTCAGCTTTTCCCAGTGTCCGCGTTTCTCTTGCTCAGCTGTTCCCGGTGTTTGACACTGATTTATTCTTGGCTGCGACTCTCTCGATCAGCTGTTCTCTGTGGCCGCATCTCTCTTGCTCAGCTGTTCCCGGTGGCCACCTGATTTATTCCTGATTACGTCTCTTTCACGCAGCTGTTCCCGGTCGCAGCCTCTGATTTATTCCTGGCCACGTCTTTCTCGCTAAGCTGTTCCTGGAGGCCGCCTCCGATTTATTCATGGCCGCGTCTCTCTCGCTAAGCTGTTCCTGGAGGCCGCCTCTGATTTATTCCTGGCTACGTCTCCCTCGCTTAGCTGTTTCCGGTGGCTGCCACTGATTTATTCCTGGCTACCTCTCTCTCACTCAGCTGTTCCCGGTGGCCGCCTGATTTATTCTTGGCTATGTCTCTCTTCCTCAGCTTTTCCCAGTGTCAGCGTCTCTCTTGCTCAGCAGCTCCTGGTAGCCACCTCTGATTTATTCCTTGCCATGTCTCTCTCGCTCAGCTGTACCCGGTGGCCGCCTCTGATTTATTCCTGGCTACGTCTCCCTCGCTCAGCTGTTCCCGGTGGCTGCCACTGATTTATTCCTGGCTACGTCTCCCTCGCTCAGCTGTACCCGGTGGCCGCCTCTGATTTATTCCTGTACACGTCTCTTGCTCAGCTTTTCCCAGTGTCCGCGTTTCTCTTGCTCAGCTGTTCCCGGTGTCTGCCACTGATTTATTCTTGGCTGCGACTCTCTCGCTCAGCTGTTCTCTGTGGCCCCGTATCTCTCGCTCAGCTGTTCCCGGTCGCAGCCTCTGATTTATTTCTGGCCACGTCTCTCTCGCTCAGCTATTCCCGGTGGCCGCCTCTGATTTATTCATGGCTACGTCTCTCTCGCTCAGCTATTCCCGGTGGCCGCCTCTGATTTATTCCTGGCTACGTCTCTCCCGCTTTGCTGTTCCCTGTGGCCGCCACCGATTTTTTTCCTGGCTACGTCTCTCTACCTCAGCTGTTCCCGGTGGCTGCCACAGATTTATTCCTGGCTTCCTCTCTCTCGCTCAGCTGCTCCCGGTGGCCGCCTCTGATTTATTCCCTGCTACCTCAGCTGTTCCTGGTGTCTGCCACCGATTTATTCTTGGCTGCAACACTCGTTCAGCTGTTCTGTGGCCGCGTATCTCTCGCTCAGCTTTTCCCGGTGACCGCCTGATTTATTCCTGGCTACGTCTCTTTCGCTCAGCTGTTCCTGGTAGCTCCTGTGAATTATTCCTGGCTGTGTCTGTCTCGCTCAGCTGTTCCCGGTCGCAGCCTCTGATTTATTCCTGGCCATGTCTCTCTCGTTCAGCTGTTCCCGGTGGCCGCCTCTCATTCCTGGCTACGTCTCTCTCGCTCAGCTGTTCCCGGTTGCCGCCTCTGATTTATTCCTGGCCACGTCTCTTTCGTTCAGCTGTTCCCGGAGGCCACCTCTTATTTATTCCTGGCCACGTCTCTCTCTCACTCAACTTTTCCCGGTGACCACCTCCGATTTATTCCTGGCCGCATCTCCGTCGCTCAGCTATTCCCGGTGGCTGCCTCTGATTTATCCCTGGTTACATCTCTTAGGCTCAGCTGTTCCTGGTGGCCGCTTCTCTTTTGCTCAGCTGTTCCTGGTGGCCGCCTCGGATTTATTCCTGACTGCGTATCCGAGTGACCTAGCCTGCGGCAGAGGGAAGTCCTCAGATTCCTGAATGTCGTGTACACAAATATACGTCTACATTGTTTTTTTCTGAGCATGAGATATCCTTTTAGGGTCATAGTGTAGAATTGGATGATGTAGACTTGCTTAACTGTAGATACTGAGAGTGATCTCTTATCGGTCACTCATGGAAGATATTTCACCATTTAAGGTTCCATAGACAATGCCCCCACCCTGATACTCATTCTCCCACTACGTAACACACGCAATATCTACATGTAACATGATTTATTAAGCTGATGAAGCAGACGTGTGGACACTCCTGGATGAATCAGTCATCGCTCGTCCTGCAGCTGGGAGTAGCTCAGCATTGGTCCTGCTGCCTTCATCTGCTCCCAGGACCTGCGCTGTGTCCTCAGAGAGAGCTGTGGGGCACACAGAAACATTATCAGCGACTAAGGAGCAAGCAGTATTTATTATAATGTCAGGGTGGGGCCATTACTGACCATGGCACAAAAACGGACAAACCTACTGCCAGCTCTAGTTCTGACCCGATCCTGGCGTTACATTTATATCTGTGACAAGTCACACCATAGAGGTTCTGCATACAGAGATGCTACATGGTGGCTGATTCCATTCATATCTGTACCGCTTACCTCTGCAATCTCCACCTTCCTCTCCCAGGCTCGGATATTCTTCTCCAGCTCCTCCTGCTCCATCTTCTCCTGCACGTAACGCAGAACCTCTGGAACGCGGTAGTCGCCAAGCTGTGTCCTCAGCTTTTTATTAAGACTTTCAGCCTTTGCCCGTTCCTTCCAAACACAACCAAAGATAAGAGGATGCACAGAGTTTCTTACTTGCCGCATACAGCCGGACCTCTCACACCCACTATGCCTGCACCGGACGGACCTCTCACATTCCCCTATGCCTGCACACAGCCAGACCTCTTACACGCCCCTATGCCTGCACACCGCCGGACCTCTCACACTCCTCTATGACTGCACGGACCTCTCACATTCCCCTATGCCTGCACACAGCCAGACCTCTTACACGCCCCTATGCATGCACACAACCGGACCTCTCACACTCCTCTATGACTGCACACAGCCGGACCTCTCACACTCCCCTGTGCTTGCACACAGCCGAACCTCTCACTCCCCTATGCCTGCAGAGAGCTGGTCCTCTCACACTCCCCTATGCCTGCACACAGCCGGACCTCTCACACTCCCCTATGCCTACACAGAGCCGGACCTCTCACACTCCCCTATGCTTGGACACAGCCGACCTCATACTCCCCTATGCCTTCACACAGTCGGACCTCTCACACTCCCCTATGCCTGCACACAGCCGAACCTCTCACTCCCCTATGCCTGCACACAGCCGAACCTCTCACACTCCCCTATGCCTGCACACAGCCGGACCTCTCACACTCCCCTATGCCTGCGTACAGCCAGACCTCTCACACTCCCCTATGCCTGCGTACAGCCAGACCTCTCACACTCCTCTATACTGCACACAGTCGTACCCCTCACACTGCCCTATGTCTCTGTACACCCTGCGTATAGCGGAACTCTCACACTCCCCCATTCCTGCGCACAGCCAGACCTCTTGCACTCCACACACACCCTCCACCCACCTGTGCATAGCCATACCTCACACACTAACCCAAGACTCCTCACAGCTGGACCTTCCACACTCGCATCCCCCCCCCTTCCCATCTTCATACAGCCGGACCTCTCCCACTTCCCTATGCCTGCACACACTCCCTTCCCACTTCACTGTCTACGCACAGCTGAACCTCACGCTCTCCCCCCCTGCCTGCGCACAGTTGAACCTCGCACACTCACTTCTGCCTGGCACAGCTGAACCATGCACACTCCCCCCCTGCCTGCGCACCTCTTGCACTCTTCCCCAGCCCTCGCACAGCTGGACCTCTCGCACTCTTCCCCAGGCCGCGCACAGCTGGACCACTCGCACTCTTCCCCAGGCAGCGCACAGCTGGACCTCTCGCACTCTTTCCCAAACCGTGCACAGCTGGACCTCTCGCACTCTTCCAAAGGCAGCGCACAGCTGGACCTCTCGCACTCTTCCAAAGGCCGCGCACAGCTGGACCTCTCGCACTCTTCCAAAGGCCGCGCACAGCTGGACCTCTCGCACTCTTCCAAAGGCCGCACACAGCTGGACCTCTCGCACTCTTCCAAAGGCCGCGCACAGCTGGACCTCTCGCACTCTTCCCCAAACTGCGCACAGCTGGACCTCTCGCACTCTTCCAAAGGCCGCGCACAGCTGGACCTCTCGCACTCGCACTCTTCCACAGGCCGCGCACAGCTGGACCTCTCGCACTCTTCCCCAGGCCGCGCACAGCTGGACCTCTCGCACTCTTCCCCAGGCCGCGCACAGCTGGACCTCTCGCACTCTTCCCCAGGCCGCGCACAGCTGGACCTCTCGCACTCTTCCACAGGCCGCGCACAGCTGGACCTCTCGCACTCTTCCACAGGCCGCGCACAGCTGGACCTCTCGCACTCTTCCCCAGGCCGCGCACAGCTGGACCTCTCGCACTCTTCTCCAGGCCGCGCACAGCTGGACCTCTCGCACTCTTCCACAGGCCGCGCACAGCTGGACCTCTCGCACTCTTCTCCAGGCCGCGCACAGCTGGACCTCTCGCACTCTTCCAAAGGCAGCGCACAACTGGACCTCTCGCACTCTTCCAAAGGCCGCGCACAGCTGGACCTCTCGCACTCTTCCAAAGGCCGCGCACAGCTGGACCTCTCGCACTCTTCCAAAGGCCGCGCACAGCTGGACCTCTCGCACTCTTCCAAAGGCCGCGCACAGCTGGACCTCTCGCACTCTTCCCCAAACTGCGCACAGCTGGACCTCTCGCACTCTTCCAAAGGCCGCGCACAGCTGGACCTCTCGCACTCGCACTCTTCCACAGGCCGCGCACAGCTGGACCTCTCGCACTCGCACTCTTCCCCAGGCCGCGCACAGCTGGACCTCTCGCACTCTTCCCCAGGCCGCGCACAGCTGGACCTCTCGCACTCTTCCCCAGGCCGCGCACAGCTGGACCTCTCGCACTCTTCCCCAGGCCGCGCACAGCTGGACCTCTCGCACTCTTCCCCAGGCCGCGCACAGCTGGACCTCTCGCACTCTTCCACAGGCCGCGCACAGCTGGACCTCTCGCACTCTTCTCCAGGCCGCGCACAGCTGGACCTCTCGCACTCTTCTCCAGGCCGCGCACAGCTGGACCTCTCGCACTCTTCCACAGGCCGCGCACAGCTGGACCTCTCGCACTCTTCTCCAGGCCGCGCACAGCTGGACCTCTCGCACTCTTCCAAAGGCAGCGCACAACTGGACCTCTCGCACTCTTCCAAAGGCCGCGCACAGCTGGACCTCTCGCACTCTTCCAAAGGCCGCGCACAGCTGGACCTCTCGCACTCTTCCCCAAACTGCGCACAGCTGGACCTCTCGCACTCTTCCAAAGGCCGCGCACAGCTGGACCTCTCGCACTCTTCCCCAGGCTGCGCACAGCTGGACTTCTTGCACTCTTCCACAGGCCACGCACAGCTGGACCTCTCGCACTCTTCCCCAGGCCGCGCACAGCTGGACTTCTTGCACTCTTCCACAGGCCGCGCACAGCTGGACCTCTCGCACTCCCCTCTACATCTTCACTACCTGCTCCACTTGTTCGGTTTCCACCTGGATCCTCTGCAGCATCTCCTTCCTGGCAGAGATCTCTTTGGCCAGATGTATGGACTCTGCCATTGTATTCTGAAGCTTCTTCTGTTGGGATGACAAGACGACGTGTCCATCAGTGCCAGAGCTGCATGAGTCCCCATTACACAGGTCAGATGCCTAAAGATATGTAGTATGACCTATGTAACTGACTTGTCTTCCCCAATACACACAGCAACATATTACTTGACGTCTGTGATGTAAGATTAGAGAGGCAGCCACAGAGCTGAATTCATGTGTAATGTATAGTATAGGCCAGGTGATAATCCCAGCACTCCTTCCCTGCAGCACCTGTGTCATCATCCAGGCAGCGGTGTTACAGACTCCGCTCCCTGCGTCATACAGGTGTCACTACTATACATGTACAGAGGAGAAGGAGATCGCAGTGTGTCTGGGGAGTGCATGATAATATATAACAAGTGGGGGACTATGGTGCGGGGGGGGGGGGGGAGACACACATTATGCTGCTGAGCAATGACGGGGGGGGGGGATGAGGAGGCCATGCTGCCGAGCGTTGGGGGAGAGACCATGTTGCTGAGCAATGGGAGTGGGGTGGGGATGAGACCACACTGCTGGGCGATGGAGGGAGGGGATGGGGAGTGACCAAGCTGCTGAGCGTTGGGGGAGAGACCATGTTGCTGAGTAATGGAAGGGGGGGATGGGTGACCAAGCTGCTGAGCGATGGGGGAGAGACCACGTTGCTGAGCAATGGGAGTGGGGTGGGGATGAGACCACACTGCTGGGCGATGGAGGGAGGGGATGGGGAGTGACCAAGCTGCTGCGCGTTGGGGGGAGAGACCATGCTGCTGAGCAATGGGAGTGGGGGAGGGGGGATGAGTGACCAAGCTGCTGAGCGTTGGGGGAGAGACCATGCTGCTGAGCAATGGGAGTGGGGGAGGGGGGATGAGTGACCAAGCTGCTGAGCGTTGGGGGAGAGACCATGCTGCTGAGCAATGGGAGTGGGGGAGGGGGGATGAGTGACCAAGCTGCTGAGCAGTGGGAGTGGGGGAGGGGGGATGAGTGACCCAGCTGCTGAGCGTTGGGGGAGAGACCATGCTGCTGAGCAATGGGAGTGGGGGAGGGGGGATGAGTGACCAAGCTGCTGAGCGTTGGGGGAGAGACCATGCTGCTGAGCAATGGGAGTGGGGGAGGGGGGATGAGTGACCAAGCTGCTGAGCAGTGGGAGTGGGGGATAAGTGACCCAGCTGCTGAGTGTTGGGGGAGAGACCATGCTGCTGAGCAATGGGAGTGGGGGATGAGTGACCAAGCTGCTGAGCGTTGGGGGAGAGACCATGCTGCTGAGCAATGGGAGTGGGGGATGAGTGACCAAGCTGCTGAGCGTTGGGGGAGAGACCATGCTGCTGAGCAATGGGAGTGGGGGAGGGGGGATGAGTGACCCAGCTGCTGAGTGTTGGGGGAGTGACCAAGCTGCTGAGCAGTGGGAGTGGGGGAGGGGGGATGAGTGACCCAGCTGCTGAGTGTTGGGGGAAAGACCATGCTGCTGAGCAATGGGAGTGGGGGAGGGGGGATGAGTGACCAAGCTGCTGAGCGATGGGGGAGACCAGCCAGAGATCTGATACCAGGTGTCTGCTCTGCCCAGGTGGGGCTGCAGTTGTTGATGAATGATCTGGCAGTGGTGAGAGATCATACATTCAGGGCACACACACATCGCTGCTGAACATGACTTAGCTCACCACTGCCGTTATAATCCCAGTTACTCTGTCCCACCTTGCCAGAGTCCCCCAGATGCTTCCTGTGCCCAGCAGGTCACCATTGTGGTGGCGTCCAGCTACCTTTCTGCACCTACACGCTTGTTACTGACCACCAGCCTTCCTGCAATGGGATCCCCAATCTCAGGGACTGGAGTCTGCAGTGAGATCTGAGGGTAGCAGTGATCTCAGGGTATAGCCAGCCGTACACAGAAACAGCCATACCAATCTTTCCCGGGTCTGACCTGGGATTTGCAACACTGTTTCAAACCAGGCCAGACTCGGGACAGATTTATCAAGCCTTGGAGAGTGATACATTGCACGGAGATAAAGTAGCAGCGAATCAGCTCCTACCTGCCATGTCACAGGCTCTGTTTGAAAAATGACAGGAGCTGATTGTTTGGTGCTTTATCACCGTGCTATGTATCACTCTCCGAGGCTTGATAAATCTTGGTCTTTAGACTAGGTATCCCAGATTTCTCAAGGAGACGAAAAGAAAACAAGGAAACTGTTAATTCAGTTTATGGTCTGATTTGATAGTGTTCTAATCTCCTTCGCCTGGCTGGTTGAGGGACAGATCATGTATATCCAGAAAACGTCCCGGCACAGGGGTGCAGCTAATTTCCCAACAGTCAGAATACCAACGCCGGAATCCCGAAAACAGTCAAAATGCTGACGGTTGAAATCCTGATGTGGAATGTAATAGCGTTAGCGAGCCTGCATGCTTGATGGTGGGAACTCCTAGTGAATCTGCACAGGGATGTAGTTAATGTCCTGACAGTGCACACAGTCACCTAGGCAGAGACAACAATGATCTTTACTAGATGGAATAGGTAGATATACATCCACAGAGAGTCCCCTTCACCATCAACGCGTTTCACACTTGATAGTCCATTCTCAGGAAGAACTATCAAGTCTGAAACGCGTTGATGGTGTCTCTGCTCAGTCTGGGTAAGAAAGAGGGATAGTGACGCTGTGCCTCTGTGGCCGCGGCTTTCTACCTATGCTGTGCCTCTGTATTATACCTACGCTGTGCCTCTGTATTATACCTACGCTGTGCCTCTGTATTATACCTACACTGTGCCTCTGTGGCGCGGCGTTACACCTACGCTGTGCCTCTGTGGCCGCAGTGTTTTACCTACACTGTTCCTCTGTGGCCGCGCATAACCCTACTGTGCTTCTGTGGCCGCGGCATTATAACTACGCTGTGCCTCTGTGGCCGCAGCGTTACACCTACGCTGTGCCTCTGTATTATACCTACGCTGTGCCTCTGTATTATACCTACACTGTGCTTCTGTGGCCGTTGCGTTACACCTACGCTGTGCCTCTGTATTATACCTACACTGTGCTTCTGTGGCCGTTGCGTTACACCTACGCTGTGCCTCTGTGGCTGCGGCTTTATACCTACGCTGTGCCTCTGTGGCCACGGCGTTATACCTACGCTGTGCCTCTGTGGCTGCGGCGTTACACCTACGCTGTGCCTCTGTGGCCGCGGCGTTACACCTACGCTGTGCCTCTGTGGCCGCAGCGTTATACCTACGCTGTGCCTCTGTGGCCGCAGCGTTACACCTACGCTGTGCCTCTGTGGCCGTGGCGTTACACCTACGCTGTGCCTCTGTGGCAGTGGCGTTACACCTATGCTGTGCCTCTGTGGCCGCGGCGTTACACCTACGCTGTGCCTCTGTGGCCACGGCGTTATACCTACGCTGTTCTTTTGTGGCCGCGGCGTTATACCTACATTGTTCCTCTGTGGCCGCGCATAACCCTACTGTGCTTCTGTGGCTACGGCGTTATAACTACGCTGTGCCTCTGTGGCCGCGGCGTTATAACTACGATGTGCCTCTGTGACCGCGGCGTTACACCTACGCTGTGCCTCTGTGGCCACGGCGTTATACCTATGCTGTGCTTTTGTGGCCGCGGCGTTATACCTACATTGTTCCTCTGTGGCCGCGCATAACCCTACTGTGCTTCTGTGGCTACGGCGTTATACCTACGCTGTGCCTCTGTGGCAGCGGCGTTACACCTACGCTGTGCCTCTGTGGCCGCGGCGTTACACCTACGCTGTGCCTCTGTGGCCGCGGCGTTACACCTACGATAAGTTGCATATCTGTGTGCCTGAAAGTGTATGCCCATCCAGCCACCATCATTAATACTGGTATAGCACAGCCTCATGCAGGGAGCAAGACACCCATCAGGAACATTACAAATAGTCGCTTCGTGCATCTTAAATCACTGCTGAGAATCGCCTATTCCACTCTAGACTAAAGATGCGGCACGCGCATCACATGCACACACCATGCTTTGCTCCGATAACTGGAGATGTGTCTGGCACAGGCAGAGAGAGAATAAGGGAAGGGACTGGGATTTCATCCATTAATCCGGCGACTGTGGGACTTCAGAGATTTACATATTCAACTAGCCGCAGGGTTTATGCAGCAATTACCCCACAGGTGAATATGCCAGACACAAAAAACCTCTAATTTACCTGAACAATGGCATTTGCATACAGCTTACAATCAGCCGCCCCCTAGTTCAGGAATTAAGCTCATGACCTCCGGGCTGTGAGGCATTAATGCTAACCACTGTGCCAACCATGCTACTTGTGCTGAATTCAGGCTACAGGATTAATCCTGACTTTGTATTGGGCGGTTAGGGTCATATGATTGCTGCTGTGGACGAGGCCCCGTCTAGGACTGGATGACCTCTCAGGATAGAGTATACCAGGTACAGCAGACGCTGCTGTGGGTGAGCCCCTGCCTAGTAATGGATGACCTCTCAGGATAGAGTACACCAGGTACTGCAGACGCTGCTGTGGATGAGACCCTGCCTAGTACTGGATGACCTCTCAGGGTAGAGTACACCAGGTACGGCAAACACTGCTGCGGATGAGACCCTGCCTAGTACTGGGTGACCTCTCAGGATAGAGTACACCAGGTACTGCAGACGCTACTGTGGACGAGGCCCCGCCTAGTACTGGATGACCTCTCAGGACAGAGTACACCAGGTACGGCAGACGCTGCTGCGGATGAGGCTCTGCCTAGTACTGGGTGACCTCTCAGGATAGAGTACACCAGGTACTGCAGACGCTACTGTGGACGAGGCCCCGCCTAGTACTGGATGACCTCTCAGGACAGAGTACACCAGGTACGGCAGACGCTGCTGCGGATGAGGCTCTGCCTAGTACTGGGTGACCTCTCAGGATAGAGTACACCAGGTACGACAGACGCTACTGTGGGTGAGACCCTGCCTAGTACTGGATGACCTCTCAGGACAGAGTACACGAGGTATGACAGACGCTGCCGTGGATGAGGCTCTGCCTCGTACTTGATGACCTCTCAGGATAGAGTACACCAGGTACGGCAGACGCTGCTGCGGATGAGACCCTGCCTAGTACTGGATGACCTCTCAGGATAGAGTACACCAGGTACGGCAGATGCTGCTGTGGATGAGACCCTGCCTAGTACTGGATGACCTCTCAGGATAGAGTACACCAGGTACGGCAGATGCTGCTGTGGATGAGACCCTGCCTAGTACTGGATGACCTCTCAGGATAGAGTACACCAGGTACGGCAGATGCTGCTGTGGATGAGACCCTGCCTAGTACCGGATGACCTCTCAGTATAGCACCAGGTACGACAGACGGTGCTGTGGATGAGGCCCTGCCTAGTACTGGATGACCTCTCAGGACAGAGTACACCAGGTACTGCAGACGGTGCTGTGGATGAGACCCTCCCTAGTACCGGATGACCTCTCAGTATAGCACCAGGTACGACAGACGGTGCTGTGGATGAGGCCCTGCCTAGTACCGGATGACCTCTCAAGGTAGAGAACACCAGGTACGACAGACTCTGCTGTGGATGAGACCCTGCCTAGTACTGGATGACCTCTCAGGACAGAGTACACCAGGTACGACAGACGCTGCTGTGGATGAGGCCCTGCCTAGTACTGGATGACCTCTCAGGACAGAGTACACGAGGTATGACAGACGCTGCTGTGGATGAGGCTCTGCCTAGTACTGGATGACCTCACAGGACAGAGTATACAAGGTACGACAAATGCTGCTGTGGATGAGACCCTGCCTAGTACTGGATGACCTCTCAGTACAGAGTACATCAGGTACGGCAGACGCTGCTGTGGATGAGACCCTGCCTAGTACCGGATGACCTCTCAGTACAGAGTACAACAGGTACGGCAGACTCTGGTGTGGATGAGACCCTGCCTAGTACTGGATGACCTCTCAGGACAGAGTACACTAGGTACGACCGACGCTGCTGTGGATGAGGCTCTGCCGAGTACTGGATGACCTCTCAGGACAGAGTACACAAGGTATGACAGACGCTGCTGTGGATGAGGCCCTGCCTAGTACTGGATGACCTCTCAGGACAGAGTACACAAGGTATGACAGACGCTGCCGTGGATGAGGCTCTGCCTAGTACTGGATGACCTCTCAGGACAGAGTACACCAGGTACGACCGACGCTGCTGTGGATGAGGCCCTGCCTAGTACTGGATGACCTCTCAGTATAGAGTACACCAGGTACGGCAGACGCTGCTGTGGATGAGGCTCTGCCGAGTACTGGATGACCTCTCAGGACAGAGTACACAAGGTATGACAGACGCTGCTGTGGATGAGGCCCTGCCTAGTACTGGATGACCTCTCAGTATAGAGTACACCAGGTACGGCAGACGCTGCTGTGGATGAGACTCTGCCTAGTACTGGATTACCGCTCAGTATAGAGTACACCAGGTACGGCAGACGCTGCTGTGGATGAGACTCTGCCTAGTACCGGATGACCTCTCAGTATAGAGTACACCAGGTACGGCAGACGCTGCTGTGGATGAGACTCTGCCTAGTACTGGATGACCTCTCAGTACAGAGTACATCAGGTACGGCAGACGCTGCTGTGGATGAGACCCTGCCTAGTACCGGATGACCTCTCAGTATAGAGTACACCAGGTACGGCAGACGCTGCTGTGGATGAGACTCTGCCTAGTACTGGATGACCTCTCAGTACAGAGTACATCAGGTACGACCGACGCTGCTGCGGATGAGGCTCTGCCTAGTACTGGATGACCTCTCAGGATAGAGTACACCAGGTACGGCAGACGCTGCTGTGGATGAGACTCTGCCTAGTACCGGATGACCTCTCAGTATAGAGTACACCAGGTACGGCAGACGCTGCTGTGGATGAGACTCTGCCTAGTACTGGATGACCTCTCAGTACAGAGTACATCAGGTACGACCGACGCTGCTGCGGATGAGGCTCTGCCTAGTACTGGATGACCTCTCAGGATAGAGTACACCTGGTACGGCAGACGCTGCTGTGGATGAGACCCTGCCTAGTACTGGATGACCTCTCAGGACAGAGTACACAAGGTATGACAGACGCTGCTGTGGATGAGGCCCCGCCTACTACTGGATGACCTCTCAGGATAGAGTACACCAGGTACGACAGACGCTGCTGTGGATGAGGCCCTGCCTAGTAATGGATGACCTCTCAGGATAGAGTACACCAGGTACTGCAGACGCTGCTGTGGATGAGACCCTGCCTAGTACTGGATGACCTCTCAGGACAGAGTACACCAGGTACGGCAAACACTGCTGCGGATGAGGCTCTGCCTAGTACTGGGTGACCTCTCAGGATAGAGTACACCAGGTACTGCAGACGCTACTGTGGATGAGACCCTGCCTAGTACCAGATGACCTCTCAGGACAGAGTACACCAGGTACGGCAGACGCTGCTGTGGATGAGACTCTGCCTAGTACTGGATGACCTCTCAGTACAGAGTACATCAGGTACGACCGACGCTGCTGCGGATGAGGCTCTGCCTAGTACTGGATGACCTCTCAGGATAGAGTACACCTGGTACGGCAGACGCTGCTGTGGATGAGACCCTGCCTAGTACCGGATTACTTCTCAGGGTAGAGTACACCAGGTACGGCAGACGCTGCTGTGGATGAGACCCTGCCTAGTACTGGATGACCTCTCAGGATAGAGTACACCAGGTACGGCAGATGCTGCTGCGGATGAGACCCTGCCTAGTACTGG
This sequence comes from Pseudophryne corroboree, assembly GCF_028390025.1. Lineage (NCBI taxonomy): Eukaryota > Metazoa > Chordata > Amphibia > Anura > Myobatrachidae > Pseudophryne > Pseudophryne corroboree. Next base: position 337,575,895 of record NC_086454.1, read on the forward strand.
ATGACCTCTCAGGATAGAGTACACCAGGTACGGCAGATGCTGCTGCGGATGAGACCCTGCCTAGTACTGTATGACCTCTCAGGATAGAGTACACCAGGTACTGCAGATGCTGCTGCGGATGAGACCCTGCCTAGTACTGGATGACCTCTCAGGACAGAGTACACAAGGTATGACAGACGCTGCTGTGGATGAGACCCTGCCTAGTACTGTATGACCTCTCAGGATAGAGTACACCAGGTACGGCAGATGCTGCTGTGGATGAGACCCTGCCTAGTACTGGATGACCTCTCAGGATACAGTACACCAGGTACAGCAGATGCTGCTGCGGATGAGACCCTGCCTAGTACTGGATGACCTCTCAGGACAGAGTACACAAGGTATGACAGACGCTGCTGTGGATGAGACCCTGCCTAGTACTGTATGACCTCTCAGGATAGAGTACACCAGGTACTGCAGATGCTGCTGCGGATGAGACCCTGCCTAGTACTGGATGACCTCTCAGGACAGAGTACACAAGGTATGACAGACGCTGCTGTGGATGAGACCCTGCCTAGTACTGTATGACCTCTCAGGATAGAGTACACCTGGTACGGCAGACGCTGCTGTGGATGAGACCCTCCCTAGTACCGGATGACCTCTCAGTATAGCACCAGGTACGACAGACGGTGCTGTGGATGAGGCCCTGCCTAGTACCGGATGACCTCTCAGTATAGCACCAGGTACGACAGACGGTGCTGTGGATGAGGCCCTGCCTAGTACCGGATGACCTCTCAGGATAGAGTACACCAGGTACTGCAGACGGTGCTGTGGATGAGACCCTCCCTAGTACCGGATGACCTCTCAATATAGCACCAGGTACGACAGACGGTGCTGTGGATGAGGCCCTGCCTAGTACCGGATGACCTCTCAAGGTAGAGAACACCAGGTACGACAGACTCTGCTGTGGATGAGACCCTGCCTAGTACTGGATGACCTCTCAGGACAGAGTACACCAGGTACGACAGACGCTGCTGTGGATGAGGCCCTGCCTAGTACTGGATGACCTCTCAGGACAGAGTACACGAGGTATGACAGACGCTGCTGTGGATGAGGCTCTGCCTAGTACTGGATGACCTCACAGGACAGAGTATACAAGGTACGACAAATGCTGCTGTGGATGAGACCCTGCCTCGTACTGGATGACCTCTCAGGACAGAGTACACAAGGTATGACAGACGCTGCTGTGGATGAGGCCCCGCCTACTACTGGATGACCTCTCAGGATAGAGTACACCATGTACGACAGACGCTGCTGTGGATGAGGCCCCGTCTAGTACTGGATGACCTTTCAGGATAGAGTACACCAGGTACGACAGACGCTGCTGTGGATGAGGCTCTGCCTAGTACTGGATGACCTCACAGGACAGAGTACACGAGGTACGCACAAATGCTGCTGTGGATGAGACCCTGCCTAGTACCGGATGACCTCTCAGTATAGAGTACACCAGGTACGGCAGAAGCTGCTGTGGATGAGGCCCTGCCTAGTACTGGATGACCTCTCAGGATAGAGTACACCATGTACGACAGACGCTGCTGTGGATGAGGCCCCGTCTAGTACTGGATGACCTTTCAGGATAGAGTACACCAGGTACGACAGACACTGCTGTGGATGAGACCCTGCCTAGTACTGGATGACCTCTCAGGATAGAGTACACCATGTACGACAGACGCTGCTGTGGATGAGGCCCCGTCTAGTACTGGATGACCTTTCAGGATAGAGTACACCAGGTACGACAGACGCTGCTGTGGATGAGACCCTGCCTAGTACTGGATGACCTCTCAGGACAGAGTACACCAGGTACGACAGACGCTGCTGTGGATGAGGCCCTGCCTAGTACTGGATGACCTTTCAGGATAGAGTACACCAGGTACGACAGACGCTGCTGTGGATGAGACCCTGCCTAGTACTGGATGACCTCTCAGGATAGAGTACACCAGGTACGACAGACGCTGCTGTGGATGAGGCCCTGCCTAGTACTGGATGACCTTTCAGGATAGAGTACACCAGGTATGACAGACGCTGCTGTGGATGAGACCCTGCCTAGTACTGGATGACCTCTCAGGATAGAGTACACCAGGTACGGCAGATGCTGCTGCGGATGAGACCCTGCCTAGTACTGGATGACCTCTCAGGACAGAGTACACAAGGTATGACAGACGCTGCTGTGGATGAGGCCCCGCCTACTACTGGATGACCTCTCAGGATAGAGTACACCAGGTACGACAGACGCTGCTGTGGATGAGGCCCTGCCTAGTACTGGATGACCTTTCAGGATAGAGTACACCAGGTACGACAGACGCTGCTGTGGATAAGGCCCTGCCTAGTACTGGATGACCTTTCAGGATAGAGTACACCAGGTATGACAGACGCTGCTGTGGATGAGGCTCTGCCTAGTATTGGGTGACATCTCAGGACATAGTACACGAGGTATGACAGGCGCTGCCGTGGATGAGGCTCTGCCTAGTACCGGATGACCTCTCAGAACAGAGTACACCAGGTACGGCAGACACTGCTGCAGATGAGGCCCTGCCTAGTACTGGATGACCTCTCAGGACAGAGTACACCAGGTACGACAGACGCTGCCGTGGATGAGGCCCTGCCTAGTACTGGATGACCTCTCAGGACAGAGTACACCAGGTACGACAGACACTGCTGTGGATGAGGCCCTGCCTAGTACTGGATGACCTCTCAGGACAGAGTACACGAGGTACGGCAGACGCTGCTGTGGATGAGGCTCTGCCTAGTACTGGATGACCTCTCAGGACAGAGTACACGAGGTATGACAGACGCTGCTGTGGATGAGACCCTGCCTAGTACTGGATGACCTCTCAGGACAGAGTACACGAGGTATGACAGACGCTGCCGTGGATGAGGCTCTGCCTCGTACTGGATGACCTCTCAGGATAGAGTACACCAGGTACGGCAGACGCTGCTGCGGATGAGACCCTGCCTAGTACTGGATGACCTCTCAGGATAGAGTACACCAGGTACGGCGGATGCTGCTGCGGATGAGACCCTGCCTAGTACTGGATGACCTCTCAGGATAGAGTACACCAGGTACGGCAGATGCTGCTGTGGATGAGACCCTGCCTCGTACTGGATGACCTCTCAGGATAGAGTACACCAGGTACGGCAGATGCTGCTGCGGATGAGACCCTGCCTAGTACTGTATGACCTCTCAGGATAGAGTACACCAGGTACGGCAGATGCTGCTGTGGATGAGACCCTGCCTAGTACTGGATGACCTCTCAGGATAGAGTACACCAGGTACGGCAGATGCTGCTGTGGATGAGACCCTGCCTAGTACTGGATGACCTCTCAGGATACAGTACACCAGGTACAGCAGACGCTACTGTGGATGAGACCCTCCCTAGTACCGGATGACCTCTCAGTATAGCACCAGGTACGACAGACGGTGCTGTGGATGAGGCCCTGCCTAGTACCGGATGACCTCTCAGTATAGCACCAGGTACGACAGACGGTGCTGTGGATGAGGCCCTGCCTAGTACCGGATGACCTCTCAGTATAGCACCAGGTACGACAGACGGTGCTGTGGATGAGGCCCTGCCTAGTACTGGATGACCTCTCAGGACAGAGTACACCAGGTACTGCAGACGGTGCTGTGGATGAGACCCTCCCTAGTACCGGATGACCTCTCAGTATAGCACCAGGTACGACAGACGGTGCTGTGGATGAGGCCCTGCCTAGTACCGGATGACCTCTCAAGGTAGAGAACACCAGGTACGACAGACTCTGCTGTGGATGAGACCCTGCCTAGTACTGGATGACCTCTCAGGACAGAGTACACCAGGTACAACAGACGCTGCTGTGGATGAGGCCCTGCCTAGTACTGGATGACCTCTCAGGACAGAGTACACGAGGTATGACAGACGCTGCTGTGGATGAGGCTCTGCCTAGTACTGGATGACCTCACAGGACAGAGTATACAAGGTACGACAAATGCTGCTGTGGATGAGACCCTGCCTCGTACTGGATGACCTCTCAGTACAGAGTACATCAGGTACGGCAGACGCTGCTGTGGATGAGACCCTGCCTAGTACCGGATGACCTCTCAGGATAGAGTACAACAGGTACGGCAGACTCTGGTGTGGATGAGACCCTGCCTAGTACTGGATGACCTCTCAGGACAGAGTACACTAGGTACGACCGACGCTGCTGTGGATGAGGCTCTGCCGAGTACTGGATGACCTCTCAGGACAGAGTACACAAGGTATGACAGACGCTGCTGTGGATGAGGCCCCGCCTACTACTGGATGACCTCTCAGGATAGAGTACACCAGGTACGACAGACGCTGCTGTGGATGAGGCCCTGCCTAGTACTGGATGACCTCACAGGATAGAGTACACCAGGTACGACAGACGCTGCTGTGGATGAGGCCCTGCCTAGTACTGGATGACCAATCAGGACAGAGTACACAAGGTATGACAGACGCTGCTGTGGATGAGGCTCTGCCTAGTACTGGATGACCTCTCAGGACAGAGTACACAAGGTATGACAGACGCTGCTGCGGATGAGGCTCTGCCTAGTACTGGATGACCTCTCAGGACAGAGTACACAAGGTATGACAGACGCTGCTGTGGATGAGGCCCTGCCTAGTACTGGATGACCTCACAGGACAGAGTACACGAGGTACGCACAAATGCTGCTGTGGATGAGACCCTGCCTAGTACCGGATGACCTCTCAGTATAGAGTACACCAGGTACGGCAGAAGCTGCTGTGGATGAGGCCCTGCCTAGTACTGGATGACCTCTCAGGATAGAGTACACCATGTACGACAGACGCTGCTGTGGATGAGGCCCCGTCTAGTACTGGATGACCTTTCAGGATAGAGTACACCAGGTACGACAGACGCTGCTGTGGATGAGACCCTGCCTAGTACTGGATGACCTCTCAGGACAGAGTACACAAGGTATGACAGACGCTGCTGTGGATGAGGCCCTGCCTAGTACTGGATGACCTCTCAGGACAGAGTACACAAGGTATGACAGACGCTGCTGTGGATGAGGCCCTGCCTAGTACTGGATGACCTCTCAGGACAGAGTACACAAGGTATGACAGACGCTGCTGTGGATGAGGCCCTGCCTAGTACTGGATGACCTCTCAGGACAGAGTACACAAGGTATGACAGACGCTGCTGTGGATGAGGCCCTGCCTAGTACTGGATGACCTCTCAGGACAGAGTACACAAGGTATGACAGACGCTGCTGTGGATGAGGCCCTGCCTAGTACTGGATGACCTCTCAGGACAGAGTACACCAGGTACGACAGACGCTGCTGTGGATGAGGCCCTGCCTAGTACTGGATGACCTTTCAGGATAGAGTACACCAGGTACGACAGACGCTGCTGTGGATGAGGCCCTGCCTAGTACTGGATGACCTTTCAGGATAGAGTACACCAGGTATGACAGACGCTGCTGTGGATGAGGCTCTGCCTAGTATTGGGTGACATCTCAGGACATAGTACACGAGGTATGACAGGCGCTGCCGTGGATGAGGCTCTGCCTAGTACCGGATGACCTCTCAGAACAGAGTACACCAGGTACGGCAGACACTGCTGCGGATGAGGCCCTGCCTAGTACTGGATGACCTCTCAGGACAGAGTACACCAGGTACGACAGACGCTGCCGTGGATGAGGCCCTGCCTAGTACTGGATGACCTCTCAGGACAGAGTACACCAGGTACGACAGACACTGCTGTGGATGAGGCCCTGCCTAGTACTGGATGACCTCTCAGGACAGAGTACACGAGGTACGGCAGACGCTGCTGTGGATGAGGCTCTGCCTAGTACTGGATGACCTCTCAGGACAGAGTACACGAGGTATGACAGACGCTGCTGTGGATGAGACCCTGCCTAGTACTGGATGACCTCTCAGGACAGAGTACACGAGGTATGACAGACGCTGCCGTGGATGAGGCTCTGCCTCGTACTGGATGACCTCTCAGGATAGAGTACACCAGGTACGGCAGACGCTGCTGCGGATGAGACCCTGCCTAGTACTGGATGACCTCTCAGGATAGAGTACACCAGGTACGGCGGATGCTGCTGCGGATGAGACCCTGCCTAGTACTGGATGACCTCTCAGGATAGAGTACACCAGGTACGGCAGATGCTGCTGTGGATGAGACCCTGCCTCGTACTGGATGACCTCTCAGGATAGAGTACACCAGGTACGGCAGATGCTGCTGCGGATGAGACCCTGCCTAGTACTGGATGACCTCTCAGGATAGAGTACACCAGGTACAGCAGACGCTACTGTGGATGAGACCCTCCCTAGTACCGGATGACCTCTCAGTATAGCACCAGGTACGACAGACGGTGCTGTGGATGAGGCCCTGCCTAGTACCGGATGACCTCTCAGTATAGCACCAGGTACGACAGACGGTGCTGTGGATGAGGCCCTGCCTAGTACCGGATGACCGCTCAAGGTAGAGAACACCAGGTACGACAGACTCTGCTGTGGATGAGACCCTGCCTAGTACTGGATGACCTCTCAGGACAGAGTACACAAGGTATGACAGACGCTGCTGTGGATGAGGCCCTGCCTAGTACTGGATGACCTCTCAGGACAGAGTACACGAGGTATGACAGACGCTGCTGTGGATGAGGCTCTGCCTAGTACTGGATGACCTCACAGGACAGAGTATACAAGGTACGACAAATGCTGCTGTGGATGAGACCCTGCCTCGTACTGGATGACCTCACAGGACAGAGTATACAAGGTACGACAAATGCTGCTGTGGATGAGACCCTGCCTAGTACCGGATGACCTCTCAGGGTAGAGTACAACAGGTACGGCAGACTCTGGTGTGGATGAGACCCTGCCTAGTACTGGATGACCTCTTAGGACAGAGTACACTAGGTACGACCGACGCTGCTGTGGATGAGGCTCTGCCGAGTACTGGATGACCTCTCAGGACAGAGTACACAAGGTATGACAGACGCTGCTGTGGATGAGGCCCTGCCTAGTACTGGATGACCTCTCAGGGTAGAGTACACCAGGTACGGCAGACGCTGCTGTGGGTGAGACCCTGCCTAGTACTGGATGACCTCTCAGGGTAGAGTACACTAGGTACGACCGACGCTGCTGTGGATGAGGCTCTGCCTAGTACTGGATGACCTCTCAGGACAGAGTACACAAGGTATGACAGACGCTGCTGTGGATGAGGCTCTGCCTAGTACTGGATGACCTCTCAGGACAGAGTACACAAGGTATGACAGACGCTGCTGTGGATGAGGCCCTGCCTAGTACTGGATGACCTCTCAGGACAGAGTACACGAGGTACGCACAAATGCTGCTGTGGATGAGACCCTGCCTAGTACTGGATGACCTCTCAGGATAGAGTACACCAGGTACGACAGATGCTGCTGCGGATGAGACCCTGCCTAGTACTGGATGACCTCTCAGGATAGAGTACACCAGGTACAGCAGACGCTGCTGTGGGTGAGACCCTGCCTAGTAATGGATGACCTCTCAGGGTAGAGTACACCAGGTACGGCAGACGCTACTGTGGATGAGACCCTGCCTAGTACTGGATGACCTCTCAGGACAGAGTACACCAGGTACGGCAGACGCTGCTGCGGATGAGGCCCTGCCTAGTACTGGGTGACCTCTCAGGATAGAGTACACCAGGTACGACAGACGCTACTGTGGGTGAGACCCTGCCTAGTACTGGATGACCTCTCAGGATAGAGTACACCAGGTACGGCAGACGCTGCTGTGGATGAGGCCCCGTCTAGTACTGGATGACCGCTCAGGACAGAGTATACCAGGTACTGCAGACGCTGCTGTGGATGAGGCTCTGCCTTGTACCGGATGACCTCTCAGGATAGAGTACACCAGGTACGGCAGATGCTGCTGCGGATGAGACCCTGCCTAGTACTGTATGACCTCTCAGGACAGAGTACACAAGGTATGACAGACGCTGCTGTGGATGAGGCCCCGCCTACTACTGGATGACCTCTCAGGATAGAGTACACCAGGTACGGCAGATGCTGCTGTGGATGAGGCCCTGCCTAGTACTGGATGACCTCTCAGGATAGAGTACACCAGGTACGACAGACGCTGCTGTGGATGAGGCCCTGCCTAGTACTGGATGACCTCTCAGGATAGAGTACACCAGGTACGACAGACACTGCTGTGGATGAGGCCCTGCCTAGTACTGGATGACCTCTCAGGACAGAGTACACGAGGTACGGCAGACGCTGCTGTGGATGAGGCTCTGCCTAGTACTGGATGACCTCTCAGGACAGAGTACACGAGGTATGATAGATGCTGCTGTGGATGAGACCCTGCCTAGTACTGGATGACCTCTCAGGACAGAGTACACGAGGTACGGCAGACGCTGCTGTGGATGAGGCTCTGCCTAGTACTGGATGACCTCTCAGGATAGAGTACACGAGGTATGACAGGCGCTGCTGTGGATGAGACCCTGCCTAGTACTGGATGACCTCTCAGGATAGAGTACACCAGGTACTGCAGACGCTACTGTGGATGAGGCCCCGCCTAGTACTGGATGACCTCTCAGGACAGAGTACACCAGGTACGACAAACACTGCTGTGGATGAGGCTCTGCCTAGTACTGGATGACCTCTCAGGACAGAGTACACCAGGTACGACAAACACTGCTGTGGATGAGGCTCTGCCTAGTACTGGATGACCTCTCAGAACAGAGTACACGAGGTACGACAGAGCGCTGCCGTGGATGAGGCCCTGCCTAGTACTGGATGACCTCTCAGAACAGAGTACACGAGGTACGACAGAGCGCTGCCGTGGATGAGGCCCTGCCTAGTACTGGATGACCTCTCAGGACAGAGTACACGAGGTACGACAGACGCTGCCGTGGATGAGGCTCTGCCTAGTACGGGATGACCTCTCAGAACAGAGTACACCAGGTACGGCAGACACTGCTGCGGATGAGGCCCTGCCTAGTACTGGATGACCTCTCAGGACAGAGTATGCTAGTTACAGGAGACGCTACGCACTCACCTTGTACGAGTTCAGGACTTGAAGAGTGTCCGCTGTGGTCAGTTTCAGCTGTAGTAGATCCTGGTTCCGCTCATCAATTCGCTCAAGGAACTGCGCATTTTCAATCTTCAGTTGCTGAAAATCCACCTCATTCAGTACTTCTCCCATCTCCTCCTTCTGTAAAGGAAGAAAAACATTTCCCTGCCTTCAGCATCATGGAGTACAGTATGTCGATGTGAGCGCTCACTCACGCTGCAGCAATAAAACGGACTGCCACCAAAGGAAAACACAGAGGGCATTAGTGTGAGTTTGATGAAGGAGGCAGGGGGGGGGGGGGGGGGGTAAAGAGGAGCCCAATAACTCGCCCACTGATAATAACATCAAGGCCCAAGCTTCAGTTCAGCGACAGCGACTTGTACAAGTCACTCTCTAAACCCGCACAGGCCACCAGGATACTACATGAGTAAGACACAGGTGCAGGTGACTGTACAATGCTGAGGGTCAGCGGGAGATATATAATACCTGCTTCAGCTGCACAGGTCGCCAGGATACTACGTGTGTAAGACACAGGTGCAGGTGACTGTACAATGCTGAGTGTCAGCGGGAGATATATAATACCTGCTTCAGCTGCACAGGCCGCCGGGATACTACATGAGTAAGATATAGGTGCAGGTGACTGTACAATGCTGAGGGTCAGCGGGAGATATATAATACCTGCTTCAGCTGCACAGGCCGCCGGGATACTACGTGTGTAAGATATAGGTGCAGGTGACTGTACAATGCTGAGGGTCAGCGGGAGATATATAATACCTGCTTCAGCTGCACAGGCCGCCAGGATACTACGTGTGTAAGACACAGGTGCAGGTGACTGTACAATGCTGCGGGTCAGCGGGAGAATTATAATACCTGCTTCAGCTGCACAGGCCGCCAGGATACTACGTGTGTAAGATATAGGTGCAGGTGACTGTACAATGCTGCGGGTCAGCGGGAGATATATAATACCTGCTTCAGCTGCACAGGCCGCCAGGATACTACGTGTGTAAGATATAGGTGCAGGTGACTGTACAAAGCTGAGTGTCAGCGGGAGAATTATAATACCTGATTCAGCTGCACAGGCCGCCGGGATACTACGTGTGTAAGATATAGGTGCAGGTGACTGTACAATGCTGAGTGTCAGCGGGAGATATATAATACCTGCTTCAGCTGCACAGGTCGCCAGGATACTACGTGTGTAAGACACAGGTGCAGGTGACTGTACAATGCTGAGTGTCAGCGGGAGATATATAATACCTGCTTCAGCTGCACAGGCCGCCAGGATACTACGTGTGTAAGATATAGGTGCAGGTGACTGTACAATGCTGAGTGTCAGCGGGAGATATATAATACCTGATTCAGCTGCACAGGTCGCCAGGATACTACGTGTGTAAGATATAGGTGCAGGTGACTGTACAATGCTGAGTGTCAGCGGGAGATATATAATACCTGATTCAGCTGCACAGGCCGCCAGGATACTACGTGTGTAAGATATAGGTGCAGGTGACTGTACAATGCTGAGTGTCAGCGGGAGATATATAATACCTGATTCAGCTGCACAGGCCGCCGGGATACTACGTGTGTAAGATATAGGTGCAGGTGACTGTACAATGCTGAGTGTCAGCGGGAGATATATAATACCTGCTTCAGCTGCACAGGCCGCCGGGATACTACGTGTGTAAGATATAGGTGCAGGTGACTGTACAATGCTGCGGGTCAGCGGGAGATATATAATACCTGCTTCAGCTGCACAGGCCGCCGGGATACTACGTGTGTAAGATATAGGTGCAGGTGACTGTACAATGCTGAGTGTCAGCGGGAGATATATAATACCTGATTCAGCTGCACAGGCCGCCAGGATACTACGTGTGTAAGATATAGGTGCAGGTGACTGTACAATGCTGAGTGTCAGCGGGAGAATTATAATACCTGCTTCAGCTGCACAAGCCGCCGGGATACTACGTGTGTAAGATATAGGTGCAGGTGACTGTACAATGCTGAGTGTCAGCGGGAGATATATAATACCTGATTCAGCTGCACAGGTCGCCAGGATACTACGTGTGTAAGATATAGGTGCAGGTGACTGTACAATGCTGAGTGTCAGCGGGAGATATATAATACCTGCTTCAGCTGCACAGGCCGCCGGGATACTACGTGTGTAAGATATAGGTGCAGGTGACTGTACAATGCTGCGGGTCAGCGGGAGATATATAATACCTGATTCAGCTGCACAGGCCGCCAGGATACTACGTGTGTAAGATATAGGTGCAGGTGACTGTACAATGCTGAGTGTCAGCGGGAGATATATAATACCTGCTTCAGCTGCACGGGCCGCCAGGATACTACGTGTGTAAGACACAGGTGCAGGTGACTGTACAATGCTGCGGGTCAGCGGGAGATATATAATACCTGATTCAGCTGCACAGGCCGCCGGGATACTACGTGTGTAAGATATAGGTGCAGGTGACTGTACAATGCTGAGTGTCAGCGGGAGATATATAATACCTGATTCAGCTGCACAGGCCGCCGGGATACTACGTGTGTAAGATATAGGTGCAGGTGACTGTACAATGCTGAGGGTCAGCGGGAGAATTATAATACCTGCTTCAGCTGCACAGGCCGCCGGGATACTACGTGTGTAAGATATAGGTGCAGGTGACTGTACAATGCTGAGTGTCAGCGGGAGATATATAATACCTGCTTCAGCTGCACAGGCCGCCAGGATACTACGTGTGTAAGACACAGGTGCAGGTGACTGTACAATGCTGAGTGTCAGCGGGAGATATATAATACCTGCTTCAGCTGCACAAGCCGCCGGGATACTACGTGTGTAAGATATAGGTGCAGGTGACTGTACAATGCTGAGTGTCAGCGGGAGATATATAATACCTGCTTCAGCTGCACAGGCCGCCGGGATACTACGTGTGTAAGATATAGGTGCAGGTGACTGTACAATGCTGAGTGTCAGCGGGAGATATATAATACCTGCTTCAGCTGCACAGGCCGCCGGGATACTACGTGTGTAAGATATAGGTGCAGGTGACTGTACAATGCTGAGTGTCAGCGGGAGATATATAATACCTGCTTCAGCTGCACAGGCCGCCGGGATACTACGTGTGTAAGATATAGGTGCAGGTGACTGTACAATGCTGCGGGTCAGCGGGAGAATTATAATACCTGCTTCAGCTGCACAGGCCGCCAGGATACTACGTGTGTAAGATATAGGTGCAGGTGACTGTACAATGCTGAGTGTCAGCGGGAGATATATAATACCTGCTTCAGCTGCACAGGTCGCCAGGATACTACGTGTGTAAGATATAGGTGCAGGTGACTGTACAATGCTGAGTGTCAGCGGGAGAATTATAATACCTGCTTCAGCTGCACAGGCCGCCAGGATACTACGTGTGTAAGACACAGGTGCAGGTGACTGTACAATGCTGCGGGTCAGCGGGAGAATTATAATACCTGCTTCAGCTGCACAGGTCGCCAGGATACTACGTGTGTAAGATATAGGTGCAGGTGACTGTACAATGCTGAGTGTCAGCGGGAGATATATAATACCTGCTTCAGCTGCACAGGCCGCCAGGATACTACGTGTGTAAGACACAGGTGCAGGTGACTGTACAATGCTGAGTGTCAGCGGGAGATATATAATACCTGCTTCAGCTGCACGGGCCGCCAGGATACTACGTGTGTAAGATATAGGTGCAGGTGACTGTACAAAGCTGAGTGTCAGCGGGAGATATATAATACCTGCTTCAGCTGCACAGGCCGCCAGGATACTACGTGTGTAAGACACAGGTGCAGGTGACTGTACAATGCTGCGGGTCAGCGGGAGATATATAATACCTGATTCAGCTGCACAGGCCGCCGGGATACTACGTGTGTAAGATATAGGTGCAGGTGACTGTACAAAGCTGAGTGTCAGCGGGAGATATATAATACCTGCTTCAGCTGCACAGGCCGCCAGGATACTACGTGTGTAAGACACAGGTGCAGGTGACTGTACAATGCTGCGGGTCAGCGGGAGATATATAATACCTGCTTCAGCTGCACAGGCCGCCAGGATACTACGTGTGTAAGACACAGGTGCAGGTGACTGTACAATGCTGCGGGTCAGCGGGAGATATATAATACCTGCTTCAGCTGCACAGGCCGCCGGGATACTACGTGTGTAAGATATAGGTGCAGGTGACTGTACAATGCTGCGGGTCAGCGGGAGAATTATAATACCTGATTCAGCTGCACAGGCCGCCAGGATACTACGTGTGTAAGATATAGGTGCAGGTGACTGTACAATGCTGCGGGTCAGCGGGAGATATATAATACCTGCTTCAGCTGCACAGGCTGACAGGATACTACGTGTGTAAGATATAGGTGCAGGTGACTGTACAATGCTGAGGGTCAGCGGGAGATATATAATACCTGCTTCAGCTGCACAGGCCGCCAGGATACTACGTGTGTAAGACACAGGTGCAGGTGACTGTACAATGCTGCGGGTCAGCGGGAGATATATAATACCTGCTTCAGCTGCACAGGCCGCCAGGATACTACGTGTGTAAGACACAGGTGCAGGTGACTGTACAATGCTGCGGGTCAGCGGGAGATATATAATACCTGCTTCAGCTGCACAGGCCGCCGGGATACTACGTGTGTAAGATATAGGTGCAGGTGACTGTACAATGCTGCGGGTCAGCGGGAGAATTATAATACCTGATTCAGCTGCACAGGCCGCCAGGATACTACGTGTGTAAGATATAGGTGCAGGTGACTGTACAATGCTGCGGGTCAGCGGGAGATATATAATACCTGCTTCAGCTGCACGGGCCGCCAGGATACTACGTGTGTAAGATATAGGTGCAGGTGACTGTACAATGCTGAGTGTCAGCGGGAGAATTATAATACCTGCTTCAGCTGCACAGGCCGCCGGGATACTACGTGTGTAAGATATAGGTGCAGGTGACTGTACAATGCTGAGTGTCAGCGGGAGATATATAATACCTGCTTCAGCTGCACAGGCCGCCAGGATACTACGTGTGTAAGATATAGGTGCAGGTGACTGTACAATGCTGCGGGTCAGCGGGAGAATTATAATACCTGCTTCAGCTGCACAGGCCGCCGGGATACTACGTGTGTAAGATATAGGTGCAGGTGACTGTACAATGCTGCGGGTCAGCGGGAGAATTATAATACCTGCTTCAGCTGCACAGGCCGCCAGGATACTACGTGTGTAAGACACAGGTGCAGGTGACTGTACAATGCTGCGGGTCAGCGGGAGAATTATAATACCTGCTTCAGCTGCACAGGCCGCCGGGATACTACGTGTGTAAGATATAGGTGCAGGTGACTGTACAATGCTGAGTGTCAGCGGGAGAATTATAATACCTGCTTCAGCTGCACAGGCCGCCGGGATACTACGTGTGTAAGATATAGGTGCAGGTGACTGTACAATGCTGAGTGTCAGCGGGAGATATATAATACCTGCTTCAGCTGCACAGGCTGACAGGATACTACATGAGTAAGATATAGGTGCAGGTGACTGTACAATGCTGAGTGTCAGCGGGAGATATATAATACCTGCTTCAGCTGCACAGGCCGCCGGGATACTACGTGTGTAAGATATAGGTGCAGGTGACTGTACAATGCTGCGGGTCAGCGGGAGAATTATAATACCTGCTTCAGCTGCACAGGCCGCCAGGATACTACGTGTGTAAGATATAGGTGCAGGTGACTGTACAATGCTGCGGGTCAGCGGGAGATATATAATACCTGATTCAGCTGCACAGGTCGCCAGGATACTACGTGTGTAAGATATAGGTGCAGGTGACTGTACAATGCTGAGTGTCAGCGGGAGATATATAATACCTGATTCAGCTGCACAGGCCGCCGGGATACTACGTGTGTAAGATATAGGTGCAGGTGACTGTACAATGCTGAGTGTCAGCGGGAGAATTATAATACCTGCTTCAGCTGCACAGGCCGCCGGGATACTACGTGTGTAAGATATAGGTGCAGGTGACTGTACAATGCTGCGGGTCAGCGGGAGAATTATAATACCTGCTTCAGCTGCACAGGCCGCCGGGATACTACGTGTGTAAGATATAGGTGCAGGTGACTGTACAATGCTGAGTGTCAGCGGGAGATATATAATACCTGATTCAGCTGCACAGGCCGCCAGGATACTACGTGTGTAAGATATAGGTGCAGGTGACTGTACAATGCTGAGTGTCAGCGGGAGATATATAATACCTGCTTCAGCTGCACAGGCCGCCGGGATACTACGTGTGTAAGACACAGGTGCAGGTGACTGTACAATGCTGAGTGTCAGCGGGAGATATATAATACCTGATTCAGCTGCACAGGCCGCCAGGATACTACGTGTGTAAGATATAGGTGCAGGTGACTGTACAATGCTGAGTGTCAGCGGGAGATATATAATACCTGCTTCAGCTGCACAAGCCGCCGGGATACTACGTGTGTAAGATATAGGTGCAGGTGACTGTACAATGCTGAGTGTCAGCGGGAGATATATAATACCTGCTTCAGCTGCACAGGCCGCCGGGATACTACGTGTGTAAGATATAGGTGCAGGTGACTGTACAATGCTGAGTGTCAGCGGGAGATATATAATACCTGCTTCAGCTGCACAGGCCGCCGGGATACTACGTGTGTAAGATATAGGTGCAGGTGACTGTACAATGCTGAGTGTCAGCGGGAGATATATAATACCTGCTTCAGCTGCACAGGCCGCCGGGATACTACGTGTGTAAGATATAGGTGCAGGTGACTGTACAATGCTGCGGGTCAGCGGGAGATATATAATACCTGATTCAGCTGCACAGGCCGCCGGGATACTACGTGTGTAAGATATAGGTGCAGGTGACTGTACAATGCTGCGGGTCAGCGGGAGATATATAATACCTGATTCAGCTGCACAGGCCGCCGGGATACTACGTGTGTAAGACACAGGTGCAGGTGACTGTACAATGCTGAGTGTCAGCGGGAGAATTATAATACCTGCTTCAGCTGCACAGGCCGCCGGGATACTACGTGTGTAAGACACAGGTGCAGGTGACTGTACAATGCTGAGTGTCAGCGGGAGATATATAATACCTGCTTCAGCTGCACAGGCCGCCAGGATACTACGTGTGTAAGATATAGGTGCAGGTGACTGTACAATGCTGAGTGTCAGCGGGAGATATATAATACCTGCTTCAGCTGCACAGGCCGCCGGGATACTACGTGTGTAAGATATAGGTGCAGGTGACTGTACAATGCTGCGGGTCAGCGGGAGAATTATAATACCTGCTTCAGCTGCACAGGTCGCCAGGATACTACGTGTGTAAGATATAGGTGCAGGTGACTGTACAATGCTGAGTGTCAGCGGGAGAATTATAATACCTGCTTCAGCTGCACAGGCCGCCAGGATACTACGTGTGTAAGACACAGGTGCAGGTGACTGTACAATGCTGAGTGTCAGCGGGAGAATTATAATACCTGATTCAGCTGCACAGGCCGCCGGGATACTACGTGTGTAAGATATAGGTGCAGGTGACTGTACAATGCTGAGTGTCAGCGGGAGATATATAATACCTGCTTCAGCTGCACGGGCCGCCAGGATACTACGTGTGTAAGATATAGGTGCAGGTGACTGTACAATGCTGAGTGTCAGCGGGAGATATATAATACCTGCTTCAGCTGCACAGGCCGCCAGGATACTACGTGTGTAAGATATAGGTGCAGGTGACTGTACAAAGCTGAGTGTCAGCGGGAGATATATAATACCTGCTTCAGCTGCACAGGCCGCCAGGATACTACGTGTGTAAGATATAGGTGCAGGTGACTGTACAATGCTGAGTGTCAGCGGGAGAATTATAATACCTGCTTCAGCTGCACAGGTCGCCAGGATACTACGTGTGTAAGACACAGGTGCAGGTGACTGTACAATGCTGAGGGTCAGCGGGAGATATATAATACCTGCTTCAGCTGCACAGGTCGCCAGGATACTACGTGTGTAAGACACAGGTGCAGGTGACTGTACAATGCTGAGTGTCAGCGGGAGATATATAATACCTGCTTCAGCTGCACGGGCCGCCAGGATACTACGTGTGTAAGATATAGGTGCAGGTGACTGTACAAAGCTGAGTGTTAGCGGGAGATATATAATACCTGCTTCAGCTGCACAGGCCGCCAGGATACTACCTGTGTAAGATATAGGTGCAGGTGACTGTACAATGCTGAGTGTCAGCGGGAGAATTATAATACCTGCTTCAGCTGCACAGGCCGCCAGGATACTACGTGTGTAAGATATAGGTGCAGGTGACTGTACAATGCTGAGTGTCAGCGGGAGATATATAATACCTGATTCAGCTGCACAGGCCGCCAGGATACTACGTGTGTAAGATATAGGTGCAGGTGACTGTACAATGCTGAGTGTCAGCGGGAGATATATAATACCTGCTTCAGCTGCACAGGCCGCCAGGATACTACGTGTGTAAGACACAGGTGCAGGTGACTGTACAATGCTGCGGGTCAGCGGGAGAATTATAATACCTGATTCAGCTGCACAGGCCGCCGGGATACTACGTGTGTAAGATATAGGTGCAGGTGACTGTACAATGCTGAGTGTCAGCGGGAGATATATAATACCTGATTCAGCTGCACAGGCCGCCAGGATACTACGTGTGTAAGATATAGGTGCAGGTGACTGTACAATGCTGCGGGTCAGCGGGAGATATATAATACCTGATTCAGCTGCACAGGCCGCCGGGATACTACGTGTGTAAGACACAGGTGCAGGTGACTGTACAATGCTGCGGGTCAGCGGGAGAATTATAATACCTGATTCAGCTGCACAGGCCGCCGGGATACTACGTGTGTAAGATATAGGTGCAGGTGACTGTACAATGCTGAGTGTCAGCGGGAGATATATAATACCTGATTCAGCTGCACAGGCCGCCGGGATACTACGTGTGTAAGACACAGGTGCAGGTGACTGTACAATGCTGCGGGTCAGCGGGAGATATATAATACCTGATTCAGCTGCACAGGCCGCCAGGATACTACGTGTGTAAGATATAGGTGCAGGTGACTGTACAATGCTGAGTGTCAGCGGGAGATATATAATACCTGATTCAGCTGCACAGGCCGCCGGGATACTACGTGTGTAAGACACAGGTGCAGGTGACTGTACAATGCTGCGGGTCAGCGGGAGATATATAATACCTGCTTCAGCTGCACAGGCCGCCAGGATACTACGTGTGTAAGATATAGGTGCAGGTGACTGTACAATGCTGCGGGTCAGCGGGAGATATATAATACCTGCTTCAGCTGCACAGGCCGCCGGGATACTACGTGTGTAAGACACAGGTGCAGGTGACTGTACAATGCTGCGGGTCAGCGGGAGATATATAATACCTGATTCAGCTGCACAGGCCGCCAGGATACTACGTGTGTAAGATATAGGTGCAGGTGACTGTACAATGCTGAGTGTCAGCGGGAGATATATAATACCTGATTCAGCTGCACAGGCCGCCGGGATACTACGTGTGTAAGACACAGGTGCAGGTGACTGTACAATGCTGCGGGTCAGCGGGAGATATATAATACCTGCTTCAGCTGCACAGGCCGCCGGGATACTACGTGTGTAAGACACAGGTGCAGGTGACTGTACAATGCTGAGTGTCAGCGGGAGAATTATAATACCTGCTTCAGCTGCACAGGTCGCCAGGATACTACGTGTGTAAGATATAGGTGCAGGTGACTGTACAATGCTGCGGGTCAGCGGGAGATATATAATACCTGATTCAGCTGCACAGGCCGCCGGGATACTACGTGTGTAAGATATAGGTGCAGGTGACTGTACAATGCTGCGGGTCAGCGGGAGATATATAATACCTGATTCAGCTGCACAGGCCGCCGGGATACTACGTGTGTAAGACACAGGTGCAGGTGACTGTACAATGCTGAGTGTCAGCGGGAGAATTATAATACCTGCTTCAGCTGCACAGGCCGCCGGGATACTACGTGTGTAAGACACAGGTGCAGGTGACTGTACAATGCTGCGGGTCAGCGGGAGATATATAATACCTGATTCAGCTGCACAGGCCGCCGGGATACTACGTGTGTAAGATATAGGTGCAGGTGACTGTACAATGCTGAGTGTCAGCGGGAGATATATAATACCTGCTTCAGCTGCACAGGCCGCCGGGATACTACGTGTGTAAGACACAGGTGCAGGTGACTGTACAATGCTGCGGGTCAGCGGGAGAATTATAATACCTGATTCAGCTGCACAGGCCGCCGGGATACTACGTGTGTAAGATATAGGTGCAGGTGACTGTACAATGCTGAGTGTCAGCGGGAGATATATAATACCTGATTCAGCTGCACAGGCCGCCGGGATACTACGTGTGTAAGATATAGGTGCAGGTGACTGTACAATGCTGAGTGTCAGCGGGAGATATATAATACCTGCTTCAGCTGCATCTGCAGTTTCTTCTTCTGAATCTTTAATGATGCGTTCTTCAGACGAAGCTTGTCCACCAAACTGTCCTGCACAGGAAAATGAGGGATTTAAACATGACAGACCTATACTAAAGGGTAATGTAGCCTGCACCCCAAGATATAGAGAGGTACATCGCTACTAACTCTTGCTCGGGTCTTCTCTTCCATGTAGCGAAGAATCTTTTCCTGGGTCACCCCTCCACTCTTTCTGCTGCTCATAGCTGATCTCCCGACGTCCCGCTCAAACTCGTACATGGCTTTTCTAATCTCTGAGCTGCGGATTTCGGCTTCCTCCACTGTGGCCTATTAAAGCAAAGAAAGAAGAGATGGGCATGACCTGCAAGGACCCTGGTAACCCAGCCCACGGCTCTGACAAACATCATAGTGCCCACCTGCTCCACATCACGTGCCACCCCTACAGCGCAGCTGGGTGACCCACAGCCGCCTCTACCTCCCAGTAAGGGAAGCCTGGACAATACCTTATAACTCTGCAGGATCCGGTCCGTGTTCTCCGCATCTCTCTGTGCTTCTTCTGTGCAGTTCTCCAGCTCCCGCTGTACCAGCTCACACTTCTGATCCACACTCAGACTCAGCAAACGCTCAGAAATAGTACTGCGAGACTTGGAGCGGCGACGGCTGCGCATCTAAGAGTGACCAGAGGAGACACAGAGGCTGGATAGCTGTGATATATATGTCAGTAGTATCACACGCTCACACTGTATATTCCCTATCACATGTACACACACGCACACACACACACACACACACACACACACACACACACACACACACACACATTACAGAAAGTATCAGTCACATCATCCCCTGCCCCAGTGAGCTTACACTCTATATTCCCTATCACATGTACACAAACATTACAGAGAGTATCAGTCACATCAGCCCCTGCCCCAGTGAGCTTACACTCTATATTCCCTATCACATGTACACAAACATTACAGAGAGTATCAGTCACATCAGTCCCTGCCCCAGTGAGCTTACACTCTATATTCCCTATCACATGTACACACACAATACAGAGAGTGTATCAGTCACATCAGCCCCTGCCCCAGTGAGCTTACACTCTATATTCCCTATCACATGTACACAAACATTACAGAGAGTATCAGTCACATCAGCCCCTGCCCCAGTGAGCTTACACTCTATATTCCCTATCACATGTACACAAACATTACAGAGAGTATCAGTCACATCAGTCCCTGCCCCAGTGAGCTTACACTCTATATTCCCTATCACATGTACACACACAATACAGAGAGTGTATCAGTCACATCAGCCCCTGCCCCAGTGAGCTTACACTCTATATTCCCTATCACATGTACACAAACATTACAGAGAGTATCAGTCACATCAGCCCCTGCCCCAGTGAGCTTACACTCTATATTCCCTATCACATGTACACACACAATACAGAGAGTGTATCAGTCACATCAGCCCCTGCCCCAGTGAGCTTACACTCTATATTCCCTATCACATGTACACACACATTACAGAGAGTATCAGTCACATCAGTCGCTGCCCCAGTGAGCTTACACTCTATATTCCCTATCACATGTACACACACAATACAGAGAGTGTATCAGTCACATCAGCCTCTGCCCCAGTGAGCTTACACTCTATATTCCCTATCACATGTACACACACAATACAGAGAGTGTATCAGTCACATCAGCCCCTGCCCCAGTGAGCTTACACTCTATATTCCCTATCACATGTACACAAACATTACAGAGAGTATCAGTCACATCAGCCCCTGCCCCAGTGAGCTTACACTCTATATTCCCTATCACATGTACACACACAATACAGAGAGTGCATCAGTCACATCAGCCCCTGCCCCAGTGAGCTTACACTCTATATTCCCTATCACATGTACACACACATTACAGAGAGTATCAGTCACATCAGCCCCTGCCCCAGTGAGCTTACACTATATATTCCCTATCACATGTACACACACATTACAGAGAGTATCAGTCACATCAGCCCCTGCCCCAGTGAGCTTACACTCTATATTCCCTATCACACGTACACACACACACTACAGAGAGTAACAGTCACATCAGCCCCTGCCCCAGTGAGCTTACACTCTATATTCCCTATCACATGTACACACACATTACAGAGAGTATCAGTCACATCAGCCCCTGCCCCAGTGAGCTTACACTCTATATTCCCTATCACATGTATACACACACACACACACACACACACACACACACTACAGAGAGTATCAGTCACATCAGCCCCTGCCCCAGTGAGCTTACACTCTATATTCCCTATCACATGTACACACACACTACAGAGAGTATCAGTCACATCAGCCTCTGCCCCAGTGAGCTTACACTCTATATTCCCTATCACATGTACACACACATTACAGAGAGTATCAGTCACATCAGTCGCTGCCCCAGTGAGCTTACACTCTATATTCCCTATCACATGTACACACACAATACAGAGAGTGTATCAGTCACATCAGCCTCTGCCCCAGTGAGCTTACACTCTATATTCCCTATCACATGTACACACACAATACAGAGAGTGTATCAGTCACATCAGCCCCTGCCCCAGTGAGCTTACACTCTATATTCCCTATCACATGTACACAAACATTACAGAGAGTATCAGTCACATCAGCCCCTGCCCCAGTGAGCTTACACTCTATATTCCCTATCACATGTACACACACAATACAGAGAGTGCATCAGTCACATCAGCCCCTGCCCCAGTGAGCTTACACTATATATTCCCTATCACATGTACACACACATTACAGAGAGTATCAGTCACATCAGCCCCTGCCCCAGTGAGCTTACACTCTATATTCCCTATCACACGTACACACACACACTACAGAGAGTAACAGTCACATCAGCCCCTGCCCCAGTGAGCTTACACTCTATATTCCCTATCACATGTACACACACATTACAGAGAGTATCAGTCACATCAGCCCCTGCCCCAGTGAGCTTACACTCTATATTCCCTATCACATGTATACACACACACACACTACAGAGAGTATCAGTCACATCAGCCCCTGCCCCAGTGAGCTTACACTCTATATTCCCTATCACATGTACACACACACTACAGAGAGTATCAGTCACATCAGCCCCTGCCCCAGTGAGCTTACACTCTATATTCCCTATCACACGTACACACACACACTACAGAGAGTAACAGTCACATCAGCCCCTGCCCCAGTGAGCTTACACTCTATATTCCCTATCACATGTACACACACATTACAGAGAGTATCAGTCACATCAGCCCCTGCCCCAGTGAGCTTACACTCTATATTCCCTATCACATGTATACACACACACACACTACAGAGAGTATCAGTCACATCAGCCCCTGCCCCAGTGAGCTTACACTCTATATTCCCTATCACATGTACACACACACTACAGAGAGTATCAGTCACATCAGCCTCTGCCCCAGTGAGCTTACACTCTATAATCCCTATCACATGTACACACACATTACAGAGAGTATCAGTCACATCAGCCCCTGCCCCAGTGAGCTTACACTCTATATTCCCTATCACATGTGTACACACACACACACTACAGAGAGTATCAGTCACATCAGCCCCTGCCCCAGTGAGCTTACACTCTATATTCCCTATCACATGTACACACACACACTACAGAGAGTAACAGTCACATCAGCCCCTGCCCCAGTGAGCTTACACTCTATATTCCCTATCACATGTACACACACACACACACACACACACACACACACACACACACACACACACACACACACACACACTACAGAGAGTATCAGTCACATCAGCCCCTGCCCCAGTGAGCTTACACTCTATATTCCCTATCACATGTACACACACATTACAGAGAGTATCAGTCACATCAGCCCCTGCCCCAGTGAGCTTACACTCTATATTCCCTATCACATGTACACACACATTACAGAGAGTATCAGTCACATCAGCCCCTGCCCCAGTGAGCTTACACTCTATATTCCCTATCACATGTACACACACATTACAGAGAGTATCAGTCACATCAGCCCCTGCCCCAGTGAGCTTACACTCTATATTCCCTATCACATGTATACACACATTACAGAGAGTATCAGTCACATCAGCCCCTGCCCCAGTGAGCTTACACTCTATATTCCCTATCACATGTACACACACACACACACACACACACACACTACAGAGAGTATCAGTCATATCAGCCCCTGCCCCAGTGAGCTTACACTCTATATTCCCTATCACATGTACACACACATTACAGAGTATCAGTCACATCAGCCCCTGCCCCAGTGAGCTTACACTCTATATTCCCTATCACATGTACACACACACTACAGAGAGTATCAGTCACATCAGCCCCTGCCCCAGTGAGCTTACACTCTATATTCCCTATCACATGTACACACACATTACAGAGAGTATCAGTCACATCAGCCCCTGCCCCAGTGAGCTTACACTCTATATTCCCTATCACATGTACACACACATTACAGAGAGTGTATCAGTCACATCAGTCCCTGCCCCAGTGAGCTTACACTCTATATTCCCTATCACATGTACACACACATTACAGAGTATCAGTCACATCAGCCCCTGCCCCAGTGAGCTTACACTCTATATTCCCTATCACATGTACACAAACACTACAGAGAGTATCAGTCACATCAGCCCCTGCCCCAGTGAGCTTACACTCTATATTCCCTATCACATGTACACACACATTACAGAGAGTATCAGTCACATCAGCCCCTGCCCCAGTGAGCTTACACTCTATATTCCCTATCACATGTACACACACATTACAGAGAGTATCAGTCACATCAGCCCCTGCCCCAGTGAGGTTACACTCTATATTCCCTATCACATGTGTACACACATTACAGAGAGTATCAGTCACATCAGCCCCTGCCCCAGTGAGCTTACACTCTATATTCCCTATCACATGTACACACACATTACAGAGAGTATCAGTCACATCAGCCCCTGCCCCAGTGAGCTTACACTCTATATTCCCTATCACATGTACACACACACTACAGAGAGTATCAGTCACATCAGCCCCTGCCCCAGTGAGCTTACACTCTATATTCCCTATCACATGTACACACACATTACAGAGAGTATCAGTCACATCAGCCCCTGCCCCAGTGAGCTTACACTCTATATTCCCTATCACATGTACACACACACACACACACACACACACACACACACACACACACACACACACACACACACACACACACACACACACTACAGAGAGTATAAGTCATATCAGCCCCTGCCCCAGTGAGCTTACACTCTATATTCCCTATCACATGTACACACACACATTACAGAGTATCAGTCACATCAGCCCCTGCCCCAGTGAGCTTACACTCTATATTCCCTATCACATGTACACACACACTACAGAGAGTATCAGTCACATCAGCCCCTGCCCCAGTGAGCTTACACTCTATATTCCCTATCACATGTACACACACATTACAGAGAGTATCAGTCACATCAGCCCCTGCCCCAGTGAGCTTACACTCTATATTCCCTATCACATGTACACACACATTACAGAGAGTATCAGTCACATCAGCCCCTGCCCCAGTGAGCTTACACTCTATATTCCCTATCACATGTACACACACATTACAGAGAGTATCAGTCACATCAGCCCCTGCCCCAGTGAGCTTACACTCTATATTCCCTACCACATTCCCTACACACACTAGGATTAGCTTTTGGTCAGTGAGTGGAAACCCAAACACACGGTCAGGACAGGTAACTCCACACAAATAAGTCTATCCACTGTGCCACCACAATCATGTCATGACCCAAGTCCTGGATGGCTCGTGAAGCTCCCAGTACTGAGCTCTGAGACACAGGATAACATGGACACGAGTTTGGTCACTGGAGCTGGGGGGACGGCTGTTCTGGTTTCTCCTGCAGAGAATCACCTGCGCTGTACGGTCTGATGCTGCACGCTGCCTGGTGCTGTAAGACACTACCTGCAGAGAATCACCTGCGCTGTACGGCCTGATGCTGCACGCTGCCTGGTGCTGTAGGACACTACCTGCAGAGAATCACCTGCGCTGTACGGCCTGATGCTACACGCTGCCTGGTGCTGTAGGACACTACCTGCAGAGAATCACCTGCGCTGTACGGCCTGATGCTACACGCTGCCTGGTGCTGTAGGACACTACCTGCAGAGAATCACCTGCGCTGTACGGCCTGATGCTACACGCTGCCTGGTGCTGTAGGACACTACCTGCAGAGAATCACCTGCGCTGTACGGCCTGATGCTACACGCTGCCTGGTGCTGTAGGACACTACCTGCAGAGAATCACATGCGCTGTACGGCCTGATGCTGCACGCTGCCTGGTGCTGTAGGACACTACCTGCAGAGAATCACATGCGCTGTACGGCCTGATGCTACACGCTGCCTGGTGCTGTAAGACACTACCTGCAGAGAATCACCTGCGCTGTACTGCCTGATGCTGCACGCTGCCTGGTGCTGTAGGACACTACCTGCAGAGAATCACCTGCGCTGTACTGCCTGATGCTGACACTACCTGCAGAGAGTCACCTGCGCTGTACGGCCTGATGCTGCACGCTGCCTGGTGCTGTAGGACACTACCTGCAAAGAATCACCTGCGCTGTACGGCCTGATGCTGCACGCTGCCTGGTGCTGTAGGACACTACCTGCAGAGAATCACCTGCGCTGTACGGCCTGATGCTGCACGCTGCCTGGTGCTGTAGGACACTACCTGCAGAGAATCACCTGCGCTGTACGGCCTGATGCTGCACGCTGCCTGGTGCTGTAGGACACTACCTGCAGAGAATCACCTGCGCTATATGGCATGATACTGCACGCTGCCTGGTGCTGTAGGACACTACCTGCAGAGAATCACCTGCGCTGTACGGCCTGATGCTGCACGCTGCCTGGTGCTGTAGGACACTACCTGCAGAGAATCACCTGCGCTGTACGGCCTGATGCTGCACGCTGCCTGGTGCTGTAGGACACTACCTGCAGAGAATCAACTGCGCTGTACGGTCTGATGCTGCACGCTGCCTGGTGCTGTAGGACACTACCTGCAGAGAATCAACTGCGCTGTACGGTCTGATGCTGCACGCTGCCTGGTGCTGTTGGACACTACCTGCAGAGAATCACCTGCGCTGTACGGCCTGATGCTGCACGCTGCCTGGTGCTGTAGGACACTACCTGCAGAGAATCACCTGTGCTGTACGGTCTGATTGATGCTGCACGCTGCCTGGTTCTGTAGGACACTACCTGCAGAGAATCACCTGCGCTGTACGGCCTGATGCTGCACGCTGCCTGGTGCTGTAAGACACTACCTGCAGAGAATCACCTGCGCTATATGGCATGATACTGCACGCTGCCTGGTGCTGTAGGACACTACCTGCAGAGAATCACCTGCGCTGTACGGCCTGATGCTGCACGCTGCCTGGTGCTGTAGGACACTACCTGCAGAGAATCACCTGCGCTGTACGGCCTGATGCTCCACGCTGCCTGGTGCTGTAGGACACTACCTGCAGAGAATCACCTGCGCTGTACGGCCTGATGCTGCACGCTGCCTGGTGCTGTAGGACACTACCTGCAGAGAATCACCTGCGCTGTACTGCCTGATGCTGCACGCTGCCTGGTGCTGTAGGACACTACCTGCAGAGAATCACCTGCGCTGTACTGCCTGATGCTGCACGCTGCCTGGTGCTGTAGGACACTACCTGCAGAGAATCACCTGCGCTGTACGGCCTGATGCTGCACGCTGCCTGGTGCTGTAGGACAGTACCTGCAGAGAATCACCTGCGCTGTACGGCCTGATGCTGCACGCTGCCTGGTGCTGTAGGACACTACCTGCAGAGAGTCACCTGCGCTGTACGGCCTGATGCTGCACGCTGCCTGGTGCTGTAGGACAGTACCTGCAGAGAATCACCTGCGCTGTACGGCCTGATGCTCCACGCTGCCTGGTGCTGTAGGACACTACCTGCAGAGAATCACCTGCGCTGTACGGCCTGATGCTGCACGCTGCCTGGTGCTGTAGGACACTACCTGCAGAGAATCACCTGCGCTGTACTGCCTGATGCTGCACGCTGCCTGGTGCTGTAGGACAGTACCTGCAGAGAATCATCTGCGCTGTACGGACTGATGCTGCATGCTGCCTGGTGCTGTAGGACAGTACCTGCAGAGAATCATCTGCGCTGTACGGACTGATGCTGCACGCTGCCTGGTGCTGTAGGACACTACCTGCAGAGAATCACCTGCGCTGTACGGACTGATGCTGCACGCTGCCTGGTGCTGTAGGACACTACCTGCAGAGAATCACCTGCGCTGTACGGCCTGATGCTGCACGCTGCCTGGTGCTGTAGGACACTACCTGCAGAGAATCACCTGCGCTGTACGGCCTGATGCTGCACGCTGCCTGGTGCTGTAGGACACTACCTGCAGAGAATCACCTGCGCTGTACTGCCTGATGCTGCACGCTGCCTGGTGCTGTAGGACAGTACCTGCAGAGAATCATCTGCGCTCTACGGACTGATGCTGCACGCTGCCTGGTGCTGTAGGACACTACCTGCAGAGAATCATCTGCGCTGTACGGACTGATGCTGCATGCTGCCTGGTGCTGTAGGACAGTACCTGCAGAGAATCATCTGCGCTGTACGGACTGATGCTGCACGCTGCCTGGTGCTGTAGGACACTACCTGCAGAGAATCACCTGCGCTGTACGGACTGATGCTGCACGCTGCCTGGTGCTGTAGGACACTACCTGCAGAGAATCACCTGCGCTGTACGGCCTGATGCTGCACGCTGCCTGGTGCTGTAGGACAGTACCTGCAGAGAATCACCTGCGCTGTACGGCCTGATGCTCCACGCTGCCTGGTGCTGTAGGACATTACCTGCAGAGAATCACCTGCGCTGTACGGCCTGATGCTGCACGCTGCCTGGTGCTGTAGGACACTACCTGCAGAGAATCACTTGCGCTGTACGGACTGATGCTGCACGCTGCCTGGTGCTGTAGGACACTACCTGCAGAGAATCACCTGCGCTATATGGCATGATGCTGCACGCTGCCTGATGCTGTAGGACACTACCTGCAGAGAATCACCTGCGCTGTACGGCCTGATGCTGCACGCTGCCTGATGCTGTAGGACACTACCTGCAGAGAATCACCTGCGCTGTACGGCCTGATGCTGCACGCTGCCTGGTGCTGTAAGACACTACCTGCAGAGAATCAACTGCGCTGTACGGTCTGATGCTGCACGCTGCCTGGTGCTGTAGGACACTACCTGCAGAGAATCACCTGCGCTGTACAGCCTGATGCTGCACGCTGCCTGGTGCTGTAGGACAGTACCTGCAGAGAGTCACCTGCGCTGTACGGCCTGATGCTGCACGCTGCCTGGTGCTGTAGGACACTACCTGCAGAGACTCACCTGCGCTGTACGGCCTGATGCTGCACGCTGCCTGGTGCTGTAGGACACTACCTGCAGAGAATCACCTGCGCTGTACGGCCTGATGCTGCACGCTGCCTGGTGCTGTAGGACAGTACCTGCAGAGAGTCACCTGCGCTGTACGGCCTGATGCTGCACGCTGCCTGGTGCTGTAGGACAGTACCTGCAGAGAATCACCTGCGCTGTACGGCCTGATGCTGCACGCTGCCTGGTGCTGTAGGACACTACCTGCAGAGAATCACCTGCGCTGTACGGCCTGATGCTGCACGCTGCCTGGTGCTGTAGGACACTACCTGCAGAGAATCACCTGCGCTGTACGGACTGATGCTGCACGCTGCCTGGTGCTGTAAGACACTACCTGCAGAGAATCACCTGCGCTGTACGGACTGATGCTGCACGCTGCCTGGTGCTGTAGGACACTACCTGCAGAGAATCACCTGCGCTGTACGGCCTGATGCTGCACGCTGCCTGGTGCTGTAGGACACTACCTGCAGAGAATCACCTGCGCTGTACGGTCTGATGCTGCACGCTGCCTGGTGCTGTAGGACACTACCTGCAGAGAATCACCTGCGCTGTACGGCCTGATGCTGCACGCTGCCTGGTGCTGTAGGACACTACCTGCAGAGAATCACCTGCGCTGTACGGCCTGATGCTGCACGCTGCCTGGTGCTGTAGGACAGTACCTGCAGAGAATCACCTGCGCTGTACGGTCTGATGCTGCACGCTGCCTGGTGCTGTAGGACAGTACCTGCAGAGAATCACCTGCGCTGTACGATCTGATGCTGCACGCTGCCTGGTGCTGTAGGACAGTACCTGCAGAGAATCACCTGCGCTGTACGGCCTGATGCTCCACGCTGCCTGGTGCTGTAGGACAGTACCTGCAGAGAATAACCTGCGCTGTACGGCCTGATGCTGCACTCTGCCTGGTGCTGTAGGACAGTACCTGCAGAGAATCACCTGCGCTGTACGGCCTGATGCTGCGCGCTGCCTGGTGCTGTAGGACACTACCTGCAGAGAATCACCTGCGCTGTACGGCCTGATGCTGCACGCTGCCTGGTGCTCTAGGACACTACCTGCAGAGAATCACCTGCGCTGTACTGCCTGATGCTGCACGCTGCCTGGTGCTGTAGGACACTACCTGCAGAGAATCACCTGCGCTGTACGGACTGATGCTGCACGCTGCCTGGTGCTGTAGGACACTACCTGCAGAGAATCATCTGCGCTGTACGGACTGATGCTGCTCGCTGTCTGGTGCTGTAGGACACTACCTGCAGAGAATCACCTGCGTTGTACGGCATGATGCTGCACGCTGCCTGGTGCTGTAGGACACTACCTGCAGAGAATCACCTGCGCTGTACGGCCTGATGCTAAACGCTGCCTGGTGCTGTAGGACACTACCTGCAGAGAATCAACTGCGCTGTACGGCCTCATGCTAAACGCTGCCTGGTGCTGTAGGACACTACCTGCAGAGACTCACCTGCGCTGTACGGCCTGATGCTGCACGCTTCCTGGTGCTGTAGGACACTACCTGCAGAGAATCACCTGCGCTGTACGGCCTGATGCTGCATGCTGCCTGGTGCTGTAGGACACTACCTGCAGAGAATCAACTGCGCTGTACGGACTGACGCTGCACGCTGCCTGGTGCTGTAGGACACTACCTGCAGAGAATCACCTGCGCTGTACGGCCTGATGCTGCACGCTGCCTGGTGCTGTAGGACACTACCTGCAGAAAATCACCTGCGCTGTACGGGCTGATGCTACACGCTGCCTGGTGCTGTAGGACACTACCTGCAGAGAGTCACCTGGGCTGTACGGCCTGATGCTGCACGCTGCCTGGTGCTGTAGGACACTACCTGCAGAGAATCACCTGCGCTGTACGGGCTGATGCTGCACGCTACCTGGTGCTGTAGGACACTACCTGCAGAGAGTCACCTGCGCTGTACGGCCTGATGCTGCACGCTACCTGGTGCTGTAGGACACTACCTGCAGAGAATCACCTGCGCTGTACTGCCTGATGCTGCACGCTGCCTGGTGCTGTAGGACAATACCTGCAGAGAATCATCTGCGCTGTACGGCCTGATGCTGCACGCTGCCTGGTGCTTTAGGACAATACCTGCAGAGAATCATCTGCGCTGTACGGCCTGATGCTGCACGCTGCCTGGTGCTGTAGGACACTACCTGCAGAGAATCACCTGCGCTGTACGGCCTGATGCTGCACGCTACCTGGTGCTGTAGGACACTACCTGCAGAGAATCACCTGCGCTGTACGGACTGATGCTATACGCTACCTGGTGCTGTAGGACACTACCTGCAGAGAATCACCTGCGCTGTACTGCCTGATGCTGCACGCTGCCTGGTGCTGTAGGACACTACCTGCAGAGAGTCACCTGGGCTGTACGGACTGATGCTGCACGCTGCCTGGAGCTGTAAGACACTACCTGCAGAGAATCACCTGCGCTGTACGGCCTGATGCTAAACGCTGCCTGGTGCTGTAGGACACTACCTGCAGAGAATCAACTGCGCTGTACGGCCTCATGCTAAACGCTGCCTGGTGCTGTAGGACACTACCTGCAGAGACTCACCTGCGCTGTACGGCCTGATGCTGCACGCTTCCTGGTGCTGTAGGACACTACCTGCAGAGAATCACCTGCGCTGTACGGCCTGATGCTGCATGCTGCCTGGTGCTGTAGGACACTACCTGCAGAGAATCAACTGCGCTGTACGGACTGACGCTGCACGCTGCCTGGTGCTGTAGGACACTACCTGCAGAGAATCACCTGCGCTGTACGGCCTGATGCTGCACGCTGCCTGGTGCTGTAGGACACTACCTGCAGAAAATCACCTGCGCTGTACGGGCTGATGCTACACGCTGCCTGGTGCTGTAGGACACTACCTGCAGAGAGTCACCTGGGCTGTACGGCCTGATGCTGCACGCTGCCTGGTGCTGTAGGACACTACCTGCAGAGAATCACCTGCGCTGTACGGGCTGATGCTGCACGCTACCTGGTGCTGTAGGACACTACCTGCAGAGAGTCACCTGCGCTGTACGGCCTGATGCTGCACGCTACCTGGTGCTGTAGGACACTACCTGCAGAGAATCACCTGCGCTGTACTGCCTGATGCTGCAAGCTGCCTGGTGCTGTAGGACAATACCTGCAGAGAATCATCTGCGCTGTACGGCCTGATGCTGCACGCTGCCTGGTGCTTTAGGACAATACCTGCAGAGAATCATCTGCGCTGTACGGCCTGATGCTGCACGCTGCCTGGTGCTGTAGGACACTACCTGCAGAGAATCACCTGCGCTGTACGGCCTGATGCTGCACGCTACCTGGTGCTGTAGGACTCTACCTGCAGAGAATCACCTGCGCTGTACGGACTGATGCTATACGCTACCTGGTGCTGTAGGACACTACCTGCAGAGAATCACCTGCGCTGTACTGCCTGATGCTGCACGCTGCCTGGTGCTGTAGGACACTACCTGCAGAGAGTCACCTGGGCTGTACGGACTGATGCTGCACGCTGCCTGGAGCTGTAAGACACTACCTGCAGAGAATCACCTGCGCTGTACTGCCTGATGCTGCACGCTGCCTGGTGCTGTAGGACACTACCTGCAGAGAGTCACCTGGGCTGTACGGCCTGATGCTGCACGCTGCCTGGTGCTGTAGGACACTACCTGCAGAGAGTCACCTGCGCTGTACGGACTGATGCTGCACGCTGCCTGGTGCTGTAGGACACTACCTGCAGAGAATCACCTGCGCTGTACTGCCTGATGCTGCACGCTGCCTGGTGCTGTAGGACACTACCTGCAGAGAATCACCTGCGCTATACTGCCTGATGCTGCACGCTGCCTGGTGCTGTAGAACACTACCTGCAGAGAATCAACTGCGCTGTACGGTCTGATGCTGCACGCTGCCTGGTGCTGTAAGACACTACCTGCAGAGAATCACCTGCGCTGTACGGCCTGATGCTGCACGCTGCCTGGTGCTGTAGGACACTACCTGCAGAGAATCACCTGCGCTGTACGGCCTGATGCTGCATGCTGCCTGGTGCTGTAGGACACTACCTGCAAAGAGTCACCTGGGCTGTACGGCCTGATGCTGCACGCTGCCTGGTGCTGTAGGACACTACCTGCAGAGAGTCACCTGCGCTGTACGGACTGATGCTGCACGCTACCTGGTGCTGTAGGACACTACCTGCAGAGAGTCACCTGCGCTGTACGGCCTGATGCTGCACGCTACCTGGAGCTGTAGGACACTACCTGCAGAGAATCATCTGCGCTGTACGGCCTGATGCTGCACGCTGCCTGGTGCTGTAGGACACTACCTGCAAAGAATCACCTGCGCTGTACGGACTGATGCTGCACGCTGCCTGGTGCTGTAGGACACTACCTGCAGAGAATCACCTGCGCTGTACGGCCTGATGCTCCACGCTGCCTGGTGCTGTAGGACAGTACCTGCAGAGAATCACCTGCGCTGTACGGCCTGATGCTCCACGCTGCCTGGTGCTGTAGGACAGTACCTGCAGAGAATCACCTGCGCTGTACGGCCTGATGCTCCACGCTGCCTGGTGCTGTAGGACACTACCTGCAGAGAATCACCTGCGCTGTACGGACTGATACTGCACGCTGCCTGGTGCTGTAGGACACTACCTGCAGAGAATCACCTGCGCTGTACTGCCTGGTGCTGCACGCTGCCTGGTGCTGTAGGACACTACCTGCAGAGAATCACCTGCGCTGTACTGCCTGGTGCTGCACGCTGCCTGGTGCTGTAGGACACTACCTGCAGAGAATCACCTGCGCTGTACGGCCTGATGCTGCACGCTGCCTGGTGCTGTAAGACACTACCTGCAGAGAATCACCTGCGCTGTACGGCCTGATGCTGCACGCTGCCTGGTGCTGTAGGACACTACCTGCAGAGAATCACCTGCGCTGTACGGACTGATACTGCACGCTGCCTGGTGCTGTAGGACACTACCTGCAGAGAATCACCTGCGCTGTACTGCCTGGTGCTGCACGCTGCCTGGTGCTGTAGGACACTACCTGCAGAGAATCACCTGCGCTGTACTGCCTGGTGCTGCACGCTGCCTGGTGCTGTAGGACACTACCTGCAGAGAATCACCTGCGCTGTACGGCCTGATGCTGCACGCTGCCTGGTGCTGTAAGACACTACCTGCAGAGAATCACCTGCGCTGTACGGCCTGATGCTGCACGCTGCCTGGTGCTGTAGGACACTACCTGCAGAGAATCACCTGCGCTGTACGGCCTGATGCTGCACGCTGCCTGGTGCTGTAGGACACTACCTGCAGAGAATCACCTGCGCTGTACGGCCTGATGCTGCACGCTGCCTGGTGCTGTAGGACACTACCTGCAAAGAATCACCTGCGCTGTACGGCCTGATGCTCCACGCTGCCTGGTGCTGTAGGACAGTACCTGCAGAGAGTCACCTGCGCTGTACGGCCTGATGCTCCACGCTGCCTGTTGCTGTAGGACAGTACCTGCAGAGAATCACCTGCGCTGTACGGCCTGATGCTGCACGCTGCCTGGTGCTGTAGGACACTACCTGCAGAGAATCACCTGCGCTGTACGGCCTGATGCTGCACGCTGCCTGGTGCTGTAGGACACTACCTGCAGAGAATCACCTGCGCTGTACGGCCTGATGCTGCACGCTGCCTGGTGCTGTAGGACACTACCTGCAGAGAATCACCTGCGCTGTACGGACTGATGCTATACGCTACCTGGTGCTGTAGGACACTACCTGCAGAGAATCACCTGCGCTGTACTGCCTGATGCTGCACGCTGCCTGGTGCTGTAGGACACTACCTGCAGAGAATCACCTGCGCTGTACGGCCTGATGCTGCACGCTGCCTGGTGCTGTAGGACACTACCTGCAGAGAATCAACTGCGCTGTACGGACTGATGCTGCACGCTGCCTGGTGCTGTAGGACACTACCTGCAGAGAATCACCTGCGCTGTACGGGCTGATGCTGCACGCTGCCTGGTGCTGTAGGACACTACCTGCAGAGAATCACCTGCGCTGTACGGACTGATGCTGCACGCTGCCTGGTGCTGTAGGACACTACCTGCAGAGAATCAACTGCGCTGTACGGACTGATGCTGCACGCTGCCTGGTGCTGTAGGACACTACCTGCAGAGAATCACCTGCGCTGTACGGCCTGATGCTCCACGCTGCCTGGTGCTGTAGGACACTACCTGCAGAGAATCACCTGCGCTGTACGGGCTGATGCTGCACGCTGCCTGGTGCTGTAGGACACTACCTGCAGAGAATCACCTGCGCTGTACGGACTGATGCTGCACGCTGCCTGGTGCTGTAGGACACTACCTGCAGAGAATCACCTGCGCTGTACGGCCTGATGCTGCACGCTGCCTGGTGCTGTAGGACACTACCTGCAGAGAATCACCTGCGCTGTACTGCCTGATGCTGCACGCTGCCTGGAGCTGTAGGACACTACCTGCAGAGAATCACCTGCGCTGTACGGCCTGATGCTGCACGCTGCCTGGTGCTGTAGGACACTACCTGCAGAGAATCATCTGCGCTGTACGGCCTGATGCTGCACGCTGCCTGGTGCTCTAGGACACTACCTGCAGAGAATCACCTGCGCTGTACGGCCTGATGCTGCACGCTGCCTGGTGCTGTAGGACACTACCTGCAGAGAATCACCTGCGCTGTACTGCCTGATGCTGCATGCTGCCTGGTGCTGTAGGACAGTACCTGCAGAGAATCACCTGCGCTGTACGGCCTGATGCTGCATGCTGCCTGGTGCTGTAGGACACTACCTGCAGAGAATCACCTGCGCTGTACGGCCTGATGCTGCACGCTGCCTGGTGCTGTAGGACACTACCTGCAGAGAATCACCTGCGCTGTACAGCCTGATGCTGCACGCTACCTGGTGTTGTAGGACACTACCTGCAGAGAATCACCTGCGCTGTAGTGCCTGATGCTGCATGCTGCCTGGTGCTGTAGGACAGTACCTGCAGAGAATCGCCTGCGCTGTACGGCCTGATGCTGCACACTGCCTGGTGCTGTAGGACACTACCTGCAGAGAATCACCTGCGCTGTACTGCCTGATGCTGCACGCTGCCTGGTGCTGTAGGACACTACCTGCAGAGAATCACCTGCGCTGTACTGCCTGATGCTGCACGCTGCCTGGAGCTGTAGGACACTACCTGCAGAGAATCACCTGCGCTGTACGGCCTGATGCTGCACGCTGCCTGGTGCTGTAGGACACTACCTGCAGAGAATCACCTGCACTGTACGGCCTGATGCTGCACGCTGCCTGGTGCTGTAGGACACTACCTGCAGAGAATCACCTGCGCTGTACGGCCTGATGCTGCACGCTGCCTGGTGCTGTAGGACACTACCTGCAGAGAATCACCTGCGCTGTACGGCCTGATGCTGCACGCTGCCTGGGCTGTAGGACACTACCTGCAGAGAATCACCTGCGCTATATGGCATGATACTGCACGCTGCCTGGTGCTGTAGGACACTACCTGCAGAGAATCAACTGCGCTGTACGGTCTGATGCTGCACGCTGCCTGGTGCTGTAGGACACTACCTGCAGAGAATCACCTACGCTGTACGGCCTGATGCTGCACGCTGCCTGGTGCTGTAGGACACTACCTGCAGAGAATCAACTGCGCTGTACTGCCTGATGCTGCACGCTGCCTGGAGCTGTAGGACACTACCTGCAGAGAATCACCTGCGCTGTACGGCCTGATGCTGCACGCTGCCTGGTGCTGTAGGACACTACCTGCAGAGAATCACCTGCGCTGTACTGCCTGATGCTGCACGCTGCCTGGTGCTGTAGGACACTACCTGCAGAGAATCACCTGCGCTGTACTGCCTGATGCTGCACGCTGCCTGGTGCTGTAGGACACTACCTGCAGAGAATCACCTGCGCTGTACGGCATGATGCTGCACGCTGCCTGGTGCTGTTGGACACTACCTGCAGAGAATCACCTGCTCTGTACGGTCTGATGCTGCACGCTGCCTGGTGCTGTAGGACACAACCTGCAGAGCTCCCTGGGACGTATCAGCCGATAGTACTGCATTAGGCATATGCTGAGAGCATTCTGGGTAGGGATATAGGTGACCGCAGGAGTACAGTAATAGCATCAGCCTACCTTATGCACAACAGGAGAAGAGCGCAGACGTGTGGCAGTGCTGAGCGCGCTCACAGGGACAGATACAGACAGCTGTCTATTAGCTGATTGTCAGATGCCAGGGTTCACCAGTGTGTCAGGATCTCTGATTAGCAGGGAAGATAATACACAGGAGCTCCACAATCACAATCTGGACTACAGCATGTCGACGGGTACTCCATGCTGACAGAGTGATTGTCGACATGTTCATAATGTCTACACTGCCAGAAATGTCATTACCTAATGCTAGGATTGCACTGCTCCCTACGCACATGTGCCCTAATGGAGCTACAGTCACTTCTGATCACCAGGGCACCAGAGGGTTGTGCTGGCAGCTGACGGGGGGGCGCGAGACAGACGTGCTCCCAGGAAGAGACTGCTATGGCTTAGCTCAGGGCAGAGAATCATCTGGGAGGTTCAGTTCCTAATGGAATGATGCCCTTGTTATAGCGCCAAATGGACCCAGTTTTATGTACACCGCAATGCCTTACACTACCCGCACTCACCACAGGGGGAGCGGCGAGACCACAACCCTTCAGGAAGCAGGTATCCAGTCCAACCACGGGCAAAACTGACTACAGTTCTATTTTGGTGATTCAAGGGATTCAGTTCTGTTTCAATTTCATTTCCATTCGATTTGGGTTGAACAGATTTACTAAAGACCAAATCGAATGTCAAATCGATTCTAAAGGCAGATTCAACTCACATCCAAATAGAAATCGAATTTCTGAAAGACATTGATGTTTTCCCATAGACCAACATGAAATCCCCTCATTCACTAAAGTTCGATTTGAAATCGTACCCAAATCAAACTCCAAATCGAACCTCAAATCCCCAAATATTTAGAATAATGTTAGACATTCGATTTTGGCTTCTAAACATGTTCTAATGGTAGGAAAATGACAGTGATTACTTTTTAAGTACCCAAAAGCATGTAGGGCAGTGTGGAAGTAGCAATAATGGATGCCCAAAGTTATGGTATGTTGTGCACCTACCTGCACAATGAACCTGCACAATGCAAATCACCACCTGAGAAACTCTGGAGGATCAATCAGAGCACCATCAGCAGCTTCATGAGTTGAATAGTGCACATATTTATACTTATAGACATCAAACTTATTCCATGATTGTGCAATAGATAGCACCAGAGCACAATATTGGGCAATAGAAAGCACCAAAGCACAATACTGGGAAATTTGGATGGAAAATATGTATAAATGTGAAAACATGAATGACGTAACTGGCTATCCTGATTCAGCCCATGAAGCCTATATCCTCAGCAGTTCATCCCTGTCTGCAAAAAAACGTGATGGACAAATGCCAGAGGGATGGTTGTTGTGTAAGAAACCAGTATGTGCTAATAAAGCAACTAATAGCAAATGTTACTATATTATTCTAATTTGTTCCCCTTCCACCAAAAAAGATTATTTAGGCTGCGGCTGTTGCTCCTGGCTTCTGACTCCATTGTCAAATCCACAAACTCCCGCTGAGCATAAGTATAAAGAGGCACATATAGCCACCCAATCCATGACAGAGTACATCTGTTTTTTTTGTAAAAAAAAATCTTTTTCGAAAGGCATATTATATAATTTTGCAAAAATGTTCGACATTGTGCTTTGCTGCCGTCTACTGCATAATCATGCAAAAAAAAAAACACTCCCTCCGCCCAAATTATGCAATAAACAGGGAGCAGGCAGAGGTTTTTTGACCAAAAACTGACTATGTGAACACATAAAGTTGAAGGCAGGCAGGAAGGTAGATTAGGAATAAATTTATTCCCAACTATATCATCTGTATTCTTATATAAAAAAAAATAAAACACAAAATGTTGATCATCAGTTATGTTTTCATGTATAAAACAGTGTAAAGAGAGAGATTCCCCTTTAATTAGTGTGCATGTGATACATTTGTACCAACAGAAAGCAATGAAGACATTCTATTGGATTTGACATTCGATTTTGCCGGGGATTTCAATGGAGATTTGTGTTTCGATTTTAGAAGGGATTTCATAAATTAAATTCTAAATCCCAAACATGAATCCACATTGAATTCGATTTGAAAATCGAATGCAAAATCGATTTTTAGTAAATAAGGGATTTTTCAAAAAGTTTAGAAACTCCAAAAGGAATCGATTTCAATCGATTCTGAAGATTCATAAAGTTAGTTTTCCAAAATTGAATTTTAGTAAATATACCTCCAGGATTTGTTATGTTACGTCCTGCCAAAGCCAGACCACCGTGAGAACCAGACCAGGACAAACTAAGGGACCTCACAGCACAGGCTCCCTCTCCTCTGGGGACTACTGACTAGGGTGTTATGTCTCCTGTTGGGCTGGTCTAGGATTCTGCCTGATGGATCAGATCAGTGATTACAAACACACACAAGTCCCTACACTGTATAGAGACACACACACAAGTCCCTACACTGTATAGAGACACACACACAAGTCCCTACACTGTATAGAGACTCACACACAAGTCCCTACACTGTATAGAGACACACACACAAGTCCCTACACTGTATAGAGACACACACACACACACACACAAGTCCCTACACTATATAGAGACACACACACAAGTCCCTACACTGTATAGAGACACACACACACAAGTCCCTACACTGTATAGAGACACACACACACAAGTCCCTACACTATATAGAGACACACACACACACAAGTCCCTACACTGTATATGGATACACACACAAGTCCCTACACTGTATAGAGACACACACACAAGTCCCTACACTGTATAGAGACACACACACAAGTCCCTACACTGTATAGAGACACACACACACACACACACAAGTCCCTACACTGTATAGAGACACACACACACAAGTCCCTACACTGTATAGAGACACACACACAAGTCCCTACACTGTATAGAGACACACACACAAGTCCCTATACTGTATAGAGACACACACACAAGTCCCTACACTGTATAGAGACACACACACAAGTCCCTACACTGTATAGAGACACACACACACACAAGTCCCTACACTGTATAGAGACACACACACAAGTCCCTACACTGTATAGAGACACACACACACAAGTCCCTACACTGTATAGAGACACACACACACACACACAAGTCCCTACACTGTATAGAGACACACACACACAAGTCCCTACACTGTATAGAGACACACACACAAGTCCCTACACTGTATAGAGACACACACACAAGTCCCTATACTGTATAGAGACACACACACACAAGTCCCTACACTGTATAGAGACACACACACAAGTCCCTATACTGTATAGAGACACACACACACAAGTCCCTACACTGTATAGAGACACACACACACAAGTCCCTACACTATATAGAGACACACACACACAAGTCCCTACACTGTATAGAGACACACACACAAGTCCCTACACTGTATAGAGACACACACACAAGTCCCTACACTGTATAGAGACACACACACAAGTCCCTACACTGTATAGAGACACACACACAAGTCCCTACACTGTATAGAGACACACACACACAAGTCCCTACACTGTATAGAGACACACACACACAAGTCCCTACACTGTATAGAGACACACACACAAGTCCCTACACTGTATAGAGACACACACACACACAAGTCCCTACACTGTATAGAGACACACACACAAGTCCCTACACTATATAGAGACACACACACACACACACACACACACACACACACACACACACACACAAGTCCCTACACTGTATAGAGACACACACACACAAGTCCCTACACTGTATAGAGACACACACACACAAGTCCCTACACTGTATAGAGACACACACACACACACAAGTCCCTACACTATATAGAGACACACACACAAGTCCCTACACTATATAGAGACACACACACACACACACGTCCCTACACTGTATAGAGACACACACACACACACACACACAAGTCCCTACACTGTATAGAGACACACACACACACACACACACACACACAAGTCCCTACACTGTATAGAGACACACACACACAAGTCCCTACACTGTATAGAGACACACACACACACACACAAGTCCCTACACTGTATAGAGACACACACACAAGTCCCTACACTGTATAGAGACACACACACAAGTCCCTACACTGTATAGAGACACACACACACACACACACAAGTCCCTACACTGTATAGAGACACACACACAAGTCCCTACACTGTATAGAGACACACACATTCTGGCCCACCCGTACAAAGCCAGTGTGAGAGGGCAGCTAAGCCCACTGTCCCCTGACCCATTTCCCTGTATACAATGCCTCCGACAAGAGCGCTCTTCCTTTCTACTTTGCTGGAACAATGTTGCGGTACTCGGTACACCAGTGCTACAGAAAGGTTCCGCTCTCCTGTCTCCAGGGAACAGACTGACAAGCAGGGACAGAAGTAGAAATATGTAACACACAATAATAATGTAAGCGTGGTGAGGTGACATGGAAATTCTCCTGTGCACAGGTCATGTATGGGTTTCTATACTGCCCGGAGTGCGGCAGAGTATACCTGGCTGAAGTCCATAGTGGTAGCAGCAGCCGCCTCAGAGGTGACAGCCGGCGCCAGGTCCTTTGGGTCCAAGCGTTTATAAAACTTCTCAAACATCTCTGTCTCTGCCCTGAGCGTGGACACGGCATCACTGCAAGAGATCAGAGCACAGAGGTCACATCACAGAGCACTACTGCACCGCCACGGCGGCATGTTCTTCATGTACTGTATATTCATCTGTCACCCTCCCCACTTTATACATATACCCCACCCATACATAATCATATAACCACCTTATTATAATAAGAATTTACTTACCGATAATTCTATTTCTCGGAGTCCGTAGTGGATGCTGGGGTTCCTGAAAGGACCATGGGGAATAGCGGCTCCGCAGGAGACAGGGCACAAAAAAGTAAAGCTTTACTAGGTCAGGTGGTGTGCACTGGCTCCTCCCCCTATGACCCTCCTCCAGACTCCAGTTAGGTACTGTGCCCGGACGAGCATACACAATAAGGGAG
Organism: Pseudophryne corroboree; assembly: GCF_028390025.1. Lineage (NCBI taxonomy): Eukaryota > Metazoa > Chordata > Amphibia > Anura > Myobatrachidae > Pseudophryne > Pseudophryne corroboree. The sequence goes on from NC_086454.1 coordinate 337,618,151, forward strand.
GCATTTTGAATCCCGGGTAAGACTCATACCAGCCACACCAATCACACCGTACAACTTGTGATCTAAACCCAGTTAACAGTATGACAACAGAAAGGGCCTCTTAAAGATGGCTCCTTAACAATAACCCGAATTAGTTAACAATAACTATGTACAAGTATTGCAGATAATCCGCACTTGGGATGGGCGCCCAGCATCCACTACGGACTCCGAGAAATAGAATTATCGGTAAGTAAATTCTTATTTTCTCTATCGTCCTAAGTGGATGCTGGGGTTCCTGAAAGGACCATGGGGATTATACCAAAGCTCCCAAACGGGCGGGAGAGTGCGGATGACTCTGCAGCACCGAATGAGAGAACTCCAGGTCCTCCTTTGCCAGGGTATCCAATTTGTAAAATTTTACAAACGTGTTCTCCCCCGACCACGTAGCTGCTCGGCAGAGTTGTAATGCCGAGACCCCTCGGGCAGCCGCCCAAGATGAGCCCACCTTCCTTGTGGAGTGGGCTTTTACAGTTTTAGGCTGTGGCAGGCCTGCCACAGAATGTGCAAGTTGAATTGTGTTACAAATCCAACGAGCAATCGACTGCTTAGAAGCAGGTGCGCCCAACTTGTTGGGTGCATACAATATAAACAGCGAGTCAGATTTTCTGACTCCAGCCGTCCTTGCAATGTATATTTTTAAGGCTCTGACAACGTCCAACAACTTGGAGTCCTCCAAGTCGCTAGTGGCCGCAGGCACCACAATAGGTTGGTTCAGATGAAATGCTGATACCACTTTAGGGAGAAAATGCGGACGAGTCCGCAGTTCTGCCCTATCCGAATGGAAGATTAGATAAGGACTTTTATAAGATAAAGCCGCCAATTCAGATACTCTCCTGGCAGAGGCCAGGGCTAGTAACATAGTCACTTTCAATGTGAGATATTTCAAATCCACCTTTTTCAATGGTTCAAACCAATGGGATTTGAGGAAATCTAAAACTACTGTATATGCAGTACTCCCTTGACAAAAGTCTGGACCTCAGGGACAGAGGCCAATTCTTTTTGGAAGAATATTGACAGGGCCGAAATTTGAACCTTAATGGATCCCAATTTGAGACCCATAGATAATCCTGATTGCAGGAAATGTAGGAAACGACCCAGTTGGAATTCCTCCGTCGGAACCCTCCGATCCTCGCACCACGCTACATATTTTCGCCAAATGCGGTGATAATGTTTCACGGTGACTTCCTTCCGTGCCTTAATCAAGGTAGGAATGACTTCTTCTGGAATGCCTTTCCCTTTTAGGATCTGGCGTTCAACCGCCATGCCGTCAAACGCAGCCGCGGTAAGTCTTGAAAAAGACAGGGACCCTGCTGTAGCAGGTCCCTTCTCAGAGGTAGAGGCCACGGTTCGTCCGTGAGCATCTCTTGAAGTTCCGGATACCAAGTCCTTCTCGGCCAATCCGGAACCACTAGTATTGTTCTTACTCTTCTTTGCCGTATGATCTTCAATACCTTTGGTATGAGCGGCAGAGGAGGAAACACATACACTGACTGGTACACCCAAGGAGTTACCAGTGCGTCCACAGCTATTGCCTGTGGATCTCTTGACCTGGCGCAATATTTGTCCAGTTTCTTGTTGAGGCGAGACGCCATCATGTCTACAATTGGTCTTTCCCAACGGTCTATTAACATGTTGAAGACTTCTGGATGTAGACCCCACTCTCCCGGATGAAGATCGTGTCTGCTGAGGAAGTCTGCTTCCCAGTTGTCCACGCCCGGGATGAACACTGCTGACAGTGCTATCACGTGATTCTCCGCCCAGCGAAGAATCTTGGCAGCTTCTGCCATTGCACTCCTGCTTCTTGTGCCGCCCTGCCTGTTTACATGGGCGACCGCCGTGATGTTGTCCGACTGAATCAACACCGGCTTTCCTTGCAGGAGAAGTTCCGCCTGGCTTAGAGCATTGCAGATTGCTCTTAGTTCCAGAATGTTTATGTGAAGAGACTTTTCCAGACTCGTCCATACTCCCTGGAAGTTTCTTCCTTGTGTGACTGCTCCCCAGCCTCTCAGGCTGGCGTCCGTGGTCACCAGGATCCAATCCTGAATGCCGAATCTGCGGCCTTCTAATAGGTGAGCCTTCTGCAACCACCACAGAAGTGACACCCTTGTCTTTGGTGACAGGGTTATTCGCAGGTGCATCTGCAGATGCGACCCTGACCATTTGTCCAACAGATCCCTTTGGAATATTCTTGCATGGAATCTGCCGAATGGAATTGCTTCGTAAGAAGCCACCATTTTTCCCAGGACTCTTGTGCATTGATGTACTGACACTTTTCCTGGTTTTAGGAGGTTCCTGACCAGATCGGATAACTCCTTGGCTTTTTCCTCTGGAAGGAAAACCTTTTTCTGAACCGTGTCCAGAATCATTCCTAGGAACAGCAGACGAGTTGTCGGGATTAAATGGGATTTTGGAATATTCAGAATCCACCCGTGTTGTCTTAGCACCTCTTGAGATAGTGCTAAAGCTGTCTCCAGCTGTTCTCTGGACCTTGCCCTTATTAGGAGATCGTCCAAGTATGGGATAACTAATACGCCTTTTCTTCGAAGAAGAATCATCATCTCGGCCATTACCTTGGTAAAGACCCGAGGCGCCGTGGACAATCCGAACGGCAGCGTCTGAAACTGATAGTGACAGTTTTGAACAATGAACCTGAGGTACCCCTGGTGTGCGGGGTAAATCGGAACGTGTAGATACGCATCCTTGATGTCCAAGGATACCATAAAGTCCCCTTCTTCCAGGTTCGCTATCACTGCTCTGAGTGACTCCATCTTGAACTTGAACTTTTTTATGTAGAGGTTCAAGGACTTCAGATTTAGAATAGGCCTTACCGAGCCATCCGGCTTCGGTACCACAAATAGAGTGGAATAATACCCCTTTCCTTGTTGTAATAGGGGTACTTTGACTATCACCTGCTGAGCGTACAGCTTGTGAATGGCTTCCAACACCCTCTCCCTTTCGGAAGAGACGGTTGGTAAGGCAGACTTCAGGAAACGATGAGGAGGATCCGTCTCTAATTCCAACCTGTACCCCTGAGATATTATCTGCAGGATCCAGGGGTCTACCTGCGAGTGAGCCCACTGCGCGCTGTAATTTTTGAGACGGCCCCCCACTGTCCCCGAGTCCGCTTGAGAGGCCCCAGCGTCATGCTGAGGTTTTTGCAGGAGCCGGGGAGGGCTTTTGTTCCTGGGAAGGAGCTGCCTGTTGGTGTCTCTTCCCTCTTCCTCTGCCTCGTGGCAGGTACGACAAGCCCTTTGCTCTCTTATTTTTGTAGGAGCGAAAAGGCTGCGGTTGAAAGGTCGGTGCCTTTCTCTGTTGGGGAGTGACTTGAGGTAAAAAAGTGGATTTCCCGGCAGTAGCCGTGGCCACCAAGTCTGATAGACCAACTCCAAATAACTCCTCCCCTTTATACGGCAAAACCTCCATGTGACGTTTTGAATCCGCATCGCCTGTCCACTGTCGTGTCCATAAGGCTCTTCTGGCTGAAATGGACATAGCACTCACCCGAGATGCCAGTGTGCAAATATCCCTCTGTGCATCACGCATATAGATAAATGCATCCTTTATTTGTTCTAACGACAGTAAAACATTGTCCCTATCTAGGGTATCAATATTTTCAATCAGGGATTCTGACCAAACTACTCCAGCACTGCACATCCAGGCAGTTGCTATAGCTGGTCGTAGTATAACACCTGCATGTGTGTATATATTCTTTTGAATAACTTCCATCTTTCTATCTGATGGATCCTTAAGTGCGGCCGTCTCAGGAGAGGGTAACGCCACTTGTTTGGATAAGCGTGTGAGCGCCTTGTCCACCTTAGGGGGTGTTTCCCAGCGCGCCCTAACCTCTGGCGGGAAAGGGTATAATGCCAATAACTTTTTTGAAATTATCAACTTTTTATCAGGAGCAACCCACGCTTCATCACACACGTCATTTAATTCTTCTGATTCAGGAAAAACTGTTTGTAGTTTTTTCACACCATACATAATACCCTGTTTTACGGTATCTGTAGTATCAGCTAAATGTAACGTCTCCTTCATTGCCAAAATCATATAACGTGTGGCCCTACTGGAAAATACGTTTGAATTTCTACCGTCGTCACTGGAATCAGTGCCCGTGTCTGGGTCTGTGTCGACCGACTGAGGCAAAGGGCGTTTTACAGCCCCTGACGGTGTTTGAGGCGCCTGGACAGGCATTAATTGATTGTCCGGCCGCCTCATGTCCTCAACTGACTGTTTAAGGGAAGATAAACCATCACGTAATTCCACAAATAAAGGCATCCATTCTGGTGTCGACCCCCTGGGGGGTGACATCTGCATATTTGGCAATTGCTCCGCCTCCACACCAATATCGTCCTCATACATGTCGACACACACCGCAAACTCACAGGGAATGCTCTAATGAAGACAGGACCCACTAGCCCTTTTGGGGAGACAGAGGGAGAGTCTGCCAGCACACACCACAAAGCGCTATATATACAAGGGATATCCTTATATTAAGTGCTCCCTTATAGCTGCTTTAATATATATATATATAGCCATTAATGTGCCCCCCCTCTCTGTTGTACCCTGTTTCTGTAGTGCAGTGCAGGGGAGAGACCTGGGAGCCGTTCTGACCAGCGGAGCTGTGACAGAAAATGGCGCCGTGTGCTGAGGAGATAGGCCCCGCCCCTTTTTCGGCGGGTTCTTCTCCCGCTATTTTTCCAGTCAGGCAGGGGTTAAATATCTCCATATAGCCCCTATGGGCTATATGTGAGGTATTTTTAGCCTTGTATAAGGTTTATATTTGCCTCTCAGAGCGCCCCCCCCCAGCGCTCTGCACCCTCAGTGACTGCCCAGTGAAGTGTGCTGAGAGGAAAATGGCGCACAGCTGCAGTGCTGTGCGCTACCTTATGAAGACTGAGGAGTCTTCAGCCGCCGGTTTCCGGACCTCTTCACGCTTCAGCATCTGCAAGGGGGTCGGCGGCGCGGCTCCGGGACCGGACTCCACGGCTGGGCCTGTGTTCGATCCCTCTGGAGCTAATGGTGTCCAGTAGCCAAGCAGCAAATCCACTCTGCATGCAGGTGAGTTTACTACTTTCCCCCTAAGTCCCACGTTGCAGTGATCCTGTTGCCAGCAGGACTCACTGTAAAGAAAAAAAAAAAAAACCTAAACTAAACTTTCTCTAAGCAGCTCTTTAGGAGAGCCACCTAGATTGCACCCTTCTCGTTCGGGCACAAAATCTAACTGGAGTCTGGAGGAGGGTCATAGGGGGAGGAGCCAGTGCACACCACCTGACCTAGTAAAGCTTTACTTTTTTGTGCCCTGTCTCCTGCGGAGCCGCTATTCCCCATGGTCCTTTCAGGAACCCCAGCATCCACTTAGGACGATAGAGAAATATATATATTCATATACTCCCTATAGCTATTCATATCACATACCCACCCCTTTCCACTCCTCATATATATTCATATACACCCCATACATATTCATATCTTATACCCACCCATTTCCACTCCTCATATATATTCATATAACACCCCATACATATTCATATCATATACCCACCCCTTTCCACTCCTCATATATATTCATATACCCACCATACATATTCATATCATATACCCAGCCCTTTACACTCCTCATATATATTCATATACCCACCATACATAATCATATCATATACCCACCCCTTTCCACTCCTCATATATTCATATACCCCACCCATACATAATCATATCATATACCCACCCCTTTCCACTCCTCATATATATTCATATACCCACCATACATATTCATATCACATACCCACCCCTTTCCACTCCTCATATATATTCATATACCCACCATACATATTCATATCATATACCCACCCATTTACACTCCTCATATATATTCATATACCCACCATACATATTCATATCATATACCCACCCATTTACACTCCTCATATATATTCATATAACACCCCATACATATTCATATCATATACCCACCCCTTTCCATTCCTCATATATATTCATATACCCCCATACATATTCATATCATATACCCACCCCTTTCCACTCCTCATATATATTCATATACCCACATACATATTCATATCATATACCCACCCCTTTCCACTCCTCATATATATTCATATACCCTCCATACATATTCATATCATATACCCACCCCTTTCCACTCCTCATATATATTCATATACCCCCATACATATTCATATCATATACCCACCCCTTTCCACTCCTCATATATATTCATATACCCTCCATACATATTCATATCGTATACCCACCCCTTTCCACTCCTCATATATATTCATATACCCCCATACATATTCATATCATATACCCACCCCTTTCCACTCCTCATATATATTCATATACACCCCATACATATTCATATCATATACCCACCCCTTTCCACTCCTCATATATTCATATACCCCACCCATACATAATCATATCATATACCCACCCCTTTCCACTCCTCATATATATTCATATACCCACCATACATATTCATATCATATACCCACCCCTTTCCACTCCTCATATATATTCATATACCCACCATACATATTCATATCATATACCCACCCCTTTCCACTCCTCATATATATTCATATACACCCCATACATATTCATATCATATACCCACACATTTACACTCCTCATATATATTCATATAACACCCCATACATAGTCATATCATATACCCACCCCTTTCCACTCCTCATACATATTCTTATCATATACCCACCCCTTTCCACTCCTCATATATATTCATATACCCCCCCATACATATTCATATCATATACCCACCCCTTTCCACTCCTCATACATATTCTTATCATATACCCACCCCTCTACACTCTTCATATATATTCATATACCCCCCATACATATTCATATCATATACTCACCCCTTTCCACTCCTCATATATATTCATATACCCTCCATACATATTATTATTATTACATTTTATTTATATTCATATCATATACCCACCCCTTTCCACTCCTCATATATATTCATATACCCACCATACATATTCATATCATATACCCACCCCTTTCCACTCCTCATATATATTCATATACCCACCATACATATTCATATCATATACCCACCCCTTTCCACTCCTCATATATATTCATATACCCACCATACATATTCATATCATATACCCACCCCTTTCCACTCCTCATATATATTCATATACCCACCATACATCTTCATATCATATACCCACCCCTCTACACTCCTCATATATATTCATATACCCCCATACATATTCATATCATATACCCACCCCTTTCCACTCCTCATATATATTCATATACCCACCATACATATTCATATCATATACCCACCCCTTTCAACTCCTCATATATATTCATATACCCCCATACATATTCATCTCATATACCCACCCATTTACACTCCTCATATATATTCATATACACCCCATACATATTCATATCATATACCCACCCCTTTCCACTTCTCATATATATTCTTAGCCCCCCTTTACATATTCATATCATATACCCACCCCTCTACACTCTTCATATATATTCATATACCCGCCATACATATTCATATCATATACCCACCCCTCTACACTCTTCATATATATTCATATACCCCCCATACATATTCATATCATATACCCACCCCTCTACACTCTTCATATATATTCATATACCCCCCATACATATTCATATCATATACCCACCCCTTTCCACTCACCATATATATTCTTAGCCCCCCTTTACATATTCATATCATATACCCACCCCTTTCCACTCCTCATATATATTCATATACCCTCTATACATATTCATATCATATACCCACCCCTTTCCACTCCTCATATATATTCATATACCCACCATACATATTCATATCATATACGCACCCCTTTCCACTCCTCATATATATTCATATACCCACCATACATCTTCATATCATATACCCACCCCGTTCCACTCCTTATATATATTCATATACCCCACATACATATTCATATCATATACCCACCCCTTTCCACTCCTCATATATATTCATATACCCTCCATACATATTCATATCATATACCCACCCCTCTACACTCTTCATATATATTCATATACCCCCATACATATTCATATCATATACCCACCCCTTTCCACTCCTCATATATATTCATATACCCACCATACATATTCATATCATATACCCACCCCTTTCCACTCCTCATATATATTCATATACCCCCATACATATTCATATCATATACCCACCCATTTACACTCCTCATATATATTCATATACACCCCATACATATTCATATCATATACCCACCCCTCTACACTCTTCATATATATTCATATACCCGCCATACATATTCATATCATATACCCACCCCTCTACACTCTTCATATATATTCATATACCCCCCATACATATTCATATCATATACCCACCCCTTTCCACTCACCATATATATTCATATACCCTCCATACATATTATTAATTATTATTATTATTACATTTTATTTATATTCATATCATATACCCACCCCTTTCCACTCCTCATATATATTCATATACCCTCTATACATATTCATATCATATACCCAACCCTTTCCACTCCTCATATATATTCATATACCCACCATACATATTCATATCATATACCCACCCCTTTCCACTCCTCATATATATTCATATACCCACCATACATCTTCATATCATATACCCACCCCGTTCCACTCCTTATATATATTCATATACCCCACATACATATTCATATCATATACCCACCCCTTTCCACTCCTCATATATATTCATATACCCTCCATACATATTCATATCATATACCCACCCCTCTACACTCTTCATATATATTCATATACCCGCCATACGTATTCATATCATATACCCACCCCTCTACACTCTTCATATATATTCATATACCCCCCCATACATATTCATATCATATACCCACCCCTTTCCACTCCTCATATATATTCATATATCCCCCATACATATTCATATCATATACCCACCCCTTTCCACTCCTCATATATATTCATATACCCACCATACATATTCATATCATATACCCACCCCTTTCCACTTCTCATATATATTCTTAGCCCCCCTTTACATATTCATATCATATACCCAGCCCTTTACACTCCTCATATATATTCATATACCCTCCATACATATTCATATCATATACCCACCCCTCTACACTCTTCATATATATTCATATACCCGCCATACATATTCATATCATATACCCACCCCTCTACACTCTTCATATATATTCATATACCCCCCCATACATATTCATATCATATACCCACCCCTCTACACTCTTCATATATATTCATATACCCTCCATACATATTCATATCATATACCCACCCCTTTCCACTCCTCATATATATTCTTAGCCCCCCTTTACATATTCATATCATATACCCACCCCTTTCCACTCCTCATATATATTCATATACAACCATACACCCCCCTCACACACACTCCTATAGTGAGGCACGCTGGGACTTGTAGTCAGCAGCACGGGGCGGACATGATACGGGTATGCCGGGTACCTGATGTCCCGGATGAGCGCCCCCAGCTGCTCGGTGCTGAGCTCGGACACATACAGCTCATCTCCGCCCTGAGACTCGGTCCTCACACTCTCCGCGTCTGTCTCCCCAGCCGCCGCCGCCATGGTTGCCAAGGTTACAACACGCTATTGGTGACGTCAGCGCGCACATACTTCACGCCGGCCTGCCGTCTCCATGGAAACCGAGGTTGTGTCGCCCAGCAGCCAGAGCTCAGGGTAACAGCAGCACAGAGGGCGTCAGGAGCATACTTGCCTACCTGACCCTCTCCATGAGGGAGAAAATGCTCTGTTCCTGGACTTTCCTGGTAATGTATGATTGCCATCACCTGTGGTGAGCTAGTTAATGGATAAGAAAGGTGTTTCACCACAGGTGATGGCAATCATACATTACCAGGAAAGTCCAGGAACAGAGCATTTTCTCCCTCATGGAGAGGGTCAGGTAGGCAAGTATGGTCAGGAGGCGACAGGCGGTGTGTCAGAGTAACAGCAGCACAGAGGGCATCAGGAGGAGAAATTAGCTGTGTCAGCGTAACAGCAGCACAGAGGGTGTCAGGAGACAACTGTCGGTGTGTCGGTGTAACAGCAGCACAGAGGGCGTCAGGAGGCTACAGGCCGTGTGTCTGTGTAACAGCAGCACATAGGGTGTCAGGAGGCGACAGGCGGGGTGTCAGTGTAACAGAAGCAGAGATGGCGCCTGGAGGCGACAGGCGGTGTGTCGATGTAACAGCAGCAGAGATGGCATCCGGAGGCGACAGGCGGGGTGTCAGTGTAACAGCAGCACAGAGGGCATCAGGAGGTGACAGGCAGGGTGTCGGTGTAACAGCAGCACCAGAGGGAGTCAGGAGGCAACAGGCGGTGTGTCGGTGTAACAGCAGCAGAGATGGCGTCAGGCGGGGTGTCGGTGTAATAGCAGCAGAGATGGTGTCAGGAGGCGACAGGCTGTGTCAGCGTAACAGAAGCACAGAGTGCGTCAGGAGGCGACAGTCGGTGTTTCGGTGTAACAGCAGCACAGAGGGCGTCAGGAGGCTACAGCCTGTGTGTCAGCGTAACAGCAGCACAGAGGGCGTCAGGAGGCGACAGGCAGTGTGTCGGTGTAACAGCAGCAGGAGGCTGTCAGGAGGCTACAGGCCATATGTAGGTGTAATAGCAGCACAGAGGGTGTCAGGAGGCTACAGGCCATATGTAGGTGTAATAGCAGCACAGAGGGTGTCAGGAGGCTACAGGCGGTGTGTTGATCTAACAGCAGCGCAGAGGGTGTCAGGAGGTGACAGGCGGTGTGTCAATGTAACAGCAGCGCAGAGGGCGTCAGGAGGTGAAAGGCGGTGTGTCCGTGTAACAGCAGCGCAGAGGGCGTCAGGAGGCGACAGGCGGTGTGTCCGTGTAATAGCAGCACAGAGGGCGTCAGAAGTCGACAGGCGGTGTGTCGGTGTAACAGCAGCAGAGATGGCGTCAGGAAATAACAGGCGGGGTGTCAGTGTAACAGCAGCACAGTGGGCGTCAGGAGGTGACAGGCAGGGTGTCAGCGTAACAGAAGCACAGAAGGCGTCAGGAGGCGACAGGCGGTGTTTCTGTGTAACAGCAGCACAGAGGGCATCAGGAGGCTACAGGCGGTGTGTCGGTGTAACAGCAGCGCAGAGGGCATCAGGAGTCGACAGGCGATGTGTTGGAGTAACAGCAGCACAGAGGGCGTCAGGAGGAGAAACGCGGTGTGTCAGCGTAACAGCAGCACAGAGAGCATCAACGAGGAAAGGCGTCTCCTGGGAACGCAGCGGGAAGAGGCACCTCCCGAAAACGTACCAGGAACATCTACCTCCAGGGAACGCAGCGGGTACAGGAGTCTCCCTGGAACGCAGTGGTTACAAGAATATCCCGGGAACGTAGCGGGTACTGGAGTTTCCCTGGAACGCAGTGGTTACAAGAATATCCCGGGAACGTAGCGGGTACTGGAGTTTCCCTGGAACGCAGTGGTTACAAGAATATCCCGGGAACGTAGCGGGTACTGGAGTTTCCCTGGAACGCAGTGGTTACAAGAATATCCCGGGAACGTAGCGGGTACTGGAGTCTCCTGGGAACGCAGCCTCCCTGGAACGCAGTGGGAACAGGCGTATCAGCGGGGTCGGCGTATCCCAGGAACGCAGCAGGTACAGGCGTCTCCCGGGAACGCAGCGGGTACAGGCATCTCCCGGGAACGCAGCGGATACAGGCGTCTCCCGGGAACAGGTGTCTCCCGGGAATGCAGCGGGTACAGGCGTCTCCCGGGAACGCAGCGGGTACCGTCGTCTCCCGGGAACGCAACTGGTACAGGCGTCTCCCGGGAACGCAGCGGATACAGACGTCTCCCGGGAACGCAGCGGGAACAAGCGTCTCCCGGAAACGCAGCGAGTAAAGGCGTCTCCCGGGAACGCAGCTGGTACAGGCGTCTCCTGGGAATGCAGTGGGTAGAGGAGTATCCCGGAAACGTAGCAGGGGAATGGGTTGATGGGTATTTGTCACGCAGTACAAGAGTGCCAATGGCAGGAATGGCTTATGGTATAAAGGCACAGGAGTGTCAGAGACTAGAATTGATGATGATAACGAGGCACAGAAGTGCTAGAGACTAGAATGGATGATGATAACGAGGCACAGAAGTGCCAGAGACTAGAATGGATGATGATAACGAGGCACAGGAGTGCTAGAGACTAGAATGGATGATGATAAAGAGGCACAGAAGTGCCAGAGACTAGAATGGATGATGATAACGAGGCACAGAAGTGTCAGAGACTAGAATGGATGATGATAACGAGGCACAGGAGTGTCAGAGACTAGAATGGATGATGATAACGAGGCAAAGGAGTGTCAGAAGCTAGAATGGATGATGATAACGAGGCACAGGAGTGTCAGAGGCTAGAATGGATGATGATAACGAGGCACAGGAGTGCCAGAGACTAGAATGGATGATAACAACGAGGCACAGGAGTATCAGAGAATAGAATGGATGATGATAACAAGGCACAGGAGTGTCAGAGGCTAGAATGGAAAAATAAGATTTTACTTACCGGTAAATCTATTTCTCGTAGTCCGTAGTGGATGCTGGGGACTCCGTAAGGACCATGGGGATAGACGGGCTCCGCAGGAGACATGGGCACTTTAAGAAAGAATTTATGTTCTGGTTAGAGATGAGCGGGTTCGGTTCCTCGGAATCCGAACCCGCCCGAACTTCATGTTTTTTTTCACGGGTCCGAGCGACTCGGATCTTCCCGCCTTGCTCGGTTAACCCGAGCGCGCCCGAACGTCATCATGACGCTGTCGGATTCTCGCGAGGCTCGGATTCTATCGCGAGACTCGGATTCTATATAAGGAGCCGCGCGTCGCCGCCATTTTCACACGTGCATTGAGATTCATAGGGAGAGGACGTGGCTGGCGTCCTCTCCATTTAGATTAGAAGAGAGAGAATGAGATTGATTTTAAACAGAGACACTTGATTTACTGGAGCTTAGGAGTACTGTAGAGAGTGCAGAGTTTAGTAGTGACTGACCACAGTGACCACCAGACAGTGCAGTTTTATTTAATATAATCCGTTCTCTGCCTGAAAAAAACGATACACAGTGACTCAGTCACATACCATATCTGTGTGCACTGCTCAGCCCAGTGTGCTGCATCATCTATGTATATATCTGACTGTGCTCACACAGCTTATAATTGTGGGGGAGACTGGGGAGCAGTGCCAGTTATAGGTTATAGCAGGAGCCAGGAGTACATATTATTAAAATTAAACAGTGCACACTTTTGCTGCAGGAGTGCCACTGCCAGTGTGACTGACCAGTGACCTGACCACACTGACCACCAGTATAGTTAGTAGTATACTATATTGTGATTGCCTGAAAAAGTTAAACACTCGTCGTGTGACTTGTGTGGTGTTTTTTTTTTTATTCTATAAAAAACTCATTCTGCTGACAGACAGTGTCCAGCAGGTCCGTCATTATATAATATATACCTGTCCGGCTGCAGTAGTGATATATATATATTTTTTATATCATTATTTATCATCCAGTCGCAGCAGACACAGTACGGTAGTTCACGGCTGTAGCTACCTCTGTGTCGGCACTCGGCAGTCCATCCATAATTGTATACCACCTACCCGTGGTTTTTTTTTCTTTCTTCTTTATACATACATACTACATCTCATTATCAACCAGTCTATATTAGCAGCAGACACAGTACAGTAGTCCACGGCTGTAGCTACCTCTGTGTCGGCACTCGGCAGTCCGTCCATAATTGTATACCACCTACCCGTGGTTTTTTTTTCTTTCTTCTTTATACATACATACTACATCTCTTTATCAACCAGTCTATATTAGCAGCAGACACAGTACAGTAGTCCACGGCTGTAGCTACCTCTGTGTCGGCACTCGGCAGTCCATCCATAATTGTATACCACCTACCCGTGGTTTTTTTTTCTTTCTTCTTTATACATACATACTACATCTCATTATCAACCAGTCTATATTAGCAGCAGACACAGTACAGTACGGTAGTCCACGGCTGTAGCTACCTCTGTGTCGGCACTCGGCAGTCCGTCCATAATTGTATACCACCTACCCGTGGTTTTTTTTTCTTTCTTCTTTATACATACATACTACATCTCTTTATCAACCAGTCTATATTAGCAGCAGACACAGTACAGTAGTCCACGGCTGTAGCTACCTCTGTGTCGGCACTCGGCAGTCCATCCATAATTGTATACCACCTACCCGTGGTTTTTTTTTCTTTCTTCTTTATACATACATACTACATCTCATTATCAACCAGTCTATATTAGCAGCAGACACAGTACAGTAGTCCACGGCTGTAGCTACCTCTGTGTCGGCACTCGGCAGTCCGTCCATAATTGTATACCACCTACCCGTGGTTTTTTTTTCTTTCTTCTTTATACATACATACTACATCTCTTTATCAACCAGTCTATATTAGCAGCAGACACAGTACAGTAGTCCACAGCTGTAGCTACCTCTGTGTCGGCACTCGGCAGTCCATCCATAATTGTATACCACCTACCCGTGGTTTTTTTTTCTTTCTTCTTTATACATACATACTACATCTCTTTATCAACCAGTCTATATTAGCAGCAGACACAGTACAGTAGTCCACGGCTGTAGCTACCTCTGTGTCGGCACTCGGCAGTCCATCCATAATTGTATACCACCTACCCGTGGTTTTTTTTTCTTTCTTCTTTATACATACATACTACATCTCTTTATCAACCAGTCTATATTAGCAGCAGACACAGTACAGTAGTCCACGGCTGTAGCTACCTCTGTGTCGGCACTCGGCAGTCCGTCCATAATTGTATACCACCTACCCGTGGTTTTTTTTTCTTTCTTCTTTATACATACATACTACATCTCTTTATTAACCAGTCTATATTAGCAGCAGACACAGTACAGTAGTCCACGGCTGTAGCTACCTCTGTGTCGGCACTCGGCAGTCCATCCATAATTGTATACTAGTATCCATCCATCTCCATTGTTTACCTGAGGTGCCTTTTAGTTGTGCCTATTAAAATATGGAGAACAAAAATGTTGAGGTTCCAAAATTAGGGAAAGATCAAGATCCACTTCCACCTCGTGCTGAAGCTGCTGCCACTAGTCATGGCCGAGACGATGAAATGCCAGCAACGTCGTCTGCCAAGGCCGATGCCCAATGTCATAGTACAGAGCATGTCAAATCCAAAACACCAAATATCAGTAAAAAAAGGACTCCAAAACCTAAAATAAAATTGTCGGAGGAGAAGCGTAAACTTGCCAATATGCCATTTACCACACGGAGTGGCAAGGAACGGCTGAGGCCCTGGCCTATGTTCATGGCTAGTGGTTCAGCTTCACATGAGGATGGAAGCACTCAGCCTCTCGCTAGAAAAATGAAAAGACTCAAGCTGGCAAAAGCAGTAGCACCGCAAAGAACTGTGCGTTCTTCGAAATCCCAAATCCACAAGGAGAGTCCGACTCCAATTGTGTCGGTTGCGATGCCTGACCTTCCCAACACTGGACGTGAAGAGCATGCGCCTTCCACCATTTGCACGCCCCCTGCAAGTGATGGAAGGAGCACCCGCAGTCCAGTTCCTGATAGTCAGATTGAAGATGTCAGTGTTGAAGTACACCAGGATGAGGAGGATATGGGTGTTGCTGGCGCTGGGGAGGAAATTGACCAGGAGGATTCTGATGGTGAGGTGGTTTGTTTAAGTCAGGCACCCGGGGAGACACCTGTTGTCCGTGGGAGGAATATGGCCGTTGACATGCCTGGTGAAAATACCAAAAAAATCAGCTCTTCGGTGTGGAAGTATTTCACCAGAAATGCGGACAACAGGTGTCAAGCCGTGTGTTCCCTTTGTCAAGCTGTAATAAGTAGGGGTAAGGACGTTAACCACCTCGGAACATCCTCCCTTATACGTCACCTGCAGCGCATTCATAATAAGTCAGTGACAAGTTCAAAAACTTGGGCCGACAGCGGAAGCAGTCCACTGACCAGTAAATCCCTTCCTCTTGTAACCAAGCTCACGCAAACCACCCCACCAACTCCCTCAGTGTCAATTTCCTCCTTCCCCAGGAATGCCAATAGTCCTGCAGGCCATGTCACTGGCAATTCTGATGATTCCTCTCCTGCCTGGGATTCCTCCGATGCATCCTTGCGTGTAACGCCTACTGCTGCTGGCGCTGCTGTTGTTGCTGCTGGGAGTCGATGGTCATCCCAGAGGGGAAGTCGTAAGACCACTTGTACTACTTCCACCAAGCAATTGACTGTCCAACAGTCCTTTGCGAGGAAGATGAAATATCACAGCAGTCATCCTACTGCAAAGCGGATAACTGAGGCCTTGACATCCTGGGTGGTGAGAAACGTGGTTCCGGTATCCATCATTACTGCAGAGCCAACTAGAGACTTGTTGGAGGTACTGTGTCCCCGGTACCAAATACCATCTAGGTTCCATTTCTCTAGGCAGGCGATACCGAAAATGTACACAGACCTCAGAAAAAGAGTCACCAGTGTCCTAAAAAATGCAGCTGTACCCAATGTCCACTTAACCACGGACATGTGGACAAGTGGAGCAGGGCAGGGTCAGGACTATATGACTGTGACAGCCCACTGGGTAGATGTATGGACTCCCGCCGCAAGAACAGCAGCGGCGGCACCAGTAGCAGCATCTCGCAAACGCCAACTCTTTCCTAGGCAGGCTACGCTTTGTATCACCGGTTTCCAGAATACGCACACAGCTGAAAACCTCTTACGGCAACTGAGGAAGATCATCGCGGAATGGCTTACCCCAATTGGACTCTCCTGTGGATTTGTGGCATCGGACAACGCCAGCAATATTGTGTGTGCATTAAATCTGGGCAAATTCCAGCACGTCCCATGTTTTGCACATACCTTGAATTTGGTGGTGCAGAATTTTTTAAAAAACGACAGGGGCGTGCAAGAGATGCTGTCGGTGGCCAGAAGAATTGCGGGACACTTTCGGCGTACAGGCACCACGTACAGAAAACTGGAGCACCACCAAAAACTACTGAACCTGCCCTGCCATCATCTGAAGCAAGAAGTGGTAACGAGGTGGAATTCAACCCTCTATATGCTTCAGAGGTTGGAGGAGCAGCAAAAGGCCATTCAAGCCTATACAATTGAGCACGATATAGGAGGTGGAATGCACCTGTCTCAAGCGCAGTGGAGAATGATTTCAACGTTGTGCAAGGTTCTGATGCCCTTTGAACTTGCCACACGTGAAGTCAGTTCAGACACTGCCAGCCTGAGTCAGGTCATTCCCCTCATCAGGCTTTTGCAGAAGAAGCTGGAGACATTGAAGGAGGAGCTAACACGGAGCGATTCCGCTAGGCATGTGGGACTTGTGGATGGAGCCCTTAATTCGCTTAACAAGGATTCACGGGTGGTCAATCTGTTGAAATCAGAGCACTACATTTTGGCCACCGTGCTCGATCCTAGATTTAAAGCCTACCTTGGATCTCTCTTTCCGGCAGACACAAGTCTGCTGGGGTTGAAAGACCTGCTGGTGAGAAAATTGTCAAGTCAAGCGGAACGCGACCTGTCAACAACATCTCCTCCTTCACATTCTCCCGCAACTGGGGGTGCGAGGAAAAGGCTCAGAATTCCGAGCCCACCCGCTGGCGGTGATGCAGGGCAGTCTGGAGCGACTGCTGATGCTGACATCTGGTCCGGACTGAAGGACCTGACAACGATTACGGACATGTCGTCTACTGTCACTGCATATGATTCTCTCACCATTGAAAGAATGGTGGAGGATTATATGAGTGACCGCATCCAAGTAGGCACGTCACACAGTCCGTACTTATACTGGCAGGAAAAAGTGGAAATTTGGAGGCCCTTGCACAAACTGGCTTTATTCTACCTAAGTTGCCCTCCCACAAGTGTGTACTCCGAAAGAGTGTTTAGTGCCGCCGCTCACCTTGTCAGCAATCGGCGTACGAGGTTACATCCAGAAAATGTGGAGAAGATGATGTTCATTAAAATGAATTATAATCAATTCCTCCGTGGAGACATTCACCAGCAGCAATTGCCTCCACAAAGTACACAGGGTGCTGAGATGGTGGATTCCAGTGGGGACGAATTGATAATCTGTGAGGAGGGGGATGTACACGGTGATATATCGGAGGATGATGATGAGGTGGACATCTTGCCTCTGTAGAGCCAGTTTGTGCAAGGAGAGATTAATTGCTTCTTTTTTGGGGGGGGTCCAAACCAACCCGTCATATCAGTCACAGTCGTGTGGCAGACCCTGTCACTGAAATGATGGGTTGGTTAAAGTGTGCATGTCCTGTTTATACAACATAAGGGTGGGTGGGAGGGCCCAAGGACAATTCCATCTTGCACCTCTTTTTTCTTTTCTTTTTCTTTGCGTCATGTGCTGTTTGGGGAGGGTTTTTTGGAAGGGCCATCCTGCGTGACACTGCAGTGCCACTCCTAGATGGGCCCGGTGTTTGTGTCGGCAACTAGGGTCGCTTATCTTACTCACACAGTCAGCTACCTCATTGCGCCTCTTTTTTTCTTTGCGTCATGTGCTGTTTGGGGAGGGTTTTTTGGAAGGGACATCCTGCGTGACACTGCAGTGCCACTCCTAGATGGGCCCGGTGTTTGTGTCGGCCACTAGGGTCGCTTATCTTACTCACACAGTCAGCTACCTCATTGCGCCTCTTTTTTTCTTTGCGTCATGTGCTGTTTGGGGAGGGTTTTTTGGAAGGGACATCCTGCGTGACACTGCAGTGCCACTCCTAGATGGGCCCGGTGTTTGTGTCGGCCACTAGGGTCGCTTATCTTACTCACACAGTCAGCTACCTCATTGCGCCTCTTTTTTTCTTTGCGTCATGTGCTGTTTGGGGAGGGTTTTTTGGAAGGGACATCCTGCGTGACACTGCAGTGCCACTCCTAGATGGGCCCGGTGTTTGTGTCGGCCACTAGGGTCGCTTATCTTACTCACACAGTCAGCTACCTCATTGCGCCTCTTTTTTTCTTTGCGTCATGTGCTGTTTGGGGAGGGTTTTTTGGAAGGGACATCCTGCGTGACACTGCAGTGCCACTCCTAGATGGGCCCGGTGTTTGTGTCGGCCACTAGGGTCGCTTATCTTACTCACACAGCTACCTCATTGCGCCTCTTTTTTTCTTTGCGTCATGTGCTGTTTGGGGAGGGTTTTTTGGAAGGGCCATCCTGCGTGACACTGCAGTGCCACTCCTAGATGGGCACGGTGTTTGTGTCGGCCACTAGGGTCGCTTATCTTACTCACACAGCTACCTCATTGCGCCTCTTTTTTTCTTTGCGTCATGTGCTGTTTGGGGAGGGTTTTTTGGAAGGGCCATCCTGCGTGACACTGCAGTGCCACTCCTAGATGGGCACGGTGTTTGTGTCGGCCACTAGGGTCGCTTAGCTTAGTCATCCAGCGACCTAGGTGCAAATTTTAGGACTAAAAATAATATTGTGAGGTGTGAGGTATTCAGAATAGACTGAAAATGAGTGGAAATTATGGTTTTTGAGGTTAATAATACTTTGGGATCAAAATGACCCCCAAATTCTATGATTTAAGCTGTTTTTTAGGGTTTTTTGAAAAAAAACACCCGAATCCAAAACACACCCGAATCCGACAAAAAAAATTCGGTGAGGTTTTGCCAAAACGCGGTCGAACCCAAAACACGGCCGCGGAACCGAACCCAAAACCAAAACACAAAACCCGAAAAATTTCAGGCGCTCATCTCTAGTTCTGGTGTGCACTGGCTCCTCCCTCCATGCCCCTCCTCCAGACCTCAGTTAGAGAAACTGTGCTCAGAAGAGCTGACAGTACAAGGAAAGGATTTTGGTAATCCAGGGCAAGATTCATACCAGCCACACCAATCACACCGTATAACATGTGATAACAACCAGTTAACAGTATTACAAATAACAGAGCATCAGGTCAAACCCTGATGCAACCATAACTTAACCCTTATTGAAGCAATAACTATATACAAGTATTGCAGAAGAAGTCCGCACTTGGGACGGGCGCCCAGCATCCACTACGGACTACGAGAAATAGATTTACCGGTAAGTAAAATCTTATTTTCTCTAACGTCCTAGTGGATGCTGGGGACTCCGTAAGGACCATGGGGATTATACTAAAGCTCCCAAACGGGCGGGAGAGTGCGGATGACTCTGCAGCACCGATTGAGCAAACACAAGGTCCTCCTCAGCCAGGGTTTCAAACTTGTAAAACTTTGCAAAAGTGTTTGAACCTGACCAAGTAGCCGCTCGGCAAAGCTGTAATGCCGAGACCCCTCGGGCAGCCGCCCAAGAAGGGCCCACCTTCCTTGTGGAATGGGCCTTAACTGATTTTGGCAGCGGCAATCCAGCCGCAGAATGAGCCTGCTGAATCATGTTACAGATCCAGTGAGCAATAGTTTGCTTTGAAGCAGGAGCACCAAGCTTGTTGGAAGCATACAGGATAAACAAAGACTGTTTTCCTGACCCTAGCCGTTCTGGCTACATAAACCTTCAAAGCCCTGACCACATCAAGTAACTCGGAATCCTCCAAGTCAGTAGTAGCCACAGGCACCACAATAGGTTGGTTTATATGAAAGGATAAAACCACTTTCGGCAGAAATTGTGGACAGGTCCGCAATTCTGCTCTATCCGCATGAAAAACCAGATAGGGGCTTTTATGTGACAAAGCCGCCAACTCTGACACACGGCTAGCCGAAGCCAAGGCTAATAGCATGACCACCTTCCACGTGAGATATTTCAACTCCACCGTTTTGAGTGGTTCAAACCAGTGGGATTTCAGGAAACTCAACACTACGTTAAGATCCCAAGGTGCCACTGGAAGCACAAAAGGGGGCTGAATATGCAGCACTCCCTTTACAAACGTCTGAACTTCAGGTAAAGAAGCCAACTCCTTTTGAAAGAAAATGGATAGGGCCGAAATCTGGACCTTAATGGAACCCAATTTTAGGCCCAAATTCACTCCGGACTGTAGGAAGTGAAGGAAACGGCCCAGCTGGAATTCCTCCGTAGGAGCATTCCTGGCCTCACACCAAGCAACATATTTTCGCCATATACGGTGATAATGTTGAGCTGTCACGTCCTTCCTAGCCTTTATCAGCGTAGGAATTACCTCATCCGGAATGCCTTTCTCTGCTAGGATCCGGCGTTCAACCGCCGTGCCGTCAAACGTAGCCGCGGTAAGTCTTGGAACAGACAGGGCCCCTGTTGCAACAAGTCCTGTCTTAGAGGAAGAGGCCACGGGTCCTCTGTGAGCATTTCTTGCAGATCTGGATACCAAGTCCTTCGTGGCCAATCTGGAACAATGAGTATTGTTCTCACTCCTCTTTTTCTTATTATCCTCAGCACCTTGGGTATGAGAGGAAGAGGACGAAATACATAGACCGACTGGAACACCCACGGTGTCACCAGGGCGTCTACAGCTATCGCCTGAGGGTCTCTTGACCTGGCGCAATACCTCTGTAGCTTTTTGTTGAGGCGGGATGCCATCATGTCCACCTGTGGCAGTTCCCACCGACTTGTAATCTGTGAGACTTCCTGATGAAGTCCCCACTCTCCCGGGTGGAGGTCGTGTCTGCTGAGGAAGTCTGCTTCCCAGTTGTCCACTCCCGGGATGAACACTGCTGACAGTGCGCTTACGTGATTCTCCGCCCAGCGAAGAATTCTGGTGGCTTCCGCCATCGCCACTCTGCTCCTTGTGCCGCCTTGGCAGTTTACATGAGCCACTGCGGTGATGTTGTCTGACTGAATCAGAACCGGTTGGTCGCGAAGCAGGGTCTCCGCTTGACGTAGGGCGTTGTATATGGCCCTTAGTTCCAGGATGTTGATGTGAAGGCAAGTCTCTTGACTTGACCACAGACCTTGGAAATTTCTTCCCTGTGTGACTGCACCCCAACTTGCGTCCGTGGTCACCAGGACCCAGTCCTGAATGCCGAATCTGCGGCCCTCGAGAAGGTGAGCGCTTTGCAGCCACCACAGGAGTGACACTCTAGCCCTGGGGGATAGGGTGATTAACCGATGCATCTGAAGATGTGATCCGGACCACTTGTCCAGTAAGTCCCATTGAAAAGTCCTCGCATAGAACCTGCCGAAGGGAATGGCCTCGTATGATGCCACCATCTTTCCCAGGACACGAGTGCAGTGATGCACTGACACCTGTTTTGGTTTTAATAGGTTCCTGACCAGTGTCACGAGCTCCTGAGCTTTCTCCATCGGGAGATAAACCCTTTTCTGGTCTGTGTCTAGAATCATGCCCAGGAAAGGCAGACGAGTCGTAGGAACCAACTGAGACTTTGGAATATTTAGAATCCAGCCGTGTTGCCGTAACACTTCCAGAGAAAGTGAGACGCTGATCGGCAACTGCTCTCTTGATCTCGCTGTTATGAGGAGATCGTCCAAGTATGGGATAATTGTGACTCCTTGCTTCCGCAGGAGTACCATCATTTCCGCCATTACCTTGGTAAATATTCTCGGTGCCGTGGAGAGACCAAACGGCAACGTCTGAAATTGGTAATGACAATCCTGTACCACAAATCTCAGGTACGCCTGATGAGGTGGATAAATGGGGACATGAAGGTATGCATCCTTTATGTCCAGAGACACCATAAAATCCCCCCCTTCCAGGCTTGCGATGACCGCTCTCAGCGATTCCATCTTGAACTTGAACCTTTTCAGGTATATGTTCAGGGATTTTAAATTCAATATAGGTCTGACCGAACCGTCCAGTTTCGGGACTACAAACATGGTCGAATAATAACCCCTTCCTTGTTGAAGGAGGGGAACCTTGACCACCACCTGTTGAAGATAAAATTTGTGAATTGCAGTTAACACTATTTCCCTCTCGTGGGGGGAAGCTGGCAGGGCCAATTTGAGGTATCAGTGAGGGGGCATCTCCTCGAATTCCAGCTTGTATCCCTGAGACACAATATCTATTGCCCAGGGATCCAACTGGGAGTGAACCCACTTGTGGCTGAAATTTCGAAGACGTGCCCCCACCGGGCCTAGCTCCGCCTGTGGAGCCCCAGCGTCATGCAGTGGATTTTGTAGAGGCCGGGGAGGACTTCGGTTCCTGGGAACTAGCTGTGTTGTGCAGCTTCTTTCCTCTGCCTCTGGCAAGAAAGGACGCACCTCGGACTTTCTTGTTTTTCTGTGATCGAAAGGACTGCATTTGATAATAAGGTGCTCTCTTAGGCTGTGAGGAAACATATGGCAAAAAATTTGACTTTCCAGCAGTAGCTGTGGAGACCAGGTCCGAGAGACCCTCCCCAAACAATTCCTCACCCTTGTAAGGTAAAACCTCCATATGCCTTTTTGAGTCGGCATCACCTGTCCATTGCCGAGTCCACAGGACCCTTCTGGAAGAAATTGACATAGCATTTATTCTAGAACCCAGTAGACTAATGTCTCTTTGAGCATCTCTCATATATAGGACAGCGTCTTTAATATGCCCCAAGGTCAACAATATAGTATCCTTGTCTAAGGTATCAATTTCCTCAGACACGGTATCCGTCCATGCTGCTACCGCACTACACACCCAGGCCGACGCGATCGCCGGCCTCAGTAAGGTACCTGAATGTGTATAAATGGACTTCAGGGTAACCTCCTGTTTGTGATCCGCAGCATCTTTGAGGGTAGCCGTATCCTGTGACGGCAGGGCTACTTTCTTGGATAAGCATGTTAAAGCTTTGTCCACCTTAGGGGAGGATTCCCAGCGTAACCTGTCCGTTGGCAGGAAAGAATACGCCATAAGAATCCTTTTGGAAATCTGCAGTTTTTTTATCTGGAGATTCCCAAGCCTTTTCACATAACTCATTTAGCTCGTGTGAAGGGGGAAAGGTTACCTCCGGCTTCTTTTCCCCATACATATGAACCCTCTTGTCAGGGACTGGGGTTTCCTCTGTGATGTGCAACACATCCTTAATTGCTATAATCATATAACGGATGGATTTAGCCAATTTAGGCTGTAACTTTGCATCATCGTAATCGACACTGGAGTCAGAATCCATGTCGGTATCTGTGTCAACATTTTGGAATAGTGGGCGCTTCTGAGACCCTGACGGCCTCTGCGACATAGGATCAGGCACGGGTTGGGACCCTGACTGTCCTGAGGCTTCAGCTTTTTCTAACCTTTTATGCAAGGAATTAACATTATCATTTAAAACCTTCCACATATCCATCCAATCAGGTGTCGGCGCCGTCGGCGGAGACACCACATTCATTTGCTCCCGCTCTGATTCCACATAGCCAGGCCCGGCGCTACCCGCTCAGCAAAGGGATGCAAAGCAGGTAGGCGCCAGGGTTGGAGAGGCGCCTACCTGCTTTGCATCCCCGCTGCTGCGCCGGGGCCCCTACTGCTGCTGCCGGCTGCTGTGCCCCCCCTCCTGACAGTAGGTGTGTGTTGCAAACCTTGTCAGCCCTCTCGCTACAAGTCCGGAGAGGCCGGGGGGCGGGGCCTTCACGGGAGACTTCAAGGCAGCCTGTGTGCACACTGAGATGCCGTCTGAAGCAGGGCTTTGCTTCCCTGTGGCTGGCCCCTCCCACCACACTCAGCAGTGTGTATCATCAGCCCAGCAGCAGCAGCAGCAGCTCCTCAGCTCTCACTGGGTGTTCCCTCCCACACTGTCCTCAGGTCAGCTCTATGTACTGTGGCACTGGGTGTAATATGGAAGGGGGGGGCTGTGTATAAGAATATGTAAGCTGGTACAGAGTGTAATATAGGGGAGGGGGGTATGTGTGCTGTGTATAGTGTCATGTGTAGGGTGTAATATGGGGGGGGGGGCTGTGTCTAATGCCATGTGCTGGGTGTAATATGGGGGGGCTGTGTATAATGTCATGTGCTGGGTGCAATATGGGGGGGGCTGTGTATAATGTCATGTGCTGGGTGCAATATGGGGGGGGGGGCTGTGTATAATGTCATGTGCTGGGTGCAATATGGGGGGGGCTGTGTATAATGTCATGTGCTGGGTGCAATATGGGGGGGGGCTGTGTATAATGTCATGTGCTGGGTGCAATATGGGGGGGCTGTGTATAATGTCATGTGCTGGGTGTAATGTGGGGGGCACTGTGTATATGTGTGTAAGCGGCACTGGTACAGGGGGCGTTACGTGTGTAAGCGGCACTGGTACAGGGGGCGTTAGGTGTGTAAGCGGCACTGGTACAGGGGGCGTTACGTGTGTAAGCGGCACTGGTACAGGGGGCGTTACGTGTGTAAGCGTCACTGGTACAGGGGGCGTTACGTGTGTAAGCGGCACTGGTACAGGGGGCGTTACGTGTGTAAGCGTCACTGGTACAGGGGGCGTTACGTGTGTAAGCGTCACTGGTACAGGGGGCGTTACGTGTGTAAGCGTCACTGGTACAGGGGGCGTTACGTGTGTAAGCGTCACTGGTACAGGGGGCGTTATGTGTGTAAGCGGCACTGGTACAGGGGGCGTTATGTGTGTAAGCGGCACTGGTACAGGGGGCGTTACGTGTGTAAGCGTCACTGGTACAGGGGGCGTTACGTGTGTAAGCGGCACTGGTACAGGGGGCGTTACGTGTGTAAGCGTCACTGGTACAGGGGGGGCGTTACGTGTGTAAGTGTCACTGGTACAGGGTGGCGTTACGTGTGTAAGTGTCACTGGTACAGGGGGGGCGTTACGTGTGTAAGTGTCACTGGTACAGGGGGCGTTACGTGTGTAAGCGGCACTGGTACAGGGGGCGTTACGTGTGTAAGCGGCACTGGTACAGGGGGCGTTACGTGTGTAAGCGTCACTGGTACAGGGGGCGTTATGTGTGTAAGCGGCACTGGTACAGGGGGCGTTATGTGTGTAAGCGGCACTGGTACAGGGGGCGTTACATGTGTAAGCGGCACTGGTACAGGGGGCGTTATGTGTGTAAGCGGCACTGGTACAGGTGGCGTTACATGTGTAAGCGGCACTGGTACAGGGGGCGTTATGTGTGTAAGCGGCACTGGTACAGGGGGCGTTATGTGTGTAAGCGGCACTGGTAGAGGGGGCGTTACATGTGTAAGCGGCACTGGTACAGAGGGTGTTACGTGTGTAAGCGGCACTGGTACAGGGGGCGTTATGTGTGTAAGCGGCACTGGTACAGGTGGCGTTACATGTGTAAGCGGCACTGGTACAGAGGGTGTTACGTGTGTAAGCGGCACTGGTACAGGGGGCGTTATGTGTGTAAGCGGCACTGGTACAGGGGGTGTTACGTGTGTAAGCGTCACTGGTACAGGGGGCGTTACGTGTGTAAGCGGCACTGGTACAGGTGGCGTTACGTGTGTAAGCGGCACTGGTACAGGGGGCGTTATGTGTGTAAGCGGCACTGGTACAGGGGGCGTTATGTGTGTAAGCGGCACTGGTACAGGTGGCGTTACATATGTAAGCGGCACTGGTACAGGGGGCGTTATGTGTGTAAGCGGCACTGGTACAGGGGGCGTTATGTGTGTAAGCGGCACTGGTACAGGGGGCGTTACGTGTGTAAGCGGCACTGGTACAGGGGGCGTTACGTGTGTAAGCGTCACTGCTGTAGGGGGAGTTACATGTGTAAGTGCCACTACTACAGTGGACGTTGTGTATAAGTGGAACTACCACAGGGGGCGTTATGTGTGTAAGCGTCACTACTACAGGGAGAATTATGCGTAAAAGCATTGTGTGCTCTGTCCCTTTTTAAAGTATGGGAGGGCGCAAATTTATAGTTTGCAGGGAGGCGCCAGACACCCTAGCACCGGCCCTGCACATAGCCTTCCTCATCAGACATGTCGACACAAGCGTACCGACACACCACACACACAGGGAATGCCCTTTTTGAAGACAATTCCCCCATAAGGCCCTTTGGAGAGACAGAGAGAGAGTATGCCAGCACACATCCCAGCGCTATAAACCCAGGAATAACACAGTAACTTAATGTTAACCCAGTAGCTGCTGTTTATATATTGTTTTTTGCGCCTAATTATGTGCCCCCCCTCTCTTTTTACCCTTTTCTACCGTGTATCTGCAGGGGAGAGCCTGGGGAGCTTCCTCTCAGCGGAGCTGTGGAGAAAAAATGGCGCTGGTGAGTGTGGAGGAAGAAGCTCCGCCCCCTCGGCGGCGGGCTTCTGTCCCGCTTAAATATGCAATTTTTGGCGGGGGCTCATACATATATACAGTGCCCAGCTGTATATATGTTTAACTAATGCCAAAAGAGGTCCCAAATACTGCCCAGGGTGCCCCCCTGCGCCCTGCACCCTTACAGTGACCGGAGTATGTGAGGTGTGTGGGAGCAATGGCGCACAGCTGCAGTGCTGTGCGTTACCTCAGTGAAGAACGGAGTCTTCTGCTGCCTGTGAAGTCTTCTTTGCTTCTCATACTCACCCGGCTTCTGTCTTCCGGCTCTGCGAGGGGGACGGCGGCGCGGCTCTGGGATCGGACGGCGAGGGTGAGATCCTGCGTACGATCCCTCTGGAGCTAATGGTGTCCAGTAGCCTAAGAAGCAGGACCTATCTGCAGAGAGTAGGGCTGCTTCTCTCCCCTCAGTCCCACGATGCAGGGAGTCTGTTACCAGCAGAGCTCCCTGAAAATAAAAAACCTAACAAAATACTTTCTCTCAGCAAACTCAGGAGAGCTCACTGAAAAGCACCCAGCTCGTCTGGGCATAGTATCAAACTGAGGTCTGGAGGAGGGGCATAGAGGGAGGAGCCAGTGCACACCAGGAACTAAATTCTTTCTTAAAGTGCCCATGTCTCCTGCGGAGCCCGTCTATCCTCATGGTCCTTACGGAGTCCCCAGCATCCACTAGGACATTAGAGAAATGATAACGAGGCACAAGAGTGTCTTTGACTAGAATGGATGATGATAACGAGGCACAGGGGTGTCAGAGACTAGAATGGATGATGATAATGAGGCACAGGAGTGCAAGAAACTGATGACTGATGATAACGAGGCACAGGAGTGTAAGAGACTAGAATGGATGGTGATAATGAGGCACAGGAGGGTCAGAGACTTGAATGGGTGATGATAACGAGGCACAGGAGTTTCAGAGACTTGAATGGATGATGATAACGAGGCACAGGAAGAAACTGATGGCTGATGAGCGCTACACTGGGTCTAATCAGTAGAAGAGCCGGCATGTGATAGATGGGGATGCATTCGGCATCCTAGAGGTCGGGATGCCAGCGGTCACATGACCGACGCCGGAATCCCAACACCACTCAGGAGACCGCCGCTGGAAGATAGCCGACATCCTGAAGGTAAGTATAGTGGACCTGAAGGAACTCGGCAGGGAGGTTGTTCCAAACATCTTGGAGAACTAACCCCAGATCTGTGGATGTAGGTTTGCTCAGATCCTTCTGTCTCTTCATGTAATCCCAGACAGACTCCATGATAATGAGATCAGGGCTCTGTGGGGACCATATCATCACTTCCAGCACTCCTTGTTCTTCTTTATGCTGAATATAGTTCTTAATGGCATGTTTGCATGTTTGGGGTCATTGTCCGCCTGCAGAGTACATTTGGAGTCAATCAGAAGCCTCCCTGATGGTACTGTATGTTGGATAAGTACCTGTCTGTATTTCTCAGCGGCTCTTCCTCTGCGTCCTTTAAAGAACTACTCGATAAAAAGTTGGAAGGTTGTCTGAAGTCCATTTTTATAGGCTCCAGGGTCGTTATCCTATTAGCCTCGGCTTGGGTGGCTCGAGCAATGGAGACTTGGGACCCTACTCAGTACGGATTGCAAATTCTGCTAAAAAGGGGGCCGCCCATTGCAGGGCAAGGCCGCACATCATGCTACCCGCCACCCATCGACTGCGACCACGCTCTAATTGTGATCGCACTGCAATTAGTGCTTGGTCGCAGAAACTAGGGAAGCCTAGTCCCGTCGCCATTTTTTTAGGTCGGAGCAGCTGCATGTGACGACATGCAGCCATCCCGAAAACGCTGCCTACACACCTCCATTTCCCCTGCGCCGCCCCCGTAATGGTTCACAAACGCCCCCGCCCACCCCGCGAATGCCCCTGCAATCAGGCAGAGGCATTCACAGTTAATGCGCGCTGACCGATGGGACCGGCGCGAGTGCACTGCAACCTTATCTCAGAAATTGCGGTCTGAATAAGTCCCTGTGGCCGGCAAACTCATTGAGGGCCTACACAGCGATTCGTCCAGGAATTCCCTTCTGGAATTGGCGGAACGCTTTGTGGTGCAGCTGAATGTGTGAGGTCGGGCAAGATGGCACTCAGGTGGCTTCCAAAGTTTCAGCTACGACTGGCTCGGCCCAAATGGCTCTTTGGCTCCGCTCTTGAACTGTGTATTCAGAATCAAAACATTCCTTGGAAGCTCTTCCTTTTGGTGAGGGCTTTCTCTTTGGACCAGAGCTGGATAACATTTTTACCCAAGCTACCGACGGTAAAACCACTTTTCTTCCAGTCAGAGGGCGGTTGCTCCAGGGTGGGGCAATTTGTTCTCTTGTTCTTTAACCCAGAGCACCAACCTAATCCGGTGAACGGGGAAGAGATATTTGCCTAGATCACACAAAATGCATATCTCCCAACTGCCCCGATTTTCGTGGGACAGTCCCGTTTTTTGGGGACTATCCCGCTGTCCCACCCGTGGGCCACAGTGTCCCGCGATGGGGGGGCAGTTGGGAGACTCTGTCTCTCGCTGCCCTGCTTAGCAGAGTAGCGGTGAATAGACACTGTACGCATGCGCACTGCATCTATTCATAGGTGACAGAAGGAGAGGGGGCATGCCAACAGCTCAGAGAGCGCTGGGCGTGCCCCCTCAGTGACAAAAACGGTTGCTTGCGATCACGGCACTCCCGTGAAGCCATGCGCCCTTTCCGTCAAGTCACGCCCCCTTTCAGAAATCAGGCATGGCTCCGCCGCACAGATGTCCCTCTTCCCCTGCAGCCAATGTTGAGAGGTATGCAAAATGTGGTCACCACCGCTAACTACCGCTCAGGCCTACTGCCTGCACGTGCCCTCAGGCCTAATGTCTGGCAGCCTGGTGGTCTAGCGAGGAGTGAAAGTAGGGGGTGAGGACCCAGGGATGCCTACCAGTAACGTTGGGAGAGGCTGCAGCTGGGAGCTTCATCAGCTCTTTTGCATCCCACACACTGTAGTTCTCTCCACCGGTCTTCAGCTTCTTCCTTTGCTTCCGCCGTTGGCCGCCATCTTCCACGCTCCATCGGATCTTCTATTGCCACTGCCGAGGATTCCACCGCACCTCTTCTTCCGCCACCCGCTCTTCTTTCTTCAGGAGCTCTTCCCTGCTCCCTCTCCAGCACCCGACTGAGCTCTCACGCTCGCAGCATCTAATATAAGATGCTGGGAGGGGCAAAGCTATGATGTGGCAAGCTCCAATTGGTTCACTGCGGCTGCTCCTGATTGGCCACCGGCTCGCGACCGTGACACAAAAAGCTGTAGAGAGCTGCTGCGCCCTAGACGGCCGCAGTGATGGTATCTGATGGATGTCGCTCAACAACCAGTACAGTAGCAACAAGAAAGATTAGATAACACTTCTGCGCACATCACACGTCACGTATAAAAATGGAGTCTTATGAAAACATCTCTAAAATGTTCAATCGTGTTGAATAATCAGAAATGGTGCTGAATGTATCTTTTAAAGTCTAACGTCCCTCAAAAAAGAAGAGATGAAAGGACTGATCGTGTAGTAGGTTTATTCTAAAGTTTTTCTTTTGTAAACTCTTCTTATGTAGATACAAGTATTCGTACCATACTCACGTAAAAACTTGGTGATATCCTCATATAAAGGTATCTTTTTGGTCTTACGTCCCGTGCTGCTCGATGAAGTGCCCCTCAACGGGAGTATGTCTCTCAAATCCTCAAGAAAAAAAAAAGGGGGGGGGGGGAGGGAAATACCGACCAATCATGTAATACGCTCTGAACAAATGGATTCCTCCCTATCATAAATATGGCTTCCCCTTTTAGTTGATAACAATGAGAGTACCGTACTCACATCTGTACATAAGTGTGGACACACATAAAGGTATCTTTCAGTCCAGCTTCTCAATCCCCTATTGAACATTTTACCATCCCATATACACCTGTCAGGATATTCAAAGAAAATACAGGACTGGTATAAGTATAGGGCATACCCAACTCACAGCATGGTACGTGGGAATGTGTCCATAAAGGTTTCTTTTTAATGTTTTTGTTCCTCTTGACCGCAATCCACAATCTCCAGACCTCATATGTGGTTGAATGTGTATGCAAAAAGAAGGGGATTTCGTCAGGAACAGGGATGAGTGTATAACATTTTTGTTTAATAAAAAGTGAACATAAGAATAATCCAAAATATTTAAAAATTATTTTTGAAAACTGGGTACCCCGGTCACTAATTGGGTAGATGGAATTACAGAATTGAGGGGAAAGAATATTGTCCGGACTATCTCACCTCAAATAAAGTGACACAAAAAGTTTCCCAGTACTCCTGGCCCTCACTCCAGCGCGTTTCGACTGAAGTCTTTTTCAAGGTGTCCATTGAGGGCAACTGCACAGGTATTTATTCCTGGGGACAGGATATCCTGTCTGATGGGCGGAGTTAGGATATAATTTTTCTAAACTTAGTCGTCCACCATGGAACGGTGTAAACAATATAAAGGCTGAGGACCTCCCGAGCAGCATTAAGGTCCATGTTCGATTGTAGACAGGTGAACAGGTATGTGATTGGCTTGCGATCGGCACCAGTTTTTGAATGCTGACAGCTGATTAGATGACTCCGAATGCTTGCAAATTCGTTCTCATCCATATCAGCGCTGGGTATACTGAACTAGCGTCTTCTGAAATGGTGCCGCCCGCCGGGAAAGGCCGTGATGGGGACAGGTGAGTGCCCTCCTGCATTTCTGCTGCGGGGTACCCACCTACAAGCGCACACTGAGATCCCTGCAGCTCAAGTACATGGGAGCTTTTTCCTAAAATGCATCGTACTGAGATGGACTGCATCTGTGTCCAAATTCACAGCCGAAAAAAGTGCTTTCACTACAAGTCCACAACTGCAGAGACATATACAAAGTGGCGTGTTGGTTGGCATTGGCACCAAGCATACTTCAGGCATGCAATGGATTCATGTACACCCAATTTTTTGAAAAAAAATACATGAACGAAACACAAAAAGAGCGAAGGTACAAGCAAAATAAACATCTTGCCAAAAGGCCACATGTAAAAGCGAATAATATAGGGGGTCATTCAGACCGCATGCTACGTTTTTTTGCAGTGCTGCGATCAGTCCAGAACTGCGTATGCTCTGTAATGCGCAGGCGCGTCCCCCCCCCCCCCCCCCCCCCCCCCGGCGACGGGGATTGCTGGAGAGCGACGGACTTACCAAAGAAAGCTATCGCACCAGCGATCGCAAGAAGATTGACTGGAAGAGGCTGTTTGTGGGTGTCAACTGACCGTTTCCAGGTAGTGTCCGAAGAAACGCAGGCGTGTCCAGCCGTTTTAAGGGAGGGTTCCTGACGTCAGCTCCAGGCCGGATCATCGCAGCGGCTGAGTAAGTCCTGAGCTGTGAAGAGACTGCAGCTCTCTGCACATGCATTCGCACCCCTGCACAGTGACTACCCCCTCCCCCTATAGGCGGCGACTGCCTGATCGAATCAGTGCAAAAAACGCCTGCTTGCGACCAGGTCTGAATCAGGACCATATTCCCTGCCTAATTAACAGCCCATAGGGTAATCTTTGTGTACATGGCATGGGTTAGAACTGAACACATTGTGCTCATCACTAGTTACGGGTTAGTTTTGTATACAGTACTTGGCCCGATATTTTGCTTTATGTTCTACTTGGCAGAGATGCTGATCGGTTTTCTGAAGTTCCTAACTTGCTCTGAAGGCCCCTGTTGTATGAGCGTTCCATGGTGGAGCACTATGGCACAGTGGTTAGTATTGCTGAGTTCTAGCACTGTGTGGGTTTGTGTGTTCTCCGCACATCCACGTGTGGTCCCTCTTGATGTGTTTTTGTGCGTCGAAGGTAAAATATAGTGTAAGCTCCACTGGGGCAGAGACTGGTTTCAATTCTAAAATATTTTCTGTAAAGTGCTGAATAATAACAGTAATAGATCCCCCCCTAGTGATTAGTTCATGTATTTACACTACATGTAAGATTTCCTCTGCAATAAATAGCTTGAAATAATCTGCCGTGTGCTATTAGAATACACAAAGAGAAGTGACAAGTCTCTAGAACAGTGGTTCTCAAACTCTGTCCTCAGGACCCCACACGGTTCATGTTTTCCATGTCACCCAGCAGCTGCACTGTGTATCACCAACTGTCACATTTTAAAAATCTACAGGTGACCTGCAAAACATGAACCATGTGGGGTCCCGAGGACTGAGTTTGAGAACCTGTGCTCTAGAACAACTGAGGTCTTCACCTATAACATCCGCCTTTCCCTTATAGCTGAACATGCTCACTGGTATTCATATGCTGCCGGGACTACTTCTCCACATAGCAGGCTTATGATGACCACTTACTTATTGCTGTAATTTATAGATGGACTGGACCCTAAACCTCCCAGCAACTGATGAGTGGATATCAGGACTTCGCTGCGCACCGCCATACTGGACTTGTGCCTTGGCCTGAATGGAGGCATTGCCTCGTGGCATATCCCCCATTTTTTACATTTTGGGGGTGTGCCTAGCACTCCCCGAGCAGCTGGGCAGCCCCCAGTCCCATCTCCCTGCACTGTTTAGATGCCACGCACACACGCACGCCATCTATTCAGGGATCACCCGCTGTTTTGCTGTGCAGAGCAGCGGTGCTCAAAGGCTCCCCAAACTTCTCCTCCTCACACCCGCAGGGCATTAGGACAGTGTCTGAGATGGGGACAATAGGGAGCTATGGTCTAACATAGTCAGACAGAGGCTATAATCCCTGTCAACAGGCACAACCGTCTGTAGCATGGCACTTAGAATCCTGATTGGTTGGCATTTTATCTCTCTCCAAGGCTTGATACATCTGCCCCCCGGAACAGACATTGAGAACGAATACTATACAGAATTGCACTATGCCGGGTTTGCCAGTTTTAATAATTGGGATATAGTTCTTGGCAATGGTTTCCAGTGACAGATCAGTAAGAGCCGCGGCTAGGTCTGCACAATGGTTTTCCACGTGGTACAGATAAAGATTGTCAATTACATCTGAAGAGCCGGCGGCTGCTTGAATCCTTTACGATCTGGAAATTCTGGTTAGGAAATATCTTCAGTCTCCTCTTTCCTGTTATGACATATAACTGATCTGTGGTCAGGACCTCTTTCAACCTGTAACGTTTATATCCTTCTCAAAAAAAAGTGTCGGGACAAGCCTCTTCTAACCACTAATGCTGAGGACGGGGGAGGCAGCGGCACAGAATGGGTCCTGCGAAATGGTGATTTCACAAAAAGAGGAAGCCTGTGCTACTTACCTGGCCTAGGATGGGTGTACACATATCCTGTGGTCAGATCTGCATTCAAATCAAAGAAGGTAGCTGTGGCTGGAGACCCGGTTGGCCACATGGTTAATGGCGGCGCCGCGCTGAAGGGGTTAACCCTCCATGCCCGGCGCCATCTTACAGAGACGATAGGCGCTTGGCACCGATTTTTAAATAACATGTCATATGTAGTGCTCTGTGCACAGCTGTAGGATTACATGTTTAAATGTATTTATATTTACGATGTGGTCACATGTATTTTAAAGGGAAAAATGCACTTACTATATGTGACTGAATAAGGATCCCCTACCTTCTGTGACTAGTAATACCCCTTTTCCACCTACTGAGCACGGGTCGCAGCCAGGAGCCTGACACTGGTGCTACCTGGCTGCGGCCCGTGCTCAGCCCCCTTTCCCACTGCGCTCATCAACCCGGCATATTGCCAGGTTGGTGACGCTGCTAGTGACGCGGCAGGGGCAGCGCTGGGAGATCACATGATCTCCCAGCGCCGCCCTTCCATACAGTGTAAACGGGAGCCATGTCGCATCGACACGGCTCCCATTTACACTACAGCCTTAACCGGATCATTCCCGTGTCCTACCCAGTTAGTTACCTGGGTAGGATTCACCAGTCACTTGATCTGGGTTTTTGCCGGGGGAACTCTTTTCCACTTGCAAAAATTCAGGTAAATGCGCGCCCCCGTGCATTTACCCATGTTTTTTGAGCTAGTGGAAAAGGGGTATAAATGGAATGCTAATTGCCCTCTCCTAGCAGATCTGGTGAATGACAAAACCTTTAGATGTTGGACAGTGCTGAGCAGGTAAATGCTGGGAGTGTGAGTTCCTTAGACGGGTGTAGTATGGTTTGCCGGCGGTCGGGGGCCCGACGACCAGCATACTGGCACCGGAAACCTGACCGCCGGCATACCGACTGCCGGCTGGGCGAGTGCAAATGAGCCCTTTGCGGGCTCGCGCGCTCACCACGCTGTGGGCACGGTGTCGCGCTATCTATTCTCCCTCCAGGGGGTCATGGACCCCAAAGAGGAAGAAAAGATGTCGGTATCCCGGCATTAGGTATTCCAGCGCTGGTATGGTGGTCGCTGGGAGCCCGGCCGCTGGCAACCTGAAGACCACCCCCTTAGACTAAGGCGTTAATCACATGTAAAGTGTTATGGGGATTGGTATGGGTTTAGTACCTGTATTTATTTATGTAGCTGGTTTGATTTATATACGAATCCTGAGTGGTAGATGTAGGAAGGATGAAGAACATTTGTTTGTGAAATCAGATACAAACAGTATTTTGAAGCTACAGTGTGTGATAAATGTATAATTTGAAGTGTAAACTGCCAGGTGGTAAGCAATGGAGTTTAAATGACACCAAACTGTGTGTGACAGGAAGGAGGAAATTGCTTCATACACTTATATCCTTTTAAAATTTAATTTTATTTATATTTTGTAAGATATCCTGATTGGATGGAAAGCACTCTGGGTGGGTTTCCCCCTGTGTTATGTGTATTGGAGTAAGATAAAAGGAGGGCTGCTGCCCTGTGTAAAGGTGTATTATACCATCTTCTTTCTGCTGTAAACATCTGTATTGCTGAGTTCTTTTCAGAACTATTTGGGTAAATAAACATCTGATGCCTCAAGACGACTGCTTCATCTTGTGACCTGCAGGGCTATGCCATACATAGCTCCGTTTTCCGGCTGTCCAGGGAACACCCTGCATCTCCAACCTCCGTCTCCTGCCAGCTACCGTGCAGATGCTTGGTCAAGCGACCAGTGGGGATCAGTCAACACCACACAGGTGTGGTAGGGCAGCGTGTCGATGCATACAGAGCAGAACCGTTGTTCCAGACACCATGGCAAGGAGGAGTCTGGTGGTGGCAGCATAGTACCCACCCATTGCACAGTGGGTGGAGTCAGTAACAGGTGGTTACTGACGGTAAACGTGAATCCCCTAATTGGCCAGGTCCCATGTGACCTAAACTCCATTCTGTGACTGGGCAGGATGCGAGGTGGTGAGGGCTTTCGGAGCCGTCTGGTCACAGTAGCCTTTAATCTGTGGTCACTGACTGTCCATACCCGGTGGAAGGAAGATGTGCAAAGCTGACTGCAGCACGCTATGTTTTATCTCGTTATGTAAACTGTGGCATAACTCCGGCCTGGAAACAGGTTATGATATCGGTTGATTGTAGGGTTCTATTATTGGAACATAATGTAGTTGTTGTGTGAAATCATCGATGTAAGGCCGGCAATTGCAGTTGGTGACATCTATCCAATATGATATTTTAGGACACAATAACAGGACGCCAGGTACAGTAGGGTCCCAAAGTACATGTAATACGTTCTAATTATACCCACCTATTATGAGGCCACCTGACGAAGGCTCATTGACACTGAGGTTCTACCTAAAAAGAAGGTAAGAATAACAAGTCTAGGTGACAGTGACATTGCTTCTCGAGGGACAAATACTACAGCCACACCTAGAGTTTTACAATAATGGATTATTTGGGGAAGCACTACAGGGGTATATAGTGTCAGTGGTGTCGAGAGAGGGGAGAGGGCATACAGATGGCCCAGGCATGCCAGGGGCCCAGGCCAGAGCACACCAGTAGCCATTTATATTGGTGGGATAGTTTTTTTTTCTTTATTATAAATCAGCGGGTCGGTCCGCCAAGAGGGAGGATGTATATGTGTTTCACCTGGCTGTTTGTTCCTTGTCTTGGACGTTCCTCATCATCTCTCGAGTCAATCTCTGCAGCCGGCTCTGGATGGCCTCTTCAGAATCAGCAATCTCCGGGATGTGGGCAGGGACTGGGAGGGGCAGGCATGCAGCTGGCTGGGCGTGGCCCTTGGGTTTAAGAAGTAGCGCAGCTCATCTCAGTTGTCAGCAGCAGGGATGGTCATCTCGTCAGGAGCTAGTCTGTTAGGCTGCAACACTATGAGCTGAGAACTGTGACTGTGAGTGACAGATATGACACTGTGTCTTATAAATTCTATATAAATTTTTGATAATACGTGCATCCATACATTACCATTAGTGTTAGTATTAAAATATATATATATATATATTCACCTATATATAGAAATAGGTAAATATACATACTGTGGCCACACCCACTCCGGGGGAGGGGGGGGGGGGAGTTGTTGTGCCGGGGCCCAGGATTTCTCTTGGCAGCCCTGTATAGTGTCCTCCTGCAGGTTAGTTAAGGTTCTAAGTAATGTTTCTGTAGCCCAGTGGTCAAACTGGTGGAACTGCTGCCTTCTGTAACCTTTCCAATCAACAGCATCTTGGCATTTACATGTCCACTCACTGACAAAGGGGAAAATAAGTATCAAATTGATGTGCCGCTGAACAAATACAAGCCTCTGTAATTCAGACCTGACCGCAGCAACAAAATCTCTAATGGGCAAAACCAAGCGCAGTGCAGGTGCTGCAGATGTAAACTGTGCAGAGAGATTTAGATTCTGTGTCTTCAGTGTTGATGTTGAATTTTAGTAAAAAAAGCAATAATAATAATAACAACAAACACAGTGCAACATCCAACTGAGGATAGAACCATCATCCACAAGCTCGGGGTTCTCTATGCCATGTGGAAGCATTTCCAAGGTACTCACTGAGCCACCACACGGCCAAGCATGTTCTGAGACTGTTACCGATATCAGACGAAAATGACCACAACAATAAACAAATGTCAAACCTGGGATTCGAACCAACTTCACTGTGAGCAGGAAACTTAACCACTAGGCTACAGAGCCTGCCCGTGTTTTTCCACATGGCCAAGCATGTTCTGAGACTGTTACCGATATCAGACGAAAAATGACCACAACAATAAACAAATGTCAAACCTGGGATTCGAACCACCGAGCAGGGTACTTCACTGTGAGCAGGAAACTTAACCACTAGGGCTACAGAGCCTGCCTGTGTTTTTGCACAGCAGAAAGACTTTTCTCAATGTGTATTCTGTGTATTTAGTGTTGATGTTGAACTTTAATAAAATCAATAATAATAATAATAATAACAAACACAACTGAGGATACAACCATCATCCACAAGCCCAGGGTTCTCTATGCCATGTGGAAGCATTTCCAAGGTACTCACTGAGCCACCACATGGCCAAGCATGTTCTTAGACTGTTACCAATATCAATATCAGGCGCAAAATGACCAATGCTATAAACTAGAGCTGTACGGCGGACACTCTTCGGGTTTTGTGTTTTGGATCTGGATGTCCGCTTGTGTTTTGGATCTGGATTGGTTTTGCCAAAACCACCCTTTCGGATTTTGATTTTGGATCTGGATGATTTTTGAAACCCCCCCACATAAAAACAGCTAAAATCACAGAATTTTGGGGTCATTTTGATCCTACGGTATACCTCAATAACATTAATTTCCACTCATTTCCAGTCTATTCTGAACACCTCATGCCTCACAATATTGTTTTTAGGCCAAAAGGTTGCACCGAGGTAGCTGGATGACTAAGCTAAGCGACACAAGTGGGCAGCACAAACACCTGGCCCATCTAGGAGTGGTACTGCAGTGGCAGACAGGATGGCACTTTTAAAAACTAGGCCCCAAAGAGCACATCATGCAAAGAAAAAAAAAAGAGGTGCAAGATGGAATTGTCTTGGGCCCTCCCAACCACCCTTATGTTGTTTAAACAAGACATGCACAGTTTAATAAACTCATCATTTCAGCTACAGGTGGTCCCCCTGGAAATAAACTTGCCAAGTTCTCCGAGTCATAGCTAGCTACAAACATACCACCTCCATATTTGATGACTTTTCACATTATGAGAAGAGACAAGAGGAAGAGGACAGTGTCAAGAAGGGGATTAAAAATTAGAGATGCACATGCAATCAGGAACAACACACAGGCTTTCACCTCCACTCCTATATTGGTGTAGAACAGAAAGGACTTTAACCAAGCAAATATATGATTACCACATTACTGGACAAACTGAAAAACTAGGGGCCAAAGCCTCCAAATTTGTACCCCTTTCTCCATGTTCAGGGATTAAGATAATCTCGGATTTAATGCTGGGATATAAATAAAGTGGTTTATACCACAGGATCAAGATTGGATATTTTCCCCTTCACGGAATCTGGAAATTTATTTTGTGAAAATCTAATGGGTTTCTTTTTTTTCTTTTTTTTATTGCGTCTTAATTTACATATTTTGTGACAGATGCCTTAGTTTCGTTTTTCACAGCTCCCAGTTACACGCATGTGAGCATACCTGTGTGTTCCAGTTACACGCATGTGAGCATACCTGTGTGTTCCAGTTACACACATGTGAGCATACCTGTGTCTTGTTTATTTTTTTCATATTTAATTTTTAAATAAAGCAGCCCCTTAGATATTTTAGCAGCCCCCCGAGCCCCCACAGCAGCCCCTGATGGGGCAAGTTGACTTTTGGTGGGTTTGGTACAGTACTAAGCAGGACTATGCAGTGAATTTTTTTGTTATTGAGCCCCTGTCCTAGTGGAGCTTACCACTCTACAGTGTAAAATCATTTCATACTATAAGTAGGACTGTGGGAGAAAGCAATGCTAACCTCTGTGCCCATAGCATGCCTCAGCCTGGCAAGCCAGACATATTCCTGGCTTTAAATCACCATGAGACTCCATACTGGGCCTTATTCAGTAACTGTGCCTCACATGAGCTCCTGGCCCATCTAGTGCTGCAGTGCAATGGAAAGCTGATGCAATGCAAGATCACTGAAACTCTGTTCTTCTAACACTGCGAGGTCTTGCGTTAACCTTACACAGCCCTTAGGAAAAGAACTCCGTACAACAATTGCTCAGTTTGTAAATAAATGATCCCAAAATGTGGAACATCAATAATAAATCAAATTTAAGGTTGACTAATTGGAGCCATTCATTTGAGTGAGTCCCTAACATGAATTAATTGAGAAGAACCTCTCTCTAATGCTCCAGCAGAAAATCTCTCTTTTTTTTTTTTTTTTTAAATATATTTATTGGGTTTTCAAGTATTACATTGACAACAAGCCCTTGTTAGGGGTCCAAAGCCACACAGGGCGGCGAGTCAAAACATCATAACAGTGAGTTCCACAGGGTTATAAACAGCCATATACATTTATTGCTGGGTCATTTAGAAACTATCCCCATCGGTTCCCCTTACATTCTTATTCAATGTAAACTTTATAATGCAAAAAATGAAGGAGGGAGGGAAGGGCTGGGGTGGGGGTGGGGTATAGTGATGGGATCGTCCTGCTTTTGTATACTACATCATAAGAGACCGTGTTTATTATACATATAGTTCAAAAACATCTAATTATTTGAGTAGATTTTTTAAGCAGTCTAGGTGACCGTGGGTTCCATACATCCGAAACCTGCCTTGAAAGGGGGGGGGGGGGGGGAGGGGGGAGAGGGCTATTGGTAGCAATCAATTATCGGCTCTCGATGACATGTTCAAGGATTTCAGTACATATTCTTATATTTTTATCTAATTTTTCATATTTGTGCTGGAGGTGAACAATCCAGTATTGTATACATTTTTATCTTTTCAGGATCCGATATGGATTATATAAAGGCTCCCCACTTTCTCCAGAATTGACTGCCTGTATGGTGCGGTTCACCTAGCATCTCATATCTTTCAAAGTACATATATCTCATCATTAGCGTGTCAATCTCTCTCAACGTAGGGGTGTGGTGAACTATCCATGAGTTAAGAATAACTTTCTTTGCCACCGTTACCAGCAGAGTCAGGAAAGGTATAAGGGGTTTCCTATCAACTGGCAGGTTCCACTTGTCAAAGTTGGCAAAAAGTAGAGGCATTGGATCCAGGGTCACGGACAATTGAAAGGTCATATTCACGTAGTGTACAAGTTTATTCCAATACTTTTTAATTTTGCCACAGGACCACATGTTATGAAAAGTCGAGGCTGATAGAGCCCCGCATTTCGGGCATTTACCATTTTCATCCTCAACATAGTGTGCCCGCTGGCTTTGTGACACATATGCCCTGTGTATTGTTTTAATGTGGACCTCCTGAAGGACCGATGCCCTTACTATGCGGAGTGTAGTATCATAATATTTAACCAATTCATCAGCTGAAGATAAAGAGGGTATATCTCTTATCCATAGCATTTGTAGTCTCTGGGGTATAGTATGTGGAGAGTGTGTTAGTAATAGCGAGTACAGGAGTTTGGGTTTATATTTATGTTTGATGAACTTAGTGATGAGTGGTTGTAAAGGGTCTCTGGAAGGTAGTGTTGGTGTGGACGCAGCCAGGGAATGGGCATAATGCTGAATCTGTGCTAAGGCATACATACTATTTTGCTGGATGGAGAATTCCGAGGTCAAGCGTTTAAGGGATTTTACTTGACCTCCCGGGTCAAAGACCTGAGATGCCATTCTGAGACCTTTATGTATCAATCTACGGCATACCGGGTTTTCCAACCCAGGCGTGAATGAAGGATTACCCCATAGTGGAATCCAGTCCAGTCTATGTGTTGATCTTTTAATTTTCGCAGAGACTGCATTCCAGGCCTCATATATATCTTTAAATTAGGGATGTGCACTTGAAATTTTTCGGGTTTTGTGTTTTGGTTTTGGGTTCGGTTCCGCGGCCGTGTTTTGGGTTCGACCGCGTTTTGGCAAAACCTCACCGAATTTTTTTTGTCGGATTCGGGTGTGTTTTGGATTCGGGTGTTTTTTTCAAAAAACCCTAAAAAACAGCTTAAATCATAGAATTTGGGGGTCATTTTGATCCCAAAGTATTATTAACCTCAAAAACCATAATTTCCACTCATTTTCAGTCTATTCTGAATACCTCACACCTCACAATATTATTTTTAGTCCTAAAATTTGCACCGAGGTCGCTGGATGACTAAGCTAAGCGACCCTAGTGGCCGACACAAACACCTGGCCCATCTAGGAGTGGCACTGCAGTGTCACGCAGGATGGCCCTTCCAAAAAACACTCCCCAAACAGCACATGACGCAAAGAAGAAAAAAAGAGGCGCAATGAGGTAGCTGTGTGAGTAAGCTAAGCGACCCTAGTGGCCGACACAAACACCTGGCCCATCTAGGAGTGGCACTGCAGTGTCACGCAGGATGGCCCTTCCAAAAAACACTCCCCAAACAGCACATGACGCAAAGAAGAAAAAAAGAGGCGCAATGAGGTAGCTGTGTGAGTAAGCTAAGC
The DNA here is from genome assembly GCF_028390025.1 of Pseudophryne corroboree. NCBI lineage: Eukaryota > Metazoa > Chordata > Amphibia > Anura > Myobatrachidae > Pseudophryne > Pseudophryne corroboree. Next base: position 337,660,870 of record NC_086454.1, read on the forward strand.
GACCCTAGTGGCCGACACAAACACCTGGCCCATCTAGGAGTGGCACTGCAGTGTCACGCAGGATGGCCCTTCCAAAAAACACTCCCCAAACAGCACATGACGCAAATAAAAATGAAAGAAAAAAGAGGTGCAAGATGGAATTGTCCTTGGGCCCTCCCACCCACCCTTATGTTGTATAAACAGGACATGCACACTTTAACCAACCCATCATTTCAGTGACAGGGTCTGCCACACGACTGTGACTGAAATGACGGGTTGGTTTGGACCCCCACCGAAAAAGAAGCAATTAATCTCTCCTTGCACAAACTGGCTCTACAGAGGCAAGATGTCCACCTCATCATCATCCTCCGATATATCACCGTGTACATCCCGCTCCTCACAGATTATCAATTCGTCCCCACTGGAATCCACCATCTCAGCTCCCTGTGTACTTTGTGGAGGCAATTGCTGCTGGTCAATGTCTCCACGGAGGAATTGATTATAATTCATTTTAATGAACATCATCTTCTCCACATTTTCTGGAAGTAACCTCGTACGCAGATTGCTGACAAGGTGAGCGGCGGCACTAAACACTCTTTCGGAGTACACACTTGTGGGAGGGCAACTTAGGTAGAATAAAGCCAGTTTGTGCAAGGGCCTCCAAATTGCCTCTTTTTCCTGCCAGTATAAGTACGGACTGTCTGACGTGCCTACTTGGATGCGGTCACTCATATAATCCTCCACCATTCTTTCAATGGTGAGAGAATCATATGCAGTGACAGTAGACGACATGTCCGTAATCGTTGGCAGGTCCTTCAGTCCGGACCAGATGTCAGCATCAGCAGTCGCTCCAGACTGCCCTGCATCACCGCCAGCGGGTGGGCTCGGAATTCTGAGCCTTTTCCTCGCACCCCCAGTTGCGGGAGAATGTGAAGGAGGAGATGTTGACAGGTCGCGTTCCGCTTGACTTGACAATTTTGTCACCAGCAGGTCTTTGAACCCCAGCAGACTTGTGTCTGCCGGAAAGAGAGATCCAAGGTAGGTTTTAAATCTAGGATCGAGCACGGTGGCCAAAATGTAGTGCTCTGATTTCAACAGATTGACCACCCGTGAATCCTTGTTAAGCGAATTAAGGGCTCCATCCACAAGTCCCACATGCCTAGCGGAATCGCTCCCTTTTAGCTCCTCCTTCAATGCCTCCAGCTTCTTCTGCAAAAGCCTGATGAGGGGAATGACCTGACTCAGGCTGGCAGTGTCTGAACTGACTTCACGTGTGGCAAGTTCAAAAGGTTGCAGAACCTTGCACAACGTTGAAATCATTCTCCACTGCGCTTGAGACAGGTACATTCCACCTCCTATATCGTGCTCAATTGTATAGGCTTGAATGGCCTTTTGCTGCTCCTCCAACCTCTGAAGCATATAGAGGGTTGAATTCCACCTCGTTACCACTTCTTGCTTCAGATGATGGCAGGGCAGGTTCAGGCGTTTTTGGTGTTGCTCCAGTTTTCTGTACGTGGTGCCTGTACGCCGAAAGTGTCCCGCAATTCTTCTGGCCACCGACAGCATCTCTTGCACGCCCCTGTCGTTTTTTTAAAAATTCTGCACCACCAAATTCAAGGTATGTGCAAAACATGGGACGTGCTGGAATTTGCCCAGATTTAATGCACACACAATATTGCTGGCGTTGTCCGATGCCACAAATCCACAGGAGAGTCCAATTGGGGTAAGCCATTCCGCGATGATCTTCCTCAGTTGCCGTAAGAGGTTTTCAGCTGTGTGCGTATTCTGGAAACCGGTGATACAAAGCGTAGCCTGCCTAGGAAAGAGTTGGCGTTTGCGAGATGCTGCTACTGGTGCCGCCGCTGCTGTTCTTGCGGCGGGAGTCCATACATCTACCCAGTGGGCTGTCACAGTCATATAGTCCTGACCCTGCCCTGCTCCACTTGTCCACATGTCCGTGGTTAAGTGGACATTGGGTACAACTGCATTTTTTAGGACACTGGTGAGTCTTTTTCTGACGTCCGTGTACATTCTCGGTATCGCCTGCCTAGAGAAGTGGAACCTAGATGGTATTTGGTAACGGGGGCACACTGCCTCAAGAAATTGTCTAGTTCCCTGTGAACTAACGGCGGATACCGGACGCACGTCTAACACCAACATAGTTGTCAAGGCCTCAGTTATCCGCTTTGCAACAGGATGACTGCTGTGATATTTCATCTTCCTCGCAAAGGACTGTTGGACAGTCAATTGCTTGGTGGAAGTAGTAAAAGTGGGCATACGACTTCCCCTCTGGGATGACCATCGACTCCCAGCAGCAACAACAGCAGCGCCAGCAGCAGTAGGCGTTACACGCAAGGATGCATCGGAGGAATCCCAGGCAGGAGAGGACTCGTCAGAATTGCCAGTGACATGGCATGCAGGACTATTGGCATTCCTGGGGAAGGAGGAAATTGACACTGAGGGAGTTGGTGGGGTGGTTTGCGTGAGCTTGGTTACAAGAGGAAGGGATTTACTGGTCAGTGGACTGCTTCCGCTGTCGCCCAAAGTTTTTTAACTTGTCACTGACTTATTATGAATGCGCTGCAGGTGACGTATAAGGGAGGATGTTCCGAGGTGGTTAACGTCCTTACCCCTACTTATTACAGCTTGACAAAGGCAACACACGGCTTGACAAATGTTGTCCGCATTTCTGGTGAAATACTTCCACACCGAAGAGCTGATTTTTTTGGTATTTTCACCAGGCATGTCAACGGCCCTATTCCTCCCACGGACAACAGGTGTCTCCCCGGGTGCCTGACTTAAACAAACCACCTCACCATCAGAATCCTCCTTGTCAATTTCCTCCCCAGCGCCAGCAACACCCATATCCTCCTCATCCTGGTGTACTTCAACACTGACATCTTCAGTCTGACTATCAGGAACTGGACTGCGGGTGCTCCTTCCAGCACTTGCAGGGGGCGTGCAAATGGTGGAAGGCGCATGCTCTTCACGTCCAGTGTTGGGAAGGTCAGGCATCGCAACCGACACAATTGGACTCTCCTTGTGGATTTGGGATTTCGAAGAACGCACAGTTCTTTGCGGTGCTTTTGCCAGCTTGAGTCTTTTCAGTTTTCTAGCGAGAGGCTGAGTGCTTCCATCCTCATGTGAAGCTGAACCACTAGCCATGAACATAGGCCAGGGCCTCAGCCGTTCCTTGCCACTCCGTGTGGTAAATGGCATATTGGCAAGTTTACGCTTCTCCTCCGACAATTTTATTTTAGATTTTGGAGTCCTTTTTTTACTGATATTTGGTGTTTTGGATTTTACATGCTCTGTACTATGACATTGGGCATCGGCCTTGGCAGACGACGTTGCTGGCATTTCATCGTCTCGGCCATGACTAGTGGCAGCAGCTTCAGCACGAGGTGGAAGTGGATCTTGATCTTTCCCTAATTTTGGAACCTCAACATTTTTGTTCTCCATATTTTAATAGGCACAACTAAAAGGCACCTCAGGTAAACAATGGAGATGGATGGATACTAGTATACTTATGGATGGACGAGCGACTGCCGACACAGAGGTAGCTACAGCCGTGGACTACCGTACTGTGTCTGCTACTAATATAGACTGGATGATAATGAGATGAAATCAATATATATTATATCACACTAGTACTGCAGCCGGACAGGTAGATATATTTATTATGTAATGACTGATGACGGACCTGCTGGACACTGTCAGCTCAGCAGCACCGCAGACTGCTACAGTAAGCTACTATAGTAGTATGTATAAAGAAGAAAAAAAAAAAAAAAACACGGGTAGGTGGTATACAATTATGGATGGACGAGCGACTGCCGACACAGAGGTAGCTACAGCCGTGGACTACCGTACTGTGTCTGCTGCTATATAGACTGGATGATAATGAGATGAAATCAATATATATATATATAATATCACTAGTACTGCAGCCGGACAGGTATATATATTTATTATGTAATGACTGATAACGGACCTGCTGGACACTGTCAGCTCAGCAGCACCGCAGACTGCTACAGTAAGCTACTATAGTAGTATGTATAAAGAAGAAAGAAAAAAAAAAAAAACACGGGTAGGTGGTATACAATTATGGATGGACGAGCGACTGCCGACACAGAGGTAGCTACAGCCGTGGACTACCGTACTGTGTCTGCTGCTAATATAGACTGGATGATAATGAGATGAAATCAATATATATATATATATATATATATATATATATAATATCACTAGTACTGCAGCCGGACAGGTATATATATTTATTATGTAATGACTGATGACGGACCTGCTGGACACTGTCAGCTCAGCAGCACCGCAGACTGCTACAGTAAGCTACTAAAGTAGTATGTATAAAGACGAAAGAAAACAAAAAAAAAACCATGGGTAGGTGGTATACAATTATGGATGGACGAGCGACTGCCGACACAGAGGTAGCTACAGCCGTGGACTACCGTACTGTGCCTGCTGCTAATATAGACTGGATGATAATGAGATGAAATCAATATATATATATATATAATATCACTAGTACTGCAGCCGGACAGGTATATATATTTCTCTAACGTCCTAAGTGGATGCTGGGGACTCCGTAAGGACCATGGGGAATAGCGGCTCCGCAGGAGACTGGGCACATCTAAAGAAAGCTTTAGGACTAACTGGTGTGCACTGGCTCCTCCCCCTATGACCCTCCTCCAAGCCTCAGTTAGATTTCTGTGCCCGACGAGAAGGGTGCACACTAGGGGCTCTCCTGAGCTTCTTAGTGAAAGTTTTAGTTTAGGTTTGTTATTTTCAGTGAGACCTGCTGGCAACAGGCTCACTGCATCGAGGGACTAAGGGGAGAAGAAGCGAACTCACCTGCGTGCAGAGTGGATTGGGCTTCTTGGCTACTGGACATTAGCTCCAGAGGGACGATCACAGGCCCAGCCTGGATGGGTCCCGGAGCCGCGCCGCCGGCCCCCTTACAGAGCCAGAAGAGCGAAGAGGTCCGGAAAAATCGGCGGCAGAAGACGTTCCTGTCTTCAATAAGGTAGCGCACAGCACTGCAGCTGTGCGCCATTGCTCTCAGCACACTTCATACTCCGGTCACTGAGGGTGCAGGGCGCTGGGGGGGGCGCCCTGAGACGCAATAAAACATGATAAAAATACCTTACATGGCAAAAAATACATCACATATAGCTCCTGGGCTATATGGATGCATTTAACCCCTGCCAGAATATACAGAAAAACGGGTGATAAGGCCGCCGAAAAGGGGGCGGAGCCTATCTCCTCAGCACACTGGCGCCATTTTCCCTCACAGCTCAGTTGGAGGGAAGCTCTCTGTCTCTTCCCTGCAGTCACTACACTACAGAAAGGGTTAAAAAAAGAGAGGGGGGCACTAATTAGGCGCAGTATTAAAACATACAGCAGCTATAAGGGGAAAAACACTTATATAAGGTTATCCCTGTATATATATATAGCGCTCTGGTGTGTGCTGGCATACTCTCCCTCTGTCTCCCCAAAGGGCTAGTGGGGTCCTGTCCTCTATCAGAGCATTCCCTGTGTGTGTGCTGTGTGTCGGTACGTTTGTGTCAACATGTATGAGGAGAAAAATGATGTGGAGACGGAGCAGAGTGTCTGTAACAGTGATGTCACCACCTAGGGGGTCGACACCTGAGTGGATGTACTGTTGAAAATTACGTGACAGTGTCAGCTCTGTATAAAAAAAAAAAAACAGTGGTTGACATGAGACAGCCGGCTACTCAGCTTGTGCCTGTCCAGACGTCTCATAGGCCGTCAGGGGCTCTAAAGCGCCCGTTACCTCAGATGGCAGATACAGACGCCGACACGGATACTGACTCCTGTGTCGACGGTGAAGAGACAACCGTGATTTCCAGTAGGGCCACACGTTACATGATTGAGACAATGGAAAATGTTTTATACATTTCTGATAATACGAGTACCACCAAAAAGGGGTATTATGTTCGGTGAGGGAAAAACTACCTGTAGTTTTCCTGAATCTGAGAAATAAAATGAGGTGTGTGATGATGCGTGGGTTTCCCCCCGATAACAATTGATAATTTCTTAAAAAGTATTGGCTGTATACCCTTTCCCGCCAGAGGTTAGGGTGCGTTGGGAAACACCCCCTAGGGGGGATAAGGCGCTCACACGCTTGTAAGAACAAGGGCTCTACCCTCTTATGAGATGGCCGCCCTTAAGGATCCTGCTGATAGAAAGCAGGAGGGTATCCAAAAATGTATTCACACACATACTGGTGTTATACTGCGACCAGCAATCGCCTCAGCCTGGAGGTGCAGTGCTGGGTTGGCATGGTCGGATTCCCTGACTGGAAATATTGATATCCTAGATAAGGATAGTATATTATTGCCTATAGAGCATTTAAAAGATGCATTTCTATATATGCAGGATGCACAGCGGAATATTTGCCGACTGGCATCAAGTATAAGTGCGTTGTCCAATTCTACCAGTAAAATGGTCAGGTGATGCGGATTCCAAACGGCATTTGGAAGTATTGCCTTTGAAAGGGGACATTTGGGGTCGGTCTTTTAGACCTGGTGGCCACGGCAACAACTGGGAAATCCACGTTTGTACCCCAGGTCGCCTCTCAAAATAAGACGCCGTATTATCAGGCGCAGTCCTTTGTTGGCAAGCGGACAAAAGGTTCCTCTTTTCTGCTCGTGACAGAGGGAGAGGAAAAAGGCTGAAGAGATTACCCAGTTCCCAGGAACAGAAATCCTTTCCCGCCTCTGCAAAGCCCTCAGTATGACGCTAGGGCCTTACAAGCTCAGGCACGGTGGGGGCCCGTTCTCAATGAATTTCAGTGCGCAGTGGGCTCACTCGCAAGTAGACCCCTGGATCCTTCAGGTAATATCTCAAGGGTACATATTGAAATTCGAGACGTCTCCCCCTCGCCGTTTCCAAAAGTCGGCTTTACCGACGTCTCCCTCTGACAGGGAGGCAGTTTTGGAAGCCATTCACAAGCTGTATTCCCAGCAGGTGATAATCAAGGTACCCCTCCTGCAACAGGGAACGGGGTATTATTCCACACTATTGTGGTACCGAAGCCAGACGGCTCGGTGAGACCGATTCTAAATCTAAAATCTAAAATCTTTGAACACTTACCTACAGAGGTTCAAATTCAAGATTGAGTCACTCAGAGCAGTGATTGCGAACCTGGAAGAAGGGGACTACATGATGTCTCGGGACATCAAGGATGCTTACCTTCATGTCAAAATTTACCCTTCTCACCAAGGGTACCTCAGGTTATGGTACAGAACTGTCACTATCAGTTCAGACGCTGCCGTAGGGATGGTCCACGACACCCCGGGTCTTTACCAAGGTAATGTCCGAAATGATATCCCTTCGAAGGAAGGGAATTTTAGTTATCCCTTACTTGGACGATTCCCTGATAAGGGTAAGATCCAGGGAACAGTTGGAAGTCGGTGTAGCACTATCTCAGGTAGTGTTGCGGCAGCACGATTGGATTCTCAATATTCCAAAATCGCAGCTGGTTCCGACGACTTGTCTTCTGTTTCCTAGGGATGTTCCTGGACACAGTCCAGAAAAAAGGTGTTTCTCCCAGAAGAGAAAGCCAGGGAGTTATCCGAGCTAGTCAGGAACCTCCTAAAACCGAACCAAGTCTCAGTGCATCAATGCACAAGGGTTCTGGGTAAAAATGGTGGCTTCCTACGAAGCAATCCCATTCGTTAGATTCCACGCAAGAACTTTCCAGTGGAACCTACTGGACAAATGGTCCGGGTCGCATTTTCAGATGCATCAGCGGATAACCCTGTCACCAAGGACAAGGGTATCCATCCTGTGGTGGTTGCAGAGTGCTCATCTTCTAGAGGGCCGCAGATTCTTCATTCAGGACTGGGTCCTGGTGACCACGGATGCCAGCCTGCGAGGCTGGGGAGCAGTCACACAGGGAAGGAATATCCAGGGCTTAGGGTCAAGCCTGGATACATCACTTCACATAAATATCCTGAAGCTAAGGGCCATTTACAATGCTCTAAGCTTAGCAAGACCTCTGCTTCAAGGTCAGCCGGTGTTGATCCAGTCGGACAACATCATGGCAGTCACCCACGTAAACAGACAGGGTGGCACAAGAAGCAGGAGGGCAATGGCAGAAGCTGCAGGGATTCTTCGCTGGGCGGAAAATCATGTGATAGCACTGTCAACAGTATTCATTCCGGGAGTGGACAACTGGGAAGCAGACTTCCTCAGCACGACCTCCACCCGGGAGAGTGGGGACTTCACCCAGAAGTCGTCCACATGATTAAAAAACTCGACAGGTATTGCGCCAGGTCCAGGGACCCTCAGGCAATAAGCTGTAGACGCTCTGGTAACACCGTGGGTGTACCAGTCAGTGTAGGTGTTCCCTCCTCTGCCTCTCATACCCAAGGTACTGAGATTGATAAGATGGAGAGGAGAAAGCACTATATTCGTGGCTCCGGATTGGCCAAGAAGGACTTGGTAACCGGAACTTCAAGAGATGCTCACGGAGGATCCGTGGCCTCTACCTCTAAGAAGGGACCTGCTCCAGCAAGGACCCTGTCTGTTCCAAGACTTACCGCGGCTGCGTTTGACGGCATGGCGGTTGAACGCCGGATCCTGAAGGAAAAAAGGCATTCCGGATGAAGTCATCCCTATCCTGATCAAAGCCAGGAAGGATGTAACCGCAAAAACATTATCACCGCAATTGGCGAAAATATGTTGCGTGGTGCGAGGCCAGTAAGGCCCGACGGAGGAAATTCAACTGGGTCGATTCCTACATTTCCTGCAAACAGGAGTGTCTATGGGCCTGAAATTGGGGTCCATTAAGGTTCAAATTTCGACCCTGTCAATTTTCTTCCAAAAAGAACTAGCTTCAGTCCCTGAAGTTCAGACGTTTGTAAAAGGGGTACTGCATATACAGCCTCCTTTTGTGCCTCCAGTGGCACTTTGGGATCTCAATGTAGTTTTGGGTTCCAAAAGTCACATTGGTTTGAACCACTTAAATCTGTGGAGTTAAAATATCTCACATGGAAAGTGGTCATGCTGTTGGCCCTGGCCTGGGCCAGGCGCGTGTCAGAATTGGCGGCTTTATCCTGAAAAAGCCCTTATCTGATTTTCCGTTCGGACAGGGCGGTATTGAGGACTCGTCCTCAGTTTCTCCCCAAGGTGGTTTCAGCGTCTCACCTGAACCAACCTATTGGTGGTGCCTGCGGCTACTAGGGACTTGGAGGCCTCCAAGTTGCTAGACGTTGTCGGTGCCCTGAAAATATATGTTTCCAGGACGGCTGGAGTCAGGAAATCTGACTCGCTGTTTATCCTGTGTGCACCCAACAAGCTGGGTGCTCCTGCTTCTAAGCAGACTATTGCTCGTTGGATTTGTAGTACAATTCAGCTTGCACATTCTGTGGCAGGTCTGCCACAGCCAAAAATCTGTAAATGCCCACTCCACAAGGAAGGTGGGCTCATCTTGGGCGGCTGCCCGAGGGGTCTCGGCTTTACAACTTTGCCGAGCAGCTACTTGGTCAGGAGCAAATACGTTTGTAAAATTCTACAAAATTGATATCCTGGCTGAGGAGGACCTGGAGTTCTCTCATTTGGTGCTGCAGAGTCATCCGCACTCTCCCGCCCGTTTGGGAGCTTTGGTATAATCCCCATGGTCCTTACGGAGTCCCCAGCATCCACTTAGGACGTTAGAGAAAATAAGAATTTACTTACCGATAATTCTATTTCTCATAGTCCGTAGTGGATGCTGGGCGCCCATCCCAAGTGCGGATTGTCTGCAATACTTGTACATAGTTATTGTTACAAAAATCGGGTTATTATTGTTGTGAGCCATCTTTCAGAGGCTCCTCTGTTATCATGCTGTTAACTGGGTTCAGATCACAGGTTATACGGTGTGATTGGTGTGGCTGGTATGAGTCTTACCCGGGATTCAAAATCCTTCCTTATTGTGTACGCTCGTCCGGGCACAGTATCCTAACTGAGGCTTGGAGGAGGGTCATAGGGGGAGGAGCCAGTGCACACCAGTTAGTCCTAAAGCTTTCTTTAGATGTGCCCAGTCTCCTGCGGAGCCGCTATTCCCCATGGTCCTTACGGAGTCCCCAGCATCCACTACGGACTATGAGAAATAGAATTATCGGTAAGTAAATTCTTATTTTATTATGTAATGACTGATGACGGACCTGCTGGACACTGTCAGCTCAGCAGCACCGCAGACTGCTACAGTAAGCTACTATAGTAGTATGTATAAAGAAGAAAAAAAAAAACCACAGGTAGGTGGTATACAATTATGGATGGACGAGCGACTGCCGACACAGAGGTAGCTACAGCCGTGGACTACCGTACTGTGTCTGCTGCTAATATAGACTGGATGATAATGAGATGAAATCATTATATATATATATAATATCACTAGTACTGCAGCCGGACAGGTATATATATTTATTATGTAATGACTGATGACGGACCTGCTGGACACTGTCAGCTCAGCAGCACCGCAGACTGCTACAGTAAGCTACTATAGTAGTATGTATAAAGAAGAAAGAAAAAAGAAAAAACCACGGGTAGGTGGTATACAATTATGGATGGACGAGCGACTGCCGACACAGAGGTAGCTACAGCCGTGGACTACCGTACTGTGTCTGCTGCTAATATAGACTGGATGATAATGAGATGAAATCAATATATATATATATATATAATATCACTAGTACTGCAGCCGGACAGGTATATATATTTATTATGTAATGACTGATGACGGACCTGCTGGACACTGTCAGCTCAGCAGCACCGCAGACTGCTACAGTAAGCTACTATAGTAGTATGTATAAAGAAGAAAGAAAAAAAAAAAAACCACGGGTAGGTGGTATACAATTATGGATGGACGAGCGACTGCCGACACAGAGGTAGCTACAGCCGTGGACTACCGTACTGTGTCTGCTGCTAATATAGACTGGATGATAATGAGATGAAATCAATATATATATATATAATATCACTAGTACTGCAGCCGGACAGGTATATATATTTATTATGTAATAACTGATGACGGACCTGCTGGACACTGTCAGCTCAGCAGCACCGCAGACTGCTACAGTAAGCTACTATAGTAGTATGTATAAAGAAGAAGAAAGAAAAAAAAAAAAAAAACGGGTAGGTGGTATACAATATTATATATATATTATATACAATTATATATATATATATATATATATATATATATATATATTAAACTGGTGGTGATTATTAAACTGGTGGTCAGGTCACTGGTCACACTATCAGCAACTTGCAAGTAGTACTCCTAAGCAGACAATCACAATATATATTATACTGGTGGTCAGTGTGGTCACAATCGCAGTGTGGCACTCTGGCAGCAAAAGTGTGCACTGTACGTTATATGTACTCCTGAGTCCTGCTCTCAGACTCTAACTGCTCCCCACTGTCAGTGTCTCCCCCACAAGTCAGATAATATACAGTCACACTATCTATCACTTCAGCAAGTAACTACTAGTACTCCTCCTAATGCTCCCCAAAATTACTACTGTGTCTCTCTCTACTGTCTCACTCTCTTCTCTATAAACGGAGAGGACGCCAGCCACGTGCTCTCCCTATGAATCTCAATGCACGTGTGAAAATGGCGGCGACGCGCGGCTCCTTATATAGAATCCGAGTCTCGCGATAGAATCCGAGCCTCGCGAGAATCCGACAGCGGGATGATGACGTTCGGGCGCGCTCGGGTTAACCGAGCAAGGCGGGAAGATCCGAGTCGCTCGGCCCCGTGTAAAAAAACATGAAGTTCGGGCGGGTTCGGATTCCGAGGAACCGAACCCGCTCATCCCTACTTTAAACAAGATATTAGTACGTATATGTGCTGGTAACAACTGTCCTTTAGTTTGGATTAGAGCGCCCGGGGAGAATGGTGCAAACAGCGCGCAATCTAGGTCGTGGTCTACATATGTATTGTGTTCTAAGGCCCAGTCCATGGCTATCCTCATCAGTAGCGCCCTCGAGTATAGCAATAGGTCGGAGAAACCAAGACCCCCCTCCCTTTTTGATCGTCTCAGCTTCCAGGATGCTATACGAGGTTTTTTAGCCCTCCATATAAACCTGGTGCATAATCTGTCAAATTGTTTAATATCTTTCATGGTTAGTATTATTGGGAGGAGCTGCATGGAATACGTTAATCTTGGTAATAGCACTGTTTTAATCACCTCAATTCTACCAAGTACTGATAGAGGTAAATCATGCCATTTTTCCATTGTTTCAGCTAGCTTAGCAATAATCGGAGTGAAATTTAGCCTATATAAATCCTCTAGCCGTCTTGGTATCTGGATACCCAGGTATTTAACGTGAGAAGATACCACCCGGATGGTCTGTAGTGCTGCACATGTTTGTAAGTCGGGGGAATGCTCTGAAAGAATCAATAATTCAGATTTGCTGATATTTATTTTATACCCTGAAAATGCCCCGAGTGTTGAAATTATGTCTAATGCCACAGGTATAGAATGTTCAGGGTGTGAGAAGAAGAGTAACATGTCGTCAGCGTACAAGGATACTCTGAGGTCAGCATTCCCAATTCGTATACCCGTATACCGAGGAGAGTGTCTTAGGGATATCGCCAGTGGTTCTAAAGCCAGTATAAACAGGAGGGGGGAGAGAGGGCAGCCTTGTCGGGTGCCCCTCATTATCTGGAAAGGGGAAGACAGCAGGCCATTACATATAATTTGGGAGGATGGGCTAGAGTATAATCTTTTTAAAAAAGAGATAAATTTCTACGGTATTGTAAAACGATCCAGCACGTCATCAAGATGATCCCAGTGCACCATGTCGAAAGCTTTTTCCGTTTCCAGGGAAAGGAGCGCTCTGGATGTGTTCGACATGGCGCACTGGGAGTCGCAAACCGCTGCCAGCAGCCTCCTCACATTTGCCATCGGGTTTCTACCCGCAACAAATCCCGTTTGGTCCCTATGAATAAGGGTGGGTAACGCTCGACTCAATCTGGATGCTAAAATTTTGGTCAATATTTTATATTAAATATTCAACAGCGATATGGGCCTATACGATCCCGGGTCAGAGCGGTCCCTATCTGGCTTCAGTAGTACTCTAATATTGGCCGTGTTATAGTATAAAGGCATCTCGCCTGTGTCTAATATATAGTTAAATACCTTAACCAGTATATGGGTAGTTTATAAAAATCCGTCGTGAAGCCATCCGGGCCCGGTGCCTTCCCTCCTTTAAGCTGGGAGATGGCGAGAGACACTTCATCTTGAGTTATGGCGTCTAATAGTGCTTCTCCTAGTTCAGGAGGTAGCTGCGGTACAGGCAAGCCCTCCCAAAAGGGGGATGTCTCTGGAGGGGCCGGCGGTGGAGCCGCGTATAATTTGCCATAAAATTCCGACAAAACTTCTGCTATCTGCGTGTCAGAGGAAGTTAAAGTTCCATCTTTCATTTTTAGAGGATATATTATAGAGTGTGTGCGCTGTCCATTTAATAAGTTTGACAGTAATTTGCTCGATTTGTTAGCAAATCTGTAGGATTTGCAGTTTTTTGTAAAGGTGTAAGAGGCCTCCATTTTAATAAATATTCCCTCAAAGTGATTTTTAGCTGTAAGGTATGCTTCCTTAGTGATTGGGGATGGGGATAAAGAGTATTGTTGAAAGGAGGAAGTGTACGTTGCTTGGGCTGCTAAGTAGTCTCGGAGTGCCTCCTTTTTTATGGCCGTAGAGTGAGAAATAATAGCTCCTCTAACCGTTGCCTTAAAGCAGGGGTGTCCAACCTTTCACCTTCCCTGGGCCACATTAGAAGATGAAAATTTGGTTTGGGCCGCACATAAAATAAAATAACAGTAACGATACCTGAATGAGAGACAGATTACTTACCTACATCCCGCGCCGGTCACGTCCACTTGTCCAGTAGAATCCAAAAGGGTCGGTACCTAAAAAAAAAATAAGAATTTACTCACCGGTAATTCTATTTCTCGTAGTCCGTAGTGGATGCTGGGGACTCCGTCAGGACCATGGGGAATAGCGGCTCCGCAGGAGACAGGGCACAAAATTTAAAAGTTTGACCACTAGGTGGTGTGTACTGGCTCCTCCCCCTATGACCCTCCTCCAAGCCTCAGTTAGGATACTGTGCCCGGACGAGCGTACACAATAAGGAAGGATTTTGAATCCCGGGTAAGACTCATACCAGCCACACCAATCACACCGTACAACTTGTGATCTGAACCCAGTTAACAGTATGATAACGTAGGAGCCTCTGAAAAGATGGCTCACAACAATAAACAACCCGATTTTTTTGTAACAATAACTATGTACAACTATTGCAGACAATCCGCACTTGGGATGGGCGCCCAGCATCCACTACGGACTACGAGAAATAGAATTACCGGTGAGTAAATTCTTATTTTCTCTGACGTCCTAGTGGATGCTGGGGACTCCGTCAGGACCATGGGGATTATACCAAAGCTCCCAAACGGGCGGGAGAGTGCGGATGACTCTGCAGCACCGAATGAGAGAACTCCAGGTCCTCCTTAGCCAGGGTATCAAATTTGTAGAATTTTACAAACGTGTTCTCCCCTGACCACGTAGCTGCTCGGCAGAGTTGTAATGCCGAGACCCCTCGGGCAGCCGCCCAAGATGAGCCCACCTTCCTTGTGGAGTGGGCATTGACAGATTTAGGCTGTGGCAGGCCTGCCACAGAATGTGCCAGTTGAATTGTGCTACAAATCCAACGAGCAATCGTCTGCTTAGAAGCAGGAGCACCCAGCTTGTTGGGTGCATACAGTATAAACAGCGAGTCAGATTTTCTGACTCCAGCCGTCCTTGAAATATATATTTTCAATGCTCTGACAACGTCCAGCAACTTGGAATCCTCCAAATCGCTAGTAGCCGCAGGCACCACAATAGGCTGGTTCTGCCATTGCCCTCCTGCTTCTTGTGCCGCCCTGTCTGTTTACGTGGGCGACTGCCGTGATGTTGTCCGACTGGATCAACACCGGCTGACCCTGAAGCAGAGGTTTTGCCAGGCTTAGAGCATTGTAGATTGCTCTTAGTTCCAGTATATTTATGTGAAGAGACGTTTCCAGGCTTGACCACACGCCCTGGAAGTTTCTTCCTTGTGTGACCGCTCCCCAGCCTCTCAGGCTGGCATCCGTGGTCACTAGGACCCAGTTCTGTATGCCGAATCTGCGGCCCTCTAACAGATGAGCACTCTGCAACCACCATAGCAGAGAGACCCTTGTCCTTGTAGACAATTTTATCCGCTGATGCATCTGCAGATGCGATCCGGACCATTTGTCTAGCAGATCCCACTGAAAAATTCGTGCATGGAATCTGCCGAATGGAATCGCTTCGTAAGAAGCCACCATTTTTCCCAGGACTCTTGTGCATTGATGCACAGACACTGTCCCTGGTTTTAGGAGGTTCCTGACGAGTTCGGATAACTCCCTGGCTTTCTCCTCCGGAAGAAATACCTTTTTCTGAACAGTGTCCAGAATCATCCCTAGGAACAGCAGACGTGTCGTCGGGATCAGTTGGGATTTTGGAAAATTCAGAATCCACCCGTGCTGTTGGAGCACTACTTGAGTTAGTGCTACTCCGACCTCCAGCTGTTCTCTGGATCTTGCCCTTATCAGGAGATCGTCCAAGTAAGGGATAATTAATACGCCTTCTCTTCGAAGAAGGATAATCATTTCGGCCATTACCTTGGTAAAGACCCTGGGTGCCGTGGACAATCCAAACGGCAGCGTCTGAAACTGATAATGACAGTTTTGTACCACGAAACTGAGGTACCCTTGGTGTGAAGGGCAAATTGGGACATGAAGGTAAGCATCCTTGATGTCCAAGGACACCATAAAATCCCCTTCTTCCAGATTCGCTATCACTGCTCTGAGTGACTCCATCTTGAACTTGAATCTTTGTATGTACAGGTTCAGAGATTTCAGATTTAGAATAGGTCTTACCGAGCCGTCCGGCTTCGGTACCACAAATAGCGTGGAGTAATACCCCTTTCCCTGTTGTAGAAGGGGTACCTTGATTATCACCTGCTGAGAATACAGCTTGTGAATGGCTTCCAATACCGTCGCCCTGTCTGAGGGAGACGTTGGCAAAGCAGATTTTAGGAACCGGCGAGGGGGAGACTTCTCGAATTCCAACCTGTAACCCTGAGATACTACCTGCAGGATCCAGGGGTCCACCTGCGAGTGAGCCCACTGTGCGCTGAAATTCTTGAGGCGACCCCCCACCGCCCCTGAGTCCGCTTGTAAGGTCCCAGCGTCATGCTGAGGCCTTTGCAGAAGCCGGGGAGGACTTCTGCTCCTGGGAAGGGGCTGCTTGCTGCAGTCTCTTACCCTTTCCTTTGCCTCGGGGCAAATATGAATGTCCTTTTGCTTGCTTGTTCTTATAGGAACGAAAGGACTGCGGCTGAAAAGACTGCGTCTTTTTCTGCTGGGAGGGGACTTGAGGTAAAAAGGTGGACTTCCCGGCTGTTGCCGTGGCTACCAAATCCGATAGACCGACCCCAAATAATTCCTCCCCTTTATACGGCAATACTTCCATATGCCGTTTGGAATCCGCATCGCCTGACCACTGTCGTGTCCATAGACTTCTTCTGGCAGATATGGACATCGCACTTACTCTTGATGCAAGAGTGCAGATATCCCTCTGTGCATCTCGCATATAAAGGAATGCATCCTTTAATTGCTCTATAGTCAATAAAATACTGTCCCTATCCAGGGTATCAATATTTTCAGTCAGGGAATCCGACCAAGCCACCCCAGCACTGCACATCCAGGCTGAGGCGATTGCTGGTCGCAGTATAACACCAGTATGTGTGTATATACTTTTTAGAGTATTTTCCAGCCTCCTATCAGCTGGATCCTTGAGGGCGGCCGTATCAGGAGACGGTAACGCCACTTGTTTGGATAAACGTGTGAGCGCCTTGTCCACCCTAGGGGGTGTTTCCCAGCGCGCCCTAACCTCTGGCGGGAAAAAGGGTATAACGCCAATAACTTCTTTGAAATTAGCAGTTTTTTTTATCAGGGGTAACCCACGCTTCATCACACACGTCATTCAATTCCTCTGATTCAGGAAAAACTACAGGTAGTTTTTTCAGACCCCACATAATACCCCTTTTTGTGGTACTTGCAGTATCAGAGATATGCAAAGCCTCCTACATTGCCGTGATCATATAACGTGTGGCCCTACTGGAAAATAAGAATTTACTTACCGATAATTCTATTTCTCGTAGTCCGTAGTGGATGCTGGGGACTCCGTCAGGACCATGGGGAATAGCGGCTCCGCAGGAGACAGGGCACAAAAGTAAAAGCTTTAGGATCAGGTGGTGTGCACTGGCTCCTCCCCCTATGACCCTCCTCCAAGCCTCAGTTAGGATACTGTGCCCGGACGAGCGTACACAATAAGGAAGGATTTTGAATCCCGGGTAAGACTCATACCAGCCACACCAATCACACTGTACAACCTGTGATCTGAACCCAGTTAACAGCATGATAACAGCGGAGCCTCTGAAAAGATGGCTCACAACAATAATAACCCGATTTTTGTAACAATAACTATGTACAAGTATTGCAGACAATCCGCACTTGGGATGGGCGCCCAGCATCCACTACGGACTACGAGAAATAGAATTATCGGTAAGTAAATTCTTATTTTCTCTGACGTCCTAAGTGGATGCTGGGGACTCCGTCAGGACCATGGGGATTATACCAAAGCTCCCAAACGGGCGGGAGAGTGCGGATGACTCTGCAGCACCGAGTGAGAGAACTCCAGGTCCTCCTCAGCCAGGGTGTGCCCCTGACCAAGTAGCAGCTCGGCAAAGTTGTAAAGCCGAGACCCCTCGGGCAGCCGCCCAAGATGAGCCCACCTTCCTTGTGGAATGGGCATTTACATATTTTGGCTGTGGCAGGCCTGCCACAGAATGTGCAAGCTGAATTGTACTACACATCCAACTAGCAATCGTCTGCTTAGAAGCAAGAGCACCCAGTTATTTGGGTGCATACAGGATAACAGCAAGTCAGTTTTCCTGACTCCAGCCGTCCTGGAAACCTATATTTTCAGGGCCCTGACAACATCTAGCAACTTGGAGTCCTCCAAGTCCCTAGTAGCCGCAGGTACCACAATAAGCTGGTTCAGGTGAAACGCTGACACCACCTTAGGGAGAAACTGGGGACGAGTCCGCAGCTCTGCCCTGTCCGAATGGACAATCAGATATGGGCTTTTGTGAGACAAAGCCGCCAATTCTGACACTCGCCTGGCCGAGGCCAGGGCCAACATCATGGTCACTTTCCATGTGAGATATTTCAAATCCACAGATTTGAGCGGTTTAAACCAATGTGATTTGAGGAATCCCAGAACTACGTTGAGATCCCACAGTGCCACTGGAGGCACAAAAGGGGGTTGTATATGCAGTACTCCCTTGACAAACTTCTGGACTTCAGGAACTGAAGCCAATTCTTTCTGGAAGAAAATCGACAGGGCCGAAATTTGAACCTTAATGGACCCCAATTTGAGGCCCATAGACACTCCTGTTTGCAGGAAATGCAGGAATCGACCGAGTTGAAATTTCTTCGTGGGGCCTTCCTGGCCTCACACCCCGCAACATATTTTCGCCACCTGTGGTGATAATGTTGTGCGGTCACCTCCTTCCTGGCTTTGACCAGGGTAGGAATGACCTCTTCCGGAATGCCTTTTTCCCTTATGATCCGGCGTTCAACCGCCATGCCGTCAAACGCAGCCGCGGTAAGTCTTGGAACAGACATGGGCCCTCATTCCGAGTTGTTCGCTCGTTCTTTTTCATCGCATCGCAGTGAAAATCCGCTTAGTACACATGCGCAAAGTTCGCACTGCGACTGCGCCAAGTAACTTTACTTTGAAGAAAGTATTTTTACTCACGGCTTTTTCTTCGCTCCGGCGATCGTAATGTGATTGACAGGAAATGGGTGTTACTGGGCGGAAACACGGCGTTTTAGGGGCGTGTGGCTGAAAACGCTACCGTTTCCGGAAAAAACGCAGGAGTGGCTGGAGAAACGGTGGGAGTGCCTGGGCGAACGCTGGGTGTGTTTGTGACGTCAACCAGGAACGACAAGCACTGAACTGATCGCACAGGCAGAGTAAGTCTGGAGCTACTCTGAAACTGCGAAGTAGTTTGTAATAGCAATATTGCGAATACATCGGTCGCAATTTTAAGAAGCTAAGATTCACTCCCAGTAGGCGGCGGCTTAGCGTGAGCAACTCTGCTAAATTCGCCTTGCGACCGACCAACTCGGAATGAGGGCCATGGTACTTGCTGAAGCAAGTCCCTTCTTAGCGGCAGAGGCCATGAGTCCTCTGTGAGCATCTCTTGAAGTTCCGGGTACCAAGTCCTTCTTGGCCAATCCGGAGCCACGAGTATAGTTCTTACTCCTCTACGTCTTATAATTCTCAGTACCTTAGGTATGAGAAGCAGAGGAGGGAACACATACACCGACTGGTACACCCATGGTGTTACCAGAACGTCCACAGCTATTGCCTGAGGGTCTCTTGACCTGGCGCAATACCTGTCCAGTTTTTTGTTCAGGCGGGACGCCATCATGTCCACCTTTGGTCTTTCCCAACGGTTCACAATCATGTGGAAGACTTCCCGATGAAGTCCCCACTCTCCCGGGTGGAGGTCGTGCTGAGGAAGTCTGCTTCCCAGTTGTCCACTCCCGGAATGAACACTGCTGACAGTGCTATCACATGATTTTCCGCCCAGCGAAGAATCCTTGCAGTTTCTGCCATTGTCCTCCTGCTTCTTGTGCCGCCCTGTCTGTTTACGTGGGCGACTGCCGTGATGTTGTCCCACTGGATCAATACCGGCTGACCTTGAAGCAGAGGTCTTGCTAAGCTTAGAGCATTGTAAATTGCTCTTAGCTCCAGTATATTTATGTGGAGAGAAGTCTCCAGACTTGATCACACTCCCTGGAAATTTTTTCCTTGTGTGACTGCTCCCCAGCCTTTCAGGCTGGCATCCGTGGTCACCAGGACCCAGTCCTGAATGCCGAATCTGTGGCCCTTTAGTAGATGAGCACTCTGCAGCCACCACAGAAGAGACACCCTTGTCCTTGGAGACAGGGTTATCCGCTGATGCATCTGAAGATGCGATCCGGACCATTTTTCCAGCAGATCCCACTGAAAAGTTCTTGCGTGAAATCTGTCGAATGGAATCGCTTCGTAAGAAGCCACCATTTTTCCCAGGACCCTTGTGCAATGATGCACTGACACTTTTCCTGGTTTTAGGAGGTTCCTGACTAGCTCGGATAACTCCCTGGCTTTCTCCTCCGGGAGAAACACCTTTTTCTGGACTGTGTCCAGAATCATCCCTAGGAACAGCAGACGTGTCGTCGGAGACAGCTGCGATTTTGGAATATTTAGAATCCACCCGTGCTGTCGTAGAACTACTTGAGATAGTGCTACTCCGACCTCCAACTGTTCTCTGGACCTTGCCCTTATCAGGAGATCGTCCAAGTAAGGGATAATTAAGACGCCTTTTCTTTGAAGAAGAATCATCATTTCGGCCATTACCTTGGTAAAGACCCGGGGTGCCGTGGACAATCCAAACGGCAGCGTCTGAAACTGATAGTGACAGTTTTGTACCACGAACCTGAGGTACCCTTGGTGAGAAGGGCAAATTGGGACATGGAGGTAAGCATCCTTGATGTCCAGGGACACCATATAGTCCCCTTCTTCCTGGTTCGCTATCACTGCTCTGAGTGACTCCATCTTGATTTGAACCTTTGTATGTAAGTGTTCAAATATTTCAGATTTAGAATAGGTCTCACCGAGCCGTCTGGCTTCAGTACCACAATATAGTGTGGAATAATACCCCTTTCCTTGTTGTAGGAGGGGTACTTTGATTATCACCTGCTGGGAATACAGCTTGTGAATTGTTTCCAATACTGCCTCCCTGTCGGAGGGAGACGTTGGTAAAGCAAACTTCAGGAACCTGCGAGGGGGAGACGTCTCGAATTTCCAATCTGTACCCCTGGGATACTACTTGTAGGATCCAGGGGTCCACTTGCGAGTGAGCCCACTGCGTGCTGAAACTCTTGAGACGACCCCCCACCGCACCTGTTTGTACGGCCCCAGCGTCATGCTGAGGACTTGGCAGAAGCGATGGAAGGCTTCTGTTCCTGGGAATGGCCTGCCTGCTGCAGTCTTCTTCCCTTACCTCTATCCCTGGGCAGATATGACTGGCCTTTTGCCCGCTTGCCCTTATGGGGACGAAAGGACTGAGGCTGAAAAGACGATGTCTTTTTCTGCTGAGATGTGACTTGGGGTAAAAAAAAGGTGGATTTTCCAGCTGTTGCCGTGGCCACCAGGTCCGATGGACCGACCCCAAATAATTCCTCCCCTTTATACGGCAATACTTCCATGTGCCGTTTGGAATCTGCATCACCTGACCACTGT
The DNA here is from genome assembly GCF_028390025.1 of Pseudophryne corroboree. NCBI lineage: Eukaryota > Metazoa > Chordata > Amphibia > Anura > Myobatrachidae > Pseudophryne > Pseudophryne corroboree. Next base: position 337,682,301 of record NC_086454.1, read on the forward strand.
CGTGTCCATAAACATCTTCTGGCAGATATGGACATCGCTCTTACTCTTGATGCCAGAGTGCAAATATCCCTCTGTGCATCTCTCATATATAGAAATGCATCCTTTAAATGCTCTATAGTCAATAAAATACTGTCCCTGTCAAGGGTATCAATATTTCCAGTCAGGGAATCCGACCAAGCCACCCCAGCGCTGCCCATCCAGGCTGAGGCGATCGCTGGTCGCAGTATAACACCAGTATGTGTGTATATACTTTTTAGGATATTTTCCAGCCTCCTATCAGTTGGCTCCTTGAGGGCGGCCGTATCTGGAGACGGTAACGCCACTTGTTTTGATAAGCGTGTGAGCGCCTTATCCACCCTAAGGGGTGTTCCCCAACGCGCCATAACTTCTGGCGGGAAAGGGTATACCGCCAATAATTTTCTATCGGGGGATAACCCACGCATCATCACACACTTCATTTAATTTATCTGATTCAGGAAAAACCACATGTAGTTTTTTCACACTCCACATAATGCCCTTTTTTGTGGTACTTGTAGTATCAGAAATATGTAACATCTCCTTCATTGCCCTTAACAAGTAACGTGTGGCCCTAAAGGAAAATACGTTTGTTTCTTCACCGTCGACACTGGAGTCCGTGTCTGTGTCTGTGTCGACAGACTGAGGTAAAAGGACGTTTTAACGCCCCTGACGGTGTTTGAGACGCCTGGACAGGTACTAATTGGTTTGCCGGCCGTCTCATGTCGTCAACCGACCTTGCAGCGTGTTGACATTATCACGTAATTCCTTAAATAAGCCATCCATTCCGGTGTCGACTCCCTAGAGAGTGACATCACCATTACAGGCAATTGCTCCTCACCAACATCGTCCTCATACATGTCGACACACACGTACCGACACACAGCACACACACAGGGAATGCTCTGATAGAGGACAGGACCCCACTAGCCCTTTGGGGAGACAGAGGGAGAGTTTGCCAGCACACACCAAAAACGCTATAATTATACAGGGACAACCTTTAAATAAGTGTTTTTCCCTTATAGCATTTTAATATATATAGTCATATCGCCAAATAAGTGCCCCCCCTCTCTGTTTTAACCCTGTTTCTGTAGTGCAGTGCAGGGGAGAGCCTGGGAGCCTTCCCGCCAGCATTTCTGTGAGGGAAAATGGCGCTGTGTGCTGAGGAGAATAGGCCCCGCCCCCTTTTCGGCGGGCTTCTTCTCCCGTTTTTCTGAGACCTGGCAGGGGTTAAATACATCCATATAGCCCCCAGGGGCTATATGTGATGTATTTTTAGCCAGAATAAGGTACTATCATTGCTGCCCAGGGCGCCCCCCCCAGCGCCCTGCACCCTCAGTGACCGCTGCTATGAAGTGTGCTGACAACAATGGCGCACAGCTGCAGTGCTGTGCGCTACCTTATGAAGACTGAAAAGTCTTCTGCCGCCGGTTTCTGGACCTCTTCACTTTTCGGCATCTGCAAGGGGGTCGGCGGCGCGGCTCCGGGACGAACCCCAGGGTGAGACCTGTGTTCCGACTCCCTCTGGAGCTAATGGTGTCCAGTAGCCTAAGAAGCCAATCCATCCTGCACGCAGGTGAGTTCACTTCTCTCCCCTAAGTCCCTCGATGCAGTGAGCCTGTTGCCAGCAGGACTCACTGAAAATAAAAAAACCTAACAAAACTTTTACTCTAAGCAGCTCTTTAGGAGAGCCACCTAGATTGCACCCTTCTCGGCCGGGCACAAAAATCTAACTGAGGCTTGGAGGAGGGTCATAGGGGGAGGAGCCAGTGCACACCACCTGATCCTAAAGCTTTTACTTTTGTGCCCTGTCTCCTGCGGAGCCGCTATTCCCCATGGTCCTGACGGAGTCCCCAGCATCCACTTAGGACGTCAGAGAAAATACGTTCGTTTCTTCACCGTCGACACTAGATTCGGTGTCCGTGTCTGGGTCTGTGTCGACCGACTGAGGCAAAGGGCGTTTTACAGCCCCTGACGGTGTTTGAGACGCCTGTACAGGTACTAACTGGTTTGCCGGTCGTCTCATGTCGTCAACCGACTTTTGCAGCGTGCTGACATTATCACGTAATTCCATAAACAAAGCCATCCATTCCGGTGTCGACTCCCTAGGGGGTGACATCACCATTACCGGCAATTGCTCCGCCTCCACACCAACATCGTCCTCATACATGTCGACACACACGTACCGACACACAGCAGACACACAGGGAATGCTCTGATAGAAGACAGGACCCCACTAGCCCTTTGGGGAGACAGAGGGAGAGTTTGCCAGCACACACCAAAGCGCTATAATTATATAGGAACAACCTTATATAAGTGTTGTTTCCTTATAGCTGCTTAAAATAAGAATTTACTTACCGATAATTCTATTTCTCGTAGTCCGTAGTGGATGCTGGGGACTCCGTCAGGACCATGGGGTTTAGCGGCTCCGCAGGAGACAGGGCACAATAATAAAAGCTTTAGGATCAGGTGGTGTGCACTGGCTCCTCCCCCTATGACCCTCCTCCAAGCCTCAGTTAGGATACTGTGCCCGGACGAGCGTGCATAATAAGGAAGGATATTGAATCCCGGGTAAGACTCATACCAGCCACACCAATCACACCGTACAACCTGTGATCTGAACCCAGTTAACAGTATGATAACAACGAAGGAGCCTCTGAAAAGATGGCTCACAACAAGAATAACCCGATTTTTGGAACAATAACTATGTACAAGTATTGCAGACAATCCGCACTTGGGATGGGCGCCCAGCATCCACTACGGACTACGAGAAATAGAATTATCGGTAAGTAAATTCTTATTTTCTCTAACGTCCTAAGTGGATGCTGGGGACTCCGTCAGGACCATGGGGATTATACCAAAGCTCCCAAACGGGCGGGAGAGTGCGGATGACTCTGCAGCACCGAATGAGAGAACTCCAGGTCCTCCTCAGTCAGGGTGTGCCCCTGACCAAGTAGCAGCTCGGCAAAGTTGTAAAGCCGAGACCCCTCGGGCAGCCGCCCAAGATGAGCCCACTTCCTTGTGGAATGGGCTTTTACTGATTTTGGCTGTGGCAAGCCTGCCACAGAATGTGCAAGCTGAATTGTACTACAAATCCAGCGAGCAATCGTCTGCTTAGAAGCAGGAACACCCATCTTGTTGGGTGCATACAGGCTAAACAGCGAGTCAGATTTTCTGACTCCAGTCGTCCTGGAAACCTATATTTTCAGGGCCCTGACAACGTCAAGTAACTTGGAGTCCTCCAAGTCCCTAGTAGCCGCAGGTACCACAATAGGTTGGTTCATGTGAAAAAACAGAAAACACCTTAAGGAGAAATTGAGGACGAGTCCTCAATTCTGCCCTGTCAGAATGAAAAATTAAGTAAGGGCTTTTATATGATAAAGCCGCCCATTCTGACACACGCCTGGCTGAAGCCAGGGCTAATAGAATCTTCACCTTCCATGTGAAATATTTTAATTCCACAGTGGTGAGTGGATCAAACCAATGTGACTTTAGGAAACTCAAAACAACATTGAGATCCCAAGGTGCCACTGGGGGCACAAAAGGAGGCTGTATATGCAGTACCCCTTTTACAAACGTCTGAACTTCAGGCACTGAAGCCAGTTCTTTCTGGAAGAAATTTGACAGGGTCGAAATTTGAACCTTAATGGACCCTAATTTTAGGCCCATAGACAGTCCTGTTTTCAGGAAATGTAGGAAACGACCCAGTTGGAATTCCTCTGTAGGGACCTTCTTGGCCTCACACCACGCAACATATTTTCGCCAAATGCGGTGAAAATGTTTTGCGGTTACATCCTTCCTGGCTTCGACCAGGGTAGGGATGACTTCATCTGGAATGCCCTTTCAGGATCCGGCGTTCAACTGCCATGCCGTCAAACGCAGCCGCGGTAAGTCTTGGAACAGACAAGGCCCCTGCTGGAGCAGGTCCTTTCTTAAAGGTAGAGGCCACGTTCTTCCGTGAGCATCTCTTGAAGTTCCGGGTACCAAGTCCTTCTTGACCCATCCGGAACCACGAGTATCGTTCTTACTCATCTCCTTCTTATGATTCTCAGTACTTTTGGTATGAGATGCATAGGAGGGAACACATACCCTGACTGGTACACCCACAGTGTTACCAGAGCGTCCACCGCTATTGCCTGAGGGTCCCTTGACCTGGCGCAATATTTGTCTAGTTTTTTGTTCAGGCGGGACGCCATCATGTCCACCTTTGGTTTTTCCCAACGGTTTACAATCATGTGGAAGACTTCCCGCTGAAGTCCCCACTCTCCCGGGTGGAGGTTATGCCTGCTGAGGAAGTTTGCTTCCCAGTTTTCCACTCCCGGAATTAACACTGCTGAGAGTGTTATCACATGATTTTTCGCCCAGCGAAGAATCCTTGCAGTTTCTGCCATTTCCCTCCTGCTTCATGTGCCGCCCTGTCTGTTTACGTGGGCGACTGCCGTGATGTTGTCCCACTGGATCAATACCGGCTGACCTTGAAGCAGAGGTCTTGCTAAGCTTAGAGCCTTGTAAATTGCCCTTAGCTCCAGTATATTTATGTGGAGAGAAGTCTCCAGACTTGATCACACTCCCTGGAAATTTTTTCCTTGTGTGACTGCTCCCCAGCCACTCAGGCTGGCATCCGTGGTCACCAGGACCCAGTCCTGAATGTCGAATCTGCGGCCCTTTCATAGATGAGCACTCTGCTGCCACCGCAGAAGAAAACACCCTTGTCCTTGGAGACAGGGTTATCCGCTGATGCATCTGAAGATGCGATCCGGACCATTTTCCCAGCAGATTCCACTGAAAGGTTCTTGCGTGAAATCTACCGAATGGGATCGCTTTGTAAGAAACCACCATTTTTCACAGGACCTTTGTGCAATGATGCACTGATACTTTTCCTGGTTTTAGGAGGTTCCTGACTAGCTCGGATAACTCCCTGGTCTTCTTCTCCGGGAGAAAACATCCTTTTCTGGACTGTGTCCAGAATCATTCCTAGGAACATTAGACGTGTCGTCGGAAAAAACTGCGATTTTGGAATATTTAGAATCCACTCGTGCTGTCGTAGAACTACTTGAGACAGTGCTACTCCGACCGCCAACTGTTCTCTGGACCTTGCCCTTATCAGGAAAGCGTCCATATTTCTTTTAGGAAGAATCATCATTTCGGCCATTACCTTGGTAAAGACCCGGGGTGCCGTGGACAATCCAAACGGCAGCGTCTGAACTGATAGTGACAGTTCTGTACCACGAACCTGAGATACCCTTGGTGAGAAGGGCAAAATTTGGACATGTAGGTAAGCGTCCCTGATATCCAGTGACACCATATCGTCCTGGTTCGCTATCACTGCTCTGAGTGACTCCATCTTGATTTGAACCCTTGTATGTAATTGTTCAAATCTTTTAGATCTCACCGAGCCGTTTGGCTTCAGTACCACAATATAGTGTGGAATAATACCCCTTCCCTTGTTGTAGGAGGGGTACTTTGATTATCACCTGCTGGGAATACAGCCTGTGAATTTTTTTTTTTCCAATACTGCCTCCCTGTCGGAGGGAGACGTTGGTAAAGCAGACTTCAGGAACTTGTGAGGGGAAGACGTCTCGAATTTCCAATGTACACCTGGGATACTACGTGTAGGATCCAGGAGTCCACTTGCGAGTGAGCCCACTGCGTGCTGAAACTCTTGAGATGACCCCCCACCGCACCTGAGTCCGCTTGTATGGCCCCAGCGTCATGCTGCGGACTTGGCAGAAGCTGTGGAGGACTTCTGTTCCTGGGAATGGGCTGCCTGCTGCAGTCTTCTTCCCTTTCCTCTAACCCTGGGCAGATATGACTGGCCTTTTGCCCGCCTGCCATTATGGGTACGAAAGGACTGAGACTGAAAAGACTGTGTCCTTTTCTGCTGAGATGTGACTTCGGGTAACAAAAGTGGATTTTCCAGCTGTTGCCATGGCCACCAGGTCCGATGGACCGCCCCTTTATACGGCAATACTTCCATGTGCCGTCTGGAATCTGCATCACCTGACCACTGTCGTGTCTATAAACATCGTCTGGCAGATATGGACATCACATCTACTCTTGATGCCAGAATGCAAATATCCCTCTGCGCATCTCGCATATATAGAAATGCATCCTTAAAATGCTCTATAGTCAATAAAATATTGTTCCTGTCAAGGGTATCAATATTTTTAGTCAGGAAATCCGACCAAGCCCCCCCAGCGCTGCACATCCAGGCTGAGGCGATTGCTGGTCGTAGTATAACACCAGTATGTGTGTATATACTTTTTAGGATATTTTTCAGCTTCCTATCAGCTGGCTCTTTGAGGGCGGCCGTATCTGGAGACGGTAACGCCACTTGTTTTTATAAGCGTGTGAGCGCCTTATCCACCCTAAGGTGTGTTTCCCAACTCGCCCTCACTTCTGGCGGGAAAGGGTATACCTCCAATAATTTTCTATCGGAGGAAACCCACGTATCATCACACACTTTAATTTATCTGATTCAGGAAAAACTACAAGTAGATTATTCCCACCCTACATAATACCCTTATTTGTGGTACTTGTAGTATCAGAAATATGTAACACCTCCTTCATTGCCCTTAACATGTAACGTGTGGCCCTAAAGGAAAATACGTTTGTTTCTTCACCGTCGACACTGAAGTCAGTGTCCGTCGACCAACTGAGGTAAATGGGCGTTTTTACAAGCCCCTGACGGTGTCTGAGACGCCTGGACAGGTACTAATTTGTTTGCCGGCCGTCTCATGTCGTCAACCGACCTTGCATCGTGTTGACATTATCACGTAATTCCTAAATAAGCCATCCATTCCGGTGTCGACTCCCTAGAGAGTGACATCACCAATACAGGCAATTTGCTCCGCCTCCTCACCAACATCGTCCTCCTACATGTCGACACACACGTACCGACACACAGCACACACACAGGGAATGCTCTGATAGAGGACAGGACCCCACTAGCCCTTTGGGGAGACAGAGGGAGAGTTTGCCAGCACACACCAAAAACGCTATAATTATACAGGGACAACCCCTTATACAAGTGTTTTCCCTTATAGCATTTTTCCATATGTAATCATATCGCCAAATAAGTGCCCCCCCTCTCTGTTTTAACCCTGTTTCTGTAGTGCAGTGCAGGGGAGAGCCTGGGAGCCTTCCTCACAGCAGAGCTGAGCAGGAAAATGACGCCGTGTGCTTAGGAGAATAGGCCCCGCCCCCTAAAACGGCGGGCTCTTCTCCGGAGTTTGTGAGATCTGGCAGGGGTTAAATACATCCATATAGCCTCAAGGGCTATATGTGATGTATTTTAGCCATAAAAAAGGTATAATACATTGCTGCCCAGGGCGCCCCCCCCCAGCGCCCTGCACCCTCAGTGACCGCTGGTATGAAGTGTGCTGACAACAATGGCGCACAGCTGCAGTGCTGTGCGCTACCTTATGAAGACTGAAAGTCTTCTGCCGCCTGTTTCTGGACCTCTGGACCTCTTCAACTTCGGCATCTGCAAGGGGGGTCGGCGGCACGGCTCCGGGACGAACCCCAGGGTGAGACCTGTGTTCCGACTCCCTCTGGAGCTAATGGTGTCCAGTAGCCTAAGAAGCAAATCCATCCTGCACGCAGGTGAGTTTACTTCTCTCCCCTAAGTCCCTCGTAGCAGTGAGCCTGTTGCCAGCAGGACTCACTGAAAATAAAAAACCTAACTTAAACTTTTACTCTAAGCAGCTCAGGAGAGCCACCTAGATTGCACCCTTCTCGGCCGGGCACAAAAATCTAACTGAGGCTTGGAGGAGGGTCATAGGGGGAGGAGCCAGTGCACACCACCTGATCCTAAAGCTTTTATTATTGTGCCCTGTCTCCTGCGGAGCCGCTAAACCCCATGGTCCTGACGGAGTCCCCAGCATCCACTTAGAACGTTAGAGAAATATATATAATATCGCCAAAAAATTCCCCCCCTCTCTTTTTTACCCTGTTTCTGTAGTGCAGTGCAGGGGAGAGCCTGGGAGCCTTCCTAGCAGCGGAGCTGTGTAGGAAAATGGCGCTGTGTGCTGAGGAGATAGGCCCCGCCCCCTATTCCGGCGGGCTCTTCTCCCGGTTTTTCTGAGACCTGGCAGGGGTGAAATACATCCATATAGCCTCATGGACTATATGTGATGTATTCTTTTTAGCCAGAAAGGTATTAACATTGCTGCCCAGGGCGCCCCCCCCAGCGCCCTGCACCCTCAGTGACCGCCGGTGTGAAGTGTGCCTGAGCGCAATGGCGCACAGCTGCAGTGCTGTGCGCTACCTCATGAAGACTGAAAAGCCTTCAGCCGCCGGTTTCTGGACCTCTTCTTACTTCGGCATCTGCAAGGGGGTCGGCGGCGCGGCTCCGGTGACCCATCCAGGCTGTACCTGTGATCGTCCCTCTGGAGCTAGTGTCCAGTAGCCTAAGAAGCCAATCCATCCTGCACGCAGGTGAGTTCACTTCTTCTCCCCTAGGTCCCTCGTTGCAGTGAGCCTGTTGCCAGCAGGACTCACTGAAAATAATAAAACTATCAAAACTTTTACTCTAAGCAGCTCTTTATGAGAGCCACCTAGATTGCACCCTGCTCGGACGGGCACAAAAACCTAACTGAGGCTTGGAGGAGGGTCATAGGGGGAGGAGCCAGTACACACCACCTAGTGGTCAAACTTTTAAATTTTGTGCCCTGTCTCCTGCGGAGCCGCTATTCCCCATGGTCCTGACGGAGTCCCCAGCATCCACTAGGACGTCAGAGAAATTAAAATTATACTTACAAACGAATGAATGAATGAATGAATATTATGCCCTCACTGACGCGGGAAGACGTTCGCCCCTTGTAGTTGTGCCCCTGTAGCTGCGCCCCTTGTACTGTGCCCCTTGTAGTTGTGCCCCTGTAGCTGTGCCCCTTGTACTGTGCCCCTGTAGCTGCGCCCCTTGTAGTTGTGCCCCTGTAGCTGCGCCCCTTGTAGCTGTGCCCCTGTAGCTGCGCCCCTTGTAGCTGCGCCCCTTGTAGCTGTGCCCCTTGTAGCTGTGCCCCTGTAGCTGCGCCCCTTGTATTTGTGCCCCTGTAGCTGCGCCCCTTGTAGTTGTGCCCCTGTAGCTGCCCCCTTGTACTGTGCCCCTGTAGCACTAGCTGCCCCCTTGTACTGTGCCCCTTGTAGTTGTGGCCCTGTAGCTGCCCCCTTGTACTGTGCCCCTTGTAGTTGTGGCCCTGTAGCTGCCCCCTTGTACTGTGCCCCTTGTAGCTGCCCCCTTGTACTGTGCCGCTTGTAGCTGCCCCCTTGTACTGTGCCCCTTGTAGTTGTGGCCCTGTAGCTGCCCCCTTGTACTGTGCCCCTTGTAGCTGCCCCCTTGTACTGTGCCCCTTGTAGTTGTGGCCCTGTAGCTGCCCCCTTGTACTGTGCCCCTTGTAGCTGCCCCCTTGTACTGTGCCCCTTGTAGTTGTGGCCCTGTAGCTGCCCCCTTGTACTGTGCCCCTTGTAGCTGCGCCCTTGTACTGTGCCCCTTGTAGCTGTAAAAATAAGATTTTACTCACCGATAAATCTATTTCTCGTAGTCCGTAGTGGATGCTGGGACTCCGTAAGGACCATGGGGAATAGCGGCTCCGCAGGAGACAGGGCACAAGAATAAAAGCTTTAGGATCAGGTGGTGTGCACTGGCTCCTCCCCCTATGACCCTCCTCCAAGCCTCAGTTAGGATACTGTGCCCGGACGAGCGTACATAATAAGGAAGGATATTGAATAAGACTCATACCAGCCACACCAATCACACCGTACAACTCGTGATCTGAACCCAGTTAACAGTATGATAAACGAAAGGAGCCTCTGAAAAGATGGCTCACAACAATAATAACCCAAATTTTTGTAACAATAACTATATACAAGTATTGCAGACAATCCGCACTTGGGATGGGCGCCCAGCATCCACTACGGACTACGAGAAATAGATTTATCGGTGAGTAAAATCTTATTTTCTCTGACGTCCTAGTGGATGCTGGGACTCCGTAAGGACCATGGGGATTATACCAAAGCTCCCAAACGGGCGGGAGAGTGCGGATGACTCTGCAGCACCGAATGAGAGAACTCCAGGTCCTCCTCAGCCAGGGTATCAAATTTCTAGAATTTAGCAAACGTGTTTGCCCCTGACCAAGTAGCTGCTCGGCAAAGTTGTAAAGCCGAGACCCCTCGGGCAGCCGCCCAAGATGAGCCCACTTTCCTTGTGGAATGGGCTTTTACAGATTTTGGCTGTGGCAGGCCTGCCACAGAATGTGCAAGCTGAATTGTACTACAAATCCAACGAGCAATCGTCTGCTTAGAAGCAGGAGCACCCAGCTTGTTGGGTGCATACAGGATAAACAGCGAGTCAGATTTTTTGACTCCAGCCGTCCTGGAAACATATATTTTCAGGGCCCTGACAACGTCAAGCAACTTGGAGTCCTCCAAGTCCCTAGTAGCCGCAGGTACCACAATAGGTTGGTTCATGTGAAATGCAGAAACCACCTTAGGGAGAAATTGAGGACGAGTCCTCAATTCTGCCCTGTCAGAATGAAAAATTAAGTAAGGGCTTTTATACGATAAAGCCGCCAATTCTGACACACGCCTGGCTGAAGCCAGGGCTAACAGCATCGACACCTTCCATGTGAGATATTTTAAGTCCACAGTGGTGAGTGGTTCAAACCAATGTGACTTTAGGAAACTCAAAACAACATTGAGATCCCAAGGTGCCACTGGAGGCACAAAAGGAGGCTGTATATGCAGTACCCCTTTTACAAATGTCTGAACTTCAGGCACGGAAGCCAGTTCTTTCTGGAAGAAAATCGACAGGGCCGAAATTTGAACCTTAATGGACCCTAATTTTAGGCCCATAGACCGTCCTGTTTGCAGGAAATGGAGGAAACGACCCAGTTGAAATTCCTCTGTAGGGGCCTTCTTGGCCTCACACCACGCAACATATTTTCGCCAAATGCGGTGATAATGTTTTGCGGTTACATCCTTCCTGGCTTTGATCAGGGTAGGGATGACTTCATCTGGAATGCCTTTTTCCTTCAGGATCCGGCGTTCAACCGCCATGCCGTCAAACGCAGCCGCGGTAAGTCTTGGAACAGACAAGGCCCCTGCTGGAGCAGGTCCTTTCTTAGAGGTAGAGGCCACGGGTCTTCCGTGAGCATCTCTTGAAGTTCCGGGTACCAAGTCCTTCTTGGCCAATCCGGAACCACGAGTATAGTTCTTACTCCTCTCCTTCTTATGATTCTCAGTACTTTTGGTATGAGAGGCAGAGGAGGGAACACATACACTGACTGGTACACCCACGGTGTTACCAGAGCGTCCACCGCTATTGCCTGAGGGTCCCTTGACCTGGCGCAATACCTGTCTAGTTTTTTGTTTAGACGGGACGCCATCATGAACACTGCTGACAGTGCTATCACATGATTTTCCGCCCAGCGAAGAATCCTTGCAGCTTCTGCCATTGCCCTCCTGCTTCTCGTGCCGCCCTGTCTGTTTACGTGGGCGACTGACGTGATGTTGTCCGATTGGATCAATACCGCCTGACCCTGAAGCAGGGGTTTCGCTTGACTTAGGGCATTGTAAATGGCCCTTAGTTCCAGAATGTTTATATGAAGAGATGTTTCCATGCTTGACCACAAGCCCTGGAAATTTCTTCCCTGTGTGACTGCTCCCCAGCCTCTCAGGCTGGCATCCGTGGTCACCAGGATCCAATCCTGAATGCCAAATCTGCGGCCCTCTAGTAGATGAGCACTCTGCAGCCACCACAGAAGAGACACCCTTGTCCTTGGCGACAGGGTTATCCGCTGATGCATCTGAAGATGCGATCCGGACCATTTGTCCAGTAGATCCCACTGAAACGTTCTTGCATGGAATCTTCCGAATGGAATCGCTTCGTAAGAAGCCACCATTTTTCCCAGGACCCTCGTGCACTGATGCACTGACACCTGGCCTGGTTTTAGGAGGTTCCTGACTAGCTCGGATAACTCCCTGGCTTTCTCCTCCGAGGTGCCGTGGACAACCCAAACGGCAGCGTCTGAAACTGATAATGACAGTTTTGTACTACAAACCTGAGGTACCCTTGGTGAGAAGGGTAGATTGGGACGTGGAGATAAGCATCTTTGATGTCCAGAGACACCATATAGTCCCCTTCTTCCAGGTTCGCTATCACTGCTCTGAGTGACTCCATCTTGAATTTGAACCTTTTTATGTAAGTGTTCAAGGATTTCAGATTTAAAATTGGTCTCACCGAGCCGTCCGGCTTCGGTACCACAAACAGCGTGGAATAATACCCCTTTCCTTGTTGTAGGAGGGGTACCTTGATTATCACCTGCTGGGAATACAGCTTGTGAATGGCTTCCAAAACTGCCTCCCTGTCGGAGGGAGACTTTGGTAGAGCAGACTTCAGGAACCGGCGAGGGGGAAACGCCTCGAATTCCAGTTTGTACCCCTGCGATACTACCTGTAGAATCCAGGGGTCCACTTGCGAGTGAGCCCACTGCGCGTTGAAATTCTTGAGACGGGCCCCCACCGTCTCTGAGTCTGCTTGTAAAGCCCCAGCGTCATGCTGAAGACTTGGCAGAAGCAGGGGAGGGCTTCTGCTCCTGGGAAGCGGCTGCATGGTGCAGTCTTTTTCCTCTTCCTCTGCCCCGGGGCAGAAATGAGTGGCCTTTTGCTCGCTTGTACTTATGGGAACGAAAGGACTGAGTTTGAAAAGACGGTGTCTTTTTCTGCTGATGTGAGGTGACCTGGGGTAAAAAGGTGGACTTTCCAGCCGTTGCCGTGGCCACCAGGTCCGATAGACCAGCCCCAAATAACTCCTCCCCTTTATACGGCAATACTTCCATATGTCGTTTGGAATCCGCATCCCCTGACCACTGTCGCGTCCATAATGCTCTTTTGGCAGAAATGGACATAGCACTTACTCTTGATGCCAGGGTGCAAATATCCCTCTGTGCATCACGCATATATAGTAATGCATCCTTCAAATGCTCTATAGTTAACAATATATTGTCCCTGTCCAGGGTATCAATATTTTCAGTCAGGGAATCCGACCACGCGACTCCAGCACTGCACATCCAGGCTGAAGCGATAGCTGGTCGCAGTATAACACCAGTATGTGTGTATATACTTTTTAGGATATTTTCCAGCCTTCTATCAGCTGGTTCTTTGAGGGTGGCCGTATCAGGAGACGGTAACGCTACTTGTTTAGATAAACGTGTGAGCGCTTTATCTACCCTAGGGGGTGTTTCCCAACGCGCCCTAACCTCTGGCGGGAAAGGGTATAGTGCCAATAATTTATTAGAAATTAGCAGTTTTTTGTCGGGGGAAACCCACGCTTTATCACACACCTCATTTAATTCATCTGACTCAGGAAAAACTATTGGTAGTTTTTTCACACCCCACATAATACCCTTCTTTGTGGTACTTGTAGTGTCAGAAATGTTCAATGCCTCCTTCATTGCCGTGATCATGTAACGTGTGGCCCTACTGGACATTACGTTTGTCTCCTCACCGTCGACACTAGACTCAGTATCTGTGTCTGGGTCTGTGTCGACCCACTGAGGTAACGGGCGTTTTAGGGCCCCTGACGGTGTCTGAGACGCCTGGACAGGCACTAATTGATTTGCCGGCTGTCTCATGTCGTCAACAGTTTTTTGCAAAGTGCTGACATTGTCACGTAATTCTTTAAATACGATCATCCAGTCAGGTGTCGACTCCCTAGGGGGTGAAATCACTAACCCAGGCAATTGCTCCGCCTCCACATCATTTTCCTCCTCATACATGTCAACACACACGTACCGACACACAGCACACACACCGGGAATGCTCTGATAGAGGACAGGACCCCACCAGCCCTTTGGAGAGACAGAGGGAGAGTTTGCCAGCACACACCAAGCGCTATATATATATATATATACAGGGATAACCTTATATAAGTGTTACTCCCTTTTATAGCTGCTGTTTTTATTATTAGCTGCCAATAGTGCCCCCCCTTCTCTTTTTTACCCTGATTCTGTAGCAGGTCTGCAGGGGAGAGTCAGGGAGCCGTCCTTCCAGCGAAGCTGTGAGGGAAAATGGCGCTTGTGTGCTGAGGAGATAGGCTCCGCCCCTTCACGACGTCCTTATCTCCCGCTCTTTTCTGGAAAAATGGCAGGGGTTAAATACATCCATATAGCCCAGGAGCTATATGTGATGTATTTCTTTTTGCCAACCTAAGGTATATCTGTTATATTGCGTCTCAGGGCGCTCCCCCCCCCAGCGCCCTGCACCCTCAGTGACCGGAGTGTGAAGTGTGCTGAGAGCAATGGCGCACAGCTGCAGTGCTGTGCGCTACCTTAGTTGAAGACAGGACCGTCTTCTGCCGCCGATTTCACAGGACCTCTTCGCTCTTCTGGCTCTGTAAGGGGGCCGGCGGCGCAGCTCTGGGACCCATCCATGGCTGGGCCTGTGATCGTCCCTCTGGAGCTAATGTCCAGTAGCCTAAGAAGCCCAATCCACTCTGCACGCAGGTGAGTTCGCTTCTTCTCCCCTTAGTCCCACGATGCAGTGAGCCTGTTGCCAGCAGGACTCACTGAAAATAAAAAACCTAAAATAAACTTTTATTCTAAGCAGCTCAGGAGAGCCCCCTAGCCTGCACCCTTCTCGTTCGGGCACAAAAATCTAACTGAGGCTTGGAGGAGGGTCATAGGGGGAGGAGCCAGTGCACACCACCTGATCCTAAAGCTTTTATTCTTGTGCCCTGTCTCCTGCGGAGCCGCTATTCCCCATGGTCCTTACGGAGTCCCAGCATCCACTAGGACGTCAGAGAAAAAAAAAAAACACACACACACAGACACATACTTACCGCTCCTGCAGCGCTGCCTCCGTCTGCCGCTCCTCTCTGCTGTTCTACGGGAGGGACGTCTGTACAGGACACTGTACAGCGGCGCAGGCCGCGGCCACGGACTTCAGATCTTGATTTCCCCCCCCCCCCCTTCCCCGGACACTGTACAGCGGCGCAGGACTTCAGATCTTGATTTCCCCCCCCCCCCCCCCTTCCCCGGACACTGTACAGCGGCGCAGGACTTCAGATCTTGATTCCCCCCTCACAAGTGGTGTCCGTACTCGAAAAAAACAAAAACAAACCTCTGCTGCAGCGCTGCTCCTGGGCCGCATTACTAGCCGACTTGGGCCGCATGCGGCCCGCGGGCCGCGGGTTGGACAAGCCTGCCTTAAAGGCTTGCCAGAATAGCACTATATTGTTCTCTTTCGTCTCCATGTTATCTTGTAGGAAATTCTCCCACGTTCTAAGCACTAAATCCCTGAGAGTCTGTGAAGATTTGAGGGACGAAGGACAGCGCCAGCGATAGCAGTTCCCTTTATCGGGGAGCATTTTAATATCCACCCATACCACTGCGTGATCCGAGATCACAATCGGCTCCATATTTACATCAGAGGCTCGTGGAAGTAAGGCAGCGGACATCAAAATATAGTCTATTCTAGAAAGATTATTGGTAGCTGCTGAGAGGTAGGAGAAAGCGCTGTCAGTTGGATGTAGAGCGCGCCATGCGTCCACTAATTGAAGCTCCTTCGCTACTTGTGGGACACCAAATCGGGGTACTCTAATCTTGGTGCTACTGGTGTTCTGTCGGTCTAGCTGGGCAGCAGAGATTAAATTCATGTCCCCACATACGATCATGGGTATATGCGAGTATGGAAGCAATAGTGTTACTAGCTTCTGCATGAAAGGTTTCGAGTATACATTGGGGGGCATATATCGAGGCACAGAGAAACTTCATCTGGTCGTACAACAATTGACAAATAACATATCTGCCTGATGCGTCAGCCACAATATCAGAGATATCTATCTGAATGTTAGATCTCGCGATAATGGCCACCCCACTGGCTTTAGAATTAAATGAGGCAGACGTTAAAACCTTCCATCCCAGCATGTTAAGCTTAAGCATTTCACTAGGAATAAGATGGGTTTCTTGCAAACAAACTACGTCCAGGCGTAGTTTACGTAGGTACATTAACACACATTTTCGCTTTTTAGGCGAATTGAAACCCCCTACGTTCCAACTACCAATTTTTAGCGACATGGGCCCAGGGTATAAGGGGATTGTAGTTCAGTGTGCTAAAAGACTTACAGATTTCTTCAAACCTTGGTCCAACGGTCCACCTTAAAAGCTCAGGGCTGCATAGGTACTGACTAGCATTATAGATAGCAGGACGGTCTGGGAGGGGCAAGGGCAGGGGTAAGGAGCGGGCCTGTGGTGTGGCCAACATAGAAAGAAAATAAAATACATAAAATAATAAAATACAACATATAACACATTTAGAACTTCCGAACATGTTGAGTAACTCACGGTTACCCAGAGTCATTGTTATGCAAGGCAGGTACTCCAGCCGCCGGGTTTCCACCCCATTAGAACATACGTAGTGCCGGTACAGCGAGAATTATAAGTAACCTGGAAAACTACGTCTTCTCCATGCCGTATCAGTATAGCAGGTTCATAACCTGAACCATGGTGCTGCGGCAGCATAACAGCGTTTATATAATTCTCTCCCATTAAACTATTCACTCATTACAAAATCAATGCTTAATGTCTGTGAAGGGGAAGAGCCTAGGTCATCCATGAGGCTATGGACATTCTCACAGTGTAGAGGAGGAGGGGGGGAGGGGGGCAGAGGGGGGGTTGAGAGGGAGGGAGGCATGTGAGGGCTCTCTCCCTTCTGGAGAGGTGGTGATTAAGTTATTAGCTTATCCGCATTCCCTTAAAGCACTTATATCAATAATTCTACAGGAGATGTGCGTAGAAATCTAATATAATGGATTCTCTAATCTAGCAGATGAGTCAGCAGGAGCAACAGGTCTGATCTGAGAAATAAACAGTTGCAGAAACATATAAATATAAGTACGGATAATAATACCAGTAGGGGTGGACAGTAAGAACATTTTTTTCAGTCCGTCTCCGCTGAACGTGGTGGTATATGTCCAGCAGTAATTCCCAAGAAGCAGTCACAACACAATGTCAGCAGGAGAATTCACTATTCCATCCCAGTTTGTCACTGGAAATATGGATTTTAGGGACTTCATTCACAATCCGACATTCTGGAGACATAGGCGTCTGCTGTGGATTCCTCCGCTAGGTAGGCTTCTGCATCTCTCGGGGACATAAAGTCTTTGAAGGAGGAGCCATTGTACAGACGCAATCGCGCCGGGTAAAGGAGAGCAAACTTTCTGCCATCTTGTATAAGCTTGGAGCATATGGGTGCGAATTCTCTCCGCGCCTTTGAAAGTTCTGCCGAATAATCTTGGAAGATTAATATTTTATGGCCGTCCCATGAAAGCTGACGCTGTCGGCACGATGCCGTCCACAGCAGCTCCTTGTGAAGGAAGTTCAGTGGTTTAAAGATAACTGCACGTGGTCTGGCTCCCTCTTGTGGTCGTATAGGGCCAAGCCTATGAGCCCTTTCCAGGGCCGGACTGGGACTAAAAATAGGCCCTGGCATTTTTTAAGCACACAGGCCCACCTCTGTGACTCCTCCCCTTACTATTCTTGACTCCTCCCACTTATTAGTCTATGCTCTTACAAATATAATTAATATTCTAACAACATACAAGCGTACATCATTCTCTATTAAAATACACACAACCAGTGGTTGAAGTGGAAATTTTTAAGTGGGGGTATGGAAATGTGAAGTTTGTAATTAAGCGCTCGCGCTCTGGAAAAGGGGGTGTGGCCACTCAAAAGGGGGTGTGGCCTTCAGTGTAGTTTACCACACCATACACCCCTTATACGCATTATGCACCACAATAGTAGGACCCCTTATACTATCTAGTACTGGTGCCTCTTTCACATTATACCACACAGTATGAGCCAAAATTCACATTATAGCACCCGGTATGAGCCGAAATTTACATTATAGCACCCGGTATGAGCCGAAATTTACATTATATGCCCCCAATAGTGCAGTGCCAGATAAACAATTGCCCCCACAGTGCCAGGTATACAAATGCCCCCACAGTGCCAGGTATACAAATGCCCCACAGTGCAAGGTATACAAATGCCCCACAGTGCCAGGTATACAAATGCCCCCACAGTGCCAGGTATACAAATGCCCCCACAGTGCCAGATCCACAAATGCCCCCACAGTGCCAGATCCACAAATGCCCCCACAGTGCCAGGTATACAAATGCCCCCACAGTGCCAGGTATACAAATGCCCCCATAGTGCCAGCCAATTGCCCCCACAATGCCAGGTATACAAATGCCCCCACAGCGCCAGGTATACAAATGCCCCACAGTGCCAGGTATACAAATGCCCCACAGTGCCAGGTATACAAATGCCCCCACAGTGCCAGATCCACAAATGCCCCCACAGTGCCAGATCCACAAATGCCCCCACAGTGCCAGGTACACAAATGCCCCCACAGTGCCAGGTATACAAATGCCCCCACAGTGCCAGCCAATTGCCCCCACAATGCCAGGTATACAAATGCCCCCACAGTGCCAGCCAATTGCACCCACAATGCCAGGTATACAAATGCCCCCAGTGCCCCCCACAGTGCCAGCCAATTGCCCCCACAATGCCAGGTATACAAATGCCCCCAGTGCCCCCCACAGTGCCAGCCAATTGCCCCCACAATGCCAGCTATACAAATGCCCCCAGTGCCCCCCACAGTGCCAGCCAATTGCCCCCACAGCAGCTTACTTACCGCTGCTGCTGCTCCTCCGGCTGTGATGTGAGGTGTCAGGAGCTCAGAGCGCGCCAGCGCGGCTATGTCTGGCGGCGTGTAGCGGACTTCAAACCAGCCGCCGGTTCGTGAGCCAATCAGAGCTCGCGGACCGGCAGCGGCGGCTCCTGATTGGCTGCCGGTCCGCGAGCTCTGATTGGCTCACGAACCGGCGGCTGGTTTGAAGTCCGCTACACGCCGCCAGACATAGCCGCGCTGGCGCGCTCTGAGCTTCTGACAGCTGAGACACGCTGCCGCCGGACTGAGCGGCAGCGTGTCTCAGTGCCACAAGAGGGGGTCTGCTGTACCGGCCCACGTGGCCATCGGCCCTTCTGGCATTTGCCAGAAGTGCCAGATGGCCAGTCCGGCCCTTTCTATAATAAGGTCAGAGCATCTATCTTTTACCAGCAGTAATTCTGGCAGAGTCAATTTAATAGAATCAAATAGGTCTTGACCTTTGACAGACTCTGGCAAGCCTATGATCCTTAAATTCCCCCTGCGAGACCTATTCTCCAGATCTTGGATTTTATTTTGCAGTATATGTATTTCTTTGGTATTCTGGGATGTCGATTTTTTAAGATTCGCCACATCTGTAAATGTCTCACCTAGTCTTTGTTCCACATTAAGAACTTTTTGTGTGAGATGGGATAGTTGCTTATTTATATCAGCCGTCTGCTCCTTTAACATGGGGGCTATGGCAGCCTGAATTGTAGCTATCATGTCTCTGTTCAGAGCTGTGCTGCCCTGTACCTTTTTGGTAGTCACTGCTGGGCGGGAGTCACCTTCAGAGCGGTCCCCTTCCTCAGCCTCGTGGGTGCCGTCCTCTGTTGGAAGAGGCGATGGATCTCGCTGCCCCCGTCTGGAGATGGCGTCCAGCGCCATCTTGTTTTGGGAGGGTCCCCCCTGCTGTTTCTCTTTCGCCACTCGCGATCTGGACATGACAGGAAAATACCTGTCCATGCAGCGGGATGCGGCGCCAGCAGTCTCCCGCAGCTGGGGTCCCCCAAGAGAGGCTTAATAGCCGTGATTAATGGGGTGAAGGTGGCCGGCGGTCCGGAGCTCCGGTGACTAGCGGCCGCACATCGGAGACCGGAACGAAAATCTCTCTTTTACCTCTCCGCCAGTTGCGCTGGATTATGATTCTGTCTCTTCTGAGATTGACTGACTTTTTGCCACAAATGTGGTCTCATTGGAAAACACTTAGTCAAAATTACAATTTCCATTTCCACCTTTGCGGCTTTGTTTTCACAAATCTGTTTGTGATGTTGAAGCTTGTTTCATATCTGCTCTAGGCTTTAATTTAAACCTAAGAATAAGTACAGCAGCACCCCTGGAATTATACGGCAGCACACCTGCACTTATACAGCATAGGCATCACCCCTGGAAAATTACACAGCACAGCAGACAGGCAACAGCGGCACTGGACTTAAACGGCAGGGGTATAGAAGTGGGGGGGGCAGCACACCTGGACTGATAGGTGTGCCAAAGAAAAAACGTGCAAGATGGAATTGTCCTTGGGCCACCCCACCCACCCTTATGTTGTATAAACAGTATATGCACACTTTAACAAACCAATCATTTCAGTGACAGGGTCTGCCACATGACTGTGGCTGAAATTATTGGTTTGTTTGGGCCCCCACCAAAGAAGAAGCAAGTAATCTCTCCTTGCACAGACTGGCTCTACAATGGCTAGATGTCATCCTCATGCTCAGATCCCGCCCCCCACCCCCCAACTTCAGTGTTTACATCCTCATCCTCACAGAGAAATAATATTCAATACAAACCACGTCATTTAGGTGTCAGTGGACTGCTTACGCCAGAGGTTCCCAAACGCGGTCCTCAAGGCACCCCAACGGTCCTGGTTTTAAATATATCCATGCTTGGCCACAGGTGACTTAATTAGCTCCTTATTCAATTTGATGTAACCATCTGTGCTGAGCCATGGATATACCTAAAACCTGGACTGTTGGGGTGCCTTGAGGACCGCGTTTGGGAACCTCTGGCTTACGCCATTACCCAAAGTTTCTGAACTTGACAATGACTTATGATGAATGCGCTGCAGGTGACGTATAAGGGAGGATGTTCCTAGGTGGTTAACATCCTTACCTTTACTTATTATGGATTGACAAAGGCAACAGATGGCTTGACACCTGTTGTCCAGATTTGTGGAGAAATAATTCCACACTGAAGAGGTGGCTTTTTTGGTATTTTGGCCAGGCATGACAATGGGCTTTTTCATCCCATGGCCAACTGTCTCCACTGGTGCTTTATTCAAACAAACCACATCACCATCAGAATCCTCATTGTCAACTTCCTCCAAAGTGCCAGCTACACCTATATCTCATCCTGGTGTACTTCTGCAGTGACATCCTCATTCTCAATATCGGCAACTGGACGGCAGCGCTCCTACCAGCACTTACAGGGGGCGCGCAAATGGTGTCAGGAGCCTCCTCTTTCCATACAGTGTTGTAAAGGTCAGGCCTAGACATTGTAACCACGGACAGTGCCAGCACCCCTGTATTTTCACAACACCCCTGTAATTTTACCTCATACAAGACAAGGCCAGTGTACAGTTATTTCACTGCACCCCTGTATTTTACAGCACACAGGGCCAGTGTACTTTTATTTTAACAGCAGCACCCCTGTATTTTTACAGCATACAGGACCAGTGTACTTTTATTTTAACAGCAGCACACCTGTATTTTTACAGCATACAGTACCAGTGTACTTTTATTTTAACAGTAGCACCCCTGTATTTTACAGCATACAGGACCAGTGTACTTTTATTTTAACAGCAGCACCCCTGTAGTTTTACAGTATACAGGACCAGTGTACATTTATTTTCACAGCAGCACCCCAGAATTTTTACAGTATACAAGACAGGGCTAGTATTTATTTATTTTAACAGCAGCACCCCTGTATTTTTACAGCATACAGGACCAGTGTACTTTTATTGTAACAGCAGCACCCCTGTATTTTACAGCATACAGGACCAGTGTACTTTTATTTTAACAGCAGCACCCCTGTATTTTTACAGTATACAGGACCAGTGTACATTTATTTTCACAGCAGCGTCCCAGAATTTTTACAGCATACAAGACAGGGCTAGTATTTATTTTAACAGCAGCACCCCTGTATTTTTACAGCATACAGGACCAGTGTACTTTTATTGTAACAGCAGCACCCCTGTAGTTTTACAGCATACAGGACCAGTGTACATATATTTTCACAGCAGCACCTCTGTATTTTTACAGCATACAAGACAGGGCCAGTGTACATTTATTTTAACAGCAGCACCCCTGTATTTTTACAGCATACAGGACCAGTGTAGTTTTATTGTAACAGCAGCACTCCTGTATTTTTACAGCATACAGAACCAGTGTACATTTATTTTCACAGCAGCACCCCAGAATTTTTACAGTATACAAGAAAGGGCCAGTGTACATGTTATGAACTAAGTACCTGGAACTCAAGGGAGTATGCGGCAACCGGGGAGTTCCAGTACTCACGGGTAAAGCTGTAGCTAGAATGGATGACCACAGCCACTCGTGTTCTACCCCTGACTCCGTTACTCCTCCCAGTGATTGGTTGGTGCCAGCAGAGCTAGTCTTCTCCTTCAGCAGCCGCATTTGAATGGGTGAATTAGGTCCATCCAGACTCCGATGTCCCCCGGTCTTATGAGGTAACAAGGCACCAACCGAGACTGCGAGTGAGTAAGGGGAAGGCTAACTAAAACCTGCAACACTAAATACACGAGTGGTAACGAAAGAAATAATGCTCTAAGATGTTATAAGCAAATAAACAGTGAGAGCAACAATGCTCAGGTATGTTATAAATAGAAATGCAAGCAAAGAAATATATGTGTGAATACTTCACAAAACCTGAACACAAGGCTGGCTGGATCTGGTCAGGTAATCAATCAAGCAAGGTCTCCGGGTCACGGGCTCGACACAGACAGACAGGATCTCCTACGAACTGACAGGTTCACACAGAAGCAGGAACTATAATCATCGTTTTGGGAGTGACCAGGAAGGGAATATAAATGGAGCTGCACCAATCACCGCAGAAACCCCTAATTACCAAATACCATGCAGCTGCCCTACTGCATGTCCCTGCACAACAGCTGGGTATTTAGTTACCCAGCAATGGGGAACGCCACCTGTTTCTGGCATCCCCGTTGCCAGGGATCTGGCAGCTCTCAGCGGCCGGTGTCTGCCTGTTGCTAGGTGCCGGATGGGGACCAGAAGACCTTGCACCCGGCATCCGCCTGTTGCTAGGCGCTGGGTGGGGGTCAGCAGGAGGTGTGGTGTCCCGGCTCCTAGGCAATGGCTGGGATGTGCACCTCCTGGTGCTAACAGTACCCCCCTTGAAGAGGGGCTAAGAAACCCCTAGATCCAGGTTTCTGGGGATATTTCTTGATGAATCCTTTCTTTAGTTCAGGAGCATGGGGGCACTTCCCAGGCACCCAAGTTCTCTCTTCAGGACCGTAGTCTTTCAAATTAACTAAATAATGTACTTGACCCCGTACAAACTTGGAGTCCAGGATTCTCTCAACAACAAATTATTGATGTCCCCAAATCATGACTATAGAAGTGCTCCTGAAACATCTTACTTTAAATTTCTTAGAAACAAATGCCGGTTTAAATGGAGAACCATGGAAGGTAATATTGATTATCAAAGATCTGGGTAATTGCAGAAGGAAAGCAACAGGATTGATTTTCTGGATGTTTGAAATGGTCTTGTTCAAGTCAAATTACTTTCTAACAAATATTTAAAATGTCCGCTCTAATATATACTTTGGACGCCTGCGCATCTTATTACCATGTGCTATGAATGTGCGCTATACATCACAAAACACTACATCCCATAAGAGAAAACAATACACCCACACATTATCTGAGTTCCAAAGCTCATTGATGTATATATTTGTTATTAAAAGGATATGTATTTAATATATCACAATGTACAGTATATATATATAGTTACATGGTTACAATTTACACAGTAAGCAGTTATTACAAACTAATTCAAATACATACACAGCCAGCAATACAATTACCATCTCTCTCAATGTTCACTACGCTCCCCCTCCATGCTCATAGCAGAGTATCAGCAGAAACCCATCTCGATCAACGTCTGGGAAAAAAACAGGGCAGCCGGCTCTGTGTGTGTGATCAGCTATACACTGAGTCTGTTGGGGGTGTGCACAGATCTCTTGTTATTGGTCTAGGGGAGGGAACTTTCTCATTCATGATGAGTCATTGGTCAGTTCATATGCAAGCAACGTCCAGCCTTGACGGTGTAATTACAGGAGATAGCCACTGGTACCAAGCTGCAAACATGCTGTCTTCCAGGAAGTTCATTGTTCTAATAAGAGTGACTTTAGCTTTCATACATTTAATCATATCTACTCATGGCAATGTGCTACAACCTAATCACAGGCATCAAATTAATCTACACATTAATCTGGTTACTTTGCTACCAAGCAAGACATGTCCATGTTGCTCTGCTCCAATAATACACATACATGACGTTACTCCATTATATAATTTAAAACCTTATGATGTCTGGTGCTTGATATGTTCAATTTATGTGCTGTATGAAATATGTGTTGAATATATCTTTGTGGCATGTCTGTGTAAATGCGTATTTTACCATATATTGCTGTGCGTCTTCACAAGCATAGTGGCTCATAATGTGTGGAGTCTGTATGTTCTCTCTATGTAATATTTTTGACTTCGACAGTCTAATGTCGAAGTCAAAAATATTTCTGAGATGTCTGGTGGAGCTTGATGTTTCGGGCAGATAACCATACCATGGGTCAAATGTAATAGAGTGAGAGTTTCAAAAAGTGAGAGATTTGGTAAGGTTTTGCAGTTATTTAAAAGTGCCAATCATTTACACAGCAAGATCAACCTGGTTTTGCAGTGTAAATGATTGCCACTTTAAAAAAACCCCTGAAAAACCTTACCAAATATCTCACTTTCAGAAACTCTCACGCTATTACACTTGGCCCTCTGTCTCCTACTTTGAAAGAACAAGGTTTCCAAAATCTGTCAGCAAATCTCTTAGACCGGACTGCCACATCCTCCAAGGCTTGATGTACTTCCCTCCAAAGCCTCCTAAGGCGAGACACGGGAGAAAAAGAAGAACTAGACTATCGTGAAGGAGTGAAAGTATTGAATTTAGGATGAATACCAGAAACACAGAAGAAAGAAGACATGGAAGTTGAAGAATGTTTGGAATTATTATGCGCAAATTCTGCAAAGGGTAGATGGTCAACCCAATCATCCTGGCATTCAGAGATAGAACATCATAGATATTGCTCCAATGATTGATTAACCCGTTCTGTCTGGCCATTGGACTGTGGGTGATATCCTGATGAGAAACTGATATTAATTCCTAGTTCCGCACAGAAAGATCTCCAGAAACAGGCTATGAATTGAGAGCCTCTATCCGAGACAATGTCTTGTTGTAGTCCATGAATATGGAATATGTGTTGAATGAACAGAGAAGCAAGATACTTAGCATTAGGCAGTTTAGACAGAGGAATAAATTTACCCATTTTACTGAAATGGTCAACTACCACCCAGATGACCAATGCATTTGGAAGATCTTAATAAATCTACAATAAAATCCATTGACAAATGGGTCCATGGCTTGGAGGGTACAGACAGACGAAGTAATTGTCCAAAAGGAAGACTACGAGGAGACTTGTTTTTGGCACAGACATGACAGGCCCTAACAAACTCTTGAATGTCTGCCTTAATAGTTGGCCCCCATATAGAGCGTGAGAGAAGATGTAAAGTCTTATTAACCCCTGGATATCCTGAAGTCTTGTCATGGAACTCCGATAACTCAGCTGATCTGAGTTTCTCTGGAATGAACAGAAGTCCTGAAGGAGTCTCAGATGGGGCCTGCATCTGTGCTGACTGGACTTGAGAGGTAAGATTCATGGTTAGGCCAGCAAGAATATACTCTGGGGTAAGAATCGTCCAGACGCTTAGAGACTTCATGACTAGACAGAAAACTTTGGGATAAAGCGTTAGCTTTGATATTTTTAGAGCCGGGCCTATAGGTAATTACAAAATTTAACCTAACAAAGAACAGTGCCCATATGGCTTGCTGAGAGTTCAATCTTTTAGCAGATTCAAGGTAGACTACATTTTTGTGGTCTGTGAAGACGGTTAGTGTATGCCTTGCTCCCTCCAGCCAGTGCCTCCATTCTTCCAAAGCACTTTTGACTGCTAAGAACTCTCGATTCCCTACGTCATAGTTGACTTCCGCAGGAGAACATTTTCGAGAGAAAAAAAGCACAGGGATGGAGCTTATGACTGACTGGATTCTCTTGTGACAGAATAGCTCCAACGCCTACTTCGGAGGAATCCACTTCTACAATGAAAGGTAGATCTGGATCGGGATGCCGGAGAACAGGAGCAGTGATGAATGTTTTTCTAAGGTCCTCAAAGGCCTTTACCACCTGTGGTGGCCAATGAGCAGGATCTGCACCTTTCTTGGTCAGGTTCACAATTGGAGCAACAATTGAAGAGAATTAATCAACAAATCTTCTGTAATAGTTTGCAAAACCGAGGAAACGTTGAGTAGCTTTTAGATTAGAGGGATGGACCCATTTCACAATTGCCTGAAGTTTCTTAGGATCCATAGAAAACCCCCTGGAGGTGATGATGTATTCTAGGAAGGCCACCTTCTCAACCTCAAATTCCCATTTTTTCAATTTTGCATACAGATGATTTTCCCTGAGCTTGGTGAGGACCGATTTTACATGAGCTCAGTGTTTTTTAAGTGAGGCGGGGTAAATTAGAATATCATCGAGATAGATGACCATGGATCTTCCCAGGAATTCCCGAAGAAAATAATTTATGAGATCCTGGAAGATGGCAGGGGTGTTGGAGAGTCCGAAAGGCATAACCAAGTACTCATAGTGGCCCGAGTGAGTATTGAATGCGGTTTTCCATTCATCCCCCTGCTAGATCCGAATGAGATTGTATGCCCCTCGTAAATCGATCTTAGAAAACATTGTAGCATTTCTGAGCTGATCAAATAAGACAGAGATCAGAGGCAATGGGTAAGAATTTTTGATTGTTATCTTATTCAGTCCACTGTAGTCTATGAATGGCCGTAATGAGCCGTCCTTTTTACAGACGAAGAAAAAGCCGGCCCCCACCGGTGATTTTGAAGGCCTGATGAAGCCTTTTTCTAAACTCTACTGGATATATTCCTCCATAGCTTTCATCTCAGGAAAAGACAGAGCATAGAGGCAGCTTTTTGGGAGTCTAGCTCCAGGCATGAGATTGATTGCACAATCATAAGGACGGTGAGGAGGCAGAGATTCAGCTTGTCGTTTAGAAAAAACATCCATAAAAGACATTACTGGGTAGGCAATCCTTCAGGAACTGGAAATGCTGAGCGGACCGGCATAGTCAGGCATTTGGTTGCACATTCCGTGCCACAGGAAGCAAGATCTCCAGTACTCCAGTTGAATACTGGCTTATGAATCTTTAGCCAAGGCAGGCCCAGAACTACTGGAGTTAGGGGACAATGTACAAGGAAAAAAGACAACTTTTCGCAATGGAACATTCCGACAAAAAACTGAAGGGCTGGAGTCCGACCGTTTACTCACCCGACCGTTTGAGAGGTTTGCCATGTAATTCGCAAATGGAAATTGCTGAGCAAAGAGCCTCCATAGGAATTTCTCTGGCAAGAGCAAATTCCAGGTCCATAAAATTTCCGGCAGCCCCGGAGTCAACAAAAGCAGTTACTTCACTTGGACCAGAAGGGGTTGTTATCCTAACAGGTAACAATAAAGAATTATTCGGGGAGATTGAACAGAGACCCGAAAAACTCTCCCAAAATTTCTCGGATCTACTAGTGTTCTGCCTTCTGTGGACAAGTGTTCGCCAGATGTCCCTTGGTCCCACAATAGAGACACAGTCCAAGAGTGCAGCATCTCACCTTCTCTTGAGGCGTTAAGCAGAAAGCACAGATTTGCATGGGTTCTTCCGTATCCATTGCAACCTCTGGAACCGTCCAACGAGATGTAGGTGTGGGAACCTCTTTCCCCATTCTTCGTTCTCAAATCCGCATATCTACTTTGATGGCTAACTCCATGAGTGCATCCAGAGTGGCCGGGGAAGGATATTGGATGAGAAAATCTTTAATATTACCTGTTAATCCCAACCGGAACTGACTTCAAAGTGCTGTGTCATTCCAGCCACAATCCTTGGCCCATCATCGGAATTCGATGCAATACACCTCAGCAGAGTTTCTCCCTTGTTTAAGAGAACGAAGATGGGCCTCTGCGGATGCTGCCCAATCTGGATCATCATAAAGAACACCCAAGGCTTTAAAGAAGGATTTCACGGAAAGCAGACTAGGGTGATCTGCTGAAAGGCCAAAGGCCCAAGACTGTGGGTCACCTTGTAACATGGAAATTATGATCCCTACTCGCTGAAGCTTAGTACCCAGAGAAAGGCCTGAGCTTGAAATACAGCTTGCAACTTTCCCGGAAGCTCACAAACTGCATATGGTCCCCAGAAAATCTATCTGGGAGGTTTAGCTTAGGCTTGCTGGGGGCGGATAATGAGACAGTCTGGGTCCTACGAGTTTCCTCCTGAGGTGAAACACCTTTCTTATCAATTAACTAGCTCACCACAGGTGATGGCAATCATAAATTACCAGGAAAGTCCAGGAACAGAGCATTTTCTCCCTCATGGAGAGGGTCAGGTAGGCAAGTATGCTTCACAGTGATAATTTAAAGTGCAACTCAGATTTAATAGAACTACGGTTATTTTGGTCCACAAACCAATACGCACGTAACCGGTATTTATGTCGTTATATCCTTTGGGCCACGCCGGAAGCATCTGGCTTTTTTTGTGCCGTGACTCAGTAGCACAATTTTCTCCCAGAGTACGGACCACCAAATGTAACACAGGTATTGCAAATAAGGACTCGCAGGCAGGTTTTCCGGTTACAACCACAGTGTCTTTACTGGCATCAGACACTGCAGCACAGCATTCTCAGGCCTGGGCCTGGTCACACAGGTACATAGAGAAAATAAACAGGCAAACATAAAAGGTCCTAGCACTTCTCGTGCTCACAAGTCATTCTACTGCAGTGGCTTGTAGCTACACATGCCATGCTCTCCTGGCACGGCCAATGTCCACAGTCCCTGGCACTATAAACTCAGCCCTGCTCACTGTCCTCTAACAGGCACCAGCACCATGCATTGTGGGTAAATGAGATTTTTTAAACCCCTTTCCTGCACCTGATTTCCTGCTGTCTCTGGGTAAGCTGGAAAACCTGGACCTCTGTTTCTCCAGCTGTAGCTGTGCAATTCAGAAAGCCTGGAATTATAACTCTCCACTACAGGTGCAGAATGTGCAGGTCTTGTTTTCTTCTTCCTTGGAGGAAGCTGATCCCACCAGAATGTGGGCAATTGTGGTGAGACACAAGCCCTCTTACCGGGTGGTCTTCACTTTGCCGGCGGTCAGGCTCCCTGCGACCAGCATACCTGCGCCGGAATCCCGACTGCTGGCATACCGACAGTTCTTCTCAATCTTGGGGGTCCACGACCCCCATGGAGGGAGAATAGATAGCTTGGTGCGCGTAGTGTGCCACTGTGCCCGCAGCATGATGAGCGCAGCGAGCCCACAAGGGGCTCATTTGCGCTCGCCCAGCTGTCGGCATGCCGGAGATCGGGATTCCGGCGCCGGTATGCTGGTTGCTGGGAGCCCGACCGCCGGCAACACATACTACACCCCTCTCACCACAGTGTATAATATTTAGTGTATGCATGTAGTGTATGTGTATAATATACGTAGTATATGCGTGTAGTCTAAGTGTATAATACGTAGTGTATGCATGCAGTATATGTGTATAATACGTATTGTACGCGTGCAGTGTATGTGTATAATACGTAGTATATGTGTGTAGTGTATGTGTATAATATGTAGTGTACGCGTGTAGTGTATGTGTATAATACATAGTGTATGTGTGTAGTGTATGTGTATAATACGTAGTGTATGTGTGTGGTGTATGTGTATAATATGTAGTGTACGCGTGTAGTGTATGTGTATAATACATAGTGTATGTGTGTAGTGTATGTGTATAATATGCAGTGTACGCGTGTATGTTGTATGTGTATAATATGTAGTGTACGCGTGTAGTGTATGTGTATAAATATGTAGTGTAAGTGTGTAGTGTATGTGTATAATACGTAATGTAAGCATGTAGTGTATGTGTATAATATGTAGTGTACGCACGTAGTGTATGTGTATAATATGTAGTGAATGTGTATAATGTACTGTGTGTATATGTAGTGTGTGTGTATAATATGTAAAGTTGTAGGGTATGATGCAGTGTATGTGTATAGTGTGTAGTGTATAGTATGTACTGTATGTGTATATGTATAGTATGTAGTGTATAGTATGTAGTGTGGGTGTATAGTATCTAGTGTATATGTATAGTATGTACTGTATAGTATATAGTGTGTATGTATAGTATGTAGTGTATAGTATGTAGTATATATGTATAGTATGTAGTGTATAGTATGTAGTGTGGGTGTATATGTAGTGTATATGTATAGTATGTAGTGTATATGTATAGTATGTAATGTATATGTATATAATATATAGTGTATAGTATGTAGTGTGTGTGTATAGTATGTAGTGTATACTGTATGCAGAGCCGGCCCTAGGCATAGGCAAACTAGGCAAATGCCTAAGGCTTTTTGGTATGCCTAGGGGCATTAGCAGCTTCTGCTGATTAAAATGATATGTGGCATGCCTATATTCTGCGTGTAGCATTTCAGATGCAGATACAGCCACAGTCGCACACATAGCAATGCAAATAAGATGCATTTTCATCAAAAAAGGCACCCGACGTTAGCAGAGCTGCCAGCTGACTCACGCCAGGCATCTCCTGCTGCATGGTGCATTGAGGCAAGATGTATCAGGACACATCTGTATCCAAGCAGAGGCAGAGGTCACAGTGTTAGCGGCCATGTGAGTGCTGTGTGTGGGTAGGTTTGTTGTGCAATAGTGTTCGGCATATGTGTAAGGGGCATTATGTGTATAAGGGCATTAATAAAGGTTGGAATAATGTGTAAGGCACATTATGTTTATAAGGACATTAATAATGTGTGTCATGTGTTAGGGGCATTACTGTGTGGTATTATGTGTATAAAGGCATTACTAATGTGTGGCATTATGTGTATAAAGGTGCTCTACTGTGTGGTGTTACGTATAGAAAGGGCACTATTGTGTGGTGTAATGTGAATAGAGAACAATATGGTGTGGTGTAATGTGAATAAGGGGGCACTTCTGTGAGGAGTAACGTATATAAGGCAAATTGGTACTACTGTGTGATGCAACGTGAATAAGGGACACTATCGCATGATAAAATATGAATAAAGTTGCAGTACTGTGTGGCGTAATTAGAATTGGGGTTACTATTGTGTGGCCATGCCCCTTTGCCAGCAAAAACACGCCCCATTTTGGGCTGTGCACCGAATGTGCGCTCTGTTCCTATTTAAAATATAGGGGGTAGGAACACCAAAATAAGGACTGCTATGGGTGAGAGGTGATGGTGCTGGGAAAGGGGTGAGCGGTCCGAAGCGGAACAAGTGGTGGTGCTAGGGGGCACTATCCAAAATCTTGCCTAGGGCATCATATTGGTTATGGCCGGCTCTGACTGTATGTATAGTATGTAGTGTATAGTATGTAGTGTATATATAAATATTATATAGTGTATAGTATGTAGTGTGTGTATAGTATGTAGTGTATATGTATAGTATGTACTGTATAGTATGTAGTGTATATGTATATAGTATATATGTATAATATGTAGTGTGTGTATAGAATGTAGTGTATATGTATATAGTATGTAGTGTATAGTATGTTGTGTGTGTATAGTATGTAGTGTATAGTATGTAGTGAATATGTATAGTGTATAGTATGTAGTGTATATGTATATAGTGTATATAAGTACGTAGTGTGTGTGTATAGTATGTAGTGTATATGTATAGTATGTAGTGTATATGTATATAGTGTATAGTATGTAGTGTATAAGTATATAGTATATAGTGTATAGTATGTAGTGTATATGTATAGTATGTAGTGTATGTATATATATATATATATATATATATAGTGTATAGTATGTAGTGTATATGTATATAGTGTATAGTATATAGTGTATAATATGTAGTGTGTGTATAGTATGTAGTGTATATAGAATGTAGTGTATATGTATAGTATGTAGTGCATAGTATGTAGTGAATATGTATACAGTGTATAGTATGTAGTGTATGTGTATATAGTGTATAGTATGTAGTGTGTGTGTATAGTATGTAGTGTATAGTATGTAGTGTATAAATATATAGTATATAGTGTATAGTATGTAGTGTATATGTATATAGTGTATAGTACATAGTGTATAGTATGTAGTGTGTGTATAGTATGTAGTGTATATATATTGTATGTAGTGTATATATATATATCTAGTATATAATGTATAGTATGTAGTGTATATGTATAGTATATAGTGTATAGTATGTAGTGTATATGTATAGTATGTAGTGTATAGTATGTAGTGTATAAATATATAGTGTATAGTATGTAGTGTATATGTATATAGTACATAGTGTATAGTATGTAGTGTGTGTGTGTGTATAGTATGTAGTGTTTATGTATATAGTGTATAGGATGTAGTGTATATGTATATAGTGTATAGTATGTAGTGTATATGTATATAGTACATAGTGTATAGTATGTAGTGTGTGTGTATAGTATGTAGTGTATAAATATATAGTGTATAGTATGTAGTCTATATGTATATAGTACATAGTGTATAGTATGTAGTGTGTGTGTATAGTATGTAGTGTATATGTATATAGTGTATAGGATGTAGTGTATATGTATAGTATGTAGTGTATAGTATGTAGTGCATATGTATGTAGTATATAGTGTATAGTATGTAGTGTATAGTATGTAGTGTGTGTGTGTGTGTGTGTGTGTGTATAGTATGTAGTGTATATGTATAGTATGGAGTATATAGTATGTGGTGTATTGTATGTAGTGTATATCTATATAGTGTATAGTATATAGTGTATAGTATGTAGTGTGTGTGTATAGTATGTAGTGTATATATATATAGTATTTAGTGTATAGAATATAGTGTATATGTATAGTATGTAGTGTATGTGTATAGTGTATAGTATGTAGTGTATATGTATAGTATGGAGTATATAGTATGTGGTGTATTGTATGTAGTGTATATCTATATAGTGTATAGTATGTAGTGTGTGTGTATAGTATGTAGTGTGTATAGTATATAGTGTATAGTATGTAGTGTATAGAATATAGTGTATACATACGCGCACGCAGGAGGGGAGGGGGGGTCCGTGTACCTAGAACCCCCCCCCCCCTGCACACCGATATAACGGCACAGCTGACCAATTATGTATTCTTGCTTTTGTAGTATCTGATGGAGCAGGCACTGCAGCTGTGTGTGCCCGAATGGTAGCGGCACACGGGGAACTGCAGCGCACATCTCCCGGCTCCCGCTCAGACAGGCTGTACCCATGATGGAGCACTGATCGCGGTGTGTGCTCACATGCTGGGAGGTGCAGGTGGGCGCTGGGCAGCGTGTCTACCAATCTGATGTCCCTCCCAGGGGCGAATTGGCCCAGCGGGATTTCCGAGGTACTTCCTGCTGGCTGGACCGGACCCCGGCACTCACATTACCAGTAGCCGTGGCCTCCGTCTGACAGCACCACGGCTACTGTCACAATGTAACAGCAGCCACACTCAGGGCACTGATGGGGCAGAGGAGACGAGGGCTGGAAATCACTGTTAATGGGTGCGAAGCAACATGTATGGTTACAGCCGCACAGCCCCTTACTTTCCTCACTGGTTGCTCCCCCCCTAACAACAGTGCGGTGGAAGTGTGCTACGCTCCAGGACCTGCTCCTACTCTAAGAAGGCCATGCACACTGTATGACTGTGGAAACAGTAAGAAAGCTGGTAAGCATAGTGACCCACACTGAAAATGAGGGTTATTTTATTGTTTACAGTACCTTTTGCAGTCTTGCAGGTTTTATTCCTCTGTGTTGCTTATTGATACCTTATCAGTCCCTTGTCTCACTCTACCCCTCCCCATCTCACTTTTTCCCCCACATCTCACTGTCTATCCCCATGTCTCTCTTACCTCAACATCTCTCATTCTCCCCAACTGCTACTCCCAGCCTGCCCCCTTCTCTGCACTACTACTCCCATCCTTCCTCATGACTACACCAAGCTTGCCCCTTGCTTCCCTCTACTACTTCCATCTTGCCTCTTACTTTCCACTACTACTCCCATCCTTCCCACTGCTCTGCACTACTACTCCCATACTTCCCACTGCTCTGCACTACTACTCCCATCTTTCCCACCGCTCTGCACTACTACTCCCATCCTTCCCACTGCTCTGCACTACTACTCCCATCCTTCCCACTGCTCTGCACTACTACTCCCATCCTTCCCACTGCTCTGCACTACTACTCCCATCCTTCCCACTGCTCTGCACTACTACTCCCATCCTTCCCACTGCTCTGCACTACTACACTGTTAAGTTTGTTTAACTTACAGGGAAATGCTATACCATACAATACACTGGTTCGGGCCACTGCAGCCGCTTCATGCAGATAATACCCCTACGACGCGAATGCACATAGCGTATGCATGCTGACACGCTATGCGCACTGTACAGCGACACGTGTGGCTGAATACACTTCTATACCCAAACAAGAATGGAATGCGACACCAGTTGTATATGTTATGTTGTGGTCCAACGCAGCAACAAATTTTTACTAAAAGAGATATACACAGAAATACAACAATATCACAGAGAAGAGCTACAACCAATAGTACATACGTTTGTTTGCCTGCACCTCCCGGATCCGGTCCTCAGTCAGTCTTAGCAAGATGACCTTCAGAGAATAGACTGAGGCTGGCCAGGAGGCCCTGCTTTTATACAATGGTCCAAAACACAATACAAAGGAAACTGTAAGCTCTTCTTCCATAGGTCAAGGGGCAGGTAATTTACAGTACATGAGGGGTCATAGGTTGGTTTGAATAGGTGGGCGATGCTTGGTCCAGGTGTACTCCTTGCAGATGTCCTCCACTGGGTTCCCGCCGAATATCACGAGTACAGTAATTACAGTAAGATATGAATATTGTGTTCCTGCGCATGTCTATGCTCAGGAGCATGCTATAATCTGCAAACTACAATCGGAATGTAGCTCTTGAACTACTGTACATCTGGATATCAAACACTATGTCCTAAGCTAGTTCTGTCCCCTCACATCCTGTAAAGCTGGATATCTCTATTCTATTTCCTAAGTAAATGTAACTTGCTGGTGTGGTGTGTGTAGACTATGTGTAAATTATGCACTATGTGGATAAAATATCAGATATGTCTTTGTGGCTTTTCTATGCGAATGCGTATGCTACTGTATTTACTCTTACCACATGCTAATACGCAGGGCTTCGCGAGCCAATGTACGCAGCGTGCGGGTATGCTCACTCACGGCAGAACACGTGCACGCACAGAGACCACTCGGTGTGGTGTTTGCACATGCTGAGTGTCGGTATATTTTTGACTGCGACAGTCCACCCTTTGGCAGTAAAACAATAACTGCCATAAATTACTAATAACACTGAAAATATTTCCTATACAATATGTACAACATTCGAGCAGGCACCTTTGAACAGGAGGAAGAGTTGTAGGTGGGAAATATATGGCCTAGTACAGCAACTGGCGGACCGCGGTCCATCTCCGGACCGCAAAGGACAGAGCAGCGGACCGGTTTACTAATCTTAGATAGACTCTAATTATAAATACTCGCAGGATACTGGCAGGGGAAGGAAGATGGCAGTCACACTGTAATGACGCAGAGAGGCAAGAGCGTCCATCTTCCTTTCCCTGCAGAGCGTGCTGACGCAGCGTCCCATGCGAGTGGGCTGACGCAGCGTCCCACAAGAGCGGGCTGACGCAGCGTCCCTTGTGAATGGGCTGACGCGGCATCACAGTAATGATGGAGGCTGAGGCGCTGAGTGGATCCTGCACCACAGCGTGGAGGAGCCCCGACTGGACCCAGCCCCCGCACCCAGGGGACTCACCCTCTCAAGAGGAATCCAAGCTACCAGGCGGAGCCGGGAGGCACTGTTTAGTGCGTCTGCGGGTTGCGGCCTGCCCGTCCCCACGTACACGGGCTTTGTATATAAGGGTGAGCAGTCATATTTTGAAACATATTTTGTCTGTATTGCACAAGAAAAGATACTGCGCTCCACTGTAGGGGTTTGGGATGCAATTAATTCTTACACCCTGGGAGTAAAGAAGTCATCGTATACATAAGATTACAATTAGGTATTACAAATGTATACAAATGAAAAAGTGAAGTATCACTGGCGCAAGATGTGTAATCACCCAATAGTGGGGAAATATCACAGCCCAGGCTTTTAATCCAAACGTAATGGGACATTCACAAGAACAAATACACAAACAAGAACAAATACACAAACTTCTCAGTGCAGTGTGTATTTGTTTTATTATAATAAATTGATTTTTATTATTTATTTTAATCCCATTGTGTTGTGTGTGAAGTAAAACCCTGGGCTGTGATATTCCCCACTAATGGGCGATTACACATCTTTAAGGACTGTCCTAGCACCAGTGATACTTCACTTTTTTCATTTGTATACTATTGTAAGGAAATTGGTGTTTTCTCCCCCCTGTGGAGTGGTGTATCAA
The DNA here is from genome assembly GCF_028390025.1 of Pseudophryne corroboree. Classification (NCBI taxonomy): domain Eukaryota; kingdom Metazoa; phylum Chordata; class Amphibia; order Anura; family Myobatrachidae; genus Pseudophryne; species Pseudophryne corroboree. Next base: position 337,718,838 of record NC_086454.1, read on the forward strand.
GGCAGCTGAGTCCTTTCTATTTGCTTATTGTAGATCAGGTGAATCCTGCATCCGGACAGTGGCGGATCTAGACTTAACTTTTAGGGGGGGCGGTTTAAGAATTATGACTCCTCCCCCTAATCATAGCCCCTCCCACTTAGTAATGCCCTTCCCGTTCGCTTCTAAAATTTCCTATTGTTGCCATTACTAATAAAATGTTGCCAGTTAGTGGAGAGAACCCTGCGCACTGGTGATACAGACTGGCGAATCGCCATTCCTTCCATCAGTGGTGGTAGAGGATAAGACAGTAGGGCAATTTAAACATGCATGGGATAGACATAAGGATATTCTTACAAAGAAATTCAACATTGAAGCACACTGTATGAGCTGAAATTCACATTATAGCACACTGTATGAGCCAACGTTATAGCACACTGTATGAGCCAAAATTCACTTTATAGCACACTGTATGAGCCAACGTTATAGCACACTGTATGAGCCAACGTTATAGCACACTGTATGAGCCAAAATTCACTTTATACAACACTGTATGAGCCAAAATTCACTTTATACAACACTGTATGAGCCAAAATTCACTTTATAGCACACTGTATGAGCCAAAATTCACTTTATAGCACACTGTATGAGCCAAAATTCACTTTATAGCACACTGTATGAGCCAAAATTCACTTTATAGCACACTGTATGAGCCAAAATTCACTTTATAGCACACTGTATGAGCCAAAATTCACTTTATAGCACACTGTATGAGCCAACGTTATAGCACACTGTATGAGCCAAAGTTATAGCACACTGTATGAGCCAAAATTCACTTTATAGCACACTGTATGAGCCAACGTTATAGCACACTGTATGAGCCAACGTTATAGCACACTGTATGAGCCAAAATTCACTTTATAGCACACTGTATGAGCCAACGTTATAGCACACTGTATGAGCCAACGTTATAGCACACTGTATGAGCCAAAATTCACTTTATAGCACACTGTATGAGCCAACGTTATAGCACACTGTATGAGCCAACGTTATAGCACACTGTATGAGCCAATGTTATAGCACACTGTATGAGCCGAAGTGCACATTATAGCACACTGTATGAGCCAAAATTCACTTTATAGCACACTGTATGAGCCAAAATTCACTTTATAGCACACTGTATGAGCCAAAATTCACTTTATAGCACACTGTATGAGCCAAAAATTCACTTTATAGCACACTGTATGAGCCAACGTTATAGCACACTGTATGAGCCAATGTTATAGCACACTGTATGAGCCAATGTTATAGCACACTGTATGAGCCGAAGTGCACATTATAGCACACTGTATGAGCCAAAATTCACTTTATAGCACACTGTATGAGCCAAAATTCACTTTATAGCACACTGTATGAGCCAACGTTATAGCACACTGTATGAGCCAATGTTATAGCACACTGTATGAGCCAATGTTATAGCACACTGTATGAGCCGAAGTGCACATTATAGCACACTGTATGAGCCAATGTTATAGCACACTGTATGAGCCAACGTTATAGCACACTGTATGAGCCAATGTTATAGCACACTGTATGAGCCAACGTTATAGCACACTGTATGAGCCAATGTTATAGCACACTGTATGAGCCGAAGTGCACATTATAGCACACTGTATGAGCCAAAATTCACTTTATAGCACACTGTATGAGCCAATGTTATAGCACACTGTATGAGCCAAAATTCACGTTATAGCACACTGTATGAGCCAATGTTATAGCACACTGTATGAGCCAAAATTCACGTTATAGCACACTGTATGAGCCAAAATTCACGTTATAGCACACTGTATGAGCCGAAGTGCACATTATAGCACGCTGAATGAGGCAACAGAATGCAGGGACATAATGCCGGGAGAAGAGAGGAGGGGGGAGAAATGGGACACACACACACCTAATCATTGATGGAGGCCGGGTCCCGCCGCGATATTGGGAACGGGTGCCGAGCGGTGCAGCGAGGCGGAGGACGAAGACAGAGAGAGAGCGTCCTCCTGACGCGCGTACAGGAAGGAGGGGGCGTGCTCAGATCAGAGGTCACTGTACGCGCGTCAGGACGCTCCTCTCTCTCCTCGTCCCCCGCCGCGCTGCAGAGCTCTCCAACCCGTTCCCAATACCGCAGCGGGACCCGGCCTCCATCCCGCTGCCGGTATATGTAGGGGGGGCGTTCGCCCTGATCGCCCCCCGCTAAATCCGCCACTGCATCCGGACCGAGCCTGGAACGGCAAAAAGGGCACCCGGTGACGCTGCAGTATCCGTGGCGCATCCGTGAGTACGAATTACTAAGTTACTCAAACATCGTGCTGTGGATAAACATGTTTTATAAAAAGCGTAAAGTTGACACTGAAAATAGGAAGTTTCTGTCGGAGTTGACCGAACTATACTGTTTTACGCTGCCTGAAAGAACTGGAGCTGTTCTACTTTGCCTCATATGCAACAAGACGGTCGCTATTATTAAAAGAGGAAATTTAAAGCGAAACTACAAAACAAATCATCAGGATTTTCATAAAAAGTTTCCTCCTGGTAGTGCAGCGCGTAAAGACAAACTGCAGTCTTATCTGTCTTACAAAAATAGTACGGCTATACTAGTTCGGTGCATGAGCGAACAACAAAAATCTGCAGAAGCAGCGTTACGCATATTCTGGACGCTTAGTAAGCACCAGAAGCCATTTTCGGACTCCGAGATCGTAAAAGAATGTATGTTGGAAACCGTCACAGCACTTTTTGAAGAGAAGAAGGTCATTCTTGCGGCTATTCCAGGCATTCCTTTGTCATCAAGAAGCAATACAAGAAGAACAGAAATTTTAGATGCTGACAACAAAAGCAGCTTGCTCGAACTTCTACATAAGGCACCTTGTTACGCCATTGCACTTGACGAATCTTGCGACATTGTTGACAATGAACAAATGTCCATTTTTGTGCGATTTTATGACGTTGAAAGTAAACTATTTAGAGATGAGTTGCTAGCAATATTGCCATTTAAAGGCAAGACTCGCGTAGAAGATTTGTTGAAGACTTTTGATGAATTCATTACAAAATCAAACATTAGCTATGATAAAATTGTGTCCATTTCCACTGACGGCGCCCCGGCCATGATAGGCAAAGAAAAGGGTTTGGTAAAGAGAATCAGGGATAAGAATGCTGGGATATTATCTTATCAGTGCATAATTCATCAGACATCCCTTTGTGGCAAACTCAGTGCTACATTGAAAGACGTAATGGACACCTTGATTAAGTCGATCAATTTTATGAGGTCTCACTCTGCTCTTCAGCACAGACAGTTCAAAGAGTTCTTGTCTGAATGTGATTCGGCCTATTCCGATTTATTACAACACAACAATGTTCACTGGCTGAGTAAAGGCCAAGTTATTGAACGATTTTGGCACATAAAAGACGAAGTGACAGCATTCCTGGAAAATTTGAATACCGAAGAAGCAAGGAAGTACATGGAGTTCCTAACCAACAAGTGCAATATGCTAGCTTTGTGTTTTCTGAAAGACATTCTCAAATATTTAAATGAGCTTAATACAGAGTTGCAAGGGAACGGAAAGTTAATATGTGATCTGATACAAAGTGTCTCTGCTTTCCGTCGCAAGCTTGATATACACTGCTCAAAAAAATAAAGGGAACACTAAAATAACACATCCTAGATCTGACTGAATGAAATATTCTTATTAAATACTTTGTTCTTTACATAGTTGAATGTGCTGACAACAAAATCACACAAAAATGATCAATGGAAATCAAATTTATTAACCCATGGAGGTCTGGATTTGGAGTCACACTCAAAATTAAAGTGGAAAAACACACTACAGGCTGATCCAACTTTGATGCAATGTCATTAAAACAAGTCAAAATGAGGCTCAGTAGTGTGTGTGGCCTCCACGTGCCTGTATGACATCCCTACAATGCCTGGGCATGCTACTGATGAGGTGGCGGATGGTCTCCTGAGGGATCTCCTCCCAGACCTGGACTAAAGCATCCGCTAACTCCTGGACAGTCTGTGGTGCAACGTGGCATTGGTGGATGGAGCGAGACATGATGTCCCAGATGTGCTCAATTGGATTCAGGTCTGGGGAACGGGCGGGCCAGTCCATAGCATCAATGCCTTCGTCTTGCAGGAACTGCTGACACACTCCAGCCACATGAGGTCTAGCATTGTCTTGCATTAGGAGGAACCCAGGGCCAACCCCACCAGCATATGGTCTCACAAGGGGTCTGAGGATCTCATCTCGGTACCTAATGGCAGTCAGACTACCTCTGGTGAGCACATGGAGGGCTGTGCGGCCCCCCAAAGAAATGCCACCCCACACCATTACTGACCCACTGCCAAACCGGTCATGCTGGAGGATGTTGCAGGCAGCAGAACATTCTCCTTGGCGTCTCCAGACTCTGTCGCATCTGTCACATGTGCTCAGTGAGAACCTGCTTTCATCTGTGAAGAGCACAGGGCGCCAGTGGCGAATTTGCCAATCTTGGTGTTTTCTGTCAAATGCCAAACGTCCTGCACGGTGTTGGGCTGTAAGCACAACCCCCACCTGTGGACGTCGGGCCCTCATACCACCCTCATGGAGTCTGTTTCTGATCATTTTAGTAGACACATGCACATTTGTGGCTTGCTGGAGTTCATTTTGCAGGGCTCTGGCAGTGCTCCTCCTTGCACAAAGGCGGAGGTAGCGGTCCTGCTGCTGGGTTGTTGCCCTCCTACGGCCTCCTCCACATCTCCTGATGTACTGGCCTGTCTCCTGGTAGCGCCTCCATGCTCTGGACACTACGCTGACAGACACAGCAAACCTCCTTGCCACAGCTCGCATTGATGTGCCATCCTGGATGAGCTGCACTACCTGAGCCACTTGTGTGGGTTGTAGGGAGGTCATACAGGCACGTGGAGGCCACACACACTACTGAGCCTCATTTTGACTTTTTTAAGGACATTACATCAAAAGTTGGATCAGTCTGTAGTGTTTTTCCACTTTAATTTTGAGGGTGACTCCAAATCCAGACCTCCATGGGTTAATAAATTTGATTTCCATTGATAATTTTTGTGATTTTGTTGTCAGCACAGTCAACTATGTAAAGAACAAATTATTTAGTAAGAATATTTCATTCATTCAGATCTAGGATGTGTTATTTTAGTGTTCCCTTTATTTTTTTGAGCAGTGTATTTGAAAAAGACATTGAAAAGCAAGAATTTATTCATTTTCCAACTACTCTTCAATTAAGAAAAAATAATTCTGAAATGGACACTGCAGTATTTTCAGGTTTTGTCTCAGATCTTAGGAGGGAATTTGCAGCAAGATTCCAAGGCTTTGCAGAGATAGGGAAACTGTCACATTTTATAAAAACTCCTTATGAAGTTTCTCGAGCGGGAGAATGGACTGATGTAGCTGAGAAGTTGTTCGGAATTTCAAAACCTACCCTTCAAATGGGAGATAATCGACATGCAAGAAGATGCTTCCTTGAAAATGTACAAAACTGCATCCACTGAAGATTTTTGGGCTAAGCATGTTTTAGACAAGTACGCAAATTGTAAAAAACTGGCTATCAACATAGCCACCATGTTTGGCTCCACATACATAAGCGAGACCTCTTTTGCCAAGATGAATTTTCTGAAAAACAGACATCGATCAAGGTTAACAGATGCCCACCTTGAAGACACTCTGCGTATTAGTTGTTCTCCAAGAGTTCCAAACTTTAAAAAACTCTCAGGATCGGAAGTGCAATTTCTCGCATTAAGGGAGTGATTCAGGTTGGTTTGCAAAAGCAAAGTTCTTCTTTAATGTACAAAAACATGTGCACTGCAGGTGGGACTGATGTAAAATGTGCAGAGAGAGTTACATTTGGGTGGGGTGTGTTCAAACTGAAACCTAAATTGCAGTGTAAAAATAAAGCAGCCAGTATTTACCCTGCACAGAAACAAAATAACTCACCAAAATGTAATTCTCTCTGCACGTTCCATCAGCAGTGCAGTGCACATGGGGCCTAATTCAGAATTGATCGCAGAAGCAAATTTGTTAGCAGTTGGGAAAAACCATGTGCACTGCAGGGGGGGGGGGGGGGGGGGGGCAGATATAACATGTACAGAGAGTTAGATTTGGGTGGGGGGTGTTCAAACTGACTGAAATCGAAATTGCAGTGTAAAAATAAAGCAGCCAGTGTCACAACTGAGGGCCTGAGCTGACGGCAGGCAGCCTCAGTTGTAGGGGCTGAGATGTACCGGAACCTGGGAGGTTGTATCAGACCCCTGGACATGTAAGTAACATGAATAATAACTGCCCGAAGGCGTGACCACGACAACTTGGATAAAAGTCAATGATGTTTATTATGACAACTCCGCAACACAGCAGCAGTAAAAGAAAACGTAAAAGTCAGCAAAGAATAAATACAGTTCCTGGGTACTACAGGATGGCAGGAGCCACAGGGCACTGGTAGTGTGAGATAGTTCTTATGATCTTCTAGATGGAAAGTCCTTACCAGGCCCGACTGTAGCAATGGAGATAACCCAGGATTGTGCCAGCTGGTGTTCCAGGAAAAGCTGGGTTGCCGAAGATAAAACAGCTGCTGTGGATACTGGCTGGAACCAGACTGTTGTTAGCACGGAGTGGATACTGGCTGGAACCAGTTAAATAATAAATGAACTTGGGAGCGATGAAATATGAACTGAAATGTAGAACTTGAGAGCGGAGAAATAATAATACCGGTGGAGAGTGGTAAAGTGTAGAAAGGACACCGGCCCTTTAAGGGAAGCTGTACTCTGCTGGAAGCGGAGCTGGAAGCAGGTAATGTTGTAGCTGGAAACAGATGAATCCACAATGGATTGGAGAGTCAGGCTACACCGCAGGTGGAATGCTGGTGCGGGTCTCTATGGTGGAAGTCTTGAGACAGGAGCTGGAACCTGGAAGACAATCACAGGAGAGAGACAAACAGGAACTAGGTTTGACAACCAAAGCACTGACGCCTTCCTTGCTCAGGCACAGTGTATTTATACCTGCAGCAAGGAAGGGATTGGCTAGGCAATTATGCAGATTAACAATACTGACAACAGATTGGAGGAAATGATCAGCTGACAGAATCCAAGATGGCTGCGCCCATGCAGACACTTGGAGGGAAGTTTGGTTTGTAATCCATGTGGTAATGAAAACAGTAATGGCGGCGCCGGCCACTGGAGACAGGAGACGCCAGGCTGACAAGTGCACATCCAACCACGCGGACACAGCGGAGGCCGCGGCTGACGTAATCGCCACTCTGACACTCTGCATGCAGAAGCCCAGGGACGGCGGCGGAGGCCGCGGGAGACGCCATGCTAGATGTAATAAGGCGTTACTGTGACAGCGTCTCAGAGAGACAGGAGAGGATGCAGGAATGTGAACATTAGGATAACAGATGGGATCCGGTCCTGGAGCGCTGAGCCAGCCTTAGGAGGCATCTGATGGGTAAGAAATGGCGTCCAGATACCCGGATCGTGACAGCACCCCCCCCTTTAGGAGTGGCCCCAGGACACTTCTTTGGCTTTTGAGGAAACTTGGAATGGAATCTCCGGACCAAGGCAGGAGCATGGACATCAGAAGCATTGGTCCATGAACGTTCCTCAGGGCCGTAACCCTTCCAGTCAATAAGATACTGTAGTTGACCGTAACGGTGACGTGAGTCCAGGATCTTGGCCACTTCATACTCAACGCCTCGTTGAGTTTGGACTTTCGGAGTTGGAGGAAGTGAGGAATGAAACCGATTCAAGATCAGCGGTTTCAACAGGGAAACATGGAATGTCCTGGGTATTTTTAAGAAGGGAGGCAACTGGAGTCTGTAAGCAACAGGATTGATGACTTGTTCAATCTTGAAAGGACCGATATAGCGAGGTGCAAACTTCATACTGGGAACTCTTAACCTCAAATTCTTCGTGGATAACCATACCCGATCACCCACCTTGAGAGCAGGAACTGCTCGACGCTTCTTATCCGCAAACTTCTTGTACCTGAACGATGCCTTGAGCAGAGCTGATCGTACGCTCTTCCAGATATTGGCAAACTGATGCAAGGTGATATCCACTGCGGGAACAGAAGTTGCTGGAAGCGGTTGGAACTCAGGAACTTTAGGGTGGAATCCAAAGTTAGTGAAGAATGGTGTTGAAGCAGATGAAGAATGATACTGGTTGTTATGACAGAACTCGGCCCAGGGAAGTAATTGAACCCAGTCATCTTGAGAGGAGGACACATAGATGCGGAGGAAGGCCTCCAAGTCCTGATTCACCCTCTCGGTTTGACCATTGGTCTGAGGATGATAAGCCGTGGAAAACTTTAGCTTGACTTGGAGGACTTGACATAAACTTCGCCAGAATTTGGCTGTGAATTGAACTCCTCGATCTGAGATAATTTCTTCAGGAAGACCGTGGAGTCGGAAGATCTCTTGTATGAATACTTGAGCCAACTTGGAAGCTGACGGAAGACCGGTGGGAGGAATGAAGTGTGCCATCTTGGTGAACCGGTCAACTACCACCCAGATGGTATTGAACTTGTTGCACATGGGTAAGGCTGTAATGAAATCCATCGACAAGTGGGTCCATGGTCGACGGGGAACGGATAGTGGAACCAGTTGCCCCGCAGGCGACTGGCGGGATACTTTATGTTGGGCACACTTTGGGCAAGATGCAATAAACTCCAAGACGTCCTTTTTCAGAGTTGGCCACCAATAGGACCTAGAGATAAACTCCAGGGTTTTTTGGATACCTGTATGTCCGGCAAAACGGGAAGCATGGGCCCAATGCATGAGCTTCTTCCTTAGCATCGGCTTCACAAAACTTTTCCCTGATGGGGGCGTAGAGTCCATCCCTACCGTGGAGAATGCCAACGGATTTATAATAGGATGCTTGTCTGAAGACTCTGACTCATTTTCTTGCTCCCATGAGCGGGAAAGGGCATCGGCCTTGCGATTCTGAGAGCCCGGACAGAACTGGAGTTTAAAGTCGAACCTGGAAAAGAAAAGTGCCCATCTGGCCTGACGAGGGTTGAGACATTGTGCGCCCTTCAGGTATAAAAGGTTCTTGTGGTCTGTAAGTATGGTGATTGAATGAGAAGCTCCCTCCAACAGATACCTCCACTCTTCTAGAGCGAGCTTGATGGCTAGCAACTCCTGGTCGCCAATGGCATAGTTGCGCTCAGCTGGGGAGAACTTCCGGGAGAAGGAACTGCAAGGGTGTAAATGGCCATCTTTAGCCCTCTGAGATAACACCGCTCCTACTCCAACGGAGGAGGCATCCACCTCTAAGATGAAAGGAGAGTCGATGTCAGGCTGTTTCAGAACAGGCGCAGAGATGAACCTTTGTTTTAAAAGATGAAATGCTTGCATGGCTTCTTCAGACCACTTGGACGGGTTAGCACCCTTCTTAGTGAAAGCAGTAATAGGCGCCACAATGGTGGAAAAGTCTCGTATAAACTTTCGGTAATAGTTGGCGAACCCTAAGAACCTCTGGACCCCTTTGAGGGTTAAGGGTACCGGCCAATTTTGGATTGCTTGTAGTTTCTCAGGATCCATCTCTAGTCCGGAACCGGACACAATGTACCCTAGAAACGGAATGGACTTGACTTCAAAGACGCATTTTTCTAATTTGCAATAGAGATGATTGACACGGAGACGGGACAGAACCTCTTTAACCCAAAAACGATGTTCCTCTAAATCGTTGGCAAAAATGAGGATATCGTCTAGATAGACCACGACATGACGGTATAGAATGTCTCTGAAGATCTCATTGACAAAATGCTGGAAGACAGCTGGAGCATTGCTCAATCCGAAGGGCATGACGAGGTACTCATAATGTCCGTCACGGGTGTTAAAGGCGGTCTTCCACTCGTCACCCTCACGGATCCGGATGAGATTGTATGCACCTCGCAAGTCCAGCTTTGTAAAGATGGTAGCTCCGCTAACTCTGTCAAAGAGCTCAGTAATCAGGGGTAAAGGATAACGGTTCTTGATGGTAATGTCGTTCAAACCTCTGTAGTCGATGCACGGCCGCAGACCACCATCTTTCTTTTTTACAAAAAAGAAGCCTGCGCCGGCTGGAGAAGAAGAAGGTCGAATGAACCCCTTTGCTAGGTTCTCTTTAATATATTCCTCCATAGAATGCGTCTCAGGCAGAGACAACGGATAAGTTCGGCCTCGAGGTGGAACCTTCCCTGGAACGAGATCAATCGGACAGTCCCATTCTCTATGAGGAGGAAGGATATCAGCAGAAGCTTTACTGAACACATCCGTGAAATCTTGATATGGAGGAGGTGGAACATCAGACGACCTGGGGGAGGAAGAACAGACAGGCAATACTTTAAACAAACATGTCTCAGCACAGGAGGAACCCCATGCCAGGATTTGCGTAGTCGTCCAATCAATTGTAGGATTGTGAAGACGGAGCCATGGAAGGCCCAGGACCACAGGATGTGTGGCTCTTGGAATCACTAAAAAAGAAATAAGTTCGGAATGAAGAACTCCCACTCTCAGACGAACTGGTAGAGTCCTTAAAAAAATAACTGCATCAAAAATTTTGCTGCCATCCACGGCAGTTAAAGAAATGGGCGAAGGAAGTCTCTCGGTAGGTAGGGACCACCGTTTAACATAGGCTTCGGTAATAAAGTTCCCAGCTGCTCCGGAATCAAGGAGGGCAATGACGTTCCGATAACGTTGAGCAACTTGAAGCGAGACTGGGAGATTACAATCTTGAGGAGATGGAGAGGAGATCATTACTCCTAGCCGGCCCTCTCCTTGGCGAGCTAGGATTTGGAGTTTCCCGGACGTTTGGGACAGGCATTAATGGTGTGAGACGGAGCTGCACAATAGAGACAGAGAAACTCGGAGAGACGTCTTCGGCGCTCAGCAGGAGTTAAACGGGAACGGCCAAGTTGCATGGGCTCATCTTTAGATGGTGACAGTTGACGAGGAGGAGGAGCAGAAGATTTTGGAGCAGATGATCTTCCACGCTCAGTTGCTCTCTCTCTGAAACGTAAATCAACTTTCGTGCAGAGTGAGATTAGCTCATCTAACTTAGAAGGTAAGTCTCTGGTAGCTAACTCATCTTTAATACGCTCAGATAAGCCATGCCAGAATGCAGCATACAGGGCCTCGTCGTTCCATGCCAGTTCGGATGCCAGGATCTGGAACTGTATCAGATATTGTCCTACAGTACGTGACCCCTGGCGTAAACGGAGAATCTCGGATGAAGCTGAGGTTACCCGGCCTGGCTCGTCGAAGATGCGCCTGAATGTTGACACGAAGGCAGTGTAGGAAGATAGCAGGGTGTCGGACCTCTCCCATAACGGTGATGCCCAATCAAGGGCTGAGCCACTGAGAAGAGAAATAATGTAGGCAATTTTTGTACGGTCACTGGGAAAATTGCCAGGTTGTAGCTCAAACTGAATCTCACACTGGTTGAGAAATCCCCTGCAAAATCTTGGAGATCCGTCAAATTTTGCTGGTGTTGGAAGATGAAGACGTGGAGCAGAAATGGGTAAGGTGGGTGGGGTTATAGCTGGAGTCACTGTGGTTGACGCACCAGACGCGCCTGATCCACGGAGAGTTGTCTGAATCCCATCCAGCCGAGTAGAGAGATCCTGGAGACAGCGGATGATGTGGCCCTGTGCAGCCTCCTGATGTTCTAGTCGGGCTGCCAGTTCTTGCATCGGCCTGGCCGCTTGATCCTGGTCTCCGGCTGGATTCATTAGGTCAGTGCTTACTGTCACAACTGAGGGCCTGAGCTGACGGGAGGCAGCCTCAGTTGTAGGGGCTGAGATGTACCGGAACCTGGGAGGTTGTATCAGACCCCTGGACATGTAAGTAACATGAATAATAACTGCCCGAAGGCGTGACCACGACAACTTGGATAAAAGTCAATGATGTTTATTATGACAACTCCGCAACACAGCAGCAGTAAAAGAAAACGTAAAAGTCAGCAAAGAATAAATACAGTTCCTGGGTACTACAGGATGGCAGGAGCCACAGGGCACTGGTAGTGTGAGATAGTTCTTATGATCTTCTAGATGGAAAGTCCTTACCAGGCCCGACTGTAGCAATGGAGATAACCCAGGATTGTGCCAGCTGGTGTTCCAGGAAAAGCTGGGTTGCCGAAGATAAAACAGCTGCTGTGGATACTGGCTGGAACCAGACTGTTGTTAGCACGGAGTGGATACTGGCTGGAACCAGTTAAATAATAAATGAACTTGGGAGCGATGAAATATGAACTGAAATGTAGAACTTGAGAGCGGAGAAATAATAATACCGGTGGAGAGTGGTAAAGTGTAGAAAGGACACCGGCCCTTTAAGGGAAGCTGTACTCTGCTGGAAGCGGAGCTGGAAGCAGGTAATGTTGTAGCTGGAAACAGATGAATCCACAATGGATTGGAGAGTCAGGCTACACCGCAGGTGGAATGCTGGTGCGGGTCTCTATGGTGGAAGTCTTGAGACAGGAGCTGGAACCTGGAAGACAATCACAGGAGAGAGACAAACAGGAACTAGGTTTGACAACCAAAGCACTGACGCCTTCCTTGCTCAGGCACAGTGTATTTATACCTGCAGCAAGGAAGGGATTGGCTAGGCAATTATGCAGATTAACAATACTGACAACAGATTGGAGGAAATGATCAGCTGACAGAATCCAAGATGGCTGCGCCCATGCAGACACTTGGAGGGAAGTTTGGTTTGTAATCCATGTGGTAATGAAAACAGTAATGGCGGCGCCAGCCACTGGAGACAGGAGACGCCAGGCTGACAAGTGCACATCCAACCACGCGGACACAGCGGAGGCCGCGGCTGACGTAATCGCCACTCTGACACTCTGCATGCAGAAGCCCAGGGACGGCGGCGGAGGCCGCGGGAGACGCCATGCTAGATGTAATAAGGCGTTACTGTGACAGCGTCTCAGAGAGACAGGAGAGGATGCAGGAATGTGAACATTAGGATAACAGATGGGATCCGGTCCTGGAGCGCTGAGCCAGCCTTAGGAGGCATCTGATGGGTAAGAAATGGCGTCCAGATACCCGGATCGTGACAGCCAGTATTTACCCTGCACAGAAACAAAATAACCCATCTAAATCTAACTCTCTGCAAATGTTATATCTGCCCCACTTGCAGTGCACAGCTGCTAACAATTTTGCTGCTACGATCAACTCTAAATTACCCCCATGGTTTTGTCCATTAAAGAAGGAGTTTGCTTTTGCAAACCAACCTGAATCACTGCCTAAGAGTAACATAAAGACTCGTAATGTTTAGTAAAGTTTTATTTAAGGCTTAAAATTCCTTTTAAGGAATGTAGTATATTGCTTGTTTCAGCAACAAAATAAAAGCTTGTTATTATTTTCATTCCAGATATTTGATTTTGTGTTTTTTTTGGACCTTGGTAAAAATAATTAGATAACATCCGGACTCCATTAAAAATTACTTGCCTACCCCTGGTTTAGACTATGAATGTTATTACCTCAGATTTATAAATGTCTGGTTTGTAATTTTGTTAGCTATTGCTAATTGAGTTTCTCTTCAGCCAACCTAGGTTCCTGGATATTGTCTTTCTTGTTTGTCCTGTCCTCAGATAAGACAATGACAATCCAGTATTTATTGTCTTCGACAGATACTGGGAACAATAGGGGTAAACAAAGGTATTTGCCTTCTTCATAGGATTTCAAAGCTTTGTGTAAATAAAGCCATTGTATTTGAGTCTCTGGAAGTATAATTTATGTGTGACCCATCTTCATGCTATTAGAAGAGAAAGCAGACAGTGGGTGATTTATGCAATATATGGATTAGATATATGATATGTCTTTGTGGCTTTTCCATGTGAGTACAAATTCCACTGTAATTACTCATACCACGCGCAAATATGCAGGACCGCGGGAGCGACCATACGCAAATTGCGAATATGTGCACGCACGGCCGAATAAGTACACACACGGAGGCCATCTATGTGGTGTTTGTACATGATGTGTGTACTGTAATATTTTCCGACTTCGACAGACGTGAGTGAAATCAGGATTTTGGTACTTACCGATAAATCCCTTTCTCCGATTCCACAGGGGCCACTGGAGCGTAGTTACAATGGGGAATAGTAGGCAGTAATTGGGAGCTGGCACTTTAAAAAAAATTCTAACCCTGTGGCTAGCTCCTCCCCTACTATCTCCCCTCCAAGCCAGTCTACGTAAAACTGTGCCCAAGGAGAGCTGTAATAGAGAAAACCATAAGGTAGAGGAGGTTATTGACGTCTACTCAACCAGGATAACCCAAACTAACCCTGGAATCGAACCTAATAATAAACAGGATAACCTGAACTCAACAAGCGGTCATTAATTGAACCGCAAACCGTTAAGCAAAAAACAACAAGGAGGAACAGCGCTGGGCGGGCGTCCAGTGGCACCTGTGGAATCGGAGAAAGGGATTTATCGGTAAGTACCAAAATCCTGATTTCTCCTTCATCCACTAGTGGCCACTGGAGCGTAGTTACAATGGGGACGTCCCAGAGCTCCCAGAACGGGTGGGAGAGCGCTGAGAGTCCTGTAAAACCGCTCGGCCAAAGTGAGATGCAGAGGCCGCAAAAGTGTAAAACTTGTAGAATTTGACAAACGTATGACGGCCGGACCAAGTAGCCGCCCGACATAAAGTAGTCATAGAGACCCCCCGGGCAGCCGCCCAAGAAGGTCCCACAGAGCGTGTGGAGTGTGCTGAAATGGAAGATGGAGGTTCCCGAGAAGCCGCCAAATAAGCTTGTCTGATGGTCAGTCGAATCCATCGAGACAAGGTCTGCTTAGAGGCCGGCCAACCACGGCGGGCAGCGTCGTACAGCACAAATAAGGAATCAGACTTCCGAATAGCCAAAGTCCTATCCACATAGATCTTGAGCGCTCTTACAACGTCCAATGATCTCACATCCGGAGAGTCCCCTGAGAGGGCCGGTACTACAAGCGGCTGATTGATGTGAAAATCAGACACCACTTTTGGTAGAAAGGACATACGAGTACGAAGCTCGGCCCTATCTGCATGAAACACCAGGTAAGGAGACCTGCAAGAGAGAGCCCCTAGTTCTGACACTCGTCTAGCTGAAGCCAGCGCCAGGAGCAGAACCACCTTCCAGGTGAGATATTTTATCTCTACTGATTCCAGGGGCTCAAACAATGAAGACTGCAGAAAGGACAGGACCAGACTGAGGTCCCATGGCGCTGTCGGAGGACGGAAGGGAGGCTGTATTCGAAGAACCCCTTGAAAGAAGGTCTGAACCTCAGGCAGCAAGGCTAACCATTTCTGGAAGTAAACCGAAAGAGCAGAGACCTGCACTTTTAGTGAGCCCAGTCTTAGGCCTGCTGAAAAACCCGCCTGCAAAAAACGGAGAAGACGGGCTAAGCTATACACGGAAGGAGAATATTCTCGACGTTCACACCATGCTACATAAGCCTTCCAAATGCGGTAGTAGTGAGAAGATGTAACCGACTTTCTAGCCCGAAGCATAGTAGGTATAACTGTACGAGGAATCCCCTTCCTTGTCAAGATGGCTTTCTCAACAGCCACGCCGTCAAACGTAGCCTGCGTAAGTCTGGATAACAAAAAGGACCCTGTTGTAGAAGGTCGTCTCGTAGTGGTAGGGTCCAAGGCTCGGCCACCGACAACAGATGTAGAGCGGAGTACCAAACCCTGCGTAGCCAATCTGGAGCCACTAGGAGAACCAGAGCGTCTTCTCTCTTGATGCGTTGCAGAACCTTCGGCAACAGCGGGAACGGAGGAAAGAGGTAAACAAACTGGAAATTCCAAGGAGCCGTGAGAGCATCCACGCCCGCCGCCGCTGGGTCCCTCGTCCGCGAGTAGTAAAGAGGCAACTGATGGTTCAGGCGGGACGCCATGAGATCGATCTGTGGTTTTCCCCACCGGCGGACCAGTTGCCAAAACACCTGGGGATGTAGTGACCATTCTCCCGGGTGCATGTCCTGCCGGCTTAGATAGTCGGCTTCCCAATTGTCCACTCCCGGAATGAATATTGCCGAGAAGGACAGGGCATACTTCTCCGCCCAGAGAAGGATGTTGGTGACTTCCCTCATCGCTGCGCGGCTGCGAGTGCCGCCCTGACGGTTGATGTATGCTACCGTCGTGGCGTTGTCGGACTGAACTCTGACCGCTCGACCTCGCAGGAGGTGATGTGCCTGCAGCAGGGCGTTGTACACCGCCCTTAGTTCGAGGATGTTTATGTGGAGAGCGGATTCGTGGATTGACCAGCGCCCCTGAAACTGATGTCCCAGGGTCACTGCTCCCCAGCCTCGCAGACTGGCGTCCGTGGTGAGGAGAGACCAATCCCATATGCCGAACCGTCTTCCTTCCAACAGATGGGTCGATTGGAGCCACCAGAGCAGTGATGACCGTGCCTTTGGAGATAGCGTCACCCGCTGATGAAGGAACAGATGAGATCCTGACCATTGATTTAGAAGACATAGCTGAAACGGTCGAGAGTGGAAGCGACCGTACGGAAGAGCCTCGAACGCTGCTACCATCTTTCCCAGCAGGCGAATGCACAGATATACTGACACCCGACGGTGTTGAAGGACCAGTCTTACCAGTGTCTGCAGAGAAAGTATCTTGTCCCGCGGAAGGAAAACCCTCTGATGGACTGTGTCGAGAATCATTCCCAGAAACAACAGCCGTTGTGCCCGTTGTGCGGGGCATAAGTGAGACTTCGGAAAATTCAGGACCCACCCGTGTCTGATCAGAAGGTCCTGTGTCATCCGGATATTCTGAAGTAACCGTTCTGCTGAGCTTGCTTTTATTAGCAGATCGTCCAGATAGGGAACAATTGTCACACCCTGCTTCCGAAGCAGGGCCATCATGACCGCCATGATCTTTGTGAACACTCTGGGGGCAGAAGAGAGACCGAAAGGAAGGGCCTGGAACTGTAAATGAGCGTCCTGTATTGCGAACCGGAGAAAGGCCTGGTGAGGAGGCCAAATGGGAACATGTAAGTATGCGTCCTTGATGTCTAAGGATGCCAGAAACTCGTCTTTTTCCAACCCCGCAATAACAGACTGGAGGGACTCCATCTTGAACTTGAACACCTTCAAATACGGATTGAGATCTTTCAAGTTCAGGATTGGTCTGACTGAGCCGTCCGGCTTCGGTACTAGAAACAGGCTTGAGTAATAGCCCTGTTTTCGATGATGCGAGGGAACAGGGATCACAACCCTTGCAGACAGAAGCTTCTGGACCGCGGTTTGTAAGGCAACTCCCCGGTTGTCGGAAACTGGCAAACCCGTGGTAAAGAACCGCTGGGGTGGTTGTTCCTGAAATACGAGCTTGTAACCGCAAGTGATGAGATCCCGGACCCAAGTATCTGGGCAGGACTGTATCCAGACCTCCTTGAAATCCCACAAACGAGCTCCCACCCTGTGATCTCCCAGGTGGGAGGAAGGCCAGTCATGCGGTGGCAGTGCCAGAAGACTTAACGTCTGACAGGGCTGAGGCTGCGGAACCTCTACCCCTGCCGCCGCCTCTACCTCTATGGCCACGGAAGGTAGAAGCTCCACCCCTGGCCTGTCCTCGAAACCTGGAAGGGGCACGAAAGGATCGAAAAGAGGGACCCCTATATGGTCTGCGAGCGGCTGGAGCAGCAGAAGGAAGATAAGCCGACCTACCCCCCGTGGCCGTAGAGATCCAGGCATCCAGATCCTTACCAAACAGAACCTCACCCGTAAAGGGTAACGCCTCTGCCGCCCTTTTGGATTCCGTATCCGCATGCCAATGCCGGAGCCATAGCGCTCTGCGGGCCGCAATTGTTAAAGCGGAAATTCTAGCTCCAAGAACACCTATGTCCTTGGACGCTTCGCAAAGATAAAGGGCTGATTCACGGATGTGTTCTGCCAAGTCTATCAATTGATCCGCCGGTAATTCGTCACGAATTCCAGAGGACAATTGTTCCGCCCAAGCTTCGATTGCCTTGTTGACCCAACAACCTACCTGCGCCGGGCGCTGCAAAACCCCTGCCGCAGAGTAAATATTCTTTAAGGTAGACTCCAACTTCCTATCTGACGCCTCCTTAAGAGAAGTTGCCCCCGGAACAGGCAGGACCGTCTTTTTGGACAGATGAGACACCGAAGGATCCACGATCGGAGAGTTCTCATAGCGCGTTCTGCTATCTGCGGGAAAAGGATAGGAAGACAACATTTTTCTTGATAGCTGAAATTTCGCGTCTGGATGCTTCCAGGCTGTTGTTATAAGAGCATCCAGCTCCTCCGAAACTGGAAAAGTCACCGGCAGGTATTGGTCGGTGCCAAACCTTGAAGGGCGTAAGATGTCTTCCGTCTCCTCCACCTGTAACACTGAGCGAATAGCAGTAATAAGAGCCTCTATACCCTGAGCTACTGGTTCAGAGTCCCCATATACCTGATCGTCAGTGTCCTGGATATCCACATCCTGTATATCCTGTACATCTACCCCCGCCTAATCTAATTGAGGCATATCATCGTCAAAGTCCTGTAACACAGAGGCTAGCAATCTCTTTTTTGCAGCCTGTTGGGGGGGACTAAAGGACGGGGCTTGGGAAGGTATTACAGCCCTGGAAAGCCCTTCCACTGACTTTGCCAATGAGACTGCCCATGCAGGTTCTGGCGCCGGTACCGGGACAAGCTGTCGGAACTGGGCCGCCTCTCTATCTTTCCGAGAGGCTTTAAGTTCCCCAGTCAGCAGGGACATCACCTCTGTGAGTTGTGTCGTCCATGTCGGGGCGCTCTGGGGTTCTGAGGAGGGCTGAGCTGATTGCTGTGACTCCTCACCTAAAACCTGACCCTGCTTTTGAGCTGCCTTGGAGCCTTTAGTGGCCATGGCAGCACCTAAACTTGATACCCTTCCCCCACAGGAAGACAGCAATAGGCAGAATGGGAGGGAGGGGAGGGAAGCAGGGAAAAGAATTCAGCCACAGCAGCCGATCTGTCCTGCACGATACTGTGTGCAGTGACAGGCTGCAATAAACAAATATTGTACCTGTAGTGCCCCCGAGTGCCCCCCTTCCCCACTGTAACTACTTTTGCTGTGGTCGCGTGGCCTCCGTCCCGCGCTGCTGACAAGAAAAGAACGGGTCCCTGGCGCGCTGTACTTCCGGGCGCGCAGAGCGGGATTAAGCCCCGCCCCCCTCCTTGACGGCGCCAAATTTAAAACTGCAATGCTTATGTCGGATCCCTGTAGCGGCTCTGTGAGCCGCGCTGGCGGGGATCCGAGCAGTGAGGAGAGCGGGCTGCTGGCGGGCGGGCGAGCGGGAGCGCGGCACAGCGTTGTTATTTTTTTTTTTAAATAAATAAATAAAAAATGAATAATAATAATCCGAAGGGGGGGGGGGGGGTTGTTGTTAGGGTGCTGTAAGGGTGCTCAGTCACTGTTGTAGTCACCAATAATAATATCAATTCTTCAGAACCCCCCTGTCACCCCTTCATCCCAACAGTCTGGGTGGGGGGGATATACACACCTTTCAGTGGTGGAGGGTGGCCCCGACACACGCCGCGGTGTCCGGCCGTCAGTTACTCACCGCTGCCGTGCTGCCGGAATCTTCTGCTGGATGGAGTGGTCCCGACACGCGCCGCACGCAGCAGTGTCCGCCAACTCAGGAGAGCTCAGTGTCTCCCTCAGCCGGGGCCCATCCCGAGCCGCACGCAGCTGCGATGGGACCCCGCCGGCAGCTCCCACGGTGCAGACTGGCAGTGGCAGAGCTGCCAGTCTGTGCGTGTGTGTGAAGAAAAATAAAATAATAACGAAAAAAGAAAAAATTTCTTCAGCTAAACCCAAGTGAACCAGCTCCCTTGGGCACTAAACTAAGACTGGCTTGGAGGGGAGATAGTAGGGGAGGAGCTAGCCACAGGGTTAGAATTTTTTTTAAAGTGCCAGCTCCCAATTACTGCCTACTATTCCCCATTGTAACTACGCTCCAGTGGCCCCTAGTGGATGAAGGAGAAATCTTCTGAACTGGAGTGCTTTGAAAGACGCCACCAGTCGAATGCACAAATGCACTGAGACTGTCCGTAGTTTGAGCACTAACTGTATCAGCTGACGAATACTTTGTGCTTTCTGTTCTGGCAGGTAAATTCGTTGATCCACCGTATCGAGAATCAATCCTAGGAACTGAAGTCTTTAAGATGGAATCAGGCTTGATTTCTTGAAGTTGACAATCCAGCCATGCTGAACTAGTACATTGTACGTTAGTAAGGCATGTTGAAGGAGTATCTGTTGAGATGGAGCTTTGATGAGCAAATCGTCTAAGTACGGAACTATTATCACTCCCAGGGATCTGAGATGAGCTATCATCACAGACATCACCTTTGTAAATACCCGAGGCGCTGACGAGAGGTCAAACGGTAGTGCCTAAAATTGATAATGGCTTTGATGCACTGCAAACCTTAAGTACGCCTGATACGGTGGCCAAATTGGAATGTGTAAGTACGCATCCTTGAGATCCAACAAAATCATAAATTCCTGTGGCTCTAAACCTGCAATCACTGACCGCAGGGATTCCATCTTGAATCTGTAGTAAGTGACGTACTGATTGAGCCCCTTTAGGTTCAATATCGGTCTGACAGAGCCATCCGGCTTTGGTACTACAAAAAGACTGGAATAATAACCTTGACCCTGTTGGTGAACTGGAACCGGAATCAAAACTGCTAAAACTACGAGAGACTGAATCGCGCTTTGCAGAACCGCCTTTTTGTCTTCTGATACAGGCAGACCTGTCTTGAAAAATTGCATTGGTGGAAGACAATCAAACTCTATTTTGTAACCTTTGAACACTAAATTGCGGATCCACCCATCTGTGGATGTCTGAAACCACGCCAAGTGAAACGTCTGAAGGCATGCTCCCACAACTGAAGATAGGAAATGGGCTGGAACCCTGTCATGCCACTAGCTTGTTGGCTGTCTTAGCGTCTTGACGGCGGTTAGTGGTTTGTTGAAAATCACGTCCTCTACCACGTCTAATGTGTATGGTTCGAAAGGACGGAGGTCTAAATGATTTGAATGCAGGTCCAGAGTATTTGCATTTAGGAACCTGTGTAGGCAATGGTAGGAAAACAGACTTTTCCCCCAGTGGCCTGAGCAATCCATTTGTCCAATTCAGGACCAAACAACATCTCACCAGTGTAAGGTAACGCTTCTATTCCTCGTTTGGACTCTGCCTCCGCCTGACAAGAGCGGAGCCAAAGTACACGTCTTGCCACAACTAGTGAAGCTGAAAGTCGAGAACTAACCTGGCCGACGTCCATAGAAGCCGTACCTACTCAGCAGATTCACAGATGTGATCAGCCAGAAGTATAAGATAGTCTTCCTGTAGGACCAACTTGAGCTGTGTTGCCCATGCAACTACAGCCTTGTTAACCCAAACTCCAACCAAAGCAGGTCTAAGCAACACCCCTACTGCTGTATACATTGATTTTAGCATAGCTTCTAGCTTACGCTCCAATGGGTCTTTAACTATCGTAGCAGCTGGTACTGGAATGGTTAACTTCTTAGAAAGTTTTGACACCGAAGAATCCGCAGCTGGTGGATTTTCCCATTTAGACGTCATAAACTCTGGGAACGGGTAACTAGACAGAAACCGCCGAGGCATATAAAACCATTTATCCGGATTTTTCCATGCTTCTGTTAACTGCCTATTAAGAGAATCTAAATAAGGAAAACACACCAGTGTTCTCTGTCTTTTAGCAAATAACACTTCATTCTTTGAAAGAGGTTCTTCAACCTCCGTAAAATTTAGAACCTGACGTACTGCCCTGATGAGATTATCAATGGCCAGGCTATCAGTAACCTCACTATCTGACTCCTGGCCCACTTCACCTTCCTCATGTTCCTCTTGAGATATAAGGTCTGGCATTGAATCGTCAGAATGCAACATAGTTGAAACTGGTAAGTTATAAGACAAATGATAACTATTTATTACTAGCTGCTATCAGGCTATTAAGGCGAATGCACTGATGAACCGACACCCAGGCTGGCTTCAGGACATCCCGGACCATTGTTTGCATCACCAATGCTTTTTCTTCTGGAAGAAACACCCTCTGCACCTCTGTGTCGAGGATCATTCCCAGAAAGAACAACCTCCTGGTTGGTTCCAAATGTGATTTTGGGCTATTCAGGATCCAACCATGTTCCTTGAGAAGCTGGGTCGTGAGAGCTATTGACTGAAACAGCTTCTCAATGGACGATGTCTATCAGCAGATCGTCCAGATACGGAATTATGTTCACCCCCTGCCTGCGGAGAACCATCATTTCCGCCATCACCTTGGTGGAGAGGCCAAATGGTAGGGCCTGGAACTGAAAATGACAGTCCAACAGAGCGAATTGGAGATAAGCTTGATGCGGCAGCCAAATCGTAATGTGGAGGTATGCATCCTTGATATCCAGGGATACCAGGAATTCCCCCTCTTCCAGACCTGATATCACTGCCCTTAGAGACCCAATTTTGAACTTGAACTCCCTTAGAAAGGGGTTTAGTGATTTTAAGTTCAGCATGGGCCTGACCGAAACATCCGGTTTCAGTACCACGAAAAACAGTATTTTGATACCTACCGGTAAATCCTTTTCTCCTAGTCCGTAGAGGATGCTGGGGTCCACTTCCTGACCATGGGGTATAGACGGTTCCGCAGGAGCCATGGGCACTCTTATGACTTTCCAATGGGTGTGAACTGGCTCCTCCCTCTATGCCCCTCCTCCAGACCTCAGTTATAGGAACTGTGCCCAGGGAGACGGACATTTCGAGGAAAGGATTTACTTTAATACTAAAGGTGACATACATACCAGCTCACACCTCAACCATGCCGCACAATATGGCATTCAACATAACACACGCCAACAGGCATGAACCAGTTACAGCAAACATGCTGAAACTAATAAAACACAACATGTATAACTCTAATAAACAAAACTGCAGGTAAAGTACGCACTGGGACGGGGGCCCAGCATCCTCTACGGATTAGGAGAAAAGGATTTACCGGTAGGTATAAAAATCCTGTTTTCTCATACGTCCTAGAGGATGCTGGGGTCCACTTCATGACCATGGGCTTTATACCAAAGCTCCAGTACGGGCGAGAGAGTGCGGATAACCCTGCAGCACCGATTGACCGAACTTGAGGTCTTCATCGGCCAAGGTGTCAAACTTGTAGAATTTTGCAAATGTGTTTGACCCCAACCAAGTAGCTGCTCGGCAAAGTTGCAATGCCAAGACCCCCCGGGCAGCCGCCCAGGATGAGCCCACTTTCCTAGTGGAATGGGCCTTCACCAACGTCGGTAACGGCAATCCAGCCGTAGTATGAGCGTGCTGAATCGTACTTCTGATCCAACGCGCAATAGTCAACTTGGAAGCAGGACACCCAATCTTGTTGGGAGTATACAGGACAAACAAAGACTCTGTTTTCCGTATTCGAGCTGTTCTAGCGACATAAATTTTCAAAGCTCTAACCACATCTAGAGACTTTGACTCAGTGAACGTGTCAGTAACTACTGGCACCACAATAGGTTGGTTTATGTGGAAAGATGAAACCACCTTTGGAAGAAAATGTTGACGAGTTCTCAACTCTGCCCTATCTTCATGGAAGATCAGGTAAGGGCTCTTGTGAGACAAGGCCCCCAATTCAGACACCCGCCGTGTGGATGCCAATGCCAACAGCATCACCACTTTCCAAGCGAGAAACTTCAACTCTATCTCTTGTAGAGGCTCAAACCAATCCAATTGAAGAAACTGCAACACCACATTAAGGTCCCATGGTACCACTGGAGGCACAAATGGAGGCTGGATGTGCAGAACCCCTTTGACGAAGGTCTGAACCTATGGAAGAGAGGCCAATTGTTTTTGGAAGAACACTGACAAGGCCAAAATCTGGACCTTGATTGACCCCAATCGGAGGCCCGCCTCCACACCAGCCTGCAGAAAATGGAGAAAACGTCCCAACTGAAACTCTTCCGTAGGAGCCTTCTTGGATTCACACCAAGACACATTTTCTCCAAATACGGTGGTAATGTTTAGACGTTACTCCTTTCCTGGCCTGAATAAGGGTGGGGATGACTTCCTTGGGAATACCCTTATGGGCTAGGATCCGGCGCTCAACAGCCATGCCGTCAAACGTAGCCGTGGTAAGTCTTGATACACGCGCGGCCCCTGCTGCAGCAGGTACTCGCGAAGAAGAAGAGGCCGAGGATCTTCTATGAGCAACTCCTGAAGATCTGGGTACCAAGCCCTCCTTGGCCAGTCTGGGGCAATGAAGATTGCTCGAACTCTTGTTCTCCTTATGATCCTGAGCACCTTTGGGATCAGCGGAAGTGGATGGAAGACATACATCGACCGGATCACCCACTGGGCCACTAGCGCATCCATTGCTATTGCTTGAGGGTCTCTCGACCTGGAACAATATTTCTGAAGCTTCTTGTTGAGACAAGATGCCATCATGTCTACTTGAGGAACTCCCCAAAAACTTGTCACCTCTGCGAAGACTTCTTGGTGGAGGCCCCACTCTCCTGGATGGAGATCGTGTCTGCTGAGGAAGTCTGCTTCCCAGTTGTCTACTCCCGGAATGAAAATTGCCGAAAGAGCCTTTACATGTCTTTCTGCCCAGAGGAGGATCTTCGTCACCTCTGCCATTGCCACTCTGCTTTTCGTTCCGCCCTGCCTGTTTATGTACGCGACTGCTGTTACATTGTCTGACTAGATCTGCACGGAATGTTCTTGAAGAAGATGTACCACTTGTTGAAGGCCGTTGTAAATGGCTCTCAATTCCAGCATGTTTATGTGAAGGCAGGCTTCCTGACTTGACCATTTTCCTTGGAAGCTTTCCCCCTGAGTGACAGCTCCCCAGCCTCGGAGACTTGCCTCTGTGGTTATTAGGACCTGCGTCCCTCTAGTAGGTGAGAACTGTGTAGCCACCACAGGAGCGATATCCTGACTTTTGACGACAGGATTATCTTCCGGTGCATGTGTAGGTGGGATCCCGACCACTTGTCCAACAGGTCCCACTGGAATACCCTGGCATGGAACCTGCCAAACTGTATGGCCTTGTAGGCCGCCACCATCTTCCCCAACAACCGAATGCACTGATGGATCGTCACACTCGATGGTTTCAATATCTGTTTTACCATTTTCTGGATTTCCAGAGCCTTTTCCACCGGAAGAAATACTCTCTGAACTTCTGTGTCCAGAATCATCCCGAGAAAAGACAATCTTGTCGTCAGTTCCAACTGTGACTTTGGATAATTTATGATCCAACCGTGTTGTTGGAGTATTGACAGGGAGAGTGTGATGTTTTGTAATAACTGCTCCCTGGATCTCGCCTTTATCAGGAGATCGTCTAGATAAGGAATTATATTGACTCCTTTTTGACGCAGGAGAACCATCATCTCCGCCATCACCTTGGTGAATACCCTCGGCGCCGTGGAGAGTCCGAAAGGTAACGTCTGGAATTGGTAATGGCAATCCTGAACTGCGAATCTCAGATAAGCCTGGTGAGGAGGATAAATGGGAACATGCAGGTAAGCATCTTTTATGTCTACAGACACCATGTAGTTCCCCTCCTCCAGACTGGAAATCACTGCCCTCAGTGATTCCATTTTGAACTTGAATCGTTTCAAGTAGAGATTCATATTTTTCAGGTTTAGGATCGGTCTGACCGAGCCGTCCGGCTTCGGAACTACAAAAAGGCTTGAATAAAACCCCTCCCCTTGTTGTGACAAAGGTACCACGACTATGACCTGATCCTGACATAATTTTTGGATTGCCGCTGTTACTGCTTCCCTTTCTGGAAAAGAAGCTGGCAAGGTCGATTTGAGTAATCGGTATGGAGGAACGTCTTGAAACTCCAGCTTGTATCCCTGGGACACTATTTGCAACACTTAGGGATCCAGGCCAGACAGAATCCAACCTTGGCTGAACAGTTTGAGACGTGCCCCCACCCGAGCGGCCTCCCGCAAAGGAGCCCCAGCGTCATGCTGAAGATTTGGCAGAAGTAGGGGTAGACTTCTGCTGCTGGGAACCTGAAGCTGCAGTGGACTTCTTTCCCTTTCCCCTACCCGCAAAGAAGGGGGAACCTCTCGCTTTATTGGGCCGAAAGGACTGCATGTGCGGATGATATGTCTTTTTTGCCAGTGCAGGCGCAGAGGGCAAAAATGTTGACTTACCTGTGGTAGCCACCGAGACTAACGCATCCAGTCCATCGCCAAATAAGGCCTCACCTTTATATGGGAGAGCCTCCATATTTCTTTTGGAATCTGCATCCGCGTTCCACTGGCGAATCCACAACGCCCGCCGAGCCGATACTGCCATGGTAGCGGCTTGTGAACTCAAGAGTCCAATATCTTTCAACGCTTCTAGCATGTATGCGGCGTCTTTGATATTCCCTAACTTTAGGAGTATCTCATCTTTATCAATCGTGTCAATTTCTGATGACACGCTATCTGACCATTTTTCAATAACGCGACTCAGCCACGCGCAAGCAATTGTGGGCCTGAGCAGCGTCCCATTGGCAACATAAATGGATTTCAATGTAGTTTCCATCTTTCGGTCTGCCGGCTCTTTTAGTGAAGCCGTGCCAGGTGCAGGGAGAATTACCTTCTTTGTCAACCTGGACAGTGCACTGTCTAACACAGGGGGTGACTCCCATTTTTTCATGTCCTCCACCGGGAAAGGATAAGCTGAATTCTCTTGGGAATACGAAATTTCTTTTCGGGATTCACCCACATCCCTTCAAAGAGTGTATTAAGCTCGTGGGAAGGAGGAAAAGTGACCTTAGATTTCTTTTCTTTATAGAAATAAGCCTTCTCCTGAAGTACAGGAGCGGCTTCCGTGACTTCCCTTATAGCCACAATCATATATTGTATATTTTTTGCCAATTTATGATTTATTTCTCTGGAGTCACTATCGTCGACACAAGAATCAGTGTCCGTGTCAGTATCAGTATTCACAATATTCGCAAATGGTCTCTTATGCGACCCAGACGGGTCGCCTGCAGATGGAAGAACAGAGCCCTGAAAAATCACATCCTCCACAGATTTTCTCCAGTACTCAGCATGAGATTCAGATTTATCTAATCTCCTATTGATATGATGCATACTATCACGTATTTCTTTCACCCATGCATGCTCTTGGTGTGCCGGCAGCGCCACCACATTAACTTCTGTGTCCCTAAAATGGTTTCCTCGGGGAGGAACTCCCTGCCTCTGACATGTCTTACACACGTGTACAACACACACACAGACACACTGGGACTTATAGGGGACTGACCCACAGTAAAATCTGTCAGAGGGACACAGTTTAGGAGCAGCCAGTTCACAACCCCAGCGCCAGTATCTAATGCCTGTGAACACAGAATGCCCACTGACATGCAGCACTTTTTACACAGTAAAACACACTTGTAAAGCACCAAATTTGCTTGTGCCCCCCGTTTTACACCCTGATACTTGTAGTCAGAAGTGAAGGAGGACCAGCGATGTCTCTGCAGCTTGAGGAGAGAGAAAATGGCCCTGAGCAGTGTGCTGGCTGCCTGAGGAAGAAGCTCCGCCCTTTTTAACTCAAACTTTTAATAATATTTAGACTGGCGGGGGTAGGGCTGTGCCTGGGCATCTTATACCCCTTTTTGCCAGTTTATAGAGGTGTTTTTGCTGCCCAGGGCGCCCCCCCCCCCCCCCGCGCCCTGCAGTGCCTGTGTGTGTGAGCAGCAATGGCGTGCTGCGCTCCCGCCAGCCGCGTTGTACCTCAGCCATCACTTTCTTGATAGAAGATCTGTCTTCTTCTACTCACCTGTCTTCTGACTTCTGGCTCTGTGAGGGGGGTGACGGCGTGCTGTGGGAGTGAGTATCTAGACACGGCTAGCATTCAGTACCCTTCAGGAGCTGATGGTGTCCTGTCAGCCAGAAGCAGAGCCATGAAACTCTTCAGGAAGTTGGTTCCTACTTCTGCCTCCTCAGTCCCACGAAGCAGGGAAACTGTTGCTAGCAGTTCTCCCTGAAAACAAAAAACCTAACATAAGTCTTTTCCGAGAAGCTCAGTAGAGCTCCCCTAGAGTGCATCCAGTCTGCCTGGGCACATTTCTAAAACTGAGGTCTGGAGGAGGGGCATAGAGGGAGGAGCCAGTTCACACCCATTGAAAAGTCTTAAGAGTGCCCATGGCTCCTGCAGAACGGTGTATACCCCATGGTCATGAAGTGGACCCCAGCATCCTCTAGGACGTATGAGAAAGGTTCGAATAGTAACCTGTGTTCTGCATTTGTGGAGGGACTGGTACAATGACCTGTGCCTCCTCCAACTTCTGGATGACTCCCTGTAGGGTAGCCCTGTCTGCCAGCAAAGCTGGCAAGCCCGATGTGAAGAACCGATGAGGGAGATCTTGAAATTCCAGCCGGTACCCCTGGGACACAATATCTAGTACCCAGGGGTCCAGGCAGGACGACACCCAGACGTGACTGAAATGTCTGAGTCTCGCCCCCACCGGCCTTACCTCCAGGCTGCGCTGTCAACCGTCATGCGGAGGACTTTGGCGCACCTGAAGAGGGCTTCTGTTCTTGGGAACCTGCCGTAGTAGGCTTCTTGGATTTTGGTCGGCCCCCTCTAAAGAAGGTGTTGGCCGGTTTGGTCCTTCTTGGTTTAGAAACCCGAAAGGACTGAGATGCAGGTGAAGAAAAAGGTTTCTTCATAGCAGGAGCTGCTGAGGGAAGAAAAGGGGACTCACCCGCTGTAGCCGTGGAGATCCACGCATCCAGTGCTTCCCCAAAGAGAGCCTGACCTGTGTTGGTTAGGATCTCCACACCTCTCCTGGATTCCGCACGGCAGACCACTGGCGCAGCCACAGTCCTCCACGAGATGAGATGGACATGGAAGAAATTCCTGCAGCCATTGAACCCAGGTCTTTCATGGATTCCACCATAAAACCTGCAGAATCCTGAATGTTACGGAGAAACAATTCAATGTCACTCTTATCTAACGTATCCAAATCCTCAAGTAACGTTCCTGACCACTTTACTATAGCTTTGGAAATCCATGCACAGGCAATAGCAGGACGGAGTATCACCCCTGAAGTCGTGTATATGGATGTGAGCGTAGTATCAATTTTGCGATCAGCAGGCTCCTTTAAGGCGGTAGATCCTGGAACAGGTAAATCCACCTTTTTTGAGAGTCTGGATACAGACGCGTCCACTATGGGTGGGTTTTCCCATTTCTTTCTATCCTCAGGGAAGGGTAAAGCAACCAGAATCCTCCGAGGGATCTGGAATTTTTCTCTCTGGATTTTACCATGCTTTTCAAAAATAGCATTTAATTCTTTGGACGCAGGGAAGGTTAGTGAGGCTTTCTTATTGTCAGTGAAGTAAGCCTCCTCAACCTGTTTAGGTGTTGTGTAAGTAATATTCAACACATCTCTAAAGGCCTCTATCACCAACTGCACCCCTTTTGCAAGAGATGCGGCCCCCCTGAGCACGTCCCCATCACCGCCTGCCATGTCAGAGTCGGTATCCGTGTCGTCTTGCATGATCTGGGCAAGAGCACGTTTGTGGGAACCCACAGAGGGGGGGCCTGAGGTAACAGAACCAGACCAATTCTGTAAAACCTGAGTTGCAGATTCATTCTGAGCAACCCTAGCAGAAATCAGTTTTGATAGAGGATAACCACTCCGGCTCCCTTGCTGGTATCTGCGCTACAACAGTGCAATCCTGATTACATGGAATGAGATCATCCTGAGGACATGTCCTCAGCTCCATATGACACAGATTCCCTGGACATAGCTGACTGGAGACCCAAAACACTACACTACACACACACACACACACACACACACAGTAGGTTAGACAGTTTCCCCCCTGAGAATGGCAAGAGACAGATAAGAGCCCACCCACTCACAGCGCTGTTATATATAAAGGATACCCCTTATCAGCACCCACTGTGTACTGTAATAGTTGCACAGATCTAATTCATCCCCCCTTCTACAACCCCCTGGTACCGCACAGGATAGCTGGAGTTGCTTGGAGGGACAGCTCTGTCAGCGTCTGTGTACAGGAACTGCAGGCAGGAAAATGGCGCTGAACACTGCTGGGTCCGCCCTGAGGAGAAGCTCCGCCCCTTGAAGATGGTGCGTCTTCCCGCACAAATTCTTTATACTGGCCCGAGGACTACGTCGCAAGGCGGGGGATTCCGTCCCCTGTTGAGCGTCTAAGTACGGAGGATTGTGACGCTAGCCTGGGGATTCAGTCTCCGGTTAGCGTTTGTGACCAGTGTAGGGTATAAAGTCGCTGGCTCAGGACGCCTCTCAAAGCACCAACACTGTGTGCCGCTGAGCCTTCCCGGAGCGCAGCTGTTCAGAGCTGCGCTCCTACCCTTGTGCCGCCATATCTCGACTCTTCTGATCTTCTGGCTCTGTAAGGGGGTGGCGGCATGCTGCTGGGGTGAGCGATCACCTGTGGCGGGGAACGTTCGATCTCCTCAGGAGCTCAGTGTCCTGTCAGTGGAGATAGTGGCTCAGACCCCGCAGGGTGGACACTTCTTCTCCCCTCCCCCCTTAGTCCCTCGAAGCAGGGAGGCTGTTGCCAGCAACCTCCCTGTAAAATAATAAACTTTTACTAAAGAAGCTCTGTAGAGCTCTCCTAGCTGTGACCAGCTCCTCCGGGCACATTTTCTAAACTGAGTCTGGCAGGAGGGGCATAGAGGGAGGAGCCAGCCACACTATCAAATTATTAAAGTGCCCATGGCACCTAGTGGACCCGTCTATACCCCATGGTACTGTGGACCCCAGCATCCTCTAGGACATAAGAGAAAGTAAGATGACCGCTGCGTTCAGCACTGTACACACTGACCAGACACACAGACCGGGTAATAGTAAGATAACCCCCTGCGCTCAGCACTGTACACACTGACCAGACACACAGACCGGGTAATAGTAAGATAACCCCCTGCGCTCAGCACTGTACACACTGACCAGGCACACAGACCGGGTAATAATAAGAATTTACTCACCGGTAATTCTATTTCTCGTAGTCTGTAGTGGATGCTGGGACTCCGTAAGGACCATGGGGAATGGCGGCTCCGCAGGAGACTGGGCACAACTAAAAGAAAGCTTTTGGTCTAACTGGTGTGCACTGGCTCCTCCCACTATGACCCTCCTCCAGACTTCAGTTAGGATACTGTGCCCGGAAGAGCTGACACAATAAGGATGGATTTTGAATCCCGGGTAAGACTCATACCAGCCACACCAATCACACCGTATAACTCGTGATACAATACCCAGTTAACAGTATAACAACAACTGAGCCTCTCAACAGATGGCTCAACAATAACCCTTTAGTTAAACAATAACTATATACAAGTATTGCAGACAATCCGCACTTGGGATGGGCGCCCAGCATCCACTACGGACTACGAGAAATAGAATTACCGCTGAGTAAATTCTTATTTTCTCTGACGTCCTAAGTGGATGCTGGGACTCCGTAAGGACCATGGGGATTATACCAAAGCTCCCAAACGGGCGGGAGAGTGCGGATGACTCTGCAGCACCGAATGGGCAAACTCTAGGTCCTCCTCAGCCAGGGTGTCAAACTTGTAGAATTTAGCAAATGTGTTTGACCTCGACCAAGTAGCTGCTCGGCAAAGTTGTAGAGCCGAGACCCCCTCGGGCAGCCGCCCAAGAAGAGCCCACCTTCCTCGTGGAATGGGCTTTCACTGATTTAGGATGCAGCAGTCCAGCCGCAGAATGTGCAAGCTGAATCGTACTACAGATCCAGCGAGCAATAGTCTGTTTTGAAGCAGGTGCACCCAACTTGTTGGGCGCATACAGGATAAATAGCGAGTCAGTCTTTCTGACACTAGCTGTCCTGGAAACATACATTTTCAGGGCCCTGACTACGTACAACAACTTGGAAGCCTCCAAGTCTTTAGTAGCCGCAGGCACCACAATAGGTTGGTTCAGATGAAAAGCTGATACCACCTTAGGGAGAAACTGGGGACGAGTCCTCAATTCTGCCCTATCCATAACGAAAATCAGATAAGGGCTTTTACATGACAAAGCCGCCAATTCTGATACACGCCTGGCCGAAGCCAAGGCCAACAACATGACCACTTTCCACGTGAGATAATTCAATTCCACGGTTTTAAGTGGCTCAAACCAATGTGACTTTAGGAAATCCAACACCACGTTGAGATCCCAAGGTGCCACTGGAGGCATAAAAGGGGGCTGAATATGCAGCACTCCCTTAACAAAAGTCTGAACTTCAGGTAGTGAAGCCAGTTCTCTCTGGAAGAAAATCGATAGAGCCGAAATCTGGACCTTAATGGAACCCAATTTTAGGCCCATAGTCACCCCTGACTGTAGGAAGTGCAGAAAACGGCCCAGCTGAAATTCCTCCGTTGGGGCCTTCCTGGCCTCACACCACGCAACATATTTTCGCCAAATGCGGTGATAATGGTTTGCGGTCACTTCTTTCCTAGCTTTAATCAGCGTAGGAATGACTTCCTCCGGAATGCCCTTTTCCTTCAGGATCCGGTGTTCAACCGCCATGCCGTCAAACGCAGCCACGGTAAGTCTTGGAACAGACAGGGCCCCTGCTGCAGCAGGTCCTGTCTGAGTGGCAGAGGCCATGGGTCCTCTGAGATCATTTCTTGAAGTTCCGGGTACCAAGCTCTTCTTGGCCAATCCGGAACAATGAGTATAGTTCTTACTTCTCTTTTCCTTATTATCCTCAGTACCTTTGGTATGAGAGGAAGAGGAGGGAACACATAAACCGACCGGTACACCCACGGTGTCACTAGAGCGTCCACAGCTATCGCCTGAGGGTCTCTTGACCTGGCGCAATATCTTTCTAGCTTTTTGTTTAGGCGGGACGCCATCATGTCCACCTGTGGCTTTTCCCAACGGTTTACAATCAGTTGGAAGACTTCCGGATGAAGTCCCCACTCTCCCGGGTGGAGGTAGTGCCTGCTGAGGAAGTCTGCTTCCCAGTTGTCCACTCCCGGAATGAACACTGCTGACAGTGCTAACACGTGATTTTCCACCCATCGGAGAATCCTTGTGGCTTCTGCCATCGCCGTCCTGCTTCTTGTGCCGCCCTGTCGGTTTACATGGGCGACTGCCGTGATGTTGTCTGACTGGATCAGTACAGGCTGGTTTTGAAGCAGGGGTTTTGCCTGACTTAGGGCATTGTAAATGGCCCTCAGTTCCAGAATATTTATGTGTAGGGAAGTCTCCTGACTTGACCATAGTCCTTGGAAGTTTCTTCCCTGTGTGACTGCCCCCCAGCCCCGAAGGCTGGCATCCGTGGTCACCAGGACCCAGTCCTGTATGCCGAATCTGCGGCCCTCTTGAAGATGAGCACTTTGCAGCCACCACAGCAGAGACACCCTGGTCCTCGGAGACAGGGTTATCAGCCAATGCATTTGAAGATGCGATCCGGACCACTTGTCCAACAGGTCCCACTGAAAGGTTCTTGCATGGAACCTGCCGAATGGAATTGCTTCGTAGGAAGCTACCATCTTTCCCAGGATCCGCGTGCAGTGATGCACCGACACCTGTTTTGGTTTTAGGAGGCCTCTGACTAGAGATGACAGCTCCGTGGCCTTCTCCTCCGGGAGAAACACTTTTTTCTGTTCTGTGTCCAGAACCATCCCCAGGAACAGTAGACGTGTCGTCGGGACCAGCTGTGACTTTGGAATATTTAGAATCCAGCCGTGCTGTTGTAGCACCTCCCGAGATAGTGCTACCCCGACCAACAACTGCTCCCTGGACCTCGCCTTTATCAGGAGATCGTCCAAGTACGGGATAATTAAAACTCCCTTCTTTCGAAGGAGTATCATCATTTCGGCCATTACCTTGGTAAATACCCTCGGAGCCGTGGATAGACCAAACGGCAACGTCTGGAATTGGTAATGACAATCCTGTACCACAAATCTGAGGTACTCCTGGTGAGGATGGTAAATGGGGACATGCAGGTAAGCATCCTTGATGTCCAGTGATACCATGTAATCCCCCTCGTCCAGGCTTGCAATAACCGCCCTGAGCGATTCCATCTTGAACTTGAATTTTTTTATATATGTGTTCAAGGATTTCAAATTTAAAATGGGTCTCACCGAACCGTCCGGTTTCGGTACCACAAACATTGTGGAATAGTAACCCCGTCCTTGTTGAAGTAGGGGCACTTTGACTATCACCTGCTGGGAATACAGCTTGTGAATTGCCTCTAACACTGCCTCCCTGCCTGAGGGAGTTGTTGGTAAGGCAGATTTGAGGAAACGGCGGGGGGGGGAGACGTCTCGAATTCCAGCTTGTACCCCTGAGATACTACTTGAATGATCCAGGGATCCACCCGTGAGCGAGCCCACTGATTGCTGAAGTTTTTGAGACTGGCCCCCACCGTACCTGGCCCCGCCTGTGGAGCCCCAGCGTCATGCGGTGGACTTAGAGGAAGCGGGGGAGGACTTTTGCTCCTGGGAACTGGCTGTATGCTGCAGCTTTTTCCCTCTACCTCTGGGCAGAAAGGACGCGCCTTTAACCCGCTTGCCCTTATTGGGCCGAAAGGACTGTACCTGATAATACGGTGCTTTCTTTGGCTGTGAGGGAACATGTGGTAAAAATGTAGACTTCCCAGCTGTTGCTGTGGAAACGAGGTCCGAGAGACCATCCCCGAACAACTCCTCACCCTTATAAGGCAAAACTTCCATGTGCCTTTTAGAATCTGCATCACCTGTCCACTGCCGAGTCCATAACCCTCTCCTGGCAGAAATGGACATTGCACTTATTTTAGATGCCAGCCGGCAAATATCCCTCTGTGCATCTCTCATGTATAAGACTGCGTCTTTAATATGCTCTACGGTTAGCAATATAGTGTCCCTGTCTAGGGTATCAATATTTTCCGACAGGGAATCTGACCACGCAGCTGCAGCACTGCACATCCATGCTGAAGCAATAGCTGGTCTCAGTATAATACCTGTGTGTGTATATACAGACTTCAGGATAGCCTCCTGCTTTCTATCAGCAGGTTCCTTTAGGGCGGCCGTATCCGGAGACGGTAGTGCCACCTTCTTTGACAAGCGTGTGAGTGCTTTATCCACCCTAGGGGATGTTTCCCAACGTGACCTATCCTCTGGCGGGAAAGGGTACGCCATTAGTAACCTTTTAGAAATTACCAGTTTCTTATCGGGGGAAGCCCACGCTTCTTCACACACTTCATTTAATATCTCAGATGGAGGAAAAACTACTGGTAGTTTTTTCTCTCCAAACATAATACCCTTTTTTGTGGTACCTGGGGTAACATCAGAAATATGCAACACATTTTTCATTGCCTCAATCATATAACGTGTGGCCCTATTGGAAGTTACATTAGTCTCATCGTCGTCGACACTGGAGTCAGTATCCGTGTCGACATCTGTGTCTACCATCTGAGGTAGCGGGCGTTTTAGAGCCCCTGATGGCTTTTGAGACGCCTGGGCAGGTACAGGCTGAGAAGCCGGCTGTCCCATATTTGGTATGTCGTCAAACCTTTTATGTAAGGAGTCGACACTGTCGCGTAATTCCTTCCACAGAACCATCCACGCAGGTGTCGACCCCGCAGGGGGTGACATCACATTTATCGGCATCTGCTCCGCCTCCACATAAGCCTCCTCATCAAACATGTCGACACAGCCGTACCGACACACCGCACACACACAGGGAATGCTCTGACAGAGGACAGGACCCCACAAAGCCCTTTGGGGAGACAGAGAGAGAGTATGCCAGCACACACCAGAGCGCTATATAACACAGGGATTTACACTATAATTGAGTGTTTTCCCTTATAGCTGCTTATATTATATATTTGCTGCGCCTAAATTTAGTGCCCCCCCTCTCTTTTTTACCCTTTTGTGCTTGAAACTGCAGGGGAGAGCCAGGGAGCGATCCTTCCAGCGGAGCTGTGAGGGAAAAATGGCGCCAGTGTGCTGAGGGAGATAGCCCCGCCCCTTTTTCGGTGGACTTTTCTCCCGCTTTTTTCATGGATTCTGGCAGGGGTATTTATCACATATATAGCCTCTGGGACTATATATTGTGATGTTTTGCCAGCCAAGGTGTTAATATTGCTGCTCAGGGCGCCCCCCCCCCCAGCACCCTGCACCCATCAGTGACCGGAGTGTGAGGTGTGCATGAGGAGCAATGGCGCACAGCTGCAGTGCTGTGCGCTACCTTGTTGAAGACCGAAGTCTTCTGCCGCCGATTTCCAGGACCATCTTCATGCTTCTGGCTCTGTAAGGGGGACGGCGGCGCGGCTCCGGGACCGAACGATCGAGGTCGGGTCCTGTGTTCGATCCCTCTGGAGCTAATGGTGTCCAGTAGCCTAAGAAGCCCAAACTATCTCCAGTCAGGTAGGTTCGCTTCTTCTCCCCTTAGTCCCTCGTAGCAGTGAGTCTGTTGCCAGCAGATCTCACTGAAAATAAAAAACCTAACATATACTTTCTTTTCTAGGAGCTCAGGAGAGCCCCTAGTGTGCATCCAGCTCAGCCGGGCACAAGATTCTAACTGAAGTCTGGAGGAGGGTCATAGTGGGAGGAGCCAGTGCACAACAGTTAGACCAAAAGCTTTCTTTTAGTTGTGCCCAGTCTCCTGCGGAGCCGCTATTCCCCATGGTCCTTACGGAGTCCCAGCATCCACTTAGGACGTCAGAGAAAGTAAGATGACCCCTGCGCTCAGCACCGTACACACTGACCAGGTAATAACGAGTTTTATGGTAAGAACTTACCCTTGTTAAAACTCTTTCTGCGAGGTACACTGGGCTCCACAATGATGGACAACAGGGTGTAGAGTAAGATCTTGATCCGAGGCACCAATAGGCTCAAAAGCTTTGACTGTTCCCAAGATGCATAGCGCCACCTCCTCTATAACCCCACCTCCCTGCACAGGAGCTCAGTTTTTAGTTAACCAGCCCAATGCAGTAGCAGGAAAAGAGATGACAATGGTTAGTAGCCACATACACCACACTCTCACGACTGGAGAAAGTGTCAGCGGCTAATGCCATACCAACCCAAAGAAGCTAAGTGCGTCAGGGTGGGCGCCCTGTGGAGCCCAGTGTACCTCGCAGAAAGAGTTTTAACAAAGGTAAGTTCTTACCATAACACTCGTTTTCTGCTGCGGGGTACACTGGGCTCCACATAGGGGATGTCCTAAAGCAGTTCCTTATGGGAGGGGACGCACTGTAGCGGGCACAAGTACCCGGCGTCCAAAGGAAGCATCCTGGGAAGCGGCAGTATCGAAGGCATAGAACCTTATGAACGTGTTCACTGAGGACCACGTAGCCGCCTTGCACAATTGTTCAAGGGTCGGACCACGGCGGGCCGCCCAAGAAGGTCCAACGGACCGTGTAGAATGGGCCGTAATGTGAGCAGGAGCTGTCAGACCAGCCCTCACATAAGCATGTGCAATCACCATTCTAATCCATCTGGCCAAAGTCTGCTTGTGAGCAGGCCAGCCACGTTTGTGAAATCCAAACAAAGAATCAGATTTCCTAATAGAAGCAGTTCTCTTCACTTAGATACGGAGAGCCCGTACCACATCCAAAGACTGCCGGAACCACAATCTCCTGATTAAGGTGGAACGAAGAAACCACCTTAGGTAAATATCCGGGACAAGTCCTAAGAACTGCCCGGTCACGGTAAAATATCAGATATGGGGAACTACAAGACAAGGCACCCAAATCCGACACTCTTCTAGCTGAGGCAATAGCCAACAGAAACACCACCTTAGGGGAAAGCCACTTAAGATCAGCTGAACCAAGAGGTTCAAACGGAGACTCTTGTAACGCCTCCAAAACCACCGACAAATCCCAAGGAGCCACAGGCGGGACATAGGGAGGTTGGATACGCAACACACCCTGAGTAAAGGTATGCACATCAGGTAAGGTCGCAATTTTTCTCTGAAACCACACCGACAAGGCAGAAATTTGAACCTTGAGGGAGGCCAGACGCAGGCCTAAGTCCAGGCCCTGCTGAAGAAAAGCCAACAACTTGGCTGTACTAAACTTGGAAGCGTCATAATTGTAAGATGCGCACCAAACAAAGTAAGAATACCCTATGGTAAATCCGAGCAGAAGCCGGTTTCCGGGCCCGCAACATAATTTGAATGACCGCCTCAGAAAACCCTTTAGCCCTCAAGACGGAAGCTTCAAGAGCCACGCCGTCAAAGACAGCCGGGCCAGGTCCTGGTAGACACAGGGGCCCTGAACGAGGAGGTCTGGGCGTTGTGGAAGTAGAATTGGATGCTCTGACGAGAGGCCCTGAAGGTCTGAGAACCAGTGCCGTCTGGGCCACGCTGGAGCTATGAGAAGCAGGATTCCTACTTCCTGCTTGAACTTCCGAATTACCCTGGGCAGAAGGGACACCGGAGGGAACACGTACGGTAGCCGAAACTTCCACGGCACCGCCAGCGCATCCACGAATGCTGCTTGAGGATCCCCTGTCCTTGCTCCGAAGACCGGAACCTTGTGTCGAGATGCCATCAGATCCACGTCTGGAAGGCCCCACCTTTTCACTAGAAGTTGAAACACTTCTGGATGGAGGCCCTACTCTCCGGCGTGTACGTCCTGACAACTGAGAAAGTCTGCTTCCCAATTCAGGACTCCCGGAATGAATATTGCCGATATGGCCGGCAGATGGCGTTCCGCCCATTGAAGAATCCGTGAAACTTCCTTCATCGCCAAGCGGCTTCGATTGCCGCCTTGATGATTTATGTAGGCCACAGTGGTGGCGTTGTCCAACTGTACTTGAGCAGGACGGTTCTGAATCAAATGCTGGGCCAGGTTCAAGGAGTTGAAGACTGCCCGCAATTCCAGAATGTTGATCGGGAGGAGAGACTCCTCCTTGGTCCACCGACCCTGAGGGAAGTGTTGCTCCAACACTGCGCCCCAAACCCTTAGACTGGCATCCGTCGTCAACAGGATCCAGTCGGATATCCAGAAGGGACGGCCCCTGCATAATCGTTGGTCCTGGAGCCACCAGTACAGAGACAGACGGACCTCCGGAGTCAATGAGATCATGTGAGACCTGATCCGGTGAGGCATGCCGTCCCACTTGGCCAGAATCAGCCTGTGGAGGGGGCGAGAATGGAATTGAGCATACTCCACCATGTCGAATGCTGACACCATGAGGCCCAGCACCTGCATCGCCGAATGTATCGACACTTGCGGACGAGAGAGGAAGCAACGAATCCTGTCCTGAAGCTTCAGGACTTTCTCCTGAGACAAGAACAACCGTTGGTTGTGTGTGTCCAATAGCGCTCCCAGGTGCACCATGCTCTGAGCAGGGACCAGGGAGGATTTCTTCCAGTTGATGAGCCACCCGTGGGCTTGCAGAAACCGGACAGTCAGATCTAGGTGACGTAGGAGAAGTTCTAGGGAATTTGCCAGGATCAACAAGTCGTCCAGATACGGGAAGATCCTGACCCCTTGACGGCGGAGTACCACCGTCATCACCGCCATAACTTTGGTGAAGACTTGCGGAGCCGTGGTTAAACCAAAAGGTAACGCCCGAAACTGGTAATGGAGGTTGCCAATCGCAAACCTCAGGTATTGCTGATGTGACACTGCTATAGGAATATGCAGGTAAGCATCCTGTATATCCAGGGAGACCATAAAATCCCCAGATTCCAAGGCCAGAACGATAGA
The DNA here is from genome assembly GCF_028390025.1 of Pseudophryne corroboree. Classification (NCBI taxonomy): domain Eukaryota; kingdom Metazoa; phylum Chordata; class Amphibia; order Anura; family Myobatrachidae; genus Pseudophryne; species Pseudophryne corroboree. Next base: position 337,758,477 of record NC_086454.1, read on the forward strand.
GCGAAGGGTTTCCATACGGAACTTGGAGACTCTCACAAACTTGTTCAATGCATTGAGGTTGAGAATGGGCCGGGAGGACCCATTCGGTTTCGGGACTAGAAATAGCGGAGAATAGTACCCCTGGCCTCTCTGAGCAAGAGGCACCTGTACTACCACTCCTGTGTCCAGGAGGGTCTGTACCACCGAATGGAGAGTTTTTGCCTTTGTCTGGTCCGAAGGGACGTCTGTCAGGCAAAATCGATGAGGGGGGCGGTTTTTGAAGGCTATGGTGTAACCTCGAGTGACGATTTCCCGTACCCAGGCATCTGAAGTGGTCTTTAACCATTCCTGGGTATACCCTAGAAGCCGGCCCCCCAGGAGGAGGCCCGCCCCGTCTTGCGCAGGCTTATCGATCTTGGAAGCTGGCTGACGGGCAGCCCAGGCTCTTTTGGGCTTTGGCTTACCAGGTTTGGAAGTGCGGGCCTGTTTGTGGTACGCCTGACCTTTTGCTTTACCGGAAGGACGAAAGGAAGTACCTTTAGCCTTTGACATAGAAGGAGCGGTACGTGGCAGTTTTGGCAGTAGCCAAATCAGCCACTATCTTATTTAAGTCCTCCCCAAACAGAATTTCTCCCTTGAAAGGGAGTACCTCCAGGGTTTTTCTAGAATCCAGATCCACTGACCAGGATCTCAGCCACAATATCCGGCGAGCCAGGACTGACGTAGAGGCCTTGGCTGCCAGAATTCCGGCATCAGAAGCCGCCTCTTTAATATAGTGAGAAGCTGTGACAATATATGACAAGCATTGTCTAGCATAGTCAGAAGATATTTCAGCTTCCAACTCCAGGGCCCACGCTTCAATAGCCTCTGCAGCCTATGTAGCTGCAAAAGTGGGCCTATGTGCAGCACCCGTGAGGGTCTAAATCGCTTTCAGACAACCCTCCACACGTTTATCCATAGGCTCTTTCAGAGACGTGACGGTAGTGACAGGTAGAGCTGAGGAAACCACCATCCTTGCCACATGCGAGTCCACTGGAGGAGGCGTTTCCCAATTTTTTGACAGCTCTGGCGCGAGGGGATAGCGAGCCAGCATCTTCTTGTGAGGCACAAACTTCTTCCCTGGACTTTCCCAAAAGTCCTGACGTATCTCCACTAGGTGATCAGAATGAGGCAAAACTTGTTTAACCACCTTCTGACGCTTGAACCTATCTGGTTTCCTAGGAGGGACGGATGGCTCGGGATCATCCTTGATCTGTAGAATCAACTTAATAGCCTCCAAGAGATCAGGAACATCCACTTGTGACCTACCCTCCCCATCAGTAGTATCTGTGTCAGAATCTGTGGGGTCAGTGTAATCGCCATCTTCATCAGACGAGGTGTCAGTGACAGCAGTGGATTGTGAAGTGGTAAGAGCTCGCTTAGAGGACCCCTTGGTCTTAGGCGAGCGAGGGTCAGACTTTTTAGTAGTCAAAGACTGGTTCAATTTCTTCAATTGAGCAGACAAGTTATCTGCCCACGGCAGATTAGCCGTTGGGACCACATACAGTTGAACCAGCATAGGAGGTCCCATAGGGGGCGTCAGTTTAGTAACTAGCGTATTCAGAAGTGTGGAGAAGGTATCCCACGGTGGGTCATTATGGACCCCCATTGTCACAGTCCCACTGGGGGGCAAGAAGCCCCCAGAACCAGAGCCCGCAGCTGCTATATTCTCCTCATAGGGATCTGTGGCGTCAGCAACACCAGTAGTGTGTTCAGCCCCAGACCCGTTACCCTCAGAAGCAGACATGATATAACTTGCAGTATCAGGTAACAGTACAATTGTCAGCAGCACAATTCCCCTTACCCAAACCCCTGCGCAATGGAGTCAGCGCAAGCAGGGATACAGGAGAGATATGGTGACTAAAATCACAGAGAAAAATACAATTAGAGTATATCTTGTGAATATCCTATATTACAGTATTATAAACCTGACGCACCAAGCCCCCTCAGGTTATAGAATATAGGGATAGCAAGTTGAGTGAGAGACACAAAATGAAAATCACCCAGCAAGCTAATGCACACACATACAGTCACAGTTGTACAATGCAGAGGTTATTACAAACAATAATACTGCACTGGACTAGCTTATATATATATATATATATATATACACATATATATATATATATATATATATATATATATACATACATACAGCTATGTAGTCAATAGATATAACACTGCACAGTAAGAACTGGTTGTATATCACGGGGTACTTGTACCAGAGAACCCTGACTAAATACACTCTTTCTTAACTATCACTGTCTAAATGACATGTAGAATACTTAAGTGTCATGTAAAGGCACAGCGCTATCAGGCGGCTTTACAAAGGAGGATTTGCCCAAGCGTTCCCAGGAACAGTGTAGCTGAGAGAAATGGCGCCCAAACACTGACATGGAGTGAGTGAGAGACAGAGAGATGCAGCTCCAGGGCGGGAACATTTACTGTAAATGGCGCCCTGGGGGAGGGGCTCCAGGTCTAAGCCTTATCCTCTCTGCTGGCAAAACCACCGGGTACTGCGGGCTACTAGTAAAACGGTTTATAGAGAAAACCTGACCTGCACCCATGCCCTGGTGATCTAGTGGGATCGCCTGTATGCCACAGTGTCCACCGCCAGCACGCGCGGCCCGTCTCCCACTGACCGCGCCGGATCGCGATAAAGACCGGGTCCCTCAAGCGGGACCCACTCACCACCTCCCGAAGCGCAGCCACGCGATCCCGGAGAGCCCCCGTCGTGTGTGCATGACGAGAAGAAAACCGGATCCTCCTGCTGTAGGTACCCGGCAACCAGGGCTCGGGAGTGTACAGCGCCGCTGGGGAGAGCCGGAGCTGCAGCCGTGAATGTCCACTGACATGTAACACTGCTGCTGCCCTTGTAGTCTTCACTTTTCTTCATAAAAAGCTTTTCTTAGGGCTGCCTGGAGCAGCCCCTCTGTTATGTGCCTGCTGTCTGCAGCACCAACTACAAAACTGGGCTCATGTGCAGGGAGGCGGGGTTATAGAGGAGGCGGCGCTATGCATCTTGGGGTGCCTCGGATCAAGATCCTACTCTACACCCCAATGTCTATCCTTGTGGAGCCCAGTGTACCCCGCAGCAGAAAGTAAGATGCCCCCTGCGCTCAGCACTGTACACACTGACCGGGTAATAGTAAGATGACCCCTGCACTCAGCACCGTACACACTGACCAGACACACAGACCGAGTAATAATAGGATTTTGGTACTTACCAGGTAAATCCTTTTCTTTGAATCCATAGGGGGCACTGGAGTACTCTTGGGATATGGACGGGCTTCCGTAGGAACAGCACTGAATATTTAAATTTAGAACACTCCACCCCTCCATATCCCCGAGTACCTCTCAGTGTTTTTTACTGAGCCGAACAGGACCTATAGAGAGGTTGACAATGGAGTATTACATATAACATAACGGACAATAACGAAGTTGACACATAACGTTACTGACAACTAAACAGTTGACACCCTAACCAGCACTTGTAATTTGAACCAGTCGGTGAGAGTGTGTTACCATAAGATCTTCAGAACTCACCACAACTAAGTAAAACTGCTCTGGGTGGGCGTCCAGTGCCCCCTATGGATTCAAAGAAAAGGATTTACCTGGTAAGTACCAAAATCCTATTTTCTTTATCATCCACTAGGGGTCACTGGAGTACTCTTGGGACGTACCAAAGCTTCCCCCGTGGGCGGGAGAGCTGTTTGGCACTTGTAACACTAGGCGGCCAAAGCTAGATGCTGATGCCGCAAACGTATCAAACTTGTAAAAGCGCACAAACGTGTGCACTGAAGACCATGTAGCCGCACGGCAAAGCTGCGTCGTAGAAGCTCCCCGACCAGCTGCCCATGAAGTTCCCACAGAACGTGTGGAATGAGCGGTTACTGACGTAGGCGGTTGTAACCTAGCATGAAGGTAAGCCTGACGTATGGTCAGTTTTATCCATCTGGATAAGGTTTGTTTAGACGCTGGCCAACCCATCTTGGCCGCATCATAGAGAACAAACAACGTATCCGTCTTACGAACTGAAGACGTTCGGGATACATAAACGCGTAATGCGCGTACCACATCCAGAGTTTCAGAATGTGCTGTCAACACAGGAACTACTATTGGTTGATTGATGTGAAAAGATGACACTACCTTTGGTAAGAAAGCGGGATTCGTCCGAAGTTCCGCTCTGTCATCATGAAACACCAAATACGGTGCCTTGCATGACAAGGCACCCAAATCCGAAACACGCCTTGCCGAAGCTAAGGCTAGGAGAAAAATTGTTTTCCAAGTGAGAAATTTTATATCCACTTGCTGTAAGGGTTCAAAACATGATGACTGTAAGAACTCTAAAACCAGATTCAAGTCCCATGGCGCTGTAGGTGGAATGAATGGAGGCTGTACTCTGAGGACACCTTGGAGAAAAGTGCGTATAGATGGCAATAGAGCCAAACGTCTTTGAAAGTAAATTGACAAAGCAGATACCTGCACCTTTAGTGTAGATAAACGCAGGCCTCCATCTAACCCTGTTTGTAGAAACAACAAAAGGCGGCATAACTTGAAAGATGATGTCGGAAACTTCCGAGCTTCACACCAACCTATATAGGCACACCATATTCTGTAATAATGAGCTGCCGTAACCGGCTTCCTAGCTCGTAACATGGTTGGTATAACCGAATCTGGAATGCCCTCTCTTCTTAAGAGGGCGGTCTCAACAGCCACCCCGTCAAACGGAGCCGCGCTAAATCGGGGTAAAGGAACGGACCTTGTTGTAACAGGTCTGGACGTAGTGGGAGCGGCCAAGGATCGTCTGCGAGTAGTCCTTGGAGATCCGAGAACCAAGCTCTCCGAGGCCAATGAGGCGCCACTAGTATGACTGTGACCGACTCTCTTTTGATCCGTTTTAGCACCAGAGGGAGCAACGGAAACGGTGGAAACAGATACACAAGACTGTACGGCCACGCGACAGTGAGAGCATCCACCGCCACTGCCTTTGGATCTCTTGTTCTGGACACATACTGGAACGTTTGGTGATTGTGTCGAGACGCCATCAGGTCCACCTGAGGATAACCCCATCGCTGAACCAACATGTGAAACACTTCTGGATTTAATGCCCATTCGCCTGGATGAAATTCCCGACGACTGAGATAATCCGCTTCCCAGTTGTCCACTCCCGGAATGAACACGGCCGACAATATCACCTGGTGGCATTCCGCCCAATTGAGGATTCGAGCTACTTCCCGCATTGCCATGCGGCTTCTCGTTCCTCCTTGTTTGTTGATGTATGCGACCGCCGTCGCATTGTCTGACTGCACTTGGACAGGCTGAGAGCGAAGCATGTGCACTGCTTGTCGTAGCGCATTGTAAATTGCGCGGAGTTCCAGGACATTTATAGACAGCAATTTTTTGTGATCCGCCCAGAGACCCTGGAGCTGACAATTTTGAATTACCGCTCCCCAACCTCTGAGACTGGCGTCCGTAGCCTCCGAACCGTCTTCCTGCGGTTAAATTGTGTTCCTTGAGCCACCAGAGCAGAGATACTCTTGCTCTTGGCGACAACCTCACCCTGTGGTGAATCTGCAGATGCGAGCCCGACCACTGGGCAAGCACATTCAGTTGAAATGGACGAGAGTGAAATCTTCCGAACTGAAGCGCCTCGAAAGCTGCCACCATTGTGCCTAAGAGGCGAATGCACAAGTGTACCGACACTGTGCGTGGCTTGAGCACTAATTGTACTAGATGGCGTAGAATTTGTACTTTCTGCTGTGGTAGGTAAATTCTTTGTTTGACCGTATCGAGAATCATACCTAGGAACTGAAGGCGTTGAGACGGAATTAGATGTGATTTCTTGAAATTGACAATCCAACCGTGGTGAACCAGTACATCGTATGTTAGCAGCGCATGTTGGAGAAGTATCTGTTGAGACGGAGCTTTGATGAGCAGATCGTCCACATATGGAACTATTGTCACTCCCAGGGATCTGAGATGAGCTATCATCACAGACATCACTTTGGTGAATACCCGAGGCGCTGATGACAGGCCAAACGGTAGAGCCTGAAACTGGTAATGGTTCTGGCGTATTGCAAACCGTAAGAATTTCTGATGAGGCTGCCAAATTGGAATGTGTAAGTACGCATCCTTGAGGTCTAGCGCAATCATAAATTCCTTTGGCTCTAAACCCGCAATCACCGAACGCAGAGACTCCATCTTGAATCTGTAGTAAGTTACGTACTGATTGAGCCCCTTTAAGTTCAATATTGGTCTGACTGAGCCATCCGGCTTCGGTACGACAAACAGACTTGAATAATAACCCTGACCCTGTTGGTGTACAGGGACCGGAATCAAAACTGCCGAATCCTTTAGGGACTGAATGGCAATTTGCAGAACCGTCCTCTTGTCGTCCGACAGAGGTAATCCTGTCTTGAAAAACCGCAGCGGCGGAAGACAGTCGAACTCTATTTTGTAACCTTTTAACACTAAATTGCGGATCCACCCATCCGCGGATGTGTGGAACCACGCCAAATGGAACGTCTGAAGGCGTGCTCCCACAATCGGAGAACCGAGATGGGCTGGTAGCCCGTCATGCCACTGGCTTGTCGGTAACCTTAGCGTCCTGGCGAGTTGTGTTGGTTTGTTGGAAACCACGTCCGCGACCACGTCTAGCAGGCGTGGCTGATCCTCTGCCACATCCTCGAAAGGGCTGAGGTCTAAAGGATTTGAACGAAGGTCCAGCGTACCTTCTTCTTGATACCGGTGGAGGCAATGGTAAGAAAACAGACTTACCTCCCGTAGCCTCAGCAATCCATGCGTCCAATTCAGGACCAAGCAACTTCTTGCCATCGTAAGGCAACGCCTCTATACCTCGTTTGACCTCTGCCTCCGCATGATAAGCACGCAGCCAGAGTGCTCTTCGTGCCGTAACTAGCGACGATGAAATACGAGAAGTGAGCTGACAGACGTCAGTAGACGCTGTACAGAGATACTCCACCGCCTCAATCATTTGATTTACAAGAATTATCAGATTTTCGTCATGTAAAGCAGATTTGAGTTCTGTAAGCCATATTATGAGTGCCTTAGTGACCCAAATGCCAACCAATCCAGGTCTTAGCATCACACCTGCTGCTACATACATGGATTTTAGCATAGTTTCTATCTTGCGATCTGAAGGGTCTTTAAGCGTAGTAGCTGCTGGCACTGGTATGGTTAATTTCTTGGTAAGCTTTGACACTGAAGAATCAACTATTGGTGGATTCTCCCATGTACATGTTACCGAGTCTGGAAACGGGTAACTAGACTTAAATCTGCGAGGTATAGAAAACCGTTTATCTGGATTCTGTCGTGTTTCTACTAACATCTGATTAAGAGATTCCGACACAGGAAAACTTATTGGAGTTTTTTGTCGTTTAGTAAATACGACCTGATCATTTGTGAGAGGCTCCTCAGTTTCAGTAAACTTCAGAGACTGACGTACCGCTCTGATGAGATCATCAATGCCGGAACTGTTAAAATCCTCGCCATCTGACTCCACTTCGCCCTCCTCACCCTCATCTTGTTCCGTGAGGTCTGGCATGGAATCGTCAGAATGTAACATAGCAGACACTGGAAAAATAGGATTTTGGTACTTACCAGGTAAATCCTTTTCTTTGAATCCATAGGGGGCACTGGAGTACTCTTGGGATATGGGCGGCGTAGCAGAACAAAGGCACTGAATATTTAAATTTAGAACTCTCCACCCCTCCATATCCCTAGAGTACCTCAGTGTACGAACCCAGTGTTTTTACTGAGCGAACTACTATAGAGAGGTTGACAATGGAGAATTCCTATAACATAACGGACAACAACAAAGTTGACCCATAACGTTAGTGTCAACTAAACAGTTGACAGCATAACCGATAGACCTTTATAGTTTGAACCAATCGGTTAAAATGTGTTACCATAAGCTCCTTTGAGCTTAATACAAACCAGGTAAAACGTGTTACCCTAAGCTCCTCTGAGCTTAAAACAACCCAGGTAAAACTGCTCTGGGTGGGCGTCCAGTGCCCCCTATGGATTCAAAGAAAAGGATTTACCTGGTAAGTACCAAAATCCTATTTTCTTTTTCATCCACTAGGGGTCACTGGAGTACTCTTGGGACGTACCAAAGCTTCCCTCGTGGGCGGGAGAGCTGTTTGACACTTGTAACAGTAGGCAGCCAAAGCTAGATGCTGATGCCGCAACCATTCATAACGTGTAAACGTGCACAAACGTGGTGCACTGAAGGCTATGTAGCCGCGTCGTAGACGCTCCACGACCCGCTGGGTCTGACATTCCCACAGAACCTGTGGGATGAGCTATTACTGACGTAGGCGATTGTAACTTAGCCTTAAAGTAAGCCTGACTTGTAGTCATTATTATCCCACTGGATAATGTCTGCTGAGAAACTGGCTAACCCCAGTTGGCAGCATTATAGAGAACAAACAACGTATCCGTATCACGTACTGTAGACGTTCGGAACATATATAAACGCGTAATGCGTGTACCACATTCAGAATTCTAGAATGTGCTGTCAACACAGGAACCACTATTGGTTTATTGATGTGAAGAATAAGAAAGCGGAATTCGTCCGAAGATCTGCTTTGTCATGAGAAAACTCAAATACGGTGGCTTGGAATACAAGGCACCCAAATATGAAAACAAAACCCTTGCCGAAGCTAAGGCTAGAAGAAAAATGTTTTCCCAAGTGAGAAACTTAATCCCCATTTATTGTAAGGGTTCAAAATATGAAAACTGTAAGAAATCTGAACCCAACCTCAAGTCACCTGGCGCTGTAGGTGGGATAAATGGAGGCTGCACTTTGATGACACCTTGTAGAAAGGTGTGTACAGACGCAATAGAGTCAAACGTCTTTGAAAATAAGTTGACCACACAGATACCTGCACCCTCAGTGCAGATAAACGCAGTTTTCCATCCCACCCCGTTTAAAAGAATACGGGTAACTTGAAGGATGATGTCGGAAACTTCCGAGCTTTACCACCTATGTAAGCACACCAAATTTTGTAATAATGAGCTGCCTTAAGCGGCTTACTAGCTCGTAACATGGTTGGTATAATACTGTAATGCCCTATTTCTTTTCTTAAGAGGGCGGTCTGAACCCTCACTCCGTCAACCGCAGCTGCGGTACATAGGTAATAGGTACATAGGTAACTATGGGTAAAAGAACGTTACCTGTTGTAACAGGCTGGACGTATTATGAGCGGGCCAAGATCGTGTGCAAGTATTCCTTGGAGATTCGAGAAGCAAGCTCTCCGAAACCCATGAGATATCACTAGTATGACTGTGACGAACTGTCTTATGATCCGTTTTGGCAACGGAGAGAGCAGCGGAAAATGGTGGAGCCAGATACACGATGCTGAATGACCACACGAATGTGAGAGACTCCACCGCCACTGCCCTTGTGATCTGTTGTTTTGTACACATACTGAGCTTTTGTAATTGTGGCGAGATGCCATCATGTATACCTGAGGGTAACCCCCTTCTGTGGACTCGCATATGAAACACCTCTGGATTTAATGTCAAGTTTTCAGGATCTAAATCCTGACGGTGAGATCATCTGTCTAACAGATGTCCACTCACGGAATGAACCCCGTTGACATTATCACATAATGGTGTTCTGGGCAATTGAGGATTCGAGTTACCTGCCGCATTGCCATGCGGCTTCTTGGTTCTCCCTGGTTGTTGTGTATGCAACTCCCGTTGCGTTGTCTGACTGTTGGTCAGACTGAAAGCGAAGCATGTAGTGCATTGTAAAATGCACGGAGTTCCAGGACATTTATCGACAGCAATCTGTCGTGATCCGTTTCAGAACCTCTGTCGCTGATCTTTTTTAACTACAACTCCTGAACCTCTGAGACTCTCGTCCAGATTATATACACCCTCGCCCCTCTGTGGGAAACGCGAGTGAAGGCCGGCGAACTAAATCGCTTTGAAACACATCATTATTCTTAACAGGCGAATACAGCAATGTACCGCTAGTGTGCGTGTTTTGCACTAATTACTAGATGTACATTTGTTCTTGCTGGTGTAGTAGGTAAATGTCTTCGATTTACCGTATTTATAATCTTACCTAGGAATTGACGTCGTTTAGACGGAATTAGATGCGATTATTTTTGAACTTGATCTGCCACCGCAGTATACATTAGTAGCGCAAGTTAAAGGAACTTTGTTGAGACAGAGTTCTTATGAGCAGATCGTCTAAGTATGGAACGATTGTCACTGGCAGGTCTCTGAGATGAGCCATCATCACCAACATCACTTTGGTAAATACCCGAGGCGTTGACAAGAAGCCAAATGGTAGACCTGAAATGGTTAATGGTTGTGGCGTTTTACAAACGCTAGAACCTGTGATGACCAAACCGGAATGGGTAAATACGCATTGTGAAGATCAAGTGAAATTATGCAATTTTGTGGCTCCAATATGCAAATACTAACCGCAGAAAATCCATTTTCAAACTGCATTAAGTGACTTGCTGATTGAGACTGCGACGGAGCTGTCTGGTTTTGTTACCCCAAACAGAGGGGAATAAGTAACCCTGACTCTGTTGGTGTACTACTGCCTGGTTATAAAGACAGCTGAAAACTAGCAGAGACTAAATGGCAACCTGCCAAACCGTTCGACAGAGGCAGTCTTATCCTTTAATCTGTAAATAGCTGAGACATCCATGAGTTGATGTCTGGAAACCCCGCAAATGTAACGTGTAAAGACGCGCTTCCACATTGGAAAATGGAGATGGCCTAAGAGGTCATCAAGCCACTGGCTTGCTGACTGTAGCGTCCTGTCGTTACAAGGCGTGACTGTTTTGTACCACCGCCTTGAAAAAACTGAAGTCTAAAGGGATTAAACGCCGGCACAAGTATTTCCGTTTTGATACTGGATGCGGTAATGGCTGAATATCAAATTTAGGACCAAACAAGCTCTGGCCTTGTCGCGCTTAAACTAGCGACGATGAAAAGTGAGAATCGAAGTAACCGGCGTTAGCAGAAGCTTTACAGATATACTCTGCAGTTTCTTTTAACAGTTTATTGTTTCCATACATAGTCTAGTGACCCAAATGTATCTTGGGTCTTTATAATGTTTGACACAGACGCATTTACCAATGGCGGATCGCGTCATTTTGGAAACGATTAAATAGTGGTTAGAGTCTACTTAGTCTCTGTAAAAACGTAGACATTGACTCACTGGGCCGCACTATCTGAGTGCTGGACTAATGTACCCTTCTCACTCGTAGTTATCGGTGTGAGATTTGACATAGAATTGTGCATTAAATTATAAGACCAGTTAAATAAACACCCTGGTACCCAAAGGGAAATTGGCCCTTTGGAAAGACTGTCCTTCGTTAGTGCTGGTGGAGTAACTTCCGAGACTCCGTTACCGCTCTTTTAATTTGAATTGCCAATGCAATTTTTTAGTCTGCGCTAGAGCCTTACTCGCTATGCAGACAGACACCACAATAGTCAACGGACAGACACTTGCACGACTTATTGAAGTTATTATCATATATATATTTTATTGCTGAAAAGCATATTTATATGAAACTCATGGTTGTTTCTCTCAACGGAAATCTCTGAAGAGAAACCAGAGTATTCTTTATGTGAAAAGCAATTCACATGGGCATGTGAAACCCGAACCAAATTCCCACTAACACCCCTGCGCCTCTGGTGGCTTAGAGATGTAGGGCAGGAATGTTCCAGAATTACAAACTGGAAAAACAACAGGAAGCATGTTAAAATGGCCCCTTTGCCATGCTGACTGTGATAATCACCTGAACAAGTTACACTTGTTCAGTGTTAATATAGCCTCTTATACAGTATAATCACAGTATGGGTACAACACATGCTCTATGAATATATATATATATATATATATATATATAGGCTCAATAGCCTATGATAATTACAGACATTAATATATATATGCTCAATAGGCTATTATACAGCATTAATATAGGCTCAATAGCCTATTTGATAATTACAGATATTAATATATAGGCTCAATAGCCTATTATACAGTGATAATCACATACATTAATATAGGCTCAATAGCCTATTATACAGTGATCATCACAGATATTAATATATATAGGCTCAATAGCCTATTATACATGATAATCATTAATATTCTGATATCACAGGACAGGTTATAATACATGTCTGCATTATTTACTGTCACCTCTGGCTGCATATATAACTGCTGTTTATATATGTATTTTACATACCCTTTCAGCAGTGAGTCGCCCGATTCCACCGCCCCCCTTCCCCCCTGTAACACTGTGTCTTCTCAGGAACAGCCGGGAAGACTTGCAGGGAGGCTTGCAGGGAGGCTGGCATCTGCGGTGCTGGGCGGTCGGACGGAGCAGCGGCCCGGTTGTCACCCTGTTAACGCTGTTAGTGAGCGTCTGCGGGTGGATGTTGTCGGCCGGACGGAGCGGCTGGGACGGGCGGACGTAGCGCTGCCATCTGGAGCGAGTCTCAGACGTAGCGGCTGGGCGCTGTGGCGGGCGGTGCGTGGAAGCGGCATTCACTGTGACCCACCTAGCGGGGCGGCAGCCTGCGCTGACCGCCCCATTCCCCAGCTTACCTTCCTCCTATTCAAGGCTGCGACGGGGCTTCTCTGTGTAAGCTCCGTCCAGCTTTCAAGTCATCTTGTTCCTGGCTGCGACGGGGCTTCTTTCTGTAAGCTCCGTCCAGCTTGTTCCTGGCTGTGACGGGGCTTCTTCTGTAAGCTCCGTCCAGCTCGTCTTTGATAACTTCTTGCTGGCTGTGACGGGGCTTCTTTATGTAAGCTCCGTCCAGCTCTTTGATCATTTCTTCCTGGCTGTGACGGGGCTTCTTTTTGTAAGCTCCGTCCAGCTGTTGCAGGAGACAGTGGGCTGCCTGTGGCTGTGAGGGTGCTCTTTGTGAGGACCGACACGCCATGCGCTGCCTTGCAGCGGCACCATCCTGGACCCATGTTTTTCCAGAAACTGGGAAGGGATGTGCTAAGTGTAAAATAAAAAATTAAAAAAAAAAATCAAAATGAAAAATTAATAAATCTTCCATCCAAGTGTGGGAATCCCACAAGCCGATGTTAGTGCTTTGAGCACAGAAAAAACACTGGGTTCGTACACTGAGGTACTCTAGGGATATGGAGGGGTGGAGAGTTCTAAATTTAAATATTCAGTGCCTTTGTTCTGCTACGCCGCCCATATCCCAAGAGTACTCCAGTGACCCCTAGTGGATGAAAAAGAAATCATAAGACATATGAAATTTATCCCGTTTACCCAAAATGGATTTGGACCTTACGCAAGGCTGAGACGCCTCCGGTAGTTCTGGCGGTCTCACCCTAGACTCAGATCTTGCCGTTTCCCGCTCCTGACGAGCGGCGGTCAATTCTGATTGTAACCTATCCAGTACATTTATTAACATACCCCACGGAGGGTCCGGTGAGGACATTGGTTGTAAAACAGGAGCAGAAATGGTATTCTGAACCGAATTCACAAAACATACTGTACATGTGGTAGATCCATCCGGTAATACACTGTTACAGACTTTGCAATTATGCTTTTTAGTTTTTGCTGGTGCCTTACTCATTATGGCGACAGACAATACAATACATAAAAAACAGACACTTGCACGACTCAGTAAAATAGCAGTAAGGTGTCTCTGTATATATATCTGGCCAAGTGCAGTACACGTGGCCAGTACTATGAAATGTGATCCCAAATTCCCACTAACACCCCTGCGCCTCCGGTGGAGTAGAGATGTAGGACAGGAACGTTCTGGAATCACAGAGGAAGACACAGGAAGCATGGTTAAAATGGCCCCCATGCTTATACATATAATCACAGTGCAGTTTCATGCTGATCTTATAAACAGCCTGTGTAATCATTATAAAACCTCCTCCCTGCCAGCATAAACATCATTATATAGTTATATGCTATACTACCAACAGCCTGTTGCTGCTGATCTTTCTCCCCCCCCTTCTCGCATCTGCTCCATAGCGTGCAGTGTGGGCAGCGGGCACCCCGGGACCTGGGTGCGCGTGTCAGCGCTATGAGACCCGGGCAGCAGCGGTCAAGCGGCGGGCGGAAGTGCAGGAGAAGCGGCGGCAGGACCCGTTGAGAGACAGGGGCATCCTTATTTCCCCTGTAAGAAGCGCCGGAGCAGCGGAGAAGCGGCGGCCGGCCCGACTTTAGAGACGCGGGAGCAGCGTAGGACTCAAGCGGCGGCCGGAAGCGGGCGCTATGTTACCCGGCGGCCGGAGCAACTGCGGCGGGCGGCAGACACCCGAAATACACCAGCGTCCTTCCCCACACTTCGGGGCGGCAGCGGAAGCTGACCGCCCCGTTCTCTCCCCTCACATACCTGTTATGTTGTCTGTGAAGAGGCTCCGACGGGGCTTCTTAGTAAGCGCCGGCCAGCCTGTGTGTGTGTGTGTGTGGCTGTGAGGGAGCTCTTTCTGAGAGGCCCGACACGCCCCTGCTGCTATCAGCAGCTGCACTATCCCTGACCCTGCCTTTTGGAAGGGGGAAAGGGATGTGTAAAATAGAAAAAAATCAAATAAAAAGAAAAATAAAATAAAATTCTTCAATAGTAATCGTGACCTGAGTCACCTAGCTGTTGCTACGTGGAGCACAGAAAAAACACTGAGAGGTACTCGGGGATATGGAGGGGTGGAGTGTTCTAAATTTAAATATTCAGTGCTATTCCTACGGAAGCCCGTCCATATCCCAAGAGTACTCCAGTGACCCCTAGTGGATGATAAAGAAAATAAGAATTTACTTACCGATAATTCTATTTCTCGGAGTCCGTAGTGGATGCTGGGGTTCCTGTAAGGACCATGGGGAATAGCGGCTCCGCAGGAGACAGGGCACAAAAAGTAAAGCTTTAGGATCAGGTGGTGTGCACTGGCTCCTCCCCCTATGACCCTCCTCCAAGCCTCAGTTAGGATACTGTGCCCGGACGAGCGTACACAATAAGGAAGGATTTTGAATCCCGGGTAAGACTCATACCAGCCACACCAATCACACTGTACAACCTGTGATCTGAACCCAGTTAACAGTGTGATAACAGCGGAGCCTCTGAAAAGATGGCTCACAACAATAATAACCCGATTTTTGTAACTATGTACAAGTATTGCAGATAATCCGCACTTGGGATGGGCGCCCAGCATCCACTACGGACTCCGAGAAAATAAGAATTTACTTACCGATAATTCTATTTCTCGGAGTCCGTAGTGGATGCTGGGGTTCCTGAAAGGACCATGGGGGATAGCGGCTCCGCAGGAGACAGGGCACAAAAAGTAAATCTTTCCGATCAGGTGGTGTGCACTGGCTCCTCCCCCTATGACCCTCCTCCAAGCCTCAGTTAGGTACTGTGCCCGGACGAGCGTACACAATAAGGGAGGAATTTTGAATCCCGGGTAAGACTCATACCAGCCACACCAATCACACCGTACAACTTGTGATCTAAACCCAGTTAACAGTATGATAACAGAGGAGCCTCTGAAAGATGGCTCCCTACAACAATAACCCGAATTAGTTAACAATAACTATGTACAATTATTGCAGATAATCCGCACTTGGGATGGGCGCCCAGCATCCACTACGGACTCCGAGAAATAGAATTATCGGTAAGTAAATTCTTATTTTCTCTATCGTCCTAGTGGATGCTGGGGTTCCTGAAAGGACCATGGGGATTATACCAAAGCTCCCAAACGGGCGGGAGAGTGCGGATGACTCTGCAGCACCGAATGAGAGAACTCCAGGTCCTCCTTAGCCAGAGTATCAAATTTGTAAAATTTTACAAACGTGTTCTCCCCTGACCACGTAGCTGCTCGGCAAAGTTGTAATGCCGAGACCCCTCGGGCAGCCGCCCAAGATGAGCCCACCTTCCTTGTGGAGTGGGCCTTTACAGATTTAGGCTGTGGCAGGCCTGCCACAGAGTGTGCAAGTTGGATTGTGCTACAGATCCAACGAGCAATCGTCTGCTTAGACGCAGGAGCACCCATCTTGTTGGGTGCATACAATATAAACAACGAGTCAGATTTTCTGACTCCAGCTGTCCTTGCAATATATATTTTCAATGCTCTGACAACGTCCAGTAACTTGGAGTCCTCCAAGTCACTTGTAGCCGCAGGCACTACAATAGGCTGGTTCAGATGAAATGCTGACACCACCTTAAGGAGAAAATGCGGACGAGTCCGCAGTTCCGCCCTGTCCGAATGGAAAATCAGATATGGGCTTTTGTAAGATAAAGCTGCCAGTTCTGACACTCTCCTGGCCGAAGCCAGGGCTAGTAGCATGGTCACTTTCCATGTGAGATATTTCAAATCCACATTTTTTAGTGGTTCAAACCAATGAGATTTTAGAAAGTCCAAAACCACATTGAGATCCCACGGTGCCACTGGAGGCACCACAGGAGGCTGTATATGCAGCACTCCCTTAACAAAAGTCTGGACTTCAGGGACTGAAGCCAATTCTTTCTGGAAGAAAATCGACAGGGCCGAAATTTGAACCTTAATAGATCCCAATTTGAGACCCATAGACAATCCTGATTGCAGGAAATGTAGGAATCGACCCAGTTGAAATTCCTCCGTCGGAGCACTCCGATCCTCGCACCACGCAACATATTTTCGCCAAATGCGGTGATAATGTTGCACGGTTACTTCCTTCCTTGCTTTAATCAAAGTAGGAATGACTTCTTCCGGCATGCCTTTTTCCTTTAGGATCCGGCGTTCAACCGCCATGCCGTCAAACGCAGCCGCGGTAAGTCTTGAAACAGACAGGGACACTGCTGAAGCAAGTCCCTCCTTAGAGGTAGAGGCCACGGATCTTCCGTGATCATCTCTTGAAGTTCCGGGTACCAAGTCCTTCTTGGCCAATCCGGAACCACTAGTATCGTTCTTACGCCTCTTTGCCGTATAATTCTCAATACTTTTGGTATGAGAGGCAGAGGAGGAAACACATACACCGACTGGTACACCCAAGGCGTTACCAGCGCGTCCACAGCTATTGCCTGCGGATCTCTTGACCTGGCGCAATACCTGTCCAGTTTTTTGTTGAGGCGAGACGCCATCATGTCCACCATTGGTCTTTCCCAACGGGTTACCAGCATGTGGAACACTTCTGGATGAAGTCCCCACTCTCCCGGGTGAAGGTCGTGTCTGCTGAGGAAGTCTGCTTCCCAGTTGTCCACTCCCGGGATGAACACTGCTGACAGTGCTATCACATGATTCTCTGCCCAGCGAAGAATCCTTGCAGCTTCTGCCATTGCACTCCTGCTTCTTGTGCCGCCCTGTCTGTTCACATGGGCGACTGCCGTGATGTTGTCCGACTGGATCAACACCGGTTTTCCCTGAAGCAGAGGTTCTGCCTGGCTTAGAGCATTGTAGATTGCTCTTAGTTCCAGAACGTTTATGTGAAGAGACGTTTCCAGGCTCGTCCACACTCCCTGGAAGTTTCTTCCTTGTGTGACTGCTCCCCAGCCCCTCAGGCTGGCGTCCGTGGTCACCAGGATCCAATCCTGTATGCCGAATCTGCGGCCCTCCAATAGATGAGCACTCTGCAACCACCACAGAAGAGATACCCTTGTCCTTGGAGACAGGGTTATCCGCAGGTGCATCTGAAGATGCGACCCTGACCATTTGTCCAACAGATCCCTCTGGAAAATTCTTGCGTGGAATCTGCCGAATGGAATTGCTTCGTAAGAAGCCACCATTTTTCCCAGGACTCTTGTGCATTGATGTACAGACACCTTTCCTGGTTTTAGGAGGTTCCTGACAAGCTCGGATAACTCCTTGGCTTTTTCCTCCGGGAGAAAAACCTTTTTCTGAACCGTGTCCAGAATCATCCCTAGGAACAGCAGACGAGTTGTTGGCATTAACTGGGATTTTGGAATATTCAGAATCCACCCGTGCTTTTTTAGCACTTCTTGAGACAGTGCTAATCCCATCTCTAGCTGTTCTCTGGACCTTGCCCTTATCAGGAGATCGTCCAAGTATGGGATAATTAATACGCCTTTTCTTCGAAGAAGAATCATCATCTCGGCCATTACCTTTGTAAAGACCCGAGGTGCCGTGGACAATCCGAACGGCAGCGTCTGAAACTGATAGTGACAGTTTTGTACGACGAACCTGAGGTACCCCTGGTGTGAGGGGTAAATTGGAACGTGGAGGTACGCATCCTTGATGTCCAAGGATACCATAAAGTCCCCTTCTTCCAGGTTCGCTATCACTGCTCTGAGTGACTCCATCTTGAACTTGAACTTCTTTATGTACAGGTTCAAGGACTTCAGATTTAGAATAGGTCTTACCGAGCCATCCGGCTTCGGTACCACAAATAGAGTGGAATAATACCCCTTTCCTTGTTGTAGAAGAGGTACCTTGACTATCACCTGCTGAGAGTACAGCTTGTGAATGGCTTCCAAGACCGTCTCCCTTTCGGAGGGGGACGTTGGTAAAGCAGACTTCAGGAAACGGCGAGGTGGATCTGTCTCTAGTTCCAACCTGTATCCCTGAGATATTATCTGCAGGATCCAGGGATCTACCTGCGAGTGAGCCCACTGCGCGCTGAAATTCTTGAGACGACCGCCCACCGCCCCCGAGTCCGCTTGAGAAGCCCCAGCGTCATGCTGAGGCTTTTGTAGAAGCGGTGGAAGGCTTCTGTTCCTGGGAAGGAGCTGCCTGTTGCTGTCTCTTCCCCCTTCCTCTGCCTCGTGGCAGATATGAATATCCCTTTGCTCTCTTGTTTTTAAAGGAACGAAAGGGCTGCGGTTGAAAAGTCGGTGTCTTTTTCTGTTGGGGAGTAACTTGAGGTAAAAAGGTGGATTTCCCGGCTGTAGCCGTGGCCACCAAATCTGATAGACCGACTCCAAATAACTCCTCCCCTTTATACGGCAAAACTTCCATATGCCGTTTTGAGTCCGCATCGCCTGACCACTGTCGCGTCCATAAACTTCTTCTGGCCGAAATGGACATAGCATTTACCCGTGATGCCAGTGTGCAGATATCCCTCTGTGCATCACGCATATAAAGAAATGCATCCTTTATTTGCTCTAAAGACAGTAAAACATTGTCCCTATCCAGGGTATCAATATTTTCAATCAGGGACTCTGACCAAGCTACTCCAGCACTGCACATCCAGGCTGTCGCTATAGCTGGTCGTAGTATAACACCTGTATGTGTGTATATACTTTTTTGGATATTTTCCATCCTCCTATCTGCTGGATCTTTAAGTGCGGCCGTCTCAGGAGAGGGTAACGCCACTTGTTTAGATAAGCGTGTGAGCGCCTTGTCCACCCTAGGAGGTGTTTCCCAGCGCGCCCTAACCTCTGGCGGGAAAGGGTATAAAGCCAATAACTTTTTTGAAATTAACATCTTTTTATCGGGGGCAACCCACGCTTCATCACACACCTCATTTAGTTCTTCTGATTCAGGAAAAACTATAGGTAGTTTTTTCACACCCCACATAATACCCTGTTTAGTGGTACCTGTAGTATCAGCTAAATGTAACGCCTCCTTCATTGCCAAAATCATATAACGTGTGGCCCTACTGGAAAATACGGTTGATTCGTCACCGTCGCCACTGGAATCAGTGCCTGTGTCTGGGTCTGTGTCGACCGACTGAGGCAAAGGGCGTTTTACAGCCCCTGACGGTGTTTGAGGCGTCTGGACAGGCACTAATTGATTGTCCGACCGTCTCATGTCGTCAAACGACTGCTTTAGCGTGTTGACACTATCCCGTAAATCCATAAATAAAGGCATCCATTCTGGTGTCGACCCCCTAGGAGGTGACATCCCCATATTTGGCAATTGCTCCGCCTCCACACCAATATCGTCCTCATACATGTCGACACACACGTACCGACACACAGGGAATGCTCTTAACGAAGACAGGACCCCACTAGCCCTTTGGGGAGACAGAGGGAGAGTCTGCCAGCACACACCAAAGCGCTATATATGACAGGGATAGCCTTATAATAAGTGCTCCCTGTATAGCTGCTTTTATAATATAATTTTTGCCACTATTTTGCCCCCCCTCTCTTGTTTTACCCTGTTTCTGTAGTGCAGTGCAGGGGAGAGACCTGGGAGCCGTCCTGACCAGCGGAGCTGTGTAAGGAAAATGGCGCTGTGTGCTGAGGAGATAGGCCCCGCCCCTTTTCCGGCGGGCTCGTCTCCCGCTCTTTAGTGGATTCTGGCAGGGGTTAAA
Organism: Pseudophryne corroboree; assembly: GCF_028390025.1. NCBI lineage: Eukaryota > Metazoa > Chordata > Amphibia > Anura > Myobatrachidae > Pseudophryne > Pseudophryne corroboree. Next base: position 337,778,714 of record NC_086454.1, read on the forward strand.
TATCTCCATATAGCCCCCGGAGGCTATATGTGAGGTATTTTTTAGCCAAATAGGTTTTCATTTGCCTCCCAGGGCGCTCCCCTCCCAGCGCCCTGCACCCTCAGTGACTGCCGTGTGAAGTGTGCTGAGAGGAAAATGGCGCACAGCTGCAGTGCTGTGCGCTACCTTTAGAAGACTGAGGAGTCTTCTGCCGCCGATTCTGGACCTCTTCTTGTTTCAGCATCTGCAAGGGGGCCGGCGGCGAGGCTCCGGTGACCATCCAGGCTGTACCTGTGATCGTCCCTCTGGAGCTGATGTCCAGTAGCCAATCCATCCTGCACGCAGGTGAGTTCACTTCTTCTCCCCTAAGTCCCTCGTTGCAGTGATCCTGTTGCCAGCAGGACTCACTGTAAAATAAAAAACCTAAGCTAAACTTTTCTAAGCAGCTCTTTAGGAGAGCCACCTAGATTGCACCCTTCTCGGCCGGGCACAAAAATCTAACGGAGGCTTGGAGGAGGGTCATAGGGGGAGGAGCCAGTGCACACCACCTGATCGGAAAGATTTACTTTTTGTGCCCTGTCTCCTGCGGAGCCGCTATCCCCCATGGTCCTTTCAGGAACCCCAGCATCCACTAGGACGATAGAGAAATAGAATTATCGGTAAGTAAATTCTTATTTTCTCTATCGTCCTAGTGGATGCTGGGGTTCCTGAAAGGACCATGGGGATTATACCAAAGCTCCCAAACGGGCGGGAGAGTGCGGATGACTCTGCAGCACCGAATGAGAGAACTCCAGGTCCTCCTTAGCCAGGGTATCAAATTTGTAGGATTTTACAAACGTGTTTGCCCCTGACTAAATAGCCGCTCGGCGAAGTTGTAAAGCCGAGACCCCTCGGGCAGCCGCCCAAGATGAGCCCACCTTCCTTGTGGAATGGGCATTTACATATTTTGGCTGTGGCAGGCCTGCCACAGAATGTGCAAGCTGAATTGTATTACACATCCAACTAGCAATAGTCTGCTTAGAAGCAAGAGCACCCAGTTTGTTGGGTGCATACAGGATAACAGCAAGTCAGTTTTCCTGACTCCAGCCGTCCTGGAACCTATACTTTCAGGGCCCTGACAACATCCAGCAACTTGGAGTCCTCCAAGTCCCTAGTAGGCGCAAGGCACCACAATAAGCTGGTTCAGGTGAAACACTGACACCACCTTAGGGAGAGAACTGGGGACGAGTCCGCAGCTCTGCCCTGTCCGAATGGACAAACAGATATGGGCTTTTTTGAGAAAAAACCCACCAATTTGACACTCGCCTGGCCCAGGCCAGGGCCAAGAGCATGGTCACTTTTCATGTGAGATGCTTCAAATCCACAGATTTGACTGGTTTTAAACCAATGTGATTTGAGGAATCCCAGAACTACGTTAAGATCCCACAGTGCCACTGGAGGCACAAAAGGGGGTTGTATATGCAATACTCCCTTGACAAACTTCTGGACTTCAGGAACTGAAGCCAATTCTTTCTGGAAGAAAATCGACAGGGCCGAAATTTGAACCTTAATGGGCCCCAATTTGAGGCCCATAGACACTCCTGTTTGCAGGAAATGCAGGAATCGACCGAGTTGAAATTTCTTCGTGGGGCCTTCCTGGCCTCACACCACGCAACATATTTTCGCCACATGTGGTGATAATGTTGTGCGGTCACCTCCTTCCTGGCTTTGACCAGGGTAGGAATGACCTCTTCCGGAATGCCTTTTTCCCTTAGGATCCGGCGTTCCACCGCCATGCCGTCAAACGCAGCTGCGGTAAGTCTTGGAACAGACATGGTACTTGCTGAAGCAAGTCCCTTCTTAGCGGCAGAGGCCATAAGTCCTCTGTGAGCATCTCTTGAAGTTCCGGGTACCAAGTCCTTCTTGGCCAATCCGGAGCCATGAGTATAGTTCTTACTCCTCTACGTCTTATAATTCTCAGTACCTTAGGTATGAGAAGCAGAGGAGGGAACACATACACCGACTGGTACACCCACGGTGTTACCAGAACGTCCACAGCTATTGCCTGAGGGTCTCTTGACCTGGCGCAATACCTGTCCCGTTTTTTGTTCAGACGGGACGCCATCATGTCCACCTTTGGTATTTCCCAACGGTTCACAATCATGTGGAAAAACTTCCCGATGAAGTTTCCACTCTCCCGGGTGGAGGTCGTGCCTGCTGAGGAAGTCTGCTTCCCAGTTTCCACTCCCGGAATGAAACACTGCTGACAGTGCTATCACATGATTTTCCGCCCAGCGAAAAGTCCTTGCAGTTTTTGCCATTGCCCTCCTGCTTCTTGTGCCGCCCTGTCTGTTTACGTGGGCGACTGCCGTGATGTTTTTCCCACTGGATCAATACCGGCTGACCTTGAAGCAGAGGTCTTGCTAAGCTTAGAGCATTATAAATTTACCCTTAGCTCCAGTATATTTATGTGGAGAAAAGTCTCCAGACTTGATCACACTCCCTGGAAATTTTTTCCTTGTGTGACTGCTCCCCAGCCTCTCGGGCTGGCCTCCGTGGTCACCAGCATCCAATCCTGAATGCCGAATCTGCGGCCCTCTAGAAGATGAGCACTCTGTAACCACCACAGGAGAGACACCCTTGTCCTTGGATATAGGGTTATCCGCTGATGCATCTGAAGATGCGATCCGGACCATTTGTCCAGCAGATCCCACTGAAAAGTTCTTGCGTGAAATCTGCCGAATGGAATTGCTTCGTAGGAAGCCACCATTTTTACCAGGACCCTTGTGCAATGATGCACTGACACTTTTCCTGGTTTTAGGAGGTTCTTGACTAGCTCGGATAACTCCCTGGCTTTCTCTTCCGGGAGAAACACCTTTTTCTGGACTGTGTCCAGAATCATCCCTAGGCACAGCAGACGTGTCGTCAGGATCAGCTGCGATTTTGGAATATTTAGAATCCATCCGTGCTGTTGTAGCAGTATCCGAGATAGTGCTACTCCGACCTCCAACTGTTCCCTGGACTTTGCCCTTATCAGGAGATCGTCCAAGTAAGGGGTAATTAAGACGCCTTTTCTTCGAAGAAGAATCATCATTTCGGCCATTACCTTGGTAAAGACCCGGGGTGCCGTGGACAATCCAAACGGCAGCGTCTGAAACTGACAGTGACAGTTCTATACCACGAACCTGAGGTACCCTTAGTGAGAAGGGCAAATTTGGGACATGGAGGTAAGCATCCCTGATGTCCCGGGACACTATATAGTCCCCTTCTTCCTGGTTCGTTATCACTGCTCTGAGTGACTCCATCTTGATTTGAACCTTTGTAAGTGTTCAAATTTTTTTAGATTTAGAATAGGTCTCACCTAGCCTTCTGGCTTCAGTACCACAATATAGTGTGGAATAATACCCCTTTCCTTGTTGTAGGAGGGGTAATTTGATTATCACCTGCTGGGAATACAGCTTGTGAATTTTTATTTTTATTTTTTTTCCATACTGCCTCCTTGTCGGAGGGATACCTTGGTAAAGCAGACTTCAGGAGCCTGCGAGGGGGAAACGTTTCGACATTCCAATCTGTACCCCTGGGATACTACTTGTAGGATCCAGGGGTCCTGTACGGTCCCAGCGTCATGCTGAGAGCTTGGCAGAAGCGGTGGAAGGCTTCTGTTCCTGGGAATGGGCTGCCTGCTGCAGTCTTCTTCCCTTTCCTCTATCCCTGGGCAAATATGACTCTTATAGGGACGAAAGGACTGAGGCTGAAAAGACGGTGTCTTTTTCTGCAGAGATGTGACTTACGGTAAAAACGGTGGATTTTCCAGCAGTTGCCGTGGCCACCAGGTCCGATGGACCGACCCCAAATAACTCCTCTTCCTTTATACGGCAATACACCTTTGTGCCGTTTGGAATCTGCATCACCTGACCACTGTCGTGTCCATAAACATCTTCTGGCAGATATGGACATCGCACTTACTCTTGATGCCAGAGTGCAAATATCCCTCTGTGCATCTCGCATATATAGAAATGCATCCTTTAAATGCTCTATAGTCAATAAAATACTGTCCCTGTCAAGGGTATCAATATTTTTAGTCAGGGAATCCGACCAAGCCACCCCAGCTCTGCACATCCAGGCTGAGGCGATCGCTGGTCGCAGTATAACACCAGTATGTGTGTATATACTTTTATATGATATTTTCCAGCCTCCTGTCAGCTGGCTCCTTGAGGACGGCCCTATCTATAGACGGTACCGCCACTTGTTTTGATAAGCGTGTGAGCGCCTTATCCACCCTAAGGGGTGTTTCCCAACGCGCCCTAACTTCTGGCGGGAAAGGGTATACCGCCAATAATTTTCTATCGGGGGGAACCCACGCATCATCACACACTTCATTTAATTTATCTGATTCAGGAAAAACTACAGGTAGTTTTTTCACATCCCACATAATACCCTCTTTTGTGGTACTTGTAGTATCAGAAATATGTAACACCTCCTTCATTGCCCTTAACGTGTGGCCCTAATAAGGAATACGTTTGTTTATTCACCGTCGACACTGGATTCAGTGTCCGTGTCTGTGTCGACCGACTAAGGTAAACGGGCGTTTTAAAACCCCTGACGGTGTTTTTGAGACGTCTGGACCGGTACTAATTGTTTGTCGGCCGTCTCATGTCGTCAACCGACCTTGCAGCGTGTTGACATTATCACGTAATTCCCTAAATAAGCCATCCATTCCAGTGTCGACTCCCTAGAGCAGTGTTTTTCAACCGCTGTGCCGCGGCACACTAGTGTGCCGCCAGCGGTGCTCAGATGTGCCGCCACAGATGCCCGAAGCCTAGCTGCTGCTACCCCCACACTGTTTTTGACGGCGCTGGACTGCGGCAAGTAACCTATGACACGCAGCGTGACTCGCGCATGCCATGTCACCTTCCCGCCCGCCCGTCCATCCGCTTACCTGCCCGCTGTCTCACCCTGGGCTGCTCCTCCGGCTGCATGCACTCCAGACGCTGAGGCAGGGAGAGGGAAACACAAGCTGTCCGCTCACCTGTCTGCTCTCTCATCCCGTGCTGCTCCTTGCTCCTCCGGCTGCATAAACTCCAGTGGCTGAGGCAGGGAGAGGGAAATGAGCTTCATATCCATTGACTCCCAGGTAGGGGCCCAGTGAATTTGTATTTATTTAATAGCTGTGGGAGTCACTGTGTGGAAATACTGTGGGTGTGCAATGTGTGGAAATACTGTGGGGGCCAATGTGGGATATTACTGTGGGGGGCAATGTGTGGAATTACTGCAGAGGTCAACGCATTTGTTTAATTACTGGGGGGGCCACTGTGTGTGTGTGTGCTTTCCCCTCAATGTGTGTGTGGGATTTTTTTTTTTGTGGTGGGGGAGGGGGGGGATACTGATGGTGTGCCTTGGCAATTTAAAAAATTTGGTCGGTGTGCCGCGACTTAAAAAAGGTTGAAAATCACTGCCCTAGAGAGTGACATCACCATTACAGGCAATTGCTCCGCCTCCTCACCAACATCGTCCTCATACATGTCGACACACACGTACCGACACACAGCACACACACAGGGAATGCTCTGATAGAGGACAGGACCCACTAGCCCTTTGGAGAGACAGAGGGAGAGTTTGCCAGCACACACCAAAAAACGCTATAATTATATAGGGACAACCTTATATAAGTGTTTTCCCTTATAGCATCTTTTTATATATTTCTAACGCCAAATTAGTGCCCCCCCTCTCTGTTTTAACCCTGTTTCTGTAGTGCAGTGCAGGGGAGAGCCTGGGAGCCTTCCCTCCAGCCTTTCTGTGAGGGAAAATGGCGCTGTGTGCTGAGGAGATAGGCCCCGCCCCTTTTTCGGCGGGCTCGTCTCCCGCTCTTCAACGGATTCTGGCAGGGGTTAAATATCTCCATATAGCCCCCGGAGGCTATATGTGAGGTATTTTTTGCCAAAAAATAGGTTTACATTGCCTCCCAGGGCGCCCCTCTCCCAGCGCCCTGCACCCTCAGTGACTGCCGTGTGAAGTGTGCTGAGAGCAATGGCGCACAGCTGCAGTGCTGTGCGCTACCTTAAGAAGACTGAGGAGTCTTCTGCCGCCGATTCTGGACCTTCTTCTCTTTTCAGCATCTGCAAGGGGGCCGGCGGCGAGGCTCCGGTGACCATCCAGGCTGTACCTGTGATCGTCCCTCTGGAGCTAATGTCCAGTAGCCAAAGAAGCCAATCCATCCTGCACGCAGGTGAGTTCACTTCTTCTCCCCTAAGTCCCTCGTTGCAGTGATCCGGTTGCCAGCAGGACTCACTGTAAAATAAAAAACCTAAGCTAAATTTTTCTAAGCAGCTCTTTAGGAGAGCCACCTAGATTGCACCCTTCTCGGCCGGGCACAAAAATCTAACTGAGGCTTGGAGGAGGGTCATAGGGGGAGGAGCCAGTGCACACCACCTGATCCTAAAGCTTTACTTTTTGTGCCCTGTCTCCTGCGGAGCCGCTATTCCCCATGGTCCTTTCAGGAACCCCAGCATCCACTAGGACGATAGAGAAAGTAAGATGACCCCTGCGCTCAGCACCGTACACACTGACCGGGTAATAGTAAGATGACCCCCGAGTTCAGCACCGTACACACTGACCGGGTAATAGTAAGATGACCCCCGAGTTCAGCACCGTACACACTGACCGGGTAATAGTAAGATGACCCCCGAGTTCAGCACCGTACACACTGACCAGGCACACAGACCGGGTAATAGTAAGATGACCCCTGCGCTCAGCACTGTACACACTGACCGGGTACTAGTAAGATGACCCCTGCGCTCAGCACTGTACACACTGACCGGGTACTAGTAAGATGACCCCTGCGCTCAGCACTGTACACAATGACCGCGTAATAGTAAGATGCCCCCTGCGCTCAGCACTGTACACACAGACCGGGTAATAGTAAGATGCCCCCTGCGCTCAGCACTGTACACACAGACCGGGTAATAGTAAGATGCCCCCTGCGCTCAGCACTGTACACACTGACCAGGCACACAGACCGGGTAATAGTAAGATGCCCCCTGCGCTCTGCACTGTACACACTGACCAGACACACTGACCGGGTAATAGTAAGATGCCCCCTGCGCTCAGCACTGTACACACTGACCAGACACACTGACCGGGTAATAGTAAGATGCCCCCTGCGCTCTGCACCGTACACACTGACCAGGCACACAGAAAACATAGATAAGAAAAGAAGGGGAGCCCAGAGTGCTGAACAGAGGTATTTATAGATTGGATTTGGGTAGGTGGGAGAGCACTCAGCCCAGCGTGTACCCATCATGCCCACATGGACCCTTCACAGCTGTCGGGCGCTGGATGATCAATCCCATCTGGGAGAAGTAGGAGAACACAGAGGTTACAGCTGAGGGTCTGTCATTTGTGCAATATCCCACATATACACTCAGAGGTCACATGACGAGTGATCACCCACAATGCTGCAGAACGCCATATCTGCACGTCACATAGAGAATAACACTGTAATCAGAGGGTTAGCAGTGAGAGCCGCCAGCACAGATGCAATGTGACCCATGTTTGCTTATTTTAATGTAACAAAAAAACACTTTTTCCACCCAGAGAATTGTATTTAGTAACTTGCATTGCACAGGCAGCACATCTGAATGTACGTACTCCAGGACCTGGTCTCCGAGGTAGCTTTAGAACACGTGCTAAGAGCGGGGTGAAACCAGACTGGGCGAGAGAGGGACATCACAAACCATCAACCAACCGTTCAGGGGTTAGGCGATGTCTTGCATCCCTCCAAGCAATGGAACTGGAAGGGGTTAATGTGACGCCAGAAACTCGCCCCTGCAAACCCTAAACCTCCTCTCCGGTGGTCTTGTTCAGCGTGAGGAGGGTACCGGCAAACCCCAGAGTTCCCCCCCCCCCAATAGAAAGCCCCTCCACTTTCAGTGACATAACTGTAGACGCCGAGTCGTATTACTCAGGAAACACAAAAGTAAGACTGGTAACAGCCCAGAACGCTGACTCTTGGCATTATCATAACTTAAAACGTCCCTGGAAATTGGTCATAAAAAACAAACAAAAGAAAAGCAATGGTGACGGGGGGTATTGCTGCTTCAAGAGAGGGGGGTGTACTGTATCCGGCGCATACCCTGTTACATAGCTCTCCGTCATCTCATCCACCCGGGGACCCCTAAACGCCATTCTTATCTACAGCTGGGCTCCGCGCACCTCAGTTACACCGGACAACCCTACACGGAAGCTCTGTCCAAAAGGCAAAGGGTTAAATCAAGGTACACAGAAACTTCCTGTCCTCGGGTATAGCAAGGGGAGGGGGGGGGGGGGGGGGCTGAGGGTTGTGCCCCCAGGTGTCAACCAATGGCTGTTTCGGCCTTGTGGGGGCTGTGTCGGGGACAGCCAGTCCTTCGCAGTGTCTCCGTAAAATAAGGGGTACTGGGTTCTGGAGCCGCTGGGATCAGCAACATAAACTGTCCTTGTACTGTCCACATCCACTGCGGCCGATGCCAGGAGGTGCTCCAGTGCGTACGCCTGGTTCTGCTCACAGACACAAGGTGAAAACAGCAGCGGCGTCCTGCAGAGGGGGAGAAGGGCAGAGTGTCACCTCTATAGCACACACATAGATACACCATCATCATGATGACCAGATACTTACCCACAATCCCCAGTCCTCATCGAGCTGTCGACAGGCTTCCCGGGAGCAGATTGCCGTCTGTCTGAGTCTGCTGCTCCTTTACTACTGGATCTGCGGAAGCACAAAGGGATGTAATCAGGGTACAGCAGTGATCACACTGGCAGCTCCCAGGAGAGCGTGCATACTGTCAGGGACAGATCATTCTCTATGTGACAAAAAACGCATAACCAGCACTTGCCCAGACTGTGATCCCTGCACAGATACAGACAGGAGGAGGCCCATGACACGTCCCCACCCACAGGAGGCTGCCCCTGACCAGACCCCACCTGCCCCCTCCCAGGGGTGGAGGTCCCTGATCAATCCCCACACACATCCTCCATCCTCTCCCAGGGGAGGAGGTCCCCGACCACTCGCCACCCACCCTCTCCCAGGGGAGGAGGTGCCTGACCAATCTCCACCCACCCTCCCCCAGGGGTAGAGGTCCCTGACCAATCCCCGCACACCCTCTCCTAGGGTGGTGGGGAGGGGAGGTCCCTGATCAATCCCTGCACACCCTCTCCCAGGGTAGGAGGTCCCGGAGCAATCCCCGCACACCCTCTCCTAGGGGAGGAGGTCCCTGACCAATCCCGCACACCCTCTCCCAGGAGAGGAGGTCCCTGACCAATCCTCGCAAACCCTCTACCAGGGGAGGAGGTCCCTGATCAATCCCCACACACGCTCTCCCAGGGGAGGAGGTCCCTAACCAATCCCCACACACTCTCTCCCAGGGGAGGAGGTCCCCGACCACTCGCCACCCATCCTCTCCCAGGGGAGAAGGTCCCTGACCACTCGCCACCCATCCTCTCCCAGGGGAGAAGGTCCCTGACCACTCGCCACCCACCCTCTCCCAGGGGAGGAGGTGCCTGACCAACTCCCGCACCACCTCTCCCAGTGGAGGAGGTGCCTGACCAATCTCCACCCACCCTCCCCCAGGGGGAGAGGTCCCTGACCAATACCCGCACACCCTCTCCTAGGGGGGGGGGTCCCAGATTAATCCCTGCACACCCTCTCCCAGGGTAGGAGGTCCCTGAGCAATCCCCGCACACCCTCTCCCAGGGGAGGAGGTCCCTGAGCAATCCCCGCACACCCTCTCCCAGGGGAGGAGGTCCCTGAGCAATCCCCACACACCCTCTCCCAGGGGAGGAGGTCCCTAACCAATCCCCACTCACTCTTTCCCAGGGGAGGAGGTCCCCGACCACTCGCCACCCATCCTCTCCCAGGGGAGAAGGTCCCTGAACACTCGCCACCCACCCTCTCCCAGGGGAGGAGGTGCCTGACCAACTCCCGCACCACCTCTCCCAGGGGAGGAGGTGCCTGACCAATCTCCACCCACCCTCCCCCAGGGGGGAGGGGGGGGGGTGGTCCATGACCAATCCCGGCACACCCTCTCCTAGGGGGGTCCCTGATCAATCCCTGCACACCCTCTCCCAGGGTAGGAGGTCCCTGAGCAATCCCCGCCCACCCTCTCCCAAGTGAGGAGGTCCATGACCAATCTCCACCCACCCTCTCCAAGGGAAGGAGGTCCATGACCACTCACCACCCACCCCCTCTCACAAAGTAGATTGTGGACCATGCTACTGGGGGTGGGCACGTGACAAGAATGTCCATAGGTAAAAGTACACATGGGGTCAGAGGCACTCACAGAAGTATGGATGCTCCATGGCTTCGCGTGCCGTGAGCCTCTGCTGATGGTCATAGCGCAGTAACTTGTCCAGCATGTCCAGAGCCTCCGCGCTCACCAGATGGCGGTTTTCACTGTGCAGGAAATTCTCCCAACGTTTCCGAGAGTGTCTGAGGATCAGAGGGCCCTTAGTGATGTCAATGGTGGTGGAGGGAGGGGGGTAGGTGGTCACATATTACGACTTACTGTCCCAGGATGTCATTGAAATGAGGATCCAGCTCTATGTGATACTTCTTCAAGTACCCAAACAGGTCATCAGTGCCCAAAACCTTGGCGATGCGCACCAGCTGCAGAGACAACAATACCCCAAGTAAGTCCCAGCTGCACAAAGACAATCCACCACCTCACCCCAGCCACACCTGCAGGACACTACACCCCCTCCCCGACGGGCCCCAGCTGCAGGACACTACACCCCCTCCCTGACGGGCCCCAGCTGCATGACACTACCCCTCCCCCCCCCGATGGGCCCCAGCTGCAGCACACTACACCCCCTCCCCGACGGGCCCCAACTGCAGCGCATTACATCCCCTCCCCGATGGGCCCCAGCTGCATGACACTACACCCCCCCCACTTGCCACCACCACCCCGATGGGCCCCAGCTGCAGCACACTACGCCCCCTCCCCGACGGGCCCCAACTGCAGCGCATTACACCGCCTCCCCGATGGGCCCCAGCAGCAGCGCACCGCATCCCCTCCCCGACGGTCCCCAGCTGCAGGACACTACACCCCCCTCCTCGACGGGCCCCAGCTGCAGGACACTACACCCCCCCTCCCCGACGGACCCCAGCTGCAGCACACTACACCCCCTCCCCGATGGGCCCCAGCTGCAGCGCACTACACCCCCTCCCCGATGGGCCCCAGTTGCAGCACACTACACCCCCTTCCTGATGGGCCCCAGCTGCAGCGCACTACACCCCCTCCCCGATGGGCCCCAGCTGCAGCGCACTACACCCCCTCCCCGATGGGCCCCAGTTGCAGCGCACTACACCCCCTTCCCGATGGGCCCCAGCTGCAGCGCACTACACCCCCCTCCCCGATGGGCCCCAGCTGCAGCGCACTACACCCCCTCCCCGATGGGCCCCAGTTGCAGCGCACTACACCCCCTTCCTGATGGGCCCCAGCTGCAGCGCACTACACCCCCTCCCCGATGGGCCACAGCTGCAGGACACTACACCCCCTCCCTGATGGGCCCCAGCTGCAGCGCACTACACCCCCTCCCCGATGGGCCCCAGCTGCAGGACACTACACCCCCTTCCTGATGGGCCCCAGCTGCAGGACACTACACCCCCTCCCTGATGGGCCCCAGCTGCAGGACACTACACCCCCTCCCCGATGGGCCCCAGCTGCAGCGCACTACACCCCCTCCCCGATGGGCCCCAGCTGCAGGACACTACACCCCCTTCCTGATGGGCCCCAGCTGCAGCACACTACACCCCCTCCCCGATGGGCCCCAGCTGCAGGACACTACACCCCCTTCCTGATGGGCCCCAGCTGCAGGACACTACACCCCCTTCCTGATGGGCCCCAGCTGCAAGACACTACACCCCCTCCCTGATGGGCCCCACATGTGGTATAGGTTCGCTGCCCACATTTCATCCAGTCACACATTACACCGTGTCTGCCTGTGTACGCCACAGCTCCGTGTGCCGCAGCTGCAATAGTCATCACTGGCGCCTGGATCTGCCTCCAGCTATGCCGGCTTACACGCCCAATCACGCATTTACCCATATGACGGGAAGGGTGGTCCTGCTGGTGGATAGAGCAATCCGTACACACACGTGCATGTCCTATCTGTGGCACACACCTGATCGTAGTTGTCCTGGCCGTGGAAAAAGGGCTCCTTGCGGAAGATCATACTGGCCAGCATACAGCCGAGGCTCCACATGTCCAGGCTGTAGTCATACATCTGCGGAGGACAGCACAGTGAGGCAGGCCCGCAGAGGGAGGCCGGGCGCTCCTGCCGCTTACACTTACCTGGTAATCAACCAACAATTCAGGACCCTTAAAGTATCGAGAGGCAACACGCACATTGTACTCCTGCGCCGGATGGTAGAACTCCGCCAGACCCCAGTCTATCAAGCGTAGCTGGAACACAGGAATAGGAGAAAGGGAACAGGCTCAGGTCATCATATGGTGTTCTAGCAACTGCATGTGCCCTATATGTCCTCCCGAGCTGCACACATTATGGGGCTTATACGCAGAACCAGGAGAGAGCCACAAACCACCATACAGGACACCACCACCAGGAGGACAAGAGACAGGAACCGGGACAGGAGACAGGAACCGGGACAGGGGACAGGAGACCGGGACAGGAGCCGGGACAGGAGACAGGAACCGGGACAGGAGACAGGAACCGGGACAGGAGACAGGAACCGGGACAGGAGACAGGAACAGGAGACAGGAGACAGGAACAGGAGACAGGAGACAGGAACAGGAGACAGGAACCGGGACAGGAGACAGGAACCGGGACAGGAGACAGGAACCGGGACAGAGACAGGAACCCCCCCCCACCCCCGTCCAGTACCTTCTTCTGCTGATGATCAATCATGACGTTATGGGGCTTCACATCCCGATGCATCACTCCCTGACTGTGACAGTAATCCAGCGCCTGCCGCGGAGACAGAGGAGACGTTATATCAGCGCAGGGTCACACCGGCAATATCACCGTACAGAGCACAGGGTCACACCGGCACCGTCAGCGTACAGTACAGAGCACAGGGTCACACCGGCACCGTCAGCGTACAGTACAGAACACAGGGTCACACCGGCAATATCACTGTTCAGTACAGAGCACAGTGTCACATCGGCGATATCACCGTACAGTACAGAGCACAGGGTCACACCAGCAATGTCAGTGTATAGTACAGAGCACACGGTCACACCGGCAATGTCAGTGTACAGTACAGAGCACAGGGTCACACCGGCACAGTCAGCGTACAGTACAGAGCACAGGGCCGCTCAGGGTCACACCGGCACTGTCAGTGTACAGTACAGAGCACAGGGTCACACCGGCACCGTCAACGTACAGTACAGAGCACAGGGCCGCTCAGGGTCACACCGGCACTGTCACCGTACAGTACAGAGCACAGGGTCACACCGGCAATGTCAGCGTATAGTATAGAGCGCAGGGTCACACCGGCAATGTCAGCGTATAGTACAGAGCGCAGGGTCACACCGGCAATGTCAGCGTACAGTACAGAGCGCAGGGTCACACCGGCAATGTCAGCGTACAGTACAGAGCACAGGGCCGCTCAGGGTCACACCGGCAATGTCAGCGTACAGTACAGAGCACAGGGTCACACCGGCAATGTCAGCGTATAGGACAGAGCACAGGGCCGCTCAGGGTCACACCGGCAATGTCAGCGTACAGTACAGAGCGCAGGGTCACACCGGCAATATCACTGTACAGTACAGAGCACAGGGTCACACCGGCAATGTCAGCGTATAGTACAGAGCACAGGGCCGCTCAGAGTCACACCGGCCGTGTCAGCGTATAGTATAGAGCACAGGGTCACACCGGCACTATCACCGTACAGTACAGAGCGCAGGGTCACACCAGCAATGTCAGCGTACAGTACAGAGCGCAGGGTCACACCGGCAATGTCAGCGTACAGTACAGAGCGCAGGGTCACACCGGCACTGTCAGCGTATAGTACAGAGCGCAGGGTCACACCAGCAATGTCAGCGTACAGTACAGAGCGCAGGGTCACACCGGCACTGTCAGCGTATAGTACAGAGCGCAGGGTCACACCGGCACTGTCAGCGTATAGTACAGAGCGCAGGGTCACACCAGCAATGTCAGCGTACAGTACAGAGCGCAGGGTCACACCGGCAATATCACCGTACAGTACAGAGCACAGGGTCACACCGGCAATATCACTGTACAGTACAGAGCACAGGGTCACACCGGCAATGTCAGCGTATAGTATAGAGCACAGGGGCACACCGGCAATATCACTGTACAGTACAGAGCACTGGGTCACACCGGCACTGTCAGCGTATAGTATAGAGCACAGGGTCACACCGGCACTATCACCGTACAGTACAGAGCGCAGGGTCACACTAGCAATGTCAGCGTATAGTATAGAGCGCAAAGTCACACCGACAATGTCAGCGTACAGTACAGAGCGCAGGGTCACACCAGCAATGTCAGCGTATAGTATAGAGCGCAAAGTCACACCGACAATGTCAGTGTACAGTACAGAGAGCAGGGTCACATCAGCACTGTCAGCGTACAGTACAGAGCGCAGGGTCACACCGGCAATGTCAGCGTACAGTACAGAGCGCAGGGTCACACCAGCAATGTCAGCGTATAGTATAGAGCGCAAAGTCACACCGACAATGTCAGTGTACAGTACAGAGAGCAGGGTCACACCAGCACTGTCAGCGTACAGTACAGAGCACAGGGTCACACCGGCGCTGTCAGCGTATAGTATAGAGTGCAGGGTCACACCGGCACTGTCAGCGTATAGTATAGAGTGCAGGGTCACACCGGCACTGTCAGCGTACAGTACAGAGCACAGGGCCGCTCAGGGTCACACAGGCAATGTCAGTGTACAGTACAGAGCACTGGATCACACCGGCACGGTCAGTGTACAGTACAGAGCACAGGGTCACACCGGCACTGTCAGTGTACAGTACAGAGCGCAGGGTCACACCGGCACTGTCAGTGTACAGTACAGAGCGCAGGGTCACACCAGCAATGTCAGTGTACAGTACAGAGCACAGGGCCGCTCAGGGTCACACCGGCACTGTCAGTGTACAGTACAGAGCGCAGGGTCACACCGGCACGGTCAGTGTACAGTACAGAGCGCAGGGTCACACCGGCAGTGTACAGTACAGAGCGCAGGGTCACACCGGCAGTGTACAGTACAGAGCGCAGGGTCACACCGGCAGTGTACAGTACAGAGCGCAGGGTCACACCAGCAATGTCAGCGTACAGTACAGAGCACAGGGCCGGAAGAGACTACTGACACATGACTAGATTGTGTTCTATATAAAGATCAGGCGGAGGAACTCACCTTCAGCAGCTCATACATGTAAAAACGGATATCGTAGTCCGTCAGGATCTGATACAGCTGCTGCACAAATAGAGACAACACGTTAATTAGAACAACAGCTGTTCAACAAGCCCTAAAGTTCTTCACACATATGTAGATCAAACAAGATCCAGCCATCCAGGGCCAAGTGGCCGGACAAGGCCCACCTTACTCTGGGACTGATCAGGGAAATCGGACCGTGAACTAAAGCCCACCTCCCACTGCCCAACATTTCCGGACACTAGTACCCACCGCTCAACATTTCCACATACACTAGTACCCACTTCCCAGTGACGAGACACAGACACTAGTACCCACATCACAGTGCCCAACATATCCACAGACACTAGTACCCACCTCCCAGTGCCCAACATTTCCACAGACACTACTACCCACCTCCCAGTGACGATAGACACTAGCACCTACCTTGCAGTGCCCGACACGCACACAGAAACTACTACCCACCTCTCAGTGCCTGACATTTCCACATAAACTAGTACCCACCTCCCAACACTAGTACCCACCTGCCAGTGCCCAACATTTCCACAGACACTAGTACCCACGTCCCAGTGCCCAACATTTCCAGACACTACTACCTATTTCCTAGTGCCAAACACTCACACAGAAAATAAGAATTTACTTACCGATAATTCTATTTCTCATAGTCCGTAGTGGATGCTGGGGACTCCGAAAGGACCATGGGGATAGCGGCTCCGCAGGAGACTGGGCACAAAAGTAAAAAGCTTTAGGACTACCTGGTGTGCACTGGCTCCTCCCCCCATGACCCTCCTCCAAGCCTCAGTTAGGATACTGTGCCCGGACGAGCGTACACAATAAGAAAGGATTTTGAATCACGGGTAAGACTCATACCAGCCACACCAATCACACCGTACAACTTGTGATATGAAACCCAGTTAACAGCATGATAACTGAAGGAGCCTCTGAAAAGATGGCTCACAACAACAATAACCCGATTTTTGTAACAATAACTATGTACAAGTAATGCAGACAATCCGCACTTGGGATGGGCGCCCAGCATCCACTACGGACTATGAGAAATAGAATTATCGGTAAGTAAATTCTTATTTTCTCTAACGTCCTAGTGGATGCTGGGGACTCCGAAAGGACCATGGGGATTATACCAAAGCTCCCAAACGGGCGGGAGAGTGCGGATGACTCTGCAGCACCGAATGAGAGAACTCCAGGTCCTCCTCAGCCAGGGTATCAAATTTGTAGAATTTAGCAAACGTGTTTGCCCCTGACCAAGTAGCTGCTCGGCAAAGTTGTAAAGCCGAGACCCCTCGGGCAGCCGCCCAAGATGAGCCCACTTTCCTTGTGGAATGGGCTTTTACAGATTTTGGCTGTGGCAGGCCTGCCACAGAATGTGCAAGCTGAATTGTACTACAAATCCAACGAGCAATCGTCTGCTTAGAATCAGGAGCACCCAGCTTGTTGGGTGCATACAGGATAAACAGCGAGTCAGATTTTCTGACTCCAGCCGTCCTGGAAACATATATTTTCAGGGCCCTGACTACGTCCAGTAACTTGGAATCCTCCAAGTCCCTAGTAGCCGCAGGCACCACAATAGGCTGGTTTAAGTGAAATGCTGAAACCACCTTAGGGAGAAATTGAGGACGAGTCCTCAATTCTGCCCTGTCCGTATGAAAAATTAGGTAAGGGCTTTTATAGGATAAAGCCGCCAATTCTGAAACACGCCTGGCTGAAGCCAGGGCTAACAGCATTACCACTTTCCATGTGAGATATTTTAAGTCCACAGTGGTGAGTGGTTCAAACCAATGTGATTTTAGGAACCCCAAAACAACATTGAGATCCCAAGGTGCCACTGGAGGCACAAAAGGAGGCTGTATATGCAGTACTCCCTTGACAAACGTCTGAACTTCAGGACAGAAGCTAGTTCTTTTTGGAAGAATATTGACAGGGCCGAAATTTGAACCTTAATGGACCCTAATTTTAGGCCCATAGACAGTCCTGTTTGCAGGAAATGCAGGAATCGACCCAGTTGAAATTCCTCTTAGGGGCCTTCCTGGCCTCGCACCACGCAACATATTTTCGCCAAATACGGTGATAATGTTGTACGGTCACATCCTTCCTGGCTTTGATCAGGGTAGGGATGACTTCATCCGGAATGCCTTTTTCCTTCAGGATCCGGCGTTCAACCGCCATGCCGTCAAACGCAGCCGCGGTAAGTCTTGGAACAGACATGGTCCCTGCTGGAGCAGGTCCTTTCTTAGAGGTAGAGGCCACGGGTCTTCCGTGAGCATCTCTTGAATTTCCGGGTACCAAGTCCTTCTTGGCCAATCCGGAGCCACGAGTATAGTCTTTACTCCTCTCCTTCTTATGATTCTCAGTACTTTTGGTATGAGAGGAAGAGGAGGGAACACATACACTGACTGGTACACCCACGGTGTTACCAGAGCGTCCACAGCTATTGCCTGAGGGTCCCTTGACCTGGCGCAATATCTGTCCAGTTTTTTGTTGAGGCGGGACGCCATCATGTCCACCTTTGGTTTTTCCCAACGGTTCACAATCATGTGGAAGACTTCTGGGTGAAGTCCCCACTCCCCCGGGTGAAGATCGTGTCTGCTGAGGAAGTCTGCTTCCCAGTTGTCCACTCCCGGAATGAACACTGCTGACAGTGCTATCACATGATTTTCCGCCCAGCGAAGAATCCTTGCCACTTCCGTCATTGCCCTCCTGCTTCTTGTGCCGCCCTGTCTGTTTACGTGGGCGACTACCGTGATGTTGTCCGACTGGATCAACACCGGCTGACCCTGAAGCAGAGGTCTTGCCTGACTTAGGGCATTGTAAATGGCCCTGAGTTCCAGGATATTTATGTGAAGTGACGTTTCCATGCTTGACCACAAGCCCTGGAAATTTCTTCCCTGTGTGACTGCTCCCCAGCCCCTCAGGCTGGCATCCGTGGTCACCAGGACCCAATCCTGAATGCCGAATCTGCGGCCCTCTAGGAGATGAGCACTCTGTAACCACCACAGGAGAGACACCCTTGTCCTTGGAGACAGGGTTATCCGCTGATGCATTTGAAGATGCGATCCGGACCATTTGTCCAGCAGATCCCACTGAAAAGTTCTTGCGTGGAATCTGCCGAATGGAATCGCTTCGTAAGAAGCCACCATCTTTCCCAGGACCCTTGTGCATTGATGTACTGACACTTGGCCTGGTCTTAGGAGGTTCCTGACTAGGTCGGATAACTCCCTGGCTTTCTCTTCCGGGAGAAACACCTTTTTCTGTACTGTGCCCAGAATCATTCCTAGGAACAGCAGACGTGTCGTCGGAATCAGCTGCGATTTTGGAATATTTAGAATCCATCCGTGCTGTCGTAGTACTACTTGAGATAGTGCTACTCCGACCTCTAACTGTTCTCTGGACCTTGCCCTTATCAGGAGATCGTCCAAGTAAGGGATAATTAAGACGCCTTTTCTTCGAAGAAGAATCATCATTTCGGCCATTACCTTGGTAAAGACCCGGGGTGCCGTGGACAATCCAAACGGCAGCGTCTGAAACTGATAGTGACAGTTCTGTACCACAAACCTGAGGTACCCTTGGTGAGAAGGGCAAATTGGGACATGGAGGTAAGCATCCTTGATGTCCAGAGACACCATATAGTCCCCTTCTTCCAGGTTCGCTATCACTGCTCTGAGTGACTCCATCTTGAACTTGAACCTTTTTATGTAAGTGTTCAAGGATTTCAGATTTAAAATGGGTCTCACCGAGCCGTCCGGCTTCGGTACCACAAACAGGGTGGAATAATACCCCTTTCCCTGTTGTAGGAGGGGTACCTTGATTATCACTTGCTGGGAATACAGCTTGTGAATGGCTTCCAATACCGCCTCCCTGTCGGGGGGAGACGTTGGTAAAGCAGACTTCAGGAACCGGCGAGGGGGAGACGTCTCGAATTCCAATTTGTACCCCTGAGATACTACCTGCAGGATCCAGGGGTCCACTTGCGAGTGAGCCCACTGCGCGCTGAAATTCTTGAGACGGGCCCCCACCGTCTTGCCTGAGTCCGCTTGTAAGGCCCCAGCGTCATGCTGAGGACTTGGCAGAAGCGGGAGAGGGCTTCTGTTCGTGGGAAGAGGCTGTCTGCTGCAGTCTTTTTCCCCTTCCTCTGCCCCGGGGCAGATATGAGTGGCCTTTTGCCCGCTTGCCCTTATGGGGACGAAAGGACTGAGCCTGAAAAGACGGTATCTTTTTCTGCTGTGAGGTGACTTGGGGTAAAAAGGTGGATTTCCCAGCCGTTGCCGTGGCCACCAGGTCCGATAGACCGACCCCAAATAACTCCTCCCCTTTATACAGCAATACTTCCATATGCCGTTTGGAATCCGCATCACCTGACCACTGTCGCGTCCATAACCCTCTTCTGGCAGAAATGGACATCGCACTTACTCTTGATGCCAGAGTGCAAATATCCCTCTGTGCATCACGCATATATAGAAATGCATCCTTTAAATGCTCTATAGTCAATAATATATTGTCCCTGTCCAGGGTATCAATATTTTCAGTCAGGGAATCCGACCAAGCCACCCCAGCACTGCACATCCAGGCTGAGGCGATTGCTGGTCGCAGTATAATACCAGTATGTGTGTATATACTTTTTAGGATATTTTCCAGCTTCCTATCAGCTGGTTCCTTGAGGGCGGCCGTATCAGGAGACGGTAACGCCACTTGTTTTGATAAGCGTGTGAGCGCCTTATCCACTCTAGGGGGTGTTTCCCAACGCGCCCTAACCTCTGGCGGGAAAGGGTATAATGCCAATAATTTTTTAGAAATTAGCAGTTTTTTATCGGGGGAAACCCACGCTTCATCACACACCTCATTTAATTCATCTGATTCAGGAAAAACTACGGGTAGTTTTTTCACACCCCACATAATACCCTTTTTTGTGGTACTTGTAGTATCAGAAATGTTCAAAACCTCCTTCATTGCCGTGATCATGTAACGTGTGGCCCTACTGGAAAATACGTTTGTTTCCTCACCGTCGACACTGGAGTCAGTGTCCGTGTCAGTGTCTGTATCGACCTGAGGTAACGGGCGTTTTATAGCCCCTGACGGTGTTTGAGATGCCTGTACAGGTATTAACTGATTTGCCGGCTGTCTCATGTCGTCAACAGTCTTTTGTAAAGTGCCGACACCATCACGTAATTCTTTCCATAAGACCATCCAGTCAGGTGTCGACTCCCTAGGGGGTGACATCACTAACACAGGCAATTGCTCCGCCTCCACACCATTTTCCTCCTCATACATGTCGACACAGCGTACCGACACACAGCACACACACACAGGGAATGCTCTGATAGAGGACAGGACCCCACTAGCCCTTTGGGGAGACAGAGGGAGAGTTTGCCAGCACACACCAGAGCGCTATATATATACAGGGATAACCTTATATAAGTGTTTTTCCCTAATATAGCTGCTGTATATATTAATATGCCAATTTAGTGCCCCCCCTCTCTTGTTTTACCCTGTTTCTGTAGTGCAGGACTGCAGGGGAGAGTCAGGGAGCCTTCCTCCAACGGAGCTGTGAGGAAAAAATGGCGCCAGTGTGCTGAGGAGATAGGCTCCGCCCCCTTCACGGCGACCTTTCTCCCGCTTTTTAATGGAAAAATTGGCAGGGGTTAAATGCATCCATATAGCCCAGGAGCTATATGTGATGTATTTTTTGCCAAAAAAAGGTTTTTTATTGCGTCTCAGGGCGCCCCCCCCCCAGCGCCCTGCACCCTCAGTGACCGGAGTGTGAAGTGTGCTGAGAGCAATGGCGCACAGCTGCAGTGCTGTGCGCTACCTTATTGAAGACAGGACGTCTTCTGCCACCGATTTTCCGGACCTCTTCACTCTTCTGGCTCTGTAAGGGGGCCGGCGGCGCGGCTCCGGGACCCATCCATGGCTGGGCCTGTGATCGTCCCTCTGGAGCTAATGTCCAGTAGCCTAAGAAGCCCAATCCACTCTGCACGCAGGTGAGTTCGCTTCTTCTCCCCTTAGTCCCTCGGTGCAGTGAGCCTGTTGCCAGCAGGTCTCACTGAAAATAAAAAACCTACTTTAAACTTTTACACTAAGCAGCTCAGGAGAGCCCCTTAGCCTGCACCCGTCTCGTTCGGGCACAAAAATCTAACAGAGGGTCATGGGGGGAGGAGCCAGTGCACACCAGGTAGTCCTAAAGCTTTTTACTTTTGTGCCCAGTCTCCTGCGGAGCCGCTATCCCCATGGTCCTTTCGGAGTCCCCAGCATCCACTAGGACGTTAGAGAAACTATTATCCACCTCCCAGTGCCTGACATTTCCACCCAACACACAGACACTAGTACCCACCTCACAGTGACGAGACAGACACTAGTACCCACATCACAGTGCCCAACATATCCACAGACACTAGTACCCACCTCCCAGTGCCCAACATTTCCACAGACACTACTACCCACCTCCCAGTGACGATAGACACTAGTACCTACCTCGCAATGCCCGACACTCACACAGAAACTACTACCCACCTCTCTCTGCCTGACATTTCCACAGAAACTAGTACCCACCTCCCAACACTAGTACCCACCTGCCAGTGCCCAACATTTCCACAGACACTAGTACCCACGTCCCAGTGCCCAACATTTCCAGACACTACTACCCATTTCCTAGTGCCAAACACTCACACAGAAACTATTATCCACCTCCCAGTGCCTCACATTTCCACCCAACACATAGACACTAGTACCCACCTCACAGTGACGAGACACAGACACTAGTACCCACCTCCCAGTGCCCAACATTTCCACAGACACTAGTACCCACCTCACAGTGCCCAACATTTCCAGACACTACTACCCACCTCCCAGTGACGATAGATACTAGCACCTACCTTGCAGTGCCCGACACTCACACAGAAACTACTACCCACCTCTCAGTGCCTGACATTTCCACAGAAACTAGTACCCACCTCCCAACACACAGACACTAGTACCCACCTGCCAGTGCCCAACATTTCCACAGACACTACCTACTTACTAGTGCCAGACAATCACACAGAAACTATTATCCACCTCCCAGTGCCTGACATTTCCACCCAAAACACTGACACTAGTACCCACCTCCCAATGCCCAACATTTCCACAGACACTAGTACCCACCACCCAGTGCCCAACATTCACAGATAATAGAACACACCTCCCAGTGCCCGACACTCACACAGACACTAGTACCCACCTCCCAGTGCCCAACATTTCCAGACACTAGTACTCACCTCCCAGTGCCAGACATTTCCACAGACACTAGTACCCACCTCCCAGTGCCCAAAATTTCCACAGACACTAGTACCCACCTCCCAGTGACGATAGACACTAGTACCTACCTCCCAGTGCCCGACACTCACAGAAACTACTACCCACCTCCCAGTGACGATAGACACTAGCACCTACCTCTCAGTGCCCGACACTCACACAGAAACTACTACCCACCTCTCAGTGCCTGACATTTCCACAGAAACTAGTACCGACCTGCCAGTGCCCAAAATTTCTAGACACAAGTACCCACGTCCCAGTGCCCAACATTTCCAGACACTACTACCCATTTCCTAGTGCCAAACACTCACACAGAAACTATTATCCACCTCCCAGTGCCTCACATTTCCACCCAACACACAGACACTAGTACCCACCTCACAGTGACGAGACACAGACACTAGTACCCACCTCCCAGTGCCCAACATTTCCACAGACACTAGTACCCACCTCACAGTGCCCAACATTTCCAGACACTACTACCCACCTCCCAGTGACGATAGATACTAGCACCTACCTTGCAGTGCCCGACACTCACACAGAAACTACTACCCACCTCTCAGTGCCTGACATTTCCACATAAACTAGTACCCACCTCCCAACACACAGACACTAGTACCCACCTGCCAGTGCCCAACATTTCCACAGACACTACCTACTTACTAGTGCCAGACAATCGCACAGAAACTATTATCCACCTCCCAGTGCCTGACATTTCCACCCAAAACACTGACACTAGTACCCACCTCCCAATGCCCAACATTTCCACAGACACTAGTACCCACCACCCAGTGCCCAACATTCACAGATAATAGAATACACCTCCCAGTGCCCGACACTCACACAGACACTAGTACCCACCTCCCAGTGCCCAACATTTCCAGACACTAGTACTCACCTCCCAGTGCCAGACATTTCCACAGACACTAGTACCCACCTCCCAGTGCCCAAAATTTCCACAGACACTAGTACCCACCTCCCAGTGACGATAGACACTAGTACCTACCTCCCAGTGCCCGACACTCACACAGAAACTACTACCCACCTCTCAGTGCCTGACATTTCCACAGAATCTAGTACCCACCTGCCAGTGCCCAAAATTTCTACAGACACAAGTACCCACGCCCCAGTGCCCAACATTTCCAGACACTACTACCTACTTCCTAGTGCCAAACTCTCACACAGAAACTATTATCCACCTCCCAGTGCCCAACATTTCCACCCAACACACAGACACTAGTACCCACCTCCCAGTGCCCAACATTTCCAGACACTAGTACCTACTTCCCAGTGCCAGACACTCACACAAACAATTATCCACCTCCCAGTGCCAGACATTTCCACCCAACACAGACACTAGTACCCATCTCCCAGTGCCCGACACACAGACACTAGTACCCACCTCCCAGTGCCCGACACATAGACACTAGTATCCACGCACAGACACTAATACCCACCTCCCAGTGCCCAACATTTGCACAGACAGTACCTACTTCCCAGTGCCAGATACTCACACAGAAACTATTATCCACCTCCCAGTGCCAGACATTTCCACAGACACTAGTACCCACCTCCCAGTGCCCGACACTCACAAACGCCCCACCCCCACCCCGTGGCAGACACACATACACTAGTAGCCACCTCCCAGTGCCCAACATTTCCAAAGACACTAATACCCACCTCGCAGTGCCCGACTGACACTAGTACCCACCTCCCAGTGCCCGACACACAGACACTAGTACCCACACACAGACACTTGGACCCACCTCCCAGCGACCGACACACAGACACTAGTACCCACCTCCTAGTGCCAGACATTTCCACAGACACTAGGACCCACCTCCCAGTGCCCGACACTCACAGACGCCCCACCTCCATCCCGTGGCAGACCCACAGACACTAGTACCCACCTCGCAGTGCTTGACTGACACTAGTACCCACCTCGCAGTGCCCGACACACAGACACTAGTACCCACCACCCAGTGCCCGACAGTCACACAGACACTAGTACCCACCTGCCTGACAGACACTTGTACCCACATCCCAGTGCCCGACACACAGACACTAGTACCCACCTCCAATGCCTGACACACAGACACTAGTACCCACACACAGACACTTGGACCCACCTCCCAGCGACCGACACACAGACACTAGTACCCACCTCCCAGTGCCCGACACACAGACACTAGTACCCACCTCCCAGTGCCCGACAGTCACACAGAAACTAGTACCCACCTGCCTGAAAGACACTTGTACCCATATCCAAGTGCCCGACACAGACTCTAGTACCCACCTTCCAAGGCCCGACACACAGACACTAGTACCCACCTCCCAGTGCCTGACACACAGACACTAGTACCCACCTCCCAGTGCCTGACACACAGACACTAGTACCCACCTCCCAGTGCCAGACATACAGACACTTGTGCCCACCTCCCAGCGCCCGACAGTCACAGACACTAGTACCCACCTGCCTGAGAGACACTTGTACCCACCTCCCAGTGCCCGACACACAGACACTAGTACCCACCTCCCAGTGCCCGACACACAGACACTAGTACCCACCTCCCAGTGCCTGACACACAGACACTAGTACCCACCTCCCAGTGCCCGACACACAGACACTAGTACCCACCTCCCAGTGCCCGACACACAGACACTAGTACCCACCTCCCAGTGCCCGACACACAGACACTAGTACCCACCTCCCAGTGCCTGACACACAGATACTAGTACCCACACACAGACACTTGTACCCACCTCCCAGTGCCTGACAGACACTAGTACCCACATCCCAGCGCACGACAGACACTTGTACCCACATCCCAGTGCCCGACACACAGATACTAGTACCCACCACCCAGACTCTCCGACTCACCTTGAAGTCTGTATTATTGATGTATTCGAACACTAGCGCTGGAGTCTTGGACTGTGGGAATGAAATGAATGTGACATTTACATTAAGCACAGACAAGGTGCAGGTAAATCTTTTCTACACTTCTGGTTGTCACATCTCTTCTTCCTTACCAAGCAGTTTAGTAGCGGAAGGCTGCCCCCACCTCTCACAGACCTATTCTACCATTTCTCCATTATCTTACCTGACACTGTACAGACGGCCGCTCAGTACATACCACAAATGTCCACGTTTCTGCCCACAGCCCAGACACATAGGAGGTGGTTAGGGGATGGAGTACTGACAGCCCTCTCTGATGTACGTTATAGACATAGTTGCATAGTTCCATATACTGCTGGGTGCTCAATCAAATCATCATACCGGAGTGAGAGGATTAACGCCCCTTGACTACCGTCTAAAGAAACCGCTATACGAGGACCACAACAGTTTTAACTTATTCCGTCTGGTCATCAGAAGCAGAACATTCCAGACCTCGACGATAAGCTAAGTCTAAACGTCCCTCTTCATTTCTCTCACCTTCACTACTTGAATCGGTAGCGCCATCTAGTCCACAAAACCACAGATCTATCTATTGCTTATTCCCTTTGGGATAGGGCTACCAGTGGACTTTGTAGGCAGCAACCGTTATACTAGAAGCGCCCCGAGGGACTTCTTCACACCGTTCTTTTGTGCCCCTCATTAGTACTTGCTCTGTCTATATAAGGGGAGCTCTCCACTACCCTGCTAAATCCACCCCATGGTGTATGAGCCAATGGTCTACCCCGAGCACTGGTCACTCATACCAGGAGAGCATAATGTCCGCCAGCCTGACCACTGAGGTCAGACCTACACAACTTACCACAGGGTCCTTAATAGTGTCCAGGAGCCGGATGATGTTTGTGCCGCCACGCAGGTTCTCTAAGATCTTCACCTCCCGCTTTATCTTCTTCTTCTTCACTGGCTACAAAAACATCAGATATTAAGCATTTCATTCTTTTGAGGAGACTCTGGGAGAGGTTGTCGAAAGAGCTTGGGAGGGGGCAGAAGGTGCGGGCGTCTGGGAAGGGGGCAGAAGGTGCGGGCGCCTGGGAAGGGGGCAGAAGGTGCGGGCGCCTGGGAAGGGGGCAGAAGGTGCGGAGCCTGGGAAGAGGGCAGAAGGTGCGGAGCCTGGGAAGGGGGCAGAAGGTGCGGCGCCTGGGAAGCAGGCAGAGCAAGAGCTGAGGAGGGGGCAGAAGATGTGGCGCCAGGGAGGAGGCAGAAGATGTGGCGCCAGGGAGGGGGAAGAAGACGCGTCGGCAGGGAGGGGGCAGAAGAAGCGGCTCCGGGGAGGGGGCAGAGAAGACAGAGCTGGGGAGCGGGCAGAAGGTGCGGCGCCTGGGAAGCGGGCAGAAGACACATCGCCAGGGAGGGGGCAGAAGACGCGGCGCTGGGGAGGGGGCAGAAAGGTGTAGCAGTGGAGAGGGGGCAGAGAAGACAGAGCTGGGGAGGGGGCAGAAGATGTAGCGCCAGGGAGGGGGAAGAAGACGCGTCGGCAGGAAGGGGGCAGAAGAAGCGGCTCCGGATAGGAGAAGACAGAGCTGGGGAGGGGACAGAAGGAGCAGCACCGAGCATGGGAGCAGAAGACGCGTGGCTTTGGCTGCAGAAAACGCGGCACTGGACAGGGGTAGAGGATGGGGAGCTGGTCACCTTAAGGATCTTAACCACGACTCTCTCATTGTTAGTGATGTTTATAGCTTCAAACACCTCGCTGTATTTACCACGTCCCAGCTTCCTCACCAGCTGATAGTCCTCCTGGTTCCTGTGAAGAAGACAGATCAACAGTCAGCCCAAACCATGTCTTCAGGGGTGACTAAAGGATTCCAGGCACCCTATACCGCATCCTGTGATGTCATCAGTGGAAACAAGTATATTAGCCTGGGTAGGGACTGATAGTTTATCTAGTTTGGCACAGTAATTGGCCTACATGAGATGTAACGCGGAGGTGCTCAGTACTCAGTGCAGGCAGAAGCTGGGGGGGGCGCACAGGGTTTCTTACACTCTTGATGACAGGATGACTCGAAACGGAGGCAATTCAGTAGTAACTGGGAAGGGATAGCTCATTCCTCAGCAGTAGCAGGGAAGGGATAGCTCATTCCTCAGCAGTAGCAGGGAAGGGATAGCTCATTCCTCAGTAGTAGCAGGGAAGGGATAGCTCATTCCTCAGTAGTAGCAGGGAAGGGATAGCTCATTCCTCAGCAGTAGCAGGGAAGGCATAGCTCCTTCCTCAGCAGTAGCAGGGAAGGCATAGCTCATTCCTCAGTAGTAGCAGGGAAGGCATAGCTCATTCCTCAGTAGTAGCAGGGAAGGGATAGCTCATTCCTCAGTAGTAGCAGGGAAGGGATAGCTCATTCCTTTGTAGTAGCAGGGAAGGGATAGCTCATTCCTCAGCAGTAGCAGGGAAGGGATAGCTCATTCCTCAGTAGTAGCAGGGAAGGGATAGCTCATTCCTCAGCAGTAGCAGGGAAGGGATAGCTCATTCCTCAGCAGTAGCAGGGAAGGGATAGCTCATTCCTCAGCAGTAGCAGGGAAGGGATAGCTCATTCCTCAGTAGTAGCAGGGAAGGGATAGCTCATTCCTCAGTAGTAGCAGGGAAGGGATAGCTCATTCCTCAGCAGTAGCAGGGAAGGCATAACTCATTCCTCAGTAGTAGCAGGGAAGGGATAGCTCATTCCTCAGCAGTAGCAGGGAAGGCATAGCTCATTCCTCAGTAGTAGCAGGGAAGGCATAGCTCATTCCTCAGTAGTAGCAGGGAAGGGATAGCTCATTCCTCAGTAGTAGCAGGGAAGGGATAGCTCATTCCTTTGTAGTAGCAGGGAAGGGATAGCTCATTCCTCAGCAGTAGCAGGGAAGGCATAACTCATTCCTCAGTAGTAGCAGGGAAGGGATAGCTCATTCCTCAGCAGTAGCAGGGAAGGCATAGCTCATTCCTCAGTAGTAGCAGGGAAGGCATAGCTCATTCCTCAGTAGTAGCAGGGAAGGGATAGCTCATTCCTCAGTAGTAGCAGGGAAGGGATAGCTCATTCCTTTGTAGTAGCAGGGAAGGGATAGCTCATTCCTCAGCAGTAGCAGGGAAGGGATAGCTCATTCCTCAGTAGTAGCAGGGAAGGGATAGCTCATCCCTCAGTAGTAGCAGGGAAGGGATAGCTCATTCCTCAGTAGTAGCAGGGAAGGGATAGCTCATTCCTTTGTAGTAGCAGGGAAGGGATAGCTCATTCCTCAGTAGTAGCAGGGAAGGGATAGCTCATCCCTCAGTAGTAGCAGGGAAGGGATAGCTCATCCCTCAGTAGTAGCAGGGATGGGATAGCTCATCCCTCAGTAGTAGCAGGGAAGGGATAGCTCATTCCTCAGTAGTAGCAGGGAAGGGATAGCTCATCCCTCAGTAGTAGCAGGGAAGGGATAGCTCATCCCTCAGTAGTAGCAGGGAAGGGATAGCTCATCCCTCAGTAGTAGCAGGGAAGGGATAGCTCATGGCTCACTCTGTCTGGGTACTGATACGCTCCCCTTCCCTCCCTATCTGGAAACACATACACTCCTCTCCCCTCTAACTCTCGGTACACATACATTCCCCCCTCCCATCTCTCACTGGGTACACATACCCTTCCCTCCCCCTCCCCTCTCTATATGGGTACACATACATCCCCCTCCACACTCTCTCTGGGTACACATACACCGCCCTACCCTCTCTCTATGGCTACACATACACCCCCCGCCACACTCTCTCTGGGTACACATACACCCCCCTCCACACTCTCTCTGGGTACACATACACCCCCCTCCACAAGCTCGCTCTCTCTGGGTACACGTGCACCCCCCCTCCTCTCTCTGGGTACACGTACACCCCACCCCCCTCCTTTCTCTGGGTACAACTATACCCCCCCCTTCCCTCTCTCTTGGTACACATACACCCCCCTCCCCTCTCTCTGGGTACACATACACCCCCCTCTAAACTCTCTCTCTGGGTACACATAACCCCCTCCTCTCTCTCTCTCTGGGTACACAAACACCCTCTCTCCTCTCTCTCTGGGTACACACACCTCCCTTCTCCTCTCTCTCTTTCTGGGTACACATACACCCCCCTCCACACTCTCTCTGGGTACACATACACCCCCCTCCACACACTCTCTGGGTACACATACACCCCCCTCCACACACTCTCTGAGTACACATACACCCCCCTCCACACACTCTCTGGGTACACATACACCGCCCTCCACACGCTCTCTCTCTCTCTCTGGGTACACGTACACCCTCCCCTCTCCCTTTCTCTCTGGGTACACGTACACCCCCCCACCTCCTCTCTCTGGGTACACGTACACCCCCCCACCTCCTCTCTCTGGGTACACGAACACCGCCCCTCCCCTCTTCTCTCTTGGTACACATACACCCCCACTCCCCTCTTCTCTCTTGGTACACATACACCCCCACTCCCCTCTCCCTGGGTACACATACACCCCCACTCCCCTCTCCCTGGGTACACATACACCCCCACTCCCCTCTCCCTGGGTACACATACACCCCCACTCACCTCTCCCTGGGTACACATACATCCCCACTCCCCTCTCTCTGGGTACACATACACACTCACTCCCCTCTCTCTGGGTACACATACACCCCCCCCCCCCCCTATTTCCTCTCTCTGGGTACACAAACACCCTCTCTTCTCTCTCTCTAGGTGCACACACCTCCCTTCTCCTCTCGCTCTCTTTCTGGGTACACATACACCCCCGCTCCCCTCTCTCTCTTTGGTTACACATAGACCTCCCCCCTCTCTCTCTGGGTACACATTACCCCCCCCCACCTCCCCTGTCCTTCAGGGTATGCACACACACCCCTCCCCTCTCTCTCCCCCCGAGTACGCATACACCCCCCTCCCTCTTCTGGGTACACATACACCCCCCTCCCCTCTCTCTCTCTCCCTGGGTACACATAGACCCCACTCCTCCCTCTTTGGGTACACACACACCCTCCCCTCTTTCTGGGTACACACACACACACACACACACACACACTCCCTACCCTACTTTCTGGTTACACATACACCCCCTCCCCTCTCTCTGGGTACACATACACCCCCTCCCCTCTCTCTGGGTACACATACACCCCCTCCCCTCTCTCTGGGTACACATACTCCACCTCTCCTCTCTCTGGGTACACATACACTCCCTCCCCTCTATCTGGTTACACATACACCCCCTTCCCTCCCTCTCTCTGGGTACACATACACCCCCTTCCCTCCCTCTCTCTGGGTACACATACACCCCCTTCCCTCTTTCTGGTTACACATACAACCCCTCCCCCCCCTCTTTCTGGTTACACATACACCCCCTTCCCTCCCTCCCTCTCTCTGGGTACACATACACCACCCTCCCCTCCCTCTCTCTGGGTACACATACACCACCCTCCCCTCCCTCTCTCTGGGTACACATACACCACCCTCCCCTCCCTCTCTCTGTGTACACATACACCACCCTCCCGTCCCTCTCTCTGGGTACACATACACCACCCTCCCCCCTCTCTTTCTCTCTGGGTGCACATACACCACCCTCCCCTTACTCTCTCTGTGTACATATAAGCCCCCCTCTCCCCAGGTACACCTACACCCCCTCCCCCCTCTCTCTGCGTATACATACACCCCCCTCACCCCTCTCGCTGGGTACACATACACCCCCCTCCCCTCTCTATGGATACACATACACCACCCTCCCCTCTCTATGGGTACACATACAACCGTCTTCCCCTCTCTATGGGTACACATACACCCCACTCCCCTCTCTCTCTAGGTACACCCCCCCCTCCCCTCTCTATGGGTACACCCCTCCCCTCTCTATGGGTACACACACACACCCCTCTCTGGGTACACATACACCCCTGCCCCTCTCTGGGTACACATACACCCCCTTCCCTCTTTCTCTGGGTACAAATACACCCCCCCCCCCCTTCCCTCTCTCTTGGTACACATACACCCCCCTCCCCTCTCTCTGGGTACACATACACCCCCTCCCCTCTCTCTGGGTACACATACTCCCCCTCCCCTCTCTCTGGGTACACCCCCTCCTCTCTCTCTGGGTACACATACACTCCCTCCCCTCTCTCTGGTTACACATACACCCCCCTCCCCTCTCTCTGGTTACACATACACCCCTTCCCTCCCTCTCTCTGGGTACACATACACCCCCTTCCCTCTTTCTGGTTACACATACAACCCCCCCCCCCCCTCTTATTGGTTACACATACACCCCCTTCCCTCCCTCCCTCTCTCTGGGTACACATACACCACCCTCCCCTCCCTCTCTCTGATTACACATACACCACCCTCCCCTCCCTCTCTCTCTGGTTACACATACACCACCCTCCCCTCCCTCTCTCTGGTTACACATACACCACCCTCCCCTCCCTCTCTCTGGTTACACATACACCACCCTCCCCTCCCTCTCAGTACACATACACCACCCTCCCCTCTCTCTCTCTCTGGGTACACATACACCACCCTCCCCTCTCTCTGGGTACACATACACCACCCTCCCCTCCCTCTCTCTGGGTACACATACACCACCCTCCCCTCCCTCTCTCTGGGTACACATACACCACCCTCCCCTCCCTCTCTCTGGGTACACACACCACCCTCCCCTCCCTCTCTCTGGGTACACACACACCACCCTCCCCTCTCTCTCTCTCTGGGTGCACATACACCACCCTCCCCTTACTCTCTCTGTGTACAAATAAGCCCCCCTCTCACCAGGTACACCTACACCTCCTCACCCCTCTCTCTGCGTATACATACACCCCCCTCACCCCTCTATCTGGGTACACATACACCCCCCTGCCCCCTCTCTATGGGTACACATACACCACCCTCCCCTCTCTATGGGTACACATACAACCCCCTTCCCCTCTCTATGGGTACACATACACCCCCCTCCCCTCTCTCTCTCTAGGTACACCCCCCTCCCCTCTCTATGGGTACACCCCTCCCCTCTCTATGGGTACACACACACACACACACACACACACACACACACACACACACACACACCTCTCTGGGTACACATACACCCCTACCCCTCTCTGAGTACACATACACCCCCTTCCCTCTTTCTCTCTAGGTACACATACCCCCCCCCCCCCCCTCCCATATCTCTCTGGGTACACATACACCCCCCCTCCCATCTCTCTCTGGGTACACATACACCCCACCTCCCATCTCTCTCTGGGTACACATACATTCCCCTCCTATCTCTCTATGGGTACACATACACCCCCCCCCCCTCCTCCATCTATGGGTACACATACATCCCCCCCCCTCCTCCATCTATGGGTACACATACAACCCCCCCCCCCCATCTCTCTATAGGTACACATACACCCCCCCCATCTCTCTATGGGTACACATACACACCCCTCCCCTCCCTCTGGGAACACACACACACAACCTCCCCCTGGGAACACACACACACACACACACACACACACACACCTCCATTCGGGAACACCCCCCCCCCCCCCCTCTCTGGGAACACCCCCCCCCTCCCTCTCTGGGAACACCCCCCCCCCCCTCCCTCTGGGAACACACACCCCCTCCCCTCCCTTTCTGGTAACACCCCCCCTCCCCCTCTCTCTGGGAACACCCCCCCCCCCTCCCTCTCTCTCTGGGAACACCCCCTCCCCTCCCTCTCTCTCTGGGAACCCCCCCCTCCCCTCCCTCCCTCTCCGGGAACACACACCCCCTCCTCTCCCTCATTCTCTGGGAGCACACACACCCCCTCCCCTCCCTCCCTGAGAACACACACACCCCCTCCCCTCTGGGTACACATACACACCCTCCCCTCCCTCTCTCTGGTTACACATACACCACCCTCCCCTCCCTCTCAGTACACATACACCACCCTCCCCTCTCTCTCTCTGGGTACACATACACCACCCTCCCCTCCCTCTCTCTGGGTACACATACACCACCCTCCCCTCCCTCTCTCTGGGTACACATACACCACCCTTCCCTCCCTCTCTCTGGGTACACATACACCACCCTCCCCTCCCTCTCTCTGGGTACACATACACCACCCTCCCCTCCCTCTCTCTGGGTACACATACACCACCCTCCCCTCCCTCTCTCTGGGTACACATACACCACCCTCCCCTCCCTCTCTCTGGGTACACACACACCACCCTCCCCTCTCTCTCTCTCTCTCTCTGGGTGCACATACACCACCCTCCCCTTACTCTCTCTGTGTACAAATAAGCCCCCCTCTCACCAGGTACACCTACACCTCCTCACCCCTCTCTCTGCGTATACATACACCCCCCTCACCCCTCTCTCTGGGTACACATACACCCCCCTCCCCTCTCTATGGGTACACATACACCACCCTCCCCTCTCTATGGGTACACATACACCACCCTCCCCTCTCTATGGGTACACATACAACCCCCTTCCCCTCTCTATGGGTACACATACATCCCCCTCCCCTCTCTCTCTAGGTACACCCCCATCCCCTCTCTATGGGTACACCCCTCCCCTCTCTATGGGTACACACACACACACACACACACACACACACACACACACACACACACACACACACACACCTCTCTGGGTACACATACACCCCTACCCCTCTCTGGGTACACATACACCCCCTTCCCTCTTTCTCTCTAGGTACACATACCCCCCCCCCCCTCCCATGTCTCTCTGGGTACACATACACCCCCCCTCCCATCTCTCTCTGGGTACACATACACCCCACCTCCCATCTCTCTCTGGGTACACATACATTCCCCTCCTATCTCTCTATGGGTACACATACACCCCCCCCCCCTCTCCTCCATCTATGGGTACACATACATCCCCCCCCTCCACCATCTATGGGTACACATACAAACCCCCCCCCCCCATCTCTCTATAGGTACACATACACCCCCCCATCTCTCTATGGGTACACACACACCCCTCCCCTCCCTCTGGGAACACACACACACAACCTCCCCCTGGGAACACACACACACACCTCCATTCGGGAACACCCCCCCCCCCTCTCTCTGGGAACACCCCCCCCTCCCTCCCTCTGGGAACACCCCCCCCCTCCCTCCCTTTCTGGTAACACCCCCCCTCCCCCTCTCTCTCTGGGAACACCCCCCCTCCCCTCCCTCTCTCTCTGGGAACACCCCCTCCACTCCCTCTCTCTCTGGGAACACCCCCTCCCCTCCCTCTCTGGGAACACCCCCCCCCCCCTCCCTCTCTGTGAACAACCCCCCACCCCCTCCCCTCCCCTCCCTCTCCGGGAACACACACCCCCTCCTCTCCCTCATTCTCTGGGAGCACACACCCCCCCTCCACTCCCTCCCTGAGAACACACACACCCCCTCCCCTCTGGGTACACATACACCCCCCCTCTCTCTCTGGGTACACATACACCCCCCCCCCCCTCCCTCCCTCTCTCTTTGGGTACACATAGACCCCCCCCCCCTTTATCTCTAGGTACACAAACACTCCCGCCCCTGTCTCTCTGTGTACACGTACACCCCCCCCCCCCTCCTCTCTCTCTGGGTACCACATACACCCCCTTTCCTCTTTCTCTCTAGGTACACATACAGCCCCCCTTCCCCTCTCTCTGGGTACACATACACCCCCCCTTCCCTTGTCTCTGGGTACACATACACCCCCCCTCTCTATGGGTACACATACATCCCCTCTCTCTATTTGGGTACAAATACGCCCCCTCTCTCTCTCTCTGGATACACATACACCACCCTCCCCTCTCTCTCTCTCTCTGGGTACACATACACCACCCTCCCCTCTCTCTCTAGGTACACATACACCACCCTCCCCTCTCTCTCTCTCTGGGTACACATACACCACCCTCCCCTCTCTCTCTCTGGGTACACATACACCACCCTCCCCTCTCTCTGGGTACACATACACCACCCTCCTCTCTCTCTCTCTGGGTACACATACACCCCCCTCCCCTCTCTCTGGGTACACATACACCCCCCTCCCCTCTCTCTGGATACACATACACCACCTTCCCCTCTCTCTCTCTGGGTACACATACACCACCTTCCCCTCTCTCTCTCTCTCTGGGTACACATAAACCTCCCTCTCCCTCTGGGTACACATACACCCCCTCCCCTCTCTGGGTACACATACACCCCCCTCCCCTCTCTCTGGGAACACATACACCCCCCTCCCCTCTCTCTGGGAACACATACACCCCCCTCCCCTCTCTCTGGGTACACATACACCCCCCTCCCTCTCTCTCCGGGAACACACACCCCCTCGACTCCCTCTCTGCTGGAAACACACACACACACACCCCCTCCCTGAGAACACCCCCCCCCCCCCTCCCCTCTGGGTACACATACACCCCCCCTCTCTCTCTCTGGGTACACATACACACCCCCCCCTCTCTCTTTGGGTACACATAGAACCCCCCACTTTATCTCTAGGTACACAAACACCCCCTCCCCTGTCTCTCTGTGTACACAAACACCCCCCCTCCCTCTCTCTGGGTACACATACACCCCCTCCCTCTCTGGGTACACATACACCCCCTCCCTCTCTCTCTAGGTACACATACAGCCCCCCCCTTCCCCTCTCTCTGGGTACACATACACCCCCCCCCCCCTTGTCTCTGGGTACACATACATCCCCCCCCCCCCCCCGCGGGCACATATACCCCCCCCCCTCTCTATGGGTACACATACATCCCCTCTCTCTATTTGGGTACAAATACGCCCCCCCTCTCTCTCTCTCTCTGGATACACATACACCACCCTCCCCTCTCTCTCTCTGGGTACACATACACCACCCTCCCCTCTCTCTCTCTCTGGGTACACATACACCACCCTCCCCTCTCTCTCTTTGGGTACAGATACACCACCCTCCCCTCTCTCTCTGGGTACACATACACCACCCTCCCCTCTCTCTCTGGGTACACATACACACCCCTCCCCCTCTGGGTACACATATACACCCCTCCCCTCTCTCTCTGGGTACACATACACCTCCACCCCCCCTTTGGATACACATACACCCCCTCCCCTCTCTCTCTCTCTAGGTACGCATACACACACACCCTCTCTGGGTACACCCCCCCTTCCCTCTCTCTCTGGGTACACATACACCCCCCCCTTCCCTCTCTCTCTGGGTACACATACACACCCCTCACCTCTCTCTCTGGGTACACATACACACCCCTCCCCTCTCTCTCTCTGGGTACACAAACAACCCCTTCCCCTTTCTTTGAGAACACCCCCCCCCCCTCTCTCTCTCTGGGAACACCCCCCCCTTTCTCTCTCTCTCTGGGAACACCCCCCCCCCCTTCTCTCTCTCTCTGGGAACACCCCCCCCCCCCCTCCTCTCTGGGAACACACACACCCTCCTCCCCTCCCTCTCTGGGAACACTCCTCCCTCTCTGGCAACACATACAACCCCCTCCAATCCCTCTCTCTCTCTCTCTGGGAACACACACACACCCTCCTCCCCTCTCTCTGGGAACACATATCCACCTCCCCTCTCTCTCTCTGGGTACACATAGCCCCCCTCCCCCTCTGAGTACACATACAATCCCCTTCTCTCTCTCTGGGAACACATACGCCCCCTCCCCTCGCTCTCTCTCCGGGTACACATACGCCCTCTCCCCTCGATCTCTCTGTGGGTACACATACGCCCTCTCCCATCTCTCTCTCTCTGGGTACACACACGCCCCCTCGCCTCTCTCTTTGGGTACACACACGTTCCCTCCCCTCTCTCTTTGGGTACACCCCCCCCTCCCCTCTCTCTCTGGGTACACACACGCCCCCTCCCCTCTCTCTCTGGGTACACACACGCCCCCTCTCTCTCTGGGTACACACACGCCCCCTCCCCTCTCTCTCTGGGTACACACACGCCCCCTCCCTCTCTCTTGGTACACACACGCCCCCTCCCCTCCCTCTCTGGGTACACATACACCCCCTCCCATCCCTCTCTCTGGGTACACATACACCCCCTTCCTCTCTCTGGGTACACATACACCCCCTCCCTCTCTCTGGGAACACACACTCCCCCCTCCCCTCTCTCTGGGTACACATACGCCCCCCTCCCCTCGCTCTCTCTCTCTGGGTACACACACGCACCCTCCCCTCGCTCTCTCTCTGGGAACACATACACCCCCTCCCCTCCCTCTCTCGGTACACATACACCCCCTCCCTCTCTCGCTGGGTACACATACACCCCCTCCCTCTCTCGCTGGGTACACATACACCCCCTCCCCTCCCTCTCTCGCTGGGTACACATACACCCCTCCCTCTCACGCTGGGTACACATACACCCCTCCCTCTCACGCTGGGTACACATACACCCCCTCCCTCTCTCGCTGGGTACACATACACCCCCTCCTTCTATCTCTCTCTCTCTGGGTAAACATACACCCCCTCCTATCTCTCTCTGGGTACACATACACCTCCTCTCTCTCTCTCTGGGTACACATACACCCCCTCCTCTCTCTCTCTGGGTACACATACACCCCCTCCTTCTCTCTCTCTCTGGGTACACATACACCCCCTCCTTCTCTCTCTCTCTGGGTACACATACACCCCCTCCTCTCTCTCTTGGTACACATACACCCCCTCCCCTCCCTCTCTCGCTGGGTACACATACACCCCTCCCTTTCTCGCTGGGTACACATACACCCCCTCCTTCTATCTCTCTCTCTGGGTAAACATACACCCCCTCCTTCTATCTCTCTCTGGGTACACATACACCCCCTCCTTCTATCTCTCTCTGGGTACACATACACCCCCTCCTCTCTCTCTCTCTGGGTACACATACACCCCCTCCTCTCTCTGGGTACACATACACCCCCCTCCTCTCTCTCTCTCTGGGTACACATACACCCCCTCCTTGTCTCTCTCTCTGGGTACACATACACCCCCTCCTTCTCTCTCTCTCTGGGTACACATACACCCCCTCCTCTCTCGCTGGGTACACATACACCCCCTCCCCTCCCTCTCTCGCTGGGTACACATACACCCCTCCCTCTCTCGCTGGGTACACATACACCCCCTCCCTCTCTCGCTGGGTACACATACACCCCCTCCCTCTCTCGCTGGGTACACATACACCCCCTCCTTCTATCTCTCTCTCTGGGTAAACATACACCCCCTCCTATCTCTCTCTGGGTACACATACACCCCCTCCTCTCTCTCTCTGGGTACACATACACCCCCTCCTCTCTCTCTCTGGGTACACATACACCCCCTCCTTCTCTCTCTCTCTCTGGGTACACATACACCCCCTCCTTCTCTCTCTCTCTGGGTACACATACACCCCCTCCTTCTCTCTCTCTCTGGGTACACATACACCCCCTCCTCTCTCTCTCTGGGTACACATACACCCCCTCCTCTCTCTCTTGGTACACATACACCCCCTCCTTCTCTCTCTGGGTACACATACAACCCCTCCTTCTCACTCTCTGGGTACACATACACCCCCTCCTTCTCTCTCCCTCTCTCTGGGTACACATACATCCCCTCCCCTCCCTCTCTCTGGGTACACATACACCCCCTCCCTCTCTCTCTCTCTGGGAACACATACACCCCCCACCCCCCTCTCTTTCCCTGGGTACACACACTCCCCCCCTCCCCGGGTACACATACACCCCCTCCCTCTCTCTGGGTACACATACACCCCCTCCTTCTCTCTCTCTCTCTCTCTCTGGGTACACATACACCCCCTCTTTCTCTCTCTCTCTGGGTACACATACACCCCCTCCTTCTCTCTCTCTCTGGGTACACATACACCCCCTCCTTCTCTCTCTCTCTCTGGGTACACATACACCCCCTCCTTCTCTCTCTGGGTACACATACACCCCCTCCCCTCCCTCTCTCTGGGTACACATACACCCCCTCCCCTCCCTCTCTCTGGGTACACATACACCCCCTCCTTCTCTCTCTCTCTCTGGGTACACATACACCCCCTCCTTCTCTCTCCCTCTCTCTGGGTACACATACATCCCCTCCCTCTCTCTGGGTACACATACACCCCCTCCTTCTCTCTCTGGGTACACATACACCCCCTCCTTCTCTCTCTGGGTACACATACACCCCCTCCCTCTCTCTGGGTACACATACACCCCCACCTTCTCTCTCTCTCTGGGTACACATACACCCCCTCCTTCTCTCTCTCTCTGGGTACACATACACCCCCTCCTTCTCTCTCTGGGTACACATACACCCCCTCCTTCTCTCTCTCTCTCTCTGGGTACACATACACCCCCTCCTTCTCTCTCTCTCTGGGTACACATACACCCCCTCCTTCTCTCTCTCTCTGGGTACACATACACCCCCTCCTTCTCTCTCTCTCTGGGTACACATACATCCCCTCCCTCTCTCTGGGTACACATACACCCCCTCCCTCTCTCTCTCGGGGTACACATACACCCCCCACCCCCCTCTCTTTCCCTGGATACACACACTCTCCCCTCCCCGGGTACACTTACACCCCCTCCCCTCCCTCTCTCTGGGTACACATACACCCCCTCCTTCTCTCTCTCTCTGGGTACACATACACCCCCTCCTTCTCTCTCTCTCTCTGGGTACACATACACCCCCTCCTTCTCTCTCTCTCTCTGGGTACACATACACCCCCTCCTTCTCTCTCTGGGTACACATACACCCCCTCCCCTCCCTCTCTCTGGGTACACATACACCCCCTCCCTCTCTCTCTCTGGGTACACATACACCCCCCACCCCCCTCTCTTTCCCTGGGTACACACACTCCCCCCTCCCCGGGTACACATACACCCCCTCCCCTCCCACTCTCGGGGTACACATACACCCCCTCCCCGGGTACACATACACCCCCTCCCCTCCCACTCTCTGGGTACACATACACCCCCTCCCCTCCCACTCTCTTGGTACACATACACCCCCTCCTTCTCTCTCCCTCTCTCTGGGTACACATACATCCCCTCCCCTCCCTCTCTCTGGGTACACATACACCCCCTCCTCCTCTCTCTGGGTACACATACACCCCCTCCTTCTCTCTCTCTCTGGGTACACATACACCCCCTCCCTCTCTCTCTCTGGGTACACATACACTCCCCACCCCCCTCTCTTTCCCTGGGTACACACACTCCCCCCTCCCCGGGTACACATACACCCCCTCCCCTCCCTCTCTCTGGGTACACATACACCCCCTCCTCTCTCTCTCTGGGTACACATACACCCCCTCCTTCTCTCTCCCTCTCTCTGGGTACACATACATCCCCTCCCCTCCCTCTCTCTGGGTACACATACACCCCCTCCCTCTCTCTCTCTCTGGGTACACATACACCCCCCACCCCCCTCTCTTTCCCTGGGTACACACACTCCCCCCTCCCCGGGTACACATACACCCCCTCCCCTCCCTCTCTCTGGGTACACATACACCCCCTCTTTCTCTCTCTCTCTGGGTACACATACACCCCCTCCTTCTCTCTCTCTCTGGGTACACATACACCCCTCCTTCTCTCTCTCTCTGGGTACACATACATCCCCTCCTTCTCTCTCTGGGTACACATACACCCCCTCCTCCTCTCTCTGGGTACACATACACCCCCTCCTCCTCTCTCTCTCTGGGTACACATACACCCCCTCCTTCTCTCTCTCTCTGGGTACACATACACCCCCTCCCCTCTCTAGGTACACATACACCCCCCACCCCCCTCTCTTTCCCTGGGTACAACACTCCCCCCTCCCCTCCCTCTCTCTGGGTACACATACACCCCCTCCTTCTCTCTTTCTCTGGGTACACATACACCCCCCCTCTCTCTCTCTCTGGGTACACATACACCCCCTCCTTCTCTCTCTCTCTCTGGGTACACATACACCCCCTCCTTCTCTCTCTCTCTGGGTACACATACACCCCCTCCTTCTCTCTCTCTCTCTGGGTACACATACACCCCCTCCTTCTCTCTCTCTCTGGGTACACATACACCCCCTCCTTCTCTCTCTCTCTCTGGGTACACATACACCCCCTCCCCTCCCTCTCTCTGGGTACACATACACCCCCTCCCCTCCCTCTGGGTACACATACACCCCCTCCCCTCCCTCTGGGTACACATACACCCCCTCCCTCTCTCTGGGTACACATACACCCCCTCCTCCTCTCTCTGGGTACACATACACCCCCTCCTCCTCTCTCTCTCTGGGTACACACCCCTCCTTCTCTCTCTCTCTGGGTACACATACACCCCCTCCCCTCTCTAGGTACACATACACCCCCCACCCCCCTCTCTTTCCCTGGGTACAACACTCCCCCCTCCCCTCCCTCTCTCTGGGTACACATACACCCCCTCCTTCTCTCTCTT
This sequence comes from Pseudophryne corroboree, assembly GCF_028390025.1. NCBI lineage: Eukaryota > Metazoa > Chordata > Amphibia > Anura > Myobatrachidae > Pseudophryne > Pseudophryne corroboree. The sequence continues at coordinate 337,820,622 of NC_086454.1, forward strand.
TCTCTGGGTACACATACACCCCCCCCCTCTCTCTGGGTACACATACACCCCCTCCTTCTCTCTCTCTCTGGGTACACATACACCCCCTCCTTCTCTCTCTCTCTGGGTACACATACACCCCCTCCTTCTCTCTCTCTCTGGGTACACATACACCCCCTCCTTCTCTCTCTCTCTCTGGGTACACATACACCCCCTCCCCTCCCTCTCTCTGGGTACACATACACCCCCTCCCCTCCCTCTGGGTACACATACACCCCCTCCCTCTCTCTGGGTACACATACACCCCCTCCCTCCCTCTCTCTGGGTACACATACACCCCCTCCCTCTCTCTCTGGGTACACATACACCCCCTCCCCTCCCACTCTCTGGGTACACATACACCCCCTCCCCTCCCACTCTCTGGGTACACATACACCCCCTCCCCTCCCACTCTCTGGGTACACATACACCCCCTCCCCTCCCACTCTCTGGGTACACATACACCCCCTCCCCTCCCACTCTCTGGGTACACATACACCCCCTCCCTCTCTCTGGGTACACACACTCCCCCCTCCCTCTCTCTGGGTACACAAACACCCCCTCCCCTCTCTCTGGGTACACATACACCCCCCTCTTCCCCGGTTACCCCCAGTTGGGGACGTGCGCCTCGTAGTCCCAGTACTCGCGGCTCCTCAGGGTGTTGACATCGGCGTAGACCCGGGCTCTGCTCCCGGCCTGAGGGCCCGGCATGACTGAGGGAAGGCGGGAGGTCAGGCCCCGCAGCCCCGAACTAGGCAGGCGGCGGAGGGCCGCACGCAGGAGGTGGGGGGCGGCTGCACAGAGCACAGCCAGGCCGGGCCGGGATCACAGGCTTCCGGGACAGAGTGACGGGGAGGGACCGGGGGAGGCAGCGCACAGCGACACCCAGCGGCCGGGAGGAGAAAGCGCAGCACCTGTCATTGTACTACCTCCCAGCAGCGCCCCCAGCGGTGACCGGCTGCAGCATCACACACTACACCCTATACATACCCAGCAGCGCCCCCAGCGGTGACCGGCGGCAGCATCACACACTACACCCTATACACTACATACCCAGCAGCTCCCCCAGCGGTGACCGGCGGCAGCATCACCACCCACTGCCCCCATTCTCACAAACTACACCCTATACACTACATACCCAGCAGCGCCCCCAGCGGTGGCCGGCGGCAGCATCACCACCCACTGCCCCCATTCTCACACACTACACCCTATACACTACATACCCAACAGCACCCCCAGCGGTGACCGGCAGCATTTTCACCACCCAATGCCCCTAGTCTCACACACTACACCCTATACACTACATACCCAACAGCACCCCCAGTTGTGACCGGCAGCATTTTCACCACCCAATGCCCCTAGTCTCACACACTACACCCTATACAGTACATACCCTGCAGCGCCCCCAGCGGTGACTGGCGGCAGCATCACCACCCACTGCCCCCATTCTCACACACTACACCCTATACACTACATACCCAGCAGCGCCCCCAGTGGTGACCGGCGGCAGCATCACCTCCCACTGCCCCCATTCTCACACACTACACCCTATACACTACATACCCAGCAGCACCCCCAGCGGTGACCAGCAGCATTATCACCACCCAATGCCCCTAGTCTCACACACTACAGCCTATATACTACATACCCAGCAGCGCTCCCAGCGGTGGCCGGCGGCAGCATCACCACCCACTGCCCCCATTCTCACACACTACACCCTATACACTTACACTACATACCCAGCAGCACTCCCCAGCGGTGGCCGGCGGCAGCATCACCACCCACTGCCCCCATTCTCACACACTACACCCTATACACTACATACCCAGCAGCGCCCCCAGCAGTGACCGGCAGAAGCATCACCTCCCACTGCCCCCATTCTCACACACTACACCGACCGATTAAAACATTTAAAGATTAATAAATCACCAGGGCCCGATGGTATTCATCCAAGGGTTCTAATGGAGCTTCACTCTGAACTGGCAAAACCACTATCTTTGATCTTTGAGGATTCAGTTATATCAGGTATGGTTCCCAAAGACTGGCGTATAGCGGAAGTAGTGCCTATATTCAAAAAGGGAAGTAAAGCTGAACCAGGTAATTATAGACCAGTTAGTCTTACATCTATAGTGGGGAAAGTATTGGAAGGTATTCTAAGAGATAGTATTCAGAAGTTCCTTGAAACCAATAAGGTCATTAAAAGGAATCAACATGGGTTTATGAAGGACAGATCCTGTCAAACCAACTTACTTGGCTTTTATGAAACAGTAAGCGCAAACCTAGATCAGGGTAAAGACGTGGATGTAATCTTTTTAGACTTTGCCAAAGCGTTCGATACTGTACCACACATGAGACTTATATACAAGCTACAAGAATCAGGGCTAGGAAGCACAATATGCACTTGGGTCAAAAACTGGTTAGATAATAGGAAGCAGCGCGTTGTGGTTAATGGATCTTTTTCAACTTGGACTGAAGTGCTAAGTGGTGTGCCGCAAGGCTCAGTATTAGGACCGCTATTGTTCAATATTTTCATTAACGACCTAACAGAAGGTCTAGAGAGCATGGTGTCAATTTTTGCAGATGATACCAAATTGTGTAAGGCTATAAATACAGAGGAGGATGCCGAGTCTCTTCAGAACGACTTAGTTAAATTAGAAGCATGGGCAGCCAAATGGAGAATGCGCTTCAACACAGACAAGTGTAAGGTAATGCACTGTGGTAACAAGAACAAAAATTACACCTACCTACTAAATGGGGTAAAATTAGGGGATTCTGTACTGGAAAAGGACTTAGGTGTCCTCATAGATAGCAAGCTAAGAAGTAGTATCCAAAGTAGGACTGCAACAAAGAAGGCTAATAAGATATTAGCATGCATAAAACGGGGTATTGATGCTAGGGACGAGAGTATTATACTCCCGTTATATAAATCACTAGTGAGGCCACACCTTGAATACTGTGTACAGTTCTGGGCACCGTACTACAAAAAGGATATCCTGGAGCTTGAAAAGGTACAGAGGAGGGCGACCAAACTAATTAAGGGCATGGAGACGATGGAATACAAGGAAAGACTTGAAAGACTAGGCATGTTTACATTGGAAAAGCGGAGACTAAGAGGGGATATGATCAACATCTACAAATATATAAGGGGACAATACACAGAGCTTGCGCGGGACCTGTTTTTGGTTAGATCAACACAGAGGACTCGTGGACACTCGCTCAGGTTAGAGGAGAGGAGATTCCGCACAATACGGCGTAAAGGCTTTTTCACGGTAAGGACAATACGTGTTTGGAATTCCCTGCCCGAGGGAGTTGTAATGGCGGAATCTGTCAACACCTTTAAGAATGGGTTAGATAAATTCCTATTGGAAAAGGATATCCAGGGGTATGGTGCATAGTCATGCATTATAGTTACTATAAATAGGGATAAAATGCAATGGCTGACAGCAGCATCAGTCAGAAATTTTAGTCAAATCATCATGCATAGGACACCACAAATAGGTTGAACTCGATGGACAATTGTCTTTTTTCAACCTCAGATACTATGTTACTATGTTACACCCTATACACTACATACCCAGCAGCGCTCCCAGCGGTGACCGGCAGAAGCATCACCTCCCACTGCCCCATTATCACACACTTACATGGCACATACTAACTCCAGTCTACACACTGGCCCTCATTCCGAGTTGATCGCTCGCAAGGCGAATTTAGCAGAGTTGCTCACACTAAGCCACCGCCTACTGGGAGTGAATCTTAGCTTCTTAAAATTGCGAACGATGTATTCGCAATATTGCGATTACAAACTACTTAGCAGTTTCAGAGTAGCTTCAGACTTACTCGGCATCTGCGATCAGTTCAGTGCTTGTCGTTCCTGGTTTGACGTCATAAACACACCCAGCGTTCGCCCAGACACTCCTCCGTTTCTCCAGCCACTCCCGCGTTTTTTCCGGAAACGGTAGCGTTTTTATCCACACGCCCATAAAACGCCGTGTTTCCGCCCAGTAACACCCATTTCCTGTCAATCACACTACGATCGCCGGAGCGAAGAAAAAGCCGTGAGTAAAAAAACTATCTTCATAGCAAAATTACTTGGCGCAGTCGCAGTGCGAACATTGCGCATGCGTACTAAGCAGAAAAACGCTGCGATGCGAAGAAATTTACCGAGCGAACAACTCGGAATGAGGGCCACTATACATATACACTACATCACACCCTCCAACTGTACATATTATACACTATATTATACTAAACATATACTCCACATACTATACACTACATACTATATACTATACAGTACATACAATACACTTTATACTATACACTACATACTATACATATACACTACATACTATACATATACACTACATACTACATACTATACACTACATACTATACATATACACTATATTCTATACACTACATACTATACACTATACACTACATACTATACATATACACTACATACTATATACTATACACTACATACTATACATATACACTATATACTATACACTACATACTATCATACTATACATATACACTACATACTATACATATACACTACATACTATATACTATACACTACATACTATACATATACACTATATACTATACACTACATACTATACATATACACTACATACTATACATATACACTACATACTACATACTATACACTACATACTATACATATACACTATATACTATACATATACACTATATTCTATACACTACATACTATACACTATACTATACATATACACTATATTCTATACACTACATACTATAAACTACATTCTATAAATATACACTATATACTATACACTACTATACATATACACTATGGGGGTCATTCCAAGTTGATCGTAGCTGTGCTATATTTACCACAGCTACGATCAAGAACTCAGTCATGCGGGGAGACGCCCAGCACAGGGATAGTCCGCTCCGCATGTCAGTGCCGCCCCCACCCAGCAGAAGTGCAAAGGCATCACACAGCGACGATGCCTTTGCACTGCAAGAGTAGATCCTGAACCAGCACGCTACTCATCGATCCCCGGCCCGCAGTGGCTGCGTGTGACGTCATGCAGCCGCTGTGGGCCACTCCCCTCACGGTCCGGCCACACCTGCGTTGGCTGGACGGCGCCACGAAACTGTGGCCAGACGCCGCCGTTTCGACCCCTCCCGACCATCGACCGCCTCTGCCTGTGGCGCCAGCGCATGAGCAGTTCTGAGCCGATCGCTACGCTGTGAAAAACTGCAGCGTGCGATCGGATCAGAATGACCCCCTATATACTATACACTACATACTATACACTATACTATACGTATACCCTATATTCTATACACTACATACTATACACTATACTATACATATACACTATATTCTACTAGTGATGTGCACCTGAAATTTTTCGGGTTTTGTGTTTTGGTTTTGGGTTCGGTTCCGTGGCCGTGTTTTGGGTTCGGACGCGTTTTGGCAAAACCTCACCGAATTTTTTTTGTCGGATTCGGGTGTGTTTTGGATTCGGGTGTTTTTTTTCAAAAAACCCTAAAAAAACAGCTTAAATCATAGAATTTGGGGGTCGTTTTGATCCCATAGCATTATTAACCTCAATAACCATAATTTCCACTCATTTTCAGTCTATTCTGAACACCTCACACCTCACAATATTATTTTTAGTCCTAAAATTTGCACCGAGGTCGCTGGATGGCTAAGCTAAGCGACCCTAGTGGCCGACACAAACACCTGGCCCATCTAGGAGTGGCACTGCAGTGTCACGCAGGATGGCCCTTCAAAAAAATACTCCCCAAACAGCACATGACGCAAAGAAAAAAAGAGGCGCAATGAGGTAGCTGTGTGACTAAGCTAAGCGACCCTAGTGGCCGACACAAACACCTGACCCATCTAGGAGTGGCACTGCAGTATCACGCAGGGTGGCCCTTCAAAAAAATACTCCCCAAACAGCACATGACGCAAAGAAAAAAGAGGCGCAATGAGGTAGCTGTGTGACTAAGCTAAGCGACCCTAGTGGCCGACACAAACACCTGGCCCATCTAGGAGTGGCACTGCAGTGTCATGCAGGATGGCCCTTCAAAAAAATACTCCCCAAACAGCACATGACGCAAAGAAAAAAAGAGGCGCAATGAGGTAGCTGTGTGACTAAGCTAAGCGACCCTAGTGGCCGACACAAACACCTGGCCCATCTAGGAGTGGCACTGCAGTGTCACGCAGGATGGCCCTTCAAAAAAATACTCCCCAAACAGCGCATGACGCAAAGAAAAATGAAAGAAAAAAGAGGTGCAAGATGGAATTGTCCTTGGGCCCTCCCACCCACCCTTATGTTGTAAAAACAGGACATGCACACTTTAACGAACCCATCATTTCAGCGACAGGGTCTGCCACACGACTGTGACTGAAATGACTGGTTGGTTTGGGTCCCCACCAAAAAAGAAGCAATCAATCTCTCCTTGCACAAACTGGCTCTACGGAGGCAAGATGTCCACCTCATCATCATCGTCCGATTCATCACCCCTTTCACTGTGTACATCCCCCGCCTCACAGATTATTAATTCGTCCCCACTGGAATCCACCATCTCAGGTCCCCGTGTACTTTCTGGAGGCAATTGCTACTGGTGAATGTCTCCATGGAGGAATTGATTATAATTCATTTTAATGAACATCATCTTCTCCACATTTTCTGGAAGTAACCTCGTACGCCGATTGCTGACAAGGTGAGCGGCGGCACTAAACACTCTTTCGGAGTACACACTGGAGGGAGGGCAACTTAGGTAGAATAAAGCCAGTTTGTGCAAGGGCCTCCAAATTGCCTCTTTTTCCTGCCAGTATACGTACGGACTGTCTGACGTGCCTACTTGGATGCGGTCACTCATATAATCCTCCACCATTCTTTCAATGGTGAGAGAATCATATGCAGTGACAGTAGACGACATGTCAGTAATCGTTGGCAGGTCCTTCAGTCCGGACCAGATGTCAGCATCAGCAGTCGCTCCAGACTGCCCTGCATCACCGCCAGCGGGTGGGCTCGGAATTCGTAGCCTTTTCCTCGCACCCCCAGTTGCGGGAGAATGTGAAGGAGGAGATGTTGACGGGTCGCGTTCCGCTTGACTTGACAATTTTCTCACCAGCAGGTCTTTAAACCTCTGCAGACTTGTGTCTGCCGTAAAGAGAGATCCAAGGTAGGTTTTAAATCTAGGATCGAGCACGGTGGCCAAAATGTAGTGCTCTGATTTCAACAGATTGACCACACGTGAATCCTGGTTAAGCGAATGAAGGGCTCCATCCACAAGTCCCACATGCCTAGCGGAATCGCTCTGTTTTAGCTCCTCCTTCAATGCCTCCAGCTTCTTCTGCAAAAGCCTGATGAGGGGAATGACCTGACTCAGGCTGGCAGTGTCTGAACTGACTTCACGTGTGGCAAATTCAAAAGGTTGCAGAACCTTGCACAACGTTGAAATCATTCTCCACTGCGCTTGAGACAGGTGCATTCCACCTCCTTTGCCTATATCGTGGGCAGATGTATAGGCTTGAATGGCCTTTTGCTGCTCCTCCATCCTCTGAAGCATATAGAGGGTTGAATTCCACCTCGTTACCACCTCTTGCTTCAGATGATGGCAGGGCAGGTTCAGGTGTTTTTGGTGGTGCTCCAGTCTTCTGTACGCGGTGCCTGTACGCCGAAAGTGGCCCGCAATTCTTCTGGCCACCGACAGCATCTCTTGCACGCCCCTGTCGTTTTTTAAATAAGTCTGCACCACCAAATTCAAGGTATGTGCAAAACATGGGATGTGCTGGAATTTGCCCACATGTAATGCACGCACAATATTGCTGGCGTTGTCCGATGTCACAAATCCCCAGGAGAGTCCAATTGGGGTAAGCCATTCTGCGATGATGTTCCTCAGTTCCCGTAAGAGGTTCTCAGCTGTGTGCCTCTTATGGAAAGTGGTGATACAAAGCGTAGCCTGCCTAGGAACGAGTTGGCGTTTGCGAGATGCTGCTACTGGTGCCGCCGCTGCTGTTCTTGCAGCGGGAGGCAATACATCTACCCAGTGGGCTGTCACAGTCATGTAGACCTGAGTTTGCCCTGCTCCACTTGTCCACATGTCCGTGGTTAAGTGGACATTGGGTACAACTGCATTTTTTAGGACACTGGTGAGTCTTTTTCTGACGTCCGTGTACATTCTCGGTATCGCCTGCCTAGAGAAGTGGAACCTAGATGGTATTTGGTAACGGGGGCACACTACCTCAAGCAATTGTCTAGTTCCCCGTGAACTAACGGCGGATACTGGACGCACGTCTAACACCAACATAGTTGTCAAGGCCTGAGTTATCCGCTTTGCAACAGGATGACTGCTGTGATATTTCATCTTCCTCGCAAAGGACTGTTGGACAGTCAATTGCTTACTGGAAGTAGTACAAGTGGTCTTCCGACTTCCCCTCTGGGATGAAGATATCCCAGCAGCAACAACAGCAGCGCCAGCAGCAGTAGGCGTTACACTCAAGGATGCATCGGAGGAATCCCAGGCAGGAGAGGACTCGTCAGACTTGCCAGTGACATGGCCTGCAGGACTATTGGCTTTCCTGGGTATGGAGGAAATTGACACTGAGGGAGTTGGTGGTGTGGTTTGCGCGAGCTTGGTTACAAGAGGAAGGGATTTACTGGTCAGTGGACTGCTTCCGCTGTCGCCCAAAGTTTTTGAACTTGTCACTGACTTATTATGAATGCGCTGCAGGTGACGTATAAGGGAGGATGTTCCGAGGTGGTTAACGTCCTTACCCCTACTTATTACAGCTTGACAAAGGCAAAACACGGCTTGACACCAGTTGTCCGCATTTCTGTTGAAATAATTCCACACTGAAGAGCTGATTTTTATTGTATTTTGACCAGGCATGTCAATGGCCATATTCCTCCCACGGACAACAGGTGTCTCCCCGGGTGCCTGACTTAAACAAACCACCTCACCATCAGAATCCTCCTTGTCAATTTCCTGGCCATATTCCTCCCACGGACAACAGGTGTCTCCCCGGGTGCCTGACTTAAACAAACCACCTCACCATCAGAATCCTCCTTGTCAATTTCCTCCCCAGCGCCAGCAACACCCATATCCTCATCCTGGTGTACTTCAACACTGACATCTTCAATTTGACTATCAGGAACTGGACTGCGGGTGCTCCTTCCAGCACTTGCAGGGGGCATGCAAATGGTGGAAGGCGCAAGCTCTTCCCGTCCAGTGTTGGGAAGGTCAGGCATCGCAACCGACACAATTGGACTCTCCTTTGGGATTTGGGATTTCGAAGAACGCACAGTTCTTTGCTGTGCTTTTGCTAGCTTAAGTCTTTTCTTTTTTCTAGTGAGAGGATGAGTGCTTCCATCCTCATGTGAAGCTGAACCACTAGCCATGAACATAGGCCAGGGTCTCAGCCGTTCCTTGCCACTCCGTGTCGTAAATGGCATATTGGCAAGTTTACGCTTCTCCTCAGACGCTTTTAATTTTGATTTTTGGGTCATTTTACTGATCTTTTGTGTTTTGGATTTGACATGCTCTGTACTATGACATTGGGCATCGGCCTTGGCAGACGACGTTGATGGCATTTCATCGTCTCGGCCATGACTAGTGGCAGCAGCTTGAGCACGAGGTGGAAGTGGATCTTGATTTCTCCCTATTTTTTTAACCTCCACATTTTTGTTCTCCATATTTTAATGCGCACAACTAAAAGCCACCACAGGTATACAATGTAGATGGATGGATAGTATAGTATTATATTACTTATGGAGGACGACTGACGACACAGAGGTAGGTACAGCCGTGGCCTACCGTACTGCTATATATATATCTCCTATATAATATAGAGATGAGCGGGTTCGGTTTCTCTGAATCCGAACCCGCCAGAACTTCATGTTTTTTTTCACGGGTCCGAGCGACTCGGATCTTCCCGCCTTGCTCGGTTAACCCGAGCGCGCCCGAACGTCATCATGACGCTGTCGGATTCTCGCGAGGCTCGGATTCTATCGCGAGACTCGGATTCTATATAAGGAGCCGCGCGTCGCCGCCATTTTCACACGTGCATTGAGATTGATAGGGAGAGGACGTGGCTGGCGTCCTCTCCATTTAGATTATAAGAGACTGAGAGAGATTTACTGGAGCTGACTAGGAGGAGTACTGTTACTGTAGAAGTGTAGAGACTGAGTGGAGAGAGTTTACTAGTGAGGACAGTGCAGTTTACTTTATAATCCGTTCTCTGCCTGAAAAAAGCGATACACAGCACACAGTGACTCAGTCACATACCATATCTGTGTGCACTGCTCAGGCTCAGGCCAGTGTGCTGCATCATCTATTATCTATATATAATATTATATATATCTGTCTGACTGCTCAGCTCACACAGCTTATAATTGTGGGGGAGACTGGGGAGCACTACTGCAGTGCCAGTTATAGGTTATAGCAGGAGCCAGGAGTACATAATATATTATATAGTGAGTGACCACCAGACACACAGTGCAGTTTATTTAATATATCCGTTCTCTGCCTGAAAAAAGCGATACACACAGTGACTCAGTCAGTCACATACCATATCTGTGTGCACTGCTCAGGCTCAGGCCAGTGTGCTGCATCATCTATATATATTATATATCTGTCTGACTGCTCAGCTCACACAGCTTATAATTGTGGGGGAGACTGGGGAGCACTACTGCAGTGCCAGTTATAGGTTATAGCAGGAGCCAGGAGTACATAATATTATATTAAAATTAAACAGTGCACACTTTTGCTGCAGGAGTGCCACTGCCAGTGTGACTAGTGACCAGTGACCTGACCACCAGTATATATAATATTAGTAGTATACTATCTCTTTATCAACCAGTCTATATTAGCAGCAGACACAGTACAGTGCGGTAGTTCACGGCTGTGGCTACCTCTGTGTCGGCACTCGGCAGCCCGTCCATAATTGTATATACCACCTAACCGTGGTTTTTTTTTCTTTCTTTATACATACATACTAGTTACGAGTATACTATCTCTTTATCAACCAGTCTATATATTAGCAGCAGACACAGTACAGTGCGGTAGTTCACGGCTGTGGCTACCTCTGTGTCGGCACTCGGCAGCCCGTCCATAATTGTATATACCACCTAACCGTGGTTTTTTTTTCTTTCTTTATACATACATACTAGTTACGAGTATACTATCTCTTTATCAACCAGTCTATATATTAGCAGCAGACACAGTACAGTGCGGTAGTTCACGGCTGTGGCTACCTCTGTGTCGGCACTCGGCAGCCCGTCCATAATTGTATATACCACCTAACCGTGGTTTTTTTTTCTTTCTTTATACATACATACTAGTTACGAGTATACTATCTCTTTATCAACCAGTCTATATATTAGCAGCAGACACAGTACAGTGCGGTAGTTCACGGCTGTGGCTACCTCTGTGTCGGCACTCGGCAGCCCGTCCATAATTGTATATACCACCTAACCGTGTTTTTTTTTTCTTTCTTTATACATACATACTAGTTACGAGTATACTATCTCTTTATCAACCAGTCTATATATTAGCAGCAGACACAGTACAGTGCGGTAGTTCACGGCTGTGGCTACCTCTGTGTCGGCACTCGGCAGCCCGTCCATAATTGTATATACCACCTAACCGTGGTTTTTTTTTCTTTCTTTATACATACATACTAGTTACGAGTATACTATCTCTTTATCAACCAGTCTATATATTAGCAGCAGACACAGTACAGTGCGGTAGTTCACGGCTGTGGCTACCTCTGTGTCGGCACTCGGCAGCCCGTCCATAATTGTATACTAGTATCCAATCCATCCATCTCCATTGTTTACCTGAGGTGCCTTTTAGTTGTGCCTATTAAAATATGGAGAACAAAAATGTTGAGGTTCCAAAATTAGGGAAAGATCAAGATCCACTTCCACCTCGTGCTGAAGCTGCTGCCACTAGTCATGGCCGAGACGATGAAATGCCAGCAACGTCGTCTGCCAAGGCCGATGCCCAATGTCATAGTACAGAGCATGTCAAATCCAAAACACCAAATATCAGTAAAAAAAGGACTCCAAAACCTAAAATAAAATTGTCGGAGGAGAAGCGTAAACTTGCCAATATGCCATTTACCACACGGAGTGGCAAGGAACGGCTGAGGCCCTGGCCTATGTTCATGGCTAGTGGTTCAGCTTCACATGAGGATGGAAGCACTCAGCCTCTCGCTAGAAAAATGAAAAGACTCAAGCTGGCAAAAGCAGCACAGCAAAGAACTGTGCATTCTTCGAAATCCCAAATCCACAAGGAGAGTCCAATTGTGTCGGTTGCGATGCCTGACCTTCCCAACACTGGACGTGAAGAGCATGCGCCTTCCACCATTTGCACGCCCCCTGCAAGTGCTGGAAGGAGCACCCGCAGTCCAGTTCCTGATAGTCAGATTGAAGATGTCAGTGTTGAAGTACACCAGGATGAGGAGGATATGGGTGTTGCTGGCGCTGGGGAGGAAATTGACCAGGAGGATTCTGATGGTGAGGTGGTTTGTTTAAGTCAGGCACCCGGGGAGACACCTGTTGTCCGTGGGAGGAATATGGCCGTTGACATGCCAGGTGAAAATACCAAAAAAATCAGCTCTTCGGTGTGGAGGTATTTCACCAGAAATGCGGACAACAGGTGTCAAGCCGTGTGTTCCCTTTGTCAAGCTGTAATAAGTAGGGGTAAGGACGTTAACCACCTCGGAACATCCTCCCTTATACGTCACCTGCAGCGCATTCATAATAAGTCAGTGACAAGTTCAAAAACTTTGGGTGACAGCGGAAGCAGTCCACTGACCAGTAAATCCCTTCCTCTTGTAACCAAGCTCACGCAAACCACCCCACCAACTCCCTCAGTGTCAATTTCCTCCTTCCCCAGGAATGCCAATAGTCCTGCAGGCCATGTCACTGGCAATTCTGACGAGTCCTCTCCTGCCTGGGATTCCTCCGATGCATCCTTGCGTGTAACGCCTACTGCTGCTGGCGCTGCTGTTGTTGCCGCTGGGAGTCGATGGTCATCCCAGAGGGGAAGTCGTAAGCCCACTTGTACTACTTCCAGTAAGCAATTGACTGTTCAACAGTCCTTTGCGAGGAAGATGAAATATCACAGCAGTCATCCTACTGCAAAGCGGATAACTGAGTCCTTGACAACTATGTTGGTGTTAGACGTGCGTCCGGTATCCGCCGTTAGTTCACAGGGAACTAGACAATTTATTGAGGCAGTGTGCCCCCGTTACCAAATACCATCTAGGTTCCACTTCTCTAGGCAGGTGATACCGAGAATGTACACGGACGTCAGAAAAAGACTCACCAGTGTCCTAAAAAATGCAGTTGTACCCAATGTCCACTTAACCACGGACATGTGGACAAGTGGAGCAGGGCAGGGTCAGGACTATATGACTGTGACAGCCCACTGGGTAGATGTATGGACTCCCGCCGCAAGAACAGCAGCGGCGGCACCAGTAGCAGCATCTCGCAAACGCCAACTCTTTCCTAGGCAGGCTACGCTTTGTATCACCGCTTTCCAGAATACGCACACAGCTGAAAACCTCTTACGGCAACTGAGGAAGATCATCGCGGAATGGCTTACCCCAATTGGACTCTCCTGTGGATTTGTGGCATCGGACAACGCCAGCAATATTGTGTGTGCATTAAATATGGGCAAATTCCAGCACGTCCCATGTTTTGCACATACCTTGAATTTGGTGGTGCAGAATTTTTTAAAAAACGACAGGGGCGTGCAAGAGATGCTGTCGGTGGCCAGAAAAATTGCGGGACACTTTTGGCGTACAGGCACCGCGTACAGAAGACTGGAGCACCACCAAAAACTACTGAACCTGCCCTGCCATCATCTGAAGCAAGAAGTGGTAACGAGGTGGAATTCAACCCTCTATATGCTTCAGAGGTTGGAGGAGCAGCAAAAGGCCATTCAAGCCTATACAATTGAGCACGATATAGGAGGTGGAATGCACCTGTCTCAAGTGCAGTGGAGAATGATTTCAACGTTGTGCAAGGTTCTGATGCCCTTTGAACTTGCCACACGTGAAGTCAGTTCAGACACTGCCAGCCTGAGTCAGGTCATTCCCCTCATCAGGCTTTTGCAGAAGAAGCTGGAGGCATTGAAGAAGGAGCTAAAAGGGAGCGATTCCGCTAGGCATGTGGGACTTGTGGATGCAGCCCTTAATTCGCTTAACAAGGATTCACGGGTGGTCAATCTGTTGAAATCAGAGCACTACATTTTGGCCACCGTGCTCGATCCTAGATTTAAAGCCTACCTTGGATCTCTCTTTCCGGCAGACACAGGTCTGCTGGGGTTGAAAGACCTGCTGGTGACAAAATTGTCAAGTCAAGCGGAACGCGACCTGTCAACATCTCCTCCTTCACATTCTCCCGCAACTGGGGGTGCGAGGAAAAGGCTCAGAATTCCGAGCCCACCCGCTGGCGGTGATGCAGGGCAGTCTGGAGCGACTGCTGATGCTGACATCTGGTCCGGACTGAAGGACCTGACAACGATTACGGACATGTCGTCTACTGTCACTGCATATGATTCTCTCAACATTGATAGAATGGTGGAGGATTATATGAGTGACCGCATCCAAGTAGGCACGTCACACAGTCCGTACTTATACTGGCAGGAAAAAGAGGCAATTTGGAGGCCCTTGCACAAACTGGCTTTATTCTACCTAAGTTGCCCTCCCACAAGTGTGTACTCCGAAAGAGTGTTTAGTGCCGCCGCTCACCTTGTCAGCAATCGGCGTACGAGGTTACATCCAGAAAATGTGGAGAAGATGATGTTCATTAAAATGAATTATAATCAATTCCTCCGCGGAGACATTGACCAGCAGCAATTGCCTCCACAAAGTACACAGGGAGCTGAGATGGTGGATTCCAGTGGGGACGAATTGATAATCTGTGAGGAGGGGGATGTACACGGTGATATATCGGAGGGTGAAGATGAGGTGGACATCTTGCCTCTGTAGAGCCAGTTTGTGCAAGGAGAGATTAATTGCTTCTTTTTTGGGGGGGGTCCAAACCAACCCGTCATATCAGTCACAGTCGTGTGGCAGACCCTGTCACTGAAATGATGGGTTGGTTAAAGTGTGCATGTCCTGTTTTGTTTATACAACATAAGGGTGGGTGGGAGGGCCCAAGGACAATTCCATCTTGCACCTCTTTTTTCTTTTCTTTTTCTTTGCATCATGTGCTGATTGGGGAGGGTTTTTTGGAAGGGACATCCTGCGTGACACTGCAGTGCCACTCCTAGATGGGCCCGGTGTTTGTGTCGGCCACTAGGGTCGCTAATCTTACTCACACAGCTACCTCATTGCGCCTCTTTTTTTCTTTGCGTCATGTGCTGTTTGGGGAGGGTTTTTTGGAAGGGACATCCTGCGTGACACTGCAGTGCCACTCCTAGATGGGCCCGGTGTTTGTGTCGGCCACTAGGGTCGCTAATCTTACTCACACAGCTACCTCATTGCGCCTCTTTTTTTCTTTGCGTCATGTGCTGTTTGGGGAGGGTTTTTTGGAAGGGACATCCTGCGTGACACTGCAGTGCCACTCCTAGATGGGCCCGGTGTTTGTGTCGGCCACTAGGGTCGCTTATCTTACTCACACAGCGACCTCGGTGCAAATTTTAGGACTAAAAATAATATTGTGAGGTGTGAGGTATTCAGAATAGACTGAAAATGAGTGTAAATTATGGTTTTTGAGGTTAATAATACTTTGGGATCAAAATGACCCCCAAATTCTATGATTTAAGCTGTTTTTTAGTGTTTTTTGAAAAAAACACCCGAATCCAAAACACACCCGAATCCGACAAAAAAAATTCGGTGAGGTTTTGCCAAAACGCGTTCGAACCCAAAACACGGCCGCGGAACCGAACCCAAAACCAAAACACAAAACCCGAAAAATTTCAGGCGCTCATCTCTAATATAATAGCCCAGATCTGTGACTTTGTGACTCATTTGCTAACGCTGGGCGGAGTCACAACACTGGGTGGAGTTAGTCAAATGAGTCACAGATCTGGCCAAATCTATAGGAGACTAGGAGCAGAAGCAGATAGTATGGGCATGGCACAGGCAGGGGTGCATACCTCCCAGCTTTCTTCAGGAGCTTTCTTCAGGCAGAAGGAGGGACACACATGCAGCGAAAAGGGGGCGTGGCTTCACGGGAGGGCCCCTGTTTTCATCAGTGAGGGGGCATGCCCAGTGCTGTGTGAGCTCCTGGCATGCCCCCAGGGGCTGATTATGAGTCCGGGGGGCCTAGGGCACTTGAGACAGGGGAGCCCTATCTCATTGCTGTGCCTGCTGTGGGGTTGGGGGCGTGGCCTAATCGCGCCCTGTGAGGCCACGCCCCCTTATGCAAATTCCAGGATTTTTTTATTTGGCCCCTCAGCTAGGGCTAAATCCAGAGGAGGTGGTCGCTCCCCCCTACACACCCGCACAGGCAGAAGAAAGCAGGGAGACTGCTGCCTCCCTGCAACACCACAGACCTGCCAACATGCAGCAGCGTGTGCTGACTATAGCACAATGCTGCCGTTGTTGCTGGCAGGACGTGGGAGCTTCAGAGCTGAGACAGAGCTACTCAAGCCAGGGGCCCCCCTAAAACTGTGGGGCCAACGGTATGTACCCCCTGCCCCCCCCCCCTTAATCCGGCTCTGCTGCTGGAATTCCCCCTTAATCCGTACCCCCTGATGCCCCCTCAACCTCTGTCTCCACTATTCACCGCTGCTCTGCTAAGCAGAACAGCGAGTACAGGAGCTTTCCAAATGCCCCCCCACCGCGGGACACCGCGACCCACGGGTGGGACAGCGGGACAGACCCCAAAAAATGGGACTGTCCCGCGAAAATCGGGACAGTTGGAAGGTATGGGAGTGTGTGAGGGGTTATGCCGTACAGACAGATGGACACCGGCTCACTGTGTGCTTGACCCCCCACATCGGCATACTCAGCAGGGTCTCGCTGGCGCGGAGGAGCGTCACTTTCTGG
This sequence comes from Pseudophryne corroboree, assembly GCF_028390025.1. Taxonomy (NCBI): domain Eukaryota; kingdom Metazoa; phylum Chordata; class Amphibia; order Anura; family Myobatrachidae; genus Pseudophryne; species Pseudophryne corroboree. Next base: position 337,837,666 of record NC_086454.1, read on the forward strand.
AACACTCCACGCTTCTTAGCTGCAGTTTTGTGGGGCACCTGCCGCTGTGCAGGTTCCGTACCGCCTCTGTTATCTCCAGCCCCGGCAACCCCACCGCTAGCTGCAGCGCTGCGCCCAGCTCCTTCACACACTTTAGCCGGCGGGTAGCGCTGCAGAAGTCCGAGCTGCTTGCAGGCTCCGACCCCCTCCTCCCTCCAGCCGCAGCGTCTCCTGGGAGCTAACCAGTCACTCCCAGTCTCCCCTTACCACAGTGCCCGGCAGCCGCGCGAGGTCCGCGGTGTGTGACTGAGGAGTGGGGGGGAGGGATGCGGGTGGGCAGAAGTAGCAGGACTCCAGCCTGAGAGAGTCAGCCATGCCAAGTCTCCACCAGTAGCAGATCCCAACAGGTTGGAGTGGAACAGCAGCAGCCAGCAGCAGACTCCGGTAAGATACATCTGTCTGTCACTACTGTTTTGTCCCTAATACCAATCTCTCCCGTGCCCTGTGTTCTGTCATGTCCCTGTCACCCCTGGCCTTGCCCTGTCACCCTTATCCTGGCCCTGTCACCCTTATCCTGGCCCTTTCACCCTTATCCTGGCCCTGTCACCCCTATGCTGGCCCTGTTACCCCTATCCTGGCCCTGTCACCCCTGTGCTTGCCCTGTCAACCCTATACTGGCCCTGTCACCCCTGTCCTGGTCCTGCTGCCCCTACCCTGGCCCTGTCACCCCTATCCTGTCCCTGTCATTTCTGTCCTGGCCCCGTCGCCCCTGTCCTGGCCCCGTCACCCCTGTCCTGGCCCCGTCACCCCTGTTCTGACCCTGTCACCCCTGTCCTGGCCCTGTTACTGCATACACTCCAACTACCTTTTTGGCAGGTACAGTACCCGCAGCGCCTCCAGACCCCTCCCCAATGCACCACACCTCCGCACCTTTCCCTCCACCACATGCGGCATTCCAGCCCTCCCCCACACGCTGTGCCTCCAGACCCCCTACACTACCCGCGGCTCCCACTCCTCCGCCCCTTCACCACCCACAGCACCTCCAGACCCCCTCCACCATCCACCCCCCATATATGTCTCCCCCCACACCTGCCCCCCTCCACCCGCAGCATCTGCAGACACCCTCCTCCATCCGCGGTCCCCCCCTCCCCCACCTATGGCACCCCCGCACCTGCCCCTCCACCACCTGCAGCACCTCCGGACCTCCTTCCCCATCCGCCGCACCACCCGTACCTGCCCCTCCCCTACCCATGGCGCCTGCGGACCCCTACCCCACCCCCGGCACCCCCGCCCCTTCCCATCCCACAGCACCTCCGGAACCCTTCACCCATCCGCAACATCCCCACACCTGCCCCTCTCCCACCCGTGGCACCCCTGCCCCTCCCCCACCTGCAGTGTCTCCGGACCCCTCCCCCATCTGCAGCCCCCACTCCTCTGCCCCTCCCTCACCCACAGCACCTCCAGACCCTTCCCCGTCCGGGGCCCCCCCCCCCGCTTCCGCCCCCCCCCTCCACCCGCAGCATCTACAGACACTCTCCCCCATCCGCAGTCCCCCCCCGCACCCGCTACATTCTGTACATCGTGCCCTGCAGGTGCTGTACACGCCGTCGCAAGGGGCTGCGCCTCCTTCACCATCGCACGCTCTTTCATTGTGCAATATTTAACCACTAACAAAGGAATGCAGGTAATACCCCATATAATACAAATATTGAACCCCAGAAAGGCATGCAAGGGTTAAGGGGGCGTAGCCCCTTGCGACGGTGTGAAGAACGCCCGTAGGGCGCGATGAAGCACCTAGTAGTGTATATGTATAGTATAGTGTATAGTATGTAGTATGTATATGTAGTAGTATAGTGTATAGTATGTAGTATGTATATGTAGTAGTATAGTGTATAGTATGTAGTACCACCGCAGCGCTTGTCACACCTCCTGCCGAGGCACACAATAGGCCCTTCCTAAATTTCAGCTCCAGGCCCATATGGACCTTAATCTGGCACTGACTATACATATACACTACACACACACACACACACACACACACACACACACACACACTACTTACTAAACACTATATACGTATGCACTACATACTATACACTACATACTATACACTACATTCTATACACTATATACATATACACTACATACTATACACTATATACATATACACTACATACTATACACACACACTACATACTATACACTACATACTATACACACACACTACATACTATACACTACATACTATACACTACATTCTATACACTATATACATATACACTACATACTATACACACACACTACATACTATACACTACATACTATACACACACACTACATACTATACACTACATACTATACACTACATTCTATACACTATATACATATACACTACATACTATACACTATATACATATACACTACATACTATACACACACACTACATACTATACACTATAAATTCTTGGAGATATATATATATGTATGTGTGTGGACTGTGTGTGTATATATATATATATATATATATATATATATGTGTGTAGATATAGATATATATGGATATATGTGTAACGGACGCAGCCCAGCTGGCTCATGAGGAGTACTTTTTGCCAGCCTGTTTCTGGATTCAGTGCGTTAGTGTAAAGAGACAGGACAGAACTTGGTTATCACCTATATAGCATGCTGCCTGGATTCCCAATAGAACTGGACATCACATATTATTGTGAAACATTATCCCTCTGTTATATGTGTTTGTGTTTAACAGGGAATAATATGTCTAGCCTGATGTTTTGTACAGAATGCATATGAAGATGTATGTATATGAATGTACTGGTTATTGTATTATAGTTTGTAAAATAATGTGTGTGTGTTCCCCCTTCCCCCCATGTGACTGTTTTGATAACCTGTTTGTTTGCTGTTGGAGATACAGCCAGTCTCAGATGTCAGTCCATACACCCCCCTCATTCTTCCCCAGACAATGGATTCCAGGCCACACAATCAGATTAATTAAGGTTCATTTAATTAACATCTATTGTGTGCTAGAGGACATGCCTGGGCATGTTAAAGTAGGTCTATCTGAAAGTGTTCTGTAGTCAGCCCCTTTAATGTAACCCACCCAATACAGTGCCAGAAGGTGTCGCCTTATGGTAGGACATAGAAAGGTTTGAGGATAACAGAGGCTATTGAAACAGAGAGTGCACGGAAGTTCCTGACCTGAGAGGAGTGATGTGTTTGGCTTCTGAAAGCTACTGGTGAGATAGTGCTGCCAGTGTGCTGAGGCCTAGAAGCATCGTTGGGATCTGCTGGTTTCAAGAGGCTACTGGACGTGCACTGAGGGTGAGATCTACACAGAAGGACAGAGAGAGTGGATGTACCTCTGTAGTGGAGACACTGACTAGGCATTGCAGTGCCATCAGTGGCAAAGGGCACTGTGTGAGCTGGTATCCCAGACCAGGGGACTCAGAACTACTACTGGCATGTGACATCAGGAGACTGTAATTCTAAACTACTGTGGGGACTTAGTAAGTAAGATACCATCCTGGCATGTAATAGTTACTGTTTTGTGTACTGTGTGTGTATTTTTACAATAAAAGGCATTTGCCACTTTACTAAACTGTTTACCTGAGTGATCAGAGAATCCGTATCTTCACAATATGTATATCTTGAGGATGGAAATAGATAATCATATCATGTGTGGGATCATATTGGGGGTCATTCCTAGTTGTTCGCTCGTTATTTTTTTTTTTCGCAACGGTGCGATTAGTCGCTACTGCGCATGCGCAATGTCCGCAGTGCGACTGCGCCAAGTAAATTTGCTATGCAGTTAGGAATTTTACTCACGGCATTACGAGGTTTTTTCTTCGTTCTGGTGATCGTAATGTGATTGACAGGAAGTGGGTGTTTCTGGGCGGAAACTGGCCGTTTTATGGGTGTGTGCGAAAAAAACGCTACCGTTTCTGGGAAAAACGCGGGAGTGGCTGGAGAAACGGAGGAGTGTCTGGGCGAACGCTGGGTGTGTTTGTGACGTCAAACCAGGAACGACAAGCACTGAACTGATCGCACTGGCAGAGTAAGTCTCGAGCTACTCAGAAACTGCACAGAGAAGTATTTTCGCAATATTGCGAATCTTTCGTTCGCAATTTTGATAAGCTAAGATTCACTCCCAGTAGGCGGCGGCTTAGCGTGTGCAAAGCTGCTAAAAGCAGCTTGCGAGTGAACAACTCGGAATGACCACCATTGTTCAGAGTCACGTAAACATTAATTTGGTCGGAATAAGAATCTCCTATATATTAGCCCAAATCTGACTCTGTGCCTGGCCGTAACGCTGGGCGGAGTCACAGCAGTGGGCGGAGTCACAGAGCCCGCCCACCACATGTGCAGCAAGTCTCTGCTCCTGCTGCCTGTCCATCTCACACCCCTTCCCCCTCCTCAGCGTCTCCGACTCCCCGGCCGCAGCGCCGGGGGAACAACAGCTGCCGCCACAGGGATAGACAATATGAGGGACGGGTGGCGCAGGAGAAGGCTTTCATAGCCCTCCCTGCGCCGTGTACACACACCCGCCGCCTCCTCCACGCACATCCAGCTGTCCGCTCTCCTGCTGTGACAGGAGCCAAGTGCTGCAGTGACATCATCTCCTGCAGCACTCTCCTCCTGTCACAGAGAAGAGCCGCCACACACACTCTCCGGGGGCTGCCAGCATCAACAGGCAAGCTGGAAACACCCCTGGAGCGAGAGAAAACATACTCACGAGGCCACGACCCTTTCACAGCAGGCCACGCCCCCTTTTCGGCCGCGGGGGGTGCGAGATGTGTGTAACAGTAACACTGACCCGGTGACGCCTCTGGACACTACTGTTTACCAGCCTGCAGCAGCCGCCCACAGCCCCAACGGTGAGTCCCTCCAGCCATCCTACCCACTGATTCTATGTGTGGGCGCCACTTTACACAAGTCTCCTCTTCTGGTGCCCTCCCCCTCCACTACTTCCCTCTCTCTTCATCAGCTTCCTCACTGGGGACCCTCCCTGCCGACCCGCGTCTCTATATCCCCTCCCTACCGCCCCGCCTCTCTGTATCACCTCCCTACCGCCCGCGTCTCTCTATCCCCTCCCTACCGCCCCGCGTCTCTCTATCCCCTCCCTACCGCCCCGCGTCTCTGTATCGCCTCCCTACCGCCCCGTGTCTCTCTATCCCCTCCCTACCGCCCCGCGTCTCTCTATCCACTCCCTACCGCCCCGCGTCTCTGTATCGCCTCCCTACCGCCCTGCGTCTCTGTATCCCCTCCCTACCGCCCCGCATCTCCGTATCCCCTCCCTACCACCCCGCGTCTCTATATCCCCTCCCTACTGCCCGCGTCTCTATATCCCCTCCCTAACGCCCCGTATCTCTCTATCCCCTCCATACCGCCCCGCGTCTCTCTATCCCCTCCCTACCGCCCCGCGTCTCTGTATCGCCTCCCTACCGCCCCGCGTCTCTGTATAGGCGATACAGAGACCCGGGTGGTAGGGAGGCGATACAGAGACGCGGGGCGGTAGGGAGGGGATAGAGAGACGCGGGGCGGTATGGAGGGGATAGAGAGACGCGGCGCCCCGCGTCTCTGTATCCCCTCCCTACCGCCCCGCCTCTCTCTATCCCCTCCCTACCGCCCCACGTCTCTCTTTCCCCTCCCTACCGCCCCGCGTCTCTGTATCCCCTCCTTACCGCCCGACCTCTCTCTATCCCATCCCTACCACCCCACGTCTCTCTTTCCCCTCCCTACCGCCCCGCGTCTCTCTTTCCCCTCAATACCGCCCAGCGTCTCTCTATCCCCTCCCTGCTGCCCTGCGTCTCTCTTTCCCCTCCTTGCCGTCCCACGTCTCTGTATCCCCTCCCTACCGCCCCGCGTCTCTGTATCACCTCCCTGCCACCCCACCTCCCTCTATCCCCTCCCTACCACCCCGCGTCTCTCTTTCCCCTCCCTACAGCCCCGCGTTTCTTTCCCCTCCCTACAGCCCCGCGTCTCTCTATCCCCTCCCTGCCGCCCCACGTCTCTCCCCTCCTTGCCGTCCCGTGTCTCTGTATCCCCTCCCTACCGCCCCGCGTCTCTGTATCCCCTCCCTACTGCCCCACGTCTCTCTTTCCCCTCCCTGCCTCCCCGCGTCTCTCTATCCCCTCCCTACCGCCCCGAGTCTCTCTTTCCCCTCCCTACCGCCCCGCCTCTCTCTTTCCCCTCCCTACAGCCCCAAGTCTCTCTGTCCGCTCCCTACCGCCCCGCGTCTCTGTATCCCCTCCCTACCGCCACACCTCTCTCTATCCCCTCACTACCGCCAGGCCTCTCTCTATCCCCTCCCTACCGCCACGCCCTCTCTAGCCCCTCCCTACTGCTCTGCATCTCTGTATCCCCTCCCTACCGCCCCGTGTCTCTGTATCCCCTCCCTATCGCCCTGCGTCTCTGTATCCCCTCCCTTCCCCCCTGTGTCCCATACAGGGTCCATACCACCGGCTCCTTGATACCTCCCTGACAAACCCTCACCAGGAGGACAGGAGCCATAACCCCCTGTGGTGCTCCCCGTAGTTACCGGTATATCGGTGATGCTCCGCTCTGCCTATCCCTCACACAGCAAGCGCAGGGCGCAAGCCCAGCACCGAGCACATGACCGCGCTGCCCATGCCCATTTGCCCTGGGAGCAGCACCAGCCTGCGCACCCTCTTCCTACTGCACCTGAGGGGGCTGCGCATATAGCGCATGCACAAGGGACTGGTGCACCTGCGGCCGCTTGGAGACCTTGCTTGCGCAACATGTCCGCGTTGCTACACCTGAAGGATCAGACGGTGTAGAGAGAGGACACAGCTGCCACTGTTCCTCATTGTACCAGCACTCCCCTCTGTGTCTAATAACACCATATACCTCTTCATGCGGGTATGTCTATACCACATACATCCTTATCCGTGTCCTATATATTGTTACACATACAATCACATAGTTATAGGTCCCACACCACCCCTCCACCCGCAGCATCTACATACTCCCTGCCTCATCCGCGGTCCCCCCCGCACCCGCTACATTCTGTACATCGTGCCCTGCAGGCGCTGTTCACGCCGTCGCAAGGGGCTATGCCCCCTTCACCATCGGAAGCCCTTTCGTCCTGCAATATTTAACCAGTAACAAACCTAGGAATGCAGGTAATACTCATACAAATATTGAACCCCAGCAAGGCGTGCAGGGGTTAAGGGGGCGTAGTCCCTTTCGACGGTGTGAAGAGCGCCCGTAGGGCGCGATGAAGCGCCTAGTATTATCATATATTACAACATTAAGTTATTAATAATACCACATTTATGTATGATTAATGTGATGGGTTTAACTGGTCATGGGGCGGGAACTCAGATGCAAACAACAGAAATCACATCTCAAGTCTTAGCCATCGCCCACCTCTTGAGTTGACCAATGATCTCCGGTGCACAGGATATGTCCCACCACCGAACCAATGGAAGAAGAGCACATAGTGTCTATTGTATTATGTTTTGATCCACTGTATAAAAAGCCAGCTGCATGCCAGGTCACTATCACAGACTCTGAAGGTCATCTACCTTGATGACTGAGGACCAGACTGGGAAGCGCAGGCGAAACTAAAACGTATGTACCATTGACTGTAGCCATTTTTCTATTGTATTGTATTGTATTGTATTGTTTATATTGTAACCCCCTGCAAGTAAAGAACCGTTGGTGGGTTAGACCCCAACATAGTTTTGAATTTACAATTGGTGTTGTGTCCCATTTCCTTGCTAAGGTTTAAAGTGTATTTACAGCCACTCGGGCTGCTGCATTGTGCTAACAGTGTATAAGCCTGTGTACGCAAACTGTGTAGTCACTACGCCCTTTCGGGGTATGTACGCAGAGTGCGTACACTGTACGATCTTGTGTACGTAAGGTTTGTGAACAAAATAAGGGTGAAAGATTAATTACAGCAGCAGCAGCAGCAGCAGCAGCGGCTCAATATTAAAGTGTATTAAGTGTGTTTAAAGTATAGCTTTTAGTCCTGTATGTAAATCAACGTTTGCAATTGGGGGCTCGTATCCGGTTTTCACATGCTCACAGCCTAACAGATCATAGCAGACTTAATCTATCAGCAAAGGGTGGAAAGTTATCTTACGTAACCTTTTCCTGGTCAGTGGATGTTCTGAAAACCCTATTTGTGTGCTGTTAGATTGCGTCTGCTCTGTCTGGTCTGCAGAGGTGCTGAGAGAACCCGTAAACAGGAAAAAAGCTATTTCAAAATCTGTGAATTTTTTTGGGCGCCAAAAGCATACACAAAGGGCACCGATACTTTGCATACTCTCTCACATTGTTGCCGCAAGATTTAGATTGCTAGATTTGTTTAGATCTGTGTGAAATCGGATACATTTGTTGCTATATAGTTAAATTTGAAATAAAAGTATTTAAGGAAGTAAATATAAAGCACAACACGCAGGTCTGGCCCTGTCGTACAGGGTTACACAGAACAGGCGGGGATTGTGTTTGTGAGTGATTATAGTTAGCATTGCTCACATTTATAGAGGTTGTGGGACTTGTTTTTATTGCGGACGCACGGTTTTGTACACGTGGCTCGGACAAAGTACAGGACCGCGCACGCAGTGTAAAAGACATGCACGGTCGCGTGTTTATGCAAAGTGCGTAAGAGTGCGGACGCTAAGTACAAATTACACAATAGTTTCGTTCAGTTAAAAGGTGGGACAGTAGCCATGCTACAATAGCACATAACTATCCGGTTTCAAAAGCAGATTAGTAGAAAACTTTTGTTTAAACTGTATTGCCTCTGGGGTAAAGCTGCCGATCAGAACGAGTGAAAAATTTTCTGTACAGAAAAACAAAGCGTATTTGAGTGAGTGAAAGTAGGAGTGAACGTATTGAACCCTGGGAATTCGGGATCCCGTCATTTGGTACACCAAGTGAGTGGAGGCTTGGCGGCGTGAGGCGGTTGACTCACGTTAGTATAGATTGGAATACGCAAGTCGTAAGGAGACTTGCACAGGAGCATGTTAGGGAATTGTGTTGTGACCCATATAGTTTTTTTTATACGCTCCGGCTGAGGTTTCGCAGCTTGTGATTCGATTCCAGTAGTCGTAGGGCGGATAGGTAACAAGTACCTATACGCTGTGCGATTGGACCGCATGTTTGTGGGTGCGATACATAGCGCAACTTGATACCCCTTTTACGAGTTTTTGCGTAAAGTCACGGTATTATTATCGCTGTATAGAGCATACGCAAGCGTGATTTTTGTACAAGTGCATAAAGGCAGTTTTCGCTGGTCTCTCTCGGGAAAATCTCCACGACAGATATTTACTGGAAAAGGTAAGTCACTACTATAAACTTCCAGTAAATATAGGTCAAAGTAGGGGCCCTAAGTTGGGTACATCGCCTTCGCTATCGACAGTGTATGGTAGTACCGGCCACCGTGGGCAGGAGTGGGTGAAAGCGCTCAGAGAACTTTCACTGTCGGCTTATATTGAGTATTTTGGTGTTTGTGGGAAAAGGCCCACAATTATGGGAGCCAGTTGCTCAACTAAGGGACGTATGATAGCCAGGGTTCAGGCAGAAGAGTTGCAGCCCAAGAGGTCCGCAAGGTTTATAATGTGTGAGGGATATGGTCCACACATTGAAGTTTATTGTGATGAATGGGTACGTATGACTGACAACGATAGGGTATCATTCCCTAGGATGGGCAGCTTTGAACCAGAGGTACTGCAGAATGTAGGCAGTAAAATATGTCTGATTAAATCCAGAAAACAAAGGATTAGACATAACGAGTGTTTAAACCTGTGGCAACAAGAGGGGGAGGTGCAAAGGAAACAAACTCGCAAAGCAAGTTCCAAACCTAGCAGGAATGAGGGCACGGACACACCATTATCGACACAGGTCGAGAGGGAAGAGATGGCTACAGTCAATGGTATATCCGTAAATGATAGTAGAATGCAAGAGAAATGTATTAACCCTAATTTTTTGCAAGTTGTATCCTGTTTTGAAGTCTCTCCAAGGTTATAGCTTACAGGAAGATGAAGGACCCAGCCAAATCGCAGCTCTCATTCAGGCAGTCACCTTGCAGGAAACTCAGGTGGGGCCTATCCAACCAGAAAGAGCAGTAACAGTATTCCCCACTGAAAGAACAGGTTAGGTCACAGCTACCGGTAAGTATGAGACGGGTCATTGCACAGAGACAACAACACCTTACAGCAAACAGATTAGGAACGGAATGGTAGGATCACATCCTGTCTTGGAAATAGTAACTCCCAATGGGGGAACCGATAGTCAGGGAGTAATCCTCAACAGTAATAATGCAATGTATTGCCCATGGTCCAGAGCTGAGCTGAGCTGCGGTCAATCATTTCAGAATTCCCCGATCCCCGGAAGCATTTAGCCAGATGTCAGAAGTTTATCAGAGATCTGGGTAATGCTCATGAACCAGTTAACAAAGATTGGCGGATACTTTTGAAAGCGTGCCTACCCCCTAATATTGACACCACAAAATTCATAACAGATTGTAAATTAGACGCAGAGGTACCTCTCACTGATGAATACAATCAGGAGAATGTACGGCAAATCAATCTGCAATTAGGAGTATATTTCCCTACTGTTGTCAAATGGAATAAAATCTTCTCCATAAAACAGAGAGAAAATGAAATGGCATCTGAATATTTCCAACGGGCTCTGGAAATAATGGGTAGATACATTGGGGTATTAGATACAGGGAACAATGCGGATTACAGGGAGGTGGCTGTCTCTGTGCTAATGGACGGGCTCAATAAGACAGTAAGGGACAGGGTACAAACATATTTGCCAAGTTGGAGAGGGGTTACAGTAGCTTGTCTTAGAGAGTGCGCAATTGAACACCACAAGAATATTGTTAGGCACAGAGAACAACAGGAGGGGAAACTGATGACAATAAGTTTACAGGCTCTGACAGGAAAGTCCCATCAGACCAAACCCCAGACCCCTGCTGTTTGGAAAAGACCGAGAATATGTTGCATTTGTAAAAATAAAGGGCATTTTGCCAGAGATTGTAGGAGTAGTAGAACACATAGTCAATATAGACCCCTAGACAGAGAAAACAAGCCACATTATTAAACACATAGACGGGATCAAGGGACATATAGTAAGGAATCACGAGCCATATAGAAAACACAGATTCGGTTAATGGGAAGAACAGAATAAATGCAACTTTACCCTTTTGACAGAACTTGCTGGGGTTAAGATGGGACCTCTAAACTTTTGCTTCTTCCTCTAGCAGAAATGGCCCCTGATTAACTTAACAGGAGCTTTGTTAGACATGAAATACATATAATGTGCTCCCACCCAGGAAGTGCAAAGTATGTTAGTCACCCACGAAGACTAATGTTGCATTTCACTGTTCTAAATGCATGTCCATCACAGGTAGAGGAAATTATCTCACAGATACCGGGTTCCCTATGAACTTAGGATGGACAGGACACTGGATTGATGGCTGGGATAGTCCCAGTAGAGATATGACACAGAATTTTTTTAGGGGTATAGACAGTAGAGAATCACTTCCCCATAGTGCCCAATCCAGTTGTCAAATTTTATAAAATCCTCTTTGCCTCTACAAACTTATCTGTTACTAACCTCTATGTGATTTTTCTTCAAAGTTTCCTCCTCATCTCTTACGTTCACCGACAGGAGGGTACAACACATGGACCTGATTACAGTTCAAACGCCACATGCCTACTCTGTACTTCAGAGTTCTGCCCAAATCCAGTATATCTCACTAGCATAAGGACACCAGTATTAATGCAGTGTGCCTGGTCATGCACAAAGGGTGGAGAATAAGAATACTGGTGAAGGGAGACTGTGTACAGACACCGATATGCATGATGGTGTGACAGCCTGTTGGTGAATGCCAAACCTGACATTTTCTTTTTCTTATTTACTATTTTTCCCCTCTCTTCTCTCATCCAGAGACGGTTTACTTCACACAACTGATAACACACGATAGTAAATTAAAATGCAAAATTTGTGTTCCCTACAGGAAAAGGCAGTCTGGAGGTCAAAGGGGTATGGCCAGGAGTCCTCAGGACTTTGGACAGGTGGACACGGTAAGCTGGTAGCCCCCAGAGCATATCTTCCAAGTCTAGCTGAGGCGGCACACGGTCTGACTCATCTGGGCAAAGAGGGTATGTGCAAGCTGGTAAGAGCCTACTGGTGTGCGCCAGGATTCTCTTCTCATGCAGGTAAGAGAGCAATGACATGTTTTACTTGCTTGAGGAAGAATATTGGTAAGACAATACCAACAGAGCCATCCCATATCCCTCCGACAGACGGACCTTTTCAGGTAATACAAATCGACTTCATACAGTTACCACCCTGAAGGAATTTGAAATATGTGTTAGTATGTATTAATGTATTTTCCAACTGGGTAGAAGCGTTCCCTTCTGCCACAAATACTGCTACGTTCACTGCAAAGAAAATTGTGCAGGAATTTGTTTGTAGATATGGTATCCCTAGAATGATTGAAAGTGATAGGGGTACCCATTTTACAGGTGAAGTCTTTCAGGTCATGTGCAAACTGATGGAAATTAATAGCAAGCTGCATACTCCGTACTGGCCACAGGCGAGTGCAAAGGTAGAGAGAGTGAACAGCACTATTAAGAACAAGCTGAGCAAAGTGATGGCTGAAACTGGATTTCTGTGGCCAGAAGCTTTACCACTAGTGTTGTACAGCATCAGAACCACTCCCAGGTCTCCACTTAACTTATCACCCTTTGAAATTCTTTTTGGTCGACAACCTCATGTAATGATAGACCCCCAGGATGATTTGAAATGCAATAATGAAGTGACTGTGAAATATTTGGTTGGGATAAGCCAGCAGCTGAGAAATCAACAAAGAAATCTAAAGCTGGTGATTCCTGACCTACCGAACAGTAATTGTCATGACATTGAGCCTGGGGATTATGTGATGATTTGAAATTTCTTACGCTCAGGTTGCCTCATAGACAGGTGGGAAGGACCATACCAAGTCTTACTAACCAGCACGACAGCATTAAAGGTTGCTGAGAGAGAGACTTGGGTCCACTCGTCCCACTGTAAGAAGGTCGCTGACCCGGAGAGAACTCGTGACAAAGTAGTTTGGAAACTGTGTGTTCAAAGATCAAGGCAAAGAGAACCTCGTATCGTGTTTGTTCCAGGAAAGTTGAGAGGCAGGACTGTTGAAAGGTACCTGAGCACGGACAGCAACAAGATCTAGGATGGTTGTCGCGCCATTTTCTTTTTTCACCCCCCCCCCCCCCCACCTGCATTTTCCTTTCTTTTCTCCTTCTTATTTTCCTTCTTTCCCATAACGAAATGGATCTATCACAAGAGACTGCGTTTCAGGTTCTACTAGTAATTCTGTTTTTGACCAGGACAATTTGTTTTGGTGAGGGTCCCAGAGAGGTCGAGCAGGGATCTGGAATGGGTTCTGATGGCGAGTACGAATTTGTAGGATCTCATGAGCAGCACATCACTCGAGTAAAGGCTGGTATCAGTAAGCGCTCTGGTAGTCATGGAGCTCGGAGGCACTGTGAAGGGTTATTGTCTGATGAATATTGTATTTGTAGGAATTGTGAGAATATAGTCGAGGATGGGTGCATCCAGAGATGTCAGTCCAACCTTAATATCGACATGGACCGCCATCCGTTTAGTGATTACCACTCACTAGTGGGTAAGGTCTTAAACCAGACAGAATGCTGGGTGTGCTCACAGGTACCCCCATGTCAGAGTAAGTCAGGATTAGTACCATACCCTTTAGCAATAGATGAGGTACTCGAATTATGGGGTGGGAGACCGGTGGACAAGAAATTCAATATCTCTAGGCCCCCTAGCTTGAAGCTCCATCAGTATCATGTAGACGGGTCCTTATTGTGTTTTAATATTTCCAATTACCGAAAACCAGGAAATTGGGAAGTGACGTGGAATAACCAGACAATGACCTTTTCACACAGAGCTGATAGGATACCCATAGACTCTGAACTTGTACGCCAAATAGCCAACAGTGGGAGGTATTTTCGGTATAGGTATACCCGTGGAAGCAAGACCATGTGGGTTGGAAAAGTATCGTCAGGGTATTGTGCCCATATCATCCAGCCCGATACTTGTACTGAGCAAATGGGAGAACTAGGGATTGGTTTCTTTACTTGGAAAGTTTGCAGTATGGTTATGTCACATTTTGTCCCCTATGTTCTCCCAGATGATGACTATTTCATATGTGGGAGGAAAGCGTACAAGTGGCTTGCCCCGAGCTCTGAGGGATTGTGTTATATTGGGAGAGTACTACTGGAGGTCATGACCATAACCCACGATAAAATGAAAGACGTTCACCGCAGTGCTCAGACTCCTTATACTCATACTCACTATGAACACATCATCAAGAGACACCTCATAGATAGGACAGAGCATGCAGCCTCTGATTTGATCCACGAATCCACCGGGATTCAGTTCCTTCTCGCATTAGACATCACCCGTACTGCCAGAGTAACTATAAATTATAGGTATATCCATGCGCTAGCGAACTTGATAGATAATATCACTGAGATGTATGATGACACCTTCAGGTATACGGGAAGGAAGTTACAAGCCTACAAGACGGAACTGATCCTGCACAGGATGGTCCTTAATTATGTTACAGCCGTGACAGGTGGGTACTGTGTTACTCTGGCAACTCAATATGGTGTGAAGTGCTGTACATATATTACGAACAGCACTGATGACCCAACGGAGATCATCGATCAGAAGATGGACGAGATTTTGCAGTTGAAGTGGGAGTTCAGGAGGAAGCACAACCTTACCTTAGCGACTGTGAGTAATGAACTGACCAGCTGGGTCTCATGGTTGAACCCACGCAAATGGTTCTCAGGTTTAGGAGAGTGGGCTCAAAATGTCATTATGAGTGTGGGGAAGTTTCTCCTTTGTATCCTGGGAGTCATCATAATTATTGGTTTGATATTTAGGTGTGTTCAAATTCTAACGCGGCGCAAGCGCAGCACAAATTTGATGAGTCTAAGAAGTGAGGGCGCTGTTATAGCAGCAGATTTAATTTATGATCTCTCCCTAGAGACAGTGTTATGATAAGGATTGCAAATTAATTTCATGGCCTGTTTCATTCACCCGTTTTTCTTTGTTTCTCACTCTGCCCAGATACATCCAACCGGAAAAGACGTCAGCCCTACCCAAAAATGTTTATGTGAATGTATCTTTATATATGTGTCTTATCTTCATCTCTGCAACCTCCAGTTAATGGCACACATAGTCGACAGGTGATATCCACATATACTAGCACTCACGTATGTTCCCCCTCCATGTATCATCAACTAAATGTGCACCCCATTTGTTGAAACAAGAAGCCGAAAAGAGCTTGGTAGTGTTTGTTGGCCCATTTACAGACCCTTAATATGGGATGAGAAGGATTTAATGTATACTTCGCAATACCTCGAAGCTTATTTAGAACATATACGGCACGATGATACATGCCCCTCAGACATTGGTTCATACATACATGCTTTTTACTATCCCACTAGGCTATACATTTCCCACCTACAACTCTCCCCGATCATCCAAGCTTTTGTTTATATTGTATAGGTAATATTTTTTTTCCCCTGTTTATTGATTAGTTAGTGGCAGTTATTGATGACTGCCAAAGGGTGGACTGTCGAAGTCGGAAAATATTACAGTACACACATCACGTACAAACACCACATAGATGGCCTCCGTGTGCGTACTTATTCGGCCGTGCGTGCACATATTCGCAATTTGCGTATGGTCGCTCCCGCGGTCCTGCGTATTAGCACGTGGTATGAGTAATTACAGTGGAATTTGTACTCGCATGGAAAAACCACAAAGACATATCATATATCTAATCCATATATTGCATAAATCACCCACTGTCTGCTTTCTCTTCTAATAGCATGAAGATAGGTCACACATAAATTATACTCCCAGAGACTCAAATACAATGGCCTTATTTACACAAAGCTTTGAAATCCTATGAAGAAGGCAAATACCTTTGTTTACCCCTATTGTTCCCAGTATCTGTCGAAGACAATAAATACTGGATTGTCATTGTCTTATCTGAGGACAGGACAAACAAGAAAGACAATATCCAGGAACCTAGGTTGGCTGAAGAGAAACTTAGGGGGTCATTCCGAGTTGTTCGCTCGTTATATTTTTCTCGCAATGGAGCGATTAGTCGCTAATGCGCATGCGTAATGTCCGCAGTGCGACTGCGCCAAGTAAATTTGCTATGCAGTTAGGTATTTTACTCACGGCATTACGAGGTTTTATCTTCGTTCTGGTAATCGTAATGTGATTGACACGAAGTGGGTGTTTCTGGGCGGAAACTGGCCGTTTTATGTGTGTATGCGAAAAAGCGCTGCCGTTTCTGGGAAAAACGCGGGAGTGGCTGGAGAAACGGGGGAGTGTCTGGGCGAACGCTGGGAGTGTTTGTGACGTCAAACCAGGAACGAAACTGACTGAACTGATCGCAGTTGCCGAGTAAGTGTGGAGCTACTCAGAAACTGCTAAGAAGTGTCTATTCGCAATTTTGCTAATCTTTCATTCGCAATTTTACTATGCTAAGATTCACTCCCAGTAGGCGGCGGCTTAGCGTGTGCAAAACTGCTAAAAGCGGGGCGTGGCCTAGCGTCAGAGCTGATTGGCAGCACACTCAGGGAGCTCCCTCGATTCACCCCTTAAAGTGTGGGAACCCCTCTTTCAGGACGCCTCTACATTATCCCTGCCATTGCCCACGGCAGCAGCAAGCCCACGGCAATCGTCCCGAGTCGCGGGACGGCTTGTGAGAGCTCTCCCGATCCGCGGCCTACTCCTGAACCGGAAGCCGGGGACTAGATTTCTCACTCCTGCCCGGCGACGAGCTCCGTGGCCGGATCGCGGACGCGACGGCGGAAACGGGAGCCCGGGGAGCCGTGTGGTAGCGGTTGTTAGCTGCCCCTGCACCCCTCCTTGGTCCTCTCCCTCATGCCCCTCGTCTCCACAGGATATTGCCCCTGTTCCCCCACTGTTTCCCTGGCCCAGGAGGCAAGAGAGGGCGACCATTTTTGGACTGCAGCTCTTCTTACTGATCTCCAGGCACACTGCTGCTGTGCTGCTGCATATGCTGTGTTTCTGCATTCAACACATTAATTGGCTGCCTGCTAGCTCCCCCACTGTTATTGGACTTTAAAGGCAAACAGAGCTGTCTTACCCCAGCCACCCGGAGGATTGAGCTGAAAACTGCCTCCCCGGCACCTCACACTAACCTCCACTGCTGTAGGCTGTTCTTAGAAGACCTGAGACGGAGGGAGACGGGAGCTGCACTGTCACTGTTGCGGATCGTCGACGGTGCGGTGAGGAACTCTCCCCTCCTAACTCCCTGTGACCTATACACCTTCTCCCGCTGCCTGCGGACCCGCGGGACCATTGGTTCCCTAGCTATGTGCCTGCCTGCCTGATGTTGCACTAAGGCCACGTGGGGGCTTTTGCACGGTGACGACCCACAAGCTGCATACTGCCGAGGATATGTGAAAGTGTAATTCTATATTGCTTTATTTGAAGACCGATCTCATGGTGAGAGGGATTAAGAAAAATAAGGCCAAGACCAAGCCGGACGCGACCCCATCCCCTGCGATCCGACATTCGTCGGACCTACGTCAGTTCTTATCTACTCCAACCTCAATCCCCGCTACTTCCTCAACTGTTCCGACCTCCCCGATTCTGCACGGCCCGGTAGACGACATGACATCTCCCGGGACTCCGTTGCCTCCACAGGCCCCCTCTCTGTCTGCGGAGATAAGCGAGATATTATCTCATGTGAGGTCACTCCCCACGAAGCAAGACTTCTCAGCCTTGGAGACTCGCTTACTTTCCACCATCACTCAGGAAGTGACAGCGCTCCGACAAGATATGTCCCAAATTGCGACTCGTGTTGATGTCCTGGAACGCCATGAATCATCTACTGTGGATTCTCTGACTAAATTTCGGGAGGTGCTATCTCACCAACGGGACGATATTTCTTTTCTAAAATCACGCATTGAGGATATGGATAATCGCGGCCGGCGAAATAATATCAGAGTCAGAGGCTTACCTGAGAGTGTCCAACAGGCTGACCTGACAACCGCCTTATCTACGATATTTGGAGAACTTATCGACCTGGATCCGAACAAGGACATTATATTTGACAGAGCTCACCGAGCCCTCCGTCCTCGTGGCTTACCCTCCGATAGACCACGAGATGTGATTTGCAGGCTCCATTATTATGCCCAAAAAGAGGAAATAATGAGGTCGGCCCGTCAGCTGGACAGCATTGACTTTCAAGGGGACAAGATTCAGATATTTCCTGACCTCGCCTGGTCGACCTTACAACAACGTCGAGCCTTGAAACCTCTTACAGACTCTCTCAGGAAACTCGAGCTGAAATACAGATGGGGCTTCCCTTTCTCCCTCCAGGTTTCTCATGGTGGCAAAGTCGCGAGTCTCTCTAGACCTTCGGATTCACAGGCCTTCTTCACGATCTTAGGAATTCCTCCGGTACCGTTACCAGATTGGGACGCTTTTCACCACCTACCGGAATTGCCTGTTGTGCTCCCTCCAGACGACGCGTGGCAACAAGTTCGTTCCCCACGGATGCGGGGATCTACTCCTGGTCCACGTTCTTCAGAGCCTCCCTGAATGAGAAGTCTCGTCCCGTATGGACGTAAACTTACTTGCTACCCATGCTATACACTGAGTTTTTGTTGTTGTTGTTTTTTCCTAAATAATGCTATGTGTTGCTCACACGTGAGATCGGTTTTTGTAACTTAGTAATAGTACACAGTTGCTATGGTTTCATAGATAAGCGATGTGGTATCGTCGATATGTTATTTTGGTCTATTTCTATACCGAATTCATTATCTTGTTGACGATGCTCACATACACAATTGACCAGCCTTCATGAAACCTGGTCTGATAGTTTAAGGATTATATGTACACTTTTATATAAGCTTTTATATTTTTTTATTTTTGTTTCACTTATGCCTTTGTGCACACCTCGGTAATATCACACATTTGTTTAGATTCTATCTTGTGGATGGTCACTGTCCTGGGCCCCCCGTAGGACCCCCACTATGCTGCATCCCCTGTCTCTTTGGACTGGGAGTCGGCAGGATTCCGCTCCTGTCCTTTTTGCAGCAGTCCTTTTTGTAGTATTATCATCTCTGTTTATTGTCAAAGTACTTTACGGCGTGGTTTCCCACGCTGCATCTTTTTTTTCTTCTTTTCTCTTCTTTCCCTTTTTTCCTATTTCTTTCCCTTGCTGCTCTTCCTTTCCCTCCCCCAATGTCTGCCGTAGGGAAGACTATTGTGAAGCAATTAGATCCGCCTAATAATGGGGGTGAATGATCTACATGTAACTACCCTTAACGTCAAAGGGTTGAATGTCCCTGAGAAAAGGTCTAAACTTCTTAAATGGCTTAGAGATGAGAAAGTTGATGTTGCTTTTATTCAGGAAACACATTTCAAGATGGGACACGTGCCGTCCCTAAAATGTCACTATTATCCTCATGTTTTCCTGTCTAATAACTCTGCTGGTAAGACATTGGGCGTAGCCATATTACTGGCTCGCCACCTGCCTGTTCTTAACGTGACCTCCCATAGAATAGCTGAGGGTAGGGGGTTGCTGGTGAAATGCGACATACATGGTCAACGTTTCTCTTTCCTGAACATATACACTCCTAACGCTAAACAACCTTCCTTTATATCCTCAGTCCTAGATAACGTGAAACCTCTCTTGGAGGGGGTGGTGGTGATGGGAGGTGATCTAAATTGGACCCTAGATCCCCGCCAGGACAATTCTAAAAAGATCTCCAGCAGGCCGGAGAAGGAGCATAGGGGAGTGAGACGCGCCCTGCTCGACCACCAGCTGATTGACACATGGAGACTGACACATCCTACTGAGATAGATTACTCCTTTTTCTCACACCCACATCAGACATATTCCAGAATTGATTACTTGTTTCTGAGCCACCGGCACTTACACCTCCTTTCTGATGCCTCTATAGGACAGATTGTGTGGTCAGATCATGCTCCAGTTAACCTCACTTTACGCTTGCCTCCAAATACACATCGCCAATGGTCCTGGCGTTTTAACGACACATTTCTGCAGGACGCAGACTGTAGGTCCCGAATCGATAACGCTTTAGATTCTTATATTTGTACCAATGACTTAGATGATATTTCCAAAGTCTCAGTCTGGGAAGCTCACAAATGTGTCATTAGGGGGGTTTGTGTTCAGATAGGATCCTTCCGCAAAAAGCAGAGGGAGAAACTTAGGAGTGATTTATTGTCTAAAATACAATCTCTCGAGCTCCTACACAAAAAATCCCAAACCTCACAACATTATGCCGATCTTGAAGCTGCTAGGGCAGATCTGAATAAGTTACTCTCGGATAGAGTCAAGTTTTCTTATCGGAAGTGCCGTAGCAGATACTATCAATGGGGCAATAAACCTGGGAAACTACTAGCCAAAGCACTTAGAGAACAACGTGCTCTTACTTTTATTCACACGATTAAAAATAGCCACGGTCAATCCCAACACCAGACACCCCACATCGCTAGGGCCTTTAGGACATATTATTCCACTCTGTATAACCTCTCCGGCCCGACCGGAAGAATTGATAAGTTGTCCCATCAAACAGCTATAGCTGACTACTTACGGGCCTTAGACTTCCCCACGCTATCCACAAAAGAAGTAGAAGATCTAGACGCCCCATTTTCTACTGAAGAGGTTAAGAAAGCTATTGAATCCTCCCCCAACGGCAAGAGCCCCGGTCCCGATGGATATACCACTGCCTATTACAAAGCTTTTAAAGAGAAATTAGTCCCTATACTCACGAGAGCCTTCAATACCATATCAGAACAATCGCCTTTCTCCCCACAATCTCTTGAAGCCCATATTGCAGTTCTACCCAAGGAGGGTAAAGACCCCAGTCTTTGCTCCAGTTACCGGCCAATCTCACTATTAAATATAGACATAAAACTTTTTGCCAAACTGATTGCAAACCGTCTTAAACTATTATTACCTGGTCTGATACATGGTGATCAAGCTGGATTTGTTTTAGGCCGAGAAGCTAGGGATAATACCTCTAAAGTGCTCAACATGATTCACTATGCCGGCCAGCTTTCATCCCCATCAATCATACTGTCGACCGATGCTGAAAAAGCATTTGACAGAGTGGATTGGGACTTTCTGGCTGGTATACTGAAGCATCTGGGACTCGGTAACGCCTGTCTTCACAGAATTTTATCTCTTTATACCTCCCCGTCCGCCAAAATCAGGATTAATGGCTCCCTTTCTGATTCTTTTCCAATCTCCAATGGCACGCGACAGGGCTGTCCACTATCCCCATTGCTCTTTGTCCTTTGCATGGAAACATTAGCTCGAAGCATTAGGGCGAACCCGAGTATTTCGGGTCTGTTGGTAAAAGGGACTGAATACAAACTGGCATTATATGCCGACGATCTACTCGCTATAGTCACAAAACCGGTCACTTCTTTGCCAAACTTGATGGTAGAATTTGATAAGTTTGGAGCCCTCTCTAACTTCAAAATAAATTACTCCAAATCTATTGCCATGAATTTAACTACTCCTCCCGATATAGTAGAGGGCTTGAAACATGCCTTCCCTTTTACCTGGCATGATCACAAATTAAAATATCTGGGGGTGTTACTGACCAACGATTTATCCAAATTATTCTCCCTAAATTTTATCCCCCTATTGGCTAGGCTTCGCCTAGACTTCCAGAAATGGAAGAAATTAAGACTGTCTTGGTTCGGCAGGATTAACGTTGTCAAAATGAATGCCCTCCCTAGGATACTATTCTTTCTCCAGACACTTCCGATACACATCCCCCTGCTTTGGCTCCGAGACGTCCAGAATCTTATTCGTGCATTTGTGTGGGGCTGTAAGACACCCAGGTTTAAACACGACATTTTATTTAGGAGAAAACACCAAGGGGGGCAACAACTCCCACATATTCCTAACTACTACCACGCAGTACATTTGAATAGGATTCTGGAATGGACGCGTGCTAAAGACCGCAAACAATGGGTCCTACTAGAGGAGGGCTGTCTCCCACATTATATTGAAATTGCACCCTGGCTTCCTACCCTCCCGAAGGTTTCACACCCCACGGTCTCCCCCACGCTCAAATTATGGGCCACGCTGAGATCCCAGAGCCATATATCCTCCAAATGGTCCCCTCTAACCTCCCTTCTCTATAACTCAGAGTTTGCTCCAGGTCTTCATGGGACAGCCTTCGCTCCATGGGCGGAAGCCGGGATTTTTAGAGTCGGTCAGCTGGTGAGCTCGGGTAGGGTGCGCTCCTTTTCAGATGTCCAGTCTTCTTGGAACCTACATAGTGCTGAGTTTTGGAGGTTCCTGCAGGTTCATCATTTCATATCATCTTCTAAGAACCTCTCTGACATAACTAGGGATCTCACCGGGTTTGAAAGCCTATGCACCTCTCCCAGCTCTCCCACACATACTATCTCACAAATCTATGTGCTTATCATGGAAAACTTTTTCCCGCAGCCCCCTACCTTTCTGGCTTCCTGGGAGAAGGAACTATCAGGGCTACCTTCGCAGATTAACTGGGAATCCGTATTTAAGAACGCCCAGGCGAGTTCTCTATGCTTATCGACACTAGAGACCCTCTATAAACTTATATATAGGTGGTATAGGACTCCTCGTGTCCTCAATAAAATGTTTCCCTCTCTCTCGAACCTGTGTTGGAGATGCAAAAACGCCCCAGGGAGTTTCATACATATTTGGTGGGATTGCCCTCTTATAACCCCATTTTGGGCAGAGGTATTTAAATGCACCGAACAGATAGTGGGAGATGAGATCCCGAAAGACCCAGGTTTTTGGCTCCTAAATCACACCCCCACAGGAACACACTCCTACAAACATTCCCTGTTGAGACACCTTAGCAACGCAGCAAAAGCGGTTGTTCCACTCCTTTGGAGATCCACCTCACCACCCTCGATTAAATTATGGTTCACAAAGGTCGATAACTTTTTAGATATGGAAGACCTTGTCTCCTTCTCATCCGGGAAAACCGTTAACTTTATAGCTATTTGGTTTCCCTGGTACGACTTCAAGGACACACCTCTATATCGGTCCTACATGGCGACATAACCCCCCTCTTATTTATATTCATATTCATTTTCATATCCATATTCATATTCCGATTATGATGTCTCTATAATATGGCTCAAACCCTTAATTGGTGGAGACCCCCCCTCCCCGTCCCCCAAACAACCTGTCCCTTCTATGCAGACTCCCACACCTGACTCTACCCGTCTTAATTTTTCCTCTCTTCTCCTCTTCTCTCTCTTTTTCCTCTTTCCCATTTTCCTATACTGTTTTGTTAAAATGTTCCTCATCTATAAGTTCTGATGTTGTAAACGAAGCAGACAAATTATTTTTCTACTCTGGGCGCTCTATGCGTATTGTACTGACATATGATATGTGATGTTTTTGTCCCTCCTCCTTTCTTTTTGGAAAAGTATTGCTGTAATGTTTTGTCTGCTGCTTTAATTAATAAAAAACAGTTTACATAAAAAAAAAACTGCTAAAAGCAGCTTGCGAGCGAACAACTCGGAATGAGGGCCTTAGTTAGCAATAGCTAACAAAATTACAAACCAGACATTTAGAAATCTGAGGTAATAACATTCATAGTGTAAACTCTTGGAGATATATATATATATATATATATATATATATATATGTATATACATATAATTCCTAACAAATTGTAATAGCAGGAGTGTGTGTGTATGTGTATATATATATATATATATATGTATGTATGTATGTGTATATAGATATATGGCAATATGTATATCTTGAGGATGGAAATAGATAATCATATCATGTGTGGGATCATATTGTTCAGAGTCACGTAAACATTAATCTGGTGGGAATAAGAATATTATCATATATTACAACATTAAGTTATTAATAATACCAGATTTATGTATGATTAATGTGATGGGTTTAACTGGTCATGGGGCGGAACTCAGATGCAAACAACAGAAATCACATCTCAAGTCTTAGCCATCGCCCACCTCTTGAGCTGACCAATGATCTCCGGTGCACAGGATATGTCCCACCCCCGAACCAATGGAAGAAGAGCACACAGTGTGTATTGTATTATGTTTTGATCCACTGTATAAAAAGCCAGCTGCATGCCAGGTCACTATCACAGACTCTGAAGGTCATCTACCTTGATGACTGAGGACCAGACTGGGAAGCGCAGGTGAAACTAAAACATATGTACCATTGACTGTAGCCATTTTTCTATTGTATTGTATTGTATTGTTTATATTGTAACCCCCTGCAAGTAAAGAACCGTTGGTGGGTTAGACCCCAACATAGTTTTGAATTTACAATTGGTGTTGTGTCCCATTTCCTTGCTAAGGTTTAAAGTGTATTTACAGCCACTCGGGCTGCTGTATTGTGCTAACAGCGTATAAGCCTGTGTACGCAAACTGTGAAGTCACTACACCCTTTCGGCGTACGTTCGCAGAGTGCGTACACTGTACGATCTTGTGTACGTAAGGTTTGTGAACAAAATAAGGGTGAAAGGTTAATTACAGCGGCCGCAGCGGCTCAATATTAAAGTATATTAAGTGTGTTTAAAGTATAGCTTTTAGTCCTGTGTGTAAATCAACGTTTACACGTCCTTTTCAAGTGGATGTTCTCGCACAGTGGTCAGGCTCTCATCTACAAATTCATCAGATGGTGCGGTTGTCTCCAAGGGCCAGAGTATCACTATTCTGGTGACTCCAAGTACAAAATCTCACCGCAGGAAAAAGGTTCGGAGTCTGGAATTGGATAATTCTGACGACGGACGCAAGTCTCAGATGTTGGGGAGCAGTAGTCCAAAATTGTCAGTTTCAGGGTCTCTGGTCAGACCGAGAAAGATTGACTGTCAATAAATGTCCTGGAACTCAGGGCAATTTACAACGCGCTGCGACAGACAGTGCACATGTTCCAGTCTCACTCTATCCAGGTTCAGTCAGACAACGCGACGGCAGTCACATACATCAACAAACAAGGAGGAACTCGAAGTCGCATGGCCATGCTGGAAGTTGCTTGAATCCTAAATTAGGCCGAGCATCACCAAGTGATATTGTCGGCAGTGCTTATTCCAGGAGTGGACAACTGGGAGGCGGATTATCTCAGACGTCAGGATTTTCATCCAGGAGAATGGACTTTAAATCCAGAAGTGTTCCAGATGTTGGTCCTGCGGTGGGGTTACCCACAGGTGGATCTAATGGTTTCTCACCAAAATCATCAAACACCCCAGTATGTGTCCAGAACAAGAGTTCCAAAGGCAGTGGCAGTGGATGCTCTCACAATCGCGTGGCCGTACAGCCACGTCTACCTGTTTCCAACTTTTCTGCTGATTCCTCGGTTGCTAAAGCGGATCAAACGAGAGTCCACGACAGTTATACTAGTGGCGCCTCATTGGCCTCGGAGAGCGTGGTTCTCGGATCTCCGCGGCCTGCTCGCAGACGATCCTTGCCCGCTCCCACTACGTCCAGACCTGCAACAACAGGGGCCGTTCCTGTACCCCGATTTAGCGCAGCTGTGTTTGACGGGGTGGCTGTTGAAACCGCTCTCTTGAGACAAGAGGACATTCCAGAATCGGTTATACCAATCAACTTACGGGTTAGAAATCCAGTTACGGCAGCTCATTATCACAGGATTTGCGTGCCTATATAGGGTGGTGAATCTCTGAATTTTCCGACATCATCTTTCAAGTTATCCCGTCTTTTGCTATTTTTACAGACTGGGTTAGATGGAGGACTACGGTTATCTACACAAAAGGTGCAGGTTTCGGCTTTATCAATTTACTTTCAAAGGCATTTGGCCCTTTTGCCAACAGTTCACACTTTCCTGCAAGCTGTCCTTAGAGTTCAACCTCCACTTATACCACCTACAGCGCCATGGGACTTGAATCTGGTTTTAGATTTTTTACAGTCAAGATGGGTTGGCCAGCTTCCAAGCAGACCTTATCCAGATGGATTAAGATGACTATACTTAAGGCTTACCTTCATGCTAGGCTACAACCGCCTACATCAGTTTCAGCTCATTCCACACGTTCTGTGGGAACTTCATGGGCAGCAGGTCGTGGAGCTTCTACGACGTAACTTGCCGTGCAGCTATATGGTCATCAGTGCACACGTTTGTGCGCTTTTACAAGTTTGATACGTTTGCGGCATCAGCATCTAGCTTTGGCTTTCTAGGGTTACAGGTGCCAAACAGCTCTCCCGCCCAAGGGGGAAACTTTGGTACATCCCAAGAGAACTCCAGTGACCCCTAGTGGATGAAAAAGAAAATAGGATTTCTCTTACGTCCTAGAGTATGCTGGGGTCCACATTAGTACCATGGGGTATAGACGGGTCCACTAGGAGCCACTGCCACTTTAAGAATTTGAGAGTGTGGACTGGCTCCTCCCTCCATGCCCCTCCTACCAGACTGTTTATTAGAAAATGTGGAGCCAGTCACAGCTAGGGGAGCTCCATAGAAGTTCTTTTAGTTTTATTATTTTAAATAGAGTTTAGGCACAGGGAGGCTGCTGGCAACAGCCTCCCTGCTTCTAGGGACTATGGGGGGGGGGGAGTAGTGTCCACCCTGCAGGGTCTGAGCCACTATCTCCGCTGACAGGACACTGAGCTCCTGAGGGGATCGAACGTTCCCCGCCACAGGGGATCGCTCACCCCAGCAGCATGCCGCCACCCCCTTACAGAGCCAGAAGATCAGTGGCGAGTGAGTCACCGCCCCCCCTGGCAAGCGGGGAGCCGGTGTGTAGAGGGCGGCAACAGGGTAGGGAGCGCAGTACTAACTGCGCTCCGGGGCTCAGCGGTACATAGTGCGGCGCTGTGAGGGGCGCCCTGAGCCAGCGCCTACACCCTACACTGACCTCCAAGCCTGTCAGGGTCCCAGGATTGCTGCCAGCACTTTTCCTCAGGCCAGTATAATCTTCAGAAGAGCGGGAAGCAGCGCCATGAAAAGGGGCGGAGCTTTTCAGAGCGGACCCAGCAGCGTAAAGTGCCATTTTCCTGCCTGCAGAAGCGCTGTCAGTGAGAGCTGTCCCTCCATATCAACTCCAGCTATCTCTCATGGTACCAGGGGGTTGCAGAAGGGGGGGGGGGGAGGCTGTATATCTGTACTGTGCAACCTATTAAGGTACACAGTAAGCACTGGTTAGGGGTTTCCCTATCTTGTAGCGCTGTGTGTGGGTTGGCTCCAATCTCTGTGTCTCTCTTGCCATTCTTAGGGGGGAAACTCTTCCTTCCCCTGTGTGTGGAGTGTTTGTGGTCTCCATTAAGCTATGTCCAGGGACTCTGTGTCATATGCTGCAGAGGATATGTCCTCTCAGGATGATCCCATTCCATGTAATCAGGATTGCACTGTGTTAGCGCAGGTCCCAGCAAGGGAGCCTGAGTGGTTAGCCTCTCTTAAAAGTATGATTTCTACTAGAGTTGCACAAAATGAGTCTGCAACTCAGGTTTTCAGAACTCTATGGCAGTTTGGTCCAGTTCTGTTACCTCAGGGCTCCCTGATGTACGCTCCCAAAAACGTGCTCTTGCCCAGATTATGCAAGATGACACGGATACCGATTCTGACACGGCAGATGGTAATGGGGATATGCTGCGGGGGACGGCATCTCTTGCAAAAGGGGTGCAGTTGATGATTGAGGCCATTAGAGATGTGTTGAATGTTGCAGATACAACGCCTGAGCAGGTTGAGGAGGCTTTCTTCACTGACAATAAGAAAGCCTCACTAACCTTCCCTGCATCTAAGGAATTAAATGCTATATTTGAGAAAGCCTGGGAAAACCTGGAGAAAAAAATTCAGATCCCTAGAAAGGTTCTGGTTGCTTTCCCCTTCCCTGATGAGGACAGGAAAAAATGGGAAAACCCACCCATAGTTGACGCGTCTGTATCCAGACTCTCAAAAAAGGTGGTTTTACCTGTCCCCGGATCTACCGTATTAAAAGAACCGGCTGATCGCAAAATTGACACTACGCTCAAATCCATATACACGGCTTCAGGGGCGATACTACGTCCTACTATTGCCTGTGCACTGATTTCCAAAGCTATAGTAAAGTGGTCAGGCACGTTACTTGAGGATTTGGATACAATGGATAAAAGTGACGTTGAATTGTTTTTATGTAACATTCAGGAGTCTGCAGGATTTATGGTGGAATCCATAAAAGACCTGGGTTCGATGGCTGCAGGGATATCTTCCATGTCCGTCTCAGCTCGTAGAGAACTTTGGCTGCGCCAGTGGTCTGCCGAAGCGGAATCCAGGAGTGGTGTGGAGACCCTACCCTACACAGGTCAGGCTCTCTTTGGGGAAGCGTTGGATGCGTGGATTTCCACAGCTACAGCGGGTAAGTCACCTTTTCTTCCCTCAGCAGAACCTACTATCGAGAAACCTTTTCTTCAGCTGCATCACAGTCCTTTCGGGCTGCTTAAACAAGAAAGACCAAGCCGTCCAACACCTTCTTTAGAGGAGGTCGGCGAAAATCCAAGAAGCCAGCTGCTGCTGGGTTCCCAGGAACAGAAGCCTGCTTCAGGTACGCCAAAGTCCTCAGCATGACGGTGGACAGCGCGGCCTGGAGGTGGGGCCGGTGGGGGCGAGACTCAGGCATTTCAGCCACATCTGGGTGTCGTCCGGACTGGATCCCTGGGTGCAAGATATTGTGTCCCAGGGGTACAGGCTGGAGTTTCAAGATCTCCCTCCTCACCGATTCTTCAAATCAGGCTTGTCAGCTTTGCTGGCAGAGCTGTCCTACAGGGAGCCATCCAGAAGTTGGTGCAGTCACGGGTCATTGTACCAGTTCCACCCCATTTGCAAAACAAGGGGTTACTATATGAACCTTTTCGTGGTACCGAAACCGGATGGTTCGGTCAGGCCCATTTTGTACTTAAAATCGCTAAACCCCTTTCTAAGGGAGTTCAAGTTCAAATAGGAGTCTCTGAGGGCGGTGATATCAGGTCTGGAGGAGGGGGAATTCCTGGTATCCCTGGATATTAAGGATGCGTACCTCCACATTCCGATTTGGCTGTCGCATCAAGCTTTTCTCCGATTCGCACTGTTAGACAGTCATTTTCAGTTCCAGGCCCTGCCATTCAGCCTCTGCACAGCACCGAGGGTATTCACCAAGGTGATGGCGGAGATGATGGTTCTCCGCAGACGGGGTGAACATAATTCCGTATCTGGACGATCTGCTGATAAAGGCATCATCCAAGGAGAAGCTGTTACAGTCCATTGTTCTCACAACCCATCTACTCAGGGAACACGATTGGATCCTGAATCTTCCAAAATCACATTTGGAGCCGACCAGGAGGTTGTCCTTTCTGGGAATGATCCTCGACACGGAAGTGCAGAGGGTGTTTCTTCCGGAGGAGAAAGCGTTGGTGATAAAAACAATGGTCCGGGATGTCCTGACGCCAGCCCGGGTGTCGGTTCATCAGTGAATTCGCCTTCTGGGGAAGATGGTGGCCTCTCAGGAGGCTCAGCAGTACTGGAGGTTTCATGCTCGACCCTTCCAACTGTATCTCCTGGACAAGTGGTCGGGATCTCATCTACACATGTACCAGAGAATACGTCTGTCGCCAAAGGCCAGGATTTCACTCCTCTGGTGGCTACAATTACCTCACCTTCTGGAGGGCCGCAGGTTCGGGATTCAGGACTGGATCCTTCTAACCACGGATGCAAATCTCCAGGGCTGGGGCGTATTCACTCAAGGGGAGACCTTCCAAGGAAGGTGGTCAAGTCTGGAAGCCGGACTACCAATAAACATTCTGGAACTAAGAGCCATCTACAACGGTCTTCTCCAAGCGGCCCATCTTCTGTGGGATTGAGCCATTCAAGTGCAGTCGGACAATGTAACGACAGTGGCTTACATAAACCGTCAAGGTGGAACGAAGAGCAGAGCTGCAATGTCAGAGGTAACAATAATCATCCTCTGGGCAGAAAAACACGTGTTGGCGCTGTCAGCATTCTTCATTCCGGGAGTAGACAACTGGGTAGCGGACTTCCTCAGCAGACACGATCTCCATTCAGGAGAGTGGGGACTCCATCCAGAGGTATTCACGGAGGTAACAGATCTTTGGGGTGTACCTCAAATAGACATGATGGCCTCTCGTCTCAACAAGAAGCTTCGGCGGTATTGTTCCAGGTCAAGGGACCCGCAAGCCATGGCCATAGTGACTCCGTGGGTGTTCCAGTCGGTATACGTGTTTCCTCCGCTTCCACTCATTCCAAAAACTCATAAGGAGAACAAGAGTTCAGGCGATCCTCATTGCTCCGGACTGGCCAAGAAGGGCTTGGTACGAGGATCTTCTGGATCTACTGCTAGAAGAGCCGAGGCCTCTTCCTCTTCGGGAGGACCTGCTGCAGCAGGGGCCATTCGCTTATCAAGACTTACCGCGGCTACGTTTGACGGCATGGAGGTTGAACGCCAGATATTAGCTCGGAAGGGCATTCCGATCAAGGTTATTACTACCCTGATAAAGGCTAGGAAAGAAGTAACGTCTAAACATTACCATCATATTTGGAAAAAATATGTATCTTGGTGTGAGTCCAAGAAGTTTCCTATGGTGGAGTTTCAACTGGGATGGTTTCTCCTCTTCCTGCAAGCAGGTGTGGATATGGGCCTGAGGTTGGGATCCGTAAAGGTCCAGATTCTGGCCCTATCCATTTTCTTCCAGAAACAGTTGGCTTCCCTCCCGGAGGTTCAGACAATTTTGAATGGGGTTCTGCACATCCAGCCTCCCTTTGTGCCGCCTACGGCACCACGGGATCTAATGTGGTGCTGCAGTTTCTCCAAACGGATTGGTTCGAGCCTCCACAGGAGGTTGAGGTCAAGTTTCTCACATGGAAGGCTGTCACTTTGTTGGCCTTAGCTTCTGCTAGACGTGTGTCGGAGCTGGGGGCTTTGTCTTGTAAGAGCCCCTATTTGATCTTCCATGAAGATAGAGCTGAGTTCTGAACACGTCAGCAGTTCCTTCCGAAGGTTGTGTCGGCATTTCATATCAACCAACCTATTGTGGTGCCAGTAGGTTGGTTGACTCCTCAATTTTATCAAAGTCCTTAGATGTTGTAAGGGCTCTGAAAATCGATGTGAAGGGGACTACTTGTCACAGAAAATCGTACTCTCTGTTTGTCCTGTATGATCCCAAGAAACTTGGGTGTCCTGCTTCTAAACAGACGATCTATCGCTGGATCAGGTTCACTATCCAGCATGCGTATTCTATGGCAGGATTGCCGTGTCCTACGTCTATTAAGGCCCACTCTACTCGGAAGGTGGGTTCTTCCTGGGCGGCTGCCTGGGGTGTCTCGGCTTTACAGCTTTGCCGAGCGGCTACTTGGTCAGGGTCGAACGTGTTTGCTAAGTTCTACAAGTTCGATACGTTGGCCTCTGAGGACCTAAAGTTTGGTCAATCAGTTTTGCAGGAGCCTCCGTGCTCTCCCTCCCGTTCTGGGAGCTTTGGTACATCCCCATGGTACTAATGTGGACCCCAGCATCCTCTAGGACGTAAGAGAAAATAGGATTTTAATTACCTACCGGTAAATCCTTTTCTCGTAGTCCGTAGAGGATGCTGAGCGCCCGCTCAGCGCTTCGTTATCCTACAGTGGTTACTTGATTCAGTACTGCTTTGTTCTTAGTTAAGTACTGCGTTATTGCTTGGTTCAGTAATGTTATTCACCTGTTGCTGAGTTTTCAAGTGATAAAGCTAAATATTTATATCTTATAACATTCACTATATGTGGGTAAGAGACTCAGTACGCAATTGGCGTATGGGGTACCTTAAGGGTACGCACTTAGCGTAGCAGACGCTTAGCCGTGGTCGAGACGCACATGCGGCACGCTCGCTCACAGCTTAACGCTTGGTGTCGAGCACGCTATAGGCGGTCCGAGTACCGTAATGCTACACTACTAGCGTAGCGGACGCCGTGCCCACAAGAGGAACACGAGTGGCGCAGACGCTCACAGGATGACACACAGTAAACCTTGTATGCAACACAATGAAAGGATATGCTTATGCTGTAAACCTTACTACTGAAATACTGTAGCGATATAACGCTGCTTAACCTTGTTAATACTAAAGCTGCTTGAGCGATTGAGACGCTCCGAATACCCTCAGTAATGTAATAAACACACAATACCTTGCTAAGGTTCCAACACCTTTACTAACAATATCTAGCTATGTAAAAAAGGGAAAACAGTTAACAGTTCATACACTACAGGCTAACATCAATATCTAAACATAATAACTACACATATACAATATACAACAGTTTAACAATAACAGAGAGAGAGAGAGAGTATGGCTAATACAGAGAATAAGTTGGTTACAGAGAATAACTTACACACACTGGGGAATGATTCGCTGCGCAGTCCTGGTACCAGCTCCGAGTTAGTCAAGATGAAAACCGTTTGTGGAGAGAAGACTGAGCTGGCCAGGCTGGCTGTTCTTATATACACTGCGTACAGTACACTACAAAGGGACCTATAATCTCATTGTTCATTGGACACAGGAATGTCTCCTCGCATTATAACAAAAGGTCATAGGTTAGTTTGAACAGGTGGGCTGTGACTATATCGAACTGCTCAGGTGGGAGGGAATCTCAGGATTCCCGCCACATGGATAATGAACTGCAAATATAGTAAATGTCCAGAAACTACTAATAGACATAACTATACGCAGGAGCGATTAATCTTTACCTAACCAGCACTGGATTGTTTCGAATAAAATATTCTTTAGTTAGGTACCAAACACCACTGCTCAAACCCTGTCTGACCCTTCGTATCATGCAAAGAGGAATTCCTCTGTCCAGGGACCAGTTACAATAAACAAACTTACAGTTATTATTAAGGGGAACATTACCTATAAAACATACTATTTGGATTTACTATGTAACGATTGAGTCGCCCGCTAGACGCACACAAACTCTACCATAAATGCACATACCACGCGCCAATGCGCACGGCCGTAGAAGCTCCATTACGCAACTGCGAATATGCGCACGCACGGGAGAGAATGTGCACGTGCAGCGGGCAAGCGCATGGGGTGAATATATGGCAACGTGCAGCATGATATTTTTCCGACTTTGACAGTCCACCCTTTGGCAGTCATCAATAACTGCCACTTCCTAAAACAGTTCAAAAAAGAAAAATATATGTCATCATGTAAATACCTTTTTATGATTGGGTAAAGGGAGGAGAGGAGAAGGTGGGAAACAGGTATGACCTTGTGAGATAGTAGAAGCATGTGTGTATGAATCCATGTTTGAGGGGTCATGTATCATCGTGCCGTACGTGTTTTAAATCAAGCTTCGAGGTATTGCGAAGTATACATTTGAATCCTTCTTATCCCGTGTCAGGGATCTGTGGATGGGCTGTCAAACTCTACCGAGCTCTTTTCGGCTTTTGGTTGCAACAAATGGGGAGCACATTTAGTTGATGATACATGAAGGGGGGGAACATGTGAATGCTGATATATGTGTCTATATTCCCTATCGACTATGTGTGTCATTACCTGGAAGTTGTAGAGATGAGGATAAGAAACAATCGTTATAAATGCAGTCGTAAACTATGTGAGTTTAAATAAACAGTCGCCGATTGAGGTCTTGTCTGATGTCTTGTCTTGATGTACATGTTGTCTGATGTCTCTCGGTGCTTTTGCTATAAATAGCGAGCAAAAGCTTTTCCATTGTCCATAAAGTTACAGTCTCTAAAGTTTTGGGGTATCGTAAAAGTTAAAGTCACTAGGGATATTGGGGGTCTGTGGCATAGTCCATCAATGGTCTGTATTAAAGAGGTTGTCAAATTCTTCTTCCAAGCGGATGTCTTTGTACCTTGGAGGAAAACAAAGGAGAAACGGGTGAAAGAAACGGACCGTGGAATCACATTTTCATCACAACATTGTCTCTATCGTTGGGTCATAAATCAAATTAGTTGTTGTTATTACAGTGTCCTCGCTCCTCAGACTCATCACTCTGGTACTACCTTTACACTTCGTTAAAGTCCGAACGCATCTAAATATCAGGCCAACCAATATGGCGACTCCCAGAATACACAAGAGAAATTTTCCTACATCCATTATAATACCTTGGGTCCATTCTCCTAAACCAGAGAACCAATTTCGTGGGTTCAACCATGACACCCAACCGGTCAGCTCAAATGTATGTTGATTTCTGCTTGCTGATCCCTACACCTCTGCATTAACCCACAGACATCTTCATGCTGTATTTTCAAATGTATGTTGATTTCTGCTTGCTGATCCCTACACCTCTGCATTAACCCACAGACATCTTCATGCTGTATTTTCAAATGTATGTTGATTTCTGCTTGCTGATCCCTACACCTCTGCATTAACCCACAGACATCTTCATGCTGTATTTTCAAATGTATGTTGATTTCTGCTTGCTGATCCCTACACCTCTGCATTAACCCACAGACATCTTCATGCTGTATTTTCAAATGTATGTTGATTTCTGCTTGCTGATTCCTGCAAACTATAACTCTTGATCTCTATTCACACCAATGTATATTTTAGCAGTGTATGTAATTGTATTTATAGAATATTAGTACTTGCTTATAGCTGATATTATCTCTTGTATGGATGTTGGTCAGTGGAGTGGAGTTTATTAGCATACATGGACTGGTGTTTACTTAACACAGGGTAATATAAGCCCTTTGATTAGATGTCCAATTAGCTTCAGCTGAAGCCTTTGTAAATTAGAACTAGTATATGTTAGCATTCAGTTATGGGGCAGTTGTCAGAAGTTTAGAAATATACGAAGTTTGGAAATTACAAAGTTAGGAAATTTTAAAAAGAACAGTTAAACCAACAGTTGAACAAACATTGAAAAACATTGGAAAGCAGGTAACTCTACCATTTAATTAACAATTTCCATAAGCATTTTCCTATGTATACTTTTCTCTTTATAAACACCATGCTCCACAAACTGTTTTTCCTCATAGCACTTCATGGTATCCTCTGTAAAATGACATCGTCCTTCACTATTCCTGTTATGTATCGCTCTGTACACATTGCAGCCTCATTAATCCACTCCCCTCTTATTAACACTCATGAGCTTTTAACCTATCTATGTACACTAACTGTCACATCCTCTACCTGTCACCATAAGAAACTATCACACACCTCCCCCAACTGTACCTATCTCTCTCTTCTTCTGCTTCTACTAGCTGGTGACATATCCCCAAATCCAGGTCCCATCCACATACCACGCTCACATTCAGCTGATTCACAACGGAATATAAATACAACAAACCTTCTCAACATCACTTGTCTCCCATCTACCTCCAAGTCACTAAAATGTGCTTTATGGAATGCACGCTCTGTTTGCAACAAATTAACAGCTATTCATGACCTTTTCATAGCAAAAAAATTCAATATGCTGGCTATAACAGAAACCTGGCTCACACAATCAGACACTGCCTCCCCTGCAGCACTGTCACATGGTGGCCTCCACTTCACACACACCCCCAGGCCTGGTAACATCAAAGGAGGGGGTGTTGGAATATTACTGTCCAAATGTTACACGCACATTGTTTTACCACCTGTTCCCTCACTCACATTTACATCCTTTGAAGTACACTCTATTAGGATTTTCACCCCTTTCTCTCTGCGTGTTGCAGCTATCTATCGCCCACCTGGGCAACCCAAAAAGTTTCTGGAAGATTTTTCTGCATGGCTCCCTCACTTTCTATCCTCTGACATCTCCACCATCATTATGGGTGATTTCAATCTCTCTATTGACAGTCCACAATCTCCCCATGCCTCTAAACTACTCTCTCTAACCTCCTCTCTTGGCCTCTCCCAATGGACTGACTCCCCTACTCATCAGGAGGGCCACTGCCTTGATCTTGTATTCACCAGACTATGCTCTGTTTCTGAACTCACTAACACTCCTTTCCCTCTCTCAGATCACAACCTTATCACATGCATGCTCTCCTCCATTACTTCAAACTCCATGTCCCTAAAGTCTACAAGGACACCTCTTACCCGCAGAAATATTAACGCTATTAATTTTCAACAACTATCTACCTCTCTGCAACCACTGCTTTCACCAATTTCTACATTCACCTCTCCAGAGACTGCTGTGTCACACCTTAACCAAACTCTAGTAACAGCACTTGATGAAGTGGCTCCAGCTACCCATCACACTCCACGTAGACTTAGATGTCAACCATGGCACTCTAAATACACTAGACACTTACAAAAACTCTCACGAAAAGTTGAACGCCAGTGGCGTAAATCTCGTAGTTCAAGTGACTTTCTCACATATAAGACCACCTACCACTCTTATCGTACTGCTCTGGACACTGCCAAAAAAAATATTTTCAATCTCTCATCTCTGCTCACGCCTCTAACCCCAAGCGACTTTTTAATACATTTAAATCACTTCTTGTCCCTCCCTCACCTAACCCACCAGCCACTGTCAGTGCGCAAGATCTTGCTTCCTATTTCAAGGACAAGATTGACAAGATCCGAAATGAAATGGTATGCTCTTCCACAGCAAGTGACCTGCTCAATTCCCTGCCTGAACCCTCTAAAACCTTCTCTTCCTTTGATCCTACAAATGAAGATGAAGTATCTGCACTCTTTTCATCTGCCTACTCTAATACCTCTCCCCTTGACTCTATACCCTCACAAATTAGTAAAGCTCTGTCTACTGTGCTCATCCCAACCTTAACGAAAATCTGTAATCTCTCCCTGTCTACTGGTATCGTTCCTTCTCTATACAAGCATGCAGTGATTACTCCCATTCTGAAAAAACAAAACTCTGACCCGAACTTTCTCTCTAACTACCGTCCCATCTCTCAGCTCCCATGCCCCTCCAAGCTACTGGAGAGACTTGCCTACAATAGCCTCACACACTTTCTTAACTCACACAGCCTACTGGACCCACTTCAGTCAGGATTTCGTGCCCAACACTCCACAGAGACAGCACTGACTAAGGTAGTGAATGATTTGGTCACTGCTAAATCTAAAGGACATTACTCTCTACTTATTCTCCTTGATCTCTCTGCTGCTTTTGACACTGTTGACCACTCTCTTCTCATACAAACACTACAATCCCTAGGTATTCAGGACACAGCCCTTTCTTGGTTCTCATCCTACCTATCTAATCGCTCCTTCAGTGTTCGTTTCTCTGATTCCACCTCTCTCAGTTGGAGTACCGCAAGGCTCAGTCCTAGGTCCTCTGCTTTTCTCTATCTATACCACATCTCTTGGCAAACTAATCAACTCTTTCGGATTTCAGTACCATCTGTATGCGGATGATACTCAAATCTACCTATCCTCCCCTGATTTGTCACCATCTGTATTGGGCCGTGTCACTGAATGCCTTTCTGCCATTTCATCTTGGATGACATCTCGCCACCTCAAACTTAATATTTCCAAAACAGAATTAATTATATTTCCACCGGCCAATAGTAGTTTCCAACCTGATATCTCTATCACTGTTGAGAACTCTGCAATCACCCCTACCCCACAAGCTCGCTGCCTAGGTGTCATTCTTGACTCTGAACTGTCCTTTGTTACCCACATTCAATCTGTCTCAAGATCATGTTACATACATCTAAGAAACATATCCAAAATACGCCCTTATCTTACACAAGACACAGCAAAAACTCTAATCCATGCTCTCATTATCTCCCGCATTGATTATTGTAATAGTCTCCTGACCGGTCTTCCCAAACATAGGCTCTCACCACTACAATCCATTTTGAATGCAGCTGCGAGGCTGATCTTCCTTGCCAGACGTTCATCGTCTGCAGATCCGCTCTGTCAGTCCCTCCATTGGTTACCGGTATTCTACCGTATTAAATATAAAATACTTTTACTCACATATAAGGCTATTAACCAAACTGCACCAACATACATCTCTTCACTCATCTCAAAATATCTCCCTACCCGACCTCTCCGCTCTGCACAAGATCTACGTCTCTCATCCACACGCATTACTTGTTCACACTCAAAATTACAGGACTTTACCCGGGCTTCACCCACTCTGTGGAATGCCCTCCCACGCACAGTAAGACTCGCCTCTAGTCTCCAAACCTTTAAATGTTCCCTGAAAACTCACCTCTTCAGACAAGCCTATCAAATTCCAGACCCACCCACATAACCTTCAGTGCTTCCCTATCTAATTACATCCTCTGTAGAGTATTCATAACATCACATATCTTGTCTTCATTTAGTCTCACACCCTCCTGACACTTGGATAACTTTGTGGGGTATCATCATACAACCCATTAAGAACCTAGCAATCTGGTGGACCATTATGCAATAGGTAGCATCTATCCTTGTGTATCTATGCCTATTTCCCTATAGATTGTAAGCTTGCGAGCAGGGCCTTCCTACCTCTATGTCTGTCTGTTTTTACCCAGTTTTGTTCTATTACTGTTGTTCTAATTGTAAAGCGCAACGGAATATGCTGCGCTATATAAGAAACTGTTAATAAATAAATAATAAATAAATTACCCACAGCAGCGAGTGTGAGATTGTGTTTCCTTCGAAACTCCCACTTTAATTGTAAAATGTCATCCATCTTTTGGTCTATGACCTCGGCTGGGTCCTCCGTGGTGTTTGTAATGTACGTGCAGCACTTTATTCCATATTGAGTTGCTAGGGTAACACAATACCCGCCTGTCACTGCTGTGAGGTAATTGAGAATCATCCTATGCTGAACCAGCTCTGTTTTGTAGGCTTGTAACTCTTTCCCAGTGTACCTGAACGTGTCGTCATACATTTCGGTGATATTGTCTAACAAGTTCGCTAGCGCAGATATATATTTATAATTTATCACTCCTCTGGCGGTACGAGTGATATCTAACGCGAGTAGGAATTGAATCCCGGTGGATTCATGGATCAGATCAGAGGCCGAGTGCTCTGTCCTCTCTATCAGGTGCCGTTTAATGATGTGCTCGTAATGAGTGTGAGTATAAGGAGCTTGGGCACCGCGGTGAATGTCTTTCATTTTGTTATGGGATACAGTCATTACTTCAGGCAGTACTTTTCCAATGTAACACAATCCCTCTGAGTTTGGGGCAAGCCACTTATACGCCTTTCTCCCACATATGAAATATGCATCATCGGGGAGAACATATGGGACGGAGTATGACATTACCATGTTACAAATTTTCCATGTGAAATCTCCTAACCCTAACTCTCCCATCTGTCTAGTACACGTATCAGGTTGTACGATATGTGCACAGTATCCTGGTGATACTTCTCCAACTCGCATGGTCCTACTTCCTAAAGTATACCTATACCGAAAATATTTTCCACTGTTGGCTATCTGGCGTATAAGTTCTGTGTCTATGGGCATTCTATCGGCTCTATATGAAAATGTCATGGTTTGATTACTCCATGACACTTCCCAATTTCCCGGCTTTCGGGGATTGGAAATGTTAAAGCATACTAAAGACCTATCCACATGATACTGGTGGAGCTTCAAACTAGGAGGACTAGAGATATTAAACCTCTTGTCCACCGGCCTCCCACCACTTAACTCAAGTACCTCTCCTACAGTTAAAGGGAATGGTACTAGTCCTGATTTGCTATGACCTTGAGGTACTTGAGAGCATACCCAACAGTCTGTCTGATTTAACACTTTACCCACTAAGGATAGTCACTCAATGGATGCCGGTCCATGTGGACATTAAAACTGGACTGGCATTTCTTGATGCACCCATCCTTAACTATATTGTCACAATGCCTACAGATGCAGTTCTCTTCAGCTAACAATCCTTCACAATTCCTTCTATTGTCAATGCTACCAGATCGTTTTCTGATACTCGCCTTTACTCGGAGATTATGTTGCTCTTGGAAATTTGCGCCTCCATCCTGGTCATCAGAACCCATTCCCGATCCTTTCTCGACCTCCATGGTACTCTCACCGAAACAGACTGCTCTGGTCAACATCATGGTCAACAGGAAAATCCGGATCACAGTCTCTTGGGGCAAGTCCATCTTAGAGGAGTAAAAGGAGAAAAATAAGAAGGGGGAAGGGAAATAGGAGGGAGATGGGAACTGGAGAAAATAACAAAAGGGAAAAAGAAATCTGGCTCGACAAACGCCTCCGATCTTATTATTCTCAGCGCTCAGGTGTCGTCTCAATCTTCCCGGAACAGACACTCTAGTGATACAACCTCTACCGTCTGTTCTTTATCACGGGACCTCTCTGGGCCAGCAACCTTTTTACAATGAGACGAATGGACCCAAGTCTCTCTCTCGGCAACCTTCAATGCTGTCGTGCTGGTCAATAAGACTTGATATGGTCCTTCCCATCTGTCAATAAGGCAACCTGAGCGTAGAAAATTCCGTATCATTACATAATCCCCAGGTTCAATGTCATGACAATTACTGTCTGGTAAATCAGGAATCACCAACTTTAGATTATCATTCTGATTCCTCAATTGCTTACTCATCTTAACCAAGTACTTTACAGTGACTTCATTGTTACATTTCAAATCATCCTGGGGGTTAATCATAACATGGGGTTGTCGACCAAACAGAATTTCAAAAGGAGACAGATTAAGAGGGGACCTGGGAGTGGTTCTGATGCTGTATAATACGATTGGCAAAGCTTCGGGCCACAACAATCCTGTTTCAGCCATTACCTTGCTTAATTTGTTTTTAATAGTGCTGTTTACTCTTTCCACCTTCGCACTCGCCTGGGGGCGGTACGGAGTGTGCAGCTTACTATTAATTCCCATCAACTTACACATTGCTTGAAAAACTTCACCTGTAAAATGGGTACCCCTATCACTCTCAATGATTCTAGGGATACCGTACCTGCACACAAATTCCTACACAATTTTCTTTGCAGTAAACACAGCGGTATTTGTGGCCGCGGGAAATGCTTCAACCCAATTTGAGAACACGTCAATACAAACCAATACATATTTTAAATATCTACAAGGTGGCAATTGTATGAAATCAATTTGTATTACCTGAAAAGGGCCATCTGTCGGAGGGATATGGGATGGCTCTGTCGGTATTGCCTTTCCGATATTCTTCCTCAAGCATGTGAGACATGTCATCGCTCTTTTACCCGCATGGGAAGAAAATCCTGGGGTGCACCAATAAGCTCTTACCAACTTACACATTCCTTCTTTGCCTAGATGAGTCAGTCCATGTGCCGCTTCCGCTAGACTTGGAAGGTATGCTCTGGGTGCCACTGGCTTACCCTGTCCATCTGTCCAGAGTCCTGAGGACTCCTGGCCATATCCTTTTGACCTCCAAACTGCCTTTTCTTGTGGTGAAAACAAATTTTGCATTTCATATAATTTTTGTGTGTTTACAGTATCAAATACCATCAGTTGTGTACTGTCTGTTTGTATGGGGTTACCGGTTGCTGATTTAGCAGCTTCGTCTGCTCGGCTGTTACCAAGTGATACCGGGTCTTGGCTATACGTGTGAGCTTTACACTTGATAACAGCCACTCTGTCGGGTTCCTGTATCGCTGTTAGAAGTCTTTTGATGTGGGCTGCATGCGCTACTGGTGTGCCGGCTGCCGTCATGAAATTTCTGAGGCGCCATAGGGCCCCGAAATCATGGACTACTCTGAAGGCGTACCTAGAATCTGTGTAGATATTGGCTGACTTGCCTTTAGCCAATTCGCATGCTCTGGTTAGGGCAACCAGTTCAGCAACTTGTGCTGAGTGCGGTGGGCCTAGCGGTTCCGCTTCTATGGTACCTTGGTCATCTACGACTGCGTATCCAGTACACAAGTCTCCCGAGTCCGTCTGTCTGTGACAACTACCGTCAGTGTAGAAAGTAAAATCTACATCTTCCAGTGGGTTGTCACTGATGTCAGGCCTTGCCGTGAAATTTTGGGCCAAATATTCTATACAATCATGTGTGTCGCTGTCCTTACTAAATCCTCCTTCACCATCACTCTCATCCTCCAC
The DNA here is from genome assembly GCF_028390025.1 of Pseudophryne corroboree. Taxonomy (NCBI): domain Eukaryota; kingdom Metazoa; phylum Chordata; class Amphibia; order Anura; family Myobatrachidae; genus Pseudophryne; species Pseudophryne corroboree. Next base: position 337,879,671 of record NC_086454.1, read on the forward strand.
CCTTTGTGCCTGTCCAGGCACACCTGGGAGATATGTTGCAGGATTTAGTGCGCTGCATCTCCTTATGGTGATGTTTACGGGGGCCATCAACGCCAATTCCCATCTTGTAAACCGTGCTGATGAGACGTGTCTGGTTTGGGCCGAATTCAGTAAAGCTGACACTGCATGTGGTGTATGAATTGTGAGGTTGTGTCCTAGCACTACATCTTCGCTTTTACTTACTAGCAATGCTATTGCTGCAACGCTTCGGAAGCATGTGGGGAGGGATCGCGCTACCGTGTCTAGCTGAGCGCTATAGTAGGCTACCGGCCTGCTGGCATCACCATGCTTCTGGGTTAAGACACCTGCTGCGCACCCAGCACTCTCTGTTCCGTACAGTTCAAAGGGTTTTCCATAATCTGGCATACCTAATGCTGGTGCCTGCGTTAGGCACTGTTTAAGTCTCTCAAATGCCACCTCAGACTCGTCTGTGTGCGAAATCCGATCAGGTTTGTTTGAGGAGACCATCTCCTGTAAAGGTAAGGCCAGTATGGAAAAACCTGGGATCCAGTTACGGCAATACCCACACATTCCTAAAAACGTTCTAATCTGTTGCTAGGTTTGTGGCAGGGTCATGTCACGAATTGCTTGAATTCTGTCAGCGGTAAGGTGTCTCAGTCCTTGTGTCAGACAGTGTCCCAAATACTTCACCCTGGTCTGGCATAATTGTAACTTATCTTTGGAAACCTTGTGTCCTGTGTCTGAAAGATGAAACAGGAGTTGTTTCGTATCTCTCAGGGACGCTTCTAGTGAATCAGAACACAGCAGTAAATCATCCACGTACTGTATTAATACTGATCCACTCTCAGGTTGGAAAGACTGTAAACAATCATGCAAGGCCTGAGAGAAAATACTTGGACTGTCAATGAAACCTTGTGGTAATCGAGTCCAGGTGTACTGAACTCCTCTGTATGTAAATGCGAATAAGTATTGACTGTCAGGGTGCAGAGGTACCGAGAAGAAGGCAGAGCAGAGGTCAATCACAGTGAAAAATTTGGCAGTGGGAGGGATTTGCATAAGGATGACAGCTGGATTTGGCACTACGGGGAATTGACTCTCAACTATTTTGTTGATCCCTCTTAGATCCTGCACTAATCTGTAACCCCTCCCCCCACTCTTTTTAACAGGGAAGATGGGACTATTGGCAGTGCTGGACGTTCTTACCAGAATGCCCTGTTGTAGCAAGCGCTCTATTACTGGGTAAACTCCTAACTCCACCTCTGGCTTCAGAGGGTATTGTGGGATTTTTGGAGCTATCCTACCATCTTTTACTTGTACAACTACTGGGGCTACGTTTGCCATTAATCCAGTGTCTTGTCCATCCTTGGTCCAAAGTGATTCCGGTATCTGGGAAATCATTTCCTCTACCTTGGACGGACACCTATTTACAACAACAGTGTGTGACATTAATCTTGTTGGGGAGTCTAGCATATCCTGCACTTCCTGAGCGTGGTTTTCGGGTATGTCCAAGAACACACCTTCAGGAGTACAATATATAACACATCCCATTTTGCACAGTAAATCTCTCCCTAGGAGATTAGTCGGAGCCGATGCAGCCAGCAGAAAAGAATGCTTGGTATGCAAAGGCCCTATCGTAATCTCTGCAGGTTTGCTTAAAGGGTAGTGCTGTACTACTCCTGTTACTCCCATGGCTGGAATTGTTTTACCAGTGGTTCTCAAGCCCACGGTCGAATTTATCACTGACTTGGCCGCCCCCGTATCTACAAGGAAATTTAGAGATTTACCAGCTACATCAATTGTGACCTCAGGTTCACTTCCAAGGCTCGCAATTAATTTCACTGGCTGCAGACTACAGGTGTGGCCCCACCCCTATTGTATGTGGTGGCCTCCCTGCATTGCGCTGGCAGCTATTACCTGTGAAGGGGGTAAATGGGAACTATCAGAGACTTGCCAGTCTCTTCTTGGGGGATACCTTTTTGTTTCCCCTGCGTGTGGCTCATAACTCCGTCTCTGCGGTCCTTGATCCCAATTTCGTGTGTCATGTCGTTGTCTAGAGGGTTGATATGATTTTTGTGCTTTTTTCGATCTACAGTCTCGTGCAAAATGTCCCTCTTTATGACAGTAATAACAAGTTACCACATTTGACTTACCCACAGGGGTCGGAGACTTATACTGAGGTGGCCTTGTGGTCAGGGCCTGTATACTTACGGCCATTAACTTATCACTCTGTGACTCCCTGTGTCTGGTGATGTTTCGATCATGATCAATAGCGGCCTCTCTCAAAGTAGCCACCGACAAACCTCGCCAACATGGTTGGGTGGTCTGTAACCTCGTCCTCAATACTTCCTTTAAACCATCCATTAACACAGATACTGCTACTTCTCTATGATTCACATTTGTCTTAATGTCTTCTATTCCTGTATACTTAGCCATTTCCTGTAGTGCCCGATGAAAATAATCAGCAGCTGTTTCTCCCTCTTTTTGTTTGATAGAGAAAATTTTGTTCCATTTGGCAACAGCTGGGAAATACTCTCTTAACTGTAAATTTATTCTCTTTACATTATCTTGGTTGTACACATCCGTAAGGGGTACCTCTTCATCTAATTTACAGTCAGCTATAAATCTCGCTGAGTCGACATTGGAGGGTAAACATGCCCTCAGCAATATCTGCCAGTCTTTGTTATTGGGCTCCACAGTATTTCCTAGCTCTCTAATGTACTTCTGGCTTGCAACTAGATCTTTCCTAGGATCAGGGAATTCAGACACCATTGATCTTAATTCCGTTCGGGAAAAGGGGCAGTGCATGGCGATGTGTCTGACAGGAGTGACTCCTGAAGTGTCAGTTTTCCCATTTGGTACTGCAATTACCCTAACGGGATTAAGTTCAAATACATCATTCTAAATAGATTCTACAACATGTGGTGGTTTCAGCATATTGTACAGTGCCGTACTTACCAGTTGATACGACCTCACCTGTCCCTCCACTAGGGGCCTTTGATACTGCTCTTACTGCTTGGGACGTGCCCACTGTTGTTTCTGCTATGGTGGCTGCTAGAGAGAGTGCTGATATTGTTGTGGGTTCATCCTCTTGGTCACAATCCTGGGGAAAGTTTAAAACAGGGTACAGCTTGCACGGGTTAGTATTAGCATCAACAATCTTAGTTACATTATTCTTAACATTTATACAGTTACTAAGTGCATGTTTATCATACACCAGTGTGCCATTCTCTGTAACCACCTTCTCTCCCGTTATGTATGGTGGTGGTGGAGCGGTGGCTATCAGTTTTCTGATAGGGTTAGATCCAGCCGCTTGAGCCAATACTCTCTGTATTTCACATTCCTGTTGCCATAACTGTAAATAATCATAATGTTTGATCCGTCTCTTTGCAGATTTAATGAGACATATCCTTCTCCTTAGATTTTGTAACACCTCGGGACTAAAACTGCCTACCCGTGGGAACTTTTCCCCGTCATGCACAGTCATTCTTTCCCATTCATCGCACAAAACCTCTGTGTGTGAACCGTATTTCTCACACATGATATACCTTGCCGACCCGATTGGTCGGTTTACTAAGTCAACCTGAACCGAGGTTGATCGCCCCCTACCTGAACAACTGGCCCCCATCTTTGCAGGTGTTGCTTTCACTACCTCTGACCTTCAAATCAGGGTCTTCAGCGAACCCTTACAAAAACCAAGATGTCCGGGGTAGGCCGGCGGCGGAAGTTTACCGAGTACCTCCACTCACTCGCCCACGTCGACCAATACGCCCACACACTGCCTTAGCGCTGGCGTACTCAACCTAGGGCCCCTGCGACCTGAACCTCTATTTACTGGAACATGTGGGTGTGATCCGAAGAGCACTTAACCCTTTCCAGTAACTATTGGTTGTTAGAGAATTCCCGAGTGACCAGCGAACCTCCCTTAAAATAAAAAAAATTACACAAATCACGTTAGAATGTACAAATAGCGTTTATGACCCCTCTAGCGTACGCAAATGGTACTGGGTCAAGTTACTAACTAATGCACACAATTACATGCGGTACAATCGTTCTGCACATAAGCAACTAATCTTATGTGCGGAGCGACCAGTGGAATCGAAAATTGTGGCTGCGAATTCCTTCAGCCAGAGCTTAATGGCCTATATGGGTACCGCACCAACCCTTCCTGGTGTTGTGCTCCTTTACTCTTTATCTATAGCGGACTTCCTAGTCTGCTGTACCTAGACCTCCTGGTCTGTTTCTGGACCTCCTGGTCTGTGACCTCCTGGTCTGCTATACTCTAATGCTCTTCTTTTAATATGTTTAACAAGGGATGCCTCCCAAGCCACCGTGCCGTCAATTACACGTATGTACCTCACGAGAACTCGATGATTTCCTGTGGTTTCACCCAAAAATTAGAAACTTATATATATGTATACACACTCTTTCACCTCATATACTCTTTACTTTCGTTTCTGCGCAGAAATCCCTTTCATTCAGTATCGCAGGCTAATCCCGAAAGGAGTTACAACTAGAGAAGGATCTATTAGCTTAAAATTTAGGACACTGAGATTGACTTGCGCTATTATCTCGTTGCCTCCATATCGCCTACTAAAACAATACTTATCGTGTGATTTGTATTATGTGGGCGTACCCAGACGCTCCGTTGCGTAATATACGCTCCGTGCGTCGGCCCTTGCGTCGCGTACGTTAGTCCCGCCCTTTGTTAGAGACACGTGTACGCAAGCCAGGTATATCCACAGAAATACAACTAACACGTTTATATCAAAGTAAATGATCTTTAACTGTAATCATCTACTGAACACCACACAGAACTTCCTTGTATCTTAGGCAAGCCGTGCACGTGTTTTACAAATTACTCCTTAACGTATTAATATTATTTTTAACTACCAATAGCAACAAATCTTTCTCAGCACGTTATCAATGATAAATGGCAAGCAGGAAGGTGAGGTGTGGAAATACACAAATAAAAGAAATGCAGGTGTGTGCGTGTGTTGCGTACGCAAAACAGAGATAAACAGTTTTTAAAAGACAATAGCGTTTTGTTCTTACCTTCCGGTTCCGGATTCCACCAGCACTCCTACAGCGTAGCGATGCAGACGCTTATCTAGTCAGCACTACTGTATCCCTCACCACCAATACGGATACGAAGGGATACTGCCTTCCCGCCCTTGCTGACAGATAAAGTCTGTGTTCGCTAGTGCGGATATGTGGAGGACGGACGAGCCGCCAATTGATAAAGCTAAATATTTATCTTATAACATTCACTATATGTGGGTAAGAGACTCAGTACGCAATTGGCGTATGGGGTACCGTAAGGGTACGCACTTAGCGTAGCAGACGCTTAGCTGTGGTCGAGACGCACATGCGGCATGCTCGCTCACAGCTTAACGCTTGGTGTCGAGCACGCTATAGGCGGTCCGAGTACCGTAATGCTACACTACTAGCGTAGCGGACGCCGTGCCCACAAGAGGAACACGAGCGGTGCAGACGCTCACAGGATGACACACAGTAAACCTTGTATGCAACACAATGAAAGGATATGCTTATGCTGTAAACCTTACTACTGAAATACTGTAGCGATATAACGCTGCTTAACCTTGTTAATACTAAAGCTGCTTGAGCGATTGAGACGCTCCGAATACCCTCAGTAATGTAATAAACACACAATACCTTGCTAAGGTTCCAACACCTTTACTAACAATATCTAGCTATGTAAAAAAGGGAAAACAGTTAACAGTTCATATACTACAGGCTAACATCAATATCTAAACATAATAACTACACATATACAATATACAACAGTTTAATAATAACAGAGAGAGAGAGAGAGTATGGCTAATACAGAGAATAAGTTGGTTACAGAGAATAACTTACACACACTGGGGAATGATTCGCTGCGCAGTCCTGGTACCAGCTCCGAGTTAGTCAAGATGAAAACCGTTTGTGGAGAGAAGACTGAGCTGGCCAGGCTGGCTGTTCTTATATACACTGCGTACAGTACACTACAAAGGGACCTATAATCTCATTGTTCATTGGACACAGGAATGTCTCCTCGCATTATAACAAAAGGTCATAGGTTAGTTTGAACAGGTGGGCTGTGACTATATCGAACTGCTCAGGTGGGAGGGAATCTCAGGATTCCCGCCGCATGGATAATGAACTGCAAATATATTAAATGTCCAGAAACTACTAATAGACATAACTATACGCAGGAGCGATTAATCTTTACCTAACCAGCACCGGATTGTTTCTAATAAAATATTCTTTAGTTAGGTACCAAACACCACTGCTCAAACCCTGTCTGACCCTTCGTATCATGCAAAGAGGAATTCCTCTGTCCAGGGACCAGTTACAATAAACAAACTTACAGTTATTATTAAGGGGAACATTACCTATAAAACATACTATTTGGATTTACTATGTAACGATTGAGTCGCCCGCTAGACGCACACAAACTCTACCGTAAATGCACATACCACGCGCCAATGCGCACGGCCGTAGAAGCTCCATTACGCAACTGCGAATATGCGCACGCACGGGAGAGAATGTGCACGTGCAGCGGGCAAGCGCATGGGGTGAATATATGGCAACGTGCAGCATGATATTTTTCCGACTTTGACACAAGCTAGTTAGCTTGGTTTGCCTTCTATGTGTGAGCTGGTGTGAATCTCGCCACTATCTGTGTGAAATCCTTCTCTCGAAGTTGTCCATCTCCTCGGGCACAGTTTCTAGACTGAGTCTGGTAGGAGGGGCATGGAGGGAGGAGCCAGCCCACACTCTCAAACTCTTAAAATGCCAGTGGCTCCTAGTGGACCCGTCTATACCCCCATGGTACTAATGTGGACCCCAGCATCTTCTACGGACTACCAGAAAAGGATTTACCGGTAGGTAGTTAAAATCCTATTTTTGGTACTTACCAGATAAATCCTTTTCTTTGAATCCACAGGGGGCACTGGACGCCCGCCCAATGCAGTTTTCACCTGTCTTGTGGTAAATTCAGTGGAACTTATGGTAACACATTCTCACCGACTTGTTCAAATGTTATGGTGTCTTGGTAAACTAATCAGCTCTTTTGGTTTTCAGTATCATCTGTACGCAGATTATACTCAAATCTACCTATCCTCCCCTGACTTGTCCCTATCTGTACTGGGCCGTGTCACTGATGCCTTTCTGCCATTTCATCCTGGATGACATCTCGCCACCTCAAACTGAATATTTCAAAGACAGAGTAAATTATATTTCCACCGGCCAATAGTAGGTACCAACCTGATATCTCTATCACTGTTGAAAACTCGACTATCTACCCTACCCCACAAGCTCCCTGCCTAGGTGTCATCCTTGACTCTGATCTATCCTTTGTTTCTTACATTCAATCTGTCTCAAGATCATGTTACATGCATCTAAAAAACATATCCAAAATTAGTGATGAGCGGGTTCGGTTCCTCGGAAACCGACCCCCCCCGAACTTCACCCATTTTACACGGGTCCGAGGCATACTCGGATTCTCCCGTATGGCTCGGGTAACCCGAGCGCGCCCGAACGTCATCATCCCGCTGTCGGATTCTCGCGAGATTCGGATTCTATATAAGCAGCCGCGCGTCGCCGCCATTTTCACTCGTGCATTGGAAATGTTAGGGAGAGGACGTGGCTGGCGTCCTCTCCGTTATTGTTGAACTTGATTGTGCACTATTGCTTAATTGTGGGGAGGGCTGGGGAGCAGCTGTATAATATAGGAGGAGTACAGTGCAGAGTTTTGCTGATCAGTGACCACCAGTTATCCGTTCTCTGCCTGAAAAAAACGCTCCATATCTGTGCTCAGTGTGCTGCATATATCTGTGCTCACACTGCTTAATTGTGGGGACTGGGGAGCAGCTGTATTATATAGCAGGAGTACAGTGCAGAGTTTTGCTGACAGTGACCACCAGTATACGTTGTCTGCCTGAAAAACACTCCATATCTGTGCTCAGTGTGCTGTTTTATTGTGGGGACTGGGGACCACCAGTATAATATTATATAGGAGGAGTACAGTGCAGAGTTTTGCTGACCAGTGACCACCAGTATATAATATATAGCATTACGGTACAGTAGGCCACTGCTGTACCTACCTCTGTGTCGTCATTAAGTATACTATCCATCTAGATTCTATACCTGTGGTGCATTTCAGTTGTGCAGTTTGCTGACACAGTGACCACCAGTATATATAGCAGTACGGTACGGAAGGCCACTGCTGTACCTACCTCTGTGTCGTCATTAAGTATACTATCCATCTACATTCTATACCTGTGGTGCATTTTAGTTTTGCAGTTTGCTGACACAGTGACCACCAGTATACTATATATAGCAGTACGGTACGGAAGGCCACTGCTGTACCTACCTCTGTGTCGTCATTAAGTATACTATCCATCTACATTCTATACCTGTGGTGCATTTTAGTTTTGCAGTTTGCTGACACAGTGACCACCAGTATACTATATATAGCAGTACGGTACGGAAGGCCACTGCTGTACCTACCTCTGTGTCGTCATTAAGTATACTATCCATCTACATTCTATACCTGTGGTGCATTTTAGTTTTGCAGTTTGCTGACACAGTGACCACCAGTATACTATATATAGCAGTACGGAAGGCCACTGCTGTACCTACCTCTGTGTCGTCATTAAGTATACTATCCATCTACATTCTATACCTGTGGTGCATTTTAGTTTTGCAGTTTGCTGACACAGTGACCACCAGTATACTATATATAGCAGTACGGTACGGAAGGCCACTGCTGTACCTACCTCTGTGTCGTCATTAAGTATACTATCCATCTACATTCTATACCTGTGGTGCATTTTAGTTTTGCAGTTTGCTGACACAGTGACCACCAGTATACTATATATAGCAGTACGGAAGGCCACTGCTGTACCTACCTCTGTGTCGTCATTAAGTATACTATCCATCTACATTCTATACCTGTGGTGCATTTTAGTTTTGCAGTTTGCTGACACAGTGACCACCAGTATACTATATATAGCAGTATGGTACGGAAGGCCACTGCTGTACCTACCTCTGTGTCGTCATTAAGTATACTATCCGTCTACATTCTATACCTGTGGTGCATTTTAGTTTTGCAGATTGCTGACAGTGACCACCAGTATATATAGCAGTACGGTATGGAAGGCCACTGCTCTACCTACCTCTGTGTCGTCAAGTATACTATCCATCCATACCTGTGGTGCATTTCAGTTGTGCGCAGTATATATAGTAGTAGGCCATTGCTATTGATAGTTACTGGCATATAATTCTACACATTAAAAAATGGAGAACAAAAATGTGGAGGTTAAAATAGGGAAAGATCAAGATCCACTTCCACCTCGTGCTGAAGCTGCTGCCACTAGTCATGGCCGAGACGATGAAATGCCATCAACGTCGTCTGCCAAGGCCGATGCCCAATGTCATAGTAGAGAGCATGTAAAATCCTAAAAACAAAAGTTCAGTAAAATGACCCAAAAATCTAAATTAAAAGCGTCTGAGGAGAAGCGTAAACTTGCCAATATGCCATTTACGACACGGAGTGGCAAGGAACGGCTGAGGCCCTGGCCTATGTTCATGGCTAGTGGTTCAGCTTCACATGAGGATGGAAGCACTCATCCTCTCGCTAGAAAAATGAAAAGACTTAAGCTGGCAAAAGCACAGCAAAGAACTGTGTGTTCTTCTAAATCACAAATACCCAAGGAGAGTCCAATTGTGTCGGTTGCGATGCCTGACCTTCCCAACACTGGACGGGAAGAGCTTGCGCCTTCCACCATTTGCATGCCACCCGCAGTCCAGTTCCTGATAGTCAAATTGAAGATGTCACTGTTGAAGTACACCAGGATGGCGCTGGGGAGGAAATTGACAAGGAGGATTCTGATGGTGAGGTGGTTTGTTTAAGTCAGGCACCCGGGGATACACCTGTTGTCCGTGGGACGAATATGGCCATTGACATGCCTGGTCAAAATACAAAAAAAATCAGCTCTTCGGTGTGGAATTATTTCAACACAAATGCGGACAACAGGTGTCAAGCCGTGTGTTGCCTTTGTCAAGCTGTAATAAGTAGGGGTAAGGACGTTAACCACCTCGGAACATCCTCCCTTATACGTCACCTGCAGCGCATTCATCATAAGTCAGTGACAAGTTCAAAAACTTTGGGTGACAGCGGAAGCAGTCCACTGACCACTAAATCCCTTCCTCTTGTAACCAAGCTCCTGCAAACCACACCACCAACTCCCTCAGTGTCAATTTCCTCCTTACCCAGGAAAGCCAATAGTCCTGCAGGCCATGTCACTGGCAAGTCTGACGAGTCCTCTCCTGCCTGGGATTCCTCCGATGCATCCTTGAGTGTAACGCCTACTGCTGCTGGCGCTGCTGTTGTAGCTGCTGGGAGTCGATCGTCATCCCAGAGGGGAAGTCGGAAGACCACTTGTACTACTTCCAGTAAGCAATTGACTGTCCAACAGTCCTTTGCGAGGAAGATGAAATATCACAGCAGTCATCCTGCTGCAAAGCAGATAACTCAGGCCTTGGCAGCCTGGGCGGTGAGAAACGTGGTTCCGGTATCCACCGTTAATTCAGAGGCAACTAGAGACTTGATTGAGGTACTGTGTCCCCGGTACCAAATACCATCTAGGTTCCATTTCTCTAGGCAGGCGATACCGAAAATGTACACAGACCTCAGAAAAAGACTCACCAGTGTCCTAAAAAATGCAGTTGTACCCAATGTCCACTTAACCACGGACATGTGGACAAGTGGAGCAGGGCAGACTCAGGACTATATGACTGTGACAGCCCACTGGGTAGATGTATTGCTTCCCGCAGCAAGAACAGCAGCGGCGGCACCAGTAGCAGCATCTTGCAAACGCCAACTCGTTCCTAGGCAGGCTACGCTTTGTATCACCGCTTTCCAGAAGAGGCACACAGCTGACAACCTCTTACGGAAACTGAGGAAGATCATCGCAGAATGGCTTACCCCAATTGGACTCTCCTGGGGATTTGTGACATCGGACAACGCCAGCAATATTGTGCGTGCATTACATCTTGCCAAATTCCAGCACGTCCCATGTTTTGCACATACATTGAATTTGGTGGTGCAGAATTATTTAAAAAACGACAGGGGCGTGCAAGAGATGCTGTCGGTGGCCCGAAGAATTGCGGGCCACTTTCGGCATTCAGCCACCGCGTACAGAAGACTGGAGCACCACCAAACAATCCTGAACCTGCCCTGCCATCATCTGAACCAAGAGGTGGTAACGAGGTGGAATTCAACCCTCTATATGCTTCAGAGGATGGAGGAGCAGCAAAAGGCCATTCAAGCCTATACATATGGCCACGATATAGGCAAAGGAGGGGGAATGCACCTGACTCAAGCGCAGTGGAGAATGATTTCAACGTTGTGCAAGGTTCTGCAACCCTTTGAACTTGCCACACGTGAAGTCAGTTCAGACACTGCCAGCCTGAGTCAGGTCATAACCCTCATCAGGCATTTGCAGAAGAAGCTGGAGACATTGAAGGAGGAGCTAAAACAGAGCGATTCCGCTAGGCATGTGGGACTTGTGGATGGAGCCCTTAATTCGCTTAACCAGGATTCACGGATGGTCAATCTGTTGAAGTCAGAGCACTACATTTTGGCCACCGTGCTCGATCCTAGATTTAAAACCTACGTTGTATCTCTCTTTCCGGCAGACACAAGTCTGCAGAGGTTCAAAGACCTGCTGGTGAGAAAATTGTCAAGTCAAGCGGAACGTGACCCGTCAACATCTCCTCCTTCACATTCTCCCGCAACTGGGGGTGCGAGGAAAAGGCTAAGAATTCCGAGCCCACCCGCTGGCAGTGATGCAGGGCAGTCTGGAGCGAGTGCTGACATCTGGTCCGGACTGAAGGACCTGCCAACGATTACTGACATGTCGTCTACTGTCACTTCATATGATTCTCTCACCATTGAAAGAATGGTGGAGGATTATATGAGTGACCGCATCCAAGTAGGCACGTCAGACAGTCCGTACGTATACTGGCAGGAAAAAGAGGCAATTTGGAGGCCCTTGCACAAACTGGCTTTATTCTACCTAAGTTGCCCTCCCTCCAGTGTGTACTCCGAAAGAGTGTTTAGTGCAGCCGCTCACCTTGTCAGCAATCGGCGTACGAGGTTACTTCCAGAAAATGTGGAGAAGATGATGTTCATCAAAATGAATTATAATCAATTCCTCCGTGGAGACATTCACCAGCAGCAATTGCCTCCAGAAAGTACACAGGGACCTGAGATGGTGGATTCCAGTGGGGACGAATTAATAATCTGTGAGGAAGGGGATGTACACAGTGAAAGGGGTGAGGAATCGGATGATGATGATGAGGTGGACATCTTGCCTCTGTAGAGCCAGTTTGTGCAAGGAGAGATTGATTGCTTCTTTTTTTGGTGGGGGCCCAAACCAACCAGTCATTTCAGTCACAGTCGTGTGGCAGACCCTGTTGCTGAAATGATGGGTTCGTTAAAGTGTGCATGTCCTGTTTATACAACATAAGGGTGGGTGGGAGGGCCCAAGGACAATTCCATCTTGCACCTCTTTTTTCTTTCATTTTTTTTTGCATCATGTGCTGTTTGGGGACAATTTTTTTGAAGTGCCATCCTGCCTGACACTGCAGTGCCACTCCTAGATGGGCCAGGTGTTTGTGTCGGCCACTTGTGTCGCTTAGCTTAGTCACACAGCGACCTTGGTGCGCCTCTTTTTTTCTTTGCATCATGTGCTGTTTGGGGACAATTTTTTTGAAGTGCCATCCTGCCTGACACTGCAGTGCCACTCCTAGATGGGCCAGGTGTTTGTGTCGGCCACTTGTGTCGCTTAGCTTAGTCACACAGCGACCTTGGTGCGCCTCTTTTTTTCTTTGCATCATGTGCTGTTTGGGGACAATTTTTTTGAAGTGCCATCCTGCCTGACACTGCAGTGCCACTCCTAGATGGGCCAGGTGTTTGTGTCGGCCACTTGTGTCGCTTAGCTTAGTCACACAGCGACCTTGGTGCGCCTCTTTTTTTCTTTGCATCATGTGCTGTTTGGGGACAATTTTTTTGAAGTGCCATCCTGCCTGACACTGCAGTGCCACTCCTAGATGGGCCAGGTGTTTGTGTCGGCCACTTGTGTCGCTTAGCTTAGCCATCCAGCGACCTCGGTGCAAATTTTAGGACTAAAAATAATATTGTGAGGTGTGAGGTGTTCAGAATAGACTGGAAATGAGTGGAAATTATGGTTATTGAGGTTAATAAAACTATGGGATCAAAATGACCCCCAAATTCTATGATTTAAGCTGTTTTTTAGGGTTTTTTGTAAAAAACACCCGAATCCAAAACACACCCGAATCCGACAAAAAAATTTCGGTGAGGTTTTGCCAAAACGCGTCCGAATCCAAAACACGGCCGCGGAACCGAATCCAAAACCAAAACACAAAACCCGAAAAATGTCCGGTGCACATCACTATCCAAAATACGACCATACCTTACACAAGACACTGCTAAAACTCTAATCCACGCTCTCATTATCTCCCGCATTGATTATTGCAATAGTCTCCTAACTGGTCTTCCCAAAACGATACTCTCACCACTACAATCCATTCTGAATGCAGCGGCGAGGCTTATCTTCCTCGCTAGACGTTCATCGTCTGCAGATCCACTCTGTCAGTCCCTCCATTGGTTACCTGTACTCTACCGCATTCAATATAAAATACTTTTACTCACACACAAGGGCATTAACCAAACTACACCAACGTACATTACTTCGCTTATCACAAAATATCTCCCAACCCGACCTCTTCGCTCTTCACAAGACCTGCGTCTCTCATCCACACTCATTACTCGCTCCCACTCACGACTGCAGGACTTTCATCGGGCTGCACCCACTCTGTGGAATGCCCTACCACGCACAATAAGACTCTCCTCTAGTCTCCAAACCTTCAAGCGTTCCCTGAAAACTCACCTCTTTAGGCAAGCGTATCAAATTCCAGAACCGCCCAGATAACTTTCCTAAACCTTCCTATCAAATTGCATCCACTCTGTACAGTCCACACATATTCTCACATGTCTTCTCATTCTATGCAATAGATAGACATATGTACACAAGGAAAGGTGCTATTTCCCTATAGATTGTAAGCTTGCGAGCAGGGCCTTCCTACCTCTATGACTGTTATCACCCAGTTTGTTATTGTTATTGTTATTTCAAATTGTAAAGCGCAACGGAATTTGCTGCGCTATATAAGAAACTGTTAATAAATAATAAATAAATAATTATCTATTGTTGTGTCAACTGTTGAGTTGTCTGTTACGCTATGTGTCAACTTTCTCCGGCAGGGTCCACAGGTTATCCACTGGATAAAAATGGGATATGATGGAGCAACAGCGGATTTGCACCAATCGGTCAAAGCTTTCCGGCCTCCCAGCATGCAACGGGCCCGTCCATATATCCCCGCCCCCTGGCTCAGGCAAATCAGTTTTTCGTTTGGTGCGGAAGGAGCCGGACCATGGTCAGAGGGCTGCTTTTTAGCAGCCCTAAGCTTTCTTATTTTATTGTTATAGTCTTACTAATTTTTGAGTGATCTTTCTAAACAGTGTCTTATACGCTACCTTAGAAAGAGTCGCTCCAAGAACTCTCCGCCGTTTCACGACATTGCTTACCCACGAGTACAGTGCTGTTTCGGCAGGAGTCTGTGTCGGATATACTAGCAGGTCCAGCAGACGTTACCAGGCTGTGGCCGGAGCACAGTGAGAAGGTAAGGCATCGATTCCACTTAGTGCGGCTGTGTCCATATTCCATCTACTGTTTTGGGAGGAGACGACCAAACAGCTGACGCAGCTGCCACCCCGGGTGCACCAGTGCTAGACCTTAGGGATCAGAGGCTCCAGGAATAGTATGAGGCCACGATCCCTAGCGTTGATGTCAGCAGGGGGAGTCAGACGCACTCCTGGTCGCCCCTCCCCCCGGTTCATGACCAGTTTCCGCCGAGTCTCCCGCCGTGAACTGTTTCCTCGCTTCCGTCCCAGACGCTACCACGAGGGGACCCGGTCGCAGCATAGGCAGCTGTGTGACCGGTGCGTCTGTGTTCACTGAGCTTCTGTGTACACTAGTAGCGTCTGGATCCACTCAGCGGTCGCTAACGTATGATCAATCTTGGAAGTCACTCTACTGAGTACGGGTAATACAGCACTAAGTCTCTATCTACCTTTTGAGTATGAATAGTTAGATAAGTGCCTATTATTTGCATATGAGTCTGTATACCATTGCTGTTGTTTCTTTCGCATTGCGTCTGAATACGTTAGATATGTTTAAAACATGATTCAGTAAATATATTCTCCTACATACTTAATATTAGTGATGAGCGGGTTCGGTTCCTCGGAAACCGAACCCCCCCCCCCCGTACGTCACCCATTTTACACGGGTCCGAGGCATACTCGGATTCTCCCGTATGGCTCGGTTAATCCGAGCGCACCCGAACGTCATCATCCCGCTGTCGGATTCTCGCGAGATTCGGATTCTATATAAGGAGCCGCGCGTCGCCGCCATTTTCACTCGTGCATTGGAAATGTTAGGGAGAGGACGTGGCTGGCGTCCTCTCCGTTTATTAATGTTGCTGCAAATATTTGTGCTTATTGCTTAATTGTGGGACTGGGGAGCAGCTGTATTATATAGGAGGAGTACAGTGCAGAGTTTTGCTGATCAGTGACCACCAGTTTTATCCGTTCTCTGCCTGAAAAACGCTCCATATCTGTGCTTAGTGTGCTGCATATATCTGTGCTCACACTGCTTTATTGTGGGGACTGGGGACCAGCACTATTATATACGAGGAGTACAGTGCAGAGTTTTGCTGACCAGTGACCACCAGTATTATACGTTGTCTGCCTGAAAAACGCTCCATATCTGTGCTCAGTGTGCTGCATATATCTGTGCTCACACTGCTTTATTGTGGGGACTGGGGACCAACAGTATTATATAGGAGGAGTACAGTGCAGAGTTTTGCTGACAGTGACCACCAGTATATATAGCAGTACGGTACGGAAGGCCACTGCTCTACCTACCTCTGTGTCGTCAAGTATACTATCCATCTAGATTCTATACCTGTGGTGCATTTTAGTTTTGCAGTTTGCTGACAGTGACCACCAGTATATATAGCAGTACGGTACGGAAGGCCACTGCTCTACCTACCTCTGTGTCGTCAAGTATACTATCCATCCATACCTGTGGTGCATTTCAGTTGTGCGCAGTATATATAGTAGTAGGCCATTGCTATTGATACTGGCATGTAATTCCACACATTAAAAAATGGAGAACAAAAATGTGGAGGTTAAAATAGGGAAAGATCAAGATCCACTTCCACCTCGTGCTGAAGCTGCTGCCACTAGTCATGGCCGAGACGATGAAATGCCATCAACGTCGTCTGCCAAGGCCGATGCCCAATGTCATAGTAGAGAGCATGTAAAATCCAAAAAACAAAAGTTCAGTAAAATTACCCAAAAATCAAAATTAAAAGCGTCTGAGGAGAAGCGTAAACTTGCCAATATGTCATTTACGACACGGAGTGGCAAGGAACGGCTGAGGCCCTGGCCTATGTTCATGGCTAGTGGTTCAGCTTCACATGAGGATGGAAGCACTCATCTTCTCGCTAGAAAACTGCAGTGCCACTCCTAGATGGGCCAGGTGTTTGTGTCGGCCACTTGGGTCGCTTAGCTTAGTCACACAGCTACCTCATTGCGCCTCTTTTTTTCTTTGCATCATGTGCTGTTTGGGGACTAATTTTTTTTGAAGTGCCATCCTGTCTGACACTGCAGTGCCACTCCTAGATGGGCCAGGTGTTTGTGTCGGCCACTTGGGTCGCTTAGCTTAGTCACACAGCTACCTCATTGCGCCTCTTTTTTTCTTTGCATCATGTGCTGATTGGGGACTATTTTTTTGAAGTGCCATCTTGTTTGACACTGCATTGCCACTCCTAGATGGGCCAGGTGTTTGGGTCAGCCACTTGAGTCGCTTAGCTTAGTCACACAGCTACCTCATTGCGCCTCTTTTTTTCTTTGCATCATGTGCTGTTTGGGGACTATTTTTTTGAAGTGCCATTCTGTCTGACACTGCAGTGCCACTCCTAAATGGGCCAGGTGTTTGTGTCGGCCACTTGTGTCGCTTAGCTTAGTCACACAGCGACCTTGGTGCGCCTCTTTTTTCTTTGCATCATGTGCTGTTTGGGGACTATTTTTTTTAAGTGCCATCCTGCCTGACACTGCAGTGCCACTCCTAGATGGGCCAGGTGTTTGTGTCGGCCACTTGTGTCGCATAGCTTAGCCATCCAGCGACCTCGGTGCAAATTTTAGGACTAAAAATAATATTGTGAGGTGTTCAGAGTAGACTGAAAATTAGTGGAAATTATGGTTATTGAGGTTAATAATACTATGGGATCAAAATGACCCCCAAATTCTATGATTTAAGCTGTTTTTTAGGGTTTTTTGTAAAAAAACACCCGAATCCAAAACACACCCGAATCCGACAAAAAAATTTCAGGGAGGTTTTGGCAAAACGCGTCCGAATCCAAAACACGGCCGCGGAACCGAATCCAAAACCAAAACACAAAACCCGAAAAATTTCCTGTGCACATCTCTACTTAAAATGTTATTGTAGTTGATGATGTGCTCATATTGCTTAATTATACTAATGTATAACATGTGACTGACTGCTAGTATGATGCTGACTTTACTATGTGTCTGTCCGTTTGTTTTGCAGATCCTCAATGCTGGTACATGGGTAGGGTTGGATCGATACTATACCACTGTCCATCAGTGTTATCTAAGGTTTGCTATCTTCCAACAGCATTTTCAGTTCTAGGCCTTACCCTTTGGGTTAGCCATGGTCTCCAGAGTATTTACCAAAAATATGGGGGTGATAACACCTTATCTCCGCCAGTTTTCCCATACCTAGACAATCTTTTAATCCTGGCACAGTCACAGGGATTGCTCTTAAGTCATCTGTAACACACAATAACGTGTTTGCAAAGGCACGAGTGACTCATTAATTGGGCAATCGTCTCCAGTTCCGTCACACCGGATGACTCACTTGGGGGCTATACTGGATCAGGTCTGCAGAGAGTAATTTTTACCTCGCAGCAAGATATCCAGGGTTCAGTCTAGGATTCTGGACTTGCTACACAGTCAAACGGTATCCATTCACGCAGCAATGTGGGTGATGGGTTTGATGGTATCTACATTGACAGGGTGGAGTATGCACAATTCCACTCGAGGTCTCTGCAGCGTCTGATTCTTACCAAATAGAATCTACAGTCACACCACACTGGATATGCCCAAATCTCATTGGATTGTGGAAACTAAGCAGTGTTGGCCTGGTTGGTACTTGGAGGGACCACCTGGGAATACAAGATGCTGTAGGTATTAATGGATTGCATCAGATAATAAAAACGGACTATGGTACTTAACGATAAAAGTAAGAAGGTCGTTAGCCAGGTGGCTACAGACATTCCAGCTGGACAAAAGGAAATCCTTTTGATATCAGATTGGGAAAATTCCGACACTGGGGATCAGTGTCAGGAAGGTTGTGTTCCCAAAGAAGAAAGTTGTCTGCCGGTAAAGGTTGGAACCTCAGGCCATATACAGGGCCCTGGCATAGGCACGGGACAGTCTTCGGGGAATACCAGTCCAGTTCCGCTCAGACAATGCGACAGCAGTAGCGTACCTCAACATCAGGGAGGAACTCGCAGCCGAAAAGTGATGAAGAAGGTAAGTCACATACTAAAGTGGGCAGAACTTCATCATCCAACCTTGTCCGATGTTTTCATTCCGGGAATCCTAAAGGGGGAAGCGGACTTTCTCAAGTCAACAATCCATTCAGGGAAGCGAATGGGCTCTACACCCAGAGATCTTCCGGAATCTAGTAAACAAGAGGTACTTGCCAGAGAGATATTTCATGGCGTTTTGTCTGGACAACAAAATGATCACATCTTTGTGGATGCCTTATCGGTGAGATGGGACTTTCATCTGGCTTAGGTATTCCTCCAATCACCCTATTACCCAGGGTGGTGAGAAAGTTAAAACAAGAAAACCAGCAGAGAATGGCAGTGGAGCTCTCGTTCTGCTCCCTCAACTTCCAGACCTACTAACGTAGGGTCCTGGTTATCACAGACATCTGGATTGACTGTCTTTTGACAGCCTGGCCTGTGAAACCTCTATCCTGAAGTCAAAAGGATATTTTCAACAGGTAATTCAGACAGTGTTCAGAGCAAGGAAACCTTCCTTAGCCTGCATTTATCACCAAATATGGCAAGCCTATATTCATTGGTACAGTGAAAGAAAATTGGACCCTAAATCTTTCAGAATTTCCAGGGTCTCGCATTCCTTCAGGCAGGAATGGATAAATGTTTGAAGGTGGCTTCCTTGAAAGAGCAAGGGTCGGCATTGACTGTAGGGGTCCAAAAGTAAATGACCAGCTTACAGGATGTGCGTACTTTTTTCCAGGATATGCTGCACATTCAACCTTTGGTTGTTCCTCCTACAGTGCCGTGGGACTTATGTTAGTCCTCAAAGCCATTCAAGTTGCACCTTTTGAACCACTTATTAAAATGGATCATAAATGGTTGACAGATAAAGTATTTTTCTACTGACTATGGCGTCAGCTAGAAGAATATCAGACTTATGGGCATTGTCATGTTGTTCCCCATTTTCTGTTGTTTTTTTGTTTTTGTTTTTATCCAGATAAACCAGTTCTCAGAACTAGATCTGGGTATTTTCCCAAGGTGATGACTAAGTTCCACCTTAATGAAGGAATTATTGTCCCGGCTTTCCAGGTTCCGGGCATTTCTGCGGGAGATGCATCGCTGTACGTGATCCGTGCATTAGGGATCTACATGTATTGTACCAGTGCCATTAGAAAAGCAGATTCTCTCTTCATTCTCTATGGATTTCACAAGAGGGGATGGCCTGCTGGTAAGCAGATGTTGGCAAGATAGCTTCAGATGACGATTTCAGAAGCATATTCTCTAGCTCAGGGCTGGCCAAACCAGTCCTCGAGATCTACCAACAGTACACATTTTCCAGACCACCTAGCTGGTGCACAGGTGTAGTCATTACTAATTAAGATGTGCTGCATTCATTCCTAACTGACAATTCTACAGATCTCCAGGAGGCCTGGAAAACATGAACTGTTGGTAGATCTCGAGGACCGGTTTGGCCAGCCCTGCTCTAGCTGATCTCCCTATTCCGGCTGTTCACTCTACTCGTAAGGTAGGTCCTTTTTGGGCAGCACAATGTGGTGCTTAAGCAGAACAGGTATGTAAGGCAGCCACATGGTCTTCCGTCTACACAGACATTATGCCTTGGATACCTTTGCATCTCACAATGCTGAATTCGGGCGAAGGATTCTCCTGTGCATCAGGAGCGTCCCCACCACTAAACTGCTTTGGGAAATCCCATTGTTATCCTGGGGATAACCTGTGGACCCTGCCGGAGAAATATACGTTATGGTAAGAACTTACTGTTGATAAGTAAGTCCACAGGGATCCCACCCTGACGCACCTGATTTGAGGATACTTTTACTCACTAACCTCTTCCTTCTTGTACGGAAGGGTGTGCATGTGTGTGTTTCTCGCCTGATTAGGGTTCTACATGATGCTCCTGCCTTGAGCTTTGGAATACAACTGATTTGCCTGAGACAGGGGGCGGGGATATATGGATGGGCCTGTTGCATGCTAAGAAGCCGGAAAGGCTTTGACCGATTGGTGCAAATCCGCTGTCGCTCCATCATATCCCATTGTTATCCTGTGGATAACCTGTGGATTTAGGAGAAATACCGTTATCAATGGTAAGTTCTTACCATAACGTATATTTATTGTTGTCCGTAATGTTATATGTAATTCTCTATTGTTCATCCTCTCTATCGCTCCTGTTCGGCTCAGTAAAAAAACACTGCGGTACCTTTGGGAGTATGGAGGGGGTGGAGAGTTACTAATTTAAATATTTAAATGTGCCTATCCCTGCTAACGCCCCGTCCATATCCCAAGAGTACTCCAGTGCCCCCTGTGGATTCAAAGAAAAGGATTTATCTGGTAAGTACCAAAATCTTATATTACCCGTACAGGGTGCAGGGGTCATCTTACTGTATACTCTATAATCTTACTATTACCCGGTCAGTGTGTACAGTGCTGAGCGCAGGGGGCATCTTACTATTACCCGGTCAGTGTGTACGGTGCTGAGTGCAGGGGTCATCTTACTATTACCCGGTCTGTGTGTCTGGTCAGTGTGTACGGTGCTGAGCACAGGGGTCGTCTTAATATTACCCGGTCAGTGTGTACAGTGCTGAGCGCAGGGGTCATCTTACTATTACTTGGTCAGTGTGTACGGTGCTGAGCACAGGGGTCATCTTACTATTACTTGGTCAGTGTGTACAGTGCTGAGCGCAGGGGTCATCTTACTATTACTTGGTCAGTGTGTACAGTGCTGAGCACAGGGGTCATCTTACTATTACCCGGTCTGTGTGTCTGGTCAGTGTGTACAGTGCTGAGCGCAGGTGTCATCTTACTATTACCCGGTCTGTGTCTCTCGGCGTCTGGTCAGTGTGGGTGTGGTATGGAAGGTAGATAGTAACTACGTCGACAGGGTCTCTAGGTCGACAGGGTTTTTAGGTCTACATGGTCTAGGTCAAAAGGTCGACATGAGTTTTTAAAGTTTTTTTGGTGTCGTTTTCTTCGTAGAGTGACCTGGAACCCAAATTAGTGCACTGTGTCCCCTCACATGGCTCGCTTCGCTCGCCATGCTACGGGCAAGGTACCTCGCTCCGCTACCGCTTTGCTCGGCACAGATTACCGTTCCAATCGTAGTCCACGTGGATCGTTAAGTATGATAAGGTTAAAAAAAAAGAAAAAAAATCGTGAAAAACTCATGTCGACCTAGAGACCCTGTCGACCAATAGTGATCAACCTAGATAGTGTCGACCTAGTTACTGTCAACCTAGTGACCGGATCCCGGTCAGTGTGTACGGTGCTGAGCACATGGGTCATCTAATGATTACACAATGAAATGTTGCGAGTTAGACAAGTCTAGGTTGTGTGTATCACAGTGTCATTGTTTCTTTGTAGGACACAGGAACACAAACTAGCCTCACACAGTGGCACCAAACCTAAAGTAAATAGTTTGATATTAAAGCATTTGAGCAACCTGTGCGGTCATCTACGCCAGTACAGTCCTCACCCAGAATATCAGTGAGACCTTGCACTACACACTACCATATTTTCTGCAAGTCTCCATATCTCCATGATGCTTAATAAACCGATCTTAGAAGCATTTTACTACAGGAGCCTTTGGCAGTGCTCTACATAAAGTAAACTGAAGAACTGATGTAGCAAAGTCCCTTATGTGAAAACATTAAAAATAAGATTTTAAACCTACCGGTAAATCTTTTTCTCGTAGTCCGTAGAGGACGCTGGGGACTCCGTAAGGACCATGGGGATAGACGGGCTCCGCAGGAGACATGGGCACTTTAAGAAAGACTTTAGGTATGGGTGTGCACTGGCTCCTCCCTCTATGCCCCTCCTCCAGACCTCAGTTAGAGAAACTGTGCCCAGAGGAGACGGACAGTACGAGGAAAGGATTTTTGTTAATCTAAGGGCAAGATTCATACCAGCCCACACCATTCACACCGTATAACTTGTGATAAACTAACCAGTTAACAGTATGAAAAAACAACATAGCATCAGTCGTAGACCGATAAAACTATAACATAACCCTTATGTAAGCAAAACTATATACAAGTCTTGCAGAAGTAGTCCGCACTTGGGACGGGCGCCCAGCATCCTCTACGGCAGAGGTTCTCAAACTCGGTCCTCGGGGGCCCACACAGTGCATGTTTTGCAGGTCTCCTCACAGAATCGCAAGTGAAATAATTAGCTCCACCTGTGGACCTTTTAAAATGTGTCAGTGAGTAATTAATACACCTGTGCACCTGCTGGGTTACCTGCAAAACATGCACTGTGTGGGCTCCCGAGGACCGAGTTTGAGAACCTCTGCTCTACGGACTACGAGAAAAAGATTTACCGGTAGGTTTAAAATCTTATTTTCTCTTACGTCCTAGAGGATGCTGGGGACTCCGTAAGGACCATGGGGATTATACCAAAGCTCCCAAACGGGCGGGAGAGTGCGGATGACTCTGCAGCACCGATTGAGCAAACAGGAGGTCCTCCTCAGCCAGTGTATCAAACTTATAGAACTTTGCAAAGGTGTTTGAACCCGACCAAGTAGCAGCTCGGCATAGTTGTAGTGCCGAGACCCCTCGGGCAGCCGCCCAAGACGAGCCCACCTTCCTAGTGGAATGGGCCTTGACCGGTTTTGGTAACGGCAATCCAGCCGTAGAATGCGCCTGCTGAATCGTGTTACAGATCCAGCGAGCAATAGTCTGCTTTGAAGCAGGGGCACCAACCTTGTTGGCTGCATATAGGACAAACAGTGCTTCTGTTTTCCTGACTCTAGCCGTTCTGGCCACGCAAATTTTCAAAGCCCTGACTACATCAAGGGACTCGGAATCCTCCAAGTCTCGCGTAGCCACAGGCACCACAATAGGTTGGTTTATATGAAAAGATGACACCACCGTAGGCAAGAATTGAGGACGGGTCCGCAATTCTGCTCTATCCATATGGAAAACCAGATATGGGCTTTTATGAGACAAAGCCGCCAATTCCAACCTTCGCCTAGCCGAAGCCAAGGCTAATAACATGACCACCTTCCAAGTGAGATATTTTAACTCCACCGTTTGAAGTGGTTCAAACCAGTGCGACTTAAGGAAACTCAACACCACCTTAAGGTCCCAAGGCGCCACCGGAGGTATGAAAGGAAGCTGAATATGCAGCACTCCCTTCACAAAAGTCTGTACTTCTGGGAGAGAAGCCAATTCTTTTTGAAAGAAAATGGATAAGGCCGAAATCTGAACCTTAATGGAGCCTAATTTTAGGCCCAAATTCATTCCAGTCTGTAGGAAGTGAAGGAAACGGCCCAGATGGAATTCTTCCGTAGGAGCATTCCTGGCCTCACACCAAGAAACATATTTTCACCATGGCCCTCATTCCGAGTTGTTCGCTCGCAAGCTGCTTTTAGCAGCATTGCACACGCTAAGCCGCCGCCTACTGGGAGTGAATCTTAGCTTAGCAAAATTGCGAGCGAAAGATTCTCAATATTGCAAATAGAAATTTCTTAGCAGTTTCTGAGTAGCTCGAGACTTACTCTTCCAGTGCGATCAGTTCAGTGCTTGTCGTTCCTGGTTTGACGTCACAAACACACCCAGCGTTCGCCCAGACACTCCCCCGTTTTTCCCAGAAACGGCAGCGTTTTTTCACACACTCCCATAAAACGGCCAGTTTCCGCCCAGAAACTCCCACTTCCTGTCAATCACACTCCGAACACCAGAATGAAGAAAAAACCTCGTAATGCCGTGAGTAAAATACCAAACTTTTTAGCAAATTTACTTGGCGCAGTGCGAACATTGCGCATGCGCAATTAGCGGAAAATCGCTGCGATGCGAAGAAAATTACCGAGCGAACAACTCGGAATGACCCCCTATATATACGGTGATAATGTTTAGCTGTCACGTCCTTCCTAGCCTATATCAGTGTAGGAATGACCTCATCCGGAATGCCTTTTTCCGATAGGATCCTGCGTTCAACCGCCATGCCGTCAAACGCAGCTGTGGTAAGTCTTGGAAC
Organism: Pseudophryne corroboree; assembly: GCF_028390025.1. Classification (NCBI taxonomy): domain Eukaryota; kingdom Metazoa; phylum Chordata; class Amphibia; order Anura; family Myobatrachidae; genus Pseudophryne; species Pseudophryne corroboree. The sequence continues at coordinate 337,904,406 of NC_086454.1, forward strand.
AGACAGGGCCCCTGTTGCAACAGGTCCTGTCATAGAGGAAGAGGCCACGGATCTTCTGCAAGCATTTCTAGCAGATCCGGATACCAGGTCCTTCGTGGCCAATCTGGAACAATGAGAATTGTTCTCACTCTTCTTTTTCGTATTATTCTCAACACCTTGGGTATGAGAGGAAGAGGAGGAAACACATAGACCGACTGGAACACCCACTAGGACGTCTACTGCTACCGCCTGAGGGTATTTTGATCTGGCGCAATACCTCTGTAGCTTTTTGTTGAGGCGGGACGCCATCATGTCTATCTGGGGCAGTCCCCACTGACTTGCAATCTGTGCGAAGACTTCCTGATGAAGTCCCCACTCTCCTGGATGCAGGTCGTGTCTGCTGAGGAAGTCTGCTTCCCAGTTGTCCACTCCCGGAATGAACACTGCTGACAGTGCGCTTACATGATTTTCCGCCCAGCGAAGAATCCTGGTGGCTTCCGCCATTGTCACTCTGCTCGTTGTATATGGCCCTCAGTTCCAGGATGTTGATGTGAAGACAAGTCTCTTGACTTGACCAAAGACCTTGGAAGTTTCTTCCTTGTGTGACTGCTCCCCAACCTCGGAGGCTCGCGTCCGTGGTCACCAGGATCCAGTCCTGAATGCCGAACCTGCGGCCTTCTAGAAGGTGAGCACTCTGCAGCCACCACAGGAGAGATACCCTGGCTCTGGGGGACAGGGTGCTCAACTGATGAATTTGTAGATGTGACCTGGACCACATGTCCAGTAGGTCTCATTGGAAAGTCCTTGCATGGAACCTGCCGAAGGGAATGGCTTCGTATGATGCCACCATCTTTCCCAGGACTCGAGTGCAGTGATGCACTGACACCTGTTTTGGCTTCAATAGGTACCTGACCAGAGTCATGAGTTCCTGAGCTTTTTCTATCGGAAGATAACCCCTTTTCTGGTCTGTGTCCAGAATCATGCCCAGGAAGGTCAGACGAGTCGTAGGAACCAACTGCGACTACGGGATATTGAGAATCCAGCCGTGTTGCTGTAACAACTTCAGTGAAAGTGAGACGCTGCTCAGCACAGCTCTCTTGATCTCGCTTTTATGAGGAGATCGTCCCAGTACGGGATAATTGTGACACCTTGCTTGCGCAGGAGCACCATCATTTCCGCCATTACCTTGGTGAAAATCCTCGGGGCCGTGGAAAGCCCAAACGGCAACGTCTGAAATTGGTAATGACAATCCTGTACCGCAAATCTCAGGTACGCCTGATGAGGTGGATAAATGGGAACATGAAGGTATGCATCCTTTATGTCCAGAGATACCATAAAATCACCCCTTCCAGGCTGGCGATGACCGCTCTTAGCGATTCCATCTTGAACTTGAACCTTTTCAAGTATAGGTTCAGGGATTTTAAATTTAAAATGGGTCTGACCGAACCGTCCGGTTTCGCGACTACAAACAGGGTTGAGTAATATCCCCTCCCTTGCTGAAGAAGGGGAACCTTGACCACCACCTGTTGAAGATACAATTTGTGAATTGCATTTAACACTATCTCCCTTTCCGGGGGAGAAGCTGGTAGGGCCGATTTGAAAAACCGGGGAGGAGGCACCTCTTCGAATTCCAGCTTGTAACCCTGAGAAACCATCCCGGAATGAACACTGCTGACAGTGCTCTTACATGATTTTCCGCCCAGCGAAGAATCCTGGTGGCTTCCGCCATTGCCACTCTGCTCCTTGTGCCGCCTTGGCGGTTTACATGAGCCACTGCGGTGATGTTGTCTGACTGGATCAGAACTGGTTGGTCGCGAAGTAAGGTCTCCGCTTGACGTAGGCCGTTGTATATGGTCCTCAGTTCCAGGATGTTGATGTGAAGACAAGTCTCTTGACTTGACCAAAGACCTTGGAAGTTTCTTCCTTGTGTGACTGCTCCCCAACCTCGGAGGCTCGCGTCCGTGGTCAGGATCCAGTCCTGAATGCCGAACCTGCGGCCTTCTAGAAGGTGAGCACTCTGCAGCAACCACAGGAGAGATACCCTGGCTCTGGGGGACAGGGTGCTCAACTGATGAATTTGTAGATGTGACCTGGACCACATGTCCAGTAGGTCTCATTGGAAAGTCCTCGCATGGAACCTGCTGAAGGGAATGGCTTCGTATGATGCCACCATCTTTCCCAGGACTCGAGTGCAGTGATGCACTGACACCTGTTTTGGCTTCAATAGGTACCTGACCAGAGTCATGAGTTCCTGAGCTTTTTCTATCGGAAGATAACCCCTTTTCTGGTCTGTGTCCAGAATCATGCCCAGGAAGGTCAGACGAGTCGTAGGAACCAACTGCGACTACGGGATATTGAGAATCCAGCCGTGTTGCTGTAACAACTTCAGTGAAAGTGAGACGCTGCTCAGCACAGCTCTCTTGATTTTGCTTTTATGAGGAGATCGTCCCAGTACGGGATAATTGTGACACCTTGCTTGCGCAGGAGCACCATCATTTCCGCCATTACCTTGGTGAAAATCCTTGGGCCGTGGAAAGCCCAAACGGCAACGTCTGAAATTGGTAATGACAATCCTGTACCGCAAATCTCAGGTACGCCTGATGAGGTGGATAAATGGGAACATGAAGGTATGCATCCTTTATGTCCAGAGATACCATAAAATCCCCCCCTTCCAGGCTGGCGATGACCGCTCTTAGCGATTCCATCTTGAACTTGAACCTTTTCAAGTATAGGTTCAGGGATTTTAAATTTAAAATGGGTCTGACCGAACCGTCCGGTTTCGGGACTACAAACAGGGTTGAGTAATATCCCCTCCCTTGTTGAAGCAGGGGAACCTTGACCACCACCTGTTGAAGATACAATTTGTGAATTGCATTTAATACTATCTCCCTTTCCGGGGGAGAAGCTGGTAGGAGCCGATTTGAAAAACCGGGGAGGAGGCACCTCTTCGAATTCCAGCTTGTAACCCTGAGAAACCATCCCGGAATGAACACTGCTGACAGTGCTCTTACATGATTTTCCGCCCAGCGAAGAATCCTGGTGGCTTCCGCCATTGCCACTCTGCTCCTTGTGCCGCCTTGGCGGTTTACATGAGCCACTGCGGTGATGTTGTCTGACTGGATCAGAACTGGTTGGTCGCGAAGTAAGGTCTCCGATTGATGTAGGCCGTTGTATATGGCCCTCAGTTCCAGGATGTTGATGTGAAGACAAGTCTCTTGACTTGACCAAAGACCTTGGAAGTTTCTTCCTTGTGTGACTGCTCTCTAACCTCGGAGGCTCGCGTCCGTGGTCACCAGGATCCAGTCCTGAATGCCGAACCTGCGGCCTTCTAGAAGGTGAGCACTCTGCAGCCACCACAGGAGAGATACCCTGGCTCTGGGGGACAGGGTGCTCAACTGATGAATTTGTAGATGTGACCTGGACCACATGTCCAGTAGGTCTCATTGGAAAGTCCTCGCATGGAACCTGCCGAAGGGAATGGCTTCGTATGATGCCACCATCTTTCCCAGGACTCGAGTGCAGTGATGCACTGACACCTGTTTTGGCTTCAATAGGTACCTGACCAGAGTCATGAGTTCCTGAGCTTTTTCTATCGGAAGATAACCCCTTTTCTGGTCTGTATCCAGAATCATGCCCAGGAAGGTCAGACGAGTCGTAGGAACCAACTGCGACTACGGGATATTGAGAATCCAGCCGTGTTGCTGTAACAACTTCAGTGAAAGTGAGACGCTGCTCAGCACAGCTCTCTTGATCTTGCTTTTATGAGGAGATCGTCCCAGTACGGGATAATTGTTACACCTTGCTTGAGCAGGAGCACCATCATTTCCGCCATTACCTTGGTGAAAATCCTCGGGGCCGTGGAAAGCCCAAACGGCAACGTCTGAAATTGGTAATGACAATCCTGTACCGCAAATCTCAGGTACACCTGATGAGGTGGATAAATGGGAACATGAAGGTATGCATCCTTTATGTCCAGAGATACCATAAAATCACCCCTTCCAAGCTGGCGATGACCGCTCTTAGCGATTCCATCTTGAACTTGAACCTTTTCAAGTATAGGTTCAGGGATTTTAAATTTAAAATGGGTCTGACCGAACCGTACGGTTTCGGGACTACAAACAGGGTTGAGTAATATCCCCTCCCTTGTTGAAGCAGGGGAACCTTGACCACCACCTGTTGAAGATACCATTTGTGAATTGCATTTAACACTATCTCCCTTTCCGGGGGAGAAGCTGGTAGGGCCGATTTGAAAAACCGGCGAGGAGGCACCTCTTCGAATTCCAGCTTGTACCCTGAGAAACTATTTCTATTGCCCAGGGATCCACCTGTGAGTGAACCCAGATGTGGCTGAAAACTCAAAGACGTGCCCCCACTGGGGCTGACTCCTTTAGCGGAGCCCCAGCGTCATGCGGTGGATTTTGTAGAGGCCGGGGAGGACTTCTGTTCCTGGAAACTAGCTGTGTTGTGCAGCTTTTTTCCCCTGCCCTTACCTCTGGCAAGAAAAGGATGCGCCTCGTACTTTCTTGTTTCTTTGTGATCGAAAGGACTGCATTTGATAATGTGGCGCTTTCCTAGGCTGTGAGGGAATATAAGGCAAAAAATTTGATTTACCAGCTGTAGCAGTGGAGACCAGGTCCGAGAGACCTTCCCCAAACAATATCTCACCCTTGTAAGGTAAAACCTCCATATGCCTCTTTGAGTCGGCATCACCTGTCCATTGCCGGGTCCATAGGACTCGTTTAGCAGAAAACGACATAGCATTGATTCTAGAACCCAGTAGGCCAATGTCTCTTTGAGCCTCTCTTATATATAAGACAGCATCCTTAATTTGACCAAGGGTCAATAAAACGGTACCCTTATCCAGGATATACTAGAATGTGTGTAAATGGACTTTAAGGTAGTCTGCTTTTTTTGCGATCAGCAGGATCCCTGAGGGTAGCCATATCTTGGGATGGCAGCTTTACCTTTTTGGATAAGCGTGTCCACGCTTTTTTCCCCCCTTGGGGAAGATTCTCACCGTATCCTGTCCTTAGTCGGGAAAGGATACACCCTAAGAATCCTTTAGGGAATCTGCAGTTTCTTGTCTGGAGATTCCCAAGCCTTTTCAATAACTCGTTCATGAGACGGGGGAAAGGTTACCTCAGGTTTCTTTACCCTACACATGTGTACCCTCGTGTCAGGGACAGGGGGTTTCTCTGTGATATGCAAAACATCTTTTATTACAATAAACATATATTGAATACTATTTGCCAATTCTGGCTGTAACTTTGCATCATCGTAGTCAACACTGGAGTCAGAATCCGTGTCGGCGTCAGTGTCTACTATTTTGGATAGTGGGCGCTTTTTAGACCCCGGAGGTCCCTGTGACATAGGGGAAAGGCAGGGTTTGACGCCTGTACATTCCCAAGACTCCGTGCAATAAATTCACATTAGCACTAAAACATTCCACATATCCAACCAGTCAGGTGTCGGTGTTGCCGACAGAGACACCACAGTCATCTACTCCACCTCCTCCCTATGAGAGCCTTCTACCTCATATGCCGACACCCGCGTACCGACACACCACACACTCAGGAAATCCTCTTATCTGAAGACAGTTCCCCCACAAGGCCCTTTGGAGAGACAGAGAGAGAGTATGCCAGCACACACCCAGCGCCAATGACCCAGGAAAAAACACACAATATGTTTACCCAGATAGTGCTGTAATCCTTTTTTTTGCGCCAACTTATGTGTCCCCCCCCCCCCCTTCTTTAAAACCCTCTTTCACTGTGGATAAGCAGGGGAGAGTCCGGGGAGCTTCCTCTCAGCGCTGTGCTGTGGAGAAAATGGCGCTGGTGAGTGCTGAGGAAGAAGCCCCGCCCCCTCAGCGGCGGGCTTCTGTCCCGCTAAAATATATTTAAAAAATGGCGGGGGCTCTTTATATATACAGTGCCTAGCTGTATAGCTCTACTTTTGCCAGAAAATGAGGTTATATTGCTGCCCAGGGTGCCCCCCCTGCGCCCTGCACCCTTACAGTGACTGCCGTTTGTGTGTGCTGTGTGGGAGCAATGGCGCACAGCTTTACTGCTGTGCGTTACCTCAGTGAAGATCTGAAGTCTTCTGCCGCCTCTGAAGTCTTCTTTCTTCTCAAACTCACCCAGCTTCTATCTTCGGGCTCTGTGAGGAGGACGGCGGCGCGGCTCTGGGACGGACGGCGAGGGTGAGACCTGCGTACCGATCCCTCTGGAGCTAATGGTGTCCAGTAGCCTAAGAAACAGAGCCTAACATTAAATTTAAAGTAGGTCTGTTTCTCTCCCCTCAGTCCCTCGATGCAGGGAGTCTGTTGCCAGCAGGCTCCCTGAAAATAAAAAACCTAACAAAAATACTTTCTGACAGGAAGCACAGGAGAGCTCCCTGTAATGCACCCACTCTCCTCTGGGCACAGTATCAAACTGAGGTCTGGAGGAGGGGCATAGAGGGAGGAGCCAGTGCACACCCATACCTAAAGTCTTTCTTAAAGTGCCCATGTCTCCTGCGGAGCCCGTCTATCCCCATGGTCCTTACGGAGTCCCCAGCATCCTCTAGGATGTAAGAGAAAAAAAAATGAGAAGCAGTATGTTTCTGCAGCGGGGTACATTGGTTTCCACAGGGAAACATCGGGTGTAGAGATGGATCTTGATCCAGGCACCAACAGGCTAAAGCTTTAGACTGTCCCAGGATGCATTGTGGGGCCTCCTCTATAACCCCGCCTCCAGTCACTGTGAGCAGCACTGAAAAAGCTGCTGCAGCTCCGTCACCTCCCTAGCGACGTCGTTTACTACCGCTGGCTCTGTTCCCGGGTACTTGTGGCGGAGACGCTCCGGCTCTGGGCACACGGTCGCAGACGCTCTCCTGGTTCGTGTGGCTGCTACTGCATGGAGGAAGTAATAGGGTCCCCCAGGTGGGACCCGTCATTAAATCGCGTTCCGGTCGCAGTCTAGGAGACAGAGTGCGAAGCTGGCGTGGACACTGTAACTGGGCAGGGACCCGACTATATCCACCAGGGCAGAGGAGTACAGGTCGGATATATTAATATCCACTTTCAAAAAGGCTTCATAGTACCAGGTGGTGAAGTCCAGCCTAGAGGAGAAGGTGCTTGACATGTGGCCCCTCCCCCGGCACAGGGCAACATCTATTAGTGGTGTTCCCTCCCTGGAGCTGCCTCACACTCAGTGGCGGATCTTGCCACGGGCAAGCAGGACTTTTGCCCGGGGCGCCGCCTTCCGGAGGGCACCGGCGCCATCCGGAGGGCGCCGCACCATGGCAAGATCCTCCACTGTCAGTGTGCGCCCCAGCAGTGTCCCCCCGCTGTGCCCCCCCCTCCCGCTGTGAGAAGGGAACCAGACGCTATGCGTCTGGTTTCCCTTCGTGGCGCTGGTCCCCCCCCGCTCTGAAGGGAATCAGACGCTAAGCGTCTAGTTTCCCTTCATGGAGAGAACCTTTGGTGTGCGTGCGCGATGACGTCATCGCGCACCGCACAGCATTGTGTCATAGACGCTAGGGGTCATAATTGACCTCTAGCGCTTATGCTGTGCTATGGGAGAGACGTCATGACTGACGTCTCTCCCATAGATCCGAGGAGAAGAGCGGAGCCGGTCTGCAGGGTCTGGAAACAGGAGCGGGGTACAGTAAGTATATACTTTTTTTTTTTTTTCCTTTCAGCGGCGCTACAAATGGGGAGCGTGACTGACCACGCCCCCATATTAAGCCACGCCCCTAACTCTTGCCCGGGGCGCCGCAAGGGCAAGAACCGGCCCTGCTCACACTCTCCCTCACTCCATGACTGAGACGCTGGGCGCCATTTTCTAAAATAGATGCGACTGGTCTCCGGGACTGCAGGGCAAGGTCTCCTTTGTAAACCCGCTTGTACATCAGCGTCGTGGTTTTACAAGCACTTGAGTATTCTACATGTCGTTATTAAGACAGCGTTAGTTAAGAACAAGTATACCTGTGCCAGAATATATTGTACGAGTATTGTGATATATACATCCGATCTCAGACCGTGCATTATTTTGTATATATATATATATATATATATATATACATATACACACATACACACACACACACACACACACACACACACACACACACACACACACACTGGGGCAAAAAAGTATTTGGACAGCCACCGATTGTGCAAGTTGACCCACTTAAAAAGATGAGAGAGGTGTGTAATTTCCATCATAGGTACACTTCAACTGTGAGAGACAGAATCTGAAAAACAAAAACCAGGAAATCACATTGTATGATTTTTAAACAATTTACTTGTATATTCTTGTGGAAAATAAATATTTGGACACCTACCAAGCAGCAAGATTTCTGGCTCTCACAGACCTGTTACTTCTTCTTTAAGAAGCTCTTCTATCCTCCACTCGTTACCTGTATTAATGGCACCTGCTTGAACTGGTTATCTGTATAAAAGACACCTGTCCACACCCTCAAACAGTCAGACTGCTACCTCTCCACCATGGCCAAGACCAGAGACCTGTCTAAGGACACCAGGGACAAAATTGTAGAGCTGCACAAGGCTGGGATGAGCTACTCGACAATAGGCAAGCAGCTTGGTGAGAAGAGATCAACTGTTGGCGCAATTATTAAAAAATGGAAGAAATACAAGATCACTGACAATCTCCCTCGACCTGGGGTTCCATGCAAGATCTCACCTCGTGGGGTATCAATGATCTTGAGAACGGTGAGGAATCAGCCCAGAACTACACGGGGGGACCTGGTCAATGACCCCAAGAGAGCTGGGACCACAGTCACAAAGGTTACCATTAGTAACACACCACGTCGTCATGGATTGAAATCTTGCAGTACCCGAAAGGTCCCCCTGCTTAAGCCAGCACATGTCCAGGCCCGTCTAAAGTTTGCCAGTGACCATCTGGATGATCCAGAGGAGGATTGGGAGAATGTAATGTGGTCAGATGAGAGCAAAATCAAACTTTTTGGTATAAACTCCACTCGCCGTGTTTGGAGGGAGAAGAATGATGAATGGCATCCCAAGAACACCATACCCACTGTGAAGCATGGGGGTGGAAACATCATGCTTTGGGGCTGCTTTATTCTAAAGGGGACAGGACGACTGATCCGTATTAAGGAGAGGATGAATGGGGCCATGTATCATGAGATTTTGGGCAAAAACCTCCTTCCCTCAGTAAGAGCATTGAAGATGGAACGTGGCTGGGTCTTCCAGCATGACACTGACCCCAAACACACTGCCCGGGCAACTAAGGAGTGGCTCCGTAAGAAGCATTTCAAAGTCCTGGAGTGGCCTAGCCAGTCTCCAGACCTCAACCCAATAGAAAATCTGTGGAGAGAGTTGAAAATCCGTGTTGCCCGGCGAAAGCCCCAAAACATGACAGATCTAGAAAAGATCTGCATGGAAGAGTGGGACAAAAATAAGAATTTACTCACCGGTAATTCTATTTCATATAGTCCGTAGTGGATGCTGGGAACTCCGTAAGGACCATGGGGAATAGCGGCTCCGCAGGAGACTGGGCACAACTAAGAAAGATTTAGGACTACCTGGTGTGCACTGGCTCCTCCCTCTATGCCCCTCCTCCAGACCTCAGTTAGGATACTGTGCCCGGAAGAGCTGACACAATAAGGAAAGGATTTTGGAATCCCGGGTAAGACTCATACCAGCCACACCAATCACACCGTATAACTCGTGATACTATACCCAGTTAACAGTATGAAAAATAACTGAGCCTCTCAACAGATGGCTCTAAACAATAACCCTTAAGTTAGGCAATAACTATATACAAGTATTGCAGACAATCCGCACTTGGGATGGGCGCCCAGCATCCACTACGGACTACGAGAAATAGAATTACCGGTGAGTAAATTCTTATTTTCTCTGACGTCCTAGTGGATGCTGGGAACTCCGTAAGGACCATGGGGATTATACCAAAGCTCCCAAACGGGCGGGAGAGTGCGGATGACTCTGCAGCACCGAATGAGCAAAAGCAAGGTCCTCCTCAGCCAGGGTATCAAACTTGTAGAACTTGGCAAACGTGTTTGAACCCGACCAAGTAGCAGCTCGGCAAAGTTGTAAAGCCGAGACCCCTCGGGCAGCCGCCCAAGAAGAGCCCACTTTCCTCGTGGAATGGGCTTTTACAGATTTAGGATGCGGCAGTCCAGCCGCAGAATGTGCAAGTTGAATCGTACTACAGATCCAGCGAGCAATAGACTGCTTTGAAGCAGGAGCACCCAGCTTGTTGGGCGCATACAGGATAAATAGCGAGTCAGTTTTCCTGACTCCAGCCGTCCTGGAAACATAGATTTTCAGGGCCCTGACTACGTCCAGCAACTTGGAATCCTCCAAGTCCTTAGTAGCCGCAGGCACCACAATAGGTTGGTTCAAATGAAAAGCAGATACCACCTTAGGAAGAAATTGGGGACGAGTCCTCAATTCTGCCCTGTCCATATGGAAGATCAGATATGGGCTTTTACATGACAAAGGCGCCAATTCCGACACACGCCTAGCCGATGCTAAGGCCAACAGCATGACCACTTTCCACGTGAGATGCTTTAGTTCCACAGTTTTAAGTGGCTCAAACCAATGCGACTTTAGGAAATCCAACACCACGTTGAGATCCCACGGTGCCACTGGAGGCACAAAAGGGGGCTGAATATGCAGCACTCCTTTAACAAACGTCTGAACTTCAGGCAGTGAAGCCAGTTCTTTTTGGAAGAAAACCGACAGAGCCGAAATCTGGACCTTAATGGAACCTAATTTGAGGCCCATAGTCACCACTGACTGTAGGAAGTGCAGAAATCGACCCAGCTGAAATTCCTCCGTTGGGGCCCTTCTGGCCTCACACCACGCAACATATTTTCGCCATATGCGGTGATAATGGTTTGCGGTCAACTCCTTCCTAGCTTTAATCAGCGTAGGGATGACTTCCTCCGGAATGCCCTTTTCCTTCAGGAACCGGCGTTCAACCGCCATGCCGTCAAACGCAGTCACGGTAAGTCTTGGAACAGACAGGGTCCCTGCTGCAGCAGGTCCTGTCTGAGCGGCAGAGGCCATGGGTCCTCTGAGATCATTTCTTGAAGTTCTGGGTACCAAGCTCTTCTTGGCCAATCCGGAACCACAAGTATAGTTCTTACTCCTCTCCTTCTTATTATTCTCAGTACCTTGGGTATGAGAGGCAGAGGAGGGAACACATAAACCGACTGGTACACCCACGGTGTCACTAGAGCGTCCACAGCTATCGCCTGAGGGTCCCTTGACCTGGCGCAATATCTTTTTAGCTTTTTGTTGAGGCGGGACGCCATCATGTCCACCTGTGGCCTTTCCCAACGGTGTACAATCATTCGGAAGACTTCTGGATGAAGTCCCCACTCTCCCGGGTGGAGGTCGTGCCTGCTGAGGAAGTCTGCTTCCCAGTTGTCCACTCCCGGAATGAACACTGCTGACAGTGCTAACACATGATTTTCCGCCCATCGGAAAATCCTTGTGGCTTCTGCCATCGCCATCCTGCTTCTTGTGCCGCCCTGACGATTTACATGGGCGACCGCCGTGATGTTGTCTGACTGTATCAGCACCGGCTGGTGTTGAAGCAGGGGTCTTGCCTGACTTAGGGCATTGTAAATGGCCCTTAGTTCCAGAATATTTATGTGTAGGGAAGTCTCCTGACTTGTCCATAGTCCTTGGAAGTTTCTTCCCTGTGTGACTGCCCCCCAACCTCGAAGGCTGGCATCCGTGGTCACCAGGATCCAGTCCTGTATGCCGAATCTGCGGCCCTCTAGAAGATGAGCACTCTGCAGCCACCACAGTAGCGACACCCTGGCCCTTGGAGACAGGGTTATCAGCCGATGCATCTGAAGATGCGACCCGGACCACTCGTCCAACAGATCCCACTGAAAGATCCTTGCATGGAACCTTCCGAATGGAATTGCTTCGTAAGAAGCCACCATCTTTCCCAGGACTCGCGTGCAGTGGTGCACCGACACCTGTTTTGGTTTTAGGAGGTCTCTGACTAGAGACGATAACTCCTTGGCCTTCTCCTCCGGGAGAAACACTTTTTTCTGTTCTGTGTCCAGAACCATCCCCAGGAACAGTAGACGCGTTGTAGGAACCAGCTGCGACTTTGGAATATTCAGGATCCAGCCGTGCTGTTGTAGCACTTCCCGAGCTAGTGCTACTCCGATCAACAACTGTTCCCTGGACCTCGCCTTTATAAGGAGATCGTCCAAGTACGGGATAATTAAAACTCCCTTTTTCCGAAGGAGTATCATCATTTCGGCCATTACCTTGGTAAATACCCTCGGTGCCGTGGACAGACCAAACGGCAACGTCTGGAATTGGTAATGACAGTCCTGTACCACAAATCTGAGGTACTCCTGGTGAGGAGGGTAAATGGGGACATGCAGGTAAGCATCCTTGATGTCCAGTGACACCATGTAATCCCCCTCGTCCAGGCTTGCAATCACCGCTCTGAGCGATTCCATCTTGAACTTGAACCTTCTTATATAAGTGTTCAAAGATTTTAAATTTAAAATGGGTCTCACCGAACCGTCCGGTTTCGGTACCACAAACATTGTGGAATAGTAACCCCTTCCTTGTTGAAGGAGGGGTACCTTGACTATCACCTGCTGAGAATACAGCTTGTGAATTGCCTCCAGCACTGCACTCCCTGTCCGGGGGAGCTGTCGGCAAGGCAGATTTGAGGAAACGGCGAGGGGGAGACGTCTCGAATTCCAGCTTGTACCCCTGAGATACTACCTGTAGAATCCAGGGATCCACCCGTGAACGAGCCCACTGGTTGCTGAAGTTCTTGAGACGGGCCCCCACCGTACCTGGCTCCGCCTGTGGAGCCCCAGCATCATGCGGTGGACTTAGAGGAAGCGGGGGAGGACTTTTGTTCCTGGGAACTGGCTGTATGTTGCAGCTTTTTCCCTCTACCTCTGCCTCTGGGCAGAAAGGACGCGCCTCTAACCCGCTTGCCTTTCTGGGGCCGAAAGGACAGTACCTGATAATACGGTGCTTTCTTTGGCTGTGAGGGAACATGGGGTAAAAATGCTGACTTCCCAGCTGTTGCTGTGGAAACGAGGTCCGAGAGACCATCCCCAAACAACTCCTTACCCTTGTAAGGCAAAACTTCCATGTGCCTTTTAGAATCTGCATCTCCTGTCCACTGCCGAGTCCACAATCCTCTCCTGGCAGAAATGGACATTGCGTTTATTTTAGATGCCAGCCGGCAAATATCCCTCTGTGCATCTCTCATGTATAAGACAGTGTCTTTAATATGCTCTACGGTTAGCAATATAGTGTCTCTGTCTAGGGTATCAATGTTTTCCGACAGGGAATCTGACCACGCAGCTGCAGCACTGCACATCCATGCTGAAGCAATAGCCGGTCTCAGTATCATTCCTGAGTGTGTATATACAGACTTCAGGATAGCCTCCTGCTTCCTATCAGCAGGTTCCTTTAGGGCGTCCGTGTCCGGAGACGGTAGTGCCACCTTCTTTGACAGGCGTGTGAGCGCTTTATCCACCCTAGGGGATGTCTCCCAATGTGACCTATCCTCTGGCGGGAAAGGGTACGCCATTAGTAACTTTTTAGAAATTACCAGTTTCTTATCGGGGGAAGCCCACGCTTCTTCACATACTTCATTTAATTCATCAGAAGGGGGAAAAACCACTGGTAGTTTTTTCTCCCCAAACATAATACCGTTTTTTGTGGTACCTGGGGTAATATCAGAAATGTGCAACACATTCTTCATTGCCGTAATCATGTAACGGGTGGCTCTATTGGAATGTACACTAGTCTCATCATCGTCGACACTGGAGTCAGTATCCGTGTCGACATCTGTGTCTGCCATCTGAGGTAGCGGGCGTTTTAGAGCCCCTGATGGCTTTTGAGACGCCTGGGCAGGCACGAGCTGAGAAGCCGGCTGTCCCACATCTGCTATGTCGTCAAACCTTTTATGTAAGGAGTTGACACTGTCACGTAATTCCTTCCACATGTCCATCCATTCAGGTGTCGACCCCGCAGGGGGTGACATCACATTTATCGGCCCCTGCTCCGCCTCCACATAAGCCTCCTCATCAAACATGTCGACACAGCCGTACCGACACACAGCACACACACAGGGAATGCTCTGAACGAGGACAGGACCCCACAAAGTCCTTTGGGGAGACAGAGAGAGAGTATGCCAGCACACACCAGAGCGCTATATAATGCAGGGATACACACTACACAAGTGATTTTTCCCTAGAGCAGCTATATATATATTATATGCGCCTAAATTTAGTGCCCCCCCCCTCTCTTTTTTACCCTATGTAGTCTGGAAACTGCAGGGGAGAGCCTTGGGAGCGTCCTTCCAGCGGAGCTGTGAGGGAAAATGGCGCCAGTGTGCTGAGGGAGATAGCCCCGCCCCTTTTCCGGCGGACTTCTCCCGCTTTTTAAATGTATATTTGGCAGGGGTATTTTACACATATATAGTCTTTATGACTATATTATGTGGTATTTGCCAGCAAGGTACTCTTATTGCAGCCCAGGGCGCCCCTCCCCCCCCCCCCCCTCCCAGCGCCCTGCACCCATCAGTGACCGGAGTGTGTGGTGTGCATGGGGAGCAATGGCGCACAGCTGCAGTGCTGTGCGCTACCTTGATGAAGACCGAAGTCTTCTGCCGCCGATTTCCAGGAACGTCTTCTTGCTTCTGGCTCTGTAAGGGGGACGGCGGCGCGGCTCCGGGACCGGACGACCGAGGCTGGGCCTGTGTTCGATCCCTCTGGAGCTAATGGTGTCCAGTAGCCTAGAAGCCAAAGCTAGCTGCAAGCAGGTAGGTTCGCTTCTCTCCCCTTAGTCCCACGTAGCAGTGAGTCTGTTGCCAGCAGATCTCACTGAAAATAAAAAACCTAAAATATACTTTCTTTTCTAGGAGCTCAGGAGAGCCCCTAGCGTGCATCCAGCTCGGCCGGGCACAAAATTCTAACTGAGGTCTGGAGGAGGGGCATAGAGGGAGGAGCCAGTGCACACCAGGTAGTCCTAAATCTTTCTTAGTTGTGCCCAGTCTCCTGCGGAGCCGCTATTCCCCATTGTCCTTACGGAGTTCCCAGCATCCACTAGGACGTCAGAGAAATACCTGCTACAGTGTGTGCAAACCTGGTAAAGAACTACAGGAAACGTTTGACCTCTGTAATTGCCAACCAAGGTTATATTACAAAGTAATGAGTTAAACTTTTTGATTGTCCAAATATTTATTTTCCACAAGAATAAACAAATAAAGTGTTTAACAATCATACAATGTGATTTCCTAGATTTTTTTTTTTTTAGATTCTGTCTCTCACAGTTGAAGTGTACCTATGATGGAAATTACAGACCTCTCTCATCTTTTTAAGTGGGTCAACTTGCACAATCGGTGGCTGTCCAAATACTTTTTTGCCCCACTGTACGTACGTACTAGAGATGAGCGGGTTCGGTTCCTCGGAAACCGAACCCCCCCCGAACTTCACCCATTTTACACGGGTCCGAGGCATACTCGGATTCTCCCGTATGGTTTGGTTAACCCGAGCACGCCCGAACGTCATCATCCCGCTGTCGGATTCTCGCGAGATTCGGATTCTATATAAGCAGCCGCGCGTCGCCGCCATTTTCACTCGTGCATTGGAAATGTTAGGGAGAGGACGTGGCTGGCGTCCTCTCCGTTTATTGTTGAACTTGATTGTGCTTTATTACTTAATTGTGGGGAGGACTGGGGAGCAGCTGTATAATATAGGAGGAGTACAGTGCAGAGTTTTGCTGATCAGTGACCACCAGTTTTATCCGTTCTCTGCCTGAAAAAAACGCTCCTTATCTGTGCTCAGTGTGCTGCATATATCTGTGCTCACACTGCTTAATTGTGGGGACTGGGGAGCAGCTGTATTATATAGCAGGAGACAGGAGTACAGTGCAGAGTTTTGCTGACAGTGACCACCAGTATACGTTGTCTGCCTGAAAAACACTCCATATCTGTGCTCAGTGTGCTGCTTTATTGTGGGGACTGGGGACCACCAGTATAATATTATATAGGAGGAGTACAGTGCAGAGTTTTGCTGACCAGTGACCACCAGTATACGTTGTCTGCCTGAAAAACACTCCATATCTGTGCTGCATTGTAGACAGTATATAGTAGGAGTACAGTGCATAATTTTGCTGACCACCAGTATATAATATATAGGAGTACGGTACAGAAGGCTACTGCTGTACTTACCTCTGTGTCGTCAAGTATACTATCCATCCATACCTGTGGTGCATTTCAGTTTTGCACAGTTTGCTGACCACCAGTATATAATATATAGCATTACGGTACGGCAGGCCACTGCTGTACCTACCTCTGTGTCGTCAAGTATACTATCCATCCATACCTGTGGTGCATTTAATTTTTGCACAGTTTGCTGACCACCAGTATATAATATATAGCAGTACGGTACAGAAGGCCACTGCTGTACCTACCTCTGTGTCGTCAAGTATACTATCCATCCATACCTGTGGTGCATTTCAGTTTTGCACCGTTTGCTGACCACCAGTATATAATATATATAGCAGTACGGTACAGTAGGCCACTGCTGTACCTACCTCTGTGTCGTCAAGTATACTATCCATCCATACCTGTGGTGCATTTCATTTTTGCACAGTTTGCTGACCACCAGTATATAATATACAGCAGTACGGTACAGTAGGCCACTGCTGTACCTACCTCTGTGTCGTCAAGTATACTATCCATCCATACCTGTGGTGCATTTAATTTTTGCACAGTTTGCTGACCACCAGTATGTAATATATAGCAGTACGGTACAGTAGGCCACTGCTGTACCTACCTCTGTGTCGTCAAGTATACTATCCATCCATACCTGTGGTGCATTTAATTTTTGCACAGTTTGCTGACCACCAGTATATAATATATAGCATTACGGTACAGTAGGCCACTGCTGTACCTACCTCTGTATCGTCAAGTATACTATCCATCCATACCTGTGGTGCATTTCAGTTTTGCACAGTTTGCTGACCACCAGTATATAATATATAGCAGTACGGTACAGTAGGCCACTGCTGTACCTACCTCTGTGTCGTCAAGTATACTATCCATCCATACCTGTGGTGCATTTCAGTTTTGCACAGTTTGCTGACCACCAGTATATAATATATAGCAGTACGGTACAGTAGGCCACTGCTGTACCTACCTCTGTGTAGTCAAGTATACTATCCATCCATACCTGTGGTACATTTCAGTTTTGCACAGTTTGCTGACCACCAGTATATAATATATATAGCTGTACGGTACAGTAGGCCACTGCTGTACCTATCTCTGTGTCGTCAAGTATACTATCCATCCATACCTGTGGTGCATTTCATTTTTGCACAGTTTGCTGACCACCAGTATATAATATATAGCAGTACGGTACAGTAGGCCACTGCTGTACCTACCTCTGTGTCGTCAAGTATACTATCCATCCATACCTGTGGTGCATTTAATTTTTGCACAGTTTGCTGACCACCAGTATGTAATATATAGCAGTACGGTACAGTAGGCCACTGTTGTACCTACCTCTGTGTCGTCAAGTATACTATCCATCCATACCTGTGGTGCATTTCAGTTGTGCGCAGTATATATAGTAGTAGGCCATTGCTATTGATACTGGCATATAATTCCACACATTAAAAAATGGAGAACAAAAATGTGGAGGTTAAAATAGGGAAAGATCAAGATCCACTTCCACCTCGTGCTGAAGCTGCTGCCACT
This sequence comes from Pseudophryne corroboree, assembly GCF_028390025.1. Lineage (NCBI taxonomy): Eukaryota > Metazoa > Chordata > Amphibia > Anura > Myobatrachidae > Pseudophryne > Pseudophryne corroboree. Next base: position 337,922,141 of record NC_086454.1, read on the forward strand.
AGTCATGGCCGAGACGATGAAATGCCAGCAACGTCGTCTGCCACGGCCGATGCCCAATGTCATAGTAGAGAGCATGTAAAATCCAAAAAAACAAAAGTTCAGTAAAATGACCCAAAAAATCAAAATTGAAAGCGTCTGATGAGAAGCGTAAACTTGCCAATATGCCATTTACGACACGGAGTGGCAAAGAACGGCTGAGGCCCTGGCCTATGTTCATGGCTAGTGGTTCAGCTTCACATGAGGATGGAAGCACTCATCCTCTCGCTAGAAAAATGAAAAGACTTAAGCTGGCAAAAGCACAGCAAAGAACTGTGCGTTCTTCTAAAACACAAATCCCCAAGGAGAGTCCAATTGTGTCGGTTGCGATGCCTGACCTTCCCAACACTGGACGGGAAGAGCTTGCGCCTTCCACCATTTGCACGCCCCCTGCAAGTGCTGGAAGGAGCACCCGCAGTCCAGTTCCTGATAGTCAGATTGAAGATGTCAGTGTTGAAGTACACCAGGATGAGGAGGATATGGGTGTTGCTGGCGCTGGGGAGGAAATTGACAAGGAGGATTCTGATGGTGAGGTGGTTTGTTTAAGTCAGGCACTCGGGGAGACACCTGTTGTCCGTGGGAGGAATATGGCCGTTGACATGCCTGGTCAAAATACAAAAAAAATCAGCTCTTCGGTGTGGAATTATTTCAACACAAATGCGGACAACAGGTGTCAAGCCGTGTGTTGCCTTTGTCAAGCTGTAATAAGTAGGGGTAAGGACGTTAACCACCTAGGAACATCCTCCCTTATACGTCACCTGGACCGCATTCATCAGAAGTCAGTGACAAGTTCAAAAACTTTGGATGACAGCGGAAGCAGTCCACTGACCAGTAAATCCCTTCCTCTTGTAACCAAGCTCCTGCAAACCACCCCACCAACTCCCTCAGTGTCAATTTCCTCCTTACCCAGGAAAGCCAACAGTCCTGCAGGCCATGTCACTGGCAAGTATGACGAGTCCTCTCCTGCCTGGGATTCCTCCGATGCATCCTTGAGTGTAACGCCTACTGCTGCTGGCACTGCTGTTGTTGCTGCTGGGAGTCGATCGTCATCCCAGAGGGGAAGTCGGAAGACCACTTGTACTACTTCCAGTAAGCAATTGACTGTCCAACAGTCCTTTGCGAGGAAGATGAAATATCACAGCAGTCATCCTGCTGCAAAGCGGATAACTCAGGCCTTGGCAGCCTGGGCGGTGAGAAACGTGGTTCCGGTATCCACCGTTAATTCAGAGGCAACTAGAGACTTGATTGAGGTACTGTGTCCCCGGTACCAAATACCATCTAGGTTCCATTTCTCTAGGCAGGCGACACCGAAAATGTACACAGACGTCAGAAAAAGAGTCACCAGTGTCCTAAAAAATGCAGTTGTACCCAATGTCCACTTAACCACGGACATGTGGACAAGTGGAGCAGGGCAGACTCAGGACTATATGACTGTGACAGCCCACTGGGTAGATGTATTGCCTCCCGCAGCAAGAACAGCAGCGGCGGCACCAGTTGCAGCATCTCGCAAACGCCAACTCGTTCCTAGGCAGGCTACGCTTTGTATCACCGCTTTCCAGAAGAGGCACACAGCTGACAACCTCTTACGGAAACTGAGGAACATCATCGCAGAATGGCTTACCCCAATTGGACTCTCCTGGGGATTTGTGACATCGGACAATGCCAGCAATATTGTGCGTGCATTACATCTGGGCAAATTCCAGCACGTCCCATGTTTTGCACATACATTGAATTTGGTGGTGCAGAATTATTTAAAAAACGACAGGAGCATGCAAGAGATGCTGTCGGTGGCCCGAAGAATTGCGGGCCACTTTCGGCATTCAGCCACCGCGTACAGAAGACTGGAGCACCACCAAACATTCCTGAACCTGCCCTGCCATCATCTGAAGCAAGAGGTGGTAACGAGGTGGAATTCAACCCTCTATATGCTTCAGAGGATGGAGGAGCAGCAAAAGGCCATTCAAGCCTATACATCTGCCCACGATATAGGCAAAGGAGGGGGAATGCACCTGACTCAAGCGCAGTGGAGAATGATTTCAACGTTGTGCAAGGTTCTGCAACCCTTTGAACTTGCCACACGTGAAGTCAGTTCAGACACTGCCAGCCTGAGTCAGGTCATTCCCCTCATCAGGCTTTTTCAGAAGAAGCTGGAGACATTGAAGGAGGAGCTAAAACAGAGCGATTCCGCTAGGCATGTGGGACTTGTGGATGGAGCCCTTAATTCGCTTAACCAGGATTCACGGGTGGTCAATCTGTTTAAATCAGAGCACTACATTTTGGCCACCGTGCTCGATCCTACATTTAAAACATACGTTGTATCTCTCTTTCCGGCAGACACAAGTCTGCAGAGGTTCAATGACCTCCTGGTGAGAAAATTGTCAAGTCAAGCGGAACGTGGCCCGCCAACATCTCCTCCTTCACATTCTCCCGCAACTGGGGGTGCGAGGAAAAGGCTAAGAATTCCGAGCCCACCCGCTGGCGGTGATGCAGGGCAGTCTGGAGCGAGTGCTGACATCTGGTCCAGACTGAAGGACCTGCCAACGATTACTGACATGTCGTCTACTGTCACTGCATATGATTCTCTCACCATTGAAAGAATGGTGGAGGATTATATGAGTGACCGCATCCAAGTAGGCACGTCAGACAGTCCGTACGTATACTGGCAGGAAAAAGAGGCAATTTGGAGGCCCTTGCACAAACTGGCTTTATTCTACCTAAGTTGCCCTCCCTCCAGTGTGTACTCTGAAAGAGTGTTTAGTGCAGCCGCTCACCTTGTCAGCAATCGGCGTACGAGGTTACTTCCAGAAAATGTGGAGAAGATGATGTTCATCAAAATGAATTATAATCAATTCCTCCATGGAGACATTCACCAGCAGCAATTGCCTCCAGAAAGTACACAGGGACCTGAGATGGTGGATTCCAGTGGGGACAAATTAATAATCTGTGAGGAGGGGGATGTACACAGTGAAAGGGGTGAGGAATCGGAGGATGATGATGAGGTGGACATCTTGCCTCTGTAGAGCCAGTTTGTGCAAGGAGAGATTGATTTCTTCTTTTTTTGGTGGGGGCCCAAACCAACCAGTCATTTCAGTCACAGTCGTGTGGCAGACCCTGTCGCTGAAATGATGGGTTCGTTAAAGTGTGCATGTCCTGTTTATACAACATAAGGGTGGGTGGGAGGGCCCAAGGACAATTCCATCTTGCACCTCTTTTTTCTTTCATTTTTCTTTGCATCATGTGCTGTTTGGGGACAATTTTTTTGAAGTGCCATCCTGCCTAACACTGCAGTGCCACTCCTAGATGGGCCAGGTGTTTGTGTCGGCCACTTGGGTCGCTTAGCTTAGTCACACAGCGACCTTGGTGCGCCTCTTTTTTTCTTTGCATCATGTGCTGTTTGGGGACAATTTTTTTGAAGTGCCATCCTGCCTGACACTGCAGTGCCACTCCTAGATGGGCCAGGTGTTTGTGTCGGCCACTTGGGTCGCTTAGCTTAGTCACACAGCTACCTCATTGCGCCTCTTTTTTTCTTTGCATCATGTGCTGTTTGGGGACAATTTTTTTAATCTGCCATCCTGTCTGACACTGCAGTGCCACTCCTAGATGGGCCAGGTGTTTGTGTCGGCCACTTGGGTCGCTTAGCTTAGTCACACAGCTACCTCATTGCGCCTCTTTTTTTCTTTGCATCATGTGCTGTTTGGGGATTATTTTTTTGAAGTGCCATCCTGTCTGACACTGCAGTGCCACTCCTAGATGGGCCAGGTGTTTGTGTCGGCCACTTGGGTCGCTTAGCTTAGTCACACAGCTACCTCATTGCGCCTCTTTTTTTCTTTGCATCATGTGCTGTTTGGGGATTATTTTTTTGAAGTGCCATCCTGTCTGACACTGCAGTGCCACTCCTAGATGGGCCAGGTGTTTGTGTCGGCCACTTGTGTCGCTTAGCTTAGCCATCCAGCGACCTCGGTGCAAATTTTAGGACTAAAAATAATGGTGTGAGGTGTTCAGAATAGACTGAAAATGAGTGTAAATTATGGTTATTGAGGTTAATAATACTATGGGATCAAAATGACCCCCAAATTCTATGATTTAAGCTGTTTTTGAGGGTTTTTTGTAAAAAAAACCCGAATCCAAAACACACCCAAATCCGACAAAAAATTTTCAGGGAGGTTTTGCCAAAACGCGTCCGAATCCAAAACACGGCCGTGAAACCGAATCCAAAACCAAAACCCGAAAAATTTCCGGTGCACATCACTAGTACGTACGTACATACATACATACATACACTAGTCCAGTGCCATTTTATTGTCTGACTAAAATAATTATCTGCATTGTCACTGTGACTGTGTGTGCTTGTATCTGCTGTGTGGATCTCACTTTCAGTGTATCCCAGCTATATATATCACTGTATTCTGTACTCTAAGGGTCTCGGTGCGTCATGGTCTCATATAATGCTTCACAGTATTTACCAATTATAGTGTATTCTATAATATCGGATTTATTCGCTGGTGTTGTGTACTGTGTCCTCAGTCACATATTACCGGATTTAGTCGCTGGGGTTTGTGTGCTGTGTACGCGGTCACATACAAGGGGATTTTTTTCGCAGGTAGTGTACTCTGTCTGGCTGTATCGTACTCATACGCTCTGCGGTTGCATTCACTGTAATATTGTCTTACACAAAGGATGGAAAATCCAAGAACGATCCTGCAGCGCATGCGCCAAGGATTTGCCTGAAGGGGAAGTTTTGTATGACGGTCTGTGTACTATGTGCCATGCATCTCCCAGTAAGGCCACTGCTCCTGTTACCAATCAGGAGCCACCTTGGTCGGCGTTCTCAACTATGCTCAATACGCTTGTGCAACGCATTACGCCCCCTATGGGACCCCCTGTGCCATTCCTGCTACATATTGTCCCTATGGTAAACCCACCTTGGGTGGATAATTTGTCTACCCAGTTGCAGCAGTTAAATCAGGCTTGGTTAGACATAAAACTGCCCCAAGTCACTCTCGTGTCACGGGGTCATCTAAGCGGGCTACTTCCTCCTCACAATCCACTAATATCTCAGAGGACTCCTCTGATGATGATTGGGTGAATACTGTCCTGACACTGACACAGCTGCTTCTGATGAGGAATCTACTACTCAGGTTGATGTCCCTGACCTAGTGGTTGCTGTTAAGCAAATCCTACAAATCGATGATGATGTGGATCCCACTACTGTGTCTAAGAATCATGATAAATTTAAACGTCCGAAGGTAACTAAAATGTTATTACCACATTCTGACCATCTTGTGGAAATACGACAAGAACCCTGGTCTTCTCCAAGGAAGAAATTCTCCCAGTCTGAAAGGATGGTAGCTCGCTACCCTCTCCCTACAGAGTTGTGTAACAAGTGGGAAAATTCACCGCTGGTGGATTCCCATGTCACCCACCTTGTGGTGTCATTTACTCAGCTGGTCACCACTGTCACCTCACTGAAGACATCGACAGATAAGCGTGTGCAGTGTTGCCTGAAGTCTATTTACTCCCTGACAGGTGCTGTACATAGACCCACTATAGCAGCCACCTGGGCTGCAAAAGGAATTGAAGCATGGGTTCAGGCATTAGAGGAAGAGCTGCCTCAGGATAGATCTGGCGTTGCCAGACAATACCTGTCTCATAATACCACCGCCGCTTATTACATTCAGGAGGCGTCCTCTGAGGCAGGTGTGTTGCCGGCTAAGGCATCGACTACGTCCATCCTAGCTCACCTTATTCTGTGGTTGAGGTCATGGAAGGTGGACCTGGACTCCAAAAAGACCTTGGAGGTGCTCCCTTTTAAGGGAGACATCCTATTTGGGGAAGACCTCAATAAAATTGTGACTGACTTAGAGGCTGCTAAGATGGCTTTTCTCCCAAATACTAATCCTTCTGCACAGAAGGCAAAAGGTACCACTTTTCGTTCCTTTCGACCTCCAGGGAAAGCAAAAGGTCAAGCATACCCGAGACAGTCTCGTCCTCCCAAAACCACTAAGCCCAAAGCAAAACAATCCTGGGCTGCCTGTCAGCCTGCTTCTAAACAAGACAAGCCTGCTGCATGATGGGTCGGGCCTCCCCCTGGGGGACCCCAGGGTGGGAGGCCGACATCTGCGATTCACCCAGGTCTGGTTAAAGACCACTTCAGACGCATGGGTGCGAGAAGTTGTCTCTCATGGGTACGCAGTCTTTCAAGAGACGTCCCCCTCGTCAGTTCTGCACAACTTTTTTTCCTTCGGATCCATTGAAGGCGCAAAGAGTGATAGTGCCGGTACCTCTGTCCCAGAGAGGCAGAGGATACTACGCAAGTCACAATGGGTCTTTCTGGCCTATACTCAACCTCAAATCACTGAACAAGTTTGTGAGAGTGTCCAAGTTCCGTATGGAAATGCTGCGCTCAATTGTACTGGCCGTGGAACCCGGAGATTATATGGTATCCCTGGATATACAAGATGCTTACCTGTGTCAGGAATCTGCATTTTGCATCATGTCACTTACCGGTGCTCTGATGTGCTGACCTCCGGAGGTCAAATTTTCAGCCTGGCAGCATGTTCCATGATTACCTGCAATGTGCAGAGACTCTCTCCAGTATGTACCTCGCTTGCCATGCAGCATGCACCCTGATATATTCCCACAGTCTCCAGGGTATGGGCGCCGCCATGACACCTGCAATCAGCTGACTTGGTGCTATCCACTCCTGAGCACTGGAGTGCTCACATGACTTGATTCTTCAATCCCTGCTGACCAGGAGGTATATAGTCACAGTTCCTGCTCAGTATCATTGCCTTGAACAACGCGTCACATCCTGTGAACAAGCGTCTCCTGGCTCCAGTCTCCTGTCTTCAGAGATTCCCTTGTGTCTTAGCTCTGTGGAACTACAGGCATCAGCCATCCAGTTTGGTTGCAGCTCCATTTGCATTCTGCTCCAGCATTCACTAGCAGTCAGAGACTCTCTCCAGGTGCTGCATTATCACTTACACCTGTTCGTTAGCTGCCTGTAGCAGTATCAGTGCCATTCTATCTGCATTGGGAATCCTGCTTTATTCCACAGCTGTCTCCTGCTTAGCCAAACCTGGTTCCATTGCTGTCTAGTGTACCAACTGCCTGTGTAGTTCCAGCATCTGCTCCTGTTTACCATCGGTTTCCAGGCTGACCATAGATTGTTCCAGTTCAACATTGGTTTCCAGGCCGATCATCGATTGTTCCTGTTACCCATCAGTTCCCAGTCCAATCATCATCTGCTCCTGTTTATGATCAGTTTCCAGGCCGACCATAGATTGTTCCAGTTTAACATCGGTTACCAGGCCGATCATCGATTGCTCCAGGTTACATCGGTTCCCAGACCGATAGTTGTTAAACCTCTGGTCATCATCGGTTTCCAAACCGAACATTTTCCCAGAGACTCTTCTATAACCAGAGAGACAATCAGTTTCCACGCTGATTCTTATGCACATACCACCATTATTCCAGTTGCCTTTGTTTCCTGAGTGTATTCTCAATAAATATAATTTGCGCACATGCGCAGGAACTTAATCCAGTCTCCTCGTGTCCTCCATCGCACCACCACTGACCCACTAGTGCCCCCTCCGGGAACAGACACAAACCCAGACCTGACAATCTGCATATACCTATGCTATGTCGCATCAGCAATATCTGTGGTTTTCTATTGGCAACCTTCACTATCAATTCCAGGCTCTGCCGTTTAGACTGGCCACAGCCCCTTGGATCTTCACCAAGGTGATGGCCCTGATTACGGCTCATCTACGTCGCCAAGGAGTCAGAATCCTGCTGTATCTGGATGACTTGCTGATTCTGACAAACTCCCACGATGTCCTCCTCGGTTATCTACAACTCACGGTAAATTTCCTACAAGCCCACGGGTGGCTAATCAACTGAAAGAAGTCCTCACGGGTCCCTGCTTGGAGCATGGTGCACCTGGGGGCACTGCTGGACATACACAGTCAACGGCTGTTTCTGTCTCCAGAGAAGGTCCTGAAACTTCAGGACAGGATCAGATACTTCCTCTCTCACCCAAGAGTGTCGATACACTCGTCGATGCAAGTACTAGGCCTCATGGTGTCGGCTTTCGACATGGTAGAGTATGCTCAATTTCAATCCCGCCCTCTGCAGAGGTTAATCCTTTACAAGTGGGACGGCCTGCCTCATCGGATCAGGTCTCACATGATCTCCTTGACTCCGGAGGTTCATCTGTCGCTGACCTGGTGGCTACAGGACCAGCAGTTGAGCAGGGGCTGTCCCTTCTGGATCCCCAACTGGGTCCTACTGACTATGGATGCCAGTCTGCGGGGTTGGGGCGCGGTGTTGGCGCAACACTCTTTCCAGGGTCGGTGGACCAAGGAGAAATCACTCTTCCAGATAAACATTCTGGAATTGCGGGCAGTGTTCAATGCTTTGTTTGTCGCCCTGCCTCTGATACGGAACAGGCCTGTTCAAGTACGGTCAGACAACGCCACCACGATGGCGTACATAAACCATCAAGGCGGCACTCAAAGCCGCATGACAATGATGGAAGTGTAAAAAATCTTTCGTTGGACGGAATGCCATCTGCCAACAGTATCGGCAGTGTTCATTCCGGGAGTCCTCAACTGGGAAGCGGATTTCCTCAGTCGCCAGGACGTGCACGCCGGAGAGTGGAGTCATCATCAAGAAGTCTTTCATCTCTTAGTGGACAACTGGGGTCTACCAGACACAATCACAAAGTTCCTGTCTTCGGATTAAGAACCAGGGACCCTCAAGCAGCGTTCGTAGACACACTGGCAATTACATGGAACGTTTGGCTGCCCTACTTGTTCCCGCCAGTGTCACTCCTGCCCAGGGTACTGCGGAAGTTCAAACAAGAAGGAGGAATACTACTTATAGTCGCTGCAGCGTGGCCCAGACGGCATTGGTTCTCAGACCTACAGGGTCTATCGATAGAGCATCCTCTTCTACTTCCTCAATGCTCAGACCTCCTCATTCAGGGCCCTTGTGTCTACCAGGACTTGGCCAGACTGGCTTTGACGGCATGGCTCTTGAAGCTTCACTCCTGAGGGCCAAAGGATTCTCAGAGGCGGTTATCCAAACTATGCTGGCCCGCAAACCGGCTTCTGCACGGATTTATTACAGGGTCTGGAATTCTTACTTCACCTGGTGTGCTGCTAAGAATTACGGTGCTTAAAAATTCAGTACTTCCAGACTTCTGGCTTTTTTGCAACAAGGCTTCGACTTAGGCCTTCGTCTGGCCTCCCTCAAGGTTCATATCTCTGCCTTGTCGGTTTGGTTTCAGAGAAAAATTGCGTCTATTCCTGTCGTTCATACTTTCACTTTCACTCAGGGTGTTTTACAGATTCAGCCTCCCTATGTCCCTCCTGTGGCTCCATGGGATCTGTCTGTTGTTCTGAATCCCTGCAAGAGTCTCCATTTTAATCTCTTGAGTCAGTGGACCTTAAACGGCTCACGGTCAAGGTCCTGTTCCTACTGGCTATTTCCTCTGCTAGAAGGGTGTCGGACCTAGGCGCTGAACCTGTCGTCCACCCTTTCTGATATTTCACCGGGACCGGGCAGTTCTTAGAACTCGTCCTGGTTATTTGCCCAAGATGGTGTCATCTTTTCACCTTAACCAAGAGATTGTGGTTCCGGCTTTCATCTCTTCTAGTTTGTCATCTAAAGTGCGGTCTTTGGATGTGGTACGGGATCTCTGTGTTTACGTAGAGAGGACTGCCTCTATTAGGAGGTCAGATACCCTTTTTGTACTTTTTGGTTTTCACAAACGTGGCTGGCCTGCAAACAAGCAAACATTGGCCAGATGGATTAGAATGGTGATTGCACAAGCATATACACAGGCTTGTCTTCCAGCTTCTGCTGCTAATAAAGCCCATTCTTCCCTGTCTGTTGGACCTTCTTGGGCGGCCCGCTGAGGCGTTTCTGCAGAACAATTGTGCAAGTTGGCTACGTGGTCTTCAGTGAACACGTTCATTATGTTCTATGCCTTTGATACTTCCGCCTCCCAGGATGCTTCCTTTGGACGCAGGGTTCTCATACCCGCTACGGCGCATCCCCTCCCATGAGGAACTGCTTTAGGACATCCCCGATGTTTCCCTGTGGAAACCAATGTACCCTGCTGCAGAAAAGGAGATTTATGGTAGACTTACCATTGTTAAATCTCTTTCTGCAAGGTAAATTGGTTCCACAGGGCGCCCGCCGTGACGCACCTAGCTTCTATGGGTTTGTATGGCATTAGTCGCTGGTACCTTCTCCTGTCGTGAGAATGTGGTTCTATGGGACTAACATCTACCGTCTTTTACCTGCTCCTGCATTGGACTGGTTAACGAAACTGAGCTCACAGTGCCTGGAGACGGGGTTATAGAGGAGGCCCCACAATGCATCCTGGGACAGTCTAAAGCTTTAGACTGTAGGTGCCTGGATCAAGATCCATCTCTACACACCAATGTTTCCCTGTGGAACCAATGTACCTCACAGAAAGAGATTTAACAATGGTAAGTCTACCATAAATCTCCTTTTTTCAGCATAGTTCCACTTTAGAAATGACCATTCACCCAGGTAACATAACAATCAGGCAAAGCTATAACAACTTAATAACTCATTCTCGCAAAAGTACAAAAGCATCGCACAGCGGCGATGCTTCTGTACTTTAGGAGTAGCTCCCAACCAGCACAGCTCATGCACGCTGGCAGGGAGCTACTTGTCACTGTCCAGGTCGCAGCGGCTGTGTGTGACGTCATGCAGATGCCGCGGCCCGCCCCCCCCGCATGGTCCGGGCACGCCTGCATTGCCCAGACCGCGCCCCTAAAACAGCGGCCAAACGCCGCCAGCCTGCCCAGCGACCGCCTGTCAATCAGGCAGAGGCGATCGCAGGGCTGAGACGGCCGTCGGCTGTCAGGCATGCTCCGGCGCACTGCGGAGCATGCGCAGTTCAGACCTGATCACCTGCTGTGCTAAAACGCACAGCAGCAATCAGGTCTGAATTAGGCCCATAGCTCCTGTGGTAACCATAACAAGAACCAACTTCATGTGTAGATCACTGAACATGTTCTATTATTGGGGATCCCACCAGAAGATCACTGAATGTGTTCTTGTTACTGGTGTTCCCGCCTGGAGATCATTGAACATGTTCTGTTACTGGGGATCCCGCCTGGAGATCACTGAACATGTTCTTATTATTGATGATCCCTCCTGAGATTATAGAAAATGTTCTGTTACTGGGGATCCCGCCTGGAGATCACTGAACATGTTCTTATTATTGATGATCCCTCCTGAGATTATAGAAAATGTTCTGTTACTGGGGATCCCGCCTGGAGATCACTGAACATGTTCTTATTATTGATGATCCCTCCTGAGATTATAGAAAATGTTCTGTTACTGGGGATCTTGCCAGGAGATCACTGAATGTGTTCTTGTTGCTGGGGTTCCCGCCTGGAGAACAGTGAACGTGTTCTTATTACTGGGGTTCCCGTCAGGAGATCACTGAACATGTTCTCAGAATCAGTTTATTGCCAAGTATATCAGTACATAATACACAAGGAATTAGTTTCCAACTTTCCGATGACCACAGCTCTCAGACAAGATACAACACATGACATAACATAGGGAAGAGAAGCATGACGGATACATGAGTACATGTTACGTGTATGACATGAAATGGACTAAGGGCGATTGTCGAATTAACCAAGATAGTTGCTTGGGGGAAGAAACTGTTCCTGTGTCTAGCAGTTCTCGACAGCCACAAGCTGTACCGTCTGCCAGTCGGCAGCCAACGGAATAGGACATGAGCGGGGTGGGAGTGGTCATCAATGAGCCTTCCCGCCCGCTTCGTGACCCTTGCCCGATAGATATCCTCAATTGCCGGGAGATTTGTCCCTGTGATTTTTCCGCTACCCTTACGATTCGCTGTAGTCTGTTCCTGTCATGGGTTGAGGCCGAGCCAAACCACACTATTATCGAGGTGCAGAGAACAGATTGGATAATTGCCGAGTAAAAAAGGATCGGAAGTTCCTGCGGCAGTATGAACTACCTAAGTTGTAGTAAGAAGTACAACCTCTGCTGGGCTTTTCCCATAATGCCATCGATGTTAGACTTCCACCTCAGATCCTTGGTTATCGTCTGCAGCAGCCGGCCATTACCATAGTGCAGGGGTCAGCGAACTTTTTTACCTTCTACCCCAAAATATATTTAGATACGCCGACGTTACCCCCTTGATTTGAAGGGAAGGAAGTCATATATTATTGTGCATATATACTGGTTATCACTGTTTATATGGCATTTCTGAGATACTGTGTATGTGTGTGTATGTGTGTATATGTGTGTGTGTGTGTGTGTGTGTGTGTATATGTATATATATATATACATACATACATACATACATACATATATTTATTATTATTTTTGACAATTATTTTTTGGCAATGAATGGGTTAATTAACACTTTCTCCCCAAAACACCAGAATGAATGCAAGAAAGATGGATGAGGGGGGAAGGGGGGGGGGGGACACGACTTTTAGGAGACAGACGGTCACATCCTCACCTCAGTAATGTCAGTGGGAATTTCCCACTATTATGTGGCCACTGTCTGATCCTGCGGAACTCAGTCAGCGGTTTGCCACAGAACACTTCCAAGTTCTGTGTGTGGGTAGGCGGGCCGCGGGCAGGCGTGAGGGAGCGCGGTGGGGCATCAGTACGTCACACCGTGGCCAGGAACACAGCACAGGGCGGCCAGGAGTACAGAGCAGGGCGGGCAGGAGGGAGCACGTCACATCGCGAGCTGGACGGGGCTGTGTTTCGGCAGCTCGACCATCCATAACCCCCAGGAATTTCATTTTTACCACATTTGGGGTAATTTACCAGTTTCCTGACCACTGCCATAGTGCATATAATAGTGCACAGCTTCTATTCACCTTTGTTCTACTAGGCCAGCGGTGGCCAACCCGCGGCTCTCGAGCCGCATGCGGCTATTTCATCCTCCGCATGCGGCTCGATGCGCTCCCGGCCACCGCTGCCCGACACACCAGACTCGCAGCAGCAGGTCTCCAGCGGCGGTGTGTATCTTCAATTCTGCGGTGGCCCGTGAGCCAATCAGAGCTCGCGGACCGGCAGCTAAGGCTCCTGATTGGCTGCCGGTCCGCGAGCTCTGATTGGCTCACGGGCCGGCGCCGAATTGAAGATACACAGCGCCGCCGGAGACGGAGGGGTAGGAGAGGCGCGCGCTGCGCTCTCCTTCCCCTCACAGCAGCGCGGTAAGCAGGGGGAGTGAGGCTCTGAGGGGGGGGAGTGAGGCTCTGTGGCGGCATATGTATCAGCACTGTGGGAGGCACTGTGGGGACATGTGTATCTGCCACTGTGGGGGCATATCTGGCACTGGGGGCGTATATGTATCTGGCACTGGGGGCGTATATGTATCTGGCACTGGGGGCGTATATGTATCTGGCACTGGGGGAATATATTTATCTGGCACTGTGGGGACATGTGTATCTGGCACTGTGGGGGCATATCTGGCACTGGGGGAGTATATGTATCTGGCACTGGGGGCATATATTTATCTGGCACTGTGGTGGCACCCATTTTTTGGCATTTTTATATGTATGTGGCACTGTACAACATGACTAAACAGGGTTATGACACAAGGTCACACTCCTACAAACATCATACCGAAAGGCGTGTGCACAAAAATGGGGCGTGGCTTTGTGACAACTAGGCCACCCCCCCATTTTTGCGCGCACGCATGATAGTGGCTCTTGCGCTTGCCTATGGATCTTTTCTGGCTCTTTGCCTCCAACTGGTTGGCCACCCCTGTACTAGGCAGAGCAATGGCTGACAAGTCTCTCCGAACTGCCCCCCTCCCTACCGCGGGACACTGCTGCCTGGAAATCGGGCCGGTTGGGAGGTAGGGAGGTATGCATTACACTGAGCGGGCTTATAGGTAAAGGGTTGGTTTAGGTTTCTCGGCATGTATGCTGCCTGTAACAGAGTGACGGTCTCTTTTATTAAGAAATGACTGAGACGTAACCTGAAGTCTGGAACTTGCACGTTGGTCAGAGCTTGGAACTCTCCTGGACTCCCGGCGCGCTGCGTTGGGCATGCGTTATGGCCGCTGCTGACTCATCTTAGCAGATTGGCTTGGTGCTGCGGTAACATCTCCTCGCTGAGAATATATACGCCATCAATGTGGGTGTGAAAGGGAGGTTTCCATGTAGTCCTTGGGGGTCAGACACAATCTGGGGGGATAACCATAACTGCAATAGGGTAACATACAGATTGATTCTCATTACTGCAGATTTCAGGGCGTTTCATGACGATTGTTTGGGGTCGTTTCTGTATGTTATAAGGAACAGGAAGAACATTGTCCTTACTGTGCTGAGAAATATCACCTGCTCTGATTTCCCTACGGTCCCATCCGGACTCCGGAGCCTTACTACACGTAGCAATGTGCATATTCCATTTACGCTTGCGGCTTATAATAATTTATACTTACCAAAAGGATTTGAATCTAAACACTGCCCCACTGACCCTATTGCTTTGTCTCACTGATCCAGTTCTCCGCCATCCTCAGACCCTCCTCACGCCTTCCCCACTACTCAACATGAGGGGCTATAATTATAAACACTTTGCTCGGGCTCTGCATCCTAATTCCCAGTGCAGGAAACTCCAGGCTTGTACAATGCAGCGCTCTCAGAGACTTCACGGCCGACAGGAACAGCTGGAGCAGAAATGCAGAGCTTCATCAGGAACCGGTCCATCCACTAGATGGCGATGGTACTGCAGAGATGACCCGAATATCATATCATATCCCATACAATCAGCAGCTTTCTCCTCTGCATCTAGCACTCTTCATCAGAATGTTTATTGTGTAACAATGCTGATAACCTATGGCTTACTACAGAAGGTCCATCCACTATATCCACCTGCAGTACAGAGAAGAGCCCTGAGAATTCCTTCTATTGTACATTGTGTGTAAATGTCCTATACCTCTCATATATCTGTTGGTGCCATTTTAAAGGAAAGATAATGAGAACTTGAAAATATTAATTATGTTTCATAATGAGGTCTGGCCTAGCTAATATTTGTTCATTAGTGTGACATCCCTACTCTGTGCTGCTGGGGACCCTGCTCCTACCACTATATAACTCTCAGCCTGTGGCTTCCTGTATCAGTGTGACAGCAGCCTGACATCCCTACTCTGTGCTGCTGGGGACCCTGCTCCTACCACTATATAACTCTCAGCCTGTGGCTTCCTGTATCAGTGTGACAGCAGCCTGACATCCCTACTCTGTGCTGCTGGGGACCCTGCTCCTGCCACTATATAACTCTCAGCCTGTGGCTTCCTGTATCAGTGTGACAGCAGCCTGACATCACTACTCTGTGCTGCTGGGGACTCTGCTCCTACCACTATATAACTCTCAGTCTGTGGCTTCCTGTATCAGTGTGACAGCAGCCTGACATCCCTACTCTGTGCTGCTGGGGACCCTGCTCCTACCACTATATAACTCTCAGTCTGTGGCTTCCTGTATCAGTGTGACAGCAGCCTGACATCACTACTCTGTGCTGCTGGGGACCCTGCTCCTGTCACTATATAACTCTCAGCCTGTGGCTTCCTGTATCAGTGTGACAGCAGCCTGACATCCCTACTCTGTGCTGCTGGTGACCCTGCTCCTACCACTATATAACTCTCAGCCTGTGGCTTCCTGTATCAGTGTGACAGCAGCCTGACATACCTACTCTGTGCTGCTGGGGACCCTGCTCCTGCCACTATATAACTCTCAGTCTGTGGCTTCCTGTATCAGTGTGACAGCAGCCTGACATCACTACTCTGTGCTGCTGAGGACCCTGCTCCTACCACTATATAACTCTCAGCCTGTGGCTTCCTGTATCAGTGTGACAGCAGCCTGACATCACTACTCTGTGCTGCTGGGGATCCTGCTCCTACCACTATATAACTCTCAGTCTGTGGCTTCCTGTATCAGTGTGACAGCAGCCTGACATCCCTACTCTGTGCTGCTGGGGACCCTGCTCCTACCACTATATAACTCTCAGCCTGTGGCCTCCTGTATCAGTGTGACAGCAGCCTGACATCACTACTCTGTGCTGCTGGGGACCCTGCTCCTACCACTATATAACTCTCAGCCTGTGGCTTCCTGTATCAGTGTGACAGCAGCCTGACATCACTACTCTGTGCTGCTGGGGACCCTGCTCCTACCACTATATAACTCTCAGCCTGTGGCTTCCTGTATCAGTGTGACAGCAGCCTGACATCACTACTCTGTGCTGCTGGGGACCCTGCTCCTGCCACTATATAACTCTCAGTCTGTGGCTTCCTGTATCAATGTGACAGCAGCCTGACATCACTACTCTGTGCTGCTGGGGACCCTGCTCCTACCACTATATAACTCTCAGCCTGTGGCTTCCTGTATCAGTGTGACAGCAGCCTGACATCACTACTCTGTGCTGCTGGGGACCCTGCTCCTACCACTATATAACTCTCAGCCTGTGGCTTCCTGTATCAGTGTGACAGCAAGAAGGGTTGGTGATTCCGCACCAGTCTTACACAATTACACGTGTTTATATGGACCAGTATTCATATATACAGAGAGAATCTCTATTTAAAGTCTGGTGGTGCACCCAGAGTCAGAAAACAGTTTAAGAGAAAATGGGATACAGAAGACTCTTGTTTGGGTGCACTCTTGTTGAAATGATAATACTAAAACATAACGTTTATTAGACCTTATTAAAATAAAGTCAGTATTCACTCATTCTCCCCATGGAGTTGGTACAAAAAAAGAGACAAAGACAAAATATAGACAACACAAACATGTTAATGGAGTAAAGAATGTTTATATGGTATGTTCTGGTTTTGGTCTATGCCAATATAGACTGGCAAAAAAGATGTAGGTACAGTTGTCTTACATCTATTATGCCTTACCAGTACAAGCAATGCTTGTTTTAATGGGACCTGAAATAGGTCTTGCATGAATAGGTATCTAATACAACGGGAGATATATGTCCCATATATCCGCTGTTACATCTCATTATCTATTATTTAGAGTGCTCTGTCAACACATGATTTGTTTCCCTAACTTCCTGCAATGGAAGTGAACAAGCCCGCTTGACGGGTGAAACGCGTTTTCAGACCAAACCAAGTATGCAGTGGGACCTTGAACCTCTGAGACAGCCATGAAATAGGACCTAATCTCGGGAGAACATTACCAATACAAATTTCCTTAACCGACCCAGGGACCTGGGCGGTATCCGGTATTCAGTCTGATACACATATATATTTAACCTTCATAACAATATAAATATATGACTGAAGTGGTATTGTATTTCTACTAGGCTTCCGCATATAAATTGGGTTATTGATAGTGACTCTTTGTCTGACATAGCTCTATATGTTGCAGACTATATGTGGACATAGATGTAAGACAACTGTACCTACATCTTTTTTGCCAGTCTATATTGGCATAGACCAAAACCAGAACATACCATATAAACATTCTTTACTCCATTAACATGTTTGTGTTGTCTATATTTTGTCTTTGTCTCTTTTTTTGTACCAACTCCATGGGGAGAATGAGTGAATACTGACTTTATTTTAATAAGGTCTAATAAACGTTATGTTTTAGTATTATCATTTCAACAAGAGTGCACCCAAACAAGAGTCTTCTGTATCCCATTTTCTCTCAGTGTGACAGCAGCCTGACATCACTACTCTGTGCTGCTGGGGACCCTGCTCCTGCCACTATATAACTCTCAGCCTGTGGCTTCCTGTATCAGTGTGACAGCAGCCTGACATCACTACTCTGTGCTGCTGGGGACCCTGCTCCTGCCACTATATAACTCTCAGTCTGTGGCTTCCTGTATTAGTGTGACAGCAGCCTGACATCACTACTCTGTGCTGCTGGGGACCCTGCTCCTACCACTATATAACTCTCAGCCTGTGGCTACTTGTATCAGTGTGACAGCAGCCTGACATCCCTACTCTGTACTGCTGGGGACCCTGCTCCTGCCACCATATAACTCTCAGCCTGTGGCTTCCTGTATCAGTGTGACAGCAGCCTGACATACCTACTCTGTGCTGCTGGGGACCCTGCTCCTACCACTATATAACTCTCAGCCTGTGGCTACTTGTATCAGTGTGACAGCAGCCTGACATCCCTACTCTGTACTGCTGGGGACCCTGCTCCTACCACTATATAACTCTCAGCCTGTGGCTTCCTGTATCAGTGTGACAGCAGCCTGACATCCCTACTCTGTGCTGCTGGGGACCCTGCTCCTACCACTATATAACTCTCAGCCTGTGGCTTCCTGTATCAGTGTGACAGCAGCCTGACATCCCTACTCTGTGCTGCTGGGGATCCTGCTCCTACCACTATATAACTCTCAGCCTGTGGCTTCCTGTATCAGTGTGACAGCAGCCTGACATCACTACTCTGTGCTGCTGGGGACCCTGCTCCTACCACTATATAACTCTCAGCCTGTGGCTTCCTGTATCAGTGTGACAGCAGCCTGACATCACTACTCTGTGCTGCTGGGGATCCTGATCCTACCACTATATAACTATCAGCCTGTGGCTTCCTGTATCAGTGTGACAGCAGCCTGACATCCCTACTCTGTGCTGCTGGGGACCCTGCTCCTCCCACTATATAACCCTCAGCCTGTGGCTTCCTGTATCAGTGTGACAGCAGCCTGACATCCCTACTCTGTGCTGCTGGGGACCCTGCTCCTGCCACTATATAACTCTGTCTGTGGCTTCCTGTATCAGTATGACCGCAGCCTGACATCACTACTCTGTGCTGCTGGGGACCTGCTCCTACCACTATATAACTCTCAGCCTGTGGCTACCTGTCTCAGTGTGACAGCAGCCTGACATCCCTACTCTGTGCTGCTGGGGACCCTGCTCCTACCACTATATAACTCTCAGCCTGTGGCTTCCTGTATCAGTGTGACAGTAGCCTGACATCCCTACTCTGTGCTGCTGGGGACCCTGCTCCTGCCACTATATAACTCTCAGTCTGTGTCTTCCTGTATCAGTGCGACAGCAGCCTGACATCACTACTCTGTGCTGCTGGGGACCCTGCTCCTGCCACTATATAACTCTCAGCCTGTGGCTTCCTGTATCAGTGCGACAGCAGCCTGACATCACTACTCTGTGCTGCTGGGGACCCTGCTCCTGCCACTATATAACTCTCAGCCTGTGGCTTCCTGTATCAGTGCGACAGCAGCCTGACATCACTACTCTGTGCTGCTGGGTACCCTGCTCCTACCACTATATAACTCTCAGTCTGTGGCTCCATGTATCTGTGTGACAGCAGCCTGACATCACTACTCTGTGCTGCTGGGGACCCTGTTCCTACCACTATATAACTCTCAGCCTGTGGCTTCCTGTATCAGTGTGACAGGAGCCTGACATCACTACTCTGTGCTGCTGGGGACCCTGCTCCTACCACTATATAACTCTCAGTCTGTGGCTTCCTGTATCAGTGTAACAGCAGCCTGACATCACTACTCTGTGCTGCTGGGGACCCTGCTCCTGCCACTATATAACTCTCAGCCTGTGGCTTCCTGTATCAGTGTGACAGGAGCCTGACATCCCTACTCTGTGCTGCTGGGGACCCTGCTCCTACCACTATATAACTCTCAGCCTGTGGCTTCCTGTATCAGTGTGACAGCAGCCTGACATCCATACTCTGTGCTGCTGGGGACCCTGCTCCTACCACTATATAACTCGCAGTCTGTGGCTTCCTGTATCAGTGTGACAGCAGCCTGACATCACTATTCTGTGCTGCTGGGGACCCTGCTCCTGCCACTATATAACTCTCAGTCTGTGGCTTCCTCTATCAGTGTGACAGCAGCCTGACATCCCTACTCTGTGCTGCTGGGGACCCTGCTCCTGCCACTATATAACTCTCAGCCTGTGGCTTCCTGTATCAGTGTGACAGGAGCCTGACATCCCTACTCTGTGCTGCTGGGGACCCTGCTCTTACCACTATATAACTCTCAGCCTGTGGCTTCCTGTATCAGTGTGACAGAAGTCTGACATCACTACTCTGTGCTGCTGGGGACCCTGCTCCTGCCACTATATAACTCTCAGCCTGTGGCTTCCTGTATCAGTGTGACAGCAGCCTGACATCCCTACTCTGTGCTGCTGGGGACCCTGCTCTTACCACTATATAACTCTCAGCCTGTGGCTTCCTGTATCAGTGTGACAGAAGTCTGACATCACTACTCTGTGCTGCTGGGGACCCTGCTCCTACCACTATATAGCTCTCAGCCTGTGGCTTCCTGTATCAGTGTGACAGCAGCCTGACATCCCTACTCTGTGCTGCTGGGGACCCTGCTCCTACCACTATATAACTCTCAGTCTGTGGCTTCCTGTATCAGTGTGACAGCAGCCTGACATCACTACTCTGTGCTGCTGGGGATCCTGCTCCTACCACTATATAACTCTCAGTCTGTGGCTTCCTGTATCAGTGTGACAGCAGCCTGACATCACTACTCTGTGCTGCTGGGGACCCTGCTCCTACCACTATATAACTCTCAGCCTGTGGCTTCCTGTATCAGTGTGACAGCAGCCTGAGATCCCTACTCTGCGCTGCTGGGGACCCTGCTCCTACCACTATATAACTCTCAGTCTGTGGCTTCCTGTATCAGTGTGACAGCAGCCTGACATCCCTACTCTGTGCTGCTGGGGACCCTGCTCCTGCCACTATATAACTCTCAGCCTGTGGCTTCCTGTATCAGTGTGACAGCAGCCTGACATCACTTCTCTGTACTCCTGGGGACCCTGCTCCTACCACTATATAACTCTCAGTCTGTGGCTTCCTGTATCAGTGTGACAGCAGCCTCACATCACTACTCTGTGCTGCTGGGGACCCTGCTCCTACCACTATATAACTCTCAGCCTGTGGCTTCCTGTATCAGTGTGACAGCAGCCTGACATCCCTACTCTGTGCTGCTGGGGACCCTGCTCCTGCCACCATATAACTCTCAGCCTGTGGCTTCCTGTATCAGTGTGACATCCCTACTCTGTGCTGCTGGGGACCCTGCTCCTGCCACAATATAACTCTCAGTCTGTGGCTTCCTGTATCAGTATGACAGCAGCCTGACATCACTACTCTGTGCTGCTGGGGACCCTGCTCCTGCCACCATATAACTCTCAGCCTGTGGCTTCCTGTATCAGTGTGACATCCCTACTCTGTGCTGCTGGGGACCCTGCTCCTGCCACTATATAACTCTCAGTCTGTGGCTTCCTGTATCTGTGTGACAGCAGCCTGACATCCCTACTCTGTGCTGCTGGGGACCCTGCTCCTACCACTATATAACTCTCAGTCTGTGGCTTCCTGTATCAGTGTGACAGCAGCCTGACATCCCTACTCTGTGCTGCTGGAGACCCTGCTCCTACCATTATATAACTCTCAGTCTGTGGCTTCCTGTATCAGTGTGACAGCAGCCTGACATCCCTACTCTGTGCTGCTGGGGACCCTGCTCCTACCACTATATAACTCTCAGTCTGTGGCTTCCTGTATCAGTGTGACAGCAGCCTGACATCCCTACTCTGTGCTGCTGGGGACTCTGCTCCTAGTATACAGTGACGCAGGGCCAGCTCAGGAGAGAGAGGTAAGCTGGAGATACTGGGGCAGATGTATTAAGCCTGGAGAAGTGATAAAGCAGTGATACTGTATCTGTGATATCTCCTGTGTTACCTTCATGATGATGGCCCCAAATCTTAATTTTTACAAAAGTAGGTGTAAATGTTCCAGTGATAATGAATATCCCCCCCCCCCCCTCTTTTTGTTTGTCTCTCTCTATTCCTGACTCTCTCTGATCTCATCTTTATTCCTTACTCTATCTCTCTTTCCCTCGCCCTCTTTCTCTCTCTATCCCTGACACTCTCTCTCTCCCCTCTCATTACCTCATTTTTTCTGACCCCCCCCCCCCCTCTCTCCTGTCTATTCCTGACACCCTCTCTCTCACTTCCTCTTTATCCAACACCCTCTCTCACCCCCAGCTCTCTCTATCTCTGACACTCCCTATCTCTCTCTTTCTGCCTCTCTCTCATTCCCCTCTTTATTCCTGACAGCCCCTCTCTCTCTCTCCAATCTTTCTCTATCCCTGACCCTCTTGCTCTCTCCCCTCTCTCTCTCTCTCATTCCCTCACTTTCCCTGACACCCTCTCCCTCACCCCCCTCTCTCTCTCTATCCGTGACACACTCTCACTGTGATAGGTGGAGGTAGGTGTGAGCTGTGTAATGATGGAGGTAGGTGTGTGTTGTGTACTGATGGACGCATGTGTGTGTTGTGTAATGATGGAGGTAGGTGCAGTATTATAGTAATAGAGGGAGGTAAGCGTGTGTGGGCAGTGATGATTTAGGTGTGTGGGTCAGTGATAGATAAGTTTGAGTGGGGCAGTGATGGAGGGTAGGTGTGTGTGTGGTATTGTGATAGAGGGATGTAGGTGAGTGTGGTAGTAATAGCGGGATGTAGGTGTATGGGGCAGTGATGAGGTAGGTGTGTTGGGGGCAATAATGGAAGTAGATGTGTGTACATGGGGCAGTGGTGGAGGTAGATGTGCATGGGGCAGTGATGGAGGGATTTAGGTGAAGGTGTGTGTGGCAGTAATTGGGGGAGGCAGATGTATGGGGCAGTGATGAGGTATGTGTGTGGGGGGCAGTAGTGGAGGTAGAGTGTGTGTGTGTGTGTGTGTGTGTGTGTGTGTGTGTGTGTGTGTGTGTGTGTGTGTGTAGGTGTGCATGGGGCAGTGGTGTAGGTAGATGTGTAGTGATAGAGGTAGGTGTGGGGGCAATGATGGAGGTAGGTGTGTGTGTGGGGGCAAGTGACAGGTAAGTGTGTGTGGCAGTAATTCTGGGACAGATGATATGGGTGAGGCATTTGGGTGGATTTAGAGGCAGCAGCCTGGGACAGATGATATGAGTGAGGCATTTTGACAGATGACATGGGCAAGGCATTTGGGTGGGAGAAGAGGCACCAGCCTGGGACAGATGATATGGGTAAGGCATTTGGGCTGCTGAAGAGGCACCAGCCTGGGACAGATGATATGGGTGAGGCGTTTGGGTGGGATAAGAGGACCCCAGCCTGTGACAGATGATATGGGGAAGGCGTTTGGGTGAAATAAGAGGCACCAACCTGGGACAGATGATATGGGCAAGGCGTTTGGGTGGGATAAGGGGCACCAGCCTGGGACAGATGATATGGGCGAGGCGTTTGGGTGGGATAAGAGGCATCAGCCTGGGACAGATGACATGGGCAAGGCATTTGGGTGGGAGAAGAGGCACCAGCCTGGGACAGATGATATGGGTAAGGCATTTGGGCTGCTTAAGAGGCACCAGCCTGGGACAGATGATATGGGTGAGGCGTTTGGGTGGGATAAGAGGAACCAGCCTGGGACAGATGATATGGGTGAGGCCTTTGGGTGGGATAAGAGGCACCAGCCTGGGACAGTTGATATGGATGAGGCATTTGGGCTGCTTAAGAGGCAGCAGCCTGTGACAGATGATATGGGTGAGGCGTTTTGGTGGGATAAGAGGCACCAGCCTGGGACAGATGATATGGGGAAGGAGTTTGGGTGGAATAAGAGGCACCAGCCTGGGACAGATGATATGGGTGAGGAGTTTGGGTGGGATAAGAGGAACCAGCCTGGGACAGATGATATGTGTGAGGCGTTTGGGTGGAATAAGAGGCTCCAGTCTGGGACAGAGGATATGGGTGAGGCGTTTGGGTGGAATAAGAGGCACCAGCCTGGGACAGAGGATATGGGTGAGGCGTTTGGGTGGGGTAAGAGGCTCCAGTCTGGGACAGAGGATATGGGTGAGGCGTTTGGGTGGGATAAGAGGCACCAGTCTGGGACACAGGATATGGGTGAGGCGTTTGGGTGGGATAAGGGGCACCAGCCTGGGACAGATGATATGGGCGAGGAGTTTGGGTGGGATAAGAGGCACCAGCCTGGGACAGATGATATGGGGAAGGCGTTTGGGTGGAATAAGAGGCACCAGCCTGGGACAGATGATATGGGTGAGGAGTTTGGGGGGGATAAGGGGAACCAGCCTGGGACAGATGATATGGGTGAGGCGTTTGGGTGGAATAAGAGGCTCCAGTCTGGGACAGAGGATATGGGTGAGGCGTTTGGGTGTAATAAGAGGCACCAGCCTGGGACAGATGATATGGGTGAGGCGTTTGGGTGGAATAAGAGGCTCCAGTCTGGGACAGAGGATATGGGTGAGGCGTTTGGGTGGAATAAGAGGCACCAGCCTGGGACAGAGGATATGGGTGAGGCGTTTGGGTGGCATAAGAGGCACCAGCCTGGGACAGTTGATATGAATGAGGCATTTGGGCTGCTTAAGAGGCAGCAGCCTGTGACAGATGATATGGGTGAGGCGTTTGGGTGGGATAAGAGGCACCAGCCTGGGACAGATGATATGGGGAAGGCGTTTGGGTGGAATAAGAGGCACCAGCCTGGGACAGATGATATGGGTGAGGAGTTTTGGGGGGATAAGGGGAACCAGCCTGGGACAGATGATATGGGTGAGGCGTTTGGGTGGAATAAGAGGCTCCAGTCTGGGACAGAGGATATGGGTGAGGCGTTTGGGTGGAATAAGAGGCACCAGCCTGGGACAGATGATATGGGTGAGGCGTTTGGGTGGAATAAGCAGCTCCAGTCTGGGACAGAGGATATGGGTGAGGCGTTTGGGTGGAATAAGAGGCACCAGCCTGGGACAGAGGATATGGGTGAGGCGTTTGGGTGGGATAAGAGGCACCAGCCTGGGACAGTTGATATGAATGAGGCATTTGGGCTGCTTAAGAGGCAGCAGCCTGTGACAGATGATATGGGTGAGGCGTTTGGGTGGGATAAGAGGCACCAGCCTGGGACAGATGATATGGGGAAGGCGTTTGGGTGGAATAAGAGGCACCAGCCTGGGACAGATGATATGGGTGAGGCGTTTGGGTGGGATAAGAGGAACCAGCCTGGGACAGATGATATGGGTAAGGCGTTTGGGTGGAATAAGAGGCACCAGCCTGGGACAGAGGATATGGGTGAGGCGTTTGGGTGGAATAAGAGGCACCAGCCTGGGACAGATGATATGGGTGAGGCGTTTGGGTGGAATAAGAGCAGTCCATGGAAAGATTTCCGTCTTCTCTCTCCCGGCTCCCCTCAGAATCATACAGCTGCCGGTAACTTGGTATGAGGAGAAAAGACCCCAAACCTCGGTGTTAGCCTCTTCCCTAGTAGTCTGTCACCATCTCTGGGGGGTACACTCCCGCTTTGTGACCCTCATCAGCATATTTACGTAGGTGTCCCTGATCTGTGAGACGTGGGACTGATCTTATTGGCACAGCCAGCGATAGCCGGCGTTACCGGCCTGGCCAGTGATACAGTAGAGCTGCCTGCACCAGTTCCTGTGTGGGTGTAACTTGGCGCAGTGCGCCGCAGACGCGCTTTGGTTTTCTGCATTCGCTCCACTCACAGAATATTTATAATTCCGGGAATAAAGCAGCACTGAGATACAGGTCAGGTAGGCCTCTCCGTGCTACGCCAGCAGATGTGGGTGATTGGGGTGGGGACGCTGGAAGGAGCTCTAGCTCTAT
Organism: Pseudophryne corroboree; assembly: GCF_028390025.1. NCBI lineage: Eukaryota > Metazoa > Chordata > Amphibia > Anura > Myobatrachidae > Pseudophryne > Pseudophryne corroboree. Next base: position 337,947,791 of record NC_086454.1, read on the forward strand.
GTGCCACTGTGGTGCTGAGACATCCGTGGGCAGGAGCTGGCAGTAACAGACGGGCACATGGACTGTGGAGACCTCTAGACCCCTGCGGGCACAGGCTGAATAGAGGCTCATTGAGGGGCAGCCGGTCTGCGGGAGCCTTTGATAAGATGCCTGGAGGGAAGGAAGGATTGTAGCATCTGTTATAGGGATAATAATGGTCCCTCTGTGTGAGTGAGGGGGCTGAGCGCAGCGTGGAGGGGTGGGGGGGACATGCCTGGGCCTGAGTACGTTACTATATACTAAGCTCTGTCTGCTCATTATAATGTCAGTATTTGCTGTACAACGCTGACACAATACCAGTCTGCTAGGGCCCCACGGAACTGTGTGAGTATTTCTGTAACACTGGTGCAAATGTGCTGTAACCACGGTAACCGATCCCGGCTTCCATCGCTGTAATGTGCTGTAACCACAGTAACCGATCCCGGCTTCCATCACTGTAATGTGCTGTAACCACGGTAACCGATCCCGGCTTCCATCGCTGTAATGTGCTGTAACCACGGTAACCGATCCCGGCTTCCATCGCTGTAATGTGCTATAACCATGGTAACCGGTCCCGGCTCCCATCGCTGTAATGTGCTGTAACCACAGTAACCGGTCCCGGCTCCCATCGCTGTAATGTGCTGTAACCACAGTAACCGATCCCGGCTTGCATTGCTGTAATGTGCTGTAACCACAGTAACCGATCCCGGCTTCCATCCATGTAATGTGCTGTAACCACAGTAACCGATCCCGGCTTCTATCGCTGTAATGTGCTGTAACCACAGTAACCGGTCCAGGCTTCCATCACTGTAATGTGCTGTAACCACAGTAACCAGTCCAGGCTTCCATCGCTGTAATGTGCTGTAACCACAGTAACCGGTCCCGGCTTCCATCGCTGTAATGTGCTGTAACCACAGTAACCGGTCCCGGCTTCCATCGCTGTAATGTGCTGTAACCACAGTAACCGGTCCCGGCTTCCATCGCTGTAATGTGCTGTAACCACAGTAACCGGTCCAGGCTTCCATCGCTGTAATGTGCTGTAACCACAGTAACCGGTCCAGGCTTCCATCACTGTAATGTGCTGTAACCACAGTAACCAGTCCAGGCTTCCATCGCTGTAATGTGCTGTAACCACAGTAACCGGTCCCGGCTTCCATCGCTGTAATGTGCTTTAACCACAGTAACCAGTCCAGGCTTCCATCGCTGTAATGTGCTGTAACCACGGTAACCGGTCCCGGCTTCCATCGCTGTAATGTGCTTTAACCACAGTAACCAGTCCAGGCTTCCATCGCTGTAATGTGCTGTAACCACAGTAACCGGTCCCGGCTTCCATCGCTGTAATGTGCTTTAACCACAGTAACCAGTCCAGGCTTCCATCGCTGTAATGTGCTGTAACCACGGTAACCGATCCCGGCTTCCATCGCTGTAATGTGCTATAACCATGGTAACCGGTCCCGGCTCCCATCGCTGTAATGTGCTGTAACCACAGTAACCGGTCCCGGCTCCCATCGCTGTAATGTGCTGTAACCACAGTAACCGGTCCCGGCTCCCATCGCTGTAATGTGCTGTAACCACAGTAACCGGTCCCGGCTTCCATCACTGTAATGTGCTGTAACCACAGTAACCAGTCCCGGCTTTCATCGCTGTAATGTGCTGTAACCACAGTAACCGGTCCCGGCTTCCATTGCTGTAATGTGCTGTAACCACAGTAACCGATCCCGGCTTCCATCGATGTAATGTGCTGTAACCACAGTAACCGGTCCCGGCTTCCATCGCTGTAATGTGCTGTAACCACAGTAACCGGTCCCGGCTTCCATCGCTGTAATGTGCTGTAACCACAGTAACCAGTCCCGGCTTCCATCGATGTAACGTGCTGTAACCACAGTAACCGGTCCCGGCTCCCATCGCTGTAATGTGCTGTAACCACAGTAACCAGTCCAGGCTTCCATCGCTGTAATGTGCTGTAACCACAGTAACCGGTCCAGGCTTCCATCGCTGTAATGTGCTGTAACCACAGTAACCGGTCCAGGCTTCCATCACTGTAATGTGCTGTAACCACAGTAACCAGTCCAGGCTTCCATCACTGTAATGTGCTGTAACCACAGTAACCGGTCCCGGCTTCCATCGCTGTAATGTGCTGTAACCACAGTAACCGGTCCCGGCTTCCATCGCTGTAATGTGCTTTAACCACAGTAACCAGTCCAGGCTTCCATCGCTGTAATGTGCTGTAACCACGGTAACCGATCCCGGCTTCCATCGCTGTAATGTGCTATAACCATGGTAACCGGTCCCGGCTCCCATCGCTGTAATGTGCTGTAACCACAGTAACCGGTCCCGGCTCCCATCGCTGTAATGTGCTGTAACCACAGTAACCGGTCCCGGCTCCCATCGCTGTAATGTGCTGTGACCACAGTAACCGGTCCCGGCTTCCATCACTGTAATGTGCTGTAACCACAGTAACCAGTCCCGGCTTTCATCGCTGTAATGTGCTGTAACCACAGTAACCGGTCCCGGCTTCCATTGCTGTAATGTGCTGTAACCACAGTAACCGATCCCGGCTTCCATCGATGTAATGTGCTGTAACCACAGTAACCGGTCCCGGCTTCCATCGCTGTAATGTGCTGTAACCACAGTAACCGGTCCCGGCTTCCATCGCTGTAATGTGCTGTAACCACAGTAACCAGTCCCGGCTTCCATCGATGTAACGTGCTGTAACCACAGTAACCGGTCCCGGCTCCCATCGCTGTAATGTGCTGTAACCACAGTAACCAGTCCAGGCTTCCATCGCTGTAATGTGCTGTAACCACAGTAACCGGTCCAGGCTTCCATCACTGTAATTGTTAGGCGCCGAGGGTCCGCTCGTCAGTGCGGCCGGCGCCTAGCAACGGGGACGCCACTGTCGGATCGTGTTCCCCGTTGCTGGGTCTAAGTTTATATCATCACTGGTTTCCTGGCTGTGTAGCATGCAGCTGCACGGCATGTTGTAATTATCACTCATCTGTTTCCCTGGCCATGCAGCTTGTCAGCTGCATGGCATTTAATCCAATCAGCCTCCAAACAGCTGATTGGAAGACTCTCTGTTAAAAGCACTCCCAGGACTCCTCACAGACGCCGGTGATAGCTTCCTGTTTGCCTGATTCTGCTGCAGAGAGAGTTCCCAGTCCCGGTCTGTTCGTTTGTTCCTGTTCTCAGTGATCCAGTACTCGGAAGTTACCATCTGTTCCTGGAGTCTGACCGAGCACCTTTAACATCTGGTGGTGTTCGTGAGTCGCGGCGCAGCCGTGTGTTGCGGCTTGTCCGCTACTATTTATTATTGTGTTTATTTTGAGTTCTGGAGCTTTGCGGAGGATTCCGCTTCCACAAGATCCACTCTGGTGTCCAGCGGTGCCGGATAGGAGTGTCGGATCCGTGGATCCTTGGTTGTCCTTTTCCCTGGCGGCTAGTCCGCACATACCTTTTGATTTAGTTAAGTTAGCTTGTAACCCCTGGCTTGGTTGCTTAGTCAGAGGGCCCCTTGTTATCTCCCTGTCTCGGACTTCCCCTTGTCTCCCATTAAGACCTGCGGGGGCATCGGGGTGGGGCAGACATAATCCGCCCTTCGAACGCGGCTGCCATGGGCTCAAGCAACCATAGTCTCGCAGGGGATTTCTGATAACACGGGCGAGACAACGGAGTTAGGGCGCCAGGGGTTACTAGGCTCTCCAGCTCCCACAACCTGTATTTCATTCCTGTACTCAGATCTCTGCCATAAGATCTTCTCCAGTCTGGAGTACAGGAATCGTAACATTATCACCGGCCAGACAAAAGAAAAAATTTCAACAGGAGTTAATTTTTTCACTTATCCAGTAGGGAGAATTTTGTCGGCCTCATGAATCCCACCGGTGTTGGGCCAAATCCTGGCCAGTTTTTGGTTAGTCAGATTCAGGAACTTACCCAGATGGTTCAGGATCTGTCCCTCCGGGTGAGCTCACAGGAAGATCTGTTACGGACTTCCCCGAGGGTCATCCCTGAACCAAAAATGCATCTGCCTGACCGTTTTTCTGGGGATAGAAAACAGTTTTTTAATTTTAAAGAGTCTTGTAAACTGTATTTTCGTTTAAGACCAGTTTCCTCAGGTACGGAGGCTCAGCGGGTTGGAATTATAATTTCTCTGCTTCAGGGGGATCCTCAGACCTGGGCTTTTGGTTTAAAGACAGACGATCCGGCCTTATCGTCTGTAGACGCTTTTTTGAAATCTTTAGGGCTATTGTATGACGACCCTGATAGAGAGGCATCCGCAGAAAGTCAGTTGCGTGCTCTAAGACAGGGTAGGAATCCTGCAGAGAATTATTGTACGGAGTTTCGCCGTTGGTCGAACGACTGTGGATGGAATGATCCTGCCCTGCGCAGTCAGTTTCGCCTCGGCTTATCTGAATCTATAAAAGACAGCCTCCTTCAGTATCCCGCTCCTGAGAACCTTGATAAACTCATGGAGCTCTCTATTAAAATAGATCGTCGGCTCAGAGAGCGGAGGACTGAGAAAGGGGCATCTGTAGTTTCTTTTCCCTGTGTTTCTTCCGTTCCGATAGACATGGAGGAGCCTATGCAGATTGGTCTCTCCAAATTGTCTCCGGAAGAAAGAACCAGGAGGCAAAATTCTGGTCTGTGTTTGTACTGCGGAGGTAAGGGACATTTTGCCCGTAGTTGCCCAAACAAGTCGGGAAACTTCCTGACCAAGTGAATAGTGAGGGGGTTCACTTTGGTCTACAGCTCATCTCCTCAAATAATTCACTATTGGTTCCTGCTAAAGTTTCTTATGACAGCCTCTGTTCCTCGGTCTCTGCTTTTGTGGACAGTGGAGCTGCAGGAAACTTTATGGACTTAACATGGGCCAAGGCCTTAGGTATTCCTCAGTTAACCTTAAGTAGGTGTATCACCATGCATGGTTTAGATGGGAGTCCCTTATCCAATGGGGTTATTTCTCTATGTACACCTCCTGTTTTGCTCTCGGTGGGAGCTCTACATTCTGAAAAGATTGAGTTTTTTCTTACCCATTGTCCAGCAGTTCCTGTGGTTCTGGGTCACCCTTGGCTGGCCTTTCATAATCCCATCATAGATTGGCAGTCTGGGGAGATTCTACAATGGAGTACCATCTGTGATAAAGAATGTATTACACTTCCTATCCGAGTAGCTGCTGCCAGGTCCGCACATATTCCTGGAGAGTACCAAGATTTTTTGGATGTGTTTTCCAAGGGCAATGCGGATATTTTGCCTCCCCATAGGCCTTATGATTGTACCATTGAGTTAATTCCTGGTGCCACGTTGCCTAAAGGAAGGTTATATGCATTGTCTGGTCCTGAAACTGTGGCCATGAATGAGTATGTGAAAGAAAGTCTTGAGAAAGGGTTTATCAGGCCATCTAAATCCCCTTTAAGTGCAGGTTTTTTCTTCGTAGAGAAGAAGGATGGTTCCCTCAGACCCTGCATTGACTTTCGAGCCCTGAATAAAATCTCAGTAAAGAATACTTACCCTCTGCCTCTGATCTCTGTCCTCTTTGATCAGCTACGTTCGGCTGTTATTTTTTCCAAGATTGACCTGAGAGGAGCATATAATCTCATTAGAATCAGATCGGGGGATGAGTGGAAAACGGCATTCAGTACTCAATCAGGTCACTATGAGTATCTGGTCATGCCTTTCGGCCTATCTAACGCTCCGGCAGTCTTTCAGGATCTCATTAATGATGTGCTCCGTGAGTTTCTGGGAAGATTCGTTGTGGTCTATTTAGACGACATTTTGATTTATTCTGACTCTATAGAACAACATGTTACCCAGGTGCGTCAGGTACTTAAGAAATTACGTGAAAATCACTTGTATGCCAAACCGGAGAAGTGTGAATTTCACGTCACGGAGGTATCCTTTTTAGGGTACATTATTTCCCCTCGGGGATTCCGAATGGAACCTAAGAAGCTCCAAGCCATCCTGAGTTGGGCGCAACCCACCAACTTAAAAGCAATTCAGCGCTTTTTAGGGTTTGCGAACTACTACAGAAGGTTTATTCACTCTTTCTCTGACATAGTTGCTCCCATTGTGGCACTCACTAAGAAGGGAGCAGATCCTACCAATTGGTCATGTGAAGCTAAAGTATCTTTTCAGGCCTTGAAACAAGCCTTTGTCTCAGCCCCTGTCCTTAGACATCCCAACCCAGAATTGCCTTTCATCGTTGAGGTAGATGCCTCGGAGGTTGGTGTAGGGGCTATCCTTTCTCAGAAGGATCCAGATTCCCTTGAGTTACATCCTTGTGCCTTTATGTCCAGGAAATTCTCATCTGCTGAATCCAACTACGATGTTGGTAATCGGGAGTTGCTGGCTATTAAATGGGCTTTTGAGGAGTGGAGACATTGGCTTGAAGGAGCGACCCATACCATTTCTGTTTTGACAGATCACAAAAATCTTCAATACATTGAATCAGCTAAGCGACTGAATGCCCGACAGGCTCGTTGGGCTTTATTTTTCACTCGTTTCAAATTCATTATCACCTTCAGACCTGGTTCCAAGAATACCAAGGCAGATGCCCTCTCACGCAGTTTTCTTCCCGCTCAAGACAACAGTCCTGTTACTCTCATACTTCCGCCTTCAGTCATTCAGGCAGGTCTCACACAGGATGTTTTTTCTCAATTGAAGCTGCTTCAACATCAAGCTCCGGGAAATACTCCTGCTGGTCGTCTTTTTGTTCCTGAGTTTTTGAGAGCAACTGTTTTGGAGGAATTTCATGATAGCAAAGTTGCAGGGCATCTGGGAGTCGCTAAAACTTTTGAATTGGTATCCCGCTCAGTGTGGTGGCCTGGTCTTTCTAAAGACATTAAAGAGTTTGTTTTTTCGTGTCAGGTCTGTGCACAGCATAAAGTTCCCCGTTCTTTGCCTATTGGTCAACTTATGCCATTGAATGTTCCTCTTAGACCATGGTCGCATATCTCCATGGATTTTGTGGTGGATCTCCCTCTGTCAGCTGGATGCACAGTCATATGGGTGGTAGTGGACCGTTTTAGTAAGATGGCTCATTTTATTGGTCTTCCCCGATTGCCATCTGCCCAGGGATTGGCAGTCTTGTTCCTCCGTCATGTTTTCAGACTCCATGGGTTACCCACTGATATTGTTTCTGACAGGGGTCCACAATTCATTGCACAGTTTTGGAAGTCTTTTTGTGCTTCGTTAAAAATGAAATTATCATTAACCTCCGGTTATCATCCACAATCAAATGGACAGACTGAGCGAGTGAACCAATCCTTAAAACAATATTTGCGTTTGTACTCGGCCAAACTCCAAAATGACTGGTCTGAGTTTCTTCCATTGGCAGAGTTTGCTTATAATAATGCCTGTCATTCCTCCACCAATGTGTCTCCATTTTTTGCAGTTTTTGGTTTCCACCCCAGAGCTAATTCATTTTTCCAACATTCCTCTGTCTCCTCTCTGGCCCTGACCTCTCATCTTAAACTTATTTGGAAAAAAGTGCACATAGCTCTCAGAAAAGCAGCTTTCAAGGAAAAAGATTTTTCGGACAGGTTCCGGCGGCCGTGCACTTTTAGAGTAGGAGACAGGGTGTGGCTGTCGACTCGCAATATCAAACTTCGACAAACCTCAGCCAGATTGGGTCCTAGATTTATTGGACCATTTCTCATTATCAAAAAAGTCAATCCAGTTGCTTTCCGGTTACAGCTACCAAAAACGTTACGAATCGGAAATACCTTCCATTGCTCTTTGCTCAAACCATATGTTTCATCTAGCAGATTTCCTCGTAAAAAACCTCAGGGGAGATCACCAGTTAATGTACAGGGTCAGCAGGAGTTCGTGGTTGAGAAGGTTCTCGATTCCAAGCTGTCCCGAGGTCGGCTTTATTTTTTGGTGCATTGGAAAGGCTATGGTCCTGAGGAAAGGTCGTGGGTCCTAGATGAGGACCTTCATGCCCCAAGGCTCAAAAGGGCATTTTTTCAAGAATTTCCTCAGAAACCCGGATTTAGGGGTTCCTTGACCCCTCCTCAAGGGGGGGGTACTGTTAGGCGCCGAGGGTCCGCTCGTCAGTGCGGCCGGCGCCTAGCAACGGGGACGCCACTGTCGGATCGTGTTCCCCGTTGCTGGGTCTAAGTTTATATCATCACTGGTTTCCTGGCTGTGTAGCATGCAGCTGCACGGCATGTTGTAATTATCACTCATCTGTTTCCCTGGCCATGCAGCTTGTCAGCTGCATGGCATTTAATCCAATCAGCCTCCAAACAGCTGATTGGAAGACTCTCTGTTAAAAGCACTCCCAGGACTCCTCACAGACGCCGGTGATAGCTTCCTGTTTGCCTGATTCTGCTGCAGAGAGAGTTCCCAGTCCCGGTCTGTTCGTTTGTTCCTGTTCTCAGTGATCCAGTACTCGGAAGTTACCATCTGTTCCTGGAGTCTGACCGAGCACCTTTAACATCTGGTGGTGTTCGTGAGTCGCGGCGCAGCCGTGTGTTGCGGCTTGTCCGCTACTATTTATTATTGTGTTTATTTTGAGTTCTGGAGCTTTGCGGAGGATTCCGCTTCCACAAGATCCACTCTGGTGTCCAGCGGTGCCGGATAGGAGTGTCGGATCCGTGGATCCTTGGTTGTCCTTTTCCCTGGCGGCTAGTCCGCACATACCTTTTGATTTAGTTAAGTTAGCTTGTAACCCCTGGCTTGGTTGCTTAGTCAGAGGGCCCCTTGTTATCTCCCTGTCTCGGACTTCCCCTTGTCTCCCATTAAGACCTGCGGGGGCATCGGGGTGGGGCAGACATAATCCGCCCTTCGAACGCGGCTGCCATGGGCTCAAGCAACCATAGTCTCGCAGGGGATTTCTGATAACACGGGCGAGACAACGGAGTTAGGGCGCCAGGGGTTACTAGGCTCTCCAGCTCCCACAACCTGTATTTCATTCCTGTACTCAGATCTCTGCCATAAGATCTTCTCCAGTCTGGAGTACAGGAATCGTAACAGTAATGTGCTGTAACCACAGTAACCAGTCCAGGCTTCCATCGCTGTAATGTGCTGTAACCACAGTAACCGGTCCCGGCTTCCATCGCTGTAATGTGCTGTAACCACAGTAACCGGTCCCGGCTTCCATCGCTGTAATGTGCTGTAACCACAGTAACCGGTCCCGGCTTCCATCGCTGTAATGTGCTGTAACCACAGTAACCGGTCCAGGCTTCCATCGCTGTAATGTGCTGTAACCACAGTAACCGATCCCGGCTTCCATCGCTGTAATGTGCTGTAACCACAGTAACCGGTCCCGGCTTCCATCGCTGTAATGTGCTGTAACCACAGTAACCGGTCCCGGCTTCCATCGCTGTAATGTGCTGTAACCACAGTAACCGGTCCCTGCTTCCATCGCTGTAATGTGCTGTAACCATGGTAACCAGTCCCGGCATCCATCGCTGTAATGTGCTGTAACCACGGTAACCAGTCCCGGCTTCCATTGCTGTAATGTGCTGTAACCGATCCCGGCTTCCATCGCTGTAATGTGCTGTAACCACAGTAACCGGTCCCTGCTTCCATCGCTGTAATGTGCTGTAACCACAGTAACCGGTCCCTGCTTCCATCGCTGTAATGTGCTGTAACCATGGTAACCAGTCCCGGCATCCATCGCTGTAATGTGCTGTAACCACGGTAACCAGTCCCGGCTTCCATTGCTGTAATGTGCTGTAACCAGTCCCGGCTCCCATCGCTGTAATGTGCTGTAACCACAGTAACCAGTCCAGGCTTCCATCGCTGTAATGTGCTGTAACCACAGTAACCGGTCCCGGCTTCCATCACTATAATGTGCTGTAACCACAGTAACCGGTCCCGGCATCCATCGCTGTAATGTGCTGTAACCACAGTAACCGGTCCCGGCTCCCATCGCTGTAATGTGCTGTAACCACAGTAACCGGTCCCGGCTCCCATCGCTGTAATGTGCTGTAACCACAGTAACCGGTCCCGGCTTCCATTGCTGCAATGTGCTGTAACCACAGTAACCGGTCCCGGCTCCCATCGCTGTAATGTGCTGTAACCACAGTAATCGGTCCCGGCTTCCATTGCTGTAATGTGCTGCATCCACAGTAACCGGTCCCGGGTTTCATCGCTGTAATGTGCTGTAACCACGGTAACCAGTCCCGGCTTCCATCGCTGTAATGTGCTGTAACCACAGTAACCGGTCCCGGCTTCCATCGCTGTAATGTGCTGTAACCACGGTAACCAGTCCTGGCTTCTATCACTGTAATGTGCTGTAACCACAGTAACCGGTCCCGGCTCCCATCGCTGTAATGTGTTGTAACCACAGTAACCGCTCCCGGGTTCCATCGCTGTAATGTGTTGTAACCACGGTAACCAGTCCAGGCTTCCATCGCTATAACATGCTGTAACCACGGTAACCAGTCCCGGCTTCCATTGCTGTAATGTGCTGTAACCACGGTAACCAGTCCCGGCTTCCATTGCTGTAATGTACTGTAACCACGGTTAACCGGTCCCGGCTTTCATCGCTGTAATGTGCTGTAACCACGGTAACCAGTCCCGGCTTCCATCTCTGTAATGTGCTGTAACCACGGTAACCGGTCCCGGCTTTCATCGCTGTAATGTGCTGTAACCACGGTAACTGGTTCCGGCTTTCATCGCTGTAATGTATGTAGCTACGGCTGATAGGTGATCTGTTGCTATGGTTACAGCACATGCCTTTCAGTAAACAAACTTTAAGGGAGAATTAAAGTCACACCCCAATTCCACAGCTTGTGGAATTGGGGTGTGTGCGTAGCTTGAGTCCAGCGTTTGCAGGAAGGGGGACCCCTGGGAGCATCTCACCGCTCCCCTTACACTGTGCCGGGACAGGTGCTAAGACTGCTGTGGTGGGAATCCCTATTAATAATCTGCAGAGAGTTTGTGAGACCCGCAGTCACTGTACTGTCCTAGTGGTAGAATCTAGTCCTAAGGGTGACCATGTGAATGCTGGCTGCGTTCCTAGAGGTGACACTGGTTACTTCCAGCTGTATCCGGAGTCTGGGAATTCTCTCTTGTACTGTTTCCTGTCAGTCCCCGCCGCTGCCAGACGCTGGGATAATTCAGTATAAGGTCACAGATCCAGACCTATATTCTGCCAGAGGCAGAGAGACTCCATGTATAATGATCTGTCCTTATTCTATCAATGGTATATGGGGAGGCTCCCCGGCCTTATTCTATGAATGGTATACGGGGAGGCTCTCCGGCCTTATTCTATGAATAGTATACGGGGAGGCTCTCCGGCCTTATTCTATGAACGGTGTACCCGGAGGCTCCCCGGCCTTATTCTGTGAACGGTGTACGCGGAGGCTCCCCGGACTTATTCTGTGAACGGTGTACCCGGAGGCTCCCCGGCCTTATTCTATGAACGGTGTACGCGGAGGCTCCCCGGACTTATTCTGTGAACGGTGTACCCGGAGGCTCCCCGGACTTATTCTGTGAACGGTGTACCCGGAGGCTCCCCGGCCTTATTCTGTGAACGGTGTACGCGGAGGCTCCCTGGCCTTATTCTATGAGCGGTGTACACGGAGGCTCCCTGACCTTATTCTATGAATAGTATACACGGAGGCTCTTCAGCCATAGTCTATGAATGGTGTACGCGGAGGCTCCCTGGCCTTATTCTATGAATGGTGTAAGTGGAGGTTCCCCGGCCTTATTCTATGAACGGTGTACACGGAGGCTCCCTGGTCTTATTCTATGAACGGTGTACGCAGAGGCTCCCCGGCCTTATTCTATGAACGGTGTACGCGGAGGTTAACCGGCCTTATTCTATGAATGGTGTACGCGGAGGCATTATTCTATGAACGGTGTATGCGGTGGCTCCCTGGCCTTATTCTATGAACGGTGTACGCGGAGGCTCCCCGGCCTTATTCTGTGAACGGTGTACGCGGAGGCTCCCCGGCCTTATTCTGTGAACGGTGTACGCGGAGGCTCCCCGGCCTTATTCTGTGACCGATGTACGCGGAGGCTCCCCGGCCTTATTCTATGAACGGTGTATGCAGAGGCTACCCGGCCTTATTCTATGAATGGTGTAAGCAGAGGTTCCGCGGCCTTATTCTATGAATGGTGTAAGTGGAGGTTCCCCGGCCTTATTCTATGAACGGTGTATGCGGAAGCTCCCCGGACTTATTTTATGAGCTGTGTATGCGGAGGCTCCCCAGCCTTATTCTATAAATGGTGTACGCGGAGGCTCCCCGGCCTTTTTCGATTAATGGTGTACGCGGAGGCTCCCCGCCCTTTTTCGATAAATGGTGTACGCGGAGGCTCCCCGGCCTTATTCTATGAATGGTGTACGCGGAGGCTCCCCAGCCTTATTCTATGAATAGTGTATGCGGAGACTCCCCGGCCATATTCTATGAACGGTGTACGCGGAGGCTCCCTGGCCTTATTCTATGAATAGTGTACACGGAGGCTCTCCAGTCTTATTCTATGAACGGTGTACGCAGAGGCATTATTCTATGAACGGTGTATGCGAGGGCTCCCCGGCCTTATTCTGTGAACGGTGTACGCGGAGGCTCCCCAGCCTTATTCTGTGAATGGTGTACGCGGAGGCTCTCCGGCCTCATTCTGTGAACGGTGTACGCGGAGGCTCCCCGGCCTTATTCTATGAACGGTGTATGCAGAGGCTACCCGGCCTTATTCTATGAATGGTGTAAGCAGAGGTTCCGCGGCCTTATTCTATGAATGGTGTAAGTGGAGGTTCCCCGGCCTTATTCTATGAACGGTGTATGCGGAGGCTCCCTGGTCTTATTCTATGAACGGTGTACGCAGAGGCTCCCTGGCCTTATTCTATGAATGGTGTAAGTGGAGGTTCCCCGGCCTTATTCTATGAACGGTGTACGCGGAGGCTCCCCGGCCTTATTCTGTGAACGGTGTAGGCGGAGGCTCCCCGGTCTTATTCTATGGACGGTGTACGCAGAGGCTCCCCGGCCTTATTCTATGAATGGTGTATGCGGAGGTTCCCCGGCTTTATTCTATGAACGGTGTATGCGGAGGCTCACCGGCCTTATTCTATGAACGGTGTACGCAGAGGCTCCCCGGCCTTATTCTATGAATGGTGTATGCGGAGGCTCCCGGCCTTATTTTATGAACTGTGTACGCGGAGGCTCCCTGGCCTTATTCTATGAATGGTGTATGCGGAGGCTCCCTGGCCTTATTCTATGAATGGTGTATGCGGAGGCTCCCTGGCCTTATTCTATGAATAGTATACGGGGAGGCTCCCCAGCCTTATTCTACGAAGGATGTACGCGAAGGCTCCCGGCTTTATTTTTTGAATGGTGTACGTGGAGGCTCCCCGGCCTTATTCTATGAATGGTGCATGCGGAGGCTCCCAGTCCTTATTGCCGGTTATCTCCTACAGGTTGATATTTATATACTGGAGCCCATCATCCTGGCGGTCAGAATCCTGACCGCGGGATGCTGGGTGCCAGAATTCCGGCAGCGGGATGAGCGCAAAAGAGCCCCTTACAGTCACGGTGGCGCACACCACGCTATTTATTCTCCTTCCAGGGGTGTTGCGGACACCCCAAGAGGGGGAATAGGTGTCGGTTTTTATCCCAGCGGTCGGGATCCCGGAGCCGTTTTGCTGAGCGCCGGGATACTGAATGCATCCCGTCTCCTACGCTTGGTAATACTGATGCTTCCAGCGTGAAGCTTACACCAGTGTCATTAATAACTGAAGCCAAATACTTATTCCACTGCACTAATCGCATACAAAGAAAAAGGTTGCAGGTGCACAATTCAAACATTACCAATTCATTAGTCGGGCAAGTATGTTAGGGACTTGCCCGACTAATGAGGTCACCTGGACGCGGTGGGCGAGCCGTTACTTATGGCCATAACTATGCGAAGAACCTCACTCAAAATTTTATTGCAATGATTATTAATAAATTGGTAATATTTTAATTGTGCACCTGCAACATTTTTCTTTGTAAGCAGTTCTACTGAAAGGTCTCCGCAGGGTCGCACCTCTTATTACCGGTGTGCACCCCAGGACCCCTCCCCTGTATACCCACTGCACTAATTATCAGATGACCATTATCCTGAGGTTTATGGGTAATGTGAACATTATCCAGTTTCTGGCCTGAGACATATTTGTCTGTTTTCCTTTCCCTCATTTCTCCTCTCAGTGACTTTTCCGTTTCATTTTCATCAATGTCTGAGTCACATTTACTGATGGACCATTAACCTGATGACTGAGGGCGAAATTTCATTAAGTAGAGAGCAGTCTCCCCTCCCCCACTATGCAGGTCAGCGACACTGCTGCAGGAGCTGGGGTCTGTTCCAGGGGACGTGAGCTACCTAGGAGGCATCTATAGGTGGGGGGCTTCCTAATAAGAGTGGCATCTATAGGTGGGGGGCTTCCTAATAAGAGTGGCATCTATAGGTGGGGGGGCTTCCTAATAAGAGTGGCATCTATAGGTGGGGGGCTTCCTAATAAGAGTGGCATCTATAGGTGGGGGGCTTCCTAACAAGAGTGGCATCTAAAGGTGGGGGGCTTCCTAACAAGAGTGGCATCTATAGGTGGGGGGCTTCCTAACAAGAGTGGCATCTATAGGTGGGGGGCTTCCTAACAAGAGTGGCATCTATAGGTGGGGGGCTTCCTAACAAGAATGGCATCTATAGGTGGGGGGCTTCCCATCTCAGACCCCCTTCGTCTCTATACAGCAGATGGGAAGACTCTGTCTATATTATTCTCTGCACAGTTTATTTCTCCATTGATAGAAACGTAGAATGTGACGGCAGATAGGAACCACCTGCCCCATCTTGTCTGCCCCTTTTTCTTATCCTGTAGGTAACCTCAGCCCTATTTGATCCTTATGTCTATCCCATGCATGTTTACGTTGCTCTACTCTCTTATCCTCTACCACCTCTGACAGGAGGCCATTCCACTTATCTACTACCCTTTCTGTGGGGTGAAGTTTCCTCTGATTCCCCCTGTCCCTCCCTCCAGTGTCAGCGCATGTCCTCGGGCTCTATTACTTCTCTCCCTGTGAGGAATGTCTCCCCCTGTACCGTGGTGATACCCCTGATATATGTGACAGTCTCTCTCATGTCCTCGTGGTATAATACTTCTCTCCCTGTGAGGAATGTCTCCCCCTGTACCGTGGTGATACCCCTGATATATGTGACAGTCTCTCTCATGTCCTCGTGGTCTAATACTTCTCTCCCTGTGAGGAATGTCTCTCCCCTGTACCGTGGTGATACCCCTGATATATGTGACAGTCTCTATCATGTCCTTGTGGTCTAATACTTCTTTCCCTGTGAGGAATGTCTCCTCCCTGTACCGTGGTGATACCCCTGATATATGTGACAGTCTCTCTCATGTCCTCGGGCTCTATTACTTCTCTCCCTGGGCGGGATGTACTAAAGCAAAAATGCGGTAAAACCCCCGAAAACGGGGGTTTTACCGCATTTTCATATTTACTAAGACCCTACCGCAGCGTTTTCGGCGTCCAGGGTTTCGCCATCTCTGGATGGCGAAACCCTATAGAAGCCTATGGGCTTCTTTTCGCCGACCGCCGCAACCCGCCGACACCGTCGACCCCCGCCGCAGACGCCGACCCCCCTTCCCCCTGGCTTACCTTCCTCCAGGCTGCCCTGGACCCGGAAGGTAGTGTCCTCCTCCCCCTAGCAACGCAGCCGGACGTCCTTCCGGCTGCAGGGGGGAGGAGGAGGTGCCGGGGGCAGCCTGCTGCTGCTTCCCGGCATCTAGCCAGTGTGGGGACCCCGGGGAGGTGACGGAGACCCCCCGCAGACCACCTAACAGGTATCGCGGGGGGCCTCCGTCACCGCATCGCGATGTTGATCGCATATGTTAGTACATATGCGATCAACATCGCTGCGGTAACCGGCGAGGGGCGGCGATGTATGTTAATACATCCCGCCCCCTGTGAGGAATGTCTCCCCCTGTACCGTGGTGATACCCCTGATATATGTGACAGTCTCTATCATGTCCTTGTGGTCTAATACTTCTTTCCCTGTGAGGAATGTCTCCTCCCTGTACCGTGGTGATACCCCTGATATATGTGACAGTCTCTCTCATGTCCATGTGGTCTAATACTTCTCTCCCTGTGAGGAAAGTCTCCCCCCCCCTGTACCGTGGTGATACCCCTGATATATGTGACAGTCTCTCTCATGTCCTCGTGTCCTAATACTTCTCTCCCTGTGAGGAATGTCTCCTCCTGTACCGTGGTGATACCCCTGATATATGTGACGGTCTCTCTCATGTCCTCGTGTTCTAATACTTCTCAACCTGTGAGGAATGTCTCCACTCCTGTACCGTGGTGATACCCCCGATACATGTGACAGTCTCTCTCATGTCCTGGTGGTATAATACTTCTCTCCCTGTGAGGAATGTCTCCCCCTGTACCGTGGTGATACCCCTGATATATGTGACAGTCTCTCTCATGTCCTCGTGTTCTAATACTTCTCTACCTGTGAGGAATGTCTCCACTCCTGTACCGTGGTGATACCCCTGATATATGTGACAGTCTCTCTCATGTCCTCGTGGTCTATGACTTCTCTCCCTGCAAGTAATGTCTCCCCCCTGTACCGTGGTGATACCCCTGATATATGAGACAGTCTCTATCATGTCCTCGTTGTCTAATTCTTTTCTCCCTGTGAGGAATGTCTCCCCCCTGTACCGTGGTGATACCCCTGATATATGTGACAGTCTCTCTCATGTCCTCGTGGTCTAATACTTCTCTTCCTGTGAGGAATGTCTCCCCCTGTACCGTGGTGATACCCGATATATGTGACAGTCTCTCTTATGTCCTCGTGGTCTAATACTTCTCTCCCTGTGAGGAATGTCTCCTCCCTGTACCGTGGTGATACCCGATATATGTGACAGTCTCTCTTATGTCCTCGTGGTCTAATACTTCTCTCCCTGTGAGGAAAGTCTCCCCCCCCCCTGTACCGTGGTGATACCCCTGATATATGTGACAGTCTCTCTCATGTCCTCGTGGTCTAATACTTCTCTCCCTGTGAGGAATGTCTCCCCCTGTACCGTGGTGACACCCGATATATGTGACAGTCTCTCTCATGTCCTCGTGGTCTAATACTTCTCTCCCTGTGAGGAATGTCTCCTCCCTGTACCGTGGTGATACCCCTGATATATGTGACAGTCTCTCTCATGTCCTCGTGTTCTAATACTTCTCTCCCTGTGAGGAATGTCTCCACTCCTGTACCGTGGTGATACCCCTGATATATGTGACAGTCTCTCTCATGTCCTCGTGTTCTAATACTTCTCTCCCTGTAAGTAATGTCTCCCCCAGTACCGTGGTGATACCCCTGATATATGTGACAGTCTCTCTCATGTCCTCGTGTTCTAATACTTCTCTCCCTGTGAGGAATGTCTCCACTCCTGTACCGTGGTGATACCCCTGATATATGTGACAGTCTCTCTCATGTCCTTGTGGTCTAATACTTCTCTCCCTGTGAGGAATGTCTCCTCCTGTACCGTGGTGATACCCCCGATACATGTGACAGTCTCTCTCATGTCCTGGTGGTATAATACTTCTCTCCCTGTGAGGAATGTCTCCCCCTGTACCGTGGTGATACCCCTGATATATGTGACAGTCTCTCTCATGTCCTCGTGGTTCAATACTCCTCTCCCTGTGAGGAATGTCTCCTCCCTGTACCGTGGTGATACCCCTGATATATGTGACAGTCTCTCTCATGTCCTCGTGTCCTAATACTTCTCTCCCTGTGAGGAAAGTCTCCCCCCCCCTGTACCGTGGTGATACCCCTGATATATGTGACAGTCTCTCTCATGTCCTCGTGTTCTAATACTTTTCTCCCTGTGAGGAATGTCTCCTCCTGTACCGTGGTGATACCCCTGATATATGTGACAGTCTCTCTCATGTCCTCGTGGTCTAATACTTCTCTCCCTGTGAGGAATGTCTCCCCCTGTACCGTGGTGATACCCCTGATATATGTGACAGTCTCTCTCATGTCCTCGTGGTCTAATACTTCTCTCCCTGTGAGGAATGTCTCCCCCTGTACCGTGGTGATACCCCTGATATATGTGACAGTCTCTCTCATGTCCTCGTGGTCTAATACTTCTCTCCCTGTGAGGAATGTCTCCCCCTGTACCGTAGTGATACCCCTGATATTTTTGACAGTCTCTTTCATGTCCCCCCTTTCCCTTCTCTGCCTTACACTATACATAGGGAGGAATGTACTAATGCACATCGCCGCCCAGCGCCACGATGCTGATCACAAATGTACTTACATATGCGATCAGCATTGCGGAGGACAGATCTTCCGATAAGAGCTGTCCTCCGTGATGCGCAGCGGCTCCTTACTTCCGGGATTCGGCCCCCGGGAGTTAGTCTGCGCATACGCAGGGTGACGGGGGCAAGCGCAAGGCATGCTGGGAGAGAATCGCTGCGGAGAGAAGCCCATAGGCTTTTATGGGGTATTGCCAGCAAAAGCTGGAGAACCCTGCCGCGGCACTGACCTGTTGGCTGGGGGTTAGTACATTAGGAAAATGCGGTAAACGGCAGTTTACCCCATTTTCATACCCTCCAACATTTTACTAGAGATGAGCGGGTTCAGATATAACACCAGAATTAACGCCAGTTCGGTTTTATCCGTATTTTTCTTATTGGATATCCAAAACACGTGACATCCGTGAGCCAATAAGATGCCGTTTTGAGAACCGAGTAAATCAGAGTAAAACCGAACCCGCTCATCTCTACATTTTACACATAAAAATCAGCATAAATTAGAAAAGGGGGCATGGTCATGGAAAGAATGTGGCTACGCCCCCTTTCCTATAGTTTCAATGGAAGTTTGGAGAGTCAAAAATCGGTACAGATCATAAAAAAAAAGGTACGGTACCTGCCAAAAAGGTGCAGCTGAAGGGTATGCATTTTCCTTTAGTACATCCCGCTCAGAGTAAGATCCTCTAGTTCAGCGATTTTCAACCACTGTGCCGCCGCCAGCCAGAGATGCTCCCCGCCGCTGCCCGCCAGAGAGATCCGTTGCTGCCCGCCACCCAGAAACCCGCCGTAATCAATAGCCGGCTTGGGCAGCGCTGTGTGCAGTGTGCACTTCCGCGTGTGTGACTCATAGGTCATACACGCCACGTCGCATTTCTACCTGGAGTGCCCGCCTGCCTACTGGCCGCTCCATGTCGCATTCCTGCCTGGAGTGCCCGCCTACTGGCCGCTGCACCTCGCATTCCTGCCTGGATGTCCCGCCCGCCTACTGGCCGCTCCATGTCGCATTTCTGCCTGGAGTGCCCGTCCGTCCATTGCTGCTCCTCGATCCATGCTGCCATCTCAGCGTCACAGCTGCAGGTTTTATACTTAAAATAAAAAATGTATTTATGTAAGGAATGTTTGGAATCACTGGGGGGGGGGGGGGGGGGGACAGCAGCGATTATTACTGGGGGCAGTGAGTGGAATTATTATGGGGGGCAGTGAGTGGAATTATTATGGGGGGCAGTGAGTGGAATTATTATGGGGGGCAGTGAGTGGAATTATTATTAGGGCAGTGAGTGGAATTATTATGGGGGGCAGTGAGTGGAATTATTATTGGGGGCAGTGAGTGGAATTATTATGGGGGGCAGTGAGTGGTGGAATCACTGGGGGGGGGGGGAGTGAGTGGCATTATTATGGGGGGCAGTGAGTGGAATTATTATGGGGGGCAGTGAGTGGAGTAATTATTGGGGGTAGTGAGTGGCATTATTATGGGGGGCAGTGAGTGGAATTATTATGGGGGGCAGTGAGTGGAATTATTATTGGGGGGCAGTGAGTGGAATTATTATTGGGGGGCAGTGAGTGGAATTATTATGGGGGGCAGTGAGTGGAATTATTATGGGGGGCAGTGATGGAATTATTATGGGGGGCAGTGAGTGGAATTATTATGGGGGGCAGTGAGTGGAATTATTATGGGGGGCAGTGAGTGGAATTATTATGGGGGGCAGTGATGGAATTATTATGGGGGGCAGTGAGTGGAATTATTATGGGGGGCAGTGAGTGGAATTATTATGGGGGGCAGTGTATGTTGGAATCACTGGGGGGAAAAGCGTGTGGCATTATTAAGAAATAGATTTGTTTTACCGACAAACGGGATATTGTCTGTCAGAAGAGCGACAGCGGCATCCCGTCTGTATGATTACTGTGGGGCCAATGTGTTTTTTTTCCCGTGGCGCACTAATGGCGTGCCTTGGAAATTTGAAAATCGTATTGGTGTGCCGCGAGTTGAAAAAGGTTGAAAATCACTGCTCTAGTCCCTCCAGGTAAGTTGTGTGATGCTGGCCATGCTCCATGTTAGTTGCCCTTCTTTGTACAGTCTCTAATGTATTAATATCCTTCTGAAGATTTGGCCTCCAGAACTGGGCACAGTATTCTAGATGAGGCCGTACCAATGACCTATACAGTGGCATTATTACTTCTCTCTGCTGCTGATTCCTCTCCCTATGCACCAAGCATCTGACTAGCCGTCCTCATTGCTGTGTTACATTGGTGACCTGCCTTTGTCACCTGAGTGTATAATAACAGCCACATCCTCTCCCCCCCAGTAGCCAACATAACTGTATAATACTAAGTGCTGCATAATAAGGGGATGACGGACCACAGCTCCCACCCTGGGAGACCCCCAACCCCCCACCAGTGGAATAGGAAATGCATAATGTCAGTCTAAGTGAAAGGATGTTAGATTAACCCCTATTGTCCCATAAGAGCAGAGTCCCCGGGGGGAGCACTTCCTCATGGATCCAAGGCACGTTCCACAGCCTTAGCCTCCCCCCATGTCACGTGTGCCATACAGGGGCCATCACTGTATTCTCAATCTGCCAGGATCACACATACTCACCAGCAGCCATTTCACAGGGATGCACTATGACACCAGGGCGCTCTTACTCATTAACCTGTTATACCACGAGACCAGGGCCACCTGGGAGCTCTTGCTCCTCAGTCTGCTGCACTGTGATACTCATTCATCAACTCATAACACTACAGAACCAGGGACCACTTATTCAGCAACCCATCACCAGACACCAGGGAGCTTTTGCCCTCCAGTATATTGCTATGAGGTACAAGGGTGCTCTTACTCATCAGTCTGATGAGTTAGAACACAACAGTGTAACAGGAAGATGAGTAAGTACGCCACTGTATAACAGGAAAACGAGTTAGAGCGCCACTGTGAAACAGGAAGATGAGTAATAGCACCACTGTGTAACAGGATGATGAGTAAGAGCACTACTGTGTAACAGGATGATGAGTAAGAGCACTACTGTGTAACAGGATGATGAGTAAGAGCACTACTGTGTAACAGGAAGATGAGTAAGAGCGCTACCGTGTAACAGACAGACTAGTAAGAGCGCCACTGTGAAACAGGAAGATGAGTAATAGCACCACTGTGTAACAGGAAGATGAGTAAGAGTGCCACTGTGTAACAGGAAGATGAGTAAGAGTGCCACTGTGTAACAGGAAGATGAGTAAGAGCGCTACTGTGTAACAGACAGAGGAGTAAGAGCGCCACTGTGAAACAGGAAGATGAGTAATAGCACCACTGTGTAACAGGATGATGAGTAAGAGTGCCACTGTGTAACAGGATGATGAGTAAGAGTGCCACTGTGTAACAGGATGATGAGTAAGAGTGCCACTGTGTAACAGGAAGATGAGTAAGAGCGCTACTGTGTAACAGACAGAGGAGCAAGAGCGCCACTGTGAAACAGGAAGATGAGTAAGAGCGCCACTGTGAAACAGGAAGATGAGTAAGAGCGCTACTGTGTAACAGACAGAGGAGTAAGAGCGCCACTGTGTAACAGGATGATGAGTAAGAGTGCCACTGTGTAACAAGAAGATGAGTAAGAGCGCCACTGTGTAACAGGATGATGAGTAAGAGCACCACTGTGTAACAAGAAGATGAGTAAGAGTGCCACTGTGTAACAAGATGAGTAACAGCACTGCTGTGTAACAAGAAGATGAGTAACAGCACCGCTGTGTAACAGGATGATAAGTAAGAGCACCACTGTGTAACAGGCAGATGAGTAAGAGTGCCACTGTGTAACACAGATGAGTAAGTGTGCCACTGTGTAACAGGAAGATGAGTAACAGCGCCACTATGTAACAGGCAGATGAGTAAGAGTGCCACTATGTAACAGGCAGATGAGTAAGAGTGCCACTGTGTAACACAGATGAGTAAGAGCGCCACTGTGTAACAGGAAGATGAGTAACAGCGCCACTGTGTAACAGGCAGATGAGTAAGAGTGCCACTGTGTTACACAGATGAGTAAGCGCACCACTGTGTAACAGGAAGATGAGTAACAGCACTGCTCTGTAACAGGAAGATGAGTAAGAGCGCCACTGTGTAACACAGATGAGTAAGAGTGCCACTGTGTAACAGGAAGATGAGTAAGAGCACCACTGTGTAATAGGAAGATGAGTAAGAGCACCACTGTGTAACAGGCAGATGAGTAAGAGTGCCACTGTGTAACAGGAAGAGGAATAACTGCACCGCTGTGTAACAGGAAGATGAGTAAGAGCACCGCTGTGTAACAGACAGACGAGTAAGAGCACCACTGTGAATTAGGAAGATGAGTAAGAGTACCACTGTGTAACAGGCAGATGAGTAAGAGTGCCACTGTGTAACAAGATGAGTGAGAGCACCACTGTGAAACATGAAGTTGAGTAACAGCGCTACTGTGTAACAGGAAGATGAGTAAGAGCACCACTGTGTAACAGGATGATGAGTAAGAGTGCCACTGTGTAACAAGAAGATGAGTAAGAGCGCCACTGTGTAACAAGATGAGTAACAGCACCGCTGTGTAACAGGATGATAAGTAAGAGCACCACTGTGTAACAGGAATATGAGTAAGAGTGCCACTGTGTAACAGGAAGATGAGTAACAGCACTGCTCTGTAACAGGAAGATGAGTAAGAGCGCCACTGTGTAACACAGATGAGTAAGAGTGCCACTGTGTAACAGGAAGATGAGTAACAGCACTGCTCTGTAACAGGAAGATGAGTAAGAACGC
Source organism: Pseudophryne corroboree (assembly GCF_028390025.1). Classification (NCBI taxonomy): domain Eukaryota; kingdom Metazoa; phylum Chordata; class Amphibia; order Anura; family Myobatrachidae; genus Pseudophryne; species Pseudophryne corroboree. Next base: position 337,970,807 of record NC_086454.1, read on the forward strand.
CACTGTGTAACAGGATGACGAGTAAGAGCGCCACTGTGTAACAGGAAGATGAGTAAGAGCACCACTGTGTAATAGGAAGATGAGTAAGAGCACCACTGTGTAACAGGCAGATGAGTAAGAGTGCCACTGTGTAACAGGAAGAGGAATAACTGCACCGCTGTGTAACAGGACGATGAGTAAGAGCACCGCTGTGTAACAGACAGACGAGTAAGAGCACCACTGTGAATTAGGAAGATGAGTAAGAGTGCCACTGTGTAACAAGATGAGTGAGAGCACCACTGTGAAACATGAAGTTGAGTAACAGCGCTACTGTGTAACAGGAAGATGAGTAAGAGCACCACTGTGTAACAGGATGATGAGTAAGAGTGCCACTGTGTAACAAGAAGATGAGTAAGAGCGCCACTGTGTAACAAGATGAGTAACAGCACCGCTGTGTAACAGGATGATAAGTAAGAGCACCACTGTGTAACAGGAATATGAGTAAGAGTGCCACTGTGTAACAAGATGAGTGAGAGCACCACTGTGTAATAGGAAGATGAGTAACAGCGCTACTGTGTAACAGGAAGATGAGTAACAGCGCCACTGTGTAACAGGCAGATGAGTAAGAGCACCACTGTGTAACACAGATGAGTAAGAGCACCACTGTAACAGGCAGATGAGTAAAAGCGCCACTGTGTAACAGGCAGATAAGAGCACCACTTTGTAACAGGCAGATGAGTGAGAGCGCCACTGTGTAACAGGCAGATGAGTAACAGCGCCACTGTGTAACAGGCAGATGAGTAACAGCGCTACTGTGTAATAGGAAGATGAGTAACAGCGCCACTGTGTAACAGGCAGATGAGTAAGAACGCCACTGTGTAACAGGCAGATGAGTAAGTGTGCCACTGTGTAACAGGCAAATGAGTAAGAGCACCACTGTGTAACAGGCAGATGAGTAAGAGCGCCACTGTGTAACAGGCAGATGAGTAAGAGCACCACTGTGTAACAGGCAGATGAGTAAGTGTGCCACTGTGTAACAGGCAGATGAGTAAGAGCACCACTGTGTAACAGGCAGATAAGTAAGAGCACCACTGTGTAACAGGCAGATGAGTAAGAGCACCACTGTGTAACACAGATGAGTAAGAGCACCACTGTAACAGGCAGATGAGTAAAAGCGCCACCGTGTAACAGGCAGATAAGAGCACCACTTTGTAACAGGCAGATGAGTGAGAGCGCCACTGTGTAACAGGCAGATGAGTAACAGCGCCACTGTGTAACAGGCAGATGAGTAACAGCGCTACTGTGTAATAGGAAGATGAGTAACAGCGCCACTGTGTAACAGGCAGATGAGTAAGAACGCCACTGTGTAACAGGCAGATGAGTAAGTGTGCCACTGTGTAACAGGCAAATGAGTAAGAGCACCACTGTGTAACAGGCAGATGAGTAAGAGCGCCACTGTGTAACAGGCAGATGAGTAAGAGCACCACTGTGTAACAGGCAGATGAGTAAGTGTGCCACTGTGTAACAGGCAGATGAGTAAGAGCACCACTGTGTAACAGGCAGATAAGTAAGAGCACCACTGTGTAACAGGCAGATGAGTAAGAGCACCACTGTGTAACACAGATGAGTAAGAGCACCACTGTAACAGGCAGATGAGTAAAAGCGCCACTGTGTAACAGGCAGATAAGAGCACCACTTTGTAACAGGCAGATGAGTGAGAGCGCCACTGTGTAACAGGCAGATGAGTAACAGCGCCACTGTGTAACAGGCAGATGAGTAAGAGCACCACTGTGTAACAGGCAGATGAGTAAGAGCACCACTGTGTAACAGGCAGATGAGTAAGAGCACCACTGTGTAACAGGCAGATGAGTAAGAGCACCACTGTGTAACAGGCAGATGAGTAAGAGCACCACTGTGTAACAGGCAGATGAGTAAGAGCACCACTGTGTAACAGGCAGATGAGTAAGAGCGCCACTGTGTAACAGGCAGATGAGTAAGTGTGCCACTGTGTAACAGGCAGATGAGTAAGAGCGCCACTGTGTAACAGGCAGATGAGTAAGAGCACCACTGTGTAACAGGAAGATGAGTAAGAGCACCACTGTGTAACAGGCAGATGAGTAAGAGCACCACTGTGTAACAGGCAGATGAGTAAGAGCACCACTGTGTAACAGGCAGATGAGTAGGAGCACCACTGTGTAACAGGCAGATGAGTAAGAGCACCACTGTGTAACAGGCAGATGAGTAAGAACACCACTGTGTAACAGGCAGATGAGTAAGAGCACCACTGTGTAACAGGCAGATGAGTAAGAGCACCACTGTGTAACAGATACGTTGCAGTTGTGTTTTATCAGCTCCTGGAATCGGTGTTACCTTCCACTTCATGTTACTTGTATGGCGATTCCTATAACGTATAATACGCTGTCCCTTTATACATATCTAGTGGCGACTGTATAACACAAGACAAAGAACCAGATACTGTTAAAAAAATCTTTAATAAAAACAAAGAAACAGATAAAACATGGGGTGAATGACATGGTACGGAGGGGTCTGGGTGCGGCCCCTATATAACTTATCAGAGACCGGACAGACACAGCCTCCTCCCTTCTTCATAGTGAGATTCCACAGGAACAACCAACCAGAGAACAGACCCTCGGACCCCCGTCACCTGGGGAGGGGTCTGTACAGCCTTCTCTACCGTCTTAGGACTTGTTCAGTGCAAAATGCAGGATTAACATTCATGGGCGTCCTCACAGTGCCCGGGACACAGACTCCTCGCAACGATCGGGGCATGGGTGGCAAATGTGCAACAAAACGTACCTCCAGCTGTACTGCCGCAGGGAGCCATTCACAGCGCAGCCACACATTCACAGTGACCAGCAGGGGGCAACACAAGCAGGCCACGGAGTGCAGCATTCCGTCTGCTCATCCTCTGGGATCCAGTGCACCACGGAATGGAAGACAGGGCTGACGCGTTTCGCTCCCGATCACAGTCTCCATATTAGCACCACAAAAAAGTCTGTAAATTAATGAGGAAATGAAGTTAGGTGGAAAGAAAGCGATGGCCGGTGAGTGGCTGAAGGGGGCGACGCTACACCCATTCCTGCAGGGAGCGCTTACAGTATCGCAGGGCTTTCGGGGGACCTTTCCGGTGCATCTGAACAATGACAAAGACCAATCCCAGGATGCACAGCAGCAGCAGTAGCGGTACTATCACCATGGCGACGCTGACCGCCTGGGTATACTCGTCAATTTGGACAACAACATCCACGTCGCGTCCAGTGTCCGAGTCTTCCTGGTCCCCATCGTCAGTCTCTACAACGGGATCAAACGGAGGCCGCTCCACGTCTGGCCACCGGGGGGCAGCGTCCGGGTCTCTGATAACTTCCTCCTGACACCCCATGAAGTCTCGTAGTATAGACTTGGGGTATCCCACCTCTGTTTTCAGCTGCTGATTGTCAAACTTCCAGTACTTGGTCCCCTTATAGAAGTAGGTGTAGGCTGGGGGAGGGGAGAGGGTCACAATTAGTGTGTGTAATATACCAGAAGATAATGAAGTATTAGATAACAGAGGTCTCAGTAATAATGAACAGTCTCTGAAGTAATACATTCCGGAACCGTCAGAAAAAAGCCCAGATCAGATAAATAACATGAAAGTGACAGTCGGCCACCATATCCACCTACATCCCGCCGCCTCAAAATCCCGACAGTCGGCATGAACCTCTATCAGCGCGTTTTTCTGCACCGTGCTGGGACCCTCATACAGATCAGCTGTAATGTATCCCCGTATTACATACCCACACAGACCCAGAACGTAACCCACCCGGCTGGTGAGCCGTATTGCATACCCCACACAGACACAGAACGTGACGTGACCCCCCGGCTGGTGACCCGTATTACATACCCCACACAGACCCAGAAGGCGACGTGACCACCCGGCTGGTGACCCGTATTACATACCCCACACAGACCCAGAATGCGACGTGACCCCCAGGCTGGTGACCCGTATTACATACCCCACACAGACCCAGAACGCGACCCCCCCTGCTGGTGACCCGTATTACATACCCCACACAGATCCAGAACATGACGTGACCCCCCGGCTGGTGACCCGTATTACATACTCCACACAGACCCAGAATGCGACGTGACATCCCGGCTGGTGACCCGTATTACATACCCCACACAGACCCAGAATGCGACGTGACCCATATTACATAACCCACACAGACCCATTATGCGACGTGACCCCCTGGCTGGTGACCCGTATTTCATACCCCACACAGACCCAGAACGCGATGTGACCCCTCCGGCTGGTGACCCGTATTACATACCCCACACAGACCCAGAACGCGACGTGACCACCCGGCTGGTGACCCGTATTACATACCCCACACAGACCCAGAATGCGACGTGACCCCCAGGCTGGTGACCCGTATTACATACCCCACACAGACCCAGAATGCGACGTGACCCCCAGGCTGGTGACCCGTATTACATATCCCACACAGACCCAGAATGCGACGTGACCCCCCAGCTGGTGACCCGTATTACATATACCACACAGACCCAGAATGCGGCGTGACCCCCCTGCTGGTGACCCGTATTACATACCCCACACAGACCCAGAATGCGACGTGACCCCCCAGCTGGTGACCCGTATTACATATACCACACAGACCCAGAATGCGACGTGACCTCCCAGCTGGTGAGCCGTATAACATACTCTACACAGACCCAGAATGCGGCGTGACCCCTCGGTTGGTGACCCGTATTACATACTCCACACAGACCCAGAATGCGACGTGACCCGTATTACATACTCCACACAGACCCAGAATGCGACGTGACCCCCCGGCTGGTGACTCGCATTACATACTCCACACAGAACGTGACGTGACCCCCCGGCTGGTGACCCGTATTACATATCCCACACAGACCCAGAATGCGACGTAACCCCCAGGCTGGTGACACGTATTACATACCCCACACAGACCCAGAATGCGACGTGACCCCCCCAGGCTGGTGACAAGTATTACATACCCCACACAGACCCAGAATGCGACGTGACCCCCAGCTGGTGACCCGTATTACATACCCCACACAGACCCAGAATGCGGCGTGACCATGCGGCGTGACCCGTATTACATACTCCACACAGACCCAGAATGCGACATGACCCCCCAGCTGGTGACCCGTATTACATACTCCACACAGACCCAGAATGCGGCGTGACCCGTATTACATACTCCACACAGACCCAGAATGCGGCGTGACCCGTATTACATACTCCACACAGACCCAGAATGCGACGTGACCCCCCGGCTGGTGACCCGTATTACATACTCCACACAGACCCAGAATGCGACGTGACCCCCCGGCTTTTGACCCGTATTACATATACCCCACACAGTCACAGAACGTGACGTGATCCCCCGGATGGTGACCCGTATTACATACCCCACACAGACACAGAACGTGACGTGAACCCCCGGATGGACCCGTATTACATACTCCACACAGACACAGAATGCGACGTGACCCCCTGGCTGGTGACCCGTATTAAATACCCCACATAGACACAGAACGTGACGTGACCCCCCGGCTGGTGACCCGTATTACATACCCCACACAGTCACAGAACGTGACGTGACCCCCCGGATGGTGACCCGTATTACATACCCCACACAGACACAGAATGTGACGTGACCCCCCGGATGGTGACCCGTATTACATACCCCACACAGACACAGAACGTAACGTGACGTGACCCCCCGGATGGCAAGGGATAGGATACCAGGAGCTGCTGATGTCCTATAATCATGTCCCAGCTGCGGGAGGATTTCTCTACAGTAAAAGCAGCAGATAGCAGGGAGATTTGTCTGCTACACAAGATGATGAATTCCTCGCCCCATTCTCACATCCACAGAACAAGATATATACTGATATATTACAATCACCTACAGACCACACCTGGAGCATTCATGTGGCTGGTATCTGCAATACAGGAATTCAGTGCTGTGCGGTGATCTGATACTCACATGTGTCTGACCCAAGAAAGGCACCTTTTGGGGTGTCTGGGATACCGGCCCAGACTTTAATGTGTTTGGGGTAGCCTGCATCTGCAGAACGAGACTCCTCGTTAAATCGCCAGTACCTAATGCAGAGCAGAAAACAAATCAATATGTGCAGGAATGTGAGAAGAGAAGCATGGGGGAGATTATATGCAGGGACGGGACAGGGAGAGAACGAGTCAGATTATCTGCAGGAACGAGACAGAGAGAACGAGTCAGATTATCTGCAGGAATGGGACGGAGAGGACGAGTCAGATTATCTGCAGGAACGAGACAGAGAACGAGTCAGATTATCTGCAGGAATGGGACAGGGAGAGAACGAGTCAGATTATCTGCAGGAACGAGACAGAGAGAACGAGTCAGATTATATGCAGGAATGGGACAGGGAGAGGACGAGTCAGATTGCAGGAACGGGACAGACCCAATCAGATTATATGCAGGAACAGGACAGGGAGAGGACAGGTCAGATTATATGCAGGAACAGGACAGGGAGAACACGAGTCATATTATATGCAGGACTGAGACAGGGAGAGGGCAGGTCAGATTATATGCAGGAACGAGACAGGGAGAGGGCAGGTCAGATTCTATACAGGAACGGGACAGGGAGAGGACGAGTCATATTATATGCAGGAACGAGACAGGGAGAGGCGAGTCGGATTCTATGCAGGAACGAGACAGGGAGAGGACGAGTCATATTATATGCAGGAACGAGACAGGGAGAGGACGAGTCAGATTATATGCAGGAACGAGACAGGGAGAGGACAGGTCAGATTATATGCAGGAATGAACCAGGGAGAGGACGAGTCAGATTATATGCAGGAACGAGACAGGGAGAGGACGAGTTAGATTATATGCAGGAACGAGACAGGGAGAGGACGAGTCAGATTATATGCAGGAATGAGACAGAGAGAGGGCAGGTCAGATTATATGCAGGGAGAGGACAGGTCAGATTATATGCAGGAACAGGACAGGGAGAGGGCAGGTCATATTATATGCAGGAACAGGACAGGGAGAGGACAGGTCAGATTATATGCAGGAACGAGACAGGGAGAGGACGAGTCAGATTATATGCAGGAATGAGACAGAGAGAGGGCAGGTCAGATTATATGCAGGGAGAGGACAGGTCAGATTATATGCAGGAACAGGACAGGGAGAGGGCAGGTCATATTATATGCAGGAACAGGACAGGGAGAGGACAGGTCAGATTATATGCAGGAACAGGACAGGGAGAGGGCAGGTCATATTATATGCAGGAACGAGACAGGGAGAGGACGAGTCATATTATATGCAGGAACGAGACGGAGAGGGCAGGTCAGATTATATGCAGGAACGAGACAGGGAGAGGACGAGTCATATTATATGCAGGAACGAGACAGGGAGAGGACGAGTCAGATTATATGCAGGAACGAGACAGGGAGAGGACGAGTCAGATTATATGCAGGAATGAGACAGAGAGAGGGCAGGTCAGATTATATGCAGGGAGAGGACAGGTCAGATTATATGCAGGAACAGGACAGGGAGAGGGCAGGTCATATTATATGCAGGAACAGGACAGGGAGAGGACAGGTCAGATTATATGCAGGAACGAGACAGGGAGAGGACGAGTCAGATTATATGCAGGAACGAGACGGAGAGGGCAGGTCAGATTATATGCAGGAACGAGACAGGGAGAGGACGAGTCATATTATATGCAGGAACGAGACAGGGAGAGGACGAGTCAGATTATATGCAGGAACGAGACAGGGAGAGGACGAGTCAGATTATATGCAGGAATGAGACAGAGAGAGGGCAGGTCAGATTATATGCAGGGAGAGGACAGGTCAGATTATATGCAGGAACAGGACAGGGAGAGGGCAGGTCATATTATATGCAGGAACAGGACAGGGAGAGGACAGGTCAGATTATATGCAGGAACGAGACAGGGAGAGGACGAGTCATATTATATGCAGGAACGAGACGGAGAGGGCAGGTCAGATTATATGCAGGAACGAGACAGGGAGAGGACGAGTCAGATTATATGCAGGAACGAGACAGGGAGAGGACGAGTCAGATTATATGCAGGAACGAGACAGGGAGAGGACGAGTCAGATTATATGCAGGAATGAGACAGAGAGAGGGCAGGTCAGATTATATGCAGGGAGAGGACAGGTCAGATTATATGCAGGGAGAGGACAGGTCAGATTATATGCAGGAACAGGACAGGGAGAGGGCAGGTCATATTATATGCAGGAACAGGACAGGGAGAGGACAGGTCAGATTATATGTAGGAACGAGACAGGGAGAGGACGAGTCAGATTATATGCAGGAATGAGACAGAGAGAGGGCAGGTCAGATTATATGCAGGGAGAGGACAGGTCAGATTATATGCAGGAACAGGACAGGGAGAGGGCAGGTCATATTATATGCAGGAACAGGACAGGGAGAGGACAGGTCAGATTATATGCAGGAACAGGACAGGGAGAGGGCAGGTCATATTATATGCAGGAACGAGACAGGGAGAGGACGAGTCATATTATATGCAGGAACGAGACGGAGAGGGCAGGTCAGATTATATGCAGGAACGAGACAGGGAGAGGACGAGTCATATTATATGCAGGAACGAGACAGGGAGAGGACGAGTCATATTATATGAAGGAACGAGACAGGGAGAGGACAGGTCAGATTATATGCAGGAAAGGGACAGGGAGAGGACAGGTCAGATTATATGCAGGAACGGGACAGGGAGAGGACGAGTCATATTATATGCAGGAACGAGACAGGGAGAGGGCAGGTCAGATTATATGCAGGAACGGGACAGGGAGAGGACGAGTCAGATTATATGCAGGAACGAGACAGGGAGAGGGCAGGTCAGATTATATGCAGGAACGAGACAGGGAGAGGGCAGGTCAGATTATATGCAGGAACGAGACAGGGAGAGGACGAGTCAGATTATATGCAGGAACGAGACAGGGAGAGGACGAGTCAGATTATATGCAGGGACGGGACAGGGAGAGGGCAGGTCAGATTATATGCAGGGACGGGACAGGGAGAGGGCAGGTCAGATTATATGCAGGAACGGGACAGAGAGAATGAGTCAGATTATATGCAGGAATGAGACAAAGAGAGGGCAGGTCAGATTATATGCAGGAACGTGACAGGGAGAGTCAGATTATATGCAGGAACGGGACAGAGAGAGGACAGGTCAGATTATATGCAGGAATGAGACAGAGAGAGGACGAGTCAGATTATATGCCGGAACGGGACAGGGAGAGGACATGTCAGATTATATGCAGGAACGGGACAGGGAGAGGCGAGTCAGATTATATGCAGGAAAGAGACAGGGAGAGGGCAGGTCAGATTATATGCAGGAACGGGACCAGGGAGAGGACAGGTCAGATTATATGCAGGGACGGGACAGGGAGAGGGCAGGTCAGATTATATGCAGGAACGAGACAGGGAGAGGACGAGTCAGATTATATGCAGGGACGGGACAGGGAGAGGGCAGGTCAGATTATATGCAGGAACGGGACAGAGAGAATGAGTCAGATTATATGCAGGAATGAGACAAAGAGAGGGCAGGTCAGATTATATGCAGGAACGGGACAGGGAGAGTCAGATTATATGCAGGAACGGGACAGAGAGAGGACAGGTCAGATTATATGCAGGAATGAGACAGAGAGAGGACGAGTCAGATTATATGCCGGAACGGGACAGGGAGAGGACAGGTCAGATTATATGCAGGAAAGAGACAGGGAGAGGGCAGGTCATATTATATGCAGGAACGGGACCAGGGAGAGGACAGGTCAGATTATATGCAGGAACGGGACAGAGAGAGGGCAGGTCAGATTATAAGTAGGAACAGGACAGAGAGAGGACGAGTCAGATTATATGCAGGAACGGGACAGGGAGAGGACAGGTCAGATTATATGCAGGAATGAGACAGAGAGAGGACGAGTCAGATTATATGCAGGAATGAGACAGAGAGAGGACGAGTCAGATTATATGCAGGGACGGGACAGAGAGAGGACGAGTCAGATTATATGCAGGGACGGGACAGAGAGAGGACGAGTCAGATTATATGCTGGAACGGGACAGAGAGAGGACGAGTCAGATTATATGCAGGAACGGGACAGGGAGAGAACGAGTCACATTATATACAGGAATGGGACAGGGAGAGGACGAGTCAGATTATATGCAGGAACGAGACAGGGAGAGGACGAGTCAGATTATATGCAGGAATGGGACAGGGAAAGAACGGGTCAGATTATATGCAGGAACTGGACAGGGAGAGGACAGGTCAGATTATATGCAGGAACAGGACAGGGAGAGAACGGGTCAGATTATATGCAGGGATGGGACAGAGAGAGAACGAGTCAGATTATATGCAGGAATGGGACAGGGAGAGGACAGGTCAGATTATATGCAGGAACGGGACAGGGAGAGGACTAGTCAAATTATATGCAGGAACGGGACAGAGAGAGGACAGGTCAGATTATATGCAGGAATGAGACAGAGAGAGGACGAGTCATATTATATGCAGGAACGAGACGGGGAGAGGACAGGTCAGATTATATGCAGGGACGGGACAGAGAGAATGAGTCAGATTATATGCAGGAACGGGACAGAGAGAGGACGAGTCAGATTATATGCAGGAATGAGACAGAGAGAGGACGAGTCAGATTATATGCAGGAACGGGACAGGGAGAGGACAGGTCAGATTATATGCAGGAACGGGACAGGGAGAGGCGAGTCAGATTATATGCAGGAACGAGACAGGGAGAGGGCTGGTCAGATTATATGCAGGAACGGGACCAGGGAGAGGACAGGTCAGATTATATGCAGGAACGGGACAGAGAGAGGACGAGTCAGATTATATGCAGGAACGGGACAGAGAGAGGGCAGGTCAGATTATATGCAGGAACAGGACAGAGAGAGGACGAGTCAGATTATATGCAGGAACGGGACAGGGAGAGGACAGGTCAGATTATATGCAGGAATGAGACAGAGAGAGGACGAGTCAGATTATATGCAGGAACGGGACAGGGAGAGGGCAGGTCAGATTATATGCAGGAACGAGACAGGGAGAGGTGAGTCAGATTATATGCAGGAACGGGACAGGGAGAGGGCAGGTCAGATTATATGCAGGAACGGGACAGGGAGAGGGCAGGTCAGATTATATGCAGGAACGAGACAGGGAGAGAACGGGTCAGATTATATGCAGGAACGGGACAGAGAGAGGGCAGGTCAGATTATAAGTAGGAACAGGACAGAGAGAGGACGAGTCAGATTATATGCAGGAACGGGACAGGGAGAGGACAGGTCAGATTATATGCAGGAATGAGACAGAGAGAGGACGAGTCAGATTATATGCAGGAATGAGACAGAGAGAGGACGTGTCAGATTATATGCAGGGACGGGACAGAGAGAGGACGAGTCAGATTATATGCAGGAACGGGACAGAGAGAGGACGAGTCAGATTATATGCAGGAACGGGACAGGGAGAGAACGAGTCAGATTATATACAGGAATGGGACAGGGAGAGAACGGGTCAGATTATATGCAGGAACGAGACAGGGAGAGGACGAGTCAGATTATATGCAGGAATGGGACAGGGAAAGAACGGGTCAGATTATATGCAGGAACTGGACAGGGAGAGGACAGGTCAGATTATATGCAGGAACAGGACAGGGAGAGAACGGGTCAGATTATATGCAGGGATGGGACAGAGAGAGAACGAGTCAGATTATATGCAGGAATGGGACAGGGAGAGAACGGGTCATATTATATGCAGGAACAGGACAGGGAGAGAACGGGTCAGATTATATGCAGGGTTGGGACAGTAAAAGGACGGGTCAGATTATATGCAGGAACGGGACAGGGAGAGAACGGGTCAGATTATATGCAGGGTTGGGACAGTAAGAGGACGGGTCAGATTATACGCAGGAACAGGGACAGGGAGAGGACGAGTCAGATTATATGAAGGAATGGGACAGGGAGAGGACGAGTCAGATTATATGCAGGAACAGGGCAGATAACAAGTCAGATTATATGCAGGGACGGGACAGAGAGAATGAGTCAGATTATCTGCAGGAATGGGACCGGGAGAGGACGAGTCAGATTATATACAGGAACGGGACAGAAAGAGGACGGGTCAGATTATATGCAGGAACAGGAGAGGAAGAGGACGAGTCAGATTATATGCAGGAATGGGACAGGGAGAAAACGGGACAGATTCTATGCAGGAACAGGACAGGGAGAGGACAGGTCAGATTATATGCAGGAACGGGACAGGGAGAGGCGAGTCAGATTATATGCAGGAACGAGACAGGGAGAGGGCAGGTCAGATTATATGCAGGAACGGGACCAGGGAGAGGACAGGCCAGATTATATGCAGGAACGAGACAGGGAGAGGACAGGTCAGATTATATGCAGGAACGGGACAGGGAGAGGACTAGTCAAATTATATGCAGGAACGGGACAGAGAGAGGACAGGTCAGATTATATGCAGGAATGAGACAGAGAGAGGACGAGTCATATTATATGCAGGAACGAGACGGGGAGAGGACAGGTCAGATTATATGCAGGGACGGGACAGAGAGAATGAGTCAGATTATATGCAGGAACGGGACAGAGAGAGGACGAGTCAGATTATATGCAGGAATGAGACAGAGAGAGGACGAGTCAGATTATATGCAGGAACGGGACAGGGAGAGGACAGGTCAGATTATATGCAGGAACGGGACAGGGAGAGGCGAGTCAGATTATATGCAGGAACGAGACAGGGAGAGGGCTGGTCAGATTATATGCAGGAACGGGACCAGGGAGAGGACAGGTCAGATTATATGCAGGAACGGGACAGAGAGAGGACGAGTCAGATTATATGCAGGAACGGGACAGAGAGAGGGCAGGTCAGATTATATGCAGGAACAGGACAGAGAGAGGACGAGTCAGATTATATGCAGGAACGGGACAGGGAGAGGACAGGTCAGATTATATGCAGGAATGAGACAGAGAGAGGACGAGTCAGATTATATGCAGGAACGGGACAGGGAGAGGGCAGGTCAGATTATATGCAGGAATTAGACAGAGAGAGGGCAGGTCAGATTATATGCAGGAACGAGACAGGGAGAGGTGAGTCAGATTATATGCAGGAACGGGACAGGGAGAGGGCAGGTCAGATTATATGCAGGAACGGGACAGGGAGAGGGCAGGTCAGATTATATGCAGGAACGAGACAGGGAGAGGCGAGTCAGATTATATGCAGGAACGGGACAGGGAGAGGCGAGTCAGATTATATGCAGGAACGGGACAGGGAGAGGGCAGGTCAGATTATATGCAGGAACGGGACAGGGAGAGAACGGGTCAGATTATATGCAGGAACGGGACAGAGAGAGGGCAGGTCAGATTATAAGTAGGAACAGGACAGAGAGAGGACGAGTCAGATTATATGCAGGAACGGGACAGGGAGAGGACAGGTCAGATTATATGCAGGAATGAGACAGAGAGAGGACGAGTCAGATTATATGCAGGAATGAGACAGAGAGAGGACGAGTCAGATTATATGCAGGGACGGGACAGAGAGAGGACGAGTCAGATTATATGCAGGGACGGGACAGAGAGAGGACGAGTCAGATTATATGCAGGAACGGGACAGAGAGAGGACGAGTCAGATTATATGCAGGAACGGGACAGGGAGAGAACGAGTCAGATTATATACAGGAATGGGACAGGGAGAGGACGAGTCAGATTATATGCAGGAATGGGACAGGGAAAGAACGGGTCAGATTATATGCAGGAACTGGACAGGGAGAGGACAGGTCAGATTATATGCAGGAACAGGACAGGGAGAGAACGGGTCAGATTATATGCAGGGATGGGACAGAGAGAGAACGAGTCAGATTATATGCAGGAATGGGACAGGGAGAGAACGGGTCAGATTATATGCAGGGACGGGACAGGGAGAGAACGGGTCAGATTATATGCAGGGTTGGGACAGTAAAAGGACGGGTCAGATTATACGCAGGAACAGGGACAGGGAGAGGACGAGTCAGATTATATGCAGGGAGAGGGCAGGTCAGATTATAAGCAGGAACAGGACAGAGAGAGGACGAGTCAGATTATATGCAGGAACGGGACAGGGAGAGAACGGGTCAGATTATATGCAGGGTTGGGACAGTAAGAGGACGGGTCAGATTATACGCAGGAACAGGGCAGATAACAAGTCAGATTATATGCAGGGACGGGACAGAGAGAATGAGTCAGATTATCTGCAGGAATGGGACCGGGAGAGGACGAGTCAGATTATATACAGGAACGGGACAGAAAGAGGACGGGTCAGATTATATGCAGGAACAGGAGAGGAAGAGGACGAGTCAGATTATATGCAGGAATGGGACAGGGAGAAAACGGGACAGATTCTATGCAGGAACAGGACAGGGAGAGGACAGGTCAGATTATATGCAGGAACGGGACAGGGAGAGGCGAGTCAGATTATATGCAGGAACGAGACAGGGAGAGGGCAGGTCAGATTATATGCAGGAACGGGACCAGGGAGAGGACAGGCCAGATTATATGCAGGAACGAGACAGGGAGAGGACAGGTCAGATTATATGCAGGAACGGGACAGGGAGAGGACTAGTCAAATTATATGCAGGAACGGGACAGAGAGAGGACAGGTCAGATTATATGCAGGAATGAGACAGAGAGAGGACGAGTCATATTATATGCAGGAACGAGACGGGGAGAGGACAGGTCAGATTATATGCAGGGACGGGACAGAGAGAATGAGTCAGATTATATGCAGGAACGGGACAGAGAGAGGACGAGTCAGAATATATGCAGGAATGAGACAGAGAGAGGACGAGTCAGATTATATGCAGGAACGGGACAGGGAGAGGACAGGTCAGATTATATGCAGGAACGGGACAGGGAGAGGCGAGTCAGATTATATGTAGGAACGAGACAGGGAGAGGGCTGGTCAGATTATATGCAGGAACGGGACCAGGGAGAGGACAGGTCAGATTATATGCAGGAACGGGACAGAGAGAGGACGAGTCAGATTATATGCAGGAACGGGACAGAGAGAGGGCAGGTCAGATTATATGCAGGAACAGGACAGAGAGAGGACGAGTCAGATTATATGCAGGAACGGGACAGGGAGAGGACAGGTCAGATTATATGCAGGAATGAGACAGAGAGAGGACGAGTCAGATTATATGCAGGAACGGGACAGGGAGAGGGCAGGTCAGATTATATGCAGGAATTAGACAGAGAGAGGGCAGGTCAGATTATATGCAGGAACGAGACAGGGAGAGGTGAGTCAGATTATATGCAGGAACGGGACAGGGAGAGGGAAGGTCAGATTATATGCAGGAACGGGACAGGGAGAGGGCAGGTCAGATTATATGCAGGAACGAGACAGGGAGAGGCGAGTCAGATTATATGCAGGAACGGGACAGGGAGAGGCGAGTCAGATTATATGCAGGAACGGGACAGGGAGAGGGCAGGTCAGATTATATGCAGGAACGGGACAGGGAGAGAACGGGTCAGATTATATGCAGGAACGGGACAGGGAGAGGGCAGGTCAGATTATATGCAGGAACGGGATAGGGAGAGGACGAGTCATATTATATGCAGGGACGGGACAGGGAGAGAACGGGTCAGATTATATGCAGGAACAGGACAGGGAGGGGGCATGTCAGATTATATGCAGGAACAGGACAGAGAGAGGGCAGGTCAGATTATATGCAGGAACGGGACAGGGAGAGGCGAGTCAGATTATATGCAGGAACGGGACAGAGAGAGGGCAGGTCAGATTATATGCAGGGACAGGACAGAGAGAGGGCAGGTCAGATTATATGCAGGAACGGGACCAAAGAGAGAACGGGTCAGATTATATGCAGGAATGGGACAGGGAGAGGACAGGTCAGATTATATGCAGGAACGGGACAGGGAGAGAACGAGTCAGATTATATGCAGGAATGGGACAGGGAGAGAACGGGTCAGATTATATGCAGGAACGAGACAGGGAGAGGACGAGTCAGATTATATGCAGGGACGGGACAGAGAGAGAACGAGTCAGATTATATGCAGGAATGGGACAGGGAGAGAACGGGTCAGATTATATGCAGGGTTGGGACAGTAAGAGGACGGGTCAGATTATATGCAGGAACGGGACAGGGAGAGAACGGGTCAGATTATATGCAGGAACAGGAGAGGAAGAGGACGAGTCAGATTATATGCAGGAATGGGACAGGGAGGAAACGGGACAGATTATATGCAGGAACAGGACAGGGAGAGAACGAGTCAGATTATATGAAGGAATGGGACAGGGAGAGGACGAGTCAGATTATATGCAGGAATGGGACAGGGAGAGAAGGGGTCAGATTATATGCAGGAACGGGACAGGGAGAGAACGAGTCAGATTATATGAAGGAATGGGACAGGGAGAGGACGAGTCAGATTATATGCAGGAACGGGACAGAGAACAAGTCAGATTATATGCAGGGACGGGACAGAGAGAATGAGTCAGATTATCTGCCGGAATGGGACAGGGAGAGGACGAGTCAGATTATATACAGGAACGGGACAGGAAGAGGACGGGTCAGATTATATGCAGGAACGGGACAGGGAAAGGACGAGTCAGATTATATGCAGAAATGGGACAGGAAGAGGACGGGTCAGATTATTTGCAGGAACAGGACGAGTCAGATTATATGCAGGAATGGGACAGGGAGAAAACGGGACAGATTATATGCAGGAACAGGAGAGGAAAAGGACGAGCTAGAATATGTGCGGGGCAGGAGAGGGGGCGGACAGGGCAAATTATGTGCGGGGGCAGGAGAGGGGGAGGACGGGGCAGATCATGTGTGGGGACAGGAGAGGGGGAGGACGGGGCAGATTATGTGCGGGGGCAGATCATGTGCAGAGGCAGGAGAGGGAGATGGGGCAAATTATGTGCTGGGGCAGGAGAGGGGGAGGACAGGGCAGATTATGTGCGGGGGCAGAAGAAGGGGAGGACAGGGCAGATTATGTGCGGGGGCAGGAGAGGGGGAGGACAGGGCAGATTATGTGCGGGGGCAGGAGAGGGGGAGGACAGGGCAGATTATGTGCGGGGGCAGGAGAAGGGGAGGACAGGGCAGATTATGTGCGGAGGCAGGAGAGGGGGAGGACAGGGCAGATTATGTGCGGGGGCAGGAGAGGGGGAGGACAGGGCAGATTATGTGCGGGGGCAGGAGAAGGGGAGGACAGGGCAGATTATGTGCGGGGGCAGGAGAGGGGGAGGACAGGGCAGATTATGTGCGGGGGCAGGAGAGGGGGAGGACAGGGCAGATTATGTGCGGGGGCAGGAGAGGGGGAGGACAGGGCAGATTATGTGCGGGGGCAGGAGAAGGGGAGGACAGGGCAGATTATGTGCGGGGGCAGGAGAGGGGGAGGACAGGGCAGATTATGTGCGGGGGCAGGAGAGGGGGAGGACAGGGCAGATTATGTGCGGGGGGAGGACAGGGCAGATTATGTGCGGGGGCAGGAGAGGGGGAGGACAGGGCAGATCATGTGCGGGGGCAGGAGAGGGGGAGGACGGGGCAGATCATGGGGGTAATTCCAAGTTGATCGCAGCAGGACATTTTTTAGCAGTTGGGCAAAACCATGTGCACTGCCGGGGAGGCAGATATAACATGTGCAGAGAGAGTTAGATTTGGATGGGTTATTTTGTTTCTGTGCAGGGTAAATACTGGCTGCTTTATTTTAGATTGCAGATTGAACTCACCACACCCAAATCTAACTCTCTCTGCACATGTTATATCTGCCTCCCCTGCAGTGCATATGGTTTTGCCCAACTGCTAAAAAAGTTCCTGCTGCGATCAACTCAGAATTACCCCCCATGTGCGGGGGCAGGAGAGGGGGAGGACAGGGCAGATCATGTGCGGGGGCAGGAGAGGGGGAGGACGGGGCAGATCATGTGCGGAGGACTAACCTTTTAGTATTTCCCATCCCGGCCTCTTCCATTAATTATAAAATATGTTTCCCCGTTGTAAGACAGGGACGTGGCACACGGCTGCTGATGGTGAATACATACAGTCTTTCTCCTGGCCCTTGTGTGACCTGGGACACACGTGTTATCTCCTCTCAGGAGCTCTCTGGGAGAGGGGAGACCTTCCTGTCCCAGCTTTCTGGCTTTATCTATTCTTATACGTTTCCTGTTTTCCACCCCGATTCCTCTAAACATCCCGCGCTTCTGTCACTGTGTGAGTCTGCGCTATGTCTGCCCGGTCCGTGCATATTCCCTAATATTGTCTGGTTGTGCCCCCATCCATATTGTGTGCATGAGTCTCCCCCCATCTAGACTGTGCGCATGAGCCTCCCCCATCTATATTGTGCGCATGAGCCTCCCCCATCTATATTGTGCGCATGAGCCTCCCCCATCTATATTGTGCGCATGAGCCTCCCCCATCTATATTGTGTGTATGAGCCTCCCCCATCTATATTGTGCACATGAGCCTCCCCATCTATATTGTGCGAATGAGCCTCCCCCATCTATATTGTGTGCATGAGTCTCCCCCCATCTAGACTGTGCGCATGAGCCTCCCCCATCTATATTGTGTGCATGAGCCTCCCCCATCTATATTGTGCGCATGAGTCTCCCCCATCTATATTGTGCGCATGAGCCTCCCCCATCTATATTGTGCGCATGAGCCTCCCCCATCTAGATTGTGCGCATGAGCCTCCCCCATCTATATTGTGTGCATGAGCCTCCCCCATCTATATTGTGCGCATGAGCCTCCCCCATCTATATTGTGCGCATGAGCCTCCCCCATCTATATTGTGTGCATGAGCCCCCTCATCTATATTGTGTGCATGAGCCTCCCCCATCTATATTGTGTGCATGAGCCCCCTCATCTATATTGTGCGCGTCAGCCTCCTCCATATACTGTGCGCTTGAGCCTCCCCCATCTATATTGTGCGCATGAGCCTCCCCCATCTATATTGTGCGCATGAGCCTCCCCCATCTATATTGTGCGCATGAGCCTCCCCCATCTATATTGTGCGCATGAGCCTCCCCCCATCTATATTGTGCGCATGAGCCTCCCCCCATCTATATTGTGCGCATAAGCCTCCTCCATATACTGTGCGCTGTGCCCTCCTGCATTTACTGTGTGCTGTGCCCTCCTAGATATACTGTGCCCCACTGCATTTACTGTGTGCTGTGCCCCCTGCATTTACGGTGTGCTGTGCCCCCTGCATTTACTGTGTGCTGTGCCCTCCTGCATTTACTGTGTGCTGTGCCCTCCTGCATTTACTGTGTGCTGTGCCCTCCTGCATTTACTGTGCCCCACTGCATTTACTGTGTGCTGTGCCCCCTGCATTTACGGTGCGCTGTGCCCTCCTGCATTTAGTGTGCGCTGTGCCCTCCTGCATTTAGTGTGCGCTGTGCCCTCCTGCATTTAGTGTGCGCTGTGCCCTCCTGCATTTAGTGTGCGCTGTGCCCTCCTGCATTTAGTGTGCGCTGTGCCCTCCTGCATTTAGTGTGCGCTGTGCCCTCCTGCATTTAGTGTGCGCTGTGCCCTCCTGCATTTAGTGTGCGCTGTGCCCTCCTGCATTTAGTGTGCGCTGTGCCCTCCTGCATTTACTGTGCGCTGTGCCCTCATACATATACTGTGCGCTGTGCCCTCATACATATACTGTGCGCTGTGCATTCCTGCATATACTGTGCGCTGTGCCCTCCTGCATTTACTGTGCGCTGTGCCCTCATACATATACTGTGCGCTGTGTCCTCCTGCATATACTGTGCGCTGTGCCCTCCCGCATATACTGTGCTCTGTGCCCTCCCACATATACTGTGTGGTAACAGAGGGAGCACAGGGGAACAGCCAGGTGTAGGTGATGCTTTCCTTTCTCCTGTGAGCTCAGACATTACTGGTTATATGTGACACAACAGTAAGAGATATACCGTGTATAATTGTGCGTCTCACTGAGCGTCTGTGTCTGGCACAATGATCCCCGTCGCGCTTTCAATTTTACATCCTCTGTAGCTTTGTCCCTTACCTGTCTCCTTGGAAAAAGTAAGTGTGTCCCGTCGGCTCCCACCATATCGCCGTATCAATCCTGTCGTAGGGAATGCCGTAGCCAAAGTTAGTGAGAGGCTGCGGGTAGCCGGATTCTAGATTGGCCTCGCGGAACAGCCAATACTTATCTCCTGCAGACCAATACAGTCCTGTCAGTTATCATTCATCAGCAATCCCACACCTAACACATGGCTGATAATCAATGAGCGGACAGCGGCACAGAATAGGTAGGTTATACGGCACTGACCACTGCAGCTACTGGGTCAGGGAGGGGTCCGGGGTCTATAAGTGCTGTGTCAGGGCCCCCACATCTTACAGCGTCCCCTCCCTGATCCTATATAATCTATATCCTGTGTACACTACTGACCACTGCAGTTACTGGGTCAGGGAGGGGTCCGGGGACTATCAGCGCTGTGTCAGGGCCCCCCCATATTACAGCGTCTCCTCCCTGATCCTATATAATCTATACCCTGTGTACACTACTGACCACTGCAGTTACTGGGTCAGGGAGGGGTCCGGGGACTATCAGCGCTGTGTCAGGGCCCCCCCATATTACAGCGTCTCCTCCCTGATCCTATATAATCTATATCCTGTGTACACTACTGACCACTGCAGTTACTGGGTCAGGGAGGGGTCCGGGGACTATCAGCGCTGTGTCAGGGCCCCCCCATATTACAGCGTCTCCTCCCTGATCCTATATAATCTATACCCTGTGTACACTACTGACCACTGCAGTTACTGGGTCAGGGAGGGGTCCGGGGACTATCAGCGCTGTGTCAGGGCCCCCCCATATTACAGCGTCTCCTCCCTGATCCTATATAATCTATATCCTGTGTACACTACTGACCACTGCAGTTACTGGGTCAGGGAGGGGTCCGGGGACTATCAGCTCTGTGTCAGGGCCCCCCCATATTACAGCGTCTCCTCCCTGATCCTATATAATCTATATCCTGTGTACACTACTGACCACTGCAGTTACTGGGTCAGGGAGGGGTCCGGGGACTATCAGCGCTGTGTCAGGGCCCCCCAATCTTACAGCGTCTCCTCCCTGATCCTATATAATCTATATCCTGTGTACACTACTGACCACTGCAGTTACTGGGTCAGGGAGAGGTCCGGGGACTATCAGCGCTGTGTCAGGGCCCCCCCATATTACAGCGTCCCCTCCCTGATCCTATATAATCTATATCCCGTGTACAGTGTGGGACCAGCACCGTTATCACTACTGACCTTTAAAGAAGACAAATTTGCCATCATGACGCTCGTAGACGGCGCTTATGTTAGCTGGAAGTCCTCTCCAGAAATGGCCAATGGGCATAGGGTAATTATCCAGGACTCTGTTATGTCGTACCCTCCAGAACCAGGCACCCTGCACAGGAAACCACAGTGTGGGCAACAGATTCCGAACCCCAACATAGCCCCCGAATGTCATGGGTTGCACCGATGGGATCCTGGACACAGAGACGTGTTACACTGAGGGGTACGTGTAGGGAGTGATGGGATCCCGGATACAGAGGCGTGTTATACTGAGGGGTACGTGTAGGGAGCGATGGGATCCTGGACACACAGGCGTGTTATACTGAGGGGTACGTGTAGGGAGTGATGGGATCCTGGATACAGAGGCGTGTTATACTGAGGGGTACGTGTAGGGAGCGATGGGATCCTGGACACACAGGCGTGTTATACTGAGGGGTACGTGTAGGGAGTGATGGGATCCTGGATACAGAGGCGTGTTATACTGAGGGATACGTGTAGGTAGCGATGGGAACACGGACACAGAGGCGTGTTATACTGAGGGGTACGTGTAGGGAGTGATGGGATCCTGGATACAGAGGCGTGTTATACTGAGGGATACGTGTAGGGAGCGATGGGAACACGGACACAGAGGCGTGTTACACTGAGGGGTACGTGTAGGGAGTGATGGGATCCCGGATACAGAGGCGTGTTATACTGAGGGGAACATGTAGGGAGTGATGGGATCCTGGATACAGAGGCGTGTTACATTGAGGGGAAAGTGTAGGGAGCGGTGGGAACACGGACACAGAGGCGTGTTACACCGAGGGGAACGTGAAGAGGACGATGGAAACACGGACACAGAGGCGTGTTACACCGAGGGGAACGTGAAGAGGACGATGGAAACACGGACACAGACGCGTGTTACACTGAGGGGAACGTGTAGGGAGCGATGGGAACACGTACAGAGAGGCGTATTATGCTGCGGGGTACATGTAGGGAGCGATGGGATCCTGGATACAGAGGCGTGTTACACTGAGGGGAACGTGTAGGGAGCGATGGGATCCTGGACACAGAGGCGTGTTATACTGCGGGGTACATGTAGGGAGCGATGGGAACACGGACACAGAGGCGTGTTATACTGAGGGGAAAGTGTAGGGAGCGATGGGAACACGTACACAGAGGAGTGTTATACTGAGGGGAAAGTGTAAGGAGCGATGGGAACATGGACACAGAGGCGTGTTACACTGAGGGGAAAGTGTAGGGAGCAATGGGAACACGGACACAAAGGCGTGTTATACTGAGGGGAACATGTAGGGAGCGATGGGATCCTGGATACAGAGGCTTGTTATACTGAGGGGAAAGTGTAGGGAGCGATGGGAACACGGACACAGAAGCGTGTTATACTGAGGGAACATGTAGGGAGCGATGGTATCCTGGATACAGAGGCGTGTTATACTGAGGGGAACGTGTAGGGGGCGATGGGAACACGGACACAGAGGCGTGTTATACTGAAGGGAACATGTAGGGAGCGATGGGATCCTGGATACAGAGGCGTGTTATACTGAGGGGAACGTGTAGATGGCAATGGAAACACGGACACAGAGGCGTGTTGCACCGAGGGGAACGTGTAGAGGGCGATGGAAACACGTACACAGAGGCGTGTTACACTGAGGGAAACGTGTAGGGAGCGATGGAAACACGGACACAGAGGCGTGTTATACGGAGGGGGACGTGTAGGGAGCGATGGGAACACGGACACAGAGGCGTGTTACACTGAGGGGAACATGTAGGGAGCGATGGGAACACGGACACAGAGGCATGTTATACTGAGGGATACGTGTAGGGAGCAATGGAAACACGGACACAGAGGCGTGTTACACTGAGGGGAACATGTAGGGAGCGATGGGAACACGTACACAGAGGCGTGTTATACGGAGGGGGACGTGTAGGGAGCGATGGGAACACGGACACAGAGGCGTGTTATACTGAGGGGAAAGTGTAGGGAGCGATGGGAACACGGACACAGAGGCGTGTTATACTGAGGGGAAAGTGTAGGGAGCGATGGGAACACGGACACAGAGGCATGTTATACTGAGGGATACGTGTAGGGAGCGATGGGAACATGGACACAGACTGACCTTGAACACAAACATCTCTCCGCGCAGCATAGACACGGCATCGAAGTTTCCATCACAGATGTTTGGGCCATACTGCTCGGGGGTGCGTGGGGGGGCATTCCCAGGCCGCTCTGGTTTCCCTCTTGGTGGTGGCTTCGGGGGTCTCTTCTCAGGTGTGCCTGGTGTGGGAATTGGAGGTAGGGTGCTCAGTTCCTCATTGTCAGGACTCCCTGGAAGAACAAGCAACAGAATACTCAGTCTGAGCTGGGTGGAACGCGGGTTACATGTAATGGAAAGGATCACATTATGCATGGCATCCATGGTAACAGCCCACAGTAGCTTACCCACTAGGGATGGGACAATGGGCAGGGTGAGGATAGCGGAGGGGCCAGTAGGGACAATGAGTAGGATGATGACAGGGGAGGGGTCAGTAGGAACCATGAGTAGGATGAGGACAGGGGGGAGAGGGGGGGGGGGGGTCAGTAGGGATAATGAGTAGGATGAGGACGGGGAGGGGGGTCAGTAGGGACAATGAGTAGGAAAAGGACGGGGACGGGGGGGGGGGGGGGGTCAGTAGGGACAATGAGTAGGATGAGGACGGGGGGGGGGGGGGGGGTCAGTAGGGACAATGAGTAGGATGAGGAAGGGGGGGAGGGGGATCAGTAGGGCGGGGAGGGGGGTCAGTAGGGACAATGAGTAGGATGAGGACAGCGGGGGGGGGGGGGGGGGCGGGTCAGTAGGGACAATGAGTAGGATGAGGACGGGTGGTGCAGTTGGGACAATGAGTAGGATGAGGACGGGGAGGTTTAGTGGGGACAATGAGTAGGATGAGGACGGGGGGGGGGGGGGGGGGGGGGGGGGGGGGGTCAGTATGGACAATGAGTAGGATGAGGAAGGGGGGGAGGGGAGGGAGGTCAGTAGGGACATTGAGTAGGATGGGGGGGTCAGTAGGGACAATGAGTAGGATGAGGGGGTCAGTAGGGACAATGAGTAAGATGAGGACGGGGGGGGGGGGGGGGGGGGTCAGTATGGACAATTAGTAGGATGAGGAAGGGGGGGAGGGGAGGGAGGTCAGTAGGGACATTGAGTAGGATGGGGGGGTCAGTAGGGACAATGAGTAGGATGAGGGGGTCAGTAGGGACAATGAGTAAGATGAGGACAGCGTGGGGGGGTCAGTAGGGACAATGAGTAGGATGAGGACAGCGGGGGGGAGTCAGTAGGGACAATGAGTAGGATGAGGACGGGGGGGGGGGGGGTCTGTAGGGACAATGAGTAGGATGAGGAAGGAGGGGGGTCATTAGGGACAATGAGTAGGATGAGGACAGCGGGGGGGGGGGGGGGGTCAGTAGGGACCAGTGGCGGATACAGACAGGGGCGAAATGGGCGAACGCCCCCCCTACACATACTGCGGCGGGATAAAAGGGGCCGGTTCCGGTAACCGCGACGAGCAGGACCTTCGGCTGCGGCAGCACTAACACAGCCCGCAGCGCCCGCCACCGCTGAGAGTCTGACTGAGGGAGAGGCTAGTAAGTGCAGGAGCCGGAGCCCCGAAGCAAGCAGTGTTCTCACTGTCATCTCCACCGCGCCCGGCTCCCCAGTCCCCCGTACCAGCGGTAGCGTCTAATTTCCCTTCATGGAGAGGACCTTCCAGGTCCTGATCACGAAGGGAGCATAGACACAACCCTGTCTCAGCCGCTCCAGCTCCTCCTCCTCCTCAGTGATACGATGCCTCTGCGCAATGACAAACACTGTCATGCGCAGTAGGCAATGGGCATTTGTGTACGCCAAGGTTTTATTCAGGGGCAGGCTGGCGCCATTTTTCCAGCAGCAGAGGAGTGGGCACGGAGAGAGGAGCTAAAGCCTGTAATTGCCTCATTGTGTGTGTAGGTGAGCTGTCTAGATCTGTCACTTCCCTGTCACTCTGTCACTACCTATGTCCCTGCTATCTCATTCCATGTGGCATGATGTGAATTTTGGCTCATTCAGTGTGCTATATTGTGAATTTCGTCTCATTCAGTGTGCTATATTGTGAATTTCGTCTCATTCAGTGTGCTATATTGTGAATTTCGGCTCATACCCTGTGCTATATTGTGAATTTTGGCTCATTCAGTGTGCTACAATGTGAATTTCGGCTCATACCCTGTGCTATATTGTGAATTTTGGCTCATTCAGTGTTCTACAATGTGAATTTTGGCTCATTCAGTGTGCTACAATGTGAATTTCAGCTCATTCAGTGTGCTACAATGTGAATTTCAGCTCATTCAGTGCGCTACAATGTAAATTTCGGCTCATTCTGTGCGCTATAATGTGAATTTTGGCTCATTCAGTGTGCTATAATGTGAATTTCAGCTCATTCAGTGTGCTATATTGTGAATTTCGGCTCATTCAGTGTGCTACAATGTGAATTTCAGCTCATTCAGTGTGCTACAATGTGAATTTCGGCTCATTCTGTGTGCTATAATGTGAATTTCGGCTCATACTGTGTGCTATAATGTGAATTTCGGCTCATTCTGTGTGGTATAATGTGAATTTCGTCTCATTCTGTGTGCTATAATGTGAATTTCGGCTCATTCTGTGTGGTATAATGTGAATTTCGGCTCATACTGTGTGCAATAATGTGTACCATTGTTGTCTTATTACTTATGCCATCACAGGATCTATTAAAAGAAATGAGTATTTATATAAAGCATTTTTTTCCTGCTAAAGTAAATTTATTTCACTTTTTTTTCTCTGAAAGTGGACTGGTAGCCCAAATCTGGTCTGCATGATTGTGCATGTGTGATCTATGAATGTGCAGATGCATGCAGGAATGGCGATTCGCCAGTCTGTATCACCAGTGCGCATGGTTCTCTCCACTAACTGGCAATAATAGGACATTTTAGAAGCGAACGGGAGGGACATTTCACAGTGGGAGGAGCTATGATTAGGGGGAGGGGTCATCATGCTTAAACCGCCCCCCCTAAAAGTTAAGTCTAGATCCGCCACTGGTAGGGACAATGAGTAGGATGAGGGGGACAGTAGGGACAATGAGTAGGATGAGGACAGCGTGGGGGGGGGGTCAGTAGGGACAATGAGTAGGATGAGGACGGGGGGGGGGGGTCAGTAGGGACAATGAGTAGGATGAGGACGGGGGTGGTCAGTAGGGACACTGAGTAGGATGAGGACGGGGTGGGGCGTCAGTGTGGACAATGAGTAGGATGAGGACGGGGGGGGGGGGTCAGTAGGGACAATGAGTAGGATGAGGACAGCGGGTGGGGGGGGGGGGGTGTCAGTAGGGACAATGAGTAGGATGAGGACGGGGGGGGGGGGTTAGTAGGGGCAATGAGTAGGATGAGGACAGGGGGGGGTGGGGTCAGCAGGGACAATGAGTAGGATGAGGAAGGGGGGGAGGGGGATCAGTAGGGACAATGAGTAGGATGAGGACAGCGGGGGGGGGGGGGGTCAGTAGGGACAATGAGTAGGATGAGGACGGGGGGTGCAGTTGGGACAATGAGTAGGATGAGGGGGGGGGGTTAGTAGGGACAATGAGTAGGATGAGGACAGGGGAGGGGGGTCAGTAGGGACAATGAGTAGGATGCGGAAGGGGGGGAGGGTAGGGGGGTCGGTAGGAACAATGAGTAGGATGAGGACGGGGGGGGGGGGGGTCAGTAGGGACAATGAGTAGGATGATGACAGCGTGGGGGGGTCAGTAGGGACAATAAGTAGGATGAGGACAGCGGGGGGTCGGTAGGGACAATGAGTAGGATGAGGACGGGGGGGTCAGTAGGGACAATGAGTAGGATGAGGACAGGGGGTGCAGTTGGGACAATGAGTAGGATGAGGACGGGGGGGGGGGGGGGGTTAGCAGGGACAATGAGTAGGATGAGGACGGGGGGGGGGGGGGTCTGTAGGGACAATGAGTAGGATGAGGAAGGGGGGGGGTCAGTAGGGACAATGAGTAGGATGAGGACAGCGGGGGGGGGGGGGGTCAGTAGGGACAATGAGTAGGATGAGGGGGACAGTAGGGACAATGAGTAGGATGGGGACAGCGTGGGGGGTCAGTAGGGACAATGAGTAGGATGAGGACGGGGGGGTCAGTAGGGACAATGAGTAGGATGAGGACTGGGTGGGGGGTCAGTAGGGACAATGAGTAAAATGACGGGGGGGGGGGTGTCAGTAGGGGCAATGAGTAGGATGAGGACGGGGGGAGGGGGGGGGTCAGTAGGGACAATGAGTAGGATGAGGACGGGGGGGGGGGGGGGGGTTAGTAGGGGCAATGAGTAGGATGAGGACAGGGGGGGGGAGTCAGTAGGGACAATGAGTAGGATGAGGAAGGGGGGGAGGGGGATCAGTAGGGACAATGAGTAGGATGAGGACAGCGGGGGGGGGGGGGGGTCAGTAGGGACAATGAGTAGGATGAGGACAGGGGGTCAGTAGGGACAATGAGTAGGATGAGGACAGGGGGTGCGATTGGGACAATGAGTAGGATGAGGACGGGGGGGGGGTTAGTAGGGACAATGGGGGTCATTCCGAGTTGTTCGCTCGTTATTTTTTTGTCGCAACGGAGCGAATAGTCGCTAATGCGCATGCGCAATGTCCGCAGTGCGACTGCGCCAAGTAAATTTGCTATGCAGTTAGGAATTTTACTCACGGCATTACAAGGTTTTTTCTTCGTTCTGGTGATCGTAATGTGATTGACAGGAAGTGGGTGTTTCTGGGCGGAAACTGGCCGTTTTACGGGAGTGTGTGAAAAAAACGATACCGTTTCTGGGAAAAACGCGGGAGTGGCTGGAGAAACGGAGGAGTGTCTGGGCGAACGCTGGGTGTGTTTGTGACGTCAAACCAGGAACGACAAGCACTGAACTGATCGCAGATGCCGAGTAAGTCTGGAGCTACTCAGAAACTGCTAAGAAGTGTGTATTCGCAATTCTGCTAATCTTTCGTTCGCAATTTTAATATGCTAAGATTCACTCCCAGTAGGCGGCGGCTTAGCGTGTGCAAAGCTGCTAAAAGCAGCTTGCGAGCGAACAACTCGGAATGAGGGCCAATAAGTAGGATGAGGACAGGGGAGGGGGGTCAGTAGGGACAATGAGTAGGATGAGGAAGGGGGGTCAGTGGGGACAATGAGTAGGATGAGGACAGCGGGGGGGGGGGTCAGTAGGGACAATGTGTAGGATGAGGATGGGGGGGGGGTCAGTAGGGACAATGAGTAGGATGATGACAGCGTGGGGGGGGGTCAGTAGGGACAATGAGTAGGATGAGGACGGGGGGGGGGGTCAGTAGGGACAATGAGTAGGATGAGGACGGGGGGTCAGTAGGGTCAATGAGTAGGATGAGGACTGGGTGGGGGGTCAGTAGGGACAATGAGTAAAATGAGGACGGTAGGGGCAATGAGTAGGATGAGGACGGGGAGAGGGGGGGTCAGTAGGGACAATGAGTAGGGATGAGGATGAAGGTCAGCAGGGATGTGTAGCAGTGGAAGATATCAGTCGGACACAGTCATCATTGTCTCACCATACAGCTGCTGTATCCCGCGTCTATCATCCTCAGGTAGCTGGAAATTCTCGCTGTCCATCCACTGGTAGAAAGGAGCCATTATGGCGGTGGGATTATTTGAATGCTCCAGTCCGAGAGAATGTCCGAGTTCATGGACAGCGACCAGGAACAGGTGATTACCTGCGGTAAGAGAACAGTGGTTACGGGGAGGTAGAGCACACAGAGGAGGTGACGGGGAAGTAGAGCGCACAGAAGGGGGTTACGGAAAGGTAGAGCGCACAGAGGGGGTTACGGGGAAGGTAGAGCGCACAGAGGGGGATACGGGAAGGTAGAGCGCACAGATGGGGTTTCGGGGAAAGTAGAGCGCACAGAGGGGGTTACGAGAAGGTAGAGCGCACAGAGGGGGTTACCAGAAGGTAGAGCGCACAGAGGGGGTTACGGGGAGAAGAGCGCACAGAGGGGGTTACGGGAAGGTAGAGCGCACAGAGGGGGTTACGGGAAGGTAGAGCTCCCAGAGGGGGTTACGGGAAGGTTGAGCGCACACTGGGGGTTATGGGAAGGTAGAGTGCACAGAGGGGTATACGGGGAAGGTAGAGGACACTGAGGAGGATATGGGGAAGGTAGAGCGCACAGAGGGGGTTACGGGGAAGTAGAGCGCACAGAGGGGGTTACGGGAAGGTAGAGCGCACAGAGGGGGTTACGGGGAAGGTAGAGCGCACAGAGGGGGATACGGGAAGGTAGAGCGCACAGATGGGGTTTCGGGGAAAGTAGAGCGCACAGAGGGGGTTACGAGAAGGTAGAGCGCACAGAGGGGGTTACCAGAAGGTAGAGCGCACAGAGGGAGTTACGGGGAGAAGAGCGCACAGAGGGGGTTACGGGAAGGTAGAGCGCACAGAGGGGGTTACGGGAAGGTAGAGCTCCCAGAGGGGGTTACGGGAAGGTTGAGCGCACACTGGGGGTTATGGGAAGGTAGAGTGCACAGAGGGGTATACGGGGAAGGTAGAGGACACTGAGGAGGATATGGGGAAGGTAGAGCGCACAGAGGGGGTTACGGGGAAGTAGAGCGCACAGAGGGGGTTACGGGAAGGTAGAGCGCACAGAGGGGGATACGGGGAAGGTAGAGGACACTGAGGAGGATATGGGGAAGGTAGACCGCACAGAGGGGGATACGGGGAAGGTAGAGCGCACAGAGGGGGTTACGGGAAGGTAGAGTGCACAGAGGGGGTTACGGGAAGGTAGAGCGCACAGAGAGGGTTACGGGAAGGTAGAGCGCACAGAGGGGGTTACGGGAAGGTAGAGCGCACAGAGAGGGTTATGAGAAGGTAGAGCGCACAAAGGGGGTTACGGGGAAGGTAACGCGCAATAGGGGGTTACGGGAAGGTTGAGCGCACACTGGGGGTTATGGGAAGGTAGAGTGCACAGAGGGGGATACGGGGAAGGTAGAGGATACTGAGGAGGATATGGGGAAGGTAGAGCGCACAGAGGGGGTTACGGGAAGGTAGAGCGCACAGAGGGGGTTACGGGAAGGTAGAGCGCACAGAGAGGGTTGCGGGAAGGTAGAGCGCACAGAGAGGGTTACGGGGAAGTTAGAGCGCACAGAGAGAGTTACGAGAAGGTAGAGCACACAGAGGGGGTTACGGGACGGTAGAGCACACAGAGGGGGTTACGAGAAGGTAGAGCAAACAGAAAGGGTTACGGAAAGGTAGAGGACCCAGACGGGTTTACTGGAAGGTAGAGGACACAGAGGAGGTTATGGGGAAGGGAGAGCACACAGAGACGGGGATGGGAACGTAGAGCGCACAGAGGGGGTTACGGGAAGGTAGAGCACACAGAGGGGTTACGGGGAGGTAGAGCACACAGAGGAGGTGACGGGGAAGTAGAGCGCACAGAGGGGGTTTACGGAAAGGTAGAGCGCACAGACAGGGTTACAGAAAGGTAGAGCGCACAGAGGGGGTTACGGGGAAGGTAGAGCGCACAGAGGGGGTTACGAGAAGGTAGAGCGCACAGAGGGGGTTACGAGAAGGTAGAGCGCACAGAGGGGGTTACGAGAAGGTAGAGCGCACAGAGGGGGTTACGAGAAGGTAGAGCGCACAGAGGGAGTTACGGGGAGAAGAGCGCACAGAGGTGGTTACGGGAAGGTAAAGCACACAGAGGAGGTGACGGGGAAGTAGAGCGCACAGAGGGGAGTTACGGAAAGGTAGAGCGCACAGACGGGGTTACGGAAAGGTAGAGCGCACAGAGGGGGATACGGGAAGGTAGAGTGCACAGATGGGGTTACGGGGAAGGTAGAGCGCACAGAGGGGGTTACGAGAAGGTAGAGCGCACAGAGGGAGTTACGGGGAGAAGAGCGCACAGAGGGAGTTACGGGAAAGTAGAGCGCACAGAGAGGGTTTCGGGGAAGGTAGAGCGCACAGAGGGGGTTACGAGAAGGTAGAGCGCACAGAGGGGGTTACGAGAAGGTAGAGCGCACAGAGGGAGCTACGGGGAGAAGAGCATACAGAGGGGGTTACGGGAAGGTAGAGCGCACAGAGAGGGTTACGGGGAAGGTAGAGCGCACAAAGGGGGTTACGAGAAGGTAGAGGGCACAGAGGGGGTTACGAGAAGGTAGAGCGCACAGAGGGAGTTACGGGGAGAAGAGCGCACAGAGGGGGTTACGGGAAGGTAGAGTGCACAGAGAGGGTTACAGGAAGGTAGAGCGCACAGAGAGGGTTACGGGAAGTTAGAGCGCACAGAGAGGGTTATGAGAAGGTAGAGCGCACAGAGAGGGTTACGGGGAAGGTAACGCGCACATAGGGGGTTACGGGGAAGGTAACGCGCACATAGGGGGTTACGGGGAAGGTAGAGCGCACACTAGAGGATATGGGAAGGTAAAGTGCACAGAGGGGGATACGGGGAAGGTAGAGGACACTGAGGAGGATATAGGGAAGGTAGAGCGCATAGAGGGGGTTACGGGGAAGGTAGAGCGCACAAAGGGGGTTACGGGGAAGGTAGAGCGCACAGAGAGGGTTTCGGGGAAGGTAGAGCGCACAGAGGGGGTTACGAGAAGGTAGAGCGCACAGAGAGGGTTACGGGAAGGTAGAGCGCACAGAGAGGGTTACGGGAAATTAGAGCGCACAGAGAGGGTTATGAGAAGGTAGAGCGCACAGAGGGGGTTACGGGGAAGGTAACGCGCACATAGGGGGTTACGGGGAAGGTAACACGCACATAGGGGGTTACGGGGAAGGTGACACGCACATAGGGGGTTACGGGGAAGGTAGAGCGCACACTGGAGGTTATGGGAAGGTAGAGTGCACAGAGGGGGATACGGGGAAGGTAGAGGACACTGAGGAGGATATAGGGAAGGTAGAGCGCACAGAGGGGGTTACGGGGAAGGTAGAGCGCACAGAGGGGGTTACGGGGAAGGTAGAGCGCACAGAGGGGGTTACGGGAAGGTAGAGCGCACAGAGGGGGTTACGGGAAGGTAGAGCGCACAGAGGGGGTTGCGGGAAGGTAGAGCGCACAGAGGGGGTTACGGGAAGGTAGAGCGCACAGAGAGGGTTACGGGAAGGTAGAGCGCACAGATGTGGTTACAAGAAGGTAGAGCGCACAGAGGCTACGGGAAGGTAGAGCACACAGAGGGGGTTACAGGAAGGTAGAGCAAACAGAAAGGGTTACGGAAAGGTAGAGGACCCAGACGGGTTTATTGGAAGGTAGAGGACACAGAGGAGGTTATGGGGAAGGGAGAGCACACAGAGACGGATACGGGAAGGTAGAGCGCACAGAGGAGGTTACGGGAAGGTAGAGCACAAAGAGGAGGTGACGGGGAAGTAGAGTGCACAGAGGGGGGTTACGGAAAGGTAGAGTGCACAGAGGGGGTTACAGGAAGGTAGAGCAAACAGAAAGGGTTACGGAAAGGTAGAGGACCCAGACGGGTTTACTGGAAGGTAGAGGACACAGAGGAGGTTATGGGGAAGGGAGAGCACACAGAGACGGGTACGGGAAGGTAGAGCGCACAGAGGGGGTTACGGGAAGGTAGAGCACACAGAGGGGTTACGGGGAGGTAGAGCGCACAGAGAGGGTTACGGGAAGTTAGAGCGCACAGAGAGGGTTACGAGAAGGTAAAGCGCACAGATGTGGTTACGAGAAGGTAGAGCGCACAGAGGAGGCTACGGGAAGGTAGAGCACACAGAGGGGGTTACAGGAAGGTAGAGCAAACAGAAAGGGTTACGGAAAGGTAGAGGACCCAGACGGGTTTATTGGAAGGTAGAGGACACAGAGGAGGTTATGGGGAAGGGAGAGCACACAGAGACGGATACAGGAAGGTAGAGCGCACAGAGGAGGTTATGGGAAGGTAGAGCACACAGAGACGGATACGGGAAGGTAGAGCGCACAGAGGAGGTGACGGGGAAGTAGAGTGCACAGAGGGGGGTTACGGAAAGGTAGAGCGCACAGAGGGGGTTACAGGAAGGTAGAGCAAACAGAAAGGGTTACGGAAAGGTAGAGGACCCAGACGGGTTTACTGGAAGGTAGAGCGCACAGAGGAGGTTATGGGGAAGGGAGAGCACACAGAGACGGATCCGGGAAGGTAGAGCGCACAGAGGGGGTTACGGGAAGGTAGAGCACACAGAGGGGTTACAGGGAGGTAGAGCGCACAGAGAGGGTTACGGGGAAGGTAGAGCGCACAGAGGGGGTTACGGGAAGGTAGAGCACACAGAGGGGGTTACGGGAAGGTAGAGCACACAAAGGGGATTACGGGAAGGTAGAGCACACAGAGGGGTTACGGGGAGGTAGAGCGCACGGAGAGGGTTACGGGGAAGGTAGAGCGCATAGAGGGGGTTACGGGGAAGGTAGAGTGCACAGGGGGGGATACGGGGATGGTAGAGGACAAAGAGGGGGTTACGGGGAAGGTAGAGGACACTGAGGAGGATATGGGGAAGGTAGAGCGCACAGAGGGGTTACGGGAAGGTAGAGCGCACAGAGGGGTTACGGGAAGGTAGAGCGCACAGAGGGGGTTACGGGGAAGGTAGAGGACACTGAGGAGGATATGGGGAAGGTAGAGCGCACAGAGGGGTTACGGGAAGGTAGAGCGCACAGAGTGGGTTACGGGGAAGGTACAGCGCACAGAGGGGGGTTACGGTAAGGTAGAGCGCACAGAGGGGGGTTACGGTAAGGTAGAGCGCACAGAGGGGGGTATGGGGCAGTGGTGAGGGACATATAATAGTAATGGCAGGAGGTTTCATACGCTTCAGGGCGCAGAAGATGATATTCACAGCAGTAAGGGAGCAAGGTGGCCCAGTCTCGTGGCACTAGTAGCTTGTGGTAAGAGCCACCTCCCACATTATATATACACACATATACAGAAACCGTGTCTGATACAGAGGACGCGACAAGTGGCAGAACACAGCCCATGTGACCACCGCCATGATCGTGCGCCCGCAGTGTGAAAATAATAGGGAAACGTGTACTGACAAATGTCACCTTAATTACACAGTGGTCGCCACGGGGGAGAGAGATAAAGTGCCAGCCAATCAGCTCCTAGCTGCCATGTTACAGGCTGTGTTACGCGCTGTAGGGCCCATCTCGTCACTCTGAGAACGTTACCACTGCACCAGCACGGGTAGAGCAGTGAGCACAGCGCACAGTCCCGCACGTCACATGGCTTACCGGACAGATCCATGTTGTCCACAGTCCAAGGTTCTTCTAGGTCAAAGTGTGCGTCACCTCCCATCCCTGGCCCGGGGAAGTAAGCGTGCGCCAGGAAGCCTCCGGGCCCATCAAAAGGGGAGCTGTCGCCATGGAAACCAGAGGCGAAGAGGATGACAATGTCGGCAGAGGACTGGCGCTGTTGCAAAGACTCGTATGGCACTTCCTTGAAGGTCAGGGGAGTGGCAGCTGACCACACAGCAAAGGCTTTGCGTATGGAGTCCACAGAGTTGTACTCGCCCAGCTTGTCCGAGTGGTTCTGGATACTGCGAAGTGTAAATAGAAGGGGAGGTCAGTGAGAGCAACGCCCACCATGCGAGAACCCCATGTACGCACCGCCTCCCAGCACTGATAAAGGATGGCGTCTGATAACCCCATATACCCACTGCCTCCCTGCTCTGATAAAGGATGGCGTCTGAGAACCCCATGTACCTACCGCCTCCCAGCGCTGAAAAAGGATGCCGTCTGAGAACCCCGTGTACCCACCGCCTCCCAGCACTGATAAAGGATGGTGTCTATGTACACCATGTACCCACTGCCTCCCAGCACTGATAAAGGATGGCGTCTGATAACCCCGTGTACCTACCGCCTCCCAGCACTGATAAAGGATGGCATCTGATAACCCCATGTACCTACCGCCTCCCAGCACTGATAAAGGATGGCGTCTGATAACCCCATGTACCCACCGCCACCCAGCTCTGATAAAGGATGGCATCTGAGAACCCCATGTACCTACCGCCTCCCAGCACTGATAAAGGATGGCGTCTGATAACCCCGTGTACCCACCGCCACCCAGCTCTGATAAAGGATGGCATCTGAGAACCCCATGTACCTACCGCCTCCCAGCACTGATAAAGGATGGCGTCTGATAACCCCGTGTACCTACCGCCTCCCAGCACTGATAAAGGATGGCATCTGATAACCCCATGTACCTACCGCCTCCCAGCACTGATAAAGGATGGCGTCTGATAACCCCATGTACCCACCGCCACCCAGCACTGATAAAGGATGGCGTCTGAGAACCCCATGTACCTACCGCCTCCCAGCACTGATAAAGGATGGCGTCTGATAACCCCGTGTACCTACCGCCTCCCAGCACTGATAAAGGATGGCATCTGATAACCCCATGTACCTACCGCCTCCCAGCACTGATAAAGGATGGCGTCTGAGAACCCCATGTACCCACCGCCACCCAGCACTGATAAAGGATGGCATCTGATAACCCCATGTACCCACCGCCTCCCAGCACTGATAAAGGATGGCATCTGATAACCCCATGTACCTACCGCCTCCCAGCACTGATAAAGGATGGCGTCTGAGAACCCCATGTACCCACCGCCTCCCAGCACTGATAAAGGATGGCATCTGATAACCCCATGTACCTACCGCCTCCCAGCACTGATAAAGGATGGCGTCTGAGAACCCCATGTACCCACCGCCACCCAGCACTGATAAAGGATGGCATCTGATAACCCCATGTACCCACCGCCTCCCAGCACTGATAAAGGATGGCATCTGATAACCCCATGTACCTACCGCCTCCCAGCACTGATAAAGGATGGCGTCTGAGAACCCCATGTACCCACCGCCACCCAGCACTGATAAAGGATGGCATCTGATAACCCCATGTACCCACCGCCACCCAGCTCTGATAAAGGATGGCGTCTGTGTACCCCATGTACCCACTGCCTCCCAGCACTGATACTGGGACGGTCTCTGTAAGGCACCAGGCGTGGGGTGCCATTTCAGATACATAATAATGAAACCTTTTGGTGTAGTCTGTGAGATGGAAGATACATCTGTG
This sequence comes from Pseudophryne corroboree, assembly GCF_028390025.1. NCBI lineage: Eukaryota > Metazoa > Chordata > Amphibia > Anura > Myobatrachidae > Pseudophryne > Pseudophryne corroboree. Next base: position 338,007,213 of record NC_086454.1, read on the forward strand.
TATTGTAATAATCGCACGCAGTGATGTATACATTGTAATTGTAACTTCCTGGAGAGGAGCAGAGGCTTCCCCCATTACTGACCTCCTGACCGAGGTTACAGGTGTCCCAGCACAGGCTCCAGTAACGGTACGGGTCAGAGGCTTCCCCCATTACTGACACCACTGACCCCCTCACCGAGGTTACAGGTGTCCCAGCACAGGCTCCAGTAACGGTACGGGTCAGAGGCTTCCCCCATTACTGATACCACTGACCCCCTCACCGAGGTTACAGGTGTCCCAGCACAGGCTCCAGTAACGGTACGGGTCAGAGGCTTCCCCCATTACTGATACCCACTGACCCCCTCACCGAGGTTACAGGTGTCCTAGCACAGGGTCCAGTAACGGTACGGGTCAGAGGCTTCCCCCATTACTGATACCCACTGACCCCCTCACCGAGGTTACAGGTGTCCCAGCACAGGGTCCGGTAACGGGACGGGGACCCACGTTCACTAATCAGAGTCTGTGGAAGGACTTCGGTCATCCCAAACTCTGGCACCTAAAGGGGCGCTCCAACATTTCTCTACCCAAACTGAGTGCTGAGCACTGTATGTACCAGATGTCACTCTGTGCCTCTGTGCCCAACCATGGTGGTGTCTGGATGCTATAGGACTTTATTGTCCGGCTTTGCCACGCTCCCAAAGAGGTCACATAGCTCCTCCCACTAGGTAACATGCCACGTCCTGGTACCACGTGAATAAATGCAGGGTACAGAGACAGAAACAATGGCTACAAAGCGACTAAGCGGGGCAGCTGGCGTGATGGAGAGACACCTGAATAACGGGTCCTACCACAGGCCTCACAATTAGTGGGGGAACTTGTCATAATCAAAAATAAATAAAAAATTCTGTTATTTCTCTTTTAAAGTCTCCGCTAATAAGCTATAATTACTGGGCTGTACGGATGGTGTAATGGTTAGCATTACTGCCTCACAGCACTGAGGTCATGGGTTCGATTCCCACCATGGCCCTAACTGTGTGGAGTTTGTATATCCTCCCCGTGATTGCGTGGGTTTCCTCCCACAATCCAAAAATAAACAGGTTAATTGGCTCCCAACAAAAATTAACCCTAGCGTGAATGTGTGTGCGTGTACATGTGATAGGGAATATAGAGTGTAAGCTCCACTGGGGCAGGGACTGATGTGAATGGTCAAATATTCCCTGTACAGCGGAATATGTGTGCGCTATATATATATATATAACTGGTAACAAATAAATAAATTACTGCATTGGGCTAATTGGGGTCAGGCGTACAATCGAAGCACGGAGCAATCAATAAAAAACGATCCCTATAGAGTGTAAGCCTGTGTGAAGGGCCCTCACACCTGTTACTGACCAGTCTCACCTTATTACTGCTTTGCTCCCAATTGTACAGAGCAACGGAATATGCTGGTGCTATGTAAGTAACCGTGTGCTTCCCTGTGACCTTATGGTGGCAAGGCATCCGCCGTCTCGTAGTATAAAGGCCGCGCACAGCCGCGGTATACCTGTACGTCAGCTGATGCTGGTTCCACTTGCGTCCTGTGTGAGCGTAACGTTTTCGCCGCATGCTTGATTTGCCTCTACTACCGAACTGGTCTGGGACGCCACAGCGCGGTTTCTGCATCCACCTGATAACGAGGGTACACGGTGAGGTTACACATATGCAGTTAGGGACATCAGGGCAACACATAGTGGGGCAATCGCTCATCACTGGGAGAATCGGAACCGGAATAACAGGTTCCTCCCTCATTTATTACAATAATGAGATGCGTCAGTGCCTCGAGAACACTGTGCCGTGTCGCCTCCTACTGGCTGTGTGGTGATACGCGCTTATGGGACCCCCCTTCTCCCCGTGCCCGGGTGCCACTTACTCTCTAGTGGTCTGGTCCAGTTCTCCAGTCACTGGAATGCCGTAGAACTGCTGCATTTCAGAAACAGCCGACGACAGGATCTGCGCGGAGCGTAAGGTGGACATCTGGCGGCTGGTCTGAGGCAGGTACCCGTACAGCCGCAGCCAGGCCTGGAACAGAGAGACAGGTCAGTATCCCACCAAAATCCAAAGACAGGCCGGAACGTTCCTGTCAGCCCTTACAGCTGGAGGCCTTGTACAGGAGCCCGGAGTGACCAACCCTGGCCACACAGCCTTCTGCCAACTCCAACACTGACCAGCCAGAGCGTACAGGTTATCCTGCAATGCAGAGACACTATGATGGTGCAATCAGCAGCTGATGAGAGTCTGTATGAACAAAAATAAGAATTTACTTACCGATAATTCTATTTCTCGGAGTCCGTAGTGGATGCTGGGGTTCCTGAAAGGACCATGGGGAATAGCGGCTCCGCAGGAGACAGGGCACAAAAAGTAAAGCTTTACGATCAGGTGGTGTGTACTGGCTCCTCCCCCTATGACCCTCCTCCAAGCCTCAGTTAGGATACTGTGCCCGGACGAGCGTACACAATAAGGAAGGATTTATGAATCCCGGGTAAGACTCATACCAGCCACACCAATCACACCGTACAACCTGTGATCTAAACCCAGTTAACAGTATGATAACAGAGGAGCCTCTGAAAGATGGCTCCCTACAACAATAACCCGAATTAGGTAACAATAACTATGTACAATTATTGCAGATAATCCGCACTTGGGATGGGCGCCCAGCATCCACTACGGACTCCGAGAAATAGAATTATCGGTAAGTAAATTCTTATTTTCTCTATCGTCCTAGTGGATGCTGGGGTTCCTGAAAGGACCATGGGGATTATACCAAAGCTCCCAAACGGGCGGGAGAGTGCGGATGACTCTGCAGCACCGAATGAGAGAACTCCAGGTCCTCCTTAGCCAGGGTATCAAATTTGTAGAATTTTACAAACGTGTTCTCCCCCGACCACGTAGCCGCTCGGCAGAGTTGTAATGCCGAGACCCCTCGGGCAGCCGCCCAAGAAGAACCCACCTTCCTTGTGGAGTGGGCTTTTACCGATTTTGGCTGTGGCAGGCCTGCCACAGAATGTGCAAGCTGAATCGTACTACAAATCCAGCGAGCAATAGTCTGCTTAGACGCAGGAGCGCCCAACTTGTTGGGAGCATATAGTATAAACAGTGAGTCAGATTTCCTGACTCCAGCTGTCCTTGAAATGTATATTTTTAAAGCTCTGACAACGTCCAACAACTTGGAGTCCTCCAAGTCGCTTGTAGCCGCAGGCACTACAATAGGCTGGTTCAGATGAAATGCTGACACCACCTTAGGGAGAAAATGCGGACGAGTCCGCAGTTCTGCCCTGTCCGAATGGAAAATCAGATATGGGCTTTTGTAAGATAAAGCTGCCAGTTCTGACACTCTCCTGGCCGAAGCCAGGGCTAGTAGCATGGTCACTTTCCATGTGAGATATTTCAAATCCACAGTTTTTAGTGGTTCAAACCAATGAGATTTGAGAAAGTCCAAAACAACATTGAGATCCCACGGTGCCACTGGAGGCACCACAGGGGGCTGTATATGCAGCACTCCCTTAACAAAAGTCTGGACTTCAGGAACTGAAGCCAATTCTTTCTGGAAGAAAATCGACAGGGCCGAAATTTGAACCTTAATAGATCCCAATTTGAGACCCATAGACAATCCTGATTGCAGGAAATGTAGGAATCGACCCAGTTGAAATTCCTCCGTCGGAGCACTCCGATCCTCGCACCACGCAACATATTTTCGCCAAATGCGGTGATAATGTTGCGCGGTTACTTCCTTCCTTGCTTTAATCAAAGTAGGAATGACTTCTTCCGGCATGCCTTTTTCCTTTAGGATCCGGCGTTCAACCGCCATGCCGTCAAACGCAGCCGCGGTAAGTCTTGAAACAGACAGGGACCCTGCTGAAGCAAGTCCCTTCTCAGAGGTAGAGGCCACGGATCTTCCGTGATCATCTCTTGAAGTTCCGGGTACCAAGTCCTTCTTGGCCAATCCGGAACCACTAGTATCGTTCTTACGCCTCTTTGCCGTATAATTCTCAATACTTTTGGTATGAGAGGCAGAGGAGGAAACACATACACCGACTGGTACACCCAAGGCGTTACCAGCGCGTCCACAGCTATTGCCTGCGGATCTCTTGACCTGGCGCAATACCTGTCCAGTTTTTTGTTGAGGCGAGACGCCATCATGTCCACCATTGGTCTTTCCCAACGGGTTACCAGCATGTGGAAAACTTCTGGATGAAGACCCCACTCTCCCGGGTGAAGGTCGTGTCTGCTGAGGAAGTCTGCTTCCCAGTTGTCCACTCCCGGGATGAACACTGCTGACAGTGCTATCACATGATTCTCTGCCCAGCGAAGAATCCTTGCAGCTTCTGCCATTGCACTCCTGCTTCTTGTGCCGCCCTGTCTGTTCACATGGGCGACTGCCGTGATGTTGTCCGACTGGATCAACACCGGTTTTCCTTGAAGCAGAGGTTCTGCCTGGCTTAGAGCATTGTAGATTGCTCTTAGTTCCAGAATGTTTATGTGAAGAGACGTTTCCAGGCTCGACCACACGCCCTGGAAGTTTCTTCCTTGTGTGACTGCTCCCCAGCCTCTCAGGCTGGCGTCCGTGGTCACCAGGATCCAATCCTGTATGCCGAATCTGCGGCCCTCCAATAGATGAGCACTCTGCAACCACCACAGAAGAGATACCCTTGTCCTTGGAGACAGGGTTATCCGCTGGTGCATCTGAAGATGCGACCCTGACCATTTGTCCAACAGATCCCTCTGGAAAATTCTTGCGTGGAATCTGCCGAATGGAATTGCTTCGTAAGAAGCCACCATTTTTCCCAGGACTCTTGTGCATTGATGTACAGACACCTTTCCTGGTTTTAGGAGGTTCCTGACAAGTTCGGATAACTCCTTGGCTTTTTCCTCCGGGAGAAAAACCTTTTTCTGAACCGTGTCCAGAATCATCCCTAGGAACAGCAGACGTGTTGTCGGAATTAACTGGGATTTTGGAATATTCAGAATCCACCCGTGCTGTTTTAGCACTTCTTGAGACAGTGCTAATCCCATCTCTAGCTGTTCTCTGGACCTTGCCCTTATTAGGAGATCGTCCAAGTATGGGATAATTAATACGCCTTTTCTTCGAAGAAGAATCATCATCTCGGCCATTACCTTGGTAAAGACCCGAGGTGCCGTGGACAATCCAAACGGCAGCGTCTGAAACGGATAGTGACAGTTCTGTACGACGAACCTGAGGTACCCCTGGTGTGAGGGGTAAATTGGAACGTGGAGATACGCATCCTTGATGTCCAAGGATACCATAAAGTCCCCTTCTTCCAGGTTCGCTATCACTGCTCTGAGTGACTCCATCTTGAACTTGAACTTCTTTATGTACAGGTTCAAGGATTTCAGATTTAGAATAGGTCTTACCGAGCCATCCGGCTTCGGTACCACAAATAGAGTGGAATAATACCCCTTTCCTTGTTGTAAAAGAGGTACCTTGACTATCACCTGCTGAGAGTACAGCTTGTGAATGGCTTCCAAGACCGTCACCCTGTCGGAGGGGGACGTTGGTAAAGCAGACTTCAGGAAACGGCGAGGTGGATCCGTCTCTAGTTCCAACCTGTACCCCTGAGATATTATCTGCAGGATCCAGGGATCTACCTGCGAGTGAGCCCACTGCGCGCTGAAATTCTTGAGACGACCCCCACCGCCCCCGAGTCCGCTTGAGAAGCCCCAGCGTCATGCTGAGGCTTTTGTAGAAGCGGGGGAGGGCTTCTGTTCCTGGGAAGGAGCTGCCTGTTGCAGTCTCTTCCCCCTTCCTCTGCCTCGTGGCAGATATGAATATCCCTTTGCTCTCTTGTTTTTAAAGGAACGAAAGGGCTGCGGTTGAAAAGTCGGTGTCTTTTTCTGTTGGGGAGTGACTTGAGGTAAAAAGGTGGATTTCCCGGCTGTAGCTGTGGCCACCAAATCCGATAGACCGACACCAAATAACTCCTCCCCTTTATACGGCAAAACTTCCATATGCCGTTTTGAGTCCGCATCACCTGACCACTGTCGCGTCCATAAACTTCTTCTGGCCGAAATGGACATAGCACTTACCCGTGATGCCAGTGTGCAAATATCCCTCTGTGCATCACGCATATAAAGAAATGCATCCTTTATTTGCTCTAAAGACAGTAAAACATTGTCCCTATCCAGGGTATCAATATTTTCAATCAGGGACTCTGACCAAGCTACCCCAGCACTGCACATCCAGGCTGTCGCTATAGCTGGTCGTAGTATAACACCTGTATGTGTGTATATACTTTTTTGGATATTTTCCATCCTCCTATCTGCTGGATCTTTAAGTGCGGCCGTCTCAGGAGAGGGTAACGCCACTTGTTTTGATAAGCGTGTGAGCGCCTTGTCCACCCTAGGAGGTGTTTCCCAGCGCGCCCTAACCTCTGGCGGGAAAGGGTATAAAGCCAATAACTTCTTTGAAATTAGCATTTTTTTATCGGGGGCAACCCACGCTTCATCACACACCTCATTTAATTCATCTGATTCAGGAAAAACTATAGGTAGTTTTTTCACACCCCACATAATACCCTGTTTTGTGGTACCTGTAGTATCAGCAATATGTAACGCCTCCTTCATTGCCAAAATCATATAACGTGTGGCCCTACTGGAAAATACGGTTGATTCATCACCGTCGCCACTGGAATCAGTGCCTGTGTCTGGGTCTGTGTCGACCGACTGAGGCAAAGGGCGTTTTACAGCCCCTGACGGTGTTTGAGGCGCCTGGACAGGTGCTAATTGATTGTCCGGCCGTCTCATGTCGTCAAACGACTGCTTTAGCGTGTTGACACTATCCCGTAATTCCATAAATAAAGGCATCCATTCTGGTGTCGACCCCCTAGGGGGTGACATCCCCATATTTGGCAATTGCTCCGCCTCCACACCAATATCGTCCTCATACATGTCGACACACACGTACCGACCCACAGCAGACACACAGGGAATGCTCTTAAAGAAGACAGGACCCCACTAGCCCTTTGGGGAGACAGAGGGAGAGTTTGCCAGCACACACCAAAAAGCGCTATATATGACAGGGATAGCCTTATAATAAGTGCTCCCTGTATAGCTGCTTTAATAATATAATTTTGCCACAATTTTGCCCCCCCTCTCTTGTTTTACCCTGTTTCTGTAGTGCAGTGCAGGGGAGAGCCTGGGAGCCTTCCTGACCAGCGGAGCTGTGTGAGGAAAATGGCGCTGTGTGCTGAGGAGATAGGCCCCGCCCCTTTTTCGGCGGGCTCGTCTCCCGCTCTTTAGTGGATTCTGGCAGGGGTTAAATATCTCCATATAGCCCCCGGAGGCTATATGTGAGGTATTTTTAGCCAAAATAGGTTTTCATTTGCCTACCAGGGCGCCCCCCTCCCAGCGCCCTGCACCCTCAGTGACTGCCGTGTGAAGTGTGCTGAGAGGAAAATGGCGCACAGCTGCAGTGCTGTGCGCTACCTTTAGAAGACTGAGGAGTCTTCTGCCGCCGATTCTGGACCTCTTCTCGTTTCAGCATCTGCAAGGGGGCCGGCGGCGAGGCTCCGGTGACCATCCAGGCTGTACCTGTGATCGTCCCTCTGGAGCTAATGTCCAGTAACCAAGAAGCCAATCCATCCTGCACGCAGGTGAGTTCACTTCTTCTCCCCTAAGTCCCTCGTTGCAGTGATCCTGTTGCCAGCAGGACTCACTGTAAAATAAAAAACCTAAGCTAAACTTTTCTAAGCAGCTCTTTAGGAGAGCCACCTAGATTGCACCCTTCTCGGCCGGGCACAAAAATCTAACTGAGGCTTGGAGGAGGGTCATAGGGGGAGGAGCCAGTACACACCACCTGATCGTAAAGCTTTACTTTTTGTGCCCTGTCTCCTGCGGAGCCGCTATTCCCCATGGTCCTTTCAGGAACCCCAGCATCCACTAGGACGATAGAGAAACAAGGGTTATTTCACCTTGCAGGCTTCTTCCGTGTATTTTAGCCATGTCTTTATATAATCGGGCAGTGGCTTGTGCGTGTGACTTGAGTGCATGACACGGAGCTACTTTTCTGATCCAGTTGTGTCCACTGCAGAGAGCACAGCCCAGGGGAATACACAACTGATTATGTAGAAACATGGCTGAAAAGAAAAGGCTGAAGGCGGGCGTGTATAAACTGAAGGTAAACCTCACCCTTAACCAGGAAAGGTTTGTACTGACAATTGCAGTAAGATACGGGAGGTGATTAGGGACAGTGTACAGCAATTCTCAGTGAGCTATGAGGCACAATGATTGGTAAATCAGTAACCCGCGTTGGCGTGGACCTTGGCTGCCTCGGGCTCTTTTAGCCACAAACCAAGGAAACATTAGAGACGGCTCAGGAAGGGACGATGGGTTCCCAGAGGCGGGTGTTCAGGGGATACGGGCCTCTGTGTTTGGGGCTGGGGAGTGCAGCCTCCCAGGGTGTGAGATTACAGATCAGGTGCCAGGGCCTGAAATAGAAAGTGTTTGTCTGATGAGAACATATTAACCAGCCAAGGACAGCGATAACCTCAGTGCATTAACCCTCGCCGGGAAACTCAGCGCATTAACCCTCGCCGGGACACTAGCAACACACTGCAATCTTGTCCCACAGAAGCCATATGGACCAGCGCCACGCAGGGGTCATAAACTGGGAAAGCCAGGTGTCAATCGTTGCATAACGTTATAAAGCCTTCTGCAGCATAACCTAAAGGAAGAATCAGCATTATATCTATACAGGTGCAGGGGCTTCAGTGCTCACAGAGCTGCTCCTAGTGTGGCCGCAGGAAGTATACCCTGCCAACGTGTTACCGGGGGTTCCCTACATTTATGTGGTAATGTCTCCAATATAGATGCCCTGAGCCTGGATAACTGAGAGATTGGAGCAATAGTTATCACCAGGAGAGAGTGACTGCTGCGCAAGGCTCATGTAGAGACACAATAGGCGGGTGTATTAGTACTAATCACTGATCGTCTAGGTGTCCTGAGCCAGGAGAACTGAGTGATTGGAGCAATAGTTATCACCAGGAGAGAGTGACTGCTGCACAAGGCTCATGTAGAGACACAATAGGCAGGTGTATTAGTACTAATCACTGATCGTCTAGGTGTCCTGAGCCAGGATAACTGAGTGATTGGAGCAATAGTTATCACCAGGAGAGAGTGACTGCTGCGCAAGGCTTATGTAGAGACACAATAGGCGGGTGTATTAGTACTAATCACTGATCGTCTAGGTGTCCTGAGCCAGGATAACTGAGTAATTGGAGCAATAGTTATCACCAGGAGAGAGTGACTGCTGCACAAGGCTCATGTAGAGACACAATAGGCGGGTGTATTAGTACTAATCACTGATCGTCTAGGTGTCCTGAGCCAGGATAACTGAGTGATTGGAGCAATAGTTATCACCAGGAGAGAGTGACTGATGCACAAGGCTCATGTAGAGACACAATAGGCGGCTGTATTATTACTAATCACTGATCGTCTAGGTGTCCTGAGCCAGGATAACTGAGTGATTGGAGCAATAGTTATCACCAGGAGAGAGTGACTGCTGCGCAAGGCTCATGTAGAGACACAACAGGCGGCTGTATTATTACTAATCACTGATCGTCTAGGTGTCCTGAGCCAGGAGAACTGAGTGATTGGAGCAATAGTTATCACCAGGAGAGAGTGACTGCTGCGCAAGGCTCATGTAGAGACACAATAGGCGGCTGTATTATTACTAATCACTGATCGTCTAGGTGTCCTGAGCCAGGAGAACTGAGTGATTGGAGCAATAGTTATCACAAGTGTGGCCGGAGACCCCCCAGCCACGTGGATAATGGCAACCGAGGCATTGAAGGAGTTAACCCTTAGCTGCCAGGCGCCATTTTAAATGGACAACGGGCACTAGGTGCCATTTTAAAAAGGAACACTTGGCTCTAGGCACCATGCACTATACATGACTAAATGCATGTTTAATAATGTGACTTAATATGTTATATCGCTGTGCAGCGCGTAGTTGGAGAATTATAGACTGCACAGTTATAGAACTGCATGGACAAAGCACAGGTATGAGTTATTTTGTTTCTAATAGGCTGTGGCAATTGTTCTTCAGCAACTTATACATAGCAAGTCATATGGTAATTGTCCTAGTTCCAGCAGGGGATAGGTGGCGATTAACAGGCCTTTTGGTGGTCAAACATTTTCTTTTAGATACAAACTAAGGTTTGGAAAGAAGACTGCTTGTGCTTTCAGCATCACCTGTTGTGTGATAAGTCAAAACTGGTTTTACATGGAGGTGTGAGACAAAAGTGGCTGCTAAATCAGATTGTGTTTTACGAATGCAAACTAGTGGGTTTCGTGTAACAACAATTAAGATTTATGTTTAAAATGTCAAGAACGTTGTCTATGTGTGAGAGGGTGACTGCAATAGAAATTCAAGTTATATTTACATTTGTGAAAGAGACAGGAACATGTTAATCAGATTGTGTTTGGGAAAGCCACTGGTTTGGTTCATGAATGAAAAGGAGCAGAACATTGCTTTATCTGATTATTAACACTTTTGAAATGTAACTTGTATTTATTTATATTTTGTGCAATAACCTGATTGGTTGGAGAAGACAGGGAGGGCTTACCCCCCTGTGGTACTGTGTGTGGAATTGAGATAAGAAGAGGAGGCCTGTGAGCTCCAGTGTATTATACCATTTTCATTCTCCTGTGAACATCTTGCTGTATTGCTGAGCTCTTTTCAGAACTATTTTTGGGCAAATAAAGATCTTGTGACCTGCAGGACTAGGTGAAACCTAGCTCAGTTTTCCGGCTGTCCAGGATGCACCCAGCTCCAAGGTCCGCCTCCAGCCAGCTACCGGGTAGAGGCCTAGTCAAGTGACTAGTGGGGATTCATCACACCACACAGGGGTGGTAAGACAGCGTGTCGACGCATACAGAGCAGAACCGTAGTTCCAGACGCCATGGCAGGTTAGGAGTCTGGTGGTGGCAGCATAGTACCCGCTCACTGCGCAGTGGGTGGAGTCAGTAACAGGCGGTTACTGATGGTAAGCGGGAATCCCCTAATTGGCCAGGTCCCGTGTGACCTAAAACTCCATTCTGTGACTGGGGACGGGATGCGAAGCGGTGAGGGCTCTCATACGGGACCGTCCGGTCACAACCAGGAGAGAGTGACTGCTGCACAAGGCTCATGTAGAGACACAATAGGCGGCTGTATTATTACTAATTACTGATCGTCTATGTGTCCTGAGCCAGGAGAACTGAGTGATTGGAGCAATAGTTATCACCAGGAGAGAGTGACTGCTGCACAAGGCTCATGTAGAGACATATGGTGATAGATCGATAGATCGATAGATCGATAGATAGATAGATAGATAGATAGATAGATAGATAGATAGATAGATAGATAGATAGATAGATAGATAGATAGATAGAATATGGGCTACAGCTGCGGATGGATACATTGTGCAGATTAATGGAAATCCGGTCTACCTCTATGATAATGTATGGGCAGGAGATACTGCACATGGTACTGCACTTCGGGGAGGTAGGTGACCTCCCTGCATGTCTGTATCGAGGAGGAACAGGATTAGGATGTAGAGGAACAATTAACCCTTTACAGTCTTCAAGAGCATCCAGTGTATTATATGTGATGTACAGTGCAGGAATGTGCACAGGTGTAACAGTAACACAATGTAACAGTGATGGGAAGCACAGGAGACACTATACACCATGAGGAAATGTCACTGCTACACTTCACTGTGCTTAGCTTCAGGTGACAGAGCTCGGGCTGCTGGGGTATTAGGGGGACACAGAGGGCAGGCTGCTGGTGGGGTAAGCGGGGGCAGAGGGTAGGCTGCAGGGGTATTAGGGGAGACACAGAGGGCAGGCTGCAGAGGTATTAGGGGGGACTGAAGGCAGGTTGCAGGTGTATTAGGGGGCAGAGGGTAGGCTGCAGGGGTATTAGGGGGGACAGAGGGCAGGCTGAAGGGGTATGGGGGGCTGAGGGCAGGGGTGTTAGGGGGGGACAGAGGGCAGGCTGCAGGGGTATTGGGGGGGCAGAGCTCAGGCTGCTGGGGTATTAGGGGGGCAGAGGGAAGTCTGCAGGGATATTAGGGGGGGGGACAGAGGGCAGGCTGAAGGGGTACTGGGTGGCTGAGTGCAGGGTGCAGGTGTATTAGGGGGGCAGAGGGCAGGGATATTAGGGGGGCAGAGGGCAGGCTGCAGGGGTATTAGGGGGGACACAGAGGGCAGGCTGCAGGGGTATTAGTGGGTAGGCTGTAGGGGTATAAGGGGGACACAGAGGGCAGGTTGCAGGGGTATTAGGGGGGCAGAGGGCAGGCTGCAGGGGTATTGGGGGGACAGAGGGCAGGCTGCAGGGGTATTTGGGGGGACAGAGGGCAGGCTGCAGGGGTATTTGGGGGGACAGAGGGCAGGCTGCAGGGGTATTGGGGGGGGGCAGGCTGCAGGGATATTAGGGGGGGGGACTGAAGGCAGGGTGCAGGGGTATTAGGGGGGCAGAGGGAAGGCTGCAGGGATATTAGGGGGGGACAGAGGGCAGGCTGAAGGGATATATGGGGGCTGAGGGCAGGGTGCAGGGGTTTAGGGGGGACAGAGGGCAGGCTGCAGGGGTTTTGGGGGAGCAGAGGGCAGGCTGAAGGGGTATTAGGGGGGGCAGAGGGCAGGCTGCTTGGATATTAGGGGGGACACAGCGGGCAGGCTGCAGGGGTATTAGTGTGGTAGGCTGAAGGAGTATAAGGGGGACACAGAGGGCAGGTTGCAGGAGTATTAGGAGAACACAGAGGGCAGGCTGCATGGGTATTAGTGGGTAGGCTGTAGGGGTATAAGGGGGACACAGAGGGCAGGTTGCAGGGGTATTAGGGGGGCAGAGGGCAGGCTGCAGGGGTATTGGGGGGACAGAGGGCAGGCTGCAGGGGTATTGGGGGGACAGAGGGCAGGCTGCAGGGGTATTGGGGGGACACAGAGGGCAGGCTGCAGGGGTATTGGGGGGACAGAGGGCAGGCTGCAGGGATATTAGGGGGGGGGGACTGAAGGCAGGGTGCAGGGGTATTAGGGGGGCAGAGGGAAGGCTGCAGGGATATTAGGGGGGGACAGAGGGCAGGCTGAAGGGATATTTGGGGCTGAGGGCAGGGTGCAGGGGTTTTAGGGGGGACAGAGGGCAGGCTGCAGGGGTTTTGGGGGAGCAGAGGGCAGGCTGCAGGGGTATTAGGGGGGCAGAGGGCAGGCTTCAGGAGTATTAGGAGAACACAGAGGGCAGGCTGCATGGGTATTAGTGGGTAGGCTGTAGGGGTATAAGGGGGACACAGAGGGCAGGTTGCAGGGGTATTAGGGGGGCAGAGGGCAGGCTGCAGGGGTATTGGGGGGACAGAGGGCAGGCTGCAGGGGTATTGGGGGGACAGAGGGCAGGCTGCAGGGGTATTGGGGGGACAGAGGGCAGGCTGCAGGGGTATTGGGGGGACACAGAGGGCAGGCTGCAGGGGTATTGGGGGGACAGAGGGCAGGCTGCAGGGATATTAGGGGGGGGGGACTGAAGGCAGGGTGCAGGGGTATTAGGGGGGCAGAGGGAAGGCTGCAGGGATATTAGGGGGGGACAGAGGGCAGGCTGAAGGGATATTTGGGGCTGAGGGCAGGGTGCAGGGGTTTTAGGGGGGACAGGGCAGGCTGCAGGGGTTTTGGGGGAGCAGAGGGTAGGCTGAAGGGGTATTAGGGGGGCAGAGGGCAGGCTGCTGGGATATTAGGGGGGACACAGCGGGCAGGCTGCAGGGGTATTAGTGGGGTAGGCTGAAGGAGTATAAGGGGGACACAGAGGGCAGGTTGCAGGGGTATGAGGGGGACACAGAGGGCAAGCTGCTTGGGTATTAAGGGGGACACAGGGCAGGCTGCAGGGGTTTTAGGGGGGCAGAGGGCAGGCTGCAGGAGTATTAGGGGGACACAGAGGGCAGGCTGCAGGGATATTAGTGGGGCAGAGGGCAGGCTGCAAGGGTATTAGTGGGGCAGAGGGCAGGCTGCAGGGATATTAGTGGGGCAGAGGGCAGGCTGCAAGGGTATTAGTGGGGCAGAGGGCAGGCTGCAGGGGTATTAGTGGGGCAGAGGGCAGGCTGCAGGGGTATTAGTGGGGGCAGAGGGCAGGCTTCAGGAGTATTAGGAGAACACAGAGGGCAGGCTGCAGGGGTATTAGTGGGGGCAGAGGGCAGGCTTCAGGAGTATTAGGAGAACACAGAGGGCAGGCTGCAGGGGTATTAGTGGGGGCAGAGGGCAGGCTTCAGGAGTATTAGGAGAACACAGAGGGCAGGCTGCAGGGGTATTAGTGGGGGCAGAGGGCAGGCTGCAGGGGTATTAGGGGGACACAGGGCAGGCTGCTATGGGTAATAAGGGGAGACACAGAGGGCACGCTGCTGGGGTATTAGTGGGGGCAGAGGGCAGGCTGCTGGGGAATTAGGGGGACATAGAGGGAAGGCTGCTGGGGTATTAAGGGGGACACAGAGGGCAGGCTGCAGGGGTATTAGTGGGGGCCAATGGCAGGCTGCAGGGGCATTGGGGGTACACAGAGGGCAGGCTGCATGGGAATAAGGGGGGCAGAGGGCAGGCTGCTGGGGTATTAGGGGGACACAGAGGGCAGGCTGCAGGGGTATTGGGGGGGGGGGGTAGAGGGCAGGCTGCAGGGGTATTAAGGGGGCAGAGGGCTGTTAGGGCTCTGGGCTGCACAGCATGCATTGTACCTCAGTCCTGGAGTCATCCTCATTGCTCGCATTGTATCCCTGACAGCAGAGGAGGATCAGACCCCATTCCAGCAGTAACTCCTTAGTCCGGCGCAGTCCCCCCCTCTCGGCCATATTTGGGGGTCACTTTCTCCCCTCTCTGTTTCCTTTCGGCCCGGTGTCGGGATGCGGCTTGTGTGACGCTCCCTGAACGGAGCCCGCTGGCCCGGATCCCAGGCCACACCCCCGGCACACCTCGCAGTTTAGAGCTGGGCTCCGCCAGGCACCGGCTGCAAATCTCAGGCGCTCAGTCTCCCCGAAATAATCCCGCTGTGATCCATGAACGGTGATTCCCCCACCCCAGGAGAGCCCGGGTCAGTGTGACAGGAGGGCGGCGGCCAGAGTCCCTGGCAGCGGGCGAGGGGCGTCCATCTGTCTCTGCTGCTACTGCACCATGCACTGAGGCTGAGCCCCTCCCTGGTCACCGCCCTCCCCATTATCCTGCCCTGCCTGTACCCCCTCCCCAATCCCATTACCCAACCTATACCCTCTCCCCACTACCCTGCCAGTACCCCCCCTCCCCAATCCCATTATTTTGCCCTGCCTGTACCCCAATCCCATTACCCAGCCTGTACCCCCCTCCCCAATCCCATTACCCTGACCTGCCAGTACCCCCTTCCAAATTATCCGGCCGTGCAGTACCTCCTCCCCATTACCCTGCCCTGCCAGTACCCCCCTCCCCAATCCCATTACCCTGCCCTGCCAGTACCCCCTTCCAAATTATCCGGCCGTGCAGTACCTCCTCCCCATTACCCTGCCCTGCCAGTACCCCCCTCCCGAACCCCATTACCCTGCCCTGCCAGTACCCCCTTCCAAATTATCCGGCCGTGCAGTACCTCCTCCCCATTACCCTGCCCTGCCAGTACCCCCCCTCCCCAACCCCATTACCCGGCCCTGCCTGTACCCCCTCCCCAATCCCATTACACAGCCTGTATCCCCTCCCCATTACCCTGCCAGTACCCCCATCCCGATCCCATTATCGTTCCCTGCGCTGCCTGTACCCCCACCCCATTATCCAGCCCTGCCTGTAACCCCCTCCCCAATCCCATTACCCTACCAGTACCCCCCTCCCCAATTCCAATACCCGGCCCAGCCAGTACCCCCTCCCCATTACCCTGCCTGTATCGCCCTCCTCATTATCCTACCCTGCCTGTATCCCCTTTCCCATTATCCTGTCCCCCCCTCTTCATTACCCTGTCCTGACAGTACCCTCCTCCCCAATCCCATTATCTTTCCCTGCCTTGCCTGTACCCCCCATTTCCATTACCCTGCCAACACACACACACACACACACACACACACACACACACACACACACCACCCCCCCCCCCCTACCAGCAACACCCCCTCCATTACCCTGCCATTACCCCCTCCCCAATCCCATTACCATGCCTGTATCCCCTTCCCCATTATCCAGCCCTGTCTGTAACCCCCTCCCCAATCCCATTCTCCCTGCCTGTATCCCCATCCCCATTTTCTGCCCTGCCAGTACTCCCTCCCCAATCTCATTACCCTGCCTGTATCCTCCTCCCCAGTACCCAGCCTGTACCCCCCTCCCCATTACCCTGCCCTGTCTGTACCCCCTCCTCAATCCCATTACCCTGCTAGTACCCCCTCCCCAATCCCATTATCTGTCCCTGCCCTGCCTGTACCTCCACCCCATTATCCAGCCGTGCCTGTAACCCCCTCCCCAATCCCATTACCATGCCTGTAACCCCTCCCCAATCCCATTACCCTTCCCTGCCTGTATCCCCATCCTCATTATCCTGCCCTGCAGTACACCCTCCCCATTACCCTTCCCTGCCTGTACCCTCTCCCCATTACCCTGCCTGTACCCTCTCCCCATTACCCTGCCCTGGCTGTACCCCATCCTTATTATCCTGCTTATACCACCCCAATACCATTACCCTGCCCTGCCAGTACCCCCTCCCCAGTACCCTGCTTGTACCCCCCAATCCCATTACCCTGCCAGTACCCCCAACCCAATCGCCCCCCTCCCCATTATCGTGCCTGTACCCCCTCTTCATTACCCTGTCCTGACAGTACCCCCCTCCAATCCCATTATCTTTCCCGGCCCTGCCTGTACCCCCCTCCCCATGACCCTGCCTGTGCCCCCCAATCCCATTACCCTGCACACACCCCCTTCCACTACCCTGCCAGTAACACCCCCTCCATTACCCTGCCAGTAACACCCCCTTCCCACTACCCTGCCAGTAACACCCCTCCATTACCCTGTCTGTACCCCCTTCCCCAATCCTATTACCCAGCCAGTACCCCCACCCCACTCCCCTGCCAGTACCCCCTACCAAATCCCATTATCCTGCTCTACCAGTACCCCCCTCCCCAATCCCATTATCCTGAAAGTACCCCTCCCCAAACCCATTACCCCTCTATTACCCTGCCCGTACCCCCTCACTATTATCCTGCCCTGCCTGCAACCCACTCTCCAATCCCATTCCCCTGCTTGTACCCCCCCTCCCCGATCCCATTATCATGCCTTGCCAGTACCCTCCCTATTACCATGTGACCGTACTGTTCCGTACGAAAGCCTTTGCCACCTCACGTCCCACTCAGTCACAAAATGGCATTTAGGTCACACGAGACCTGGCCAATTAGAAGATTCCCACTTACCGTCAGTAACTGGCTGTTATTGACTCCACCCACTGCCCTGGCTGTACCCCATCCTTATTATCCTGCTTATACCACCCCAATACCATTACCCTGCCCTGACAGTACCCCCCAATCCCATTACCCTGCCAGTACCCCCAACCCAATCGCCCCCTCCCCATTACCGTGCCTGTACCCCCTCTTCATTACCCTGTCCTGACAGTACCCCCCTCCAATCCCATTATCTTTCCCGGCCCTGCCTGTACCCCCCTCCCCATTACCCTGCCTGTGCCCCCCAATCCCATTACCCTGCCCACACCCCCTTCCACTACCCTGCCAGTAACACCCCCTCCATTACCCTGCCAGTAACACCCCTCCATTACCCTGTCTGTACCCCCTTCCCCAATCCTATTACCCAGCCAGTACCCCCACCCCACTCCCCTGCCAGTACCCCCTACCAAATCCCATTATCCTGCTCTACCAGTACCCCCCTCCCCAATCCCATTATCCTGAAAGTACCCCTCCCCAAACCCATTACCCCTCTATTACCCTGCCCGTACCCCCTCACTATTATCCTGCCCTGCCTGCAACCCACTCTCCAATCCCATTCCCCTGCTTGTACCCCCCTCCCCGATCCGATTATCATGCCTTGTCAGTACCCTACCTATTACCATGTGACCGTACTGTTCCGTACGAAAGCCTTTGCCACCTCACGTCCCACCCAGTCACAAAATGGCATTTAGGTCACACGAGACCTGGCCAATTAGAAGATTCCCACTTACCGTCAGTAACTGGCTGTTATTGACTCCACCCACTGCCCTGGCTGTACCCCATCCTTATTATCCTGCTTATACCACCCCAATACCATTACCCTGCCCTGACAGTACCCCCTCCCCAGTACCCTGCTTGTACCCCCCAATCCCATTACCCTGCCAGTACCCCCAACCCAATCACCCCCTCCCCATTACCGTGCCTGTACCCCCTCTTCATTACCCTGTCCTGACAGTACCCCCCTCCAATCCCATTATCTGTCCCGGCCCTGCCTGTACCCCCCTCCCCATTACCCTGCCTGTGCCCCCCAATCCCATTACCCTGCCCACACCCCCTTCCACTACCCTGCCAGTAACACCCCCTCCATTACCCTGCCAGTAACACCCCTCCATTACCCTGTCTGTACCCCCTTCCCCAATCCTATTACCCAGCCAGTACCCCCACCCCACTCCCCTGCCAGTACCCCCTACCAAATCCCATTTTCCTGCTCTTCCAGTACCCCCCCCTCCCCAATCCCATTATCCTGAAAGTACCCCTCCCCAAACCCATTACCCCTCTATTACCCTGCCCGTACCCCCTCACCATTATCCTGCCCTGCCTGCAACCCACTCTCCAATCCCATTCCCCTGCTGGTACCCCCCTCCCCGATCCCATTATCGTGCCTTGCCAGTACCCTCCCTATTACCATGTGACCGTACTGTTCCGTACGAAAGCCTTTGCCACCTCACGTCCCACCCAGTCACAAAATGGCATTTAGGTCACACGAGACCTGGCCAATTAGAAGATTCCCACTTACCATCAGTAACTGGCTGTTATTGACTCCACCCACTGCACAGTGGGCAGGTACAATGCTGCCACCACCACACTCCTCCTTGCCATGGCATCTGGATCCACAGTTCTGCTCAGGCATCTCCACCTGAAAACCGCATACTGCTGAGTATGCATCGTAACACCTGCCACACCTCCTGTCTGGTGTCTATTGCCCCCCACTGGTCATAGACCTAGACCAGATCCAGTATGATAGCCTGGCATAGGGCTGCACTTGGAGACACTAGGTTTCCCTGGACAGACTAAGAACGGAGCTATGTTTGGCATAACCCTGCAGGTCACAAGATGAAGCGGGGTCCTCTTGAGGCAAATTATGTTTATTTGCCCAAAATAGTCCTAAAAAGAACTCGGCAATGGAGGGGGGACATAGTAGGGGAGGAGCTAGCCACAGTGTTTGAGTTTTAAAGTGCCAGCACCCAGTTACTGCCTACTATTTCCCCATTGTAACTGCACGCCAGTGTCCCCTAGTGAAGGAGAAAGTAGTTGGTATAATACACCTTTACACAGGGCAACAACCCTCCTTTTATCTTACGCCAATACACATAGAACAGGGAGGTAAGCCCACTCTGAGACCTTTCCATCCAATCAGGATATCTTACAAAATATAAATAAATGACATTTTAAAAGGATATAAGTGCATGAAGCAATTTCCTCCTTCCTATCACACAAAGTTTGGCATCATTAAACCTCCATTCCGTACCACCTGGCAGTTTACACCACTTTTGATACATTTATTACATAGCTTTAAAAATAGGATTTTGGTACTTACCAGGTAAATCCTTTTCTTTGAATCCATAGGGGGCACTGGAGTACTTTTGGGATATAGACGGTTTCTATAGGAACCAGGCACTGAATATTAAAATTTAGAACTCTCCTCCCCTCCATATCCCAGAGTACCTCAGTGTTTTTTACTGAGCCGAACAGGAGCGATAGAGAGGTTGACAATGGAGAATTACATAGAACAGAACGGACAACAATAAAGTTGACACATAACGTGACTGACAACTAAGCAGTTGGCACAATAACCGATAGAACTTGAAACCTGAACCAGTCTGTGAGAATGTGTTACCAGACGATTCCCGAACTTGCCGCAAACCAGGTAAAACTGCTCTGGGTGGGCATCCAGTGCCCCCTATGGATTCAAAGAAAATAAGAATTTACTTACCGATAATTCTATTTCTCATAGTCCGTAGTGGATGCTGGGAACTCCGTAAGGACCATGGGGAATAGCAGCTCCGCAGGAGACTGGGCACAAAAAAGAAAGCTTTAGGACTACCTGGTGTGCACTGGCTCCTCCCCCTATGACCCTCCTCCAAGCCTCAGTTAGGATACTGTGCCCGGACGAGCGTACACAATAAGGAAGGATTTTGAATCCCGGGTAAGACTCATACCAGCCACACCGTACAACTTGAGATATGAAACCCAGTTAACAGCATGATAACAGAGGAGCCTCTGAATAGATGGCTCACAACAAGAACCCGATTAGTTAACAATAACTATGTACAAGTATTGCAGACAATCCGCACTTGGGATGGGCGCCCAGCATCCACTACGGACTACGAGAAATAAAATTATCGGTAATAAAATTCTTATTTTCTCTGACGTCCTAGTGGATGCTGGGAACTCCGTAAGGACCATGGGGATTATACCAAAGCTCCCAAACGGGCGGGAGAGTGCGGATGACTCTGCAGCACCGAATGAGAGAACTCCAGGTCCTCCTCAGCCAGGGTATCAAATTCATAGAATTTGGCAAACGTGTTTGCCGAGCAGCTACTTGGTCAGGGGCAAAGTTGTAAAGCCGAGACCCCCTCGGGCAGCCGCCCAAGATGAGCCCACCGTCCTTGTGGAATGGGCTTTTATTGATTTAGGCTGCAGTAATCCTACCGCAGAATGCGCCAGCTGAATAGTGCTACAAGTCCAGCGCGCAATAGACTGCTTAGAAGCAGGAGCACCCAGCTTGTTGGGTGCCATCAGGATGAACAGCGAGTCAGTTTTCCTGACTCCAGCCGTCCTGGAAAAATAAAATTTTCAGGGCCCTGACTACGTCCAGCAACTTGGAATCCTCCAAGTCCCTAGTAGCCGCAGGCACCACAATAGGTTGGTTCAAGTGAAAACCTGAGACCACCTTCGGGAGAAACTGAGGACGAGTCCTCAACTCTGCCCTATCCATATAGAAAATCAGATAAGGCCTTTTACATGACAAAGCCGCCAATTCTGGCCAAGGCCAACAGCATGACCACTTTCCACGGGAGATACTTTAGCTCCATGGTTTTAAGTGGCTCTACCCATGCGACTTTAGGAAATCCAACACCACGTTGAGATCCAAAAAGTGCCACAGGAGGCACAAAAAGGAGGGTGAATATGTAGTACTCCTTTAACCAAAGTCTGAACTTCAGGCAGTGAAGCCAGTTCTTTCTGGAAGAAATTCGACAGAGCCGAAATCTGGACCTTGATGGACCCCAATTTGAGGCCCAAACGTCACCCCTGCTTGCAGGAAGTGCAGGAATCGACATAGTTGAAATTCCTCCGTCGGGGCCTTCATGGCCTCCCACCAAGCAACAAATCTTCGCCAAACGCGGCGATAATGTCTTGCGGTGACATCCTTCCTGGCTATGATCAGGGTAGGGATGACTTCTTCGGAATACCCTTTTCCTTTAGGATCCGGTGTTCTACCGCCATGCCGTCAAACGCAGCCACGGTAAGTCTTGGAACAGACAGGGTCCCTGCTGCAGCAGGTCTTGTCTGAGCGGCAGAGGCCAAGGGTCCTCTGTCAGCATCTCTTGAAGTTCCGGGTACCAAGCTCTTCATGGCCAATCCGGAACCCCGAGTATGGTTTTCACTCCTCGCCTTCTTATTATTCTCAGTACCTTGGGTATGAGAGGTAGAGGAGGAGACACATAAACCGACTGGTACACCCATGGTGTCACTAGAGCGTCCCCAGCGATCGCCTGAGGGTCCCTTGACCTGGCGCCATATCTTTTCAACTTCTTGTTGAGGCGGGACGCCATCATGTCCACCCGTGGTCATTCCCAACGGTTTACCCGCATTTGGAAAACTTCTGGATGAAGTCCCCATTCTCCTGGGTGTAGGTCGCCCATCGGAGAATCCTTGTGGCTTCTGCCATCGCCATCCTGCTTCTTGTGCCGCCCTGTCTGTTTACATGGGCGACCGCCGTGATGTCGTCTGATTGGATCAGTACCGGCTGGTTCTGAAGCAGGGGCCTTGCTTGGCTTAGGGTATTGTAAATGGCCCTTAGCTGCAGAATATTTATGTGAAGCGAAATCTCCTTGGAAATTTCTTCCCTGTGTGACTGCACCCCAGCCCCGAAGGCTGGCATCCGTGGTCACCAGGACCCAGTCCTGTATTCCGAATCTGCGGCCCTCTAGTAGATGAGCCCTCTGCAGCCACCACAGCAGCGACACCCTGTTTCTTGCGGACAGGGTTATCCGCTGTTGTATCTGTAGATGGGACCCGGACCATTAGTCCCACTGGAACGTCCTTGCGTGGAGTCTTCCGAATGGAATTATGCTTCGTACGAAGCTACCATTTTTCCCAGGACTCGTGTGCATTGATGTACCGACACCTGTCCTGGTTTTAGGATGTCTCTGACTAGAGATGACAACTCCTCGGCTTTTTCCACTGGAAGAAACACTCTTTTCTGGTCTGCGTTCAGAAACATTCCCAGGAACAGAAGACGTGTCGTCGGGACCAGCTGTGACTTTGGAATATTGAGAATCCAGTCGTGCTGTTGTAGCACTTCCGCTACCCCCCACTACCAACTGTTCTTTGGACCTCGCCTTTATCAGGAGATCGTCCAAGTACGGGATAATAAAAACTTTCTTCTTGCAAAGGAGTATCGTCACTTCGGCCATTACCTAGGTAAAGACCTTCGGTGCCGTGGACAACTCCAACGGCCGCGTCTGGAACTGATAGTGACAGTCCTGTACCACATATCTGAGGTACTCCTGGTGAGGGGGGTAAATGGGGACATGCAGGTACGCATCCTTGATGTCCAGGGAGACCCTGTAATCCCCCTCGCCCAGGCTCGTAATAACCGCCCTGAGCGATTCCATCTTGAACTTGAATCTTCTGATATAAAAGTTTAAGTATTTTAATTTCAAGATGGGTCTCACCGAACCGTTTCGGTACCACAACCACTGTGGAATAGTAACCCCTTCCTTGCTGAAGGAGGGGTACCTTGACAATCACTTGTTGTGATTATAGTGTTGAATATCCACCAACACCGTCTCCCTGGCAGAGGGAGGTGCCGGTAAGGCAGATTTTAGGAAACGGCGGGGGGAAGAACGTCTCGAACTCCAGCCTGTACCCCTGAGATCCTGCTTGAAGGACCCAGGGATCCATGAGAGAGAGCCCACTGTCCGCTGAAATATCTGAGACGGGCCCCCACCGTACCCAGGTCCGCCTGAGCAGCCCCAGCACCATGCTGTGGACCTACCGGACGCAGGGAGGACTTCTGCTCTTGGGAACTAGCTGTGTGTTGCAGCTTTTTTCCTCTACCTTTGCCTCTCGGCAGAAAGGATGAGCCTCTAGCCCTCTTGCTTTTTCTAAGAAGCTCAGGAGAGCCCCCTAGATTGCACCCAGCTCGGTCGGGCACAAAAATCTAACTGAGGCTTGGAGGAGGGTCATAGGGGGAGGAGCCAGTGCACACCAGGTAGTCCTAAAGCTTTCTTTTTTGTGCCCAGTCTCCTGCGGAGCCGCTATTCCCCATGGTCCTTACGGAGTTCCCAGCATGCACTAGGACGTCAGAGAAAAAG
This sequence comes from Pseudophryne corroboree, assembly GCF_028390025.1. Taxonomy (NCBI): domain Eukaryota; kingdom Metazoa; phylum Chordata; class Amphibia; order Anura; family Myobatrachidae; genus Pseudophryne; species Pseudophryne corroboree. The sequence continues at coordinate 338,030,944 of NC_086454.1, forward strand.
GATTTACCTGGTAAGTACCAAAATCCTATTTTCTTTTTCATCCACTAGGGGTCACTGAAGTACTCTTGGGACGTACCAAAGCTTCCCCCGTGGGCGGGAGAGCTGTTTGATACCTGTAACACTAGGCGGCCAAAGCAAAATGCTGATGCCGCAAACGTATCAAACTTGTAAAAGCGCACAAACGTGTGCACTGATGACCAGGTAGCCGCCCAGCAAAGTTGCGTTGTAGAAGCCCCACGAACAGCTGCCCATGAAGTTCCCACAGAACGTGTGGAATGACCTGTTACTGATGTAGACGGCTGTAACCTAGCACGAAGGTAAGCCTGACGTATGGTCAGTTTAAGCCATCTGGATAAGGTCTGCTTAGAAGCTGGCCAACCCATCTTGGCAGCATCATACAGAACAAACAACGTATCCGTCTTACGAACTGGAGACGTTCGGGACACAAACGCGTAATGCGCGTACCACATCCAAGGTTCCAGAATGTCCTGTCAACACAGGAACTACTATTGGTTGATTGATGTGAAAGGATGAAACTACCTTTGGTAGGAAAGCAGGATTCGTCCGAAGTTCCGCTCTGTCATCATAAAACACCAAATACGGTGGCTTGCATGACAAGGCACCCAAATCGGAAACACGCCTTGCCGAAGCCAAGGCTAGTAGGAAAATTGTTTTCCAAGTGAGAAACTTAATATCCACTTGTTGTAAGGGTTCAAAATATGAAGACTGTAAGAAATCTAAAACCAGATTCAAGTCCCATGGCGCTGTAGGTGGAATGAATGGAGGCTGTACTCTGAGGACACCTTGCAGAAAAGTGTGTACAGACGGCAATAGAGCCAATCGTCTTTGAAAGTAAATTGACAAAGCAGATACCTGAACCTTAAGTGTAGATAAACGCAGTCCTCCATCCAGCCCCGTCTGAAGAAATAACAAAAGACGGGATAACTTGAAAGAGGATGACGGAAACTTCCGATCCTCACACCAACCTATATAGGCACGCCAAATTCTGTAATAATGAGCTGCCGTAACTGGCTTCCTAGCACGTAACATGGTTGGTATAACCGATTCTGGAATGCCCTCTCTCCTTAAGAGGGCGGTCTCAACCGCCACCCCGTCAAACGCAGCCGCGCTAAATCGGGGTAAAGGAACGGCCCCTGTTGTAACAGGTCCGGACGAAGTGGGAGCGGCCAAGGCTCGTCTGCGAGTAGTCCTAGGAGATCCGAGAACCAAGCTCTCCGAGGCCAATGAGGTGCCACTAGTATGACTGTGACGGACTCTCTTTTGATCCGTTTTAGCAACAGAGGGAGCAGCGGAAACAGATACACGAGGCTGTACGGCCACGCGACGGTGAGAGCATCCACCGCCACTGCCTTTGGATCTCGCATTCTGGACACATACTGGGGCGTCTGGTGATTGTGGCGAGATGCCATCAGGTCCACTTGAGGGTAACCCCACCTCTGGGCCAACATGTGAAACACTTCTGGATGTAATGCCCATTCTCCCGGATGAAAATCCCGACGGCTGAGATAATCCGCCCCCCAGTTGTCCACTCCCGGAATGAACACTGCCGACAACAGCACTTGGTGACGCTCGGCCCAATTGAGGATTCAAGCTACTTCTCGCATTTCCATGCGGCTTCTCGTTCCTCCTCCTTTGTGGATGTATGCGACCGCCGTCGCATTGTCCGACTGCACCTGGACAGGCTGAGATCGAAGAATGTGCACTGCTTGTCGTAGCGCATTGAAAATTGCCCGGAGTTCCAGGACATTTATAGACAGCAATCTTTCGTGAGCCGCCCAGAGACCCCCTGGAGCTGACAATTTTGAACTACAGCTCCCCAACCTCTGAGACTCGCGTCCGTCGTTAGAATTATCCAATTCCAGGCGCCGAACAGTTTCCCTGCGGTCAGATTGTGTACATTGAGCCACCAGAGTAGAGATACCCTGGCCCGTGGCGACAACCTCACTCTGTGGTGAATCTGCAGATGCGAGCCCGACCACTGTGCGAGCACATCCAGTTGAAAAGGTCGTGAGTGAAGTCTCCCAAACTGAAGCGCTTCGAAAGCCGCCACCATTGTGCCTAAGAGGCGAATGCACAAATGTACCGAGACTGTGCGTGGCTTGAGCACCAATCGAACCAGATGACGAATGATCTGTACTTTGTTCTGGTAGGTAAATTCTTTGATTTACCGTATCGACAATCATACCTAGGAATTGCAGACGTTGAGACGGAATTAGATATGATTTCTTGAAGTTGACAATCCAACCGTGCTGAACTAGGACATCGTACGTCAGCAACGCATGTTGGAGGAGCATCTGTTGAGACGGAGCTTTGATGAGCAGATCGTCCAAGTACGGTACTATTATCACTCCCAGGGATCTGAGATGAGCTATCACAGACATCACTTTGGTGAATACCCGAGGCGCTGACGAGAGGCCAAATGGTAGAGCCTGAAACTGGTAATGGTTCTGCCGGATTGCAAACCGCAAGAACCTCTGATGAGGTGGCCAAATCGGAATGTGTAAATACGCATCTTTGAGATCCAGCGCAATCATGAATTCCTGTGGCTCTAAACCTGCAATTACCGACCGCAGAGATTCCATCTTGAATCTGTAGTAAGTGACGTAGTGATTGAGGCCCTTTAAGTTCAATATTGGCCTGACCGAGCCATCCGGCATTGGTACCACAAACAGACTGGAATAATAACCCTGCCCCTGTTGGTGTACAGGGACCGGAATCAAAACTGCTGACTCCAGCAGAGACTGAATGGCAAGTTGCAGAACCGCCCGTTTGTCGTCCGACACAGGCAGTCCTGTCTTGAAAAACCGCAGTGGCGGGAGACAGTCGAACTCTATTTTGTAACCTTTGAGCACTAAATTGCGGATCCACCCATCTTTGGACGTCTGGAACCACGCCAAATGGAACGTCTGAAGGCGTGCTCCCACAACCGGAGATCCAAGATGGGCTGGGAGTCCGTCATGCCACTGGCTTGTCGGTGACCTTAGCGTCTTGACGACTGGCGTTGGTTTGTTGGAAACCACGCCCTCGACCTAGTCTACCGGCCGTGGCTGGTCCCCTACCACGGCCTCGAAAGGGCTGAGGCCGAAATGATTTGAACGCCGGGCCCGAGTATTTCCGCCTAGGCGCCGTTGGAGGCAATGGTAAGAAAACAGACTTACCACCCGTGGCCTCAGCAATCCATTTGTCCAATTCAGGACCAAACAACTTCTCGCCACCGTAAGGTAACGCCTCTATACCTCTTTTGACCTCCGCTTGCCAAGAGCGCAGCCAGAGTGCTCGTCGTGCTGCCACTAACGACGATGAAAGGCGAGAAGTGAGCTGACAGACGTCAGTAGAAGCTGTACATAGATAATCAGCAGCTTCCCAGATTTGATCAGCGAGAAGTATAAGGTGATCGTCCTGTAGGGCAGACTTGAGCTCTGTTATCCATACCATGAGCGCCTTAGTTACCCAAATGCCAACCAACCCAGGTCTAAGCAACACTCCTGCTGCCACATACATGGATTTTAGCATAGCTTCAATTTTACGGTCTGAAGGGTCTTTAAGCGTAGTAGCCATTGGTACTGGTATGGTTAATTTCTTGGTAAGTTTAGACACAGACGAATCCACCAATGGTGGATTCTCCCATGTAGCTGTCACAGACTCCGGAAACGGGTAACTAGACTTAAATCTGCGAGGTACAGAAAACCGTTTATCCGGATTCTGTCGTGTTTCCAGTAACATCTTATTAAGAGATTCTGAAACCGGAAAACACATCAGAGTCCTCTTGTCGTTTAGCAAAGACGACTTCATCATTTGTCAGAGGCTCCTCAGATTCTGTAAACCTCAGAGACTGACGCACCGCTCTGATGAGATTATCAATGCCTGGGCTGTCAAAATCTTCACTATCGGACTGCTGGTCCACTTCGCCCTCCTCAGCGTCATCTTGCGCAGTGAGGTCTGGCATAGAATCATCAGACTGTAACATAGCAGAAAATAAGATTTTACTTACCGATAAATCTATTTCTCGTAGTCCGTAGTGGATGCTGGGACTCCGTAAGGACCATGGGGAATAGCGGCTCCGCAGGAGACCGGGCACAAAATAAAAGCTTGAGATATCAGGTGGTGTGCACTGGCTCCTCCCCCTATGACCCTCCTCCAAGCCAGTTAGGATACTGTGCCCGGACGAGCGTACATAATAAGGAAGGATATTGAATCCCGGGTAAGACTCATACCAGCCGCACCAATCACACCGTACAACTCGTGATCTGAACCCAGTTAACAGTATGATAAATTTAAAGGAGCCTCTGAAAAGATGGCTCAACAATAATAACCCGAATTTTTTGTAACAACAACTATATACAAGTATTGCAGACAATCCGCACTAGGGATGGGCGCCCAGCATCCACTACGGACTACGAGAAATAGATTTATCGGTAAGTAAAATCTTATTTTCTCTAACGTCTTAAGTGGATGCTGGGACTCCGTAAGGACCATGGGGATTATACCAAAGCTCCCAAACGGGCGGGAGAGTGCGGATGACTCTGCAGCACCGAATGAGAGAACTCCAGGTCCTCCTCAGCCAGGGTATCAAATTTGTAGAATTTAGCAAACGTGTTTGCCCCTGACCAAGTAGCTGCTCGGCAAAGTTGTAAAGCCGAGACCCCTCGGGCAGCCGCCCAAGATGAGCCCACTTTCCTTGTGGAATGGGCTTTTACTGATTTTGGCTGTGGCAATCCTGCCACGGAATGTGCAAGCTGAATTGTACTACAAATCCAACAAGCAATCGTCTGCTTTGAAGCAGGAGCACCCAGCTTGTTGGGTGCATACAGGATAAACAGCGAGTCAGTTTTCCTGACTCCAGCCGTCCTGGAAACATATATTTTCAAGGCCCTGACAACGTCCAGCAACTTAGAGTCCTCTAAGTCCCTAGTAGCCGCAGGTACCACAATAGGTTGGTTCATGTGAAATGCAGAAACCGCCTTAGGTAGAAATTGAGGACGAGTCCTCAATTCCGCCCTGTCAGAATGAAAATTTAGGTAAGGGCTTTTACATGATAAAGCCGCCAATTCTGACACACGCCTAGCTGAAGCCAAGGCCAACAGCATCGACACCTTCCACGTGAGATATTTTAAATCTACCGTAGACAATGGTTCAAACCAGTGTGATTTTAGAAATCTCAACACAACATTGAGATCCCAAGGTGCCACTGGAGGCACAAAAGGAGGCTGTATGTGCAGCACCCCTTTCACAAATGTCTGAACTTCAGGTACTGAAGCCAGTTCTTTCTGGAAGAATATCGACAGGGCCGAAATTTGAACCTTAATGGACCCTAATTTTAGGCCCATAGACAGTCCTGTTTGCAGGAAATGCAAGAAACGACCCGGTTGAAATTCCTGTGTAGGGGCCTTCTTGGCCTCTCACCACGCAACATATTTACGCCAAATGCGGTGATAATGTTTTGCGGTTACTTCCTTTCTGGCTTTTACCAGAGTAGGGATGACTTCTTCTAGAATGCCCTTGTCCTTCAGGATCCGGCGTTCAACCGCCATGCCGTCAAACGCAGCCGCGGTAAGTCTTGGAACAGACAAGGCCCCTGCAGTAGCAGGTCCTGTCTTAGAGGTAGAGGCCACGGTTCGTCCGTGAGCATCTCTTGAAGTTCCGGGTACCAAGACCTTCTTGGCCAATCCGGAACCACGAGTATAGTTCTTACTCCTCTCCTTCTTATGATTCTCAATACTTTCGGTATGAGGGGCAGAGGAGGGAATACATACACTGACTGGTACACCCACGGCGTTACCAGAGCGTCCACTGCTATTGCCTGAGGGTCCCTTGACCTGGCGCAATATCTGTCCAGTTTTTTGTTTAGACGTGACGCCATCATGTCCACCTTTGGTCTTTCCCAACGGTTTACAATTTGGTGGAAGACTTCTGGGTGAAGTCCCCACTCTCCCGGGTGAAGGTCGTGTCTGCTGAGGAAGTCTGCTTCCCAGTTGTCCACTCCCGGAATGAACACTGCTGACCGTGCTATCACATGATTTTCCGCCCAGCGAAGAATCCTTGCAGTTTCTGCCATTGCCCTCCTGCTTCTCGTGCCGCCCTGTCTGTTTATGTGGGCGACTGACGTGATGTTGTCCGACTGGATCAACACCGCCTGACCCTGAAGCAGAGGTTTTGCTTGAATTAAGGCATTGTAAATGGCCCTTAGTTCTAGGATGTTTATATGAAGAGATGTTTCCATGCTTGACCACAAGCCCTGGAAATTCCTTCCCTGTGTGACTGCTCCCCAGCCTCTCAGGCTGGCATCCGTGGTTACCAGGATCCAATCCTGAATGCCAAATCTGCGGCCCTCTAGTAGATGAGCCCTCTGAAGCCACCACAGGAGAGACACCCTTGTCCTTGGCGACAGGGTTATCCGTTGATGCATCTGAAGATGCGATCCGGACCATTTTCCCAGTAGATCCCACTGAAAAGTTCTTGCATGGAATCTTCCGAATGGAATCGCTTCGTAAGAAGCCACCATTTTTCCCAGGACCCTTGTGCACTGATGCACTGAGACCTGTCCTGGTTTTAGGAGGTTCCTGACTAGCTCGGATAACTCCCTGGCCTTCTCCTCCGGGAGAAACACCTTCTTCTGGACTGTGTCCAGAATCATTCCTAAGAACAGTAGACGTGTCGTTGGAATCAGCTGCGATTTTGGAATATTTAGAATCCATCCGTGCTGACTTAGCACTACCTGAGATAGTGCCACTCCGACTTCTAACTGTTCCTTGGTTCTTGCCCTTATCAGGAGATCGTCCAAGTAAGGGATAATTAAGATGCCTTTTCTTCGTAGAAGAATCATCATTTCGGCCATTACCTTGGTAAAGACCCGAGGCGCCGTGGACAATCCAAACGGCAGCGTCTGAAACTGATGACAGTTTTGTACTACAAACCTGAGGTACCCTTGGTGAGGATATATTGGGACGTGGAGATAAGCATCCTTGATGTCCAGCGACACCATATAGTCCCCCTCTTCCAGGTTCGCTATCACCGCTCTGAGTGACTCCATCTTGAATTTGAACCTTTTTATGTAAGTGTTCAAAGATTTTAGATTTAATATTGGTCTCACCGAGCCGTCCGGCTTCGGTACCACAAATAGTGTGGAATAATACCCCTTCCCCTGTTGTAAGAGGGGTACCTTGATTATCACCTGCTGGGAGTACAGCTTGTGAATGGCTTCCAGAACTGCCTCCCTGTCGGAGGGAGACTTTGGTAAAGCAGACTTCAGGAACCGATGAGGAGGAAACGCCTCGAATTCCAGTTTGTACCCCTGTGATACTACCTGTAGAATCCAGGGATCCACTTGCGAGTGAGCCCACTGCGCGTTGAAATTCTTGAGACGGGCCCCCACCGTGTCTGAGTCTGCTTGTAAAGCCCCAGCGTCATGCTGAAGACTTGGCAGAAGCAGGGGAGGGCTTCTGCTCCTGGGAAGCGGCTGCATGGTGCTGCCTTTTTCCTCTTCCTCTGCCCTTGGGCAGAAAAGAGTGACCTTTTGCTCGCTTGTACTTATGGGAACGAAAGGACTGAGTTTGAAAAGACTGTCTTTTTCTGTTGATGTGAAGTAACCTGGGGTAAAAAGGTGGATTTTCCAGCCGTTGCCGTGGCCACCAGGTCTGTTAGACCAGCCCCAAATAACTCCTCCCCCTTATACGGCAATACTTCCATGTGCCGTTTGGAATCTGCGTCCCCTGACCACTGTCTGGTCCATAATGCTCTTCTGGCAGAGATGGACATTGCGCTTACTCTTGATGCCAGGGTACAAATATCCCTCTGCGCATCACGCATATATAGCAATGCATCCTTTAAATGTTCTATAGTTAACAGAATATTGTCCCTATCCAGGGTATCAATATTCTCAGTCAGGGAATCCGCCCATGCGACTCCAGCACTGCACATCCAGGCTGATGCGATTGCTGGTCGCAGTATAACACCAGTATGAGTGTATATACTTTTCAGGATATTTTCCAGCCTCCTATCAGCTGGTTCTTTGAGGGTGGCCGTATCAGGGGACGGTAACGCTACTTGTTTAGATAAACGTGTGAGCGCCTTATCTACCCTAGGGGGTGTTTCCCACCGTGCCCTAACCTCTGGCGGGAAAGGGTATAGTGCTAATAACTTATTAGAAATTAGCTGTTTTTTATCGGGGGAAACCCACGCTTTATCACACACCTCATTTATTTCCTCAGACTCAGGAAAAACTATTGGCAGTTTTTTCACACCCCACATAATACCCGCCTTTGAGGTATTTGTAGTGTCAGAAAGGTTCAATGCCTCTTTCATTGCCGTGATCATGTAACGTGTGGCCCTACTGGCCATTACGTTTGTCTCGTCACCGTCGACACTAGATTCAGTATCTGTATCTGGATCCGTGTCGACCCACTGAGGTAGCGGCCGTTTTAGGGCCCCTGAGGGTGTCTGAGACGCCTGAACAGGCACTAATTGATTTGCCGGCTTTCTCATGTCGTCAACAGTTTTTTGTAAATTGCTGACATTATCACTTAATTGCTTAAACACAATCATCCAGTCAGGTGTCGACTCCCTAGGGGGTGACATCACTAACACAGGCAACTGCTCCGCCTCCACCTCATTTTCCTCCTCATACATGTCGACACACGCGTACCGACACACAGCACACACACCGGGAATGCTCTGATAGAGGACAGGACCCTACTTAGCCCTTTGGAGAGACAGAGGGAGAGTCTGCCAGCACACACCCAGCGCTATATATATATACAGGGATAACCTTATATAAGTGTTAATCCCTTATAGCTGCTGTTAATCTAGTTATTTGCTGCCAAAATGCCCCCCCTTCTCTTTTTTACCCTGAATCAGATGCAGTACTGCAGGGGAGAATCAGGGAGCCGTCCTTCCAGCGGAGCTGTGAGGGAATAATGGCGCCAGTGTGCTGAGGAGATAGGCCCCGCCCCTTCACGAGGTCCTTAACTCCCGCTTTTTTGTGTAAAATGGCAGGGGAAAAAATACATCCATATAGCCCTGGAGCTATATGTGATGTATTCCTTTTGCCAGCTAAGGTATATGTGTGTTATATTGCGTCTCAGGGCGCTCCCCCCCAGCGCCCTGCACCCTCAGTGACCGGAGTGTGAAGTGTGCTGAGAGCAATGGCGCACAGCTGCGGTGCTGTGCGCTACCTTAGTCTTGAAGACAGGATGTCTTCTGCCGCCGCTTTCACCGGACCTTCGTCTCTTCTGGCTCTGTAAGGGGGACGGCGGCGCGGCTCCGGTGACCCATCCAGGCTGAACCTGTGATCGTCCCTCTGGAGCTAACGTCCAGTAGCCTAAGAAGCCCAATCCACTCTGCACTCAGGTGAGTTCGCTTCTTCTCCCCTTAGTCCCACGATGCAGTGAGCCTGTTGCCAGCAGGACTCACTGAAAATAAAAAAACCTAACTAAACTTTTATTCTAAGCAGCTCTGGAGAGCCACCTAGTTTGCACCCTTCTCGGCCGGGCACAAAAATCTAACCGGCTTGGAGGAGGGTCATAGGGGGAGGAGCCAGTGCACACCACCTGATATCTCAAGCTTTTATTTTGTGCCCTGTCTCCTGCGGAGCCGCTATTCCCCATGGTCCTTACGGAGTCCCAGCATCCACTTAGGACGTTAGAGAAACTGGTAAATCATAAGACAAAGTAAATTTATCCATACTACCCAAAATGGACTTAGACCGTTGGCAAGGCTGAGACCCCTCCAGTAGTCCTAGCGATCTCACCCTAGACTCAGATCTTGCCGCTTCCCGCTCCTGTCGAGCGGCGGCCAATTCTGATTGCAATCCAGCCATGACATCTGCCAGCATAGCCCATGGAGAGTCCGGGGATGACACTGGCGTAGACAGCGGAGCAGAGATTGTATTCGTAGCTGAATCCACAAAACAAACTGCGCATGTGGTAGATCCACCCGGTAACACACTGTCACAGACATTGCAGTGATGCTTTTTCGGTTTTGCCGGTGCCTTACTCATTATGCAGACAGACAATACAACATACAAAGACAGACAACCTGCACGACTCAGTAAATCGTACTATATGAAACTGAGCCCAAATTCCCACCAACAGCCCTGCGCCTCCGGTGGAGTAGAGATGTAGTACAGGAACGTGGAATCACACACTGGAAGACAGGAAGCAAGATTAAAATGGCCACCATGCCTCACAGTGCAGGGTATACAAGCCAACCCTGTAATATAGGCTTAACAGCCTATTTCATCAATGTCACCCCCCCTTATGCAGCCCTCCGCTAATGTCAACCCCCCCCCCATTCTGCTCCCTCTCCCGTGGCCCGTGTACCGCTGTCTGAGCGGGAAGTACCGGGCGCGGGTATCGCACACGCAATGAGGGTGCAGGGAGCCGGGCATCGCACACGCAATGAGGGTGCAGGGAGCCGGGGAGCGCTGTAATGGAGCGCGGTCCTACAGCGGCGGCCGGCGGGTGCTAGCGGCGGGTGAGCGCGGCGGCCGGCGGGTCTCAGCGGTGGAGGCGGGGCTGCTCGGAGCGGTTGCCGGGCGGTCTGTCAGGAGAGGCGGGTGCGGGCGCAGTGAGAGCGGCGGCAGTGACCAGTGTCCTTCCCACAGCGGGACGGCAGCCTGCGCTGACCGCCCCGTACCCCCAGCATACCTGACTCCAGAGGCGAAGGCTGTGACGGGGCTTCTATCTGTAAGCTCCGTCCAGCTGTAGCAGCAGTCAGGGAATGAGCTGCGTGTGGCTGTGAGGGTGCTCTTTGTGAGGACCGACACGCCATGCGCTGCTCCGTGCAGCGGCACTATCCCAGACCCAAGTTTTTACAGAAACTGGGAAGGGATGTGATACAAAATGTAAAGTAGAAAAAAAAAAAAATGAAAAATAAAAATATTCAAAGTAGTGTGGTTAAGCTCCACACAAGCCTGTTGCTACGAGAAGCACAGAAAAAAACACTGAGGTACTCTGGGATATGGAGGGGAGGAGAGTTCTAAATTTTAATATTCAGTGCCTGGTTCCTACGGAAACCGTCCATATCCCAAGAGTACTCCAGTGACCCCTAGTGGATGAAAAAGAAACACAGTTTGTATTTGATTTCTCAAACATTCCTCATCCTTCCTGCATCTACCATTCAGGATTTGTATCTCAATCAAACCAGCTACATAAATAGATTCCAAATCCATACCACTTGATTTACACCTTTGTCTAAAGAACTCACACTCCCAGCATTTACCTTCAGAGCACTGCCCAACATCAAAAGGATTTGTCATGCACCAGATCTGCTAGGAGAGGACAATTAGCATTTCCTTTCCTAGTCACAGAAGATAGGGGATCCTTATTCAGTCAGAGAGTAAGTGCATTTTTCCCTTTTAAAATTCATGTGACCACATCTTAAACCAGGATTTTGGTACTTATAGATAAATCCCTTTCTCCAATTCCACAGGGGCCACTTGAGGGCAAATACAATGGGGATATAGTTGGCAGTCCAGCCATCTCCAGAGAGCCAGCGTCTCCTTCAGCCGGGGAACCATCCCAAGCCGCACGCAGCTGCGATGGGACTCCACCGGCAGCTCCCAGGATGCAGACTGGCAGAGCTGCCAGTCTGTGAGAGTAAAGAAAAGACTAAATAAAAATCTTCAGAAGTCCCAACAGTGACCAGCTCCCTTGGGCACAAATTTAAGACTGGCTTGGAGGGGGGGACATAGGGGAGGAGCTAGTCACATTGTTATAAATTTAAAGTGCCAGCTCCCAGTTACTGCCTACTATATCCCCACTGTATCTGCACTCCAGTGGCCCCTAGTGGATGAAGGAGAAATATAAAGTATATGTAAACATGCAATCCTACAACTGTGCACAGAGCACGACATATGGCATGTTAGAATATATAATATAAAAATTGTCACCAAGCGCACATCGTCTCTGTAAAATGGCACCGGGCAGGGAGGGTTAACCCTTTCAGCGCCACCATTAACCATGTGGCTGACAGGGTCTCTGGCCACACCCTGTCCTGCCAGTACCCCTCATCCCCTATTATCCTGCCCGTGCCTCCCTTCCTCATTATCCTCCCTCCCCTCATTACCCTGCCAGCACCCCCCACCCCTGAATTACCCTGCAAGCAAAAAAAAAACACATTCTCCTGCCCTGCCAGTAACCCCCTCCCCCCATATTCTAGCCTGCCAGTACCCCCTCCAGAGTATCCTGCCCTGCCTGCACCCCCCCCCACAACTTAAACATTACCCTGCCAGTACCCCCCACCCCATTATCCTGCCCCTTACCCAAGCTCTCCCACCATCACCCCCTCCGTATTTGCCCCTTACCCAATATCTTCCACCACCCGCTGCAGACCCTTACCCTTTCTACCTTCACAATGCCCATGACATCACCCCCTCCTCCATACATGCACCTTTCCAAAACGCTCCAACTTCCCTGCACCTGCCATCACCCCCCTTCTTAGTACATGCCCCTCAGCCAATCGTTCCCACCTCCCTAAACTTCCCCCCTGCCATAACCCACCCTTACACTGCCCCCCCACTTATATACTGCAACCCCTCATTCCCTCCTACCCCTGCTAACATCGTCCCCTCCTCAGTTTATATACCTCAGCCATTAATCTACCCTACCACCTCACGGTCCATGCCATCCTCCTACACCTCAGTACATTCCCCATGCCCTCTTCTCTAGTTGAACCCATTATGCCACTTACCCTCGTTTCTCAGACCAAACCTCCAAAAAAACCTTTTCACTACCTACCCCATAGCAAACACTTTACACCCCGTGTAATGTGTATCCAGAATCCACAGTACTTACCTGTGCCAACGTATTTTCTTAGTCCCATAAGACCTGCCTCTCCACCCCCCTGTCCCATACACCAGTGTATGCAGTCCCGGATGACTGTGCTGCCACCATGTGGAGAACTGGAGAAGCACTGCAGTTGGTACCATCTCCCATCAGGACAGTGCATATAATATGCTGGATTGTGTCTCGCCTCCTGTAGAATGTCCTTCTCCGCACGTTAGTAATGACACCAATCTTTATAATGGTGGGCTCCAGGTATTGCCCAGGGCAGAGACGTCATCCAGGCACGCGGCAGATAGACGACAGCTGGGCGGCTCTGCAGGTCATGACTTTAATGTGTAACTACAGAATCCATACATACAAGTGAAAACTGAAAGCCTACAAAATACAACACAGGACCAATACATTTACAAAACATTCAAAATTCTACAAAATGGCCTGTATTGGTCCAGGGATCCGGTTCTTTATACAAACTCAAGACTGGCTGGAGAGAAAGGGGCAGCGGATCACGCACCTGTTCTCTCTCTCTCACCCCCCCTCCCAAAAAATAAAAACCAAACCCTTCATTTACAAGTCTCAGAAAATAGTGTTTGGGTCTTTTTACAAGCAATAATGTCAGAGCAGCTGTGTACGTCTCCAGCGCCAGAGACTGCTAAAGCCCAGCAGCAGAAGCGAATGAACGGGACCTAAAGATGGGTATAAAAATACACCGCGTCCTGATCCCAGCTGTTCCCCCACCCGGTCAACCACAAGTGTCAGTTCATCTGCTGCCAAGGAATCCGCTGGTGTGGGCGGGATGCACGGCACCGCCGCAGAAGCGCACAGTTAACGCCCACCACTGAAAAGAAACCCAGACTAAAAAGTTGTATTTTTTTTTTTTTTTTTTTGATTTGCATTTCAGATCAGTATTTACAAGAAATCAAGGGGGGGAAAAAAATATATATTCACAACATCCTTTGCTCGGCCAAAAGTTAATTTGGGCAACAGAAAAAAAAAAAAAAGTGAAATTTTATCCAAAAACGCCAGTGCTTGCCCCCCTGCGCGGGGAAGATGTCAGACGCGCACTCCGGGCTTTGAGGGCGACACTGCTGGGCGGAAACAAACTAGGATTCTTCACATTGCAGACGTTGGTTTCTCAGGCTCAAGTTGCCAGTGTACAGTCCATGTGGGTAACAGGCACATCTAGCTGGCACCGGTGCCCTCCATCACCTGCTGCGCCTGCTTCTGCCCCATACAGCACTGCGCCACCGACTGGAACAACCTGGGGGGGGACAGGAAGAGGGTATTACTGCTGAGCGCAATGTCAGCACATAGGCTACACTCACAGGACTGCAGGCTGCTGGTACAGTATACACAGGCTACCCTCACACGTGACATACAGGCAGTACTGCAGATGGCTGGTACAGTATACACAGGCTACACTCACACGTGCCATACAGGCTGTACTGCAGATGGCTGGTACAGTATACACAGGCTACCCTCACACATGACATACAGGCAGTACTGCAGATGGCTGGTACAGTATACACAGGCTACCCTCACACGTGACATACAGGCAGTACTGCAGATGGCTGGTACAGTATACACAGGCTACACTCACACGTGACATACAGGCAGTACTGCAGGCAGCTGGTACAGTATACACAGGCTACACTCACACGTGACATACAGGCAGTACTGCAGATGGCTGGTACAGTATACACAGGCTACCCTCACACGTGACATACAGGCAGTACTGCAGATGTCTGGTACAGTATACACAGGCTACCCTCACACATGACATACAGGCAGTACTGCAGATGGCTGGTACAGTATACACAGGCTACCCTCACACGTGACATACAGGCAGTACTGCAGATGTCTGGTACAGTATACACAGACTACCCTCACACGTGACATACAGGCAGTACTGCAGATGGCTGGTACAGTATACACAGGCTACCCTCACACGTGACATACAGGCTGTACTGCAGATGGCTGGTACAGTATACACAGGCTACCTTCACACGTGACATACAGGCTGTACTGCAGATGTCTGGTACAGTATACACAGGCTACCCTCACACATGACATACAGGCTGTACTGCATGCGGCTGGTACAGTATACACAGGCTACCCTCACACGTGACATACAGGCAGTACTGCAGACGGCTGGTACAGTATACACAGGCTACACTCACACGTGACATACAGGCAGTACTGCAGGCGGCTGGTACAGTATACACAGGCTACACTCACACGTGACATACAGGCAGTACTGCAGACGGCTGGTACAGTATACACAGGCTACACTCACACGTGACATACAGGCAGTACTGCAGGCGGCTGGTACAGTATACACAGGCTACACTCACACGTGACATACAGGCAGTACTGCAGACGGCTGGTACAGTATACACAGGCTACACTCACACGTGACATACAGGCAGTACTGCAGGCGGCTGGTACAGTATACACAGGCTACCCTCACACGTGACATACAGGCAGTACTGCAGATGGCTGGTACAGTATACACAGGCTACCCTCACACGTGACATACAGGCAGTACTGCAGATGGCTGGTACAGTATACACAGGCTACACTCACACGTGACATACAGGCAGTACTGCAGATGGCTGGTACAGTATACACAGGCTACACTCACACGTGACATACAGGCAGTACTGCAGGCAGCTGGTACAGTATACACAGGCTACACTCACACGTGACATACAGGCAGTACTGCAGATGGCTGGTACAGTATACACAGGCTACCCTCACACGTGACATACAGGCAGTACTGCAGATGGCTGGTACAGTATACACAGGCTACCCTCACACGTGACATACAGGCAGTACTGCAGATGGCTGGTACAGTATACACAGGCTACACTCACACGTGACATACAGGCAGTACTGCAGATGGCTGGTACAGTATACACAGGCTACACTCACACGTGACATACAGGCAGTACTGCAGATGGCTGGTACAGTATACACAGGCTACCCTCACACGTGACATACAGGCAGTACTGCAGATGGCTGGTACAGTATACACAGGCTACCCTCACACGTGACATACTGGCTGTACTGCAGATGGCTGGTACAGTATACACAGGCTACCCTCACACGTGACATACAGGCTGTACTGCAGATGTCTGGTACAGTATACACAGGCTACCCTCACACGTGACATACAGGCTGTACTGCATGCGGCTGGTACAGTATACACAGGCTACCCTCACACGTGACATACAGGCAGTACTGCAGGCGGCTGGTACAGTATACACAGGCTACCCTCACACGTGACATACAGGCTGTACTGCAGATGGCTGGTACAGTATACACAGGCTACAGTCACACGTGACGCACAGACAGGACTGCAGACGGCTGGTACAGTATACACAGGCTACACTCACACGTGACATACAGGCTGTACTGCAGATGGCTGGTACAGTATACACAGGCTACACTCACACGTGACATACAGGCAGTACTGCAGATGGCTGGTACAGTATACACAGGCTACACTCACACGTGACATACAGGCAGTACTGCAGACGGCTGGTACAGTATACACAGGCTACCCTCACACGTGACATACAGGCAGTACTGCAGATGGCTGGTACAGTATACACAGGCTACCCTCACACGTGACATACAGGCAGTACTGCAGATGGCTGGTACAGTATACACAGGCTACCCTCACACGTGACATACAGGCAGTACTGCAGGCGGCTGGTACAGTATACACAGGCTACCCTCACACGTGACATACAGGCAGTACTGCAGACGGCTGGTACAGTATACACAGGCTACACTCACACGTGACATACAGGCAGTACTGCAGGCGGCTGGTACAGTATACACAGGCTACCCTCACACGTGACATACAGGCAGTACTGCAGATGGCTGGTACAGTATACACAGGCTACCCTCACACGTGACATACAGGCTGTACTGCAGATGTCTGGTACAGTATACACAGGCTACCCTCACACGTGACATACAGGCTGTACTGCAGGCGGCTGGTACAGTATACACAGGCTACACTCACACGTGACATACAGGCTGTACTGCATGCGGCTGGTACAGTATACACAGGCTACCCTCACACGTGACATACAGGCAGTACTGCAGGCGGCTGGTACAGTATACACAGGCTACACTCACACGTGACACACAGGCTGTGCGGCTGGTACAGTATACACAGGCTACCCTCACACGTGACATACAGACAGTACTGCAGACGGCTGGTACAGTATACACAGGCTACCCTCACACGTGACATACAGGCTGTACTGCAGACCACTGGTACAGTATACACAGGCTACCCTCACACGTGACATACAGGCAGTACTGCAGATGGCTGGTACAGTATACACAGGCTACCCTCACACGTGACATACAGGCAGTACTGCAGACGGCTGGTACAGTATACACAGGCTACCCTCACACGTGACATACAGACAGTACTGCAGATGGCTGGTACAGTATACACAGGCTACCCTCACACGTGACATACAGGCAGTACTGCAGACGGCTGGTACAGTATACACAGGCTACCCTCACACGTGACATACAGGCTGTACTGCAGACCACTGGTACAGTATACACAGGCTACACTCACACGTGACATACAGGCAGTACTGCAGATGGCTGGTACAGTATACACAGGCTACACTCACACGTGACATACAGGCAGTACTGCAGACGGCTGGTACAGTATACACAGGCTACCCTCACACGTGACATACAGGCTGTACTGCAGACCACTGGTACAGTATACACAGGCTACACTCACACGTGACATACAGGCAGTACTGCAGATGGCTGGTACAGTATACACAGGCTACACTCACACGTGACATACAGGCAGTACTGCAGATGGCTGGTACAGTATACACAGGCTACACTCACACGTGACATACAGGCAGTACTGCAGGCAGCTGGTACAGTATACACAGGCTACCCTCACACGTGACATACAGGCAGTACTGCAGGTAGCTGGTACAGTATACACAGGCTACCCTCACACGTGACATACAGGCAGTACTGCAGACCACTGGTACAGTATACAAAGGCTACACTCACACGTGACGCACAGGCAGTACTGCAGGCGGCTGGTACAGTATACACAGGCTACACACGTGACGCACAGGCAGGACTGCAGACGGCTGGTTTAGTATAGTGTTCACTCTAGCATGGCGCCGGACGGCGGGGGAATATGTGCGCGCGGCTTAACGGGGGCGCGGCCACGCCTACGTCGTTTTAGTGGGCTGTGCGGCCCGCAGACGCTACTATAGAGCGCGTCTGTGGCAGGCGACGTCACTTTTGGGGGCGTGCCCAACACCTCCGTCTTTACACGCTGGGAGGGCAGGAAGCGGGCGGCTGTTCTAGCAGGGCGCCGCAAAAGGGGCAGGGCGGGTTTTGCCTGCTAAAAAACGGGCAGGGCGCGGCGCCCTGCTAAAACAGCCTAGAGTGAACACTACAGTATACACAGGCTACACTCACACGTGACGCACAGGCAGGCGGCTGGTACAGTATACACAGGCTACACTCGCACGTGACATACAGGCAGTACTGCAGGCGGCTGGTACAGAATACACAGGCTACACTCACACGTGACATACAGGCAGTACTGCAGGCGGCTGGTACAGTATACACAGGCTACACTCACACGTGACACACAGGGAGGACTATAGGCGGCTGGTAAAGCATACACAAGCTCCACTCACGTGACACACAGGGAGGACTGCAGGCGGCTGTACAGTATATACAGGCTACACTCACACCTGACGTACAGGCAGGACTGCAGGCAGCTGGTACAGTATACACAGGCTACACTCACAGCTGACGTACAGGCAGGACTGCAGGCAGCTGGTACAGTATACACAGGCTACACTCACACGTGCCGCACAGGCAGGACTGCAGGCGGCTGTACAGTATACACAGGCTACACTCACACGTGACGCACAGGCAGGACTGCAGGCGGCTGTACAGTATACACAGGCTACACTCACACGTGACGCACAGGCAGGACTGCAGCTTATGTCATGCTTAACAACAATTCCAATATAAGCTAATGCAACGCTAACATCACTCATGTCATCCTGCAGAGTTACTGGCCAGAGACGGCCTGTGGGATGTGGCTCCCTCCCGGTACACAGACTGCTCACAGGCTCGGCAGCTGCAGAGATTGGGGAGCGGAGACCTCTCTCTGGCATCACAGCGTAACCACTGCAGTAAGTCACAACACTGGTTTAAATATGATGCAGGTCCCGATAAACCCCTTACGTTACTGGAATACAAGCTCCCGTTACTAAAACCCCAGATGGCAGCGGTGTACGGAGAACCCTTATAATGAAACGCAGCAGCAATGGGGTGCATCGTATAAACACGACGATCAGAGACTAGGTTGCATGCAGGACACATGACCACATACAGGAGACTTACTTCTCAATCTCCGGCGCACAGTGCACAAACTCGTGGTTCCAGAATTTGAAAGCCGGATTTTTAATCAGCTCTATGAAGGTGATGAGGAGTCCCCAGGGATGCGGCCTGTTCACAATCAGCCGCTCCAACAGGACCCTACACAAGATAAGAAGTACAAGGCAGTATAAGGCTAGGTCACCATACACCCCCCCCCCCTCCCCCCTCCCAGGACCATGTGACCATACAGCGAAGGACCCTACACAACCATACTGCCCCCTCCCAGGACCATGTGACCATACAGCGCAGGACCCTACACAAGACAATACAAGGCAGTATAAGGCTGGGTCCCCATACTCGCGCCCCCCCCCCCCCCCCCCCTCCTCCCAGGACCATGTGACCATACAGCACAGGACCCTACACAAGATAAATACAAGGCAGTATAAGGCTGGGTCCCCATACTCGCGCTTCCCCACCCCCCCCTCCTCCCAGGACCATGTGACCATACAGCACAGGACCCTACACAAGACAATACAAGGCAGTATAAGGCTAGGTCACCCCCCCCCCCCCCCTCCCAGGACCGTGTGACCATACAGCGCAGGACCTTACACTAGATAAATACAAGACAGTATAAGGCTAGGTCACCATACTCCCCCCTCCCAGGACCATGTGACCATACAGTGCAGGACCCTACACAAGACAACAAATACAAGGCAGTATAAGGCTGGGTCCCCATACTCGCGCTCTCCCCCCCCCCCCCCCCCCCTCCTCCTCCCAGGACCATGTGACCATACAGCACAGGACCCTACACAAGATAAATACAAGGCAGTATAAGGCTGGGTCCCCATACTCGCGCTCCCCCCCCCCCCTCCTCCCAGGACCACGTGACCATACAGCACAGGACCCTACACAAGATAAATACAAGGCAGTATAAGGCTGGGTCACCATACTCCCCCCTCCCAGGACCATGTGACCATACAGCCCCTCCCAGGAAACTGACTGTGCGGGAGACGCCCGGCACCAGGCCTCACCGTGTGATCTGCTCCTGGATGGCCTCGGTGTTGGCCTCAGCGAAGAGGTACAGCATGGTGCAGCTGAAGTAGTGTGTGTGGCTGTTGGGGTAGCGCAGCTGATTGGCGATCGCATTTAGGAAGAGGTAGCGTCCTGCACAGAGAGCGCAATACGTCAGCCATGTATAATACACATAGGGCGAGCACACTGACCTCTCCTCACAGACATTACCTTCAGTGTCCAGGTCAACAGCCAGGTTCTGGAAGATGTCCATGTGGGCCGAGTGCGTGATGGTGCTCATGGAGGGCGTGCTGCCTTTGTTATGGATATGAGCAATGGCCTGTGTCCCCACATAAAGGACCAATGCGTTAATCAGCTGGATGCTGTAACGATTGCCGGGTTCATTGGATACCTGCAGAGCGGAGATAACCAAACACACAACAGGCGTTACATACGGCGCCATTCACCTAATATACCACACGTGGCAGCCACACAGACCCCAATCACCCACTATACCACAGGTGGCAGCCACACAGACCCCAATCACCCACTATACCACAGGTGGCAGCCACACAGACCCCAATCACCCACTATACCACACGTGGCAGCCACACAGACCCCAATCACCCACTATACCACACGTGGCAGCCACACAGACCCCAATCACCCACTATACCACACGTGGCAGCCACACATACCACTAATCACCCTCCATACCACAAGTGGCCCACACACCCCTATTCACCCTCTATGCCACACAGACCCCAATCACCCACTATGCCACACGTGGCAGCCACAGGTCATTCACTCCCCCTATACCACACGTGGTAGCCATGCACTCCCCCATTCACCTATTATACCACATGTGGCAGCCACAGGCCATTATCCTGTATAACACACGTGGCAGCCATCACGCATACACTACACCATACATTGCAGCCATTGACCATATACCCCATCTGACTGCCAATGACCACACTCACCCATTCATCCCTAAACCACACATGGCAGCCACTAACCTGCAGATTGCTGCGAAGCTCGGACAGAAAGGTAACTGGGGAACGGGTCTTCAGGTAGGAATCCAAGTCCTTCTTGAACTGTGGGGGCATCACTCCAGTGAAGTTTGTGAGGATTCTGGGAGCAATGTTAATCTCACTCAGCATGTCAACCTGCAGGAAAACAAAGCCACACAACGTACTGCATCGCCCCCAATAACTGGCCCCTGCGCAATGTGGCCCCTGCGCAATGTGGCCCCCTCCCGGCACACAGATTGCTCACAGGCCCGGCAGCTGCAGAGATTGGGGAGCGGAGGCCTCTCTCTAGCATCACAGCGTGACCACTGCAGTAAGTCACACTGGTCCCAATACCAAACCCCCCCCCCCCCATATACCAGCAGTTACTGGCCAGAGACGGCCTGTGGGATGTGGCTCCCTCTCGGCGCACAGACTGCTCACAGGCCCAGCAGCTGCAGAGAATGGGGAACGGAGGCCTCAATCTAGCACAGGGATGGGGAACCTTCGGCCCTCCAGCTGTTGTTGAACTACACATCCCAGCATGCCCTGCAACAGTTTTAGCATGGCCAATTAGCAAAACTGTAGCAAGGCATGCTGGAATGTGTAGTTCAACAATAGCTGGAGGGCCTAAGGTTCCCCATCCCTGCTCTAGCATCAAGCGTAACCACTGCAGTAAGTCACACTGGTCCCAACCCCCCCGTTACTGGCCAGAGACGGCCTGTGGCTCCCTCCCGGTACACAGACTGCTCACAGGCTCGGCAGCTGCAGAGATTGGGGAGCGGAGGCCTCTCTCTGGCATCACAGCGTAACCACTGCAGTAAGTCACAACACTGGTTTAAATATGATGCGGTCCCAATAACCAAACCCCACCCCTCACGTTAACGGAACACAAGCTCCCATTACTACAACCCCACATCGCATGGAGCTACGGAGAATCCGGAGTGCGGTACCTTGAGGTTAGGAGTGAAGGGGTCTGGAAGTCGCATGTTGCGTGGGAAGGCACTCAGAATCAGGTTCCGCAGCTGGATGCAGTTAGGTGGGATCACGTCACAGAAGCCATAGTGATAGTCACAGAGGAACTCGGGGAAGTCATGGAGTAGGACCAGCAGCACACGCAGAGTGCCCTGTAACACATTGCCACACGTATTGATAGACGCAAGGGTCCCGGTATAGTCCCACCCTCGTGACGTTCCTACTGCCACACATATTCATAGACCACAAGGGTCCCGCTATAAGTCCCACCCACCCCAAGTGACGTTCCTGCCGCCACATGTATTCACAGACCACAAGGGTCCCAGTACAGACGCGACGTTCCTACTGCCACACGTATTCATAGACCACAAGGGTCCCAGTACAGACGCGACGTTCCTACTGCCACACGTATTCATAGACCACAAGGGTCCCAGTACAGACGCGACGTTCCTACTGCCACACGTATTCATAGACCACAAGAGTCCCGGTACAGAGGTGACGTTCCTACTGCCACACGTATTCATAGACCACAAGAGTCCCGGTACAGAGGTGACGTTCCTACTGCCACACGTATTCATAGACACAAGGGTCCAGGTACAGGGGTGACGTTCCTACTGCCACACGTATTCATAGACACAAGGGTCCAGGTACAGGGGTGACGTTCCTACTGCCACACGTATTCATAGACACAAGGGTCCAGGTACAGGGGTGACGTTCCTACTGCCACACGTATTCATAGACACAAGGGTCCCAGTACAGACGCGACGTTCCTACTGCCACACGTATTCATAGACCACAAGGGTCCCAGTACAGACGCAACGTTCCTACTGCCACACGTATTCATAGACCACAAGGGTCCCAGTACAGACGCGACGTTCCTACTGCCACACGTATTCAGACACACAAGGGTCCCAGTACAGACGCGACGTTCCTACTACCACACGTATTCATAGACCACAAGGGTACCGGTACAGACGTGACGTTCCTACTGCCACACGTATTCACAGACCACAAGGGTCCAGGTACAGAGGTGACGTTCCTACTACCACACGTATTCATAGACCACAAGGGTCCCTGTACAGAGGTGACGTTCCTACTGCCACACGTATTCATAGACACAAGGGTCCAGGTACAGAGGTGACGTTCCTTCTGCCACACGTATTCATAGACACAAGGGTCCAGGTACAGAGGTGACGTTCCTACTGCCACACGTATTCATAGACCACAAGGGTCCCGTATAAGTCCCACCCACACCAAGTGACGTTCCTGCCGCCACATGTACTCACAGACCACAAGGGTCCCAGTACAGACGTGACGTTCCTACTGCCACACGTATTCAGACACACAAGTGTCCCGGTACAGACGTGACGTTCCTACTACCACACGTATTCATAGACCACAAGGGTCCCAGGGGTGTAGTATGTTATGCCGGCAGCTGGGATCCCAACCGCAGATATGCAGACAGCTGCGCTCACCACGCTGCAGGGTCGTAAACCCCCCAAGAGGGAGAATAGTCGTCAGTATGCCAGGTGTCGTGATTCGTGATTATACCGGTATACGGAGCACCAGGATCCCAGCCGGCATACTGAATACCACCCTGGGCCCGGTACAGTCCCACCCACGTGATGTTGCTGTTGCCACATGTATCCATAGAACACAAGGATCCCGGTACAGACCCACCCATAACGTTTTTACCATGAGGCACAGCTAGTACAGCTCTGAGTAGTAGCAGAGGCGATATGTTCCCACCTCATACACTTCCAGTCGGTAGCCTAGACAGCCACTATCCCAATCCATACAGCGACGACTTACGTACACTTACCTTGTAAAGAATTTGCATTGGTTTGGTGAGTTCTACGTTCCTGAGGAATGGAGCCAGGTACTTGAAGAGGTCAATCAGAAGCTGGGCATACATCGGCCACCCCTGCAGACACACAACTGGTTAGGTTTTGCAGAAGAGACTCCCGGGATGTAGGCATTAGTACAATGGTCACTAACCTTCTGCTGTGGGGTGTGAGCCAACATCCGTGCAATGAAGATCCGATGGGAAATGAGCTCCAGCCAGGCGTAGACAAACCCTGCGGCTTTGGTCGGGCGAAGGATGTGGAAGGTGTTACTGGAAGAGAAGTCAGGAGGTGGTTAGACCAGGTTACAGACGTGACAAGTTCCCCTGGCCAGTGACAAAGCTTACCAGAATGCCGTGAGCGTCTGGAAGTTGATGGTCTCTAGCACGTGCTCTGGGGCGTTCAGTTCCAGCAGTAACATAATGAAGATTCGATGGTATGGAAGCTGTTGGAACTCGCTCTGCCTGACTTCATGATCCTGCAGCAGAACCCCTACGACAATACCTAGGACCTGCCATGCGACATAAGGAGACATCAGCAGAGAGCTCCTCCCAAGCGCGCAGGGAGACGGCAGCAGCAGAGAGCTCCTCCCAAGCGCGCAGGGAGACGGCAGCAGCAGAGAGCTCCTCCCAAGCGCGCAGGGAGACGGCAGCAGCAGAGAGCTCCTCCCAAGCGCGCAGGGAGACGGCAGCAGCAGAGCGCTCCTCCCAAGCGCGCGGCAGCAGCAGAGCGCTCCTCCCAAGCGCGCGGCAGCCGCAGAGCGCTCCTCCCAAGCGCGCCGCAGCCGCAGAGCGCTCCTCCCAAGCGCGCGGCAGCCGCAGAGCGCTCCTCCCAAGCGCGCGGCAGCCGCAGAGCGCTCCTCCCAAGCGCGCAGGGAGACGGCAGCCGCAGAGCGCTCCTCCCAAGCGCGCAGGGAGACGGCAGCCGCAGAGCGCTCCTCCCAAGCGCGCTGGGAGACGGCAGCCGCAGAGCGCTCCTCCCAAGCGCGCAGGGAGACGGCAGCCGCAGAGCGCTCCTCCCAAGCGCGCAGGGAGACGGAAGCCGCAGAGCGCTCCTCCCAAGCGCGCAGGGAGACGGAAGCCGCAGAGCGCTCCTCCCAAGCGCGCAGGGAGACGGAAGCCGCAGAGCGCTCCTCCCAAGCGCGCAGGGAGACGGCAGCAGCAGAGCGCTCCTCCCAAGCGCGCAGCGAGACGGCAGCAGCAGAGCGCTCCTCCCAAGCGCGCAGGGAGACGGCAGCAGCAGAGCGCTCCTCCCAAGCGCGCAGGGAGACTGCAGCAGTAGAGCGCTCCTCCCAAGCGCGCAGGGAGACGGCAGCAGCAGAGCGCTCCTCCCAAGCGCGCAGGGAGACGGCAGCAGCAGAGCGCTCCTCCCAGCAGCGCTCACCTTATTGAGGAGGTTGATCTTTGTCACTGTATTCGTGGCCTCTCCAGAGTGCTTGACCAGCAGGGCGATGAGCCTAACGAATGCATCCAGGTTATGATAGCACTTTGCCCGGATCATGGTGGGGTTGGCAGCTGGGTTGTGCTGCTGCTCGGCCTGTGCCCGATAGCTGATCTCCACACACATCTCCGTACACAAGCGGAAGAAGCGAGTGATGAGGTCGTCAGTCTTCAGGATCCCTTGCTGATGCATCTACGGAGAGTGCGCTGTCAGGTACGTCTCACCCGTCACTTGCAGCAGTCACAGTAACGCGAGCGCATACTCACCTGCCCCACGAACGCAGAGAAGGCCTTGGTGCTGTCCCGCCCAGCGGCTGCAGAGTGGTACAGGTTCACCCACTCTCTCAGCAGGTATTCCGCTTTCTCCCTCAGACCGGGCGGATCGTCATACTCCGAAGCTTGGGAAATCCCAGAATGCATCATGAAGTTTGGCCCACCCTGGGCCCGTTCAATCATCGCCTCAAAATTAGAGCGCAAAACATCCATCAGCTGGGGAAGCCTGGGACAGAGATGAGGAAGAGGATCGTTATTCGCTCCTACAGAGACCGCACAGAGCCAGGCAGGAGTAGGCAACCTATGGCTCTCCAGCAGCTGTGGAACCACTTCTCCCAGCGTACCCTGACACTTCTGTTCTTAGGGTATGCTGGTGTGTGTAGTTCCACAGTAGCCCGAGTGCCACAGGTCACCAACCCCTGCTCTAGATCATAAACATGGACAATAACTGGAGTCTTTTCCCAAAGCATGTATCCCCCTATCAACTGCACAAATCCAGAAACCCCGTCATTATCCACCAACATGACTCTGCCGAGGCGACACCCCTGCAGTGATTACAAAAACGCGCTATGGCGCGTATTTTACCCTAAAACAGCCACCTGTGACCCACGTTTAGAAAATGAGCGGGTCCCATAGGATGCGCTCATCTGTATTCATGTGTCATCGCCTTGCCAGTCAGCGGCATACATGTGGTGACTGGCTGTTTCCCCAGCCAATCACCAGCCTGCAGTGTCTCCCTTCATTGACCGCCATACGCCAGTCCGGCACGCTTTGAATCCTCCTCCCTGCTGACCCTGGGCTCCGCCGCCAGCACCAAGACAATGGCCCCGCGCACCCGGCACAGCGCCGCCTGCTCCCCGCTGCATGCTGACCCTGGGCTCCGCAGCCAGCACCATGAGACTGGCCCTGCTAACCCGGCACAGCATCCCCTACTCCCCGCTGACAATGGGCTCCGCCGCCAGCACCAAGACACTGGCCCCGCTCACCCGGCACAGAGTCACCTACTCCACGGCCAGCACCCGCTCACCCGACACAGCGCCCTCCTCCGCAACGGTGAGTGCATCTGCCCTGTGCCCTCAGCGGCATGTGTGGCCGCACCGCAGCAGGCTGTGTGGGGTG
Source organism: Pseudophryne corroboree (assembly GCF_028390025.1). Taxonomy (NCBI): domain Eukaryota; kingdom Metazoa; phylum Chordata; class Amphibia; order Anura; family Myobatrachidae; genus Pseudophryne; species Pseudophryne corroboree. The sequence continues at coordinate 338,057,826 of NC_086454.1, forward strand.
GAGGATGGCCTTGATGTAGGGGGTTCCAGCGTCGCGGTTAGCGGGGGACGACTGAGAGGCGCAAAGCGTAGAACGTGCTCCGCCTGGCGCAGGGTGTACTATTATGTGGTCACGCCCCTTCCCCACGAAGCCACACCCCTAAATTTTTGCTGCGTGCCTTTGGCGCTCACCGTCTGTGCTATTATATCTAGGAGGTGAAGCGCCAATTCACTTTCTGCCGAAGGGCACCAAAACGTCTTTCAGCTCTGGTGCAGAGTGTCCTGTATGCTACACAGTCCATTAGCACTGTCACCCCATCCTCCCCCTTGCAGCACTTTTCTAGTGTCCAAATCAAGTCTGTTTTTATATTTGAATCATTAATAAAAATTAAGAACCTTCATTCCGATGGGACCCAGAAAAGGACAGGTAGGACCACAATTTTTAAAAGTGAAAAGTCCCACTTTTTTTGGGGGGGCTTAGCGCGATCACTGTCCTGTGACCACTCCCACTGTCGTAGTACTCTCTCTCCTTACCCCAACATAATGCACCAGCAGGACTATAATAACTGTGCCCATTTACACACATCCAAACCCAACAATCTGCAAGAAGTGGAGAGCACCGTCACCAGAGGAAGCCTAGAACTCACCCTTCCGGGGCATTTCCCCTCGAATGTGCGTTGATGCGCATCAGAGTTTCGATGGTGTGGAAGAACTCCGCTTCTGTCACATGACTCACGCTACGTTCATCGACCAGCAAGATCTTCACCAACTGCATGGCAAAGGCCACCGCCATGTAATTCAGCCCGTTCTCCATGGACTGCAGCAAGAGAACATTGCTATTAGTAGTGAACCCTAAAGAACGGCATAAACCCCAAAGCTGGTGCAGCGCAGACTCACCTGCGCCAGGTGAACATCATACTGCTGCATATTCACCAGATGGTTCCGGATCAGCAGCTCAACAGCTTCTACATTGTATTTGTACTCATCCCGGCATTCTATGAGACACCTGTAGGACGCAGAACGGGGAGAGGTCATCTAGAGCCGATTCCATCCCATAACGAGACCCAAACCTGAGATCTGAGGTCTCTTCTACACACCTGGTGATCTGCTTGTTGCACCAAGGAGAGCCATAGGCCCGGCCGTCCTGCAGAGCTTTCAGAACAAGGAGATGACATTCCCGGTATCGGAGTAGGAGGTCCGCATCTGCTCCGCTGGTGGCATCCAGGAGGCCTTCTACAGCCTGAGAAGGAGAAGAGGTTATAGGGCGCAGTACAGCGCGCGCACACATGCACATACGAGAGGCAGGATCTCACCTTCTGCAGCAGACCCAATGCAGCAATGGCGTCCCTAGAGTTACGAGCAAGGGCCACTGCCTCCAGCAAGCTCCGCAAGGCCTGCGACTGCGGGTTCATCGCCAGCGTGGGGGGAATCGCGTGCAGGTGCTGCTCCAGCTCAGTTATACACTTGTCATAGATCTGGGCAACGTCATCCGTGGCCCAAGCATGTTGCTAACAGAGACAGACAGAACTCATCAGTTATCTGTGAAATGCGGAACCTCCTCCAAGGCTGTAACGCTGGAACTCCGCTGCCAGTACCTTCATGGGCTGAGCCAGGAATCCCGTGGGCTGTGTCAGGTCATTGGTGGGCAGGAAGCCAGGAACGTTGCGGGCGAATTCCTCATAAACAGCCAGCTGCTTGGGGTCCACACCTCCGACCTGAGAGGGGGAAAGGGTCCATTAGGATGATCTGACTGGTCATTTGTGCAGATGGGAGAAAGGGACTGTGGCGCCACCTCATGGTCTGTAGGGTGGATGCAGACTTTCACCTCTGTTTCCATGAGGATCTATTTATAAACCCATCTGCTTGGAGGGGAGGCGATAACATTACGCAGAGCCAGAATCTGCACCCAGATGTCCGCTGGCTCCGACGTCAGATTACCTTCAATCGAATCTGCTCCGGCATGCGTTCTGCCTGGTACGTCAGCACGACCGGATCACAGTAGCGTCTGCCTTCCTGCCTGGCATGCTTCCGTAGCTCAAACTCCTGCGTAGTAACAGATGGTAATGAAGTGTATGCAGATACCCCTGAACCAGCGTCTGTACATAGACCGTACCCCATAGAGCCTCGTCTCCCAGTGCTACAAGAAAAGCTACAACTATAAACTACCGGGATGTAGCCCCCTTACATGTGCTGGTCCCCAGAAGCTGGGGGGGCTAGGCGGCTACCGGACCACCGCAATAGAGTTCTCTTCACATTACAAAGCCTTCATTTAACCTGTTGGTTAAGCAGACACTGTCCTGTCAAGTTCTCTGTGAGGTAGGGGGCACCTGGTATAGACCATACTCTGCCCACCACGCCCACATTGTGCTGACTTTAGACCAATGCCTGCTTTACCTCACATGCCCAAAGGATAAGAAAGCTGGCAGACTAGCAGAGACACAGCTAATGACAGGATACTAGCTACACCTCAGCGTCAGGTTTCCAGTCACATCTATAGGCTGACTGAACACAGAGGAAACAGACAGGAACGTACAGTGGCGAGTCTCTTGTCCATCTCTGGGCCGGCCTTCTCCACAGCCGTCTTCTGTATGAAGCAGCAGGCCAGCTCGCAGTTATCCTGAGCCAGCTGAGCTGCGGCCTGTTCCATCATCTCCCGCTGCTGGGGGGAGGCTGCCTGGGGAAAACACAAACATCTCTGGTCAATAATGGAGAGCCAGCCACACAGGCCAGACCCCCTATCACGTTCCCCCCCGGCATCACACACGCAAGCCAGACTCCCTATCCCCACCCCCGGCGTCACACACGCAGATCAGCCCCCCTTAGCCACGCAGGCCAGAGCCCTCTCTATCCCCCACACAGGCCAGAGCCCTCTCTAACCCCCACATCACACCAGAGCCCTCTCTATCCACCCCACATCACACCAGAGCCCTCTCTATCCCCCCACATCACACAGGAGGATTAGCTGTACCCGCATAGCCGTGGCAAAGCTGTTCTTCAGGTTGGTGGCAATGCTCATCAGCAGAGGTTCACGGCAGGTGATCATGGCCATGCCGGCAGTCAGGTTGCGCATCATGTGATGAGCGGCCACACGCATACGCGACTCCTCCGAGTCCAGTGCAAAATCCTTGCGCACGATCTGCTCACAAGTGGTCATAGCGATCTTGATGGAGCGATCTACCACCGGGTGAACCAGCTCCTGCACCGCTCGCTCAATAGCTTGCCGGACGCACTGCTTGAGCTGCGGGTGAGCCTGGAACAGTGGAATCTGAGGAGAGAGACATCGCATGAGTCTGGTACCGATGAGACATGGACCTGCTGATGAGACAGCAGGGACCTGCCGAGAGGACACTTACCGTGGGATTGAGCGTGATGTGTGGGGCCAGCCCGGCCAGGGAATAGATGTGGATATCATGGTAGCTGTATTGGGGCTGTGGGGGCACGGTGACTGTGCAGGTGGTACTGGGCGGGGGAGCCGTGGCTGTAGCTGAAAGCAGAGAGACAATGAGACAGTGCTCAAGCGGAGACCACCGCCATCAGCAGATGTGGCAGCACCTACCTGTGAACACCGCATCAGACTCCTGCTTCTCAACAGAGGCCCAGAGTTTACCAGCCGTGCGGATGGCGTATTCGTTGGCATTGGTGATAGGGGGCAGCTCCTCCGGCTGTTTGACGTCTTTTTTGGGGGCAGAAAGCTGCTCGTCCAGAGACTTCAGGCGGTCCTTGTCTTTCAAGTGGCTGCCGGGCTTCAAGTCATTGATGTCGATGGCCAAATTCTTACACAGAACCTCAATTTCAAACTTCAGATTCAGCTGGAACGATGAACAGGAACATTACTGACTTGTGGCTTCAGGCAAGGGAGGGGGCAGAAAACAGCTTAGGGACATAAAGATGGGGTAATGTCCTTCCCATAAGATTCTCACTCACTTTCAAGTCATGCTCCTGATGAAGCTCCGCCAACACATTCATAATGCCCATGGTCCATGGATTTGGGGGTCTGAAAACCTGTGTACAACAAAAAGAGTCAAACAGGGATTTCACACTGAGAGGCCCACAGTGAGCCCAGACAATGGCGCCTGTCCCTTCAGCACTGGGGTCCGATGCTACGTCACTAATGCCTCTCCTGGGACCACAGCTTCATTGGGAAAGCCAAAACATGACGCCTAGACAGAAATGGTCCGGACAGAATCCAGGGACTGTGATAGTGACACCTTGTGGGCAGAGATGGAAGTGTGGTTTCAGATATGAAAAACTTTTCCACAGGGCAGGCAGGATTGTCATCAGAAAAGCTACGTAACTACAATCCTGCAAAGGCTCAAAAAGGTACAAAAGGCTAGAGAGCCTAGAACGGGTGCCACAAAAGGCTTGTAAAATAGATCTAGTTTGCTGTACTGCTAATGGGGGGCTATTGTAAAGGCAGATTGGCACCCAGTATTACAGCACCAACAGACAAAAATGCAGGGCGAACAAGGCTGCAGACTAACCCATCCTGAGGAGGCGTAATGAGAACAGAACGGCACTCGTCCTAATCCTATACTAAAGGAAGACTGGTTTTATGGCTTATCAGTAAGAGATCCTGAGATACATGTCCTATAAAGGAGGCTGAAAGTGTTGAACTGTCCGCCACAGCGCCCCCATTTCTCCTTCATCCACTAGGGGACACTGGAGAGCAGCAACAATGGGGATATAGTAGGCAGTAACTGGGAGCTGGCACTTTAAATTTATAACCATGTGACTAGCTCCTCCCCTACTATGTCACCCCTCCAAGCCAGTCTTTATTTTGTGCCCAAGGGAGCTGGTCACTCTTGGGATTACTCTTATAAAATCATGTTTTCTTCACAGACTGGCAGCTCTGCCTCTGCCAGTCTGCACCGTGGGAGCTGCCAGTGGGGTCCCATCGCAGCTGCATGCGGCTTGGGATGATCCCCGGGTGAAGGACACACTGCGCTCTCTGGAGACCAGCCAGACACCGCTGCGTGTCGGGGCCGCTCCATCGGCAGAAGATCCTTGGCAGCAGTGAGTATAAGTGGCCGGACACCGCTGCGTGTCGGGGCCACTCCATCAGGATCCCGCAGCGGCGGCGAGTACAAACCCCCCGCTCCCAGTTCTGCTCTCCGGCCCCGGCTCACATTCCCCCCGCTCTGCTCTCCGGCCTAGGCTCAGATAGCCGGCACAGGGATACCGCTTAACAAAGGCGCCTTTGCAATTTTGAATACGGCGCCATTACAGGGAAGGGGGGGCAGAGCTTAATCCCGCTCTGGACAGCTGGGCACAGCGCGCGCTGGCGGCCATGTTACAACGCTGCAGCACAGAGAGGGGGGATCTCAGCAGCTTCATCCCTGGAGTGAGTAGTTTCAGTGGGGCCTGGGGGCACTAAGGGATCGGTGAGGCACCTCTACTTTATTAATAGTGCCTGACTCTGCAAAGTAACGTGCAGGATACATAGGGCTGCTGTGGCTGCACTTCCTCCTGCTCTTCCCCCCCCCCCCCCCCCACTCCCTCCTTCTGCTTATTGGTGTGTGTGGGAGGGGGGGCCGTGACAGGTGCTGCTATGGCTCCAAGGCAGCACAGAACATTTTCCAATGTCAGAAGTGTTCTGCAAAATTCACCCAGGGACAGGCTGAAAATTCCCTTTTATGCGAGGATTGTGGGTCAGAGCCTTCTGCTCAGCCCTCATTAGAACCCCAGAGCACCCCTGTTTGGACAACACAGCTCACAGAGGTTATGTCCCTGTTGACTAGGGAACTTAAGGTCTCTCGGGAAGATAGAGAGGCGGCACGGTTCCAACAGCTTGTCCCGATACCGGAGCCTGAACCAGCATGAGCTCGTTCCCTGGCGAAATTAGTCGAAGGGCTCTCTAGGGCTGTAATCCCTTTCCAGGCCCCGTCCTATAGTTCCCCCTCCACTTTTTTCTTGTAGTGGGCTACGACCAGAGTCTATTAACAACGACACTTGGTACTAATGCTGTTTGTAATTTGGGGAATGTGTGTGGCATCAGACAAAAAGCCACTGTGGCTTAGTACGCTAGTAGCGGGAACATCTGAACACAGAGACACGGGTTTGAATCCCAACAAAAACTAACTTTAAGGGAAACATGCCTGTCACTGCATGTTATAGTGCAGGGATTACATAGGGCTACACTTCTGTAACCCTCCTTTCTTTTAGTTTAACTAAATGTAACACAGAAGGATTGTGCAGTGGAGCCATCTGCTCAGCCCTCAATGCAGCTGCAGCACGCTTCTGTTTGGACAGCTCTGCTTATGCAGGTTATGTCACTGTTAACCAGAGACCCTGTCCGTCATTTCTCCTCTCCAGGTTTCTAAAGGGAGGTTGCTATCCTCGATGTTACACGACTCTGCGGATGAGAGGCCTCTCTTAGAGGAGGCGATAGATGTCCAGGATACTGATGATGTCTGTTTTCGGTGGAGTCTGAACCAGTATCTCCGGTTATCGAGACGCTTTTTGCAGCAGTTCGTCTGGTGCTACAGGTAAATGAGTCGGAACTAGACATTTCACGTCCCTCGGGGCGCCAACGAAGAATGGACAGCGACCTTTCCAGTTTCGGATGAGCTGGATGTGCCCCTGACGGCGGCCTGGAAACATTCGGAAGCACAATTTCAGGTATCAAACAATGTTTGTCTTCCTATCCTTTCCCCGCAGATAGCAGGAAAAAAAAAAAAAAAAAAGATGAGACCTATCCAATTGTATACCCCTCGATGTATCGCTGGTACAAGAAGCTGCCGGTTCCTGGTGCAACCTCGCTGAAGGAGCCGTCGGAGAGGAATATGCGGCAGCAGGGGTTCTACTTTGTCCGGCGCAGGTAGGTTGTTGGGGAACAATTGTCCTCTGGGTTACAGGACGGTTTGCATCAGGATCAGCTGATACCTTTGGCAGATCATATTCACGAATCTGCTTTATATCTTTTGATGTCTCCAAGGACGTCTATATCCACTGAGCCGGAACTTCCGCCTTGGCTATCTTAACCCGACGACCTCTAGGGCTGCCACAGTGGCAGGCGGATATTGAATCCTGGTGGGCAGCAGAGGCGTTGCCCTTTACGGGCTTGGTCGGGAAGGATCTTACTGCCTGGATTTCTCAGGCCAATTGGGGTAAGTCCTCTTTTCTTTCCACTGCTGCTCCAGCTCCGAGACGGACCTATACCGGTCCTTCCTTTCGATCCTTTCGTGCCCCTTCCGGGATTCAAGGCTATGACAGGGGCGGTACCTCAGTCACCAGGGTATCTCGAAGTAAGAGGCTGAGGATCAACATCCGCTGCCCAGTCTGATGGTGGGTCCTCCACCACACCCACCGCATGACGGGCCTCCTTTCCTCCTGGGAGATCCCAGGGTAGGCGCTTGTCTGTGGTTTTTCTGGGAGGCCTGGGTATGTTTGGGTTAGGTTTCTCATCACTTGTGGTTACATACTCTATTTTAGAGTCCAACCGCCTCAGAGTTTCTTCACCACGTGTTTGCCGGTTTCAAACGACAGGAGAGTTATACTGCAGGCGGCGTTCCAGATGCTTCTATCCGCAAGGGTGCTGATCCCTGTTTTCATCGCATTATCGGAAACTAGGCTATGTCTCAGGCCTTTGTTTTTCCCATACCGGAGCCAGATAGCTCGGCCAGGCCTATTTTGATCTTAAAGGATCTCATTCCATTTTTTTAGGAATCCCTTCAGTCTGTTATTGCCAGTTAGGTGCATAACGGGTTTAGGCGTCATTAGACATTAGGGATGCCTGCTTACTGGTTCCCATTTGGCTTCCTCATCGGGCTTTACTCTGATTCGGGATATGGGTTACTCATTTTCACTTTTAGACCTTTCCGTTCGGTCTCTCTTCCGCTCACAGAGTGTTCATGAAAGTCATGGCAGTCAGGAGAGCCTTACTTCACAAACAGGGAGTGACGTTTGTTCCCTAGCTGGACAATCTACTGCTGGAGACCCACTCTGCAGATCGGTTGCTTCTGAATATCTGGATGATCCAGGATCTTCTGATACAGCACGGGTCTCATTTATGCCCCTCGCACAGTTTCTGTTCTTGGGGAGGATTCTCAACACGGTCTGTCAGATTTTTCCTTCTTCAGGACCAGCTCCTCTCTCTCTGCAGCCAAGTGCGGCGCTGAGAGAGGTCACCAACGTCCTCCTCTGAGCAGAGGAAAACAATCTTCATTCCAGGGATGGTCAAGCAGACAGGTAGGGCACCCGGGTGAGTGGACACTCCATCCCCGGAGTTTCGTCAGCTGGTCCACTGTTGGGGGAGACTTCCGATCGACCTCATGATGTTCCGACTGACTTCAACTGCCTCTTTACTGCTCTCGGACGAGAGCCTTGGCGGCTGTAGCCGTGCATGCCCTTACGGCTCCTTGGAACGTCTGGTTAGTTTCTTTCCTCCTTTCCTGTTACTACCTCAATTTCTGCAGCGCATAAAGGAAGAATGCACGCTAGTCTTCCCGGTGGCTCCAGTTTGGCCGTGCAGGACTTGGAACTCCACCCTGCACCTGTCGTCAGTAGAGGAGCCTTGGCTCCTGCCTCTCCAGGACAATCTGCTTCAACAGGGGCCTTTTCTTTGTTTAGCCTTACACAGGCTTCGTTTGACGGCGTGGCTGTTAACAAGACCTTCTAAGATGGAAGGAGTTCCTCGTTTGGTTATACCTACTATGCTCCGAACTCAGAAATCAGTTACCTTGTCTCACTATTACTACTTTTGGAAACTTTTTGTGGCCTGAGGTGAATAACTAGTATTTCCCCTTCGGTTTTTCATTTAGCCGCCTTCTTCGCTTTCTCCAGGTGGTGGTTTTCTCGACTGAGCCTCGACTTGGTTCAGCAGCGGTTCAGGTCTCTGCTCTTTCGGTTTTCTTCCAAAGGAGACTGGCCTTGCTGCCGGAAGTTCGGATTTTCTTGCAGGGAGTTCTCTAAATGCAGCCTCCTTTTCGCCCTCCAACGGCACCATGGGACCTCAAATGGGTTCTCACTTTTCTGCAGTCTCCATTATTTGATTTCTGGAGTCGGTGGGGATGTATTTTCTCACCGGGAAGGTGGTCCTTTCTTGATGGAAGCTTGACTCTCTCTCGCTCTTTCCCTATTATCGGCCTCCTTACCGGATATTCCAGGAGGATACGGCTAAGCTTCATGCTCAGATGTCGTTTCTTCCAAGGGTGATGTCTGCTTTTCACATAAATCAGCCACTTGCGTTTTCGGCCCTATTGGCGGATTCACCGGATTTGTGATCTTTGGATGTGGTCAGGGCGCTCCGACTATGTACAGACGGCTTCGACTATTCAGTAGTCTGTTTTCTTCTTTGTTCTGTACGCTGCTCCCGTCCTGGATGGCCGGTGTCCCAGCAGACGTTGGCCCGTTGGATACATCTGACCATCAGACAGGCTTATTTGGTGGTTGCTCGAGAGCCCCCGTCTTCCATTTCGGCGCGCTCTGTGGAACCTTCGTGGGCGGCCGCCCGCAGGGTTTCCGTGACTACTTCATGTCGCAATGCCACTTGGTCGGGCCCTCATACGTTTGTCACGTTGTACAGGTTTCACACTTATGGCCTCTGTGTCACAGTTTGGCAGGACTCTCAGCGCTCTCCCTCCCGTCTTGGGAGCTCTGGGACGTCCCCATTGTATCTGCACTCCAGTGGCCCCTAGTGGATGAAGAAGAAATCAGGATTTTGTTACTTGCCGATAAATACCTTTCTCAGATTCCACAGGGGCCACTGGACGCCCACCCAGCGCTGTTCCCTCCTACTTCACTTATCTGTTTGCAAGTCACTGTGTGACTGTCGTTTTGTTCATATTACCCTTTCACTATGTTTCCAGGTTTCCATGGTGTTATCCTGTTTTAACTGGCTTAAGGGAACCTCCTCTACTTTAACGTTGGTCTTTTCCAGCTCTCCTCGGGCACAGTTTTAACTAGACTGGCTTGGAGGGGAGACATAATAGGGGAGGAGCTAGTCACACGGTTATAAATTTAAAGTGCCAGCTCCCAGTTACTGCCTACTATATCCCCATTGTACTTGCACTCCAGTGGCCCCTATGGAATCGGAGAAAGGGCTTTATCGGTAAGTACCAAAATCCTGATTTCCAGACCACCACCACCCTCACTCTGGAAGGCCACCTTACTAAGACAGAGACAGCTTGCCTACCAATTCCAAACATGCAAGGTCTGTCCATTCACTAAAGACCTACTGAGAAGGCACAAGAGGATTTTTTTCAGAATGGATTATCCCTACGTGTTCCAGGAGGAACGTCACCACCTGGGTGGTCCGCTCATAAGAAAGGTCACTCTGGGAAGCCACAGAGTAAGGAACAGAGGAAGATGTGATGTAACAGGGATGTGGGGATCAGCATCATGTAGCTCTATGTAGTTAGAAACCTGGGACTAGCCCCAGCAAGGTCACTGTGGAAACGGGAGCATGGGCTGGCTAGTAGTCTACAGCTGGTGCTTGACAGTATTAGATCTCTGATCCTCCGCACACTTGCCAGACAGATCTTGAGTGCGACCCCTGCCTTGCTGGTAGAGTGTGGCTCTGTGGTCGGAACAGCACCAATCAGGTGCTGTGTGCACTGGACCACTTGCCTCTAGTAACAGTGTAGTTAGTAAGGTTTATAGCCCTAGAACAGGCATGTCCAAACTGTGGCCCTCCAGCTGTTGTGAAACTACATATCCCAGCATGCCCTGACAGTTTTGCTGTCAGAGAATGCTAAAGCTGTGTCAGGGCATGCTGGGATGTGTAGTTTCTCAACAGCTGGAGGGCCGCAGTTTGGACATGCCTGCACTAGAAGGATCACTGACTGGGCAGGTATTAGGTAGGGCTTACAGCATGCAAGGCCTGGGCTGTTACTTGTACACATTATCAGGTGCTCCAGGTTAGTGGATAGTGCCCATAACTGCTGAGATCTTTGCCAACACTCTCAACCAGAGGCATGACTGATGGACAACTGATGACGGGGAGAGATTATAGAGGGGGGAGGAGTCCGACAGGTCTGTGCCCAACGCCCACTAACGGCAGCAGATAAACCCCCTTCAGTTAATGTACGGGTAACAGGAACCGAACTTTCCCTCTCGCTCAATGTCACATCCGGGTACATTAACTGAAGGGGGTATAGACACAACCTTCCCACTGATAGGGTAACTTCCTCCTACAGTTGAGGCACCCCATGGGACAGTCTAGGACCATTACACCAGCCTCTGGAAGAAAGTATAATGCTAGTGGGGGAAGGTATAGTGTGCAGACACCTGCAGTGTCCCGGGTTTTGTACTGCACCAGGCAAGGAGGTGGTGACTGGGCATTCCACCTAGGATAACGGCGCTGTACAAAGAGAAATGAAGCCAGCACCTTATCACAAAGCGTACTCCCTGCAGCCGCCGGCCGGCAGTCAGACCTCTGCCCCCGAGTGCTGAAGGAACAGTCTGCACCAGACGCACAATGGTGCATTATTCATGCCACACATACCACACTCCTGATGCTGGATTCCAAGACTTTGGCAACAAAAGGCACAACGTAGAGCAGCTCCTGTTGTCCCTTCACGTAGGCTTCCAGCAGCAGGGACTTCAGATCCAAGTCCTACAGACAAAGCCAAACAGAGTGAGAAGAGAGCTGGTACCAGCCTGCGGCCAGCAGAGGCGCCCCACAACGCTAGCCTACTAACCGTGTGTAAGATTGGCTTGTTCTTGGCCAAAGTAATCATCCCCAGCCAATGGCCCAAGTTCTTCAGCAGAGAGCGATCAGAGAAGTTTGCGGCAGCTTTGTCGGACGTCAGCAGCACCTGGCAGAGGGTCACGTGATTAGGGCACAAGACGACTAAGGGGCCATACAAGAGACGAAGGAAGAGGCTGCCTTACCTTTATATTCCTATAGGTCTCCGCTAGGACCATCTTGTTGAACTCCGTGTTTTTCAGGGCATCCAGGAAGTTGGAGTATAAACTGTGAAAGTTCAATTCAATGCTGACTCGTTTCATCACCAAGTACTGCGACACCCACGGCATGAATTCATCTTTCACCGTCTCCTTCAGCTCTTCCACCTGTCACATAGCAGAAGATTATCACCGCAACATAGGGCCCAAAGTAAACCCTGGCACCTGCATGGAAAGCAGACACCATCTAGAGGGGGTACGGTATGGCTAGGGTCAGGCACTAGGGGCAGTTAGCCCTAGACACCCCCGGAGGGTTAGGGTATGGGGTAAAATAGGGATTTTTGTTTACTTACGGTAAAATCTCTCTGATTCCATCTGGGGGACGCTGCGCCGTTACTTGTGGGTTAGAGGTGTGTGGTTGTGGAGTTTGGCAAAAAACTATTAGAATCTAACTCCTCCCCCCTCTAACCCCTCCCATCTCCTTCCTGCCTAGCCAGTACCTCAGTTAACGTTTAGCCAAGCCAAAGGAGATAATTCTTTTCGGTCTAACTGGTTAAATCAGACAAACATATGGGAGGGATCGCAGCGTCCCCCAGATGGAATCAGAGAAAGAGATTTTACGGTAAGTAAACAAAAATCCCTATTTCTCTTTCATCCATCTGGGGGACGCTGCGCCGTTACTTGTGGTATTCCCAAAGCAAGCTAATGAGAGGAGGGAGAAGTAGACGGCATAGCCGTCCGTAACATCTGACGCCCAACAGAGGCAGTCTCCAAACCGAAAGTATGAAAATGGTAATAAACGTATGCATTGACGACCGGGTCGTCGCCCTACACAGCTGCTCAATAGATGCACCCCCGCGAGCAGCCCAAGAAGCTCCAACTCGAATGAGCTGGAATTGAGTCAGGAACTGAAACATCAGAAGACTGTTTGATGGTCGAAGTCACCCAACGAGCCACTGTGTTCTTGGAAGCCGGCCAATCTCGTTTGGACGCATCAATTAAAAACCAACAATGCATCCGTACGACAGATATGATCCGTACGAGATAATTAAACCGTAAGGCCCTAAGCATATCTAAGAGAACCAAATGGGAATCCTCCCCGGAAGGAGAAGGAGTAAACGCTGGAAGGACAATGTCCTGATTTAGATGAAACGCTGACACAACTTTTAGAAGGAAGGAAGGTCTTGTTCGCAGAACCACCCGGTCATCATGAAACACCAACAAGGGTGGTCTGCAAGAAAAAAGGGAGAGAGCTGCCAATTGAGATACTCGTCTTGCGGAGGCAATTGCCAATAGGAAAACAACTTTTGAACGTTAGATACCGCTATTCTACAGATTCCAAAGGATCAAATGGAGACTTCTGAGGAGCCGTAAGGACTAAGTGAAATTCCCAGAGAGGAACAAAAGGTGGCTGAATCCGAAGAACTTCCCTGAAGCAACGTCTGAACTTCTGGAATGATAGCTTTGAAAAAGAACCGACAAGGCAGAAACTTGACCCTCCAGTGAAGAAAGTCTCAGACCCTTATTGAGACCCTCCCGAAGGAAGGGTAACAGATGAGGGACTCTAAACAAATCCGGTGTTAAACCACGCTTTTCACACCAAGCAATGTAAATACGCCACACTCTGTGGTAAATTCCATAAGTCACCGGCTTTTTAGCCTAAATCATCGTTTACCTAACAGAGCGAGAAAAAAACCTCTTTTCCCTTAAAAAGTTGGATTCAAGAACCAAGCCGTCAAAACCAGCCGACCAAACCTGGGTAGTGACATGGTCCCTGAATCAGAAGATCTGGGCGCAGAGGGAGTCGGAATGGCTCCTCGATGACCATCTTGCGCAGAAGAGTGTACCACTGTCAGCGTGGCCAATCTGGGGCCACCAGGATGATAGGAAGACCGTCTCTCTGAATGCGTTGAAGCAGACGTGGAAACAATGGCAACGGTGGACACACATATCCCAGTTGAAAGTGCCACGGCGCTGACAGTGCATCGATTAGAACTGCTGGAGGGTCCTGAGTACACGACCCGTAGAGAGGAAGTTTGTTGTTGAGGCGAGACGCCATCCGATCTACATCGGGCATCAACCACCGGGCTACTAGAGTCAGAAACACCTCCTGGTGAAACTCCCACTCTCCCGGAAGCACTGTGTGACGGCTTAAGAAACCGCTTCCCAGTTCTCGATTCCTGGAATGTGAATCGCGGATATGGTCGGAACCCAATGTTCCGCCCCTGTGAGAATCTGAGCGACTTCTTTCCTGGCGGAGTAGCCTCGAGTGCCGCCTTGCTTGTTTATGTAAGCCACTGCCGTGGCGTTGTCGGACTGAATCCGCACTGGATGACCCTGAACCATGGTTCGAATCCGAAGTAGCGCCCACCGGATTGTCCTCAACTGTGAGATGTTGATCTGCAACTTTGACTGTTGACTGGTCCAGAGCCCTGGAAATTGATGAGTCTGAAACACTGCCCCCAACCTTTGAAGCTGGCGTCTGTAGTGACCATCACCCAAAACCAAAATTGTGAAAGGAACATATTTTGGTCACATTGGAACTGTGAAGCCACCAGCGACGCGACTGACGATTCTGTATAGACAAGCGGACCAGCTGCATTTCGAAATGAGGCCCTATCAGAGTCCAACAGTTGAGAAACCGGAGCCTGAAGGGGTCGAGCATGAAACTTGGCATATGGAACTGCCTCGAAGGTTGCCACCATCTTGCCTAATACCTGCATGCATCGGAGAACCGAAACCACCGGTAAATGCAGCCATGCTCGAATTCTGGACTGTATGTCCTGAATCTTGTCCTAAGGAAGAACCACTTTCTGGTTGTTGGCGTCGAATAAATGTCCCAGAAACATCATTTTCTGGGAAGGAAGCAAAGAAGACTTTGAACAATTTATTATTCATCCCAATGACTGTAGAGTCTCTCTTGTGAAACGCAAGCTCTTGTGAAGAATTAACTCCGACAGGGCCTTGATCAACAGATCATCCAAATATATAGTCATGATGACTCCCTGACACTGCAAAACTGCCACCACATGGCCCATGACCTTTGTGAATACCCGAGGAGTCGTGGATAGACCCAAGGGAAGAGCCTGAACTGAAAATGTCAAGGCCGACTGCGAATCTCAGAAGAGATTGATGGCCCGTCCAAATAGAGACAAGCAGATAGGCGTCTTATGTCTAAAGAGGCCAAATATCACCTTGGTTCCATGGTGACGATAATCGAGCGGATGGATTCCATCTTGAACTTTTGGGTTGAAATGAACCGTCCAGGTTGTCCACGAGTAAAATCCCCGACCCCTCTGCTGAGCGAGAACTAGAAGAATTTCTTCATTTCGTAAAAGAGTGGCTGTTGCATGACGAAGAGCTCGACGTCTGGAGGGACCGCTTGGAAGAGGAGTGATGAACACACGATATGGGACTGGTTCCTCGAGATCTAACAGATATCCTCTGGATATGACCTCCGTCACCCACCGATCTGGTTTCGACAGGAGCCACACTTCTTTGAACTGTAGTAACCGAGCCCCAACCGTCACTGATCCCTCCGGAGATCCTGAACAGTCATGCAGTAGGTTTGTCGGCAGGTTTACTTCTACCTCTGAATGCCTCTCTTCGTGGGTATCTGGAAAAAAACACGAAAGGAATGGAAACTACCTTTTTCCTTGTATACGCAAGGACCGAAACTTGTAGCATTCGGTTTCGTAGGAGCAACTGGAAGAAAGGGCTCTTGCCCTCCTGTAGTATCTGAAATAATCTTCTTGATTCAGACACCAAGAGAACTCACCTTTAAAGGGTACCGCCAAAAAGGTCTGTTTGGAGTCAAAATCGGCATTCCAAACCCGAAGCTAAAGAGACCGTCTTCCTGTCACGGTCAAGGCAGAAATACGGGATTGTAGAATCAACCAAGGCCTTACCCACATAAGTAAGAGCTTCCGAAATCTGTTCTGCTAATTGAATGTCCGATGGATCGTCAGACTGCATTCCAGTTATGACCTGTGCTAGTCAGTCGTCTGCGGCCTCGAGGACCCAAGCGCCAGCTAGAATTGTGATGAAGAGAACAGATTTAGGCATTGTATCAATCTTCCCATCTGTAGGATCTTTCAACGTCACAGACAGTATAGAAGAAATAACCGTAGCTCCTGCTAAATGTGAAATGGGAGCGTCTACCTTTTGGGCTGTTTCCCAAAATCTCATAGCTTCCTCTGCAAAAGGCTATAGAAATTTTTAATTTCTTAGGGCTTGGAAACGGGAATCCGGCTTAAGTCAGGGCTCCTTTAAAATATCCCTGTTATTAAGAGTCTGAAGGATGGTGTCTATCTAACACCTAAGCTAGTAGAAAAATCATCCTCCCAGACCGAAACCTCATCCTACTCTGGGTCTAGTTCCCCATCCTCCAACGGGAATGACTCCAACTCCTCCCCCAGAAAGTTATAGCGGGCAACGTCTGTCAGGTTTTTTTTTTTGTAGCAGAAGAACTGCCGGCAGAGTTTACAAACTTGTTTAGGGATTGAGTTAAATCAGCAAGACATCTGTCCAGATTTTGAGTCCACACCGGATGTTCCTGGCCCTAGAAGACATAGTCTGATCCACGGAACCTCTCTGTTGGTCCACCACAGATGCACCAGAGCATGAAGCACAGAGGGTATCCGCGTCCGCTCATAATCCGTTTTGCCCATAATCTGAGCCCACAGAGGCTCCACCCGAGTCTGACCGGACTCAGTCATCGATCTAGACTGACGCAATTCAGAAATGGAGGGTAGTGTCCCTTGAACAGGAAAAATAAACCAATCTTTAATAGGACTATAAATGCACTACAGTGAACCCATAATGCTAGTGACACCTAAGGTGATGACTGTTAGCTCACACTATGGCTAGAGAAACAAAAACCCAAATATACTTGCAGTTAGCTGATCCCCATTTGAGAAGACAAAGTGAGAAGTGCTGTTGCTTCTTATAGAAACTTCTCTCCGTGTTGAGCAGCACAGCGTCCCCTGTCAGCAGTAGAAGAAGATGGCGCCCGGAGCCCTCTGTACGCTGGAGGGGAGCGCGCGAGCTGCAGAGCAGGGCGGGAAGCCGTCCCTGTACAATTCTGTAAAAGCCGCGGCTGCTTACAGGGAGACACAACTAACCGGAAGTCAGTCTCTCCCGCGCGCCGCTGTACAGAGCGGCTTGTACGGCAACTGAATGTAAGCCCCGGGGAGCGCGACACCACTCTCCCGGCCCCTGAGCAGTATCACTACCATAGCCCCTGACAGTAAACCCCCAAATAAAGTTGACTGTCCAGCCCCGGAACGAGTCCCGTGTTGGAGGAGAGAAGGTGGAAGGGGGAGGGGGGCACGCATGGTAGTAGTGTATAGGAAGGCTGACAAAAGTACAAATATATATAGTAATAGAGCGGACAGCCCAATACTGTCAGTGACAGATTGTGGCTGTGTATCTTATCCCTGCCGCATCCTGTGTAGAGTAAAACGAGGCCCCAGTGACCGGAGTGTGGTGGCCTTCAGCGGCAGCGCAGAGTGGAACAAAACTAACTAAATCCACTCCAGCAGTACCTGCCACCTGTAAACAGGGACTAGGTACTTCAGAAAAGTCTAAAAATAATAAAAACCTCACTATCTAAGGAGAAAGAAAAGAACTGTGTCTGTACTCCACAGGCACAAAACTAAGACTGAGGTACTGGCTAGGCAGGAAGGAGATGGGAGGGGTTAGAGTCTAATAGTTCTGTGCCAAACTCCACAACCACACACCTCTAACCCACAAGTAACGGCGCAGCGTCCCCCAGATGGATGAAAGAGAAATACTTACCCCCATCCGATGTCGGCATTCTCACTGTCAGGATGCAGCGGTCAGTCAAGTGACCACCGGCAATCTAACCGCCAGATTTTCATACCCAACCATTCTGTGTGCGCCAATGTCTCAGTACCTACACCCCCCCATTATCTCCCCTGTGGACCCCTATGGAGCCAGAAGAAGAAAGCAGAACTACGGAGAATTACCCAGTGCCATGGTTCTCAAACATTCCCTGCCAACCTGTGTATGCAGAGTGAATATAAAGCCAGAAACCACCGTGTGCGACAGCTAGTAACTGAGAGCAAACATCACTATTACTATAGATTCTGCCCTACTCCTGCGGCCTATGCACAAGAGCGTACACTTTAACCCAACCCTAGATGTCCCGTGTCAGACCTAGCAGTGATGACGCAAAGTAATGGCCAGGACACCGCCAATCCCCAGCAGCTGTCTCCCTACTCTGCACGCTGATCCCTCAGTGACTGTGCCTAGGACACCGAGGTGTGTGTGTGCCTCCTTACTCTACATGCTGACCCCTCAGTGACTGTGCATAGTACACAGAGGTGTGTGTGCCTCCTTCCTCTACACGCTGATGCCTCAGTGACTGTGCCTAGGACACCGAGGTGTGTGTGTGCCTCCTTCCTCTGCACGCTGACCCCTCAGTGACTGTGCCTAGTACACTGAGGTGTGTGTGTGCCTCTTTACTCTGCACCCTGAGTGGACTGTCTGTATTGTACTGCAGCCACCCCCTGCCCCTCACCTTCTGCGTCATGTTGGACTGTGACAGGTTGTTGAAGATGAAGGCAATCTTCTCCTGCACGCTCTCAGGCGGTTCCACGATACTTTCCGTCTGGTCTGTGGCCACCAGCAGCGTGTCTATGTTTGTTGTGTTGATAGATGGCTGAAATAGAAAAAGCACGGATCAGAAGCTGCCGTCGCCAACGTCGTGGCACAGAACCCGCAGCAGCGAAGCCTTACCGGTACGTCCTTCTTGAAGCTGACCCCCGTGGGCCTGGTTATGGTGATGGTTTTGGCGGAGGTTGTAGGGGTAGCGGTGGTGACCGTGTTGGTGCTGACTGGGCCAGGAAGAGGAGCTTTGGCTGGAGTCTGGGCCTGGGAGAGTGCAATGCTTCCTGGCGTGGTGATGGAACCCTGCATCTTTACTGGAGGATCCCGGGACTGCTGGCCGTACTCTATGTACTGAACAATGGAGACAGACGTCAGACAGACAAGACAGACCAGACACCAGTAATATCCCAAAGAGCTGACACTCACCTCCTGCAAGTGATGAGGGAACTGGATAAAGTGACTAATGGAAGCCAAGTGCTGGCAATACTGGGGGTAATCTTTCAATCTAGAAATCGGAGACAGTGGATGAGAAGGAAACCCACCACACAGATCACTATAGGTCATCAGAGGAGGAGTGGAAAATAAGAATTTACTTACCGATAATTCTATTTCTCGGAGTCCGTAGTGGATGCTGGGGTTCCTGAAAGGACCATGGGGAATAGCGGCTCCGCAGGAGACAGGGCACAAAAAAGTAAAGCTTTTACCAGATCAGGTGGTGTGCACTGGCTCCTCCCCCTATGACCCTCCTCCAGACTCCAGTTAGGTACTGTGCCCGGACGAGCGTACACAATAAGGGAGGCAATTTGAATCCCGGGTAAGACTCATACCAGCCACACCAATCACACCGTACAACTTGTGATCTAAACCCAGTTAACAGTATGATAACAGAAAGAGCCTCTTAAAGATGGCTCCTTAACAATATAACCCGAATTTGTTAACAATAACTATGTACAGTATTGCAGATAATCCGCACTTGGGATGGGCGCCCAGCATCCACTACGGACTCCGAGAAATAGAATTATCGGTAAGTAAATTCTTATTTTCTCTATCGTCCTAAGTGGATGCTGGGGTTCCTGAAAGGACCATGGGGATTATACCAAAGCTCCCAAACGGGCGGGAGAGTGCGGATGACTCTGCAGCACCGAATGAGAGAATTCCAAGTCCTCTTTTGCCAGGGTATCAAATTTGTAGAATTTTACAAACGTGTTTTCCCCCGACCACGTAGCTGCTCGGCAGAATTGTAATGCCGAGACCCCTCGGGCAGCCGCCCAAGATGAGCCCACCTTCCTTGTGGAATGGGCCTTAACAGATTTAGGCTGTGGCAGGCCTGCCACAGAATGAGCAAGTTGAATTGTGTTACAAATCCAACGAGCAATCGTCTGCTTAGAAGCAGGGGCACCCAACTTGTTGGGTGCATATAGTATCAACAGCGAGTCAGATTTTCTGACTTCAGCCGTCCTTGAAATGTATATTTTTAAGGCTCTGACAACGTCCAACAACTTGGAGTCCTCCAAGTCGCCAGTGGCCGCAGGCACCACAATAGGTTGGTTCAGGTGAAACGCTGATACCACCTTAGGGAGAAAATGCGGACGAGTCCTCAGTTCTGCCCTATCCGAATGGAAGATTAGATAAGGGCTTTTATAAGATAAAGCCGCCAATTCAGATACTCTCCTGGCGGAAGCCAGGGCCAGTAACATAGTCACTTTCCATGTGAGATATTTAAAATCCACCTTTTTCAATGGTTCAAACCAATGGGATTTGAGGAAATCTAAAACTACATTTAGATCCCACGGTGCCACCGGAGGCAACACAGGAGGCTGTATATGCAGTACTCCTTTAACAAAAGTCTGTACCTCAGGAACTGAGGCCAATTCTTTTTGGAAGAATATTGACAGGGCCGAAATTTGAACCTTAATAGATCTCAATTTGAGACCCATAGACAATCCTGATTGTAGGAAATGTAGGAAACGACCCAGTTGAAATTCCTCCGTCGGAACACTCCGATCCTCGCACCACGCGACATATTTTCGCCAAATGCGGTGATAATGTTTCGCGGTGACTTCCTTCCTTGCCTTAATCAAGGTAGGAATGACTTCTTCTGGAATGCCTTTCCCTTTTAGGATCTGGCGTTCAACCGCCATGCCGTCAAACGCAGCCGCGGTAAGACTTGAAAGAGACAGGGACCCTGTTGTAGCAGGTCCCTTCTCAGAAGTAGAGGGCACGGGTCGTCCGTGACCAACTCTTGAAGTTCCGGGTACCAAGTCCTTCTTGGCCAATCCGGAGCCACTAGTATTGTTCTTACTCCTCTTCACCGTATAATCTTCAATACCTTTGGTATGAGAGGCAGAGGAGGAAACACATATACTGATTTGTACACCCAAGGTGTTACCAGTGCGTCCACAGCTATTGCCTGTGGATCTCTTGACCTGGCGCAATACTTGTCCAGTTTCTTGTTGAGGCGAGACGCCATCATGTCTACCATTGGTCTTTCCCAACAGTTTATTAGCATGTGGAAGACTTCTGGATGAAGACCCCACTCTCCCGGGTGAATATCGTGTCTGCTGAGGAAGTCTGCTTCCCAGTTGTCCACGCCCGGGAAGAACACTGCTGACAGTGCTATTACGTGATTTTCCGCCCAGCGAAGAATCTTGGCAGCTTCTGCCATTGCACTCCTGCTTCTTGTGCCGCCCTGTCTGTTTACATGGGCGACCGCCGTGATGTTGTCCGACTGAATCAACACCGGTTTTCCTTGCAGGAGTGGTTCCGCCTGGCTTAGAGCATTTTAGATTGCTCTTAGTACCAGAATGTTTATGTGAAGAGACTTTTTCAGGTTCGTCCATACCCCCTGGAAGTTTCTTCCTTGTGTGACTGCTCCCCAGCCTCTCAGGCTGGCGTCCGTGGTCACCAGGATCAAATCCTGTATGCCGAATCTGCGGCCCTCCAATAGATGAGCCTTTTGCAACCACCACAGAAGATATACCCTTGTCCTTGGCGACAGGGTTATTCGCAGGTGCATCTGAGGATGCGACCCTGACCATTTGTCCAACAGATCCCTTTGGAAAATTCTTGCATGGAATCTGCCGAATGGAATTGCTTCGTAAAAAGCCACCATTTTTCCCAGGACTCTTGTGCATTGATGTACAGACACCTTTCCTGGTTTTAGGAGGTTCCTGACAGGTCGGATAACTCCTTGGCTTTTTCCTCGGGAAGAAAAACCTTTTTCTGAACCGTGTCCAGAATCATCCCTAGGAACAGCAGACGTATCGTCGGAACAGCTGCGATTCTTGGAATATTTAGAATCCAGTCGTGCCGTCGAAGAACTACTTTAGATAGTGCTCTTCCGACCTTCAACTGTTCTCTGGAACTTGCCCTTTTTAGGTCGTGCAAGTAAGGGATAATTTAGATGCCTTTTTTCTTTGAAGAAACATCTTTTCGGCCATTACCTTGGTAAAAAGGCCCGGGGTGCCGTGGATAATTCAAACGGCATCGTCTGAAACTGATATTGACAGTTCTGTACCACGAACCAGAGGTACCCTTGATGAGAAGGACAAAATTTGGACATGGAGGTAATCCTTGATGTCCAGGGACACCATATAGTCCCCTTTTTTCCGGTTCGCTATCACTGCTCTGAGTGACTTTATCTCGATTTGAACCTTTTATGTAAGTGTTCAAAACATTTTAGATTTAGACTATGTGTCACCAAGCCGTCTGGCTTCAGTACCACCATATAGTGTGGAAAAATAATACCCTTTTCCTTGTCGTAGGAGGGGTACTTTGATTATCACCTGCTGGATATACAGCTTGTGAATTGTTTCCAATGCTGCCTCCCTGTCGGAGGGAGCCGTTGGTAAAGCAGACTTCAGGAACCTGCGAGGAGAAGATGTCTCGACTCTCCAATCTTTACCCCTGGGATAATACTCGTACGATCTAGGGGTCAACTTGCGAGTGATCCCACTGCGCCCTGAGACTCTTGAGACTACCCCCCCACCTTGAGTCCGCTTGCACGGCCCCAGCGTCATGCTGAGGACTTGGCAGACGCGGTGGAGGGCTTCTTTTCCTGGGAAAGGGCTGCCTGCTGCAGTCTACTTCCCTTACCTCTATGTCTGGGCAGATATGACTGGCCTTTTGCCTGCATGCCCTCATGGGAAAGGAAAGATTGAGGCTGAAAAGACGGTGTCTTTTTTAGCTGAGATGTAACTTGGGGTAAAAAAGGTTGGATTTCCCAGCTGTTGCTGTGGTCCCCAGGTCCGATGGACCGACCCCCAAATAACTCCTTCCCTTTATACAGCAATACTTCCATCTGCCGTATGGGATCTGTATCACCTGACCACTGTCGTGTCCCTGACATCTTCTGGGAGATATGGACAACGCACTTATCTTGATGCCAGAGAGCAAATATCCCTCTGTGCATCTCACATACATATATATAGAATGCATCCTATTAAATGCTCTACATGAATAAAATATTTTCAGTCAGGGAATCCGACCAAGCCAACCCAGCACTGCATCTCCAGGCTGATGGCGATCGCTGGTCGCAGTATAACCACCGTATGTGTGTATATACTTTTTAGGATATTTTTCCAGCTTCCTATCAGCTGGCTCCTTGAGGGCGGCCGTATCTGGAGACGGTAACGCCACTTGATAAGCGTGTGAGCGCCTTATCACCCTAAGGGGTGTTTCCCAACGTACCCTAATTTCTGGCGGGAAAGGGTATAACGCCAATATTTGCTATCGGGTTAACCCTACGCATCCTCACACACTTCATTTTATTTTATCTGATTCAGGAAAAACTACAGGTAGTTTTTTCACTCCCACATAATACCCTTTCTTGTGGTACTTGTAGTATCAGAAACACGTAACACCTCCTTCATTGCCCTTAACGTGTGGCCCTAATGAGAAATACGTTTGTTTATTCACCGTCGACACTGTATTTTAGTGTCCGTGTCTGTGTCTGTGTCGACCGACTGAGGTAAATGGGCGTTTTTAAAACCCCTGACGGTGTTTCTGAGACGCCTGGACCGGTCCTAATAGATTGTCGGCCGTCTCATGTCGTCAACCGACCTTGCAGCGTGTTGACATTCTCACGTAATTCTCTAAATAAGCCATCCATTCCGGTGTCGACTCCCTAGAGAGTGACATCACCATTACAGGCAATTTCTCCGCCTCCTCACCAACATCGTCCTCATACATGTCGACACACACGTACCGACACATAGCACACACACCGGGAATGCTCTGACAGAGGACAGGACCCACTAGCCCTTTGGGGAGACAGAGGGAGAGTCTGCCAGCACACACCAAAAACGCTATAATTATATAGGGACAACCCTATATAAGTGTTTCTCCCTTATAGCATCTTTTATATATATACAATATCGCCAAAATCAGTGCCCCCCCTCTCTGTTTTAACCCTGTTTCTGTAGTGCAGTGCAGGGGAGAGCCTGGGAGCCTTCTCTCCAGCTTTTCTGTGAGAGAAAATGGCGCTGTGTGCTGAGGAGATAGGCCCCGCCCCTTTTCCGGCGGGCTCGTCTCCCGCTATTTTTGAAGTTAGGCAGGGGTTAAATATCTCCATATAGCCTCTGTGGGCTATATGTGAGGTATTTTTTGCCTCTAATAAGGTTTTTATTTGCCTCTCAGAGCGCCCCCCCCAGCGCTCTGCACCCTCAGTGACTGTTGTGTGAAGTGTGCTGAGAGGAAAATGGCGCACAGCTGCAGTGCTGTGCGCTACCTTTATGAAGACTCAGGAGTCTTCAGCCGCCGATTTTGGACCTCTTCTCTCTTCAGCGTCTGCAAGGGGGCCGGCGGCGCGGCTCCGGTGACCATCCAGGCTGTACCTGTGATCGTCCCTCTGGAGCTAGTGTCCAGTAGCCAAGCAGCAAATCCACTCTGCACGCAGGTGAGTTCACTACTTCTCCCCTAAGTCCCTCGTTGCAGTGATCCTGTTGCCAGCAGGACTCACTGTAAAGTAAAAAACCTAAGCTAAACTTTCTCTAAGCAGCTCTTTAGGAGAGCCACCTAGATTGCACCCTTCTCGTTCGGGCACAAAATCTAACTGGAGTCTGGAGGAGGGTCATAGGGGGAGGAGCCAGTGCACACCACCTGATCTGGTAAAAGCTTTAATTTTTTGTGCCCTGTCTCCTGCGGAGCCGCTATTCCCCATGGTCCTTTCAGGAACCCCAGCATCCACTTAGGACGATAGAGAAACATCTACCAGTACATCCTATGTACACGACTGACATGCCACTTACCAGGCAATAGAATCAGGAGATGTAGCTGTGATGTATTGTGGCGTTACCCCATATTACACCGCTGACATTACATCCTATTGAGGACACAGACACTGGGGCATAGAGGGGCCATATAAGAGCTTTACCAGGAACAGACTGCAGTGTTACCGAGCGTAATCTGGCCACCGGGGCGTGTCCCGAAGATGGTGGCCATGTTTTGTGCTGGTAGGACCTTTCCCCAGACAGCCTAGCACCACCCAGAGGGAAGTCTGGCCAAAACGTACATACAATTGCTGCGGAATAAGTTCCGCCAACACCACAGATCTGGCAGAACATCTCTGGGCGAGTGTTAGCCCAGTCTCCACTTTGCCTCCTCTGATCAAGTGTAATGGAACAAGGCAACACATACAAGGGTCATAGATCTGCCTGAGGTGGTTTCCTACTCTAGGGTACGCTTCTGCAGCTAGGGCAGAAATGTCAGTTCTATGGTAGCCCAGCCCGGGAGCCCTGGAATGTGATGAAAATGCCACCAGACGGTCAGGCGTGCAGATTCAGTGCATGCTGGGCAGTAAGGAGTGAGCACTGCAGACAGCAGGCAGTGCCTGGCAATACCATTAGGAAGGAAGAAGCCGTCCGTGTATTTCCCCTCCCCCTTACAATACAAAAAACGGAACGCACAGAGTTCTCCAATAACATGCAGACCCTTTATCTGCTCACAGAGGACAGTATGGAGAGACTGGAAACCCCCAGCTGACCACCACATTTCTAAACACAGCTACAGGGGTCACTCAGACCCATTGCGACATCTGCATGAGCTAAAATAATGGAAAGGCGCCTGGACAGCTACTAGAGCAGGTCTGGCCAATCTGTGGCTCTCCAGCTGTTGTGAAACTACACATCCCAGCATGCTCTGCCACAGTTTCAGCATTTCACGACAGTTGGAGAGCCACAGGTTGGCCAGGCCTGTACTAGAGGGTCTGCAATTGGGTAGATCAAAGGGGACCAGACAAATGACCTTACACATCATCATTCAGGAGGCACCAAATGTGTGATAAGGTTGTCAAGCAAGGCCGCAGGGGTAGCATTCTGTCCTAGGTTTCCTTCTGCAGAATAAGGTTCTACAGATGGGTCCATGTTTATCTTGACCTTTAATAGGATAAACGGAGACTACAGCAGGGGATTAAATCCAACTGCCCAATGACTTAATCCCCTGCTGTATTGTTCTCTGTATTGTATTGCAGCGGAGAACAATAGATGAAGGGTTTATGTTAATAAACCATGTTGTGCCTAGGCGCAGCAAACTAGCCAAGATAACCGTGGACCCATCTGTAATTACAGTCTCTTCCACAGAGGAAAATCCGTGCCACCGCTTCCAAACCTCCAGATCTACAGACATAGGTAAACACAGTCTCCCCTTTCTTTATCATCCACTAGGGGTCACTGGAGTACTCTTGGGATATGGACGGGCGTAGCCGAACAAAGGCACTGAATATTCAAATTTAGGACTCTCCCCCCCCTCCATATCCCCGAGTACCTCAGTGTACGACCTCAGTGTTTTTTCGGTGCTCACAGCACGAACATCAAGGCTTGTGGGAAGAGCCCACATTTGAGATTTTATTTTTCTTTTTATTTTACACTTCCCTTCCCCAGTTTCTTGAAAAACAGGGGTCCGGGATGGTGCCGCTGCAAGGCAGCGTATGGCGTGTCGGTCCTCACAAAGAGCACCCTCACAGCCACAGGCGCTGCAAGGCAGCGTATGGCGTGTCGGTCCTCACAAAGAGCACCCTCACAGCCACAGGCGCTGCAAGGCAGCGCATGGCGTGTCGGTCCTCACAAAGAGCACCCTCACAGCCACAGGCAGCTGTCTCCTGCAGGCTGCACGGAGCTTACAGAAGAAGCTCCGTCACAGCCAGGATAGCACAGCCAAGATGATGATCTGAAAGCTGGACAGAGCTTAGAAGTCCGTCACAGCCAGCATCAGAAGCCCGTCTCAAGCTGGACGGAGCTTGCAGCACAAGGTATGGTGGGGTCAGGGCGGTCAGCTCACGCTGCCGCCCTGCAGTGTGGGGAAAGTGTTTATTTTTTCTGTTGCCCACAGCTGATTACAGCCGCCGCTCATGCCCCGCTGAATTATCTCCCTGCACCCGTTCCAAGAAGCAGAGCGGCCGCACGTCAACAGCTCCGAGCGGCCGCACGTCAATCACAGACGCCGGCCGCTCTCCCAGAGAGGACACAGCTCCGAGCGGCCGCACGTCAATCACAGACGGCGGCCGCTCTCCCATCGCTAAGCTGGACACTGCAGTATAGCTAGGGGGTGGTAACAGATTACACAGCTCCGAGCGGCCGCACGTCAATCAGACGCCGGCCGCTCTCCCAACGCTGGTACCCGGCCACTGCTGTACAAAGCGCCGCCCGAGCCAGCTACTCTGCAGAGAGCCAGCGACGCCGCTCTCATCCGGCGCCGCACGACTTCCGGCCGGCTCCCGCTGTCCGCTATACAGCCAGCTGCGGAGACAGGCTGCTGCCGCTGGCCTCCTACATCCGTCCCCCGCCGCTATCCGGCTCCCCGGCACCCCTCTGCTAGCTATTGCGGTGTAAGAGGGGACAGCACTACGGCTGAACAGGGGGAGATCGCGGGACACAAGGGGCTGATACGCTCTCCCTGCACCCGCTCCAATCCGCTGCAGGTAACATAGGATAGAAGTTACCTCACAAGCAGCGCAGCTGCAGGGGGGGTGAGGGGGGAGTAAATGCCCATAGCAGCAGAGGCTGCATGGGTTAACAAAAAGGCTGTTCAGTTTGTTAAGACTGCAATATAATATATACACTGCAGGCTGGTTTTAGAGTAACTGGAAGTTAACTAAGTGTATGGGTTTACTGTATAATAGACCTGTAATAACATATACGCTATTAAGCATATATTACCTGTATAAAAGGCTATTAAGCCTATATTAACACTGCCTGTACTGTGATTTTCAGTGAAAGCATAAGCCATTTTTAATCATTGCTGTTTTTCCAGCTTATAATTCCTGAACATTCCGGCCATACACCTTTACTCCAGTGGGAATTTTTAGTTCAGGATGATTCTAGAACATTCCTGCCCTACATCTTTAAGCCACCAGAAGGCGCAGGGGTGTTAGTAGGAATTTGGTTCGGGTTTCATGCCCATGTGAACTGCTTTTCACATAAAGAACACTTTAGAATATGCTGTTCAGCAATAACATATATATATATTGATATATATGCCATATAATAACTTTATTAAGTCGTGCAAGTGTCTGTTTGTTGCCTATTATGATGTCTGTCTACATAGCGAATAAGGCTCTAGTGCAGACTAAAATTGTTAACATTGGCAATTCAAATTAAAACAGCGGTAATCGGAGTCTCGGAATGACTCCGCCAGCGCTAACAAAAGACAGTCTTTCCAAAGGGCCAATTTTCCTTTGGGTACCAGAGTGTTTATTTCACTGGTCTTATAATTTAATGCACGATTCTATGTCAAATCTCACACCGATAACTACAAGTGAGAAGGGTACATTAGTCCAGCACGCAGATAGTGCGGGGTTTTGGACAACCATACATAATCGTTTCCAAAAGGACGCGATCCGCCATTGGTATGTGTTTCTGTCAAACATTATAAAAACCACAGATACATGTGGGTCACTAGAATCTATGTATGAAACCATGCCGATCACTGTTAAAATAAGCTGCAGAGCATATCTGTAAAGCTTCTGCTAACGCCGGTTATTTTCATGGTCGCTAGTTAAGCGCGACAATGCCAGAGCTTGTTTGCTCATACATTTGATCTACTTGTAACGGCATTTTATCCCTTTAGGCTATTCAGCCATTAGCGCATACTTGTAACGGCGTTTTATCCCTTTATAAGAAACAGTCACGCTGACGTTGACGACATGACGTTACAGTCAGCAAGCCAGTGGTTTGATGACCTCTTTTACAGTTGGGGAAGCGTGTCTTTACATGTTACAGTTGCGAGGTTTCAGGACTTCAACTCATACATGTCTCAGCTATTTACAGCTTAAAGTACAAAACGGCCTCTGTCGAACGGTTGGCAGGTTGTCATTTAGTCTTTGCTGGTTTATAAACCAGGCAGTAGTACGCCAACAGAGTCAAAGTTACTTATTCCCTTCTGTTTGAGCAAAACCAAACAGCTCTGTCGCAATATCAGTCAGCAAGTCATTTACTACAGTTAGAAAATGGATTTTCTGCGGTTAGTATTTGCTTATTGGAGCCACAAAATTTGCATAATTGCATTGGATCTTCACAATGCGTATTTACCCAGTCCGGTTTGTTCATCACAGGTTCTAGCGTTTGCAAATCGCCACAACCATTAACCATTTCATGTCTACCGTTGCTTATCGCTTTGGGTATTTACCAAAGTGATGTTCGGATGATAGCTCATCTCACATAAGAACTCTGTCTCAACAAAGTTCCTCTAACTTGCGCTACTAAGGTATACTGCGGTAGCAGATCAAGTTCGAAAACAATCGCATCTAATTCCGTCTAAACGATGTCAATTCCTAGGTAAGATTATAAATACGGTAAATCAAAGACTTTTACCTACTACACCAGCAAGAACAAATGTACATCTA
Organism: Pseudophryne corroboree; assembly: GCF_028390025.1. NCBI lineage: Eukaryota > Metazoa > Chordata > Amphibia > Anura > Myobatrachidae > Pseudophryne > Pseudophryne corroboree. Next base: position 338,087,118 of record NC_086454.1, read on the forward strand.
GTAATTAGTGCAAAACACGCACACTAGCGGTACATTGGTGTATTCACCTATTAAGAATAAAGATGTGTTTTCAATTTAGTTCGCCACCCTTCACTCGCGTTTCCCACAGAGGAACAAGGGTGCATATACTCTGGACTACAGTCGCAGAGGGTCAGGATTTGTAGTTAAAATTAGCGACAAAGGTTCTAAAACACGACAGTTTGCGGTCGATAAATGTCCTAGAACTCTGTGCATTTTACAATGCAATACATGATTCGCTTTCAGTCTGACCAGGGATATACTCTGGTTTCTCTTCAGAACGAATAAATCTTTCGCCTTTTACTAAAGATTTCCGTGGAGGGGAACAACCGTGAGTTTCATGTAAATTTTTGATGCCTGCCTCACGCTGGCCTTTAGCAGTCAAACAAGGCAACGGCAGTTGCATACAAGTGAGAACCAAGAAGCCGCATGGCAATGCGGCATGAGAACCAAGAAGCCGCATGGCAATGCGGCATGTGACTCAAATCCTCAATGGCTCAGAACACCATTATGTGAAAATGTCAAGAGATCATTCCGTGAGTGGACATCTGTTAGACAGAGGATCTCACCCGTCAGGATTTGGATCTTGAAAACTGGACATTAAATCCACAGGTGTGTCATATGTGAGTCCACAGAAGGGGGTTACCCTCAAGTATACAGGATGGCATCTCGCCACAATTAGAAAAGATCAGTATGTGTACAAAACAGATCACAAGGGCAGTGGCGGTGGAGTCTCTCACATTCGTGTGGTCATTCAGCATCGGGTATCTGGCTCTACCATTTTCCACTGCTCTCTCTCCGTTGCCAAAACGGATCATAAGACAGTTCGTCACAACATACTGGTGGTATCTCATGGGTTTCGGAGAAGTTTGCTTCTCGAATTTTAAAGGAATACTGGCACACGATCTTGGCCCGCTCATAATACGTCCAACCTGTTACATCAGGGAACGTTCGTTTACCCATAGTTACCTAGGTACCTATTATCTATGTACCGCAGCTGCGGCTGACAGGGTGAGGGTTCAGACCGCCCTCTTAAGAAATAGAGCATTACAGTATCGGTTATACTAACCATGTTACGAGCTAGTAAGTCGCTTAAGGCAGCTCATTATTACGAAATAGAGCATTACAGTATCGGTTATACCAACCATGTTACGAGCTAGTAAGCCGCTTAAGGCAGCTCATTATTACAAAATTTCGTGTGCTTACATAGGTTGTAAACCTTGGAAGTTTCCAACATCATCCTTCAAGTTACCCGTATTCTGTTAAACGGGGTGGCATGGAAAACTGCGTTGATCTACACTAAGAGTGCAGGTATCTGTGTGGTAAACTTATTTTCAAAGACGTTTGCCTCTATTTGCGTCTGTACACATCTTTCTACAAGGTGTCATCAAAGTTCAGACTCTATTTATCCCACCTACAGCGCCAGGCGACTTGAGGTTGGGTTCAGTTTTCTTACAGTTTTCATATTTTGAACCCTTTCAACAAATGGGAATTAAGTTTCTCACTTTGGAAAACAATTTTCTTATAGTCTTGGCTTCGGCAAGGGTTTTGTTTTCATATTTGGGTGCCTTGTATTCCAAGCCACCGTATTTGAGTTTTCTCATGACAAAGCAGATCTTCGGACGAATCACGCTTTCGTATTCTTCACATCAATATACCAATAGGGGTTCCTGTGTGGACAGCACATTTTAGAATTCTGAATGTGGTACACGCATTACGCGTTTATATGCCGAACGTCAACAGTACGTGATATGAATACGTTGTTTGTTCTCTAGGATACTGCCAACTGGGGTTAACCAGTTTCTCAGCAGACATTATCCAGTTGGGTAATAATAATGACTACAAGTCAGGTTTACCTTAAGGCTAAGTTACAATCGCCTACGTCAGTAATAGCTCATCCCACAGGTTCTGTGGGAATGTCAGACCCAGTGGGTCGTGGAGTGTCTAAAACGCGGCTATATAGCCTTCATGTGCACCATGTTTGTGCACGTTTACACGTTATAAATGGTGGCGCCATCAGCATCTAGCTTTGGCCTGCCTACTGTTACAAGTATCAAACAGCTCTCCCGCCCACGAGGGAAGCTTTGGTACGTCCCAAGAGTACTCCAGTGACCCCTAGTGGATGATAAAGAAAATAGGATTTTGGTACTTACCAGGTAAATCCTTTTCTTTGAATCCATAGGGGGCACTGGACGCCCACCCAGAGCAGTTTTACCTGGGTTATTTTAAGCTCAAGGGAGCTTAGGGTAACAAGTTTTACTTGATTGATATTAAGCTCAGAGGAGCTTATGGTAACACATTTTCACCGATTGGTTCAAATTATAAAGTTCTATCGGTTATGGTGTCAACGGTTTAGTTGACAGTAAGGTTATGGGTCAACATTGTTGTTGTCCGTTATGTTATAGGTATTCTCCATTGTCAACCTCTCTATATCGTTCCTGTTCGCTCAGTAAAAAACACTGAGGTCGTACACTGAGGTACTCGGGGATATGGAGGGGGGGGAGAGTCCTAAATTTGAATATTCAGTGCCTTTGTTCGGCTACGCCCGTCCATATCCCAAGAGTACTCCAGTGCCCCCTATGGATTCAAAGAAAAGGATTTACCTGGTAAGTACCAAAATCCTATTTTCTCCCAAGCAGAGGGCTGATTTTAGGACAGAGAGAACCCTAAAACCTCTGAGCCTATAACTGCTCTCTACCAGCTGGATGAGTGCCTCCAGGACAGCGCAGCACAGGGCCTCAGGTGAGTAGCCGTCAGACCGCCATCTGGTCCCCAGGTATTGGGCAGAAGCTGCTGTGCACCGTAACAAAGCGTACCCAAATGTAAGGGCAGCTTAGATGAGCCCCAGCATTAGTGACCCCCATAGGATGTATGGTAATATGGGATTTCAGGACTTGCAGTATCCGAGCCCAGCTCTTCCATCCTTACACACCGGTGCTCCTGTAAAGGCACCTATGGGAATGCTTACCAACATTTTACCATTCTCCCTGAACCGCACGCAGAAAACAGCAATCCCTGCAGGAATAGGATACAGGAGGGCGACGCTCCTATATGAACCGTACATACTTAAGTGTCAGAGTCGCCAACCGTTTAAGAGGCCATTATAAATGGAATACTCTGCTTTATATCACATACCCCTCAGGGTGAATTTACAGGGTCCTGGAGAAGAGGATACACACTCAGAACACTAGAACTAACGCCACTTGAGCTGCTGTGACATCACTGCTCCCTCCACTGTGTATTAACCTACATAGCCACAAGCAAGTCTTCCAAGGGGTTGGGTAAATAACTCCGGCTGCCGGGATCACGGAGCAGAATGCGCTCGCCACGGGTTCTATTCCCACTCTATGGATGTTTTTAACTGACAGCATTTTTTTTTTTTTTTAAGAGTTCGAGGTCCTGGCATCGGCATGCCGACCGCTGGGATTCCAAGCGCCGGTAACCTAACTGCATCCCCTTCCAGAATGACCCGCAAACACTGCTCCTCCCTTACTGCACAGCAGCCTGCCGCAGAGGAACAACTACCGCGGCTATAGCTACGTACTCCGTGTAACACACGTGCTTTTGTACAAACCAATCCGCGGTCTACAGGATCACACAGGTTTATCCCTTCATTCACAAAACATTTCTCCTGCGATGCATTTACCAGTACATATATTAATACCCGTCATAGTAGCCACTGAGCCCATATATACTAATCCACAGGAGTGGTACCCAGCAGCAAAAGATGCCACGCAACCATCAGCCACTGTGAGGCACCAGTGGCTGGGGGGGGATGGGTGTAAGCTGGACACGGGGCGGATAGGTGTAAGCTGGATACGGGGGGGGGGGGGGGGGGGAGAGATAGGTGTAAGCTGGATACGGAGAGACCTACCTGTTTTTAAACCTATCTAGTGCAGCTATTCCAAAGAAATACATTTTGGATCCAAAAGGTTTGCGTAGTGCTTCCAGTACATAACGCAGTGCCAGTCCTAGAGCCATGTATGTGACAAGTCCCTTCTCTATGATTCCTCCGAACAGGCAGGCTGTTATATGTAGTTCTTTGTCCGGGTACTGAGGGAAAAAGCGATATTCTTCAAACAAGTTCCTCAGCATGCAGTTGAAAACTTCCCGCTCCCGCTTTATGTTTGAGTCTTTAAATCGCTGCAGCATTTCCAGCACCTGCAAGAGAACACGCAGAGTTACAATCGTGACACGCGGCGGATGACCCTTAGCGGTAAGGTCAGACACATGGGGCACTGGTGCTGGGGAGATGCCTACCTGGCCTGGGAATAATGCTGCGGGCAGCTCTACCCCTGCACAGCGAGAGGCTGTATACCCCTCTGGAACACCACGCTGAGGATGACCCTTAGCGGTAAGGTCAGACACATGGGGCACTGGTGCTGGGGAGAAGCCTACCTGGCCTGGGAATAATGCTGCGGGCAGTTATACCCCTGCACAGCGAGAGGCTGTATACCCCTCTGGAACACCACGCTGAGGATGACCCTTAGCGGTAAGGTCAGACACATGGGGCACTGGTGCTGGGGAGATGCCTACCTGGCCTGGGAATAATGCGGCGGGCAGTTCTACCCCTGCACAGCGAGAGGCTGTATACCCCTCTGGAACACCACGCTGAGGATGACCCTTAGCGGTAAGGTCAGACACATGGGGCACTGGTGCTGGGGAGATGCCTACCTGGCCTGGGAATAATGCTGCGGGCAGCTCTACCCCTGCACAGCGAGAGGCTGTATACCCCTCTGGAACACCACGCTGAGGATGACCCTTAGCGGTAAGGTCAGACACATGGGGCACTGGTGCTGGGGAGATGCCTACCTGGCCTGGGAATAATGCTGCGGGCAGCTCTACTCCTGCACAGCGAGAGGCTGTATACCCCTCTGGAACACCACGCTGAGGATGACCCTTAGCGGTAAGGTCAGACACATGGGGCACTGGTGCTGGGGAGATGCCTACCTGGCCTGGGAATAATGCTGCGGGCAGTTCTACCCCTGCACAGCGCGAGGCTGTATAACCCTCTGGGACACCACTCTGCGGATGACCCTTAGCGATAGGGTCAGGCACAAGGGGTGCTGGGGAAATTTCTGACGCCAAAGGACTTTAGAACAGCACTTCCCATCCCTGTGCTCACATGTAAACCTACTACAGGGATTTGCTAAAGCTCTGAACACTTACCTCGTCCACTGACATGGTGGGGTGTGGAGGCTGGTTGTAGATCCTCTGAAAGTAGCTGTTTGCCTCGTCGTCTATCTCTTTAGTAAAGTGCTGGTTAGCCTCGGGCCACACCTGAGATAGATCCGCTAGGAGACAGCAGAGCTCAGTAAGACGTCATGTATGCTATAATATAAGGATAGGGACTGTGACGGGATTAGGGTAACTCACTCTGCTGGAATGTGGGCTGATTGAGACTAGAAGTGCTAAGTTTCCTTTGTCCAAACGGATCATTATTCACGGCAGGAAGCCCCAGGCCTCCCGTGCCCATCCCGCTCAGACTGCCCGTCCCCAGCCCACCTGCACAGGTACATAGAATATTACAGACATGAGGAGCATTCAGCGCGGCGGACACCTACAACCCCAGATCTGGGTGCAGAGGGACGACATTACCTGGTAGCTGGGATGAGAGGCCTCCCAGGCCGCTGAAGGCGGTGGATTGGTTTGGAGTGGTGAGCGGTGGAAATGCTTTTGCTGGTGACTGAGGGGTGCTGAAAGCGGAGCCCAGGTTGGGAGGGAAAGCTGGAAGGCTCTGTGTGTGAGGTGCAGCAGTAGCAGCAAGGTTAAGAGAGGCCATCGCGGCGATGGGGTCAATCTGGAGAAAGTCAGACAAGGGTAGGGAGGGAAAGTAGCATTAAGGCAAAATCACGTCCACAGAGACACCATAGCAGGAGATCCACTCTCTGCATACAACTACAGAAGTACTTACCTGTACCGGGGAAATGGCATCCAAGCTACTGGTGCTGGGAGGACGGCCTTTCGGCATCACCCCAGGAGGCGGCTGCCGGGCCTTATTCACCACATTGCTACAGTTGGCAACCATGGTAAGAATGGTTTCCGACAGCTCCTGGGACACGCTCCTACAGAAGAAGGAGGAAGAAAGTGTAATGTCCCCGCACAGAGACAACGATAGTCCACACCTTACAGAAGAGGGACTTACCCCGCACAGGCCTGGAGACACGCCAGCATAGTGGCCAGGGTTTCCGGCGGAAGCTGGGCGCTCTTCGGCTGATCTTTCTCTGGAGCCAGGCCGCCCAGTATGGAAGGACAGCGCCGTTTGAGGAACGTCATGCAGGCCTGGACAAAGGGCTCCTGAGAACAAGAAAGAACCTTCAGCACAGAGCACAGTCGTATGGGCGACATGGAAAGGACAGCGTAAAGACTGCATTACCCCATGCTCCCGGATTTTATCCGTCAGCCACTTGTCCAGTTTGAGGTATTCCCGTCGGGAGGCGAGTGCAGCGAGGTCAATAACAAAGGCAAACGGAGTACCATTCAGCAGCATTGACAAGGCCTGCGGGGAGGACAGAGGAAGTCACATGTATTCCCCACAGGAAGTGCTTTCATAAAACCACCACCAGACTGGACCAACCGACACCCCAGGATACAGACAGCCTCCGTACTACAGGGCCTACCTTCAAGTCCTGGGCCACATCAAGTATACGGGAGAGCCGAGCCTGGTCGTACTGCTCACCCCGCATGTACCACTCTGCCATGGCGTGCATGATCAGCTGGCGGATGGAGGGAGACTGGCCCTAGGGGGAAGAGAACGATTAGCACACAGCCATCTTCAGGCAACTACAGGCATCCACAGGAATGAGGAGCAGCACACTCACCTGGCCGTGCCATGCATAGTGCAAAATGATAGCAGAGTTGGGGTGGTTGCCAAGGAATATGGGCATGAGTGTGGAGATGAGCTCGTGCCGCAGGGTGTGCCAGGAGGTGTTTATCTGGAGTAAGGCCAGTACCAGCATATCCGGACAGTGCTTGATAGGATAACCGAAGAGCTGTTTCACCTGCTCATACTGTCCCACCTCAGCCAGCCGAAGTAGGGACTCTATCAGGTCCAGGCTTTTCCTGCAGGAGAAGAACAGGACTGGGTTAGAACAAGCAGAATTACCAACCGGGCAGAAGAGCCATGGGCAACGGTGAATTACCACGTCGCTATCTCCCGATTGTCATCCTCAGGGGGAGCCTTCAGTATATCCGTGGCAACCGCGTGGCAGGGGTAGTCCGCAAAGCAGAAGATATCGGGATTCATCAGGGAATACTGGATGAAGGAGAGCTGGAGGAGGAGGGAAACACAATGTATCACAGATACCATGATCCTGGAGGACAACCTGCTGACTGTACATATCCGACGTTACCTGGCCCTCTGCATGTTTCCAAGGCCGGTAGATCAGATCTACCGGGAACACGTCCATGCCAAGCCCCCGCTGCACACCATATACCACCGTCTGAAGCCCTTTGCTATCGCGGATGAGGAACACCGGATTATCCAGTTCATAGGTCACCTCCTTAAAGTTCAAGGTGGGATTCTGCACAGCGAGAATACAAATAGTGTCACACCAGCCACAGTTCCACCTACGTCCATGCCACGTTACTGAAGATGGAGTGGGGGGCTCTCACCAGCTCTTTCACAACATCTATGAAGACCTCCACGTTCCAGGTGTGGGCCTGTACGCCATCATTCTTGTCTTTCCCGTCACTCCAGATTCCGCTGCCTGGGGAGGAGATGGACTGCAAACAGAAAGCACAAGTCAGCGGCAGCCCATTCACAACGGCCTCCCACCACTAGGCCACTAGCCTCACCTGTAAGGAGATGCCGTCCGTCAGCCCGGTGTGTGTGCGTGCCATCATCCCCAGCACACGGGCAACCTGCACAGCAGTCACTTCGCGGACGCCAAACTGGACAATGATATTGCGGCATTCTTCCACGCTGTAAACGGAGCAGAGATACAGGACTGTTACATACCCGGCCCTGACACTGGGTATCCTTCATACTAGAGAGTACAGATACCCAGGTACAGAGATACAGGACTGTTACATACCCAGCCCTGACACTGGGTATCCTTCATAATAGAGTACCGATACCCAGGTACAGAGATACAGGACTGTTACATACCCGGCCCTGACACTGGGTATCCTTCATACTAGAGAGTACCGATACCCAGGTACAGAGATACAGGACTGTTACATACCCGGCCCTGACACTGGGTATCCTTCATACTAGAGGAGTACCGATACCCAGGTGCGGAGATACAGGACTGTTACATACCCTGCCCTGACTGGCTATCTTCCATACTAGAGAGTACCGATACCCTAGTGCAGAGATACAGGACTTTTACATACACTCTGCTCTGACACTGCGCATCTTCCATACTAAAGAGTACCGATACCCAGTGCCAGAGCAGGGTATGTAACAGTCCTGTATCGCTGCACCTTGGTATGTACCCTGCCCCTACACCGGGTATCATCCATAAAAGAGTACTAATACCCAGGGGCATAAATACAGGACTGTGTTACATACTCTGCTCCTACACTGGGCAGCATCTATATAAGACATCCTGTATTTATGCCCCTGGGCATCTGTACTGTGTTACATACCCTGCTCCTACACTGGGCAGCATCTATATAAGACGTCCTGTATTTATGCCCCTGGGTATCTGTACTGTGTTACATACTCTGCTCCTACACTGGGCAGCATCTATATAAAAGACAGTACAGACACCCAGAGGCAGAGATACAGGACTGTTCGCCTACATAGTGTATCATCCCTACAAGAAGGTGTACAGCTACCCTGGGGACGTCCCTTCATAAAATACATGGAGGGTTAATCCTGGAGGCCTTCCCCTGCCATGAGCCACCCACCCTAAGGCGTGCCCCCAACATCCCTCCTATGTATGGAGAAACGCACCCACCTGGTACAGAAGCTGTAACCCACTTCCTGCATAAAGTCTGCTAGAGAACTGTCCATCACGGTCTTGGTGATCCCTCCAGAATCAGACAGAATCCGCTCCATTAAGATGTCCCGTTTTTCAGGGTAGAGGAGTGGTGCAAGCACCACCGGACAGCGCTCCTGGGGGAAATCTGACAACAGCACACCGTAAGAACCGTGTATAGCGTGCACAGGAGGCTGGACAGAGCCATCTGCGCAATAATGCCCACATCATACCTCTGCGCAGGGTCTTCAGAAAAGCAACAATCTGCTCCTGTCCGACCCCGAAGGCTCCCTTCTGGCCGAAAAGGAGATTGGAGAGGAGGAGGTGCAGGACCTCTATGGCGATGTCTTGAAATCCACCTTCTTGGCTGCCACCAACGTCCACGTCAACGTATGAGCGCAAGAGATCCGGGAGCTTCTGCTTAACGAACTGCGCGGCTAGAGGGAACATTTCCGGGAGAGTCTTTATAGCACATGAGTAGACTAGAGGGTACAAAAGAGAAGCTCTTGCCATGCATTCAACTCAGTGGAAGCTGCCAAGAACGCTGTACCTAAGGGAAAGGGTCCCCTCTGCATTTTAAGGCCAGCTGCTTTACAGCACAAGTTGGCCCCAGTGTCATATCCCAATACTGATCCCAAGGAACTGCTTTAGATGGCAATACTCTGAGCCCCGGTGTTGCGTACTTTTACTGGGGGCTCATGTGAGGCGTAGACTTCACCACATCAAATTTAGATTTAGCGTTGAAGACGTTGGATCACGCCATGGTGATGGGGCAGCCAGGTTTGCACATCACATGAGATTGCCATGCCGACAGCTGCGTAGTTACCCCCACCGAACACAGTGACCCATCTATATACCACCTCCCTAAGTGCATTACTATGCACACCACCCAGACGGGGAACAAGCCTTTGCAGTAACCCAATTACACTTTGTAACCATATATAAACAATCTTACCAAACCCCCGCAAGTCGAAGCTGGAAGAGTTGAGAAGAGCCAATCCAAAGATGACCTGAAATAAAACAGACACCTGATCAGTGGGACCACCCATGCCTGGCCACTTCAGGACTCAACCGCCCTCACTCACACTAAACCATAATGCTTCACGTCACCACTAACATGCTCCACCTAATACGCTGCGCAGAGTAACAAAGGCCAAGAGCCCTGTATGGCGACCTCAGGGAACCCATTACGCTACGCTCTAACTTGTAAACATACAGGGCGACATCAGGCGAGACAGCACAGACCACCGCCAACCTGGGGAGAACATCGCACTTACTTCCTGGACTTTACTGAGCTTCAGAACCTTACTCAGCTGGGCGAAGAGGTGAGGCGATGGCTTCAGGCTCTAAAAAATAAATAAAAAATAAATAAATAAGAGAACATACCCAGGAATGAAACCTAATACACAATACAGTCATGGACACAACAGTTCCGGTTATTCTCCTCACCTTCTGATAGTGCAATGGATTGTCAATGGCGTAGGAGAGTGTGGAGATGAAGCTCGGCTTGGTTATCAGGGATGCGCACTCCTGGATCAGAAACTGCGTCTGGAAGAAGAGGGCGATATTGAGCGATCGGCAGAGGTAGTGTTCATTCTAGCACCCTGCACCCTTTCAAAACACGTGCAGTTCCTCTTTTCTGCCTGGAGTGTCGCTCTCTGCTCTGGTGCTTCTCAGAACACTCTGCCCTGTATTTTAGTGCTGAGATACAGAGCAGAGTGTTCTGAGAAGCACCAGAGCAGAGAGCGACACACCAGGCAGGAAAGAGGAACTGCACAAGTTTTGAAAGGTGTAGGGTGCTAGAATGAACACTGCAGAGGTCAGGGCCAAATACAGCCACGTGGTGGGGGCCACACATAGAGCCACTCTAATACAAGATACAACGCACAAGAAATCACAAGAAGGGGTCCTACAGATACAAGTTACGTCTCGTGCCTGATCTGGGCCTTACCTGGTGGAAATCTTTGCCGTTGCTTTTACCATCGCCACTGAAATCCACATGTGAGAAGAGACAGCGTAGCAAGTGCCTGTCTGCCTCCGGACCGTGCCGATTCACAATCTGCAGACACAGGACGGAAACGTTACACAGATCCTGGTGGATTATCCGCTAACAGAGAAATAAAACCCCCAAGTAACGCTGCTCCGTATCAATGTGCAGCAGAACACTGGGCGCAAGTCTATAATCAGAGCTCCAGTGTTAGTACTCAGTCTCCCTCTATGTAGTAACGTGTAATCTCGCAAAGTCTATAGCACGTGTGTGTGGCAGACTACACTCTGATAGCATGCACGATGCGTGTTCCCACTCACGTGTTGTATTTCCAGCTGGCTGGCCCGGTAGTTTTTCTTGGTTAAGTTGTCCACAAGATAGCTGATTTGAGACAAGGCCAGCGAAAGCGAGTCAAGATTCATTGCTGGTTGGGGCGGAAGCAGGCGGCCGAGCCCGGCGCAAAATCACCATTATTCCCCTCTGGTCTCCGCAGACAGGTTAATTTCTTTAAATGACCCAATTTCTGAACAGTGAGAACAGGATCCTCAGAATGTCCTGCCGGTCAGAAACATGGCACCTACAAGAGACGGGCGAGCGGCATGTTACACGACATATATACAGACCAGACTACTAGGCCTTTTATAACGCAATACGCAGATTACTCAGGCTGTACACCACCTACTACACAGAGCCCTCATTCACCAGTCATCACCTTACACAGACTGTGCCCGCTCTACATTACCCACATTTAGGATTTATTTTTCTTTCATAAAAGATAAGTGTGCCAGTCCTTAGTTTAGATAACGGTGTCCAGACCGGACATTTACATAGGCATCATCTAATCTGGGTATTTCGCTAAATATCCCCCCCCCCCCCCGCTGTACCCAGGTATCACATAGGAAATACGGTACACGTTTAATATGCCGGCTGCCAGGATCCCGGTTTCAGGGGCTATTCCTCCCACAGCGTGGGAAGAAAGCCAGTGGTGAGCACTACGAGCTTCCAAGGGGACTCTTTGCGCTCGCCCCGCCGCTGGCATACTGCCGGGATGACGCAGTCGGTATATTGACGGCCAGCATATCATACTGAACCCGGAAATAAGAATCTTGGATGGAATCATGTATTAGTGACACTGAACTAGTGAGCTCTTGGACGCAGAGCATCTCTTATCTACTAACACGCACAAGGTGACCAGCTGCGTCCACCTGTATAAAGTGCAACTGCAACGCGGTTCTATTTGTGTACAGACTTTTTCAGATAACACTTTAACCTTGTAGTTCCAGCCACTAGGGGGCACCGACCTGCACACAATATTCCCATAGATAGAGCACACGTGTTCCTGGATGAGCAGATGCAGCCACTGACAGCTGCAGCCTCGTGCACAATGGCAAACATTAGCCAAACAATGACCACTCCATATCCATGAGCGAGTCCCCCCTCACCACCCAAGCCATGCCTGAGCGGAACCTAATGTGCACCCTGTTACATACACAGCACACCTAGCAGCTGCTGACAGGAGGCAGAGCACAGGCTCCACAACAACATCTGGCCACAGATAATCACTGGAGCCTTGCTTCCAATGTTGGGTGCTCTGCATGGAGCCCGTCAGCTGTTGTGGAACTGCAAATTCCAGCATATCCAGTTACAGCACACTGACAACTGCACCCAACACACAGGCAAGGCCGGATACACACTGGCGGCTGACGTGTAAATGCAAAGAATGCCAGCGTACGGACAACACTCCTCTATCTGCGCAGACCGATTGCCTTTCATACCTGGGGTCAGGCAGTTCGTATGCAGAACCCCAAGAAAGGGACAACGTGGTTCACACACTGCGTATCTAACATAAGGACAACAGGCGAACGCCCTAGCTCAGCACAGACGCCAGGCGTAGGTAACGGAGGACAGTCACTTGTGTTACTCATGTCACCCCGTCATCAGCGACATTAATGAGGAGGAAAGAGCAGAGAAGCCTCGGTACACAGACAATACACCTAGGTACTAAGCTGCTGGGAGCTGGGCCCATTCCCCTTTATATACACTTCTGTCTCCTGCTGTCCGTTCTATCCCCTTGTGCGGCGCTACGAACAATCCTACACCCTGGGTCATTGCACCATCACTGCGCGGAGTCCCACACAGTCAGGATCAGGTCAGGGGGGGTGACGGATGGAGATGCACAGGAAGGTGTCTGAGGGGAGACCCCGAATGTATGCAAATGAGCAGAACTGGGTGACTGCAGACCACATGACATGGACCCACACACAGGTCAGCAGTGATACCGGCCCAGTGACCAGATGTCCGGGCCCCCGAGGGTACCGGCCCAGTGACCCGATGTACGGGCCCCTGAGGGTACCGGCCCAGTGACCGGAGTAAGTGTTCCCGGGCAGCACCCCTGAGGCAGGCACTACATACCTACAGTCTCTCTCCCCTATAGGGACATCACCACCCACAGCTCTACATCCAGAACTAGCGCAATACTCACAATCATATACAGCGGGAAGGATTATAGTAAGTCACCACCTCACCCTGATGTGATAATATAACAGCATGCACCAGACAAGATGACTTGCAGTAGCACACGCCTCTATATAACAGGGGTCCATTCCCATCAGAAAAATAAACCGTTATATCATAACACCATATACAACATAATATACATCAGTGCCATGGGGGCAGTTTATATTTACCACCAGTGACCAGCTCTAGGCACCGGCCTCTGGCTCTTCCTGCAGCTGAGGCATTATACAGCTTCCACCGCAGGCCTGTATATACACATATTACCAGATACACAGCTTCCACCGCAGGCCTGTATATACATATTACCAGATACATAGCTTCCACCGCAGGCCTGTATATACACATATTACCAGATACACAGCTTCCACCGCAGGCCTGTATATACATATTACCAGATACATAGCTTCCACCGCAGGCCTGTATATACACATATTACCAGATACACAGCTTCCACCGCAGGCCTGTATATACACATATTACCAGATACATAGCTTCCACCGCAGGCCTGTATATACACATTACCAGATACACAGCTTCCACCGCAGGCCTGTATATACACATATTACCAGATACACAGCTTCCACCGCAGGCCTGTATATACACATATTACCAGATACACAGCTTCCACCGCAGGCCTGTATATACACTATACCAGATACATAGCTTCCACCGCAGGCCTGTATATACACATTACCAGATACATAGCTTCCACCGCAGGCCTGTATATACACTATACCAGATAAACAGCTTCCACCGCAGGCCTGTATATACACTATACCAGATACATAGCTTCCACCGCAGGCCTGTATATACACTATACCAGATACATAGCTTCCACCGCAGGCCTGTATATACACATATTACCAGATACACAGCTTCCACCGCAGGCCTGTATATACACATATTACCAGATACACAGCTTCCACCGCAGGCCTGTATATACACATATTACCAGATACACAGCTTCCACCGCAGGCCTGTATATACACATATTACCAGATACACCGCAGGCCTGTATATACACATATTACCAGATACACAGCTTCCACCGCAGGCCTGTATATACACATATTACCAGATACATAGCTTCCACCGCAGGCCTGTATATACACATATTACCAGATACATAGCTTCCACCGCAGGCCTGTATATACACATATTACCAGATACACAGCTTCCACCGCAGGCCTGTATATACACATATTACCAGATACATAGCTTCCACCGCAGGCCTGTATATACACATATTACCAGATACATAGCAGTAGCCACAAGACTGTATATACACATACTACCAGATACACAGCTTCCACCGCAGGCCTGTATATACATATTACCAGATACATAGCTTCCACCGCAGGCCTGTATATACACATATTACCAGATACATAGCTTCCACCGCAGGCCTGTATATACACATATTACCAGATACACAGCTTGCACCGCAGGCCTGTATATACACATATTACCAGATACACAGCTTCCACCGCAGGCCTGTATATACACATATTACCAGATACACAGCTTCCACCGCAGGCCTGTATATACACATATTACCAGATACATAGCTTCCACCGCAGGCCTGTATATACACATATTACCAGATACATAGCTTCCACCGCAGGCCTGTATATACACATATTACCAGATACATAGCAGTAGCCACAAGACTGTATATACACATATTACCAGATACACAGCTTCCACCGCAGGCCTGTATATACACATATTACCAGATACATAGCAGTAGCCACAAGACTGTATATACACATACTACCAGATACACAGCTTCCACCGCAGGCCTGTATATACACATATTACCAGATACATAGCTTCCACCGCAGGCCTGTATATACACATATTACCAGATACATAGCAGTAGCCACAAGACTGTATATACACATACTACCAGATACACAGCTTCCACCGCAGGCCTGTATATACACATATTACCAGATACATAGCTTCCACCGCAGGCCTGTATATACACATATTACCAGATACATAGCTTCCACCGCAGGCCTGTATATACACATATTACCAGATACATAGCTTCCACCGCAGGCCTGTATATACACATATTACCAGATACATAGCTTCCACCGCAGGCCTGTATATACACATATTACCAGATACACAGCTTCCACCGCAGGCCTGTATATACACATATTACCAGATACATAGCTTCCACCGCAGGCCTGTATATACACATATTACCAGATACATAGCTTCCACCGCAGGCCTGTATATACACATATTACCAGATACATAGCTTCCACCGCAGGCCTGTATATACACATATTACCAGATACACAGCTTCCACCGCAGGCCTGTATATACACATTACCAGATACACAGCTTCCACCGCAGGCCTGTATATACACATTACCAGATACATAGCTTCCACCGCAGGCCTGTATATACACATATTACCAGATACACAGCTTCCACCGCAGGCCTGTATATACATATATTACCAGATACACAGCTTCCACCGCAGGCCTGTATATACATATATTACCAGATACATAGCTTCCACTGCAGGCCTGTATATACACATATTACCAGATACACAGCTTCCACTACAGGCCTGTATATACATATATTACCAGATACATAGCTTCCACTGCAGGCCTGTATATACACATATTACCAGATACACAGCTTCCACCGCAGGCCTGTATATACACATTACCAGATACACAGCTGCCACCGCAGGCCTGTATATACACATATTACCAGATACACAGCTTCCACTACAGGCCTGTATATACATATATTACCAGATACATAGCTTCCACTGCAGGCCTGTATATACACATATTACCAGATACACAGCTTCCACCGCAGGCCTGTATATACACATTACCAGATACACAGCTGCCACCGCAGGCCTGTATATACACATTACCAGATACATAGCTTCCACCGCAGGCCTGTATATACACATATTACCAGATACATAGCTTCCACCGCAGGCCTGTATATACACATATTACCAGATACACAGCTTCCACCGCAGGCCTGTATATACACATATTACCAGATACACCGCAGGCCTGTATATACACATATTACCAGATACACAGCTTCCACTGCAGGCCTGTATATACACATATTACCAGATACATAGCAGCAGCCACAAGACTGTATATACACATATTACCAGATACACAGCTTCCACCGCAGGCCTGTATATACACATATTACCAGATACATAGCTTCCACCGCAGGCCTGTATATACACATATTACCAGATACACAGCTTGCACCGCAGGCCTGTATATACACATATTACCAGATACACAGCTTCCACCGCAGGCCTGTATATACACATATTACCAGATACACAGCTTCCACCGCAGGCCTGTATATACACATTACCAGATACACAGCTTCCACCGCAGGCCTGTATATACACATATTACCAGATACATAGCAGCAGCCACAGGTCTGTATATACACATTACCAGATACACAGCTTCCACCGCAGGCCTGTATATACACATATTACCAGATACATAGCTTCCACCGCAGGCCTGTATATACACATATTACCAGATACACAGCTTCCACCGCAGGCCTGTATATACACATATATTACCAGATACATAGCTTCCACTGCAGGCCTGTATATACACATATTACCAGATACACAGCTTCCACCGCAGGCCTGTATATACACATATTACCAGATACACAGCTCCCACCGCAGGCCTGTATATACACATTACCAGATACATAGCTTCCACTGCAGGCCTGTATATACATATATTACCAGATACATAGCTTCCACCGCAGGCCTGTATATACACATATTACCAGATACATAGCTTCCATCGCAGGCCTGTATATACACATATTACCAGATACATAGCAGCAGCCACAAGACTGTATATACACATATTACCAGATACATAGCTTCCACCGCAGGCCTGTATATACACATATTACCAGATACACCGCTTCCACCGCAGGCCTGTATATACACATATTACCAGATACATAGCTTCCACCGCAGGCCTGTATATACACATTACCAGATACACAGCTTCCACCGCAGGCCTGTATATACACATATTACCAGATACACAGCTTCCACCGCAGGCCTGTATATACACATATTACCAGATACATAGCAGCAGCCACAAGACTGTATATACACATATTACCAGATACATAGCTTCCACCGCAGGCCTGTATATACACATATTACCAGATACACCGCTTCCACCGCAGGCCTGTATATACACATATTACCAGATACATAGCTTCCACCGCAGGCCTGTATATACACATTACCAGATACACAGCTTCCACCGCAGGCCTGTATATACACATATTACCAGATACATAGCTTCCACCGCAGGCCTGTATATACACATATTACCAGATACACAGCTTCCACCGCAGGCCTGTATATACACATATTACCAGATACACAGCTTCCACCGCAGGCCTGTATATACACATATTACCAGATACACAGCTTCCACCGCAGGCCTGTATATACACATATTACCAGATACATAGCTTCCACCGCAGGCCTGTATATACACATATTACCAGATACACAGCTTCCACCGCAGGCCTGTATATACACATATTACCAGATACACAGCTTCCACCGCAGGCCTGTATATACACATATTACCAGATACACAGCTTCCACCGCAGGCCTGTATATACACATTACCAGATAAACAGCTTCCACCGCAGGTCTGTATATACACATATTACCAGATACACAGCTTCCACCGCAGGCCTGTATATACACATATTACCAGATACATAGCAGCAGCCACAAGACTGTATATACACATATTACCAGATACACAGCTTCCGCCACAGGCCTGTATATACACATATTACCAGATACACAGCTTCCACCGCAGGCCTGTATATACACATATTACCAGATACACAGCTTCCACCGCAGGCCTGTATATACACATATTACCAGATACACAGCTTCCACCGCAGGCCTGTATATACACATTACCAGATACATAGCAGTAGCCACAAGACTGTATATACACATACTACCAGATACACAGCTTCCACCGCAGGCCTGTATATACACATATTACCAGATACATAGCTTCCACCGCAGGCCTGTATATACACATATTACCAGATACATAGCAGCAGCCACAAGACTGTATATACACATATTACCAGATACACAGCTTCCACTGCAGGCCTGTATATACACATATTACCAGATACATAGCAGCAGCCACAAGACTGTATATACACATTACCAGATACACAGCTTCCACCGCAGGCCTATATATACACATATTACCAGATACATAGCTTCCACCGCAGGCCTGTATATACACATTACCAGATACACAGCTTCCACCGCAGGCCTGTATATACACATTACCAGATACGTAGCGGCACTTTCCTACCATTACAGCAGCCGCTGGACTGTATATACACATATTACCAGATACACAGCAGCAGCTGCAGTCCTGTATATACACATATTACCAGATACACAGCAGCAGCCGCAGGCCTGTATATACACATATTACCAGATACACAGCTTCCACTGCAGGCCTGTATATACACATATTACCAGATACATAGCAGCAGCCACAAGACTGTATATACACATTACCAGATACACAGCTTCCACCGCAGGCCTATATATACACATATTACCAGATACATAGCTTCCACCGCAGGCCTGTATATACACATTACCAGATACACAGCTTCCAC
Organism: Pseudophryne corroboree; assembly: GCF_028390025.1. NCBI lineage: Eukaryota > Metazoa > Chordata > Amphibia > Anura > Myobatrachidae > Pseudophryne > Pseudophryne corroboree. Next base: position 338,106,300 of record NC_086454.1, read on the forward strand.
CGCAGGCCTGTATATACACATTACCAGATACGTAGCGGCACTTTCCTACCATTACAGCAGCCGCTGGACTGTATATACACATATTACCAGATACACAGCAGCAGCTGCAGTCCTGTATATACACATATTACCAGATACGTAGCAGCAGGGGCACTTTGCTACCATTACAGCAGCCGCAGGCCTGTATATACACATTACCAGATACACAGCAGCAGCCGCTGGACTATATATACACATTACCAGATACACAGCAGCAGCCGCTGGACTGTATATACACATTACCAGAAACACAGCAGCAGCCGCTGGACTATATATACACATTACCAGATACACAGCAGCAGCCGCTGGACTGTATATACACATTACCAGAAACATAGCAGCAGCCGCAGGCCTGTATATACACATATTACCAGATACATAGCAGCAGCTGCAGGCCTGTATATATACACACACTACCAGATACATAGCAGCAGGGACACTTTCCTACCATTACAGTCAGGCGACAACTTGCAGGCAGACTCTGTGTTTCAGGAAATAACTAATAATCATATATAGGGCTCAATTCAGTTATGTGTGAGTTGGCGCCGCAACAGAGTCTAAATGCCGGAAACGGCACCTGAACCAGCCCCCTCGCTGCCTGAAAACACCAAATTTTGTAAACAGCACTATGGAGCTGAAAACTAAATTATACGAGTCCGAAGGTATGGCAAGTGCGAGACATAGCTAAACATATCACAAGGACATTTGAATTGACCCCGTAGTATTGTACTACAGGTAACTAGAGGAGGTGATAAAAGGCAAGTGATTAGCTGGCATCCACTAATCCTCAGCTTCCTGCTTGTGTGTGGCACAGTGCTGGCACTGCTCTCTACGAGACTGACCAGCATCTTATCCCCCTGTGCATGCACAGCTTTCCCCTGGGGATTCCATTTTCCACCCACACCACACAAAACATGATGAAAGTTGGGTGCTGACCAAGTTAACAGAGTAGGGAATAAGGATTGCAAGCCCTATTGGGACAGTGACCGGGGGGACCAGGCCAGACTCTGCTGGGCATCGTTGTGTGTCTCGGGTACACTGTCATACTGATACAGGAAAGTCTTCCCCACATTGATACCGCAGAGCTGTAATCTCACCAGTCCCCAGACCAGTCACTGATGGGCCTCGCTGTGTGTCCCGGGGGCACTGTCATACTGATACAGGAGGGGCCTGCCCCACATTGATACCACAGAGCTGTAATCTCACCAGTCCCCAGACCAGTCACTGATGGGCCTCGCTGTGTGTCCCGGGGGCACTGTCATACAGATACAGGAGGGTCTTCCCCACATTGATACCACAGAGCTGTAATCTCACCAGTCCCCAGACCAGTCACTGATGGGCCTCGCTGTGTGTCCCGGGGGCACTGTCATACTGATACAGGAGGGGCCTGCCCCACATTGATACCACAGAGCTGTAATCTCACCAGTCCCCAGACCAGTCACTGATGGGCCTCGCTGTGTGTCCCGGGGGCACTGTCATACTGATACAGGAGGGTCTTCCCCACATTGATACCGCAGAGCTGTAATCTCACCAGTCCCCAGACCAGTCACTGCTGGGCATCGTTGTGTGTCCCGGGGACACTGTCATACTGATACAGGAGGGTCTTCCCCACATTGATACCGCTGAGCTGTAATCTCACCAGTCCCCAGACCAGTCACTGATGGGCCTCGTTGTGTGTCCCGGGGGCACTATCATACAGATACAGGAGGGTCTTCCCCACATTGATACCGCAGAGCTGTAATCTCACCAGTCCCCAGACCAGTCACTGATGGGCCTCGCTGTGTGTCCCGGGGGCACTGTCATACTGATACAGGAGGGGCCTGCCCCACATTGATACCACAGAGCTGTAATCTCACCAGTCCCCAGACCAGTCACTGATGGGCCTCGCTGTGTGTCCCGGGGGCACTGTCATACTGATACAGGAGGGTCTTCCCCACATTGATACCACAGAGCTGTAATCTCACCAGTCCCCAGACCAGTCACTGATGGGCCTCGCTGTGTGTCCCGGGGGCACTGTCATACTGATACAGGAGGGTCTTCCCCACATTGATACCGCAGAGCTGTAATCTCACCAGTCCCCAGACCAGTCACTGATGGGCCTCGCTGTGTGTCCCCGGGGGCACTGTCATACTGATACAGGAGGGTCTTCCCCACATTGATACCACAGAGCTGTAATCTCACCAGTCCCCAGACCAGTCACTGATGGGCCTCGCTGTGTGTCCCGGGGGCACTGTCATACTGATACAGGAGGGTCTTCCCCACATTGATACCACAGAGCTGTAATCTCACCAGTCCCCAGACTGTCACTGTAACTATAAGGGGCCAGACCAGTCTCTGATGGGCCTCGCTGTGATACAGTAGGGGTCTTCCCCACACTGATACCACAGAGCTGAAAGCACTACCTTACAGGCGATTATTACGTTACGCATCAGGCAATCCTGCAGCATTGTGTATCCATATATCTTTGGCCTTGAAAGAGTATTGTGCATGGAAGATTAATTTGAAAGATTTATGAAATAGAAAACGGATTATGTGTACACAGAAGGCTGAAGGGGATATTCTGGTAAAAGACGTCTTTACTTGATAAACAGGGGAGACGCACACTAACCACAATGCAGCCCTGCAGTGACCAGCCAGGACTGTCATGGCTTCCCCGGTAGGAGAGGCTGGCAGGAACGGATTCCACAACAAATACAAGGAACAGCTCCCACAGCATACTTTTATTAAACCAGTGCTTCCCAAACCTATAGCAGTGGTTTCTCAACCTCAGTCCTCTAGTACCCCCAACAGTTGATGTTTTCCAGGTCACCTAGCTGGTGCACAGGTGTATTCATTACTCACTGGTATTTTAAAAACCCACAGGTGGAGCAAATGATTTCACTTGCAATCCTGTGAGGAGACCTGGAAAACAAACTGTTGGGCGTACTTGAGGACCGCGGTTGAGAACCACTGACCTATAGTATCAGATTTTTTTCACACGTCACCCCTGGGCCAAAAGTTTCTTATTCAGAAACACAAACAATTATTAAATGATGTAACTTGTGTCTAGCCGTCACCCTGAAGGGCCCTACACATGGGCAGCTCGGCGGCGGATCAGCCAGACGGCGGATACAGCCGACGGGCGACCCGGCGGCGGAGAGGCAGTGACGGGGGGAGTGAAGTTTCTTCACTCCCCCCGTCACCCGGCTGCATTGAAGTGCAGGCAAATATGGAGGAGATCGTCCATATCGGCCTGCATGTACAGCAGACGGGGGACCAGCGATGAACGAGTGTGGGGCCGCGCATCATCGTTCATCGCTGGAGCCTCCACACTCAAAGATATGAACGGTATCTCGTTCATTTATGAACGAGATCGTTCATGTCTTTGACTGATGTCGGCCAGTATGTAGGGCCTATTAGGCTCGGCTCTGGGGTGAGGGACAAGGCTCACTTCTGTATGGCCACATTATATGACTGGGAGCCACCAGCACTGGTTTTGCTTATAAATAATTTGAATTGATTCTGGGCCACCAACAGAGGGTTCCCTGCAAGTGGCCCGTGGCACCAAGTCTGGGCACCACTATGGGACATTTACATATCTAGCGCCAGCATATTCCACTATGATTTAACATGAACTAAACGTGCCGGATGCATTGCAGGTCAGGAAAAGGGAGCGGGCTGTGGGTGCAGCCCAATACACAGGCTGAGGTGACCCCAATCTACAGCTTAAGGCCACATTGGGGTCGATTCAATTCGGCAACAGATGAATAGCGTTGGGAATTAGCTCCCGACGCTATTCAAGTCAGCTACTAGTTACCCACAATTGTCGGAAATTCTTCTCTCACCCCCGGGGGGCGAGAGAAGAAAACCGACAAAAGTGCTGCCGCGCGGCCGGCGCGAGGCTAATTCGGTCGGGAATCGGCATCGCCGCGGATAGTTAAGTCGGAGAATGCCCGTTCTCCCGACAAAACTACCTGTTAAGTCGGCGAGAACGGGCATTCGCCGACTTAACTTTAGCTGAATTGAATAGCGTCGGGAGCTAATTCCCGGCACTATTCATCTGTTGCCGAATTGAATCGACCCTATTATTAGTTCCCCAGCAGCTTGGCAGGCTGAACAGCTAGAACCTGCAATATCTATAACCACAGTGAACACTGGCCATGTGTCCTGCATAAACGCCAAACATCATGCCCAGCTTATAGCTTCTCTGAACTGATGGAATAGTTGTTACTGTCTGGGGAAATACACACATACAAAAGCCTGTACTCCGGGGGAGTGGGGTATATGTGTAAGGGAGTAGGTGTATGGGAGTAAGGGCGGTGGGGAGGAGGGCGTGTACACAGTAGTAGTTAAGGTGTATGGGAGTAAGAGGGGTATGTGTGTACTGGGGTAGTTAGGGTGTAGGTGTATAGGAGTAAAGGGCGTGGGGAGGGGAAAATGTGTGTGTACAGGGGTAGTTAGGGGGTATGTGTGTACGGGGGTAGTTCAGGGATAGGAGTAAGGGGGTGGGAAGGGGGGGTATGTGTGCATAGGGGTAGTTAGGGTTATATGTGCACAGGAGTAGTTAGGGGGTATAGGTGGGTATGTGTGAACAAGGGTAGTTAGGGGGTATGGGGATGGGGTTAGTCTGCACAGGGGTAGTTGGGGGCATGCGAGTATTTGTACTGGGGTACTTATGGTGGAAGGGTACGTGGGTACTGGGGCATAGGTGGGTACGTGTGTACTGGGGCATAGGTGGGTACGTGTGTACTGGGGTAGTTGGGGTGTAGGTGTATTGGGGTAAATGTGTACAGGTGTAGTTAGGGTGTAGGTCAGGGCTGGCCAAACCGGTCCTCGAGATCTACCAACAGTTCATGTTTCCAGGCCTCCTGGAGATCTGTAGAATGGTCAGTTAGGAAGGAATGCAGCACATCTTCATTATACCCCTTTTCCACCTGAGTACCGGGTCCGACCCAAGATGTTTAACCCGGCTACCACCCGTGTCGGCCCCGCCGTTTCCACTGCACTTCGACACGGGTTATTACCGGGTCGGATCTGTTTCCACTTAACCCGAGTAAGCTCTGTAAAAGCCTATTGATGTCACACGTTACTCGGTTCTGAAACACAGGTAATGACAGTTTCCACTGCACAATTACCAGGATCATTACAGTGTTCAACCCAGGTAGCCACCCGGGTAGAATTCCAGGGTCACTCAACCCATGTTTAACCGTTTCCACTTACTAAAAACCCATGTGGATTCGCCCCAGTGCAAACACACGGGTAAATTTAGCTAGTGGAAAAGGGGTAATAGTAATGACTACACCTGTGCACCAGCTAGGTGGTCTGGAAAATGTGAACTGTTGGTAGATCTCGAGGACTGCTTTGGCCAGCTCTGGTGTAGGTGTATGAGAGGATGTGTGTACAGGGGTAGTTAGGGTGTAGGCATATGGGGGTTGGGGGTATGTGTGTACAGGGGTAGTTAGGGGGGGTATGCGTGTACAGGGGTAGTTAGGGGGGGTATGCGTGTACAGGGGTAGTTAGGGGGGGTATGCGTGTACAGGGGTAGTTAGGGGGGGTATGCGTGTACAGGGGTAGTTAGGGGGGGTATGCGTGTACAGGGGTAGTTAGGGGGGGTATGCGTGTACAGGGGTAGTTAGGGGGGGTATGCGTGTACAGGGGTAGTTAGGGGGGGTATGCGTGTACAGGGGTAGTTAGGGGGGGTATGCGTGTACAGGGGTAGTTAGGGGGGGTATGCGTGTACAGGGGTAGTTAGGGGGGGTATGCGTGTACAGGGGTAGTTAGGGGGGGTATGCGTGTACAGGGGTAGTTAGGGGGGGTATGCGTGTACAGGGGTAGTTAGGGGGGGTATGCGTGTACAGGGGTAGTTAGGGGGGGTATGCGTGTACAGGGGTAGTTAGGGGGGGTATGCGTGTACAGGGGTAGTTAGGGGGGGTATGCGTGTACAGGGGTAGTTAGGGGGGGTATGCGTGTACAGGGGTAGTTAGGGGGTATGCGTGTACAGGGGTAGTTAGGGGGGGTATGCGTGTACAGGGGTAGTTAGGGGGGGTATGCGTGTACAGGGGTAGTTAGGGGGGGTATGCGTGTACAGGGGTAGTTAGGGGGGGTATGCGTGTAGAGGGGTAGTTAGGGGGGGTATGCGTGTAGAGGGGTAGTTAGGGGGGGTATGCGTGTAGAGGGGTAGTTAGGGGGGGGTATGCGTGTACAGGGGTAGTTAGGGGGGGTATGCGTGTACAGGGGTAGTTAGGGGGGGTATGCGTGTACAGGGGTAGTTAGGGGGGGTATGCGTGTACAGGGGTAGTTAGGGGGGGTATGCGTGTACAGGGGTAGTTAGGGGGGGTATGCGTGTACAGGGGTAGTTAGGGGGGGTATGCGTGTACAGGGGTAGTTAGGGGAGTATGCGTGTACAGGGGTAGTTAGGGGAGTATGCGTGTACAGGGGTAGTTAGGGGAGTATGCGTGTACAGGGGTAGTTAGGGGGGTATGCGTGTACAGGGGTAGTTAGGGGGTATGCGTGTACAGGGGTAGTTAGGGGGTATGCGTGTACAGGGGTAGTTAAGGGGTAAGGGGGGTATGCGTGTACAGGGTAGTTAAGGGGTAAGGGGGGTATGCGTGTACAGGGGTAGGTAAGGGGGGTATGCGTGTACAGGGGTAGTTAAGGGGTAAGGGGGGTATGCGTGTACAGGGGTAGTTAAGGGGTAAGGGGGTATGCGTGTACAGGGGTAGTTAAGGGGGGTATGCGTGTACAGGGGTAGTTAAGGGGTAAGGGGGGTATGCGTGTACAGGGGTAGTTAAGGGGTAAGGGGGTATGCGTGTACAGGGGTAGTTAAGGGGGGTATGCGTGTACAGGGGTAGTTAAGGGGTAAGGGGGTATGCGTGTACAGGGGTAGTTAAGGGGGGTATGCGTGTACAGGGGTAAAGGGGGGTATGTGTGTACAGGGGTAGTTAGGGGAGGTTATATTTGTACTGGGGGTAGTTAGGGTGTAGGTGTATGGGGGTAAATGTGTACAGGGGTAAGGCAGGGTATATGTGCACAGGGGTAGTTAGGGGGTATGGGAGGTTATATTTGGTACTGGAGTAGTTAGGGTGTAGGTGTATGGGGGTAAATGTGTACAGAGGGTAGTTAGGGGAGGTTATATATGTACTGCGGTAGTTAGGGTATAGGTGTATGGGGGTAAATGTGTACAGGGGTAATGCGGGGTATGTGTGTACAGGGGTAGTTAGGGGGTATGGGAGGTTATATTTGGTACTGGAGTAGTTAGGGTGTAGGTGTATGGGGGTAAATGTGTACAGGGGGTAGTTAGGGGAGGTTATATATGTACTGCGGTAGTTCGGGTATAGGTGTACAGGGGTAATGCGGGGTATGTGTGTACAGGGGTAGTTATGGGGTATGGGAGGGTATATTTGAACCGGGGTAGTTAGGGTGTAGGTGTATGAGGGTAAATGTGTACAGGGGTAGGCAAGGGAGTGGGTGGGGGGTATGTGTGACAGTGGTAGTGGGGGAGGGGGGGCCGCCGCTGCCGGGACGGGGAGGGGCCAGGGCGGCGCTGCGGGGGTGTCAGGGTGGGAGCACGGCCATACGCAGGCCTCACGCCCCGGCCTCACCTATGACGACTCCGGAGCCGTCCTCACACTCGCACAGATTGTCCCGGTGCCGCTCCCAGCCCGTACTCCGCGCCAGCGCCCGCTTCTCACCTGTCCCGTCTCGCTTTCCGGTTCTGTCCGTTTGTTTTCCACAAAATGGCGCCGCTGTACGCTCGCTCCCGCCGCCGCCCCTCCTCCCCGCTTCTATGTCACTCGCGCCACGCCCCCCGACCTCGCTGAAGCTCAGCCTCCGCCAATCAGAGGCCGGCCAGAGGACGCACTCATTGTCTGACGCAGCACGTACATGAATGAGCGCGCACGTAAGCGAGTACAGCGCTAGCGTCCAATGAGCGATCGGGATGGGCTGAAGGGCTGAACCCGCCCCTTAGTCCCTCCCCCCAGTCGGCTGCTTGCGCCGTGTTTTCCTCTCAGGCAGCCACTAGGACCGTACCATTATCACAGAGGGGAGGACTGTACAGGCGGCTGCGCTGCGCGCTGCGCGCTGAATGTAGGGCACGCTGACAAGGAGTAGTATCCGTGCTATATATATATATACACGCCTGCCGCTGCCCTTGCGCTCCTCTGGCGCCGCCTCACTGTCTGCGCTCCCCTCCACACACAATGGTAAGATCTGTTGTCGGGATGAGTGCGCTGCGGGGTGGTATGTTCCGGCCACCCCCACGGTGTGCGTTGTACAGTCTGTTGCGCGGCCTGGCAGAGGCACAGTATCCTTGCGGGGCTGCTACTGGTGGAGGCCGGCACACGTGATCCCTGGCTGTGACCAATCGCAGCTCTCTGTATGCAGGCAGCGTGCAGGGACTCGTCACAGGGAGTCCCCGCTGGCCAGCGTCTAGATTCCCTTCTTGGAGAGGCCCTTTCCCCATAATGCACTGGGTCAAAGTCACCAGCTATTTGTAACCTGTGGTGAGGGGAGCGCTAGGGTCTGACCCGCGGCCTACACCTTGCCAACCAATTGACCAAGCCCAGCATACAGGCCACCAACCCACTGAGGCCCAGCGAGCGTGGCGTACACCCCACCGGCCAGTATACAGCCCACTGAGGCCCAGCGAGTGTAGCGTACACCCCACCGGCCAACATACAGCCCACTGAGGCCCTGCGAATGTAGCGTACACCCCACCGACCAGCATACAGCCCACTGAGGCCAAGCGAGCGCAGCGTACGTCCCACCAGGCCCACGGACTTGAGACCCAGCGTACATCCCACCAGCCCACTGAACAAGGCCCAGCATACACAGCACCAACCCACCGAGGTCCAGCGAGTACGGCATACATCCCACCGACCGCTGCCTAGTGAGTGCGTCGTACACCCAACCGACCAAAGCTCAGCAACTATGACGTACACCAAACTGACCGACCGAGGCACGGTGTACACACAACCGAAGCTTAAGCACTGCGTACATCCAACCGTAGCTCAGCAAGCGAGGCATACACCCGATCAACCATAGCTCACTGAGCGCGGTGTAAACCAAAGTGGACTACTAAAACTCAGCGAGCACGGCTGACACCAAGTCAAAGCTCAATAAACAAGGCACACACCCAACTGATCAACCTAAGCTTAGTGAAGTTGATGCACACCCATCCGTAGTTCATCGAGCGCTGCGTACACCCGACCATCCAACCATAGCTCAGTGAGTGTGGTGTACATCCAGCTGACCAACTGAAGCTCAGCGAGCACGGCGCACACCCAACCAACTAGCTCAGGGACCGCTGCATACACCTAACCAACCAAACGCAGCTCAACGAGCACTGTTTACACCCAACCAAAGCTCAAGAAGCACAGCGAACATCCAACCGACCCACTAAAGCTCAGTGAGTGCTACGTACATCCAACTGAAGCTCAAAAAGCATGGCGCACGCCCAACTGTAGCTCAGTGAGCACTACGTACAACCAACTGATCAACCATAGCTCACTGAGCGCGGTGTAAACCAAAGTAGACTACTAAAACTCAGCGAGCACGGCTGACACCCAATCAAAGCTCAATAAACGAGGCACACACCCAACTGACCAACCTAAGCTTAGTGAAGTTGATGCACACCCATCCGTAGTTCGAGCGCTGCGTACACCCGACCATCCAACCATACCTAAGTGAGCGTGGTGTACATCAGGCTGACCAACTGAAGCTCAGCGAGCACGGCGCACACCCAACCAACTGTAGCTCAGGGACCGCTGCATACACCTAACCGACCAAACGCAGCTTAACGAGCACTGTTTACAGCCAACCAAAGCTCAGGAAGCACAGCGAACATCCAACTGACCCACTGAAGCTCATTGAGTGCTATGTACATCTTACTGAAGCTCAAAAAACACGGCGCACGCCCAACTGACCAACTGTAGCTCAGTGAGCACTACGTACAACCAACTGACCAACCATAGCTCAGTGAGCGTGGTGCACAGCCATCCGACCAACTGAAGCTCAGTGAGTGCAGTGTACATCCAACCGAAAAACCGGAGCTCAGCAACCCCTGCATACACCCAACCAGAGCTCAGTGATTATGGTGTAAACCCAAGCGAATAAACTAGAGCTGAGCGAGCGCAATGTATAACTTAGCTCAGCAATACAGCATACATCCCACCCACTTATTCTTCTGCAGTATAATCCAAGGAGGTAGTATTAAAATCATGTAAGTCTTTCTCTCCACTGAAAGTAAACTGTATAGGCATCAAAGAACAGATCTCCATAAACAGGAAGAAAATGAGAAAACAACTTACAAAGAGGTGTGTGTGCACCAGTCCAGGATAGGAGGCGGACAGGGTTTGGATCATGTGGACTCCGATAATGTTCTGGATACTTGGGGTAATTCCAAGTTGATCGCAGTAGGAATTTTTTTAGCAGTTGGGCAAAACCATGTGCACTGCAGGGGGGGGCAGATATGTGCAGAGAGAGATAGATTTGGGTGTGGTGAGTTCAATCTGCAATCTAAATTGCAGTGTAAAAATAAAGCAGCCAGTATTTACCCTGCACAGAAACAAAATAACCCACCCAAATCTAACTCTCTCTGCACATGTTATATCTGCCTCCCCTGCAGTGCACATGGTTTTGCCCAACTGCTAAAAAATTTCCTGCTACGATCAACTTGGAATTACCCCCCACTGTGTACAGTTTTGTCTTTAAAATAAGACATGGGGGTAAATTTACTAAGATAGGAGTTCTATGTAAGATGAGATGTTGCCCATAGCAACCAATCAGATTTCAGGTATTATCTTCTAGAAGGTGCTCGATAAATGAGAAGTAGAATCTGATTGGTTGCTATGGGCAACATCCCATCTTAATTAGAACTCCCATCTTAGTAAATTTTCTCTGACGTCCTAGTGGATGCTGGGGACTCCGTCAGGACCATGGGGAATAGCGGCTCCGCAGGAGACAGGGCACAAAATTTAAAAGTTTGACCACTAGGTGGTGTGTACTGGCTCCTCCCCCTATGACCCTCCTCCAAGCCTCAGTTAGGTTTTTGTGCCCGTCCGAGCAGGGTGCAATCTAGGTGGCTCTCATAAAGAGCTGCTTAGAGTAAAAGTTTTGATAGTTTTATTATTTTCAGTGAGTCCTGCTGGCAACAGGCTCACTGCAACGAGGGACCTAGGGGAGAAGAAGTGAACTCACCTGCGTGCAGGATGGATTTGCTTCTTAGGCTACTGGACACTAGCTCCAGAGGGACGATCACAGGTACAGCCTGGATGGGTCACCGGAGCCGCGCCGCCGACCCCCTTGCAGATGCCGAAGTAAGAAGAGGTCCAGAAACCGGCGGCTGAAGGCTTTTCAGTCTTCATGAGGTAGCGCACAGCACTGCAGCTGTGCGCCATTGCGCTCAGGCACACTTCACACCGGCGGTCACTGAGGGTGCAGGGCGCTGGGGGGGGCGCCCTGGGCAGCAATGTTAATACCTTTCTGGCTAAAAAGAATACATCACATATAGTCCATGAGGCTATATGGATGTATTTCACCCCTGCCAGGTCTCAGAAAAACCGGGAGAAGAGCCCGCCGGAATAGGGGGCGGGGCCTATCTCCTCAGCACACAGCGCCATTTTCCTACACAGCTCCGCTGCTAGGAAGGCTCCCAGGCTCTCCCCTGCACTGCACTACAGAAACAGGGTAAAAAACAGAGAGGGGGGGGGGGGGGGGGGCATTTTTTGGCGATATTATATATATTTAAGCAGCTATAAGGAAACAACACTTATATAAGGTTGTTCCTATATAATTATAGCGCTTTGGTGTGTGCTGGCAAACTCTCCCTCTGTCTCCCCAAAGGGCTAGTGGGGTCCTGTCTTCTATCAGAGCATTCCCTGTGTGTCTGCTGTGTGTCGGTACGTGTGTGTCGACATGTATGAGGACGATGTTGGTGTGGAGGCGGAGCAATTGCCGGTAATGGTGATGTCACCCCCTAGGGAGTCGACACCGGAATGGATGGCTTTGTTTATGGAATTACGTGATAATGTCAGCACGCTGCAAAAGTCGGTTGACGACATGAGACGACCGGCAAACCAGTTAGTACCTGTACAGGCGTCTCAAACACCGTCAGGGGCTGTAAAACGCCCTTTGCCTCAGTCGGTCGACACAGACCCAGACACGGACACCGAATCTAGTGTCGACGGTGAAGAAACGAACGTATTTTCCAGTAGGGCCACACGTTATATGGTCACGGCAATGAAGGAGGCTTTGCATATCTCTGATACTGCAAGTACCACAAAAAGGGGTATTATGTGGGGTCTGAAAAAACTACCTGTAGTTTTTCCTGAATCAGAGGAATTGAATGACGTGTGTGATGAAGCGTGGGTTACCCCTGATAAAAAACTGCTAATTTCAAAGAAGTTATTGGCGTTATACCCTTTCCCGCCAGAGGTTAGGGCGCGCTGGGAAACACCCCCTAGGGTGGACAAGGCGCTCACACGTTTATCCAAACAAGTGGCGTTACCGTCTCCTGATACGGCCGCCCTCAAGGATCCAGCTGATAGGAGGCTGGAAAATACTCTAAAAAGTATATACACACATACTGGTGTTATACTGCGACCAGCAATCGCCTCAGCCTGGATGTGCAGTGCTGGGGTGACTTGGTCGGATTCCCTGACTGAAAATATTGATACCCTGGATAAGGACAGTATTTTATTGACTATAGAGCAATTAAAGGATGCATTCCTTTATATGCGAGATGCACAGAGGGATATCTGCACTCTTGCATCAAGAGTAAGTGCGATGTCCATATCTGCCAGAAGAAGTCTATGGACACGACAGTGGTCAGGCGATGCGGATTCCAAACGGCATATGGAAGTATTGCCGTATAAAGGGGAGGAATTATTTGGGGTCGGTCTATCGGATTTGGTAGCCACGGCAACAGCCGGGAAGTCCATCTTTTTACCTCAAGTCCCCTCCCAGCAGAAAAAGACGCAGTCTTTTCAGCCGCAGTCCTTTCGTTCCTATAAGAACAAGCGAGCAAAAGGACATTCATATTTGCCCCGAGGCAAAGGAAAGGGTAAGAGACTGCAGCAAGCAGCCCCTTCCCAGGAGCAGAAGTCCTCCCCGGCTTCTGCAAAGGCCTCAGCATGACGCTGGGACCTTACAAGCGGACTCAGGGGCGGTGGGGGGTCGCCTCAAGAATTTCAGCGCACAGTGGGCTCACTCGCAGGTGGACCCCTGGATCCTGCAGGTAGTATCTCAGGGTTACAGGTTGGAATTCGAGAAGTCTCCCCCTCGCCGGTTCCTAAAATCTGCTTTGCCAACGTCTCCCTCAGACAGGGCGACGATATTGGAAGCCATTCACAAGCTGTATTCTCAGCAGGTGATAATCAAGGTACCCCTTCTACAACAGGGAAAGGGGTATTACTCCACGCTATTTGTGGTACCGAAGCCGGACGGCTCGGTAAGACCTATTCTAAATCTGAAATCTCTGAACCTGTACATACAAAGATTCAAGTTCAAGATGGAGTCACTCAGAGCAGTGATAGCGAATCTGGAAGAAGGGGATTTTATGGTGTCCTTGGACATCAAGGATGCTTACCTTCATGTCCCAATTTGCCCTTCACACCAAGGGTACCTCAGGTTCGTGGTACAAAACTGTCATTATCAGTTTCAGACGCTGCCGTTTGGATTGTCCACGGCACCCAGGGTCTTTACCAAGGTAATGGCCGAAATGATGATCCTTCTTCGAAGAGAAGGCGTATTAATTATCCCTTACTTGGACGATCTCCTGATAAGGGCAAGATCCAGAGAACAGCTGGAGGTCGGAGTAGCACTAACTCAAGTAGTGCTCCAACAGCACGGGTGGATTCTGAATTTTCCAAAATCCCAACTGATCCCGACGACACGTCTGCTGTTCCTAGGGATGATTCTGGACACTGTTCAGAAAAAGGTATTTCTTCCGGAGGAGAAAGCCAGGGAGTTATCCGAACTCGTCAGGAACCTCCTAAAACCAGGGACAGTGTCTGTGCATCAATGCACAAGAGTCCTGGGAAAAATGGTGGCTTCTTACGAAGCGATTCCATTCGGCAGATTCCATGCACAAATTTTTCAGTGGGATCTGCTAGGCAAATGGTCCGGATCGCATCTGCAGATGCATCAGCGGATAAAATTGTCGACAAGGACAAGGGTCTCTCTGCTATGGTGGTTGCAGAGTGCTCATCTGTTAGAGGGCCGCAGATTCGGCATACAGAACTGGGTCCTAGTGACCACGGATGCCAGCCTGAGAGGCTGGGGAGCGGTCACACAAGGAAGAAACTTCCAGGGCGTGTGGTCAAGCCTGGAAACGTCTCTTCACATAAATATACTGGAACTAAGAGCAATCTACAATGCTCTAAGCCTGGCAAAACCTCTGCTTCAGGGTCAGCCGGTGTTGATCCAGTCGGACAACATCACGGCAGTCGCCCACGTAAACAGACAGGGCGGCACAAGAAGCAGGAGGGCAATGGCAGAAGCTGCAAGGATTCTTCGCTGGGCGGAAAATCATGTGATAGCACTGTCAGCAGTGTTCACCACATGATTGTAGTCCATTGGGAAAGACCAATGGTGGACATGATGGCGTCCCGCCTCAACAAAAAACTGGACAGGTATTGCGCCAGGTCAAGAGACCCTCAGGCAATAGCTGTGGACGCTCTGGTAACACCATGGGTGTACCAGTCAGTGTATGTGTTCCCTCCTCTGCCTCTCATACCCAAGGTACTGAGAATTATACGGCAAAGGGGAGTAAGAACGATACTAGTGGCTCCGGACTGGCCAAGAAGGACTTGGTACCCGGAACTTCAGGAGATGCTCACGGAAGATCCGTGGCCTCTACCTCTAAGAAGGGATCTGCTTCAGCAGAGACCGTGTCTATTCCAAGACTTACCGCGGCTGCGTTTGACGGCATGGCGGTTGAACGCCGGATCCTAAGGGAAAAAGGCATTCCGGAAGAGGTCATCCCTACCCTGGTCAAAGCCAGGAAGGAGGTGACTGCACAACATTATCACCGCATTTGGAGAAAATATGTTGCATGGTGTGAGGCCAGGAAGGCCCCGACAGAGGAATTTCAACTGGGTCGATTCCTACATTTCCTGCAAACAGGATTATCTATGGGCCTCAAATTAGGGTCCATTAAGGTTCAAATTTCGGCCCTGTCGATTTTCTTCCAGAAAGAATTGGCTTCAGTTCCCGAAGTCCAGACTTTTGTAAAAGGAGTACTACATATACAGCCCCCGGTTGTGCCCCCAGTGGCACCGTGGGATCTCAATGTAGTTTTGGATTTTCTCAAATCCCATTGGTTTGAGCCACTCAAATCGGTAGATTTGAAATATCTTACATGGAAAGTAACCATGCTACTGGCCCTGGCTTCAGCCAGGAGAGTGTCGGAATTGGCGGCTTTATCGTATAAAAGCCCATATCTGATTTTCCATTCGGACAGGGCAGAACTGAGGACGCGTCCTCATTTTCTGCCTAAGGTGGTATCAGCGTTTCACCTGAACCAGCCTATTGTGGTGCCTGCGGCTACTAGCGATTTGGAGGATTCCAAGTTGCTGGACGTTGTCAGAGCATTGAAAATATATATTTCAAGGACGGCTGGAGTCAGAAAATCTGACTCGCTGTTTATACTGTATGCACCCAACAAGCTGGGTGCTCCTGCTTCTAAGCAGACGATTGCTCGTTGGATTTGTAGCACAATTCAACTGGCACATTCTGTGGCAGGCCTGCCACAGCCTAAATCTGTCAATGCCCACTCCACAAGGAAGGTGGGCTCATCTTGGGCGGCTGCCCGAGGGGTCTCGGCATTACAACTCTGCCGAGCAGCTACGTGGTCAGGGGAGAACACGTTTGTAAAATTCTACAAATTTGATACCCTGGCTAAGGAGGACCTGGAGTTCTCTCATTCGGTGCTGCAGAGTCATCCGCACTCTCCCGCCCGTTTGGGAGCTTTGGTATAATCCCCATGGTCCTGACGGAGTCCCCAGCATCCACTAGGACGTCAGAGAAAATAAGAATTTACTCACCGGTAATTCTATTTCTCGTAGTCCGTAGTGGATGCTGGGCGCCCATCCCAAGTGCGGATTGTCTGCAATACTTGTACATAGTTATTGTTACAAAAAAATCGGGTTGTTTATTGTTGTGAGCCATCTTTTCAGAGGCTCCGCTGTTCTCATGCTGTTAACTGGGTTCAGATCACAAGTTGTACGGTGTGATTGGTGTGGCTGGTATGAGTCTTACCCGGGATTCAAAATCCTTCCTTATTGTGTACGCTCGTCCGGGCACAGTATCCTAACTGAGGCTTGGAGGAGGGTCATAGGGGGAGGAGCCAGTACACACCACCTAGTGGTCAAACTTTTAAATTTTGTGCCCTGTCTCCTGCGGAGCCGCTATTCCCCATGGTCCTGACGGAGTCCCCAGCATCCACTACGGACTACGAGAAATAGAATTACCGGTGAGTAAATTCTTATTTACCCCATGGTCTTATTGTTTCTGGTCCATATCATTTCTAAATGCAGGGGCAACACAATCTGTACATGAAAATATACAGCATCTTTCACCCAGGAAAGTCATCAAAATCTTCTGGCCAGCCAAGGATGCAAGTGGAGAATAAGAGTATAATGCAGAGGGTTGCAGATGCGCATCAGGGGCGTTCCAAGCAGCATTAGCTCATTCAATACTATGAGTTGGTAACAGACTTCATGTTGTTTGCATTTCCCGATACTAAATAGTTCCACAATGCGATTATCAACATGAAACTTTTCCCTCTTCCAAAGCAACATCTCCCAGAATCCTCACAAAGAGGTTAGATGCTAGCCAGCAGTTTTTGGAGATAACCTAATTAATGAAACTCTAAAGGGGGGTACACACGGAGAGATCTGACTAGATTGCTCAGAAGTTAAGCACGGATCTCTCCGTTTGTATGCCCCATAGCAATGCGCGGCCCCGCGCGCCGCTATTGCTGGTGCTAGATTGGCCTGCATGCAGGCACAATCTAGCAGGTCGCTCATTTCACCGCTGAGTGAAAAGAGCGGCCCCCTCGCTCAGCACACATCTCTCCCCGTGTGTACGGGGCTTTACATATCACCTACAATTAGTCACTTCAAAATTAAACAAGGATGGATAATGCATTGAAAAGTCCAATCCTAAATAAATTCCAAGAATGTAATTCCAGAGAAGAATGTGCACACTAGTCCTAGCGAAGTCAAAAGATCGCCAGCTACAAAGAAAACAGCTCATAGGTAATTTAGTCTGGATTACAGAAGTTTTCAGATGCCGTCGGCACATGCTAGGCTGCGGCAGGGGATGCGGTCAGGATATCGGCATTTGGAGCAGTTGTTTGGCCTAAAGGACTGTAAAAGCCAAATCAGGAGATTAACCATAGGCAGCCTGGTATAAGCAGCTTTGTATGGTGGATGCAACCAATGTGTACAGTCCAGTCTTTCATCGCCTTGCTACAACTCGCTGGTGAAATGGATATACTGGTGGGGCTTTTACACTTTCGATTGCCCATGAACACCAATGCAGAGTGCTGTGAGACATATCCGATCTCTACCTTGCTCTTAATCCTACTGTCCAGAACAGACCCCATAAAGAGCCGGACGTTTACATGATGACGTACCTTACCTAGTAAATGATGGCTTTAGAGCACGTTAACTGAGAATGAAATGGGAAGACGTGGACGTAGAGACAGGAAGTCAGAACTAGAAGAAAACAATCCTGATGCATAGTGAATTAAGAACTTCATCCAGTCAGCAATGTACAGATCATTGTGCTTGGCTACTTATATATAGTTTCAGAAATAATCTGATATATAAGAGTTGGCAAACTTATATTAAGGGTGGATCTGTAGAGTCTAAACCAGTTCTCAAACTGTGTGCCTAGGCACCCAGGGGTGCCTCAGGGCACTAGCAGGGGTGCCCTGGATTGGTGGTCCAGGACCAATTCAAATTATTTATGGGCAATTGTCATGAAATGGAGGTACTCAGCACTCCCCAGCTACGTACTCTCTTACCTGCGCCGCACTCTGAGGCACTGTCCATCATCCGCTGGTTAATCTGGCGTCTTGCGCTGTCTGCTGCTGCACTGTGCCTCCATTACCAGCGCTCACAGGTCTGGTGGCCATTGTCTGTCTCTGCCACACACACAATGCTGGCAGTTACCTCCAAAACTGGTCATGGACGGAGCCAAGACAGTTCTGATCAGCTGGCCGCCTGAGTCCAATCAGGAACCATTTTCACAGTCATGTGATCATCACCACCAATCAGCAGCAAACCAGGGGTATAAATTCTGAATCCAAGAACAGGCAAATCACACAGGCAGCGGCTTCCTCAGTGTTAGAAACTAACAATGAGGAAGCCGCGAACACCAGCCCAGAGGCGGAGAAACGTGTTTGTTGGTCTACAGCAGAGGTCCTCAAACTCGATCCTCGGGGGCCCACACAGTGCATGTTTTGCAGGTAACCCAGCAGGTGCACAGGTGTATTAATTACTCACTGACACATTTTAAAAGGTCCACAGGTGGAGCTAATTATTTCACTTGCGATTCTGTGAGGAGACCTGCAAAACATGCACTGTGTGGGCCCCCGAGGACCGAGTTTGAGGACCTCTGGTCTACAGGGAGTGAATATAATTCCGTATCTGGACGATCTTCTGATAAAGGCGCCGTCCAGGGAGAGGTTGCTGGACAGCATTGATCTCTCAACCAGGATCACGGGTGGATTCTGAACCTTCCGAATTCTTACCTAGAGCCAACACGGCTGGGAATGATAGTGGACACGGAGAAGGTGTTCCTTCCATTGGAAAAGGCATTGGTAATCCAGTCGATGGTTCGGGATGTCCTGAAGCCAACCCGGATATCGGTACATCTATGCATTCACCTTCAGTGGAAAATGGTGGCCTCTTACGAGGCACTTCAATACGGAAGGTTTCACGCAAGACCCTTCCAGCTCGTTCTGTTGGGACAAATGGTCCGGATCGCATCTTCACATGCACCAGAGGATCTGTCTGTCGCCAAAAGCCAGAATCTCCCTTCTGTGGTGGCTATAAACTTCTCACCTCGTCGAGGGTCGGAGGTTCGGAATTCAGAACTGGATCCTGTTAACCACGGACGCAAGCCTCAGAGGTTGGGGAGCAGTCACCCAGGGGGTGTAGTTTCAAGCAAGATGGTCAAGTCAGGAAGTCATCCTTCCAATCAACATTCTGGAACTCAGGGCCATATACAACGCCCTTCTGCAGGCCTCATATCTTCTTCAAGATTGGGCCAATCAGGTCCAGACGGACAATGTGACGGCAGTGATGTACATAAACCGACAGGACGGAACAAAAAGCAGAGCAGCAATGTCAGAGGTGTCAAGAATTATCTTCTGGGCAGAAAAAAAACCGCTGTGGCGTTGTCAGCGGTCTTCATTCCGGGAGTAGACAACTGGGAAGCATACTTCCTCGGCAGACACGACCTGCACCTGGGGGAGTGGAGCCTTCACCTGGAATTGTTCAGGTGCTTGACACGTCGATGGGGATATCCACAAATCAACATGATGGCCTCTTGTCTCAACAAGAAGCTCAAGCGGTATTGTTCCAGGTCGAGAGACCCACAGGCAGTGGCGGTAGACGCTCTGATGACTCCATGGGTCTATCAGATGGTGAACGTGTTTCCTCCACTTCCTCTGATCCCAAAAATTCTAAAAAGGGAAAAGGTTCAGGCAATACTCATTGCTCCAGACTGGCCAAGAAGGGCGTGGTACGCGGACCTTCTGGAGATGCTCCTCGAAGATCCGTGGCCTCTACCTCTTCGCGAGGATCTTCTGCAACAGGGCCCGTTCGTCTATCAGGACTTACCGCGGCTACGTTTGACGGCCTGGAAGTTGAACGGCTGGTTCTAGCCAGAAGAGGGATCCCTAACACAGTTATCCCGACTATGATCCAAGCCAGGAAGGGGGTAACGTCTAAACATTACCACTGTATTTGGAAGAAATACGCCTGTTGGTATGAGAGCAGAAATTATTCTGCAGTGGAATTTCATCGGGACGTTTCCTGCTTTTTCTGCAGGCAGGTGTGGATATGGGCCTACGTCTGGGCTCCATAAAAGTCCAGAATTCGGCCTTGTCCATTTTCTTTCAAAAACAATTGGCTTCTCTCCCTGAGGTCCAGACGTTCTTGAAAGGTATTCTGCACCTCCAACCTCCCTTTGTGCCTCCCACGGCACTTTGGGATCTCAACTTGGTGCTGCAGTTCCTCCAATCGGACTGGTTTGAACCGTTACAGGAGGTGGACGTAAAATATCTTTCATGGAAATAGTCACACTGTTGGCCTTGGCTTCAGCAAGACGTGTGTCGGAGCTAGGGGCTTTGTCTCACAAAAGCCCCTATTTAATTTTCCATGAGGACAGAGCTGAACTCAGGACTCGTCAGCAATTTCTTCCTAAAGTGGTGTCTTTGTTTCACATCAACCAACCTATTGTGGTTCCAGTTGTCACCGACACCTCTGCTACTTCAAAGTCTTTGGATGTTGTGAGGACTTTGAAGGTGTATGTAAAGAGGACCGCTCGTCACAGGAAATCGGACTCGCTGTTCGTTCTCTATGATCCCAATAAAATTGGGTGTCCTGCTTCAAAGCAGACCATTGCACGCTGGATCAGGCTCACTATCCAGCATGTTTATTCCGCGGCAGGCTTGCCGGTTCCAAAATCTGTACAGGCCTACTCTACTAGGTCGGTGGGCTCTTCCTGGGCGGCTGCCCGGGGTGTCTTGGCTACTTGCTCTGGTTTGAACACGTTTGCTAAGTTTTACAAGTTCGATACTTTGGCCTCTGAGGACCTTCAGCTTGGTCAATCAGTTCTGCAGGAACCTCAGCACTCTCCCACCCGGTTTGGGAGCTTTGGAACTTCCCCATGGTACTAAAAGGATTCCCAGTATCCTCTAGGACGTAAGAGAAAATAGTATTTTAATTACCTACCAGTAAATCCTTTTCTCGTAGTCCGTAGAGGATACTGGGCGCCTGCCCGGTGCTTTGTTTTTCCTGCACTGTTACTTGGTTAAGTATTGTTGTATGGTTCAGCTGTTGCTGTTCCTGTTTCAAGTTTGGTTAGCTTGGCTTTCCTCTTGTTGTGTGTGCTGGTTCGGAATCTCACCACTATCCTTATCTATCCTTCTCTCAAAGTATGTCTGTCTCCTCGGGCACAGTTTCATGGTAGGAGGGGCATAAAGGGAGGAGACAGCCAACACTATCAAATTCTTAAAGTGCCCATGGCTCCTAGTGGACCCATCTATACCCCATGGTACTAAATGGAACCCCAGTATCCTCTACGGACTAAGAGAAAAGGATTTACTGGTAGGTAATTAAAATACTATTTTCATAATTCAACCTAGTTAGACTGTAAGACTGACATGAGAAGCTTGCATTCTAAAGTGAAGCTTGGCTTTTTAAGTGAATTATGAGTTTGAAACAGAAGCAGGTGAGTATTCTGAGTATTCTCTGTCTATATAGAAATTGTAATATTGTGGGAGAAATCTGAGTGTGAAATTGGTTGTGTCTGTATCTGTGCTGTGCATTCTTAATAGGTGTGAAGAGAAACGAGGAGGAGGGGCTGAATCTAGATGTGAAGAGATTAGGAGGAGGGTCTGAATCTAGGTGTGAAGAGATTAGGAGGAGGGGCTGAATCTAGGTGTGAAGAGATTAGGAGGAGGGGCTGAATCTAGGTGTGAAGAGATTAGGAGGAGGGGCTGAATCTAGGTGTGAAGAGATTAGGAGGAGGGGCTGAATCTAGGTGTGAAGAGATTAGGTGGAAGGGCTGAATCTAGGTGTGTAGAGATTAGGAGGAGGGGCTGAATCTAGGTGTCTAGAGATTAGGAGGAGGGTCTGAATCTAGGTGTGAAGAGATTAGGAGGAGGGGCTGAATCTAGGTGTGAAGAGATTAGGAGGAGGGTCTGAATCTAGGTGTGAAGAGATTAGGAGGAGGGGCTGAATCTAGGTGTGAAGAGATTAGGAGGAGGGGCTGAATCTAGGTGTGAAGAGATTAGGAGGAGGGGCTGAATCTAGGTGTGAAGAGATTAGGTGGAAGGGCTGAATCTAGGTGTGAAGAGATTAGGTGGAAGGGCTGAATCTAGGTGTGTAGAGATTAGGAGGAGGGTCTGAATCTAGGTGTCTAGAGAGTAGGAGGAGGGTCTGAATCTAGGTGTGAAGAGATTAGGAGGAGGGGCTGAATCTAGGTGTGAAGAGATTAGGAGGAGGGGCTGAATCTAGGTGTGAAGAGATTAGGAGGAGGGGCTGAATCTAGGTGTGAAGAGATTAGGAGGAGGGTCTGAATCTAGGTGTGTAGAGATTAGGTGGAAGGGCTGAATCTAGGTGTGTAGAGATTAGGAGGAGGGGTTAGATCTAGGGGGTACATTTACTAACATTCGTAATTTCCGAAAAAAGGTCAAAGTTCAATCACGAATGACATCGAAAGTGTAAAACTGCAACTTTTTGAATTTGTTACGATGGATTTACTAAGCTGTCGTATTCGGGTTTTTCTTTTCTTCCGATGTCGATGTCATTCGTGTTTTTTTTGTGTTTTTTACGGCAGTGATTAGCAAAACACTGCCGACTTTTTTACAATTAATCTCGGCCGGATCTGTGTGATCCGTGCTGGGGTTCTATTTTTTTTTTTTTTTTAATTAAACACAGTAAAATTTTAAAAAAAAATTGCGTGGGGTCCCCCCTCCTAAGCATAACCAGCCTCGGGCTCTTTGAGCCGATCCTGGTTGCCGAAATATGGGAAAAAAATTGACAGGGGTTCCCCCATATTTAAGCAACCAGCATCGGGCTCTGCGCCTGGTCCTGGTTCCAAAAATACGGGGGACAAAAAGAGTAGGGGTCCCCCGTATTTTTAAAACCAGCACCGGGCTCCACTAGCTGGACAGATAATGCCACAGCCGGGGGTCACTTTTATATAGTGCCCTGCGGCCGTGGCATCAAAAATCCAACTAGTCACCCCTGGCCGGGGTACCCTGGGGGAGTGGGGACCCCTTCAATCAAGGGGTCCCCCCCCCCCAGCCACCCAAGGGCCAGGGGTGAAGCCCGAGGCTGTCCCCCCCCATCCAATGGGCTGCGGATGGGGGGGCTGATAGCCTTTGTTGTAAAAGAAAAGATATTGTTTTTAGTAGCAGTACTACAAGTCCCAGCAAGCCTCCCCCGCATGCTGGTACTTGGAGAACCACAAGTACCAGCATGCGGCGGAAAAACGGGCCCGCTGGTACCTGTAGTAGTACTACTACTAAAAAAATACCCCAAAAAACACAAGACACACACACCGTGAAAGTATAATTTTATTACATACATACACACATACATACATACTTACCTTATGTTCCCACGCAGGTCGGTCCTCTTCTCCAGTAGAATCCAAGGGGTACCTGTTGAAGAAATTATACTCACGAGATCCAGGGGTCCAGGGTCCTCGGGGAATCCAGGTGTAATCCACGTACTTAAAAAAAATAAGAAAACGGACACTCGAGCCACGCACTAAAAGGGGACCCATGTTTGCACATGGATCCCCTTTTCCCGACTGCCAGAAACCCACTCTGACTGATGTCTAAGTGGGTTTCTTTAGCCAATCAGGGAGTGCCACGTTGTAGCACTCTCCTGATCGGCTGTGTGCTCCTGTCCTAACTGACAGGCAGCACACGGCAGTGTTACAATGTAGCGCCTATGCGCTCCATTGTAACCAATGCTGGGAACTTTCTTGCTCAGCGGTGACGTCACTTTAGGTCAACCGCAGGGCAGAAAGTTCCCATCATTGGTTACAATGTAGCGCATAGGCGCTACATTGTAACACTGCCGTGTGCTGCCTGTCAGTGAGGACAGGAGCACACAGCTGATCAGGAGAGTGCTACAACGTGGCGCTCCCTGATTGGCTGAAGAAACCCACTTAGACAGAAGTCAAAGTGGGTTTCTGGCATTCGTGGAAAGGTGACCCATGTGCAAACATGGGTCCCCTTTCAGTTCGTGGTCGGGACACCGTTTTTTTTTTTTTTCAAGTACGTGGATTACCCCTGGATTTCCCGAGGAGCCTGGACCCCTGGATCTCGTGAGTATAATTTCTTCAACAGGTACCCCTTGGATTCTACTGGAGAAGAGGACCGACCTGCGTGGGAACTTAAGGTAAGTATGTATGTATGTGTGTATGTATGTAATAAATCTTTACTTTCACGGTGTGTGTGTCTTGTCTTTTTTTGGGTATTTTTTTAGTAGTAGTACTACAGGTACCAGCGGGCCCGTTTTTCCGTCGCATGCTGGTACTTGTGGTTCTCCAAGTACCAGCATGCGGGGGAGGCTTGCTGGGCCTTGTAGTACTGCTACTAAAAACAATATCTTTTCTTTTACAACAAAGGCTATCAGCCTCCCCATCCGCAGCCCATTGGATGGGGGGGGACAGCCTCGGGCTTCACCCCTGGCCCTTGGGTGGCTGGGGGGGGGACCCCTTGATTGAAGGGGTCCCCACTCCCCCAGGGTACCCCGGCCAGGAGTGACTAGTTGGATTTTTGATGCCACGGCCGCAGGGCACTATATAAAAGTGACCCCCGGCTGTGGCATTATCTGTCCAGCTAGTGGAGCCCGGTGCTGGTTTTAAAAATACGGGGGACCCCTACTCTTTTTGTCCCCCGTATTTTTGGGACCAGGACCAGGCGCAGAGCCCGATGCTGGTTGCTTAAATATGGGGGAACCCCTGTCATTTTTTTCCCCATATTTCTGCAACCAGGATCGGCTCAAAGAGCCCGAGGCTGGTTATGCTTAGGAGGGGGGACCCCACGCAATTTTTTTTGAAAAAATAAGCACTTTCCCACCCCTTCCCACTGATATACATGCACGGATCTCATGGATCCGTGCATGCCTATCCAATCACGAATAAAAAAAAAAGGTCTGTTTTTTTTTTAGCACTTTTTTACGAGTTGTAATTTTTCACGGCAGTGTTTGTTTGTTTTTTGCTTTGCACTTCTTAGTAAATGACCGAGATTCATACTTAAACAGCCGCGTTTTGACCGATGGTGTATTCATTCGTAATTTTTTACTTGGACTTGCAAAAAATTACGAATGCCCTCATCTCTGCCGTGATTAGTGTTTAGTAAATTACCGAGATGACACTTTGATGAAAAAACGGCTTCTCGGTCAAAATCGGGAGCTTAGTAAATTTACCCCTAGGTGTCTAGAGATTAGGAGCAGGGTCTGAATCTAGGTGTGAAGAGATTAGGAGGAGGGGCTGAATCTAGGTGTGAAGAGATTAGGAGGAGGGGCTGAATCTAGGTGTGAAGAGATTAGGAGGAGGGGCTGAATCTAGGTGTGTAGAGATTAGGTGGAAGGGCTGAATCTAGGTGTGTAGAGATTAGGAGGAGGGGCTGAATCTAGGTGTCTAGAGATTAGGAGGAGGGTCTGAATCTAGGTGTGAAGAGATTAGGAGGAGGGGCTGAATCTAGGTGTGAAGAGATTAGGAGGAGGGGCTGAATCTAGGTGTGAAGAGATTAGGAGGAGGGTCTGAATCTAGGTGTGTAGAGATTAGGTGGAAGGGCTGAATCTAGGTGTGTAGATATTAGGGGGATCATTCCGAGTTGCTTGCTCGCTAGCTAGTTTTAGCAGCCGTGCAAACGCTATGCTGCCGCCCACTGGGGAGTGTATTTTAGTTTAGCAGAAGTGCGACCGCATGTGCAGCCGAGCTCTGCAAAAACAGTTTTTGAGGTGTTGAGGGAGTAATCCATTACTGTGCAGGCTGTTGGATTCCCCCAGCCCATTTCCCCACCAAAAATGGAATGCATTCCCCTCTGGCCTCCCACATGGAAGTAGCATGGGAAGAGAGAAGAGCAGCTCAGCTTTAAAATAAGATGAGTATTTCCCTGGAGCTTCATAAGGATTCCCCTCGGTGGGCATCTCTGGAGCCCGATTTCAGGCTGGAGATGTTGAGCTGGGTCTCCGGGCAGATTCCTGGAAGTAGTTTAGACAGGAAAACTTACCCCCCAGCCTAGACTGAGCATCTACAGGGTGGGTATCAACCCTCCAGGATGGTACAGTCAAAGGAGAGTGACCACTCCCTACTGTCCATAGAGGACAATGGTTGCTGTGCATGTGGCCAAGGCGTGCACAGCACATGAGTACACAATGATTGGTTGAGAACAGGGTGGGCTTACACCCTGTGGTATGTGTATTGGAGTAAGATAAAAAAGAGGAGGTCTGCTCGCCTCCACAGGTATTTCTCTGACGTCCTAGTGGATGCTGGGGACTCCGTAAGGACCATGGGGAATAGACGGGCTCCGCAGGAGACTGGGTACTCTATAAGAAAGATTTGTAACTATCTGGTGTGCACTGTCTCCTCCCTCTATGCCCCTCCTCCAGACCTCAGTTAGATTTCTGTGCCCGGCCGAGCTGGATGCACACTAGGGGCTCTCCTGAGCTCCTAGAAAGAAAGTATATGTTAGGTTTTTTATTTTACAGTGAGACCTGCTGGCAACAGGCTCACTGCAACGAGGGACTAAGGGGAGAAGAAGCGAACCTACCTGCTTGCAGCTAGCTTGGGCTTCTTAGGCTACTGGACACCATTAGCTCCAGAGGGATCGACCGCAGGACCCGTCCTTGGTGTTCGTTCCCGGAGCCGCGCCGCCGTCCCCCTTACAGAGCCAGAAGCAAGAAGATGGTCCGGAAAATCGGCGGCAGAAGACTTCAGTCTTCACCAAGGTAGCGCACAGCACGGCAGCTGTGCGCCATTGCTCCTCATACACACTTCACACTCCGGTCACTGAGGGTGCAGGGCGCTGGGGGGGCGCCCTGAGCAGCAATAAAAACACCTTGGCTGGCAAAATAACCACAATATATAGCCTTAGAGGCTATATATGTGGTAATTACCCCTGCCAGAATACAGAAAAAAGCGGGAGAAAAGTCCGCCGAAAAAGGGGCGGAGCCATCTCCCTCAGCACACTGGCGCCATTTCTCCCTCACAGTTCCGCTGGAAGGAAGCTCCCTGACTCTCCCCTGCAGTCTACACTACAGAAAGGGTAAAAAAGAGAGGGGGGGCACTAAATTTAGGCGCAGTATAACTTATAGCAGCTATAAGGGGACATAATTCAGTTAGTCCCTGCATTATATAGCGCTCTGGTGTGTGCTGGCATACTCTCTCTCTGTCTCCCCAAAGGGCCTTTGTGGGGTCCTGTCTCCTTTAAGAGCATTCCCTGTGTGTGTGTGCGGTGTGTCGGTACGGCTGTGTCGACATGTTTGATGAGGAGGCTTATGTGGAGGCGGAGCAGATGCCTATAAATGTGATGTCACCCCCTGCGGGGCAGACACCTGAGTGGATGGATTTATGGAAGGAATTACGTGCACGTGTCGACTCCTTACATAAAAAATTTGACGACATGCCAAATGCGGGACAGCCGGCTTCTCAGCTCGTGCCTGCCCAGACAATTCAAAGGCCATCAGGGGCTCTGAAACGCCCACTACCTCAGATGGCAGACACAGATGTCGACACGGATACTGATACCAGTGTCGACGACGATGAGTCAAATTTAATGTCCACTAGGGCCATTCGTTGCATGATTGAGGCAATGAAAGAGCTATTACACATTTCTGATATAAACCCAGGTACCTCAAAAAAGGGTATTATGTTTGGGGAGAAAAAACTACCAATAGTTTTTCCCCCATCTGAAGAATTAAATGAAGTGTGTGAAGAAGCGTGGGCTTTCCCCGATAAAAAATTGGTGATTTCAAAAAAATTACTAATGGCGTTCCCTTTCTCGCCAGAGGATAGGTCACGTTGGGAAACTCCCCCTAGGGTGGATAAAGCGCTCACACGTTTGTCTAAAAAGGTGGCACTACCGTCTCCGGATACGGCCGCCCTAAAGGAACCTGCTCATAGAAAGCAGGAGGCTATCCTAAAGTCTATATATACACACTGGTGTTATACTGAGACCAGCTATTGCTTCAGCGTGGATGTGCAGTGCTGCTGCTGCTTGGTCAGATTCCCTGTCGGAAAATATTGACACCCTAGACAGGGACATGAGAGATGCACAGAGGGAGATCTGCCGGCTGGCATCTAGAATAAGTGCTTTGTCCATTTCTGCTAGGAGAGGCTTATGGACTCGGCAGTGGACAGGGGATGCAGATTCTAAAAGGCACATGGAAGTTTTGCCTTATAAGGGTGAGGAGTTATTCGGGGATGGTCTCTCAGACCTTGTTTCCACAGCAACAGCTGGGAAGTCAGCATTTTTGCCCCATGTCCCCTCACAGCCTAAGAAAGCGCCGTATTATCAGGTACAGTCCTTTCGACCCCAGAAAAAGAGGCGGGGAAAAGGCGGGTCCTTTCTGTCTAGAGGCAGAGGAAGGGGAAAAAAGCTGCAACACACAGCAGGTTCCCAGGAACAAAAGTCCTCCCCCGCTTCTTCCAAATCCGCCGCATGACGGTGGGGCTCCACAGGCGGAGCCAGGTACGGTGGGGGGCCGCCTCAAAAATTTCAGCGATCAGTGGGTTCGCTCACGGGTGGATCCCTGGATCCTTCAAGTAGTATCTCAGGGGTACAAGCTGGAATTCGAGGCGCCTCCCCCCCGCCGTTTCCTCAAATCGGCCTTACCGACAACTCCCTCGGGCAGGGAGGCTGTACTAGAGGCAATTCACAAGCTGTATTCCCAGCAGGTGATAGTCAAGGTACCCCTACTTCAACAAGGACGGGGTTACTATTCCACACTGTTTGTGGTACCGAAACCGGACGGTTCGGTGAGACCCATTTTAAATTTGAAATCCTTGAACACATACATAAAAAGATTCAAGTTCAAGATGGAATCGCTCAGGGCGGTTATTGCAAGCCTGGACGAGGGGGATTACATGGTATCCCTGGACATCAAGGATGCTTACCTGCATGTCCCAATTTACCTTCCTCACCAGGAGTACCTCAGATTTGTGGTACAGGATTGCCATTACCAATTCCAGACACTACCGTTTGGACTGTCCACGGCACCGAGGGTGTTTACCAAGGTAATGGCAGGAATGATGATACTCCTTCGAAAAAAGGGAGTTTTAATTATCCCGTACTTGGACGATCTCCTAATAAAGGCGAGGTCCAGGGAGCAGTTACTGGTCGGAGTAGCACTATCTCGGGAAGTGCTACAACAGCATGGCTGGATTCTAAACATTCCAAAGTCACAACTGGTTCCTTCCACACGCTTACTGTTCCTGGGGATGATTCTGGACACAGAACAGAAAAAAGTGTTTCTCCCGCAGGAGAAAGCCAAGGAGCTGTCATCTCTAGTCAGAGACCTCCTAAAACCAAAACGGGTATCGGTGCATCACTGCACACGAGTCCTGGGAAAAATGGTGGCTTCATACGAAGCAATTCCATTCGGCAGGTTCCATGCAAGGACCTTCCAGTGGGACCTCTTGGACAAGTGGTCGGGATCGCATCTTCAGATGCATCAACTGATAACCCTGTCTCCAAGGACCAGGGTGTCTCTACTGTGGTGGCTGCAGAGTGCTCATCTTCTAGAGGGCCGCAGATTCGGCATACAGGACTGGGTCCTGGTGACCACGGATGCCAGCCTTCGAGGCTGGGGCGCAGTCGCACAGGGAAGAAATTTCCAGGGACTTTGGTCAAGTCAGGAGTCGTCCCTACACATAAATATTCTGGAACTGAGGGCCATTTACAATGCCCTAAGTCAGGCAAGGCCCCTGCTTCAAAACCAGCCGGTTCTGATCCAATCAGACAACATCACGGCAGTCGCCCATGTAAACCGACAGGGCGGCACAAGAAGCAGGATGGCGATGGCAGAAGCCACAAGGATTCTCCGATGGGCGGAAAATCACGTACTAGCACTGTCAGCAGTGTTCATTCCGGGAGTGGACAACTGGGAAGCAGACTTCCTCAGCAGACACGACCTACACCCGGGAGAGTGGGGACTTCATCCAGAAGTCTTCCTACTGTTGATAAACCGTTGGGAAAGGCCACAGGTGGACATGATGGCGTCCCGCCTCAACAAAAAGCTAAAGAGATATTGCGCCAGGTCAAGGGACCCTCAGGCGATAGCTGTGGACGCTCTAGTGACACCGTGGATGTACCAGTCGGTTTATGTGTTCCCTCCTCTGCCTCTCATACCAAAGGTACTGAGAATAATAAGAAGGCGAGGAGTAAGAACGATACTCGTGGTTCCGGATTGGCCAAGAAGAGCTTGGTACCCAGAACTTCAAGAAATGTTATCAGAGGACCCATGGCCTCTACCGCTAAGACAGGATCTGCTACAGCAGGGGCCCTGTCTGTTCCAAGACTTACCGCGGCTGCGTTTGACGGCATGGCGGTTGAATTCCGGATCCTACAGGAAAAGGGCATTCCGGAGGAAGTCATTCCTACGCTGATAAAAGCCAGGAAAGAAGTAACCGCAAACCATTATCACCGCATTTGGCGAAAATATGTTGCGTGGTGTGAGGCCAGGAAGGCCCCTACAGAGGAATTTCAGCTGGGTCGTTTTCTGCACTTCCTACAGTCGGGAGTGACTATGGGCCTAAAATTGGGTTCCATTAAGGTCCAGATTTCGGCTCTGTCGATTTTCTTCCAGAAAGAACTGGCTTCACTGCCTGAAGTTCAGACTTTTGTAAAGGGAGTGCTTCATATTCAGCCCCCTTTTGTGCCTCCTGTGGCACCTTGGGATCTCAATGTGGTGTTGAGTTTCCTAAAATCACATTGGTTTGAACCACTTAAAACTGTGGATCTGAAATATCTCACGTGGAAAGTGGTCATGTTATTGGCCTTGGCTTCGGCCAGGCGTGTGTCAGAATTGGCGGCTTTCTCATGTAAAAGCCCTTATCTGATTTTCCATATGGATAGGGCAGAATTGAGGACTCGTCCCCAGTTTCTCCCTAAGGTGGTATCAGCTTTTCACTTGAACCAACCTATTGTGGTGCCTGCGGCTACTAGGGACTTGGAGGATTCCAAGTTACTGGACGTAGTCAGGGCCTTTAAAATCTATGTTTCCAGGACGGCTGGAGTCAGGAAAACTGACTCGCTTTTTATCCTGTATGCACCCAACAAAATAGGTGCTCCTGCTTCTAAGCAGACTATTGCTCGCTGGATTTGTAGCACAATTCAGCTGGCGCATTCTGCGGCTGGATTGCCGCATCCTAAATCAGTGAAAGCCCATTCCACGAGGAAGGTGGGCTCATCTTGGGCGGCTGCCCGAGGGGTCTCGGCTTTACAACTTTGCCGAGCTGCAACTTGGTCAGGGGCAAACACGTTTGCTAAATTCTACAAATTTGATACCCTGGCTGAGGAGGACCTTGAGTTCTCTCATTCGGTGCTGCAGAGTCATCCGCACTCTCCCGCCCGTTTGGGAGCTTTGGTATAATCCCCATGGTCCTTACGGAGTCCCCAGCATCCACTAGGACGTCAGAGAAAATAAGAATTTACTCACCGGTAATTCTATTTCTCGTAGTCCGTAGTGGATGCTGGGCGCCCATCCCAAGTGCGGATTGTCTGCAATACTTGTATATAGTTATTGCCTAACTAAAGGGTTATTGTTGAGCCATCTGTTGAGAGGCTCAGTTATATTTCATACTGTTAACTGGGTATAATATCACGAGCTATACGGTGTGATTGGTGTGGCTGGTATGAGTCTTACCCGGGATTCAAAATCCTTCCTTATTGTGTCAGCTCTTCCGGGCACAGTATCCTAACTGAGGTCTGGAGGAGGGGCATAGAGGGAGGAGCCAGTGCACACCAGATAGTACCAAATCTTTCTTATAGCGTGCCCAGTCTCCTGCGGAGCCCGTCTATTCCCCATGGTCCTTACGGAGTCCCCAGCATCCACTACGGACTACGAGAAATAGAATTACCGGTGAGTAAATTCTTATTTTTTAGCAACTACTTTCTGCTGTGAACATCTGCTGTATTGCTGAATTCTTTTCAGAACTATTTGGACAAAAAAACATTGTCTGCCTCAAGACGACCGCTTCATCATGTGACCTGCAGAGCTAAGCCAAACTTAGCTCCATTCTTCAGGCTGTTTTGGGTACACCCAGCGTCTCCAAGCTCCGACTTCTGCCTGCTACCCTGTCGTGCTTGGGCAAACAACTAGTAGGGATTCGTCAACACCACACAGATGTGGTAAGACAGCGTGTCGACGCATACAGAGCAGAACCGTGGTTCCAGACGCCACGGCAAGGAGGAGTCTGGTGGTGTCAGCATAGTACCCGCCCACTGTGTAGTGGGTGGCGTCAGTAACAGGCGGTTACTGACGGTAAGCAGGAATCCCCTAATTGGCTAGGTCTCATGTGACCAGCTGGATTTTTCTAGCAAACAGCTTCTTCTGGACCCAGGCTGCAGCCGGATGTACAGGGGATCAGGAAAGGTGATTCCCCCCCTTCAGGGAATCGTGTGTACTACAGTACACAGCGCCCATCAGCCTCCTGTGTGGGAGACCACCGGAGGCACTGACGGCGGGGACCGGGTCGCTCACGTTTCCTGGGGGGTGATGTCAGCATAGGGGAGGTGGCACTCTCTGTTAGCCCCACCACAGCCCAGGGTGTGAGTCCTCCAAGGATTTCCCCACCTTTTGAGCTGTTACTTCTATCGTCCTCCCCCAGTGAGATGCTCAGCAGCCATTGTTACACAATCCTGTCACAGCAAGTCTCAGGAGCCATGTCTAGTCTCGCTCTATACCTCTCCCACAGGCCAGGTTATACGGCACTTATCTTACCAGCCTCTGAGGCTTGTGTAGTTGATTCAGTGCCCATTTTATATTCATTGTATGTGACTTGTTGTTAGCTACTGCTGTTTGTGCTTTCAGATCATGCTGTACTGTATATTTATGACCTATGCCAGGTGATTTCATGTTTGTACCTCACATTTACTTGTACTCGTGAGGGGTGTCACATTGCATTGTTTGGCTTATACACACATGGTGTGCTTATACTGCCTGTAATACTATGTCTTCCTAAAAGGCAAAGCTTATAAGGAGGCTGAGGCTTCTACACTGATTACATGCAAATGATACGGCACTTATCCTAACAGCCTTTGAGGCTTGTGCAGTTGATTCAGTGCCCAAGTGTATATGCATTGTATGAAAAGGCTTCTTAAGGGTCTGCAACCTCCGTGGCCGCTCGCCCAAGCAAACCACGCTCCACGCAATCCTGGGCTACCAGACATCTGGCTGCAAATTAGGATGACAAACCCTCTGTTACTCATCTAGGGAGGCAAATCCCGGTCCGTTTCTACAATCCTGGTATTTGGAATTAAAAAGCGCTCAATCCCGCGATTTAGTGGTGGCCCTGGCAGGCAGCAGGACACAGTGGCTGCACTCCATCCTCCTCCCGTCCTTATATCTCTCCCGTTTCCCTCAGTCCTTATCTCTCTCCCTCTCTGTCCCTCAATCCTTTACTTCTCTCCCCTCCGTCTCTCAGTCCAAATATATCTGCCTCCCGGTCCTTATATCTCTCCCCCTTCCCCACCCTTACCGAGTACCAGCCCCCGCTTGTGTGCTCCTCACGGAGGCTGGCTCCCTGCCAAGCAGAAGACAGTCCTCCTCTGCTTGTCCTTAAGCATGGTGTTCGGGTGGCTGGCGTCGGGCCTGTACAGTGTGACCGCTGACATTATGTCACGCTGCGCACAGACGGGCAATGTCTGAGCCGCATGATGCAAGTGCTCAGCACTTCCCAACATTTAAAGAAAACAAAACACGTGCACGTTGACAAATCCCGGGATACCACCAATTCCAGGATTGGTCACCCTATACTCAATCTCAAGGCATTCAACAAGTTTATGAGGGTGCTCATTATTCTGGCAATGGAGCCTGGGAACTTATGGCCTCCCTGGATATTCAGGATGCGTACCTACAAGTGCCTATCACTTCCAACAGAGATACCTCAGATTTTCTATCCTCCAGCAGCATTATCAATTTCAGGCACTTCCCTTAGGACTGGCCACGGCCCCTGAGGTCTTTACCAAAACTATGGCAGCCAGGGCTGCACATCTTAGGCGTTAGGGGGTCGGAATTCTTCCTTACTTAAGGCCTACTGATTTTAGCACAGTTTCCGGAGGTTCTACAACAGCATCTCCATCTGACCATTGCGGACGTAAGGCTGGATTATCAACTGGAAGAAATCCCTGTCTTCTTCTCAAGGGATGTTACATCTAGGAGCACCACAGTCACATAAGGATGCATGGAAGGCATTTATGTATTTACATTCCCTTTATTAGTATAAAAAAACATTGCAAACATGTTCTAACTGATACGTCATTAAATACTGTCTTAAATAGCACTAATGCTAGATGTATATGTCCAAGGAGGCTGGCAGGGTCCATTGTGCACGCCCAAAATAATGAGGTAAAAAAATGGAGATGGTCATGCAGTCTCCACCCTAAATCTCTTCTCCGAACATCCTAGATTCCGGGCCAGATACAGGTTCCAGGAGGAGAATGCATACAGCACCATGGTCATGTGACAGAGATCAGCCAATGTCATTATCAATACTCTGCAGCAAATCAACGGCCCAGAGACGGATTCCAGCAGGAGGAGGCGCACAGCACCATGATCATGTGACAGAGATCAGCCAATGTCATTATCAATACTCTGCAGCAAATCAACGGCCCAGAGACAGATTCCAGGAGGATGCATACGGTAACTTGGTCATGTGACAGAGATCAGCCAATGTCATTATCAATATTCTGCTATAATCAACGGCCCGGAGACAGATTTCAGGAGGAGGATGCATACAGTAGCTTGGTCATGTGACAGAGATGAGCCAATGTCATTATCAATACTCAGCAGCAAATCAACGGCCCGGAGACAGATTCCAGGAGGAGGATGCATACAGAAGCTTGGTCACGTGACTGAGATCATCTAATGTCATTACCAATACTTTATTGCAAATCACTGGCCTGGAGACAGATTCCATGAGGAGGCTTTACCTTAGTTTATCATTCACTAAGAACCAGAACCTGAGGGTAACGGCTCAATACCATCAAGTTCTGGTTCCGCCCACCGGGTTTAGGTTCAGTCACATTATAAATGCGTGAGCGGGGAGGCCCCAGTCACTTCTTATGTGCCCAGAAGTCCTATATGAGAAAAGAACAAACCTAACTGTAGTGTTCATTCTAGCACCCTGCACCTTTCAAAATCCATGCAGTTCTTCTTTCCTGCCTGGGGTGTCGCTCTCTGCTCTGGTGCTTCTCAGAACACTCTGGCCTGTATCTCAGCACTGAAATACAAACCAGAGTGTGCTGAGAAGCACCAGAGCAGAGAGTGACACCCCAGGCAGGAAAGAGGGACTGCACATGTTTTGAAAGGTGCAGGGTGCTAGAATGAAGACTATAACTACACACGCATGGATGATGCATGGAGTTTTAAGCAACGTATCTGCCTCAGTGTTACAGTGGCAGGAAATGCAGGGATTTCGGGACAAATGTGATCTGCACCATCTCTGTCCCGAGCAGCGAGAGGTCCTGCCGTGGTGATGGAGATGGGACGGACCAGTAGAGAAGAGAAGGAGCGTTGCACAGTGTTAGTAGAGTGTGCTGGGTGGGGTGACCCAACATATGCCGAGGCTGTATTACTAGTGATTTAATAACGGAAACTAAGCTTCTCTAGCCCCTAACAATATTGATATCCATGGAAAGGTTTCTTTCTTCTTGGTCTCGTATGATGGAATTAATATTGTCTCATATCTTGTGCTGTTAGTTTTCCAATTGCTCTCTTGCCTCTAATGATGGTATGGTGTTACAGAACGTGAAGGGCAATCCTACAGCCAAGCTCCTCCTCTTTTACAGATGATCTCCTGACAATTCTCCTGCTCGTTACGCGTGTAGTGTCAATGCCATCTTGTACCCGGTTTTGGATCCATCTTTAAAGACCTTTGAGGGCGGAATGAGTCCTCCAGTAGGGACCCTGTAGGTAGATGGATCGGTGGGCCTTATCTGGCCCCTGAAAGTTCCTGTAGGCCTCGTGTATGGGGGTCATAAGGTAACATAGCCACCGGGATTCTACGTAGTAATGGTGGCAACCTCTGCTCTACAGGGAAGTATTACTGGGGGTCATTCCGAGTTGTTCGCTCGCTAGCAGTTTTTTAGCAGCCGTGCAAACGCTATGCCACCGCCGCCCATTGGGAGTGTATTTTAGCTTAGCAGAAGTGCGAACGGTTGTATCGCAGAGCGGCTACAAATTTTTTTTGTGCAGTTTTAGAGTAGCTCAAAACCTACTCATCGCTTGCGATCACTTCAGACTGTTCAGTTCCTGTGACGTCACAAACACGCCCTGCGTTCACCCAGCCACACCTGCGTTTTTCCTGGCACGCCTGCGTTTTTCCGAACACTCCCTGAAAACGGTCAGTTGACACCCAGAAATGCCCACTTCCTGTCAATCACTCTGCGGCCAGCAGTGCGACTGAAATGCTTCGTTAGACCCTGTGCAAAACGACATCGTTCGTTGTGCCCGTACGACGCGCGTGCGCATTTCGCCGCATACGCATGTGCAGAACTGACATTTTTTTTAGCCTGATCGCTGCGCTGCGAACAAATGCAGCTAGCGTTCAACTCGGAATGACCCCCATTGAGCGGAGACAATAGCTGTTTGTACAGTGCCCAGGCCCTTGCACGGCTAATGCTACGTGATCGTGCGGGAGGTAATATTCCTGTGCGCTCTAGACTACAGATATATAACTACTAAAGTGCTGCCGCCAGGAATGCTGATAATCCAAAACGCCAGCGTCTCATGCACACAGAGAAATACATCTAGGTTTGGGAACTTAAAGGAACAAATAATTCGGTCCTTATACCGTAGGTAGAGCATAAACCATTTCCTCATAATCAATGCCAAATAATATAAAAAGGTGCAACGCCATTACACAATACAAATCACAACAAGGTAAATCTACAAGGATCCGCCTGGAAGCTGGGATCGGCTACAGATGCTGTACTCTCCCTTTACCCCTTCCGTCATAAGGTGTGTCGGCAGCTCCATGCCGGCTCCCAGGAATGCCCCTGATTGCCGCTGCTGGTCTCGCTGTATTAGTGTTAGTAGCGATTAGGGATAAATAGCTGAGACCTCAGCGCGGGGAGCGTCTCCTACAGTCTCAGCAGGGAACGGGAATTGCAGGACTGTGGGCAGAACTTGTCACTGATCTCTGATCCGCTCATAGGAGTAATGGAGGGTGACCTGTTCTTCAGGGTATAAGCAGAAGGAATGTGATACGTAGCTGTGATATTCAAGTAATTTCTTGCAGATAATAAATGTCCAGAGAAACAAATTTCAGGGATCAACCCATCAGGTCCACAAAGATGGCCTTAGTGGTGGTCTGTCCAAAGATAAAGGCTCCAAGTGTAACCATGGTGACTCCATAACTGAGCAACGCCCACCAGCTGCAAACACCAAACAACAGTCAGGAGATCCAAACAACGCACTGCCCTGAGCACTACACCTACATACACCCCTCTGTGCACCACCGCACTACATACACTACACTGTGCCTGACCACTGCTACATACACCACTCTGTGCACCACCCTGCTACATACACTACACCGTGCCTGACTGCTGCTACATACACTCCTCTGTGCACCACCGCGCTACATACACTACACCATGCCTGGCCGCTGCTACAGACACTCCTCTGTGCACCACCCTGCTACATACACTACACCGTGCCTGACCGCTGATACATACACTCCTCTGTGCACCACCCCGCTACATACACTACACGGTGCCTGACCGCTGATACATACACTCCTCTGTGCACCACCCCGCTACATACACTACACGGTGCCTGACCGCTGATACATATACTTCTCTGTGCACCACCCCACTACATACACTACACTGTGCCTGACTGCTGATACATATACTTCTCTGTGCACCACCCTACTACATACACTACACCATGCCTGACCGCTGATACATATACTTCTCTGTGCACCACCCTACTACATACACTACACCATGCCTGACCGCTGCTACATACACTCCTCTGTGCACCACTCTGCTACATACACTACACCATGCCTGACCGCTGATACATATACTCCTCTGTGCACCACCTTGCTACATACACTACACCGTGCCTGACCGCTGCTACATACACTCCTCTGTGCACCACTCTGCTACATACACTACACCGTGCCTGACCGCTGCTACATACACCCCTCTGTGCACCACCCCGCTACATACACTACACTGTGCCTGACCACAACTACATACACCACTCTGTGCACCACCCCGCTACATACATTACACCGTGCCTGACCGCTGCTACATACACCCCTCTGTGCACCACCCCGCTACATACACTACACTGTGCCTGACCACAACTACATACACCACTCTGTGCACCACGCTGCTACATACACTACACGTGCCTGACCGCTGCTACATACACTACACTGTGCACCACCGCGCTACATACACTACACCATGCCTGACCGCTGATACATACACTCCCCTGTGCACCACCCCGCTACATACACTACACCGTGCCTGACCGCTGCTACATACACCCCTCTGTGCACCACCGTTACATACACTACACCGTGCCTGACCGCTGCTACATACACTCCTCTGTTCACCACCCCGCTACATACACTACACCGTGCCTGACCGCTGATACAGACACCCCTCTGTGCACCACCCTACTACATACACTAAACCGTGCCTGACCGCTGATACATACACTCCTCTGTGCACCACCCCGCTACATACACTACACCAGTGATCGCCAAACCGTCGCTCGCGAGCTACCGGTAGCTCACCGTAGTATTTTCGGTAGCTCACAGAGCGGGCGGGCTTGGCAAGTCACTGGCACTCCTCCTCACCTCCTCCCTTCATTTTTACTATGGTCCCGGTCATCAGCCAATCAGAGCTCACAGACCGGCAGCGGCGCCACCTGATTGGCTGCCGGACCGCGAGCTTTGATTGGCTCACTTACCGGCGCCATATTTCAATTGCCCGTCGCTGTGCCGCCACCGCCGCCGGAGGCTCTGCCACCCTCTTTGGAGTCCGGACTTCACAGGAGAGGCGCGCACTGTGCTGTCCTCCCCTTCCATCCCTCATACAGGAGAAGCAGCACCAGCGCCAGCAGCGGTGAGCACTGCGGGAGGGGGGAACATTGTACCTGGCACTGCGAGGGGGGGGGGCATTGTACCTGGCACTGTGGAGGCACTGTATCTGGCACTGTGGGGGCATTGCATCTGGCATTGGTAGGGGCATTGTATCTGGCATTGCAGGGGCATTGTATCTGGCACTGGTAGGGGCATTATTTGTGTATCTGTCACTGCTGGGGGCATTACTGGTGTATCTGGCACTGCTGAGGGCATTATTGGTGTATCTGGCACTGCTGGGGGCATTATTGGTGTATCTGGCACTGATGAAGGGCATTATTGGTGTATCTGGCACTGGTAGGGGCATTATTTGTGTATCTGGCACTGCTGGGGGCATTATTTGTGTATCTGGCACTGCTGGGGGCATTATTGGTGTATCTGGCACTGCTGGGGGCATTATTGGTGTATCTGGCACTGCTGGGGGCATTATTGGTGTATCTGGCACTGCTGGGGGGCATTATTGGTGTATCTGGCACTGCTGGGGGGCATTATTGGTGTATCTGGCACTGCTAGGGGCATTATTGGTGTATCTGGCACTGCTGGGGGCATTATTGGTGTATCTGGCACTGCTGGGGGGCATTATTGGTGTATCTGGCACTGGTAGGGGCATTATGTGTGTATCTGGCACTGCTGGGGGCATTATTAGTGTATCTGGCACTGCTGAAGGGCATTATTGGTGTATCTGGCACTGCTGGGGGGCATTATTGGCATTATTTGTGTATCTGGCACTGCTGGGGGTCATTATTTGTGTATCTGGCACTGCTGGGGGCATTATTTGTGTATCTGGCACTGCTGGGGGCATTATTTGTGTATCTGGCACTGCTGGGGGGCATTATTGGTGTATCTGGCACTGCTGGGGGGCATTATTGGTGTATCTGGCACTGCTGGGGGGCATTATTTGTGTATCTGGCACTGCTGGGGGGCATTATTGGTGTATCTGGCACTACGCGGTGGGCAATACTTGTAGTTGTGAGGCCACACCCACTTTTGTGAGGCCACACCCACTTTTGCAGGTACGCGCACGCATTGGGGGTAGCTCTTTCAGAGGTTTTACTTTCCGAAAGTAGCTCACACCCCAATTAAGGTTGGAGACCACTGCACTACACCGTGCCTGACTGCTGATACATATACTGCTATGTACACTACCTCGCTACATACACTACACCGTGCCTGACTGCTGACACATATACTGCTATGTACACTACCCCACACCCTGCTACATACACTACACCGTGCCTGACCGCTGACACATATACTGCTATGTACACTACCGCACACCCTGCTACATACACTACTCCGTGTCTGACTGCTGACACATATACTGCTATGTACACTACCCCACACCCTGCTACATACACTACTCCGTGTCTGACTGCTGACACATATACTGCTATGTACACTACCCCACACCCCGCTACATACACTACTCCGTGTCTGACTGCTGACACATATACTGCTATGTACACTACCCCACACCCTGCTACATACACTACTCCGTGCCTGACTGCTGACACATATACTGCTATGTACACTACCTCACACCCTGCTACATACACTACTCCGTGTCTGACTGCTGACATATATACTGCTATGTACACTATCCCGCTACATACACTACACCGTGCCTGACCGCTGACACATATACTGCTATGTACACTACCCCACACCCTGCTACATACACTACTCCGTGCCTGACTGCTGACACATATACTGCTATGTACACTACCCCACACCCTGCTACATACACTACTCCGTGTCTGACTGCTGACATATTTACTGCTATGTACACTACCCCACACCCTGCTACATACACTACACCGTGCCTGACCGCTGATGCATATACTGCTATGTACACTACCCCACACCCTGCTACATACACTACACTGTACATAAGATACTCACCTTCGGCTCTTCTGCTCCTGAATCTCAGACAGCTTCAGGTTAATGAGGCAGAGACCTGATGGAGACAGACAGACTTTCATTACTCCGCACCTAACGGACCCATCAAGAGACTATAAATCATATCCCAGCGATTGTTCAGCTGTCGCTTTATCCTCTGTGAATATCCTGGTCATTCTCCACGACGGAACCCCGAACGTCTCGCTGGACCCAACATCACACACACATTTACTGTCGCCATTTTCAGCAAAAAGATCTTTGTTCTAACCTGGAAAGACGAATATGAAGCAAGCGGCAAGTCCGCCAATGATGGAGATGACTCTCCCGATGTCTGGAATGAACAGCGCCAACAGCAGCGTAAGCACAAACCAGGCCACCGTCTGTAAGATGCGCCGGCGGCGTTCTCTGCCCGGATCCTCGCCAGGCTCTTGTGCTGTAAATCTCAGCCACAGTCCCTCTATCACGGCCCTGGTGAGCAGAAAAGCGCTTCCCATTACATACGTGACGCGGTGCTGCGGCCAGGACTGCAGGCGTGTTACTGAAGCTACATGTGCGAATACACAGTTAGGATAATGCGTACATACAGGCGCGGGAGGGGTCACGCGTGTAGGCGCACCTCAGACCGATGTGCAAGATTTGCCGGGAACTCACCGGCCGCAGTAGTGCAGGATGGGGTACGACGTCAGCACGCATAGGATGATGAATGCTCGCGCCACGGCAACTGGAATGTCATTTGATGGGAAGGAGAGAAGAACATCCTGGTCCACGCCGGAGCCGAACAACAAGTACCCGCACACTCCTACAGGAGGGAACAAGAGATCACACAAAGCAGTAAAGCGAGTAATCCGGGAGCAGACCGCCAAGGGCTCATTGTATTCTGGCCTGTACGGATACACGAGTAAAGTGCTCGGCGCTCACTTATGTCTATATAACCAGCAGCGCGCAGAACGCGGACATAAAGCGCAGAGCCCCGCATGTCTCTTGCAGCACCTGCATACTGTAAATTACTTAGGTGGTCCCCAAACCCATCATGCCCAGCCACTTTTATAGTAGTTATATGTACGTGAAACACATGTCATACACCCAACCTTCCCGGTGCTCTCCCCCCAATACAGCCTCACGCTGTGATCAGAGCTGGACCTCACCTGTCCCAGTATAGACACACAGGGCGATGAACATGGCGGTGGTCACTATGATCCCCCAGCGCCGCATGTCCTGCTGCTGCATGCTTCCATACACCGGAACACTACTGACGTGGCACTGCCAGGGATGGAGGAAACAGGCGGACGGTGAGAGCAGATGACTGAGGTGACACAAGTGCCAATAAGAACACAAAGCATCATCCACATACCTGATACCCAAAGCATATTGTGGGGACAGCATTGAACACCGCAATCCAAGAGGAGGAGCTGAGGAGACACGGAAGAGAGTCAGCAGACAGTAAGACACAGAGTCATTAGGCGGGACAGAGACCGAGAGCATCAGGAGCCAGCAGGAAGGACAGAGACGGTGAGCATCAGGAGCCAACAGGCAGGGCAGAGACGGGGAGCGTCAGGAGCCATCAGGCAGGACAGAGACCGGGAGCATCAGGAGCCAACAGGCAGGACAGAGATAGGGAGCACCAGGAGCCAACAGGCAGGGCAGAGATAGGGAGCATCAGGAGTCAACAGGCAGGACAGAGATAGGGAGCACCAGGAGCCAACAGGCAGGGCAGAGATGGGGAGCATCAGGAGCCAACAGGCAGGACAGAGACAGGGAGCATCAGGAGCCAACAGGCAGGACAGAGACCGGAAGCGTCAGGAGCCAACAGGCAGGACAGAGACCGAGAGCGTCAGGAGCCAGCAGGCAGGGCAGAGACGGGGAGCGTCAGGAGGCAACAGGCAGAGCAGAGATAGGTAGCATCAGGAGCCAATAGGCAGGGAAGAGGTAGGGAGTGTCTGGAGCCAGCAGGCAGGACAGAGACAGGGAGCATCAAGAGCCAGCAGGCAGGACAGAGACAGGAAGCATCAGGAGTCAGCCGGCAGAACAGAGACGGGGAGCGTCAGGAGCCAGCAGGCAGGGCAGAGACGGGGAGCGTCAGGACAGAGATAAGAAGCCAGCAGGCAGGGCAGACATAGGGAGCGTCAGGAGCCAACAGGCAGGGCAGAGATAGGTTGCATCAGGAGCCAATAGGCAGGGAAGAGGTAGGGAGCGTCAGGAGCCAGCAGGCAGGGCAGAGACAGGGAGCGTCAGGAGCCAACAGGCAGGGCAGAGATAGGTAGCATCAGGAGCCAACAGGCAGGGCAGAGACGAGGAGCATCAGGAGCCAGCAGGCAGGGCAGAGATAGGGGGCGTCAGGAGTCAGCAGGCAGGACAGAGATAGGGAGCATCAGGAGTCAGCAGGCAGGGCAGAGACAGGAAGCATCAGGAGTCAGCAGGCAGAACAGAGACGGGGAGCGTCAGGAGCCAGCAGGCAGGGCAGAGACGGGGAGCGTCAGGACAGAGATAAGGAGCATCAGGAGCCAGCAGGCAGGGCAGACATAGGGAGCGTCAGGAGTCAGCAGGCAGGGCAGAGACAGGAAGCATCAGGAGTCAGCAGGCAGAACAGAGACGGGGAGCGTCAGGAGCCAGCAGGCAGGGCAGAGACGGGGAGCGTCAGGACAGAGATAAGGAGCATCAGGAGCCAGCAGGCAGGACAGAGACGGGGAGCATCAGGAGTCAGCAGGCAGGACAGAGATAGGGAGCGTCAGGAGTCAGCAG
Organism: Pseudophryne corroboree; assembly: GCF_028390025.1. Classification (NCBI taxonomy): domain Eukaryota; kingdom Metazoa; phylum Chordata; class Amphibia; order Anura; family Myobatrachidae; genus Pseudophryne; species Pseudophryne corroboree. Next base: position 338,150,052 of record NC_086454.1, read on the forward strand.
GCAGGACAGAGACGGGGAGTGTCAAAATGCAGAAGCAAAGATTAATCAGTCACCACCAGAAACAGAGTCTGAAGAAAGGTGGAAATCAGACATCATATAGACAGGTGAGGAAGGGTACCTGGACGTGACAGTATTAGACGGAACCTCATTGCTTGGCTGGACACATCGGAAGATGACGATGAAGGTGACATAACATGTCCCAAGGACGCTGAGGGAGCTGGCGGAGATAACAAGACACTGCATGGAGAACAGCACAAATTGGGCACACCTGCACAGGGCGAGAGACACCCGCACATCCACTCACCTGGCATATTTTTGGACACTGATCTCACGCGGCAGTGACAGTGGCAGGATGAGTAACACTCCAGTCACTGTGATGGTAAATTTCCGGTCAGCGTACCATGGGATGTGACTACCAGGCAGGGAATGCATCATCGCACCTAGAACTGCGCACCGGGGACAATACAAAGAGGCACACAAGATCAGAGGGAGCGGGGGACTCGCAGTAAGGTGTCTGAGAGGAAGAAATGAGAGGACAGTGTGGACATAGCAATAAAGGTCAGAAAATAATTTCATGTTGCTCACGTTTGTCCAGCTGGTCCCCGATAATGATGAAGAAGGCGATGCAGGTACCAAAGGTGTACACAGCGATGAGCATCTCACACAGGACCCCAGCAATGCGCCCACAGATCCCTCGCACAACCTCCTGGTACGTCCGCTCACTGCAGGCATCGGCACAGTGCGCCAGGATGACCAGACCGCTGATAATGAAGAGCAGCAGAACCTAGATGGGCATCAGAGGGGAAGAGGTCAATAATTGACACCGCAGTAGGAACGTACATTCTTACATGCCAGCCATCCAGAAATGTCACCCACCACACCCTACGGTCGTAACAGATCCCCTGGCAGAACCCCTGATACACTCATGGACTCCTTCTCTCAGCTGCTCAGTGAAGTTTATCTGCTTGCTGATCTTTACTTGTGGTGAAGTTTACCTGGAATCTCTGAAAGATCTGCTCAGCATCTTGCTACAGTGCTGTGATTTGTGCCTAATGAAAAGAACTGTGTGGTATTTCATTATAGTGTAAATAATCTGGAGTATTCTGAAGATCTACTCAATACCTTCCTGCTGTGCAAAATACTTGTGCTGTTCAGGAAATTGCAAATATCTTCTATAAACTATACTTGTGCTATTGGAAAGAACTGTGCACTATTTCTCTACAAGGCATTTACTTATGCATGTGGAAAAATTGTGACCACTTATCCATTAATTTCTCTACTGTAAAATATACTTGAGCTATTGGAAAGAACTGTGCAGTATTTCTACATAATGTATTTATATATACAGTACATGCAAAAAATAAGAATTTACTTACCGATAATTCTATTTCTCGGAGTCCGTAGTGGATGCTGGGGTTCCTGAAAGGACCATGGGGAATAGCGGCTCCGCAGGAGACAGGGCACAAAAAGTAAAGCTTTAGGATCAGGTGGTGTGCACTGGCTCCTCCCCCTATGACCCTCCTCCAAGCCTCAGTTAGGATACTGTGCCCGGACGAGCGTACACAATAAGGAAGGATTTTGAATCCCGGGTAAGACTCATACCAGCCACACCAATCACACTGTACAACCTGTGATCTGAACCCAGTTAACAGTATGATAACAGCGGAGCCTCTGAAAAGATGGCTCACAACAATAATAACCCGATTTTTGTAACTATGTACAAGTATTGCAGATAATCCGCACTTGGGATGGGCGCCCAGCATCCACTACGGACTACGAGAAATAGAATTATCGGTAAGTAAATTCTTATTTTCTCTATCGTCCTAGTGGATGCTGGGGTTCCTGAAAGGACCATGGGGATTATACCAAAGCTCCCAAACGGGCGGGAGAGTGCGGATGACTCTGCAGCACCGAATGAGAGAACTCCAGGTCCTCCTTAGCCAGGGTATCAAATTTGTAGGATTTTACAAACGTGTTTGCCCCTGACTAAGTAGCCGCTCGGCAAAGTTGTAAAGCCGAGACCCCTCGGGCAGCCGCCCAAGATGAGCCCACCTTCCTTGTGGAATGGGCATTTACATATTTTGGCTGTGGCAGGCCTGCCACAGAATGTGCAAGCTGAATTGTATTACACATCCAACTAGCAATAGTCTGCTTAGAAGCAAGAGCACCCAGTTTGTTGGGTGCATACAGGATAACAGCAAGTCAGTTTTCCTGACTCCAGCCGTCCTGGAACCTATATTTTCAGGGCCCTGACAACATCTAGCAACTTGGAGTCCTCCAAGTCCCTAGTAGGCGCAAGGCACCACAATAAGCTGGTTCAGGTGAAACACTGACACCACCTTAGGGAGAGAACTGGGGACGAGTCCGCAGCTCTGCCCTGTCCGAATGGACAAACAGATATGGGCTTTTTTGAGAAAAAAACCACCAATTTGACACTCGCCTGGCCCAGGCCAGGGCCAAGAGCATGGTCACTTTTCATGTGAGATGCTTCAAATCCACAGATTTGACTGGTTTTAAACCAATGTGATTTGAGGAATCCCAGAACTACGTTGAGATCCCACAGTGCCACTGGAGGCACAAAAGGGGGTTGTATATGCAATACTCCCTTGACAAACTTCTGGACTTCAGGAACTGAAGCCAATTCTTTCTGGAAGAAAATCGACAGGGCCGAAATTTGAACCTTAATGGACCCCAATTTGAGGCCCATAGACACTCCTGTTTGCAGGAAATGCAGGAATCGACCGAGTTGAAATTTCTTCGTGGGGCCTTCCTGGCCTCACACCACGCAACATATTTTCGCCACATGTGGTGATAATGTTGTGCGGTCACCTCCTTCCTGGTTTTGACCAGGGTAGGAATGACCTCTTCCGAAATGCCTTTTTCCCTTAGGATCCGGCGTTCCACCGTCATGCCGTCAAACGCAGCTGCGGTAAGTCTTGGAACAGACATGGTACTTGCTGAAGCAAGTCCCTTCTTAGCGGCAGAGGCCATAAGTCCTCTGTGAGCATCTCTTGAAGTTCCGGGTACCAAGTCCTTCTTGGCCAATCCGGAGCCATGAGTATAGTTCTTACTCCTCTACGTCTTATAATTCTCAGCACCTTAGGTATGAGAAGCAGAGGAGGGAACACATACACCGACTGGTACACCCACGGTGTTACCAGAACGTCCACAGCTATTGCCTGAGGGTCTCTTGACCTGGCGCAATACCTGTCCCGTTTTTTGTTCAGACGGGACGCCATCATGTCCACCTTTGGTATTTCCCAACGGTTCACAATCATGTGGAAAAACTTCCCGATGAAGTTTCCACTCTCCCGGGTGGAGGTCGTGCCTGCTGAGGAAGTCTGCTTCCCAGTTTCCATTCCCGGAATGAAACACTGCTGACAGTGCTATCACATGATTTTCCGCCCAGCGAAAAGTCCTTGCAGTTTTTGCCATTGCCCTCCTGCTTCTTGTGCCGCCCTGTCTGTTTACGTGGGCGACTGCCGTGATGTTTTTCCCACTGGATCAATACCGGCTGACCTTGAAGCAGAGGTCTTGCTAAGCTTAGAGCATTATAAAATTACCCTTAGCTCCAGTATATTTATGTGGAGAAAAGTCTCCAGACTTGATCACACTCCCTGGAAATTTTTTCCTTGTGTGACTGCTCCCCAGCCTCTCGGGCTGGCCTCCGTGGTCACCAGCATCCAATCCTGAATGCCGAATCTGCGGCCCTCTAGAAGATGAGCACTCTGTAACCACCACAGGAGAGACACCCTTGTCCTTGGATATAGGGTTATCCGCTGATGCATCTGAAGATGCGATCCGGACCATTTGTCCAGCAGATCCCACTGAAAAGTTCTTGCATGAAATCTGCCGAATGGAATTGCTTCGTAGGAAGCCACCATTTTTACCAGGACCCTTGTGCAATGATGCACTGACACTTTTCCTGGTTTTAGGAGGTTCCTGACTAGCTCGGATAACTCCCTGGCTTTCTCTTCCGGGAGAAACACCTTTTTCTGGACTGTGTCCAGAATCATCCCTAGGCACAGCAGACGTGTCGTCGGGATCAGCTGCGATTTTGGAATATTTAGAATCCACCCGTGCTGTTGTAGCAGTATCCGAGATAGTGCTACTCCGACCTCCAACTGTTCCCTGGACTTTGCCCTTATCAGGAGATCGTCCAAGTAAGGGATAATTAAGACGCCTTTTCTTCGAAGAAGAATCATCATTTCGGCCATTACCTTGGTAAAGACCCGGGGTGCCGTGGACAATCCAACGGCAGCGTCTGAAACTGATAGTGACAGTTCTGTACCACGAACCTGAAGTACCCTTAGTGAGAAGGGCAAATTTGGGACATGGAGGTAAGCATCCCTGATGTCCCGGGACACTATATAGTCCCCTTCTTCCTGGTTCGTTATCACTGCTCTGAGTGACTCCATCTTGATTTGAACCTTTGTAAGTGTTCAAATTTTTTTAGATTTAGAATAGGTCTCACCTAGCCTTCTGGCTTCAGTACCACAATATAGTGTGGAATAATACCCCTTTCCTTGTTGTAGGAGGGGTAATTTGATTATCACCTGCTGGGAATACAGCTTGTGAATTGTTTCCCATACTGCCTCCTTGTCGGAGGGAGACCTTGGTAAAGCAGACTTCAGGAGCCTGCGAGGGGGAAACGTCTCGACATTCCAATCTGTACCCCTGGGATACTACTTGTAGGATCCAGGGGTCCTGTACGGTCCCAGCGTCATGCTGAGAGCTTGGCAGAAGCGGTGGAAGGCTTCTGTTCCTGGGAATGGGCTGCCTGCTGCAGTCTTCTTCCCTTTCCTCTATCCCTGGGCAGATATGACTCTTATAGGGACGAAAGGACTGAGGCTGAAAAGACGGTGTCTTTTTCTGCAGAGATGTGACTTAGGGTAAAAACGGTGGATTTTCCAGCAGTTGCCGTGGCCACCAGGTCCGATGGACCGACCCCAAATAACTCCTCTTCCTTTATACGGCAATACACCTTTGTGCCGTTTGGAATCTGCATCACCTGACCACTGTCGTGTCCATAAACATCTTCTGGCAGATATGGACATCGCACTTACTCTTGATGCCAGAGTGCAAATATCCCTCTGTGCATCTCGTATATATAGAAATGCATCCTTTAAATGCTCTATAGTCAATAAAATACTGTCCCTGTCAAGGGTATCAATATTTTTAGTCAGGGAATCCGACCAAGCCACCCCAGCTCTGCACATCCAGGCTGAGGCGATCGCTGGTCGCAGTATAACACCAGTATGTGTGTATATACTTTTTATGATATTTTCCAGCCTCCTGTCAGCTGGCTCCTTGAGGACGGCCCTATCTATAGACGGTACCGCCACTTGTTTTGATAAGCGTGTGAGCGCCTTATCCACCCTAAGGGGTGTTTCCCACCGCGCCCTAACTTCTGGCGGGAAAGGGTATACCGCCAATAATTTTCTAACGGGGGGAACCCACGCATCATCACACTTCATTTAATTTATCTGATTCAGGAAAAACTACAGGTAGTTTTTTCACATCCCACATAATACCCTCTTTTGTGGTACTTGTAGTATCAGAAATATGTAACACCTCCTTCATTGCCCTTAACAAGTAACGTGTGGCCCTAAAGGGAATTACGTTTGTTTCTTCACCGTCGACACTGAAATCAGTGTCTGTGTCTGTCGACCGACTGAGGTAAAAGGACGTTTTAACGCCCCTGACGGTGTTTGAGACGCCTGGACAGGTACTAATTTGTTTGCCAGCCGTCTCATGTCGCCAACCGACCTTGCAGCGTGTTGACATTATCACGTAATTCCATAAATAAGCCATCCATTCCGGTGTCGACTCCCTAGAGAGTGACATCACCATTACAGGCAATTTGCTCCGCCTCCTCACCAACATCGTCCTCATACATGTCGACACACACGTACCGACATATAGCACACACACACAGGGAATGCTCTGATAGAGGACAGGACCCCACTAGCCCTTTGGGGAGACAGAGGGAGAGTTTGCCAGCACACACCAAAGCGCTATATTTTACAGGGATAGCCTTATAATAAGTGCTCCCTTATAGCTGCTTTTATAAAATCACAATTTCGCCAAATTTTGCCCCCCCTCTCTTGATTTAACCCTGTTTCTGTAGTGCAGTGCAGGGGAGAGCCTGGGAGCCTTCCTGACCAGCGGAACTGTGTGAGGAAATGGCGCTGTGTGCTGAGGAGATAGGCCCCGCCCCCTTTTCGGCGGGCTCGTCTCCCGCTTAAAAATGGATTCTGGCAGGGGTTAAATATCTCCATATAGCCCCGGAGGCTATATGTGAGGTATTTTTTGCCAAAAAAAGGATTTTCATTGCTGCCCAGGGCGCCCCCCCCCCAGCGCCCTGCACCCTCAGTGACTGCCGTGTGAAGTGTGCTGAGAGCAATGGCGCACAGCTGCAGTGCTGTGCGCTACCTTAAGAAGACTGAGGAGTCTTCTGCCGCCGATTCTGGACCTTCTTCTCTTTTCAGCATCTGCAAGGGGGCCGGCGGCGAGGCTCCGGTGACCATCCAGGCTGTACCTGTGATCGTCCCTCTGGAGCTAATGTCCAGTAGCCAAAGAAGCCAATCCATCCTGCACGCAGGTGAGTTCACTTCTTCTCCCCTAAGTCCCTCGATGCAGTGATCCTGTTGCCAGCAGGACTCACTGTAAAATAAAAAACCTAAGCTAAACTTTTCTAAGCAGCTCTTTAGGAGAGCCACCTAGATTGCACCCTTCTCGGCCGGGCACAAAAACCTAACTGAGGCTTGGAGGAGGGTCATAGGGGGAGGAGCCAGTGCACACCACCTGATCCTAAAGCTTTACTTTTTGTGCCCTGTCTCCTGCGGAGCCGCTATTCCCCATGGTCCTTTCAGGAACCCCAGCATCCACTAGGACGATAGAGAAAATATGTTACTTCTCATCATTTCTCTATTGTGAAAGAGAGAATTGTCCAGCAAAACATTTATTAGCGCTATACTTAAGATCTGGCACGCTGTTTCCTGTATAGTTTTAGCAATCTCTGCAGTGTCCTGTCCCATTTAACTATAGGCGTCTTTGGTCTTGAGATTACACTTGTGTGGCCTGTTGCCCTGGTAAAGTTTGGGTGCAGTCATTCTCTGAGAAGGCGACATCAATGCTACTTTGTCGCTGAGTGATTGTCTTGAACACATTATAGCATTTATTTCCTGGTGGGAGCGATCTTCCAGGATGACATTGTGTGGTGGCCCAATGGTGTCAGAATACTGATGTTATCCACATGTCGTGGCCATAAGTCACCAGATCTGAGCACAATCATGGGATGGCATTTTCAACCATTATCAGCCACTTTCCTGTGGGAGAACAGAGCTGTGTCATCCACACAGTGGTGCACAGAGGCCTAAGTCTCAATCCCCTGACTATACACTGGTATTTATTATTCTGGGCACTATCTGGACAGAACAACCCATACTGCAGCGGGTCTAGGTGGGCGTCTAAGACAGGTGTGCCTACTCCTTCTTTTATAATGCTATGACACTCTGCACTCTGTGCCCGTCACTCTGCGCAAGGGCCCCTGTCACTCTGCACCTGTTACTCCATACACGGCGTAAAGCACTGTCCTATTAAATGCAGCAAGACGTTGTGAGAACAGGAGAGTGGACTCACCAGCTGCAGCACGATCCCTGCCGTAACTCCTCCGGCTGCGTTGAAGGCGGCAGGGAAATTCAGAAGCCCAGCTCCAAGAGCCGCGTTTACCACAATGAAGACGGCGCCAATGGAAGATGTCCCTCCAGCCAGTCTCCTGGTCTCTGGGACGATGGGGCTCTGCAGGAGCCGAGCACGTTCCCCTGCATCCCACGAATAGTCCGCATTAATTGCTACATTCCCCAGGGACATCTTGTTGGGAGAATGGCAGCAGCATCCGTGAGGGTTCTTCCTGTATGGGGAAGAGTAAGGGTGTGACCATTCTCTGTGCAATAGCCAGAATGAGGACGCAGGTCCCCTCACTTACTGCCGACACGCTTCATCATACACATTACCTCCCCTCACTTACTGCCGACACTCGTCCTCACACACATTACCTCCCCTCACTTACTGCCGCACCTGTCCTCACACACATTACGTCCCCTCACTTACTGCCGACACCCGTTCTCACACACATTACCTCCCCTTACTTACTGCCGACACCCGTCCTCACACACATTACCTCCCCTCACTTACTGCTGACACCCGTCCACACACCTTACCTCCCATTACTTGCTGCCGACACCTGTCCTCACACACATTACCTCCCCTCACTTACTGCCGACACTCGTCCTCACACACATTACCTCCCCTCACTTACTGCCGACACTCGTCCTCACCTTGCCTCCCATTATTTACTGCCGACACCTGTCCTCACACACATTACCTCCCCTCACTTACTACCGGCCCCCATCCTCACACACATTACCTCCCCTCACTTACTGCCGACACTTGTCCTCACACACATTACCTCCCATTACTTACTGCCGACACCTGTCCTCACACACATTACCTCTACTCACTTACTGCCGACGCACATCCTCATACATATTACCTCTGCTCACTTACTGCCGACACCCGTCCTCACACACATTACCTCCCTTTACTTTCTGCCGACACCCGTCCTCATACACATTACCTCCCCTCACTGCTGATACTCGTCCTCACACACATTACCTCCCCTCACTTACTGCCGACACTCGTCCTCACACACCTTACCTCCCATTACTTGCTGCCGACACCTGTCCTCACACACATTACCTCCCCTCACTTACTACCGGCCCCCATCCTCACACACATTACCTCCCCTTACTTACTGCGGACACCCGTCCTCACACACACTACCTCTACTCACTTACTGCCGACGCCAATCCTCATACATATTACCTCTGCTCACTTACTGCCGACACCCATCCTCACACACATTACCTCCCCTCACTTACTGGCGACACCCGTACTCACACACATTACCTCCCCTCACTTACTGGCGACACCCATCATCACACACATTACCTCCCCTCACTTACTGGCGACACCCATCATCACACACATTACCTCCCCTCACTTACTGCCGACACCCGTCATCACACACATTATGTCACCTCACTTACTGCTGACACGCATCCTCACACACATTACCTCCGCTCACTTACTGCCGACACCCATCCTCACACACATTACCTCCCCTCACTTACTGGCGACACCCATCATCACACACATTACCTCCCCTCACTTACTGCCGACCCCCGTCATCACACACATTACCTCCCCTCACTTACTGCCGACACATGTCCTCACAGACATTACCTCCCCTCACTTACTGCCGACACCCGTCCTCACACACATTACCTCCCCTCACTTACTGCCGACACCCATCCTCACACACATTACCTCCCCTCACTTACTGCCGACACCCATCCTCACACACATTACCTCCCCTCAATTACTACTGACACCCGTCCTCACACACATTACCTCCCCTCACTGCCGATACCCGTCCACACGCACATTACATCACCTCACTTACTGCTGACACGTATCCTCACACACATTACCTCCGCTCACTTACTGGCGACACCCATCCTCACACACATTACCTCCCCTCAATTACTACCGACACCCGTCCTCACACACAATACCTCCCCTCAATTACTACTGACACCCATCCTCACACACCTTACCTCCCCTCACTTACTGCCGACACCCGTCCTCACACACATTACCTCCCCTCACTTACTGCCGACACCCGTACTCACACACATTACCTCCCCTCACTTACTGCCAACACCCGTCCTCACACACATTACCTCCACTCAATTACTACCGACACCCGTCCTCACACACATTACCTCCCCTCACTTACTGCCGACACCTGTCCTCACACACATTACCTCCCCTCACTTACTGCCGACACCCATCCTCACGCACATTACCTCCCCTCAATTACTACAGACACCTGTCCTCACACACATTACCTCCCCTCACTGCCGATACCCGTCCTCACACACATTACGTCACCTCACTTACTGCTGACAGGTATCCTCACACACATTACCTCCGCTCACTTACTGCCGATACCCATCCTCACACACATTACCTCCCCTCACTTACTGGCGACACCCATCATCACACACATTACCTCTCCTCACATACTGCCGACACACGTCCTCACACACATTATGTCACCTCACTTACTACCGACACGCATCCTCACACACATTACCTCCGCTCACTTTCTGCCGACACCCATCCTCACACACATTACCTCCCCTCACTGCCGATACCCATTCTCATACACATTACCTTCCCTCACTTACTGCCGACACGCGTCCTCACACATATTACCTCCCCTCACTTACTGCCGACACCCATCCTCACACACATTACCTCCCCTCACTTACTGCCGATACTCGTCCTCACACAAATTACCTCCCCTCGCTTACTGGCGACACCCGTCACCACACACATTACCTCCTCTCACTTACTGCAGACACACGTCCTCACACACATTACCTCCCCTCACTTACTGGCGACACCCGTCATCACACACATTACGTCACCTCACTTACTGCTAACACGCATCCTCACACACATTACCTCCGCTCACTTACTGCCGACACCCATCCTCACACACATTACCTCCCCTTACTACCGACACCCGTCCTCACACACAATACCTCCTCTCAATTACTGCCGACACGCGTCCTTACACATTACCTCCCCTCACTTACTGCCGACACACGTCCTCACACACATTACATTCCCTCACTTACTCCCGACACCCATCCTCACACACAATACCTCCCCTCACTTACTGCCGACACCCGTCCTCACACACATTACGTCCGGTGACTTTTTAGACACTACAAGCTGCTGACTGGCCGCCCTCTGATTAACCACTTCCCCTCCAACATGACTTATAACAGCCAGGAGGAGTAGGGAACAAATGCCCACAGGAAACAACACAGATGGCATGTCAGCACCATTAGAAGTAGGAGTGTTCGTTCCCTCAGTGATGTCTGAGAGAGGTACTGGGACAAAATGGCCCCTGTGAGGGGAGATACACCCCAAGTCACTGTGTATCGAGCTGAGGCGTCCGAGGTCAGGAGTAATATTACAGAGGGATGTATCCCAGCAACCTCTGTGCGGGTATATTGCAGTGTGATGCTCTCCGGTCAGAATCCGCCTCCCTGGGGGGGGTATATTACAGTGTGATGTTCCCCGATCACTATCTGCCCCCCTGTGAGGGTACATTGCAGTGTGATGCTCTCCGGTCACTATCTGCACCCCTGTGGGGGTATATTACAGTGTGATGCCCTCTGGCCACTATCTGCCTTCCTATGGGGGTATATTACAGAGTGATGCTCCCCGGTCACTATCTGCCCCCCCTGTGAGGGTACATTGCAGTGTGATGCTCTCCGGTCACTATCTGCACCCCTGTGGGGGTATATTACAGTGTGATGCTCTCCGGTCACTATCTGCCTTCCTATGGGGGTATATTACAGAGTGATGCTCCCCGGTCACTATCTACCTTCCTATGGGGGTATATTACAGAGTGATGCTCCCCGGTCACTATCTGCCTTCCTATGGGGGTATATTACAGAGTGATGCTCCCCGGTCACTATCTGCCTTCCTATGGGGGTATATTACAGAGTGATGCTCCCCGGTCACTATCTGCCTTCCTATGGGGGTATATTACAGAGTGATGCTCCCCGGTCACTATCTACCTTCCTATGGGGGTATATTACAGAGTGATGCTCTCCGGTCACTATCTGCCTTCCTATGGGGGTATATTACAGAGTAATGCTCCCCGGTCACTATCTACCTTCCTATGGGGGTATATTACAGAGTGATGCTCTCCGGTCACTATCTGCCTTCCTATGGGGGTATATTACAGAGTGATGCTCCCCGGTCACTATCTGCCTTCCTATGGGGGTATATTACAGAGTGATGCTCCCCGGTCACTATCTACCTTCCTATGGGGGTATATTACAGAGTGATGCTCTCCGGTCACTATCTGCCTTCCTATGGGGGTATATTACAGAGTGATGCTCTCCGGTCACTATCTGCCTTCCTATGGGGGTATATTACAGAGTGATGCTCCCCGGTCACTATCTACCTTCCTATGGGGGTATATTACAGAGTGATGCTCCCGGTCACTATCTGCCTTCCTATGGGGGTATATTACAGAGTGATGCTCCCCGGTCACTATCTGCCCCCCCCCCCCCCTGTGGGGGTATATTGCAGTGTGATGCCCTCTGGCCACTATCAGCACCCCTGTGGGGGTATATTACAGTGTAATGCCCTCTGGCCACTATTTGCCTCCCCGTGGGGGTATATTACAGTGTGATGCCCCCTGGCCAGTATCTGCTCCCCTGTGGAGGTATATTACAGTGCAATGCCCCGTCGCCATTATCTGCACCACCGTGGGGGTATTTTACAGTGTAATGCCCCCTGGCCAGGATCTGTCTTCCCGTGGAGGTATATTACAGTGTAATGCCCCCTGGCCAGTATCTGCCTCCCCGTGGGGGTATATTACAGTGTGATGCCCCCTGGCCACTATATGCCTCCCTGTGGGGGTATATTACAGTGTGATGCCCCCTGGTCACTATCAGCTTCCCTGTGGGGGTATATTACGGTGTAATGCCCCCTGGCCAGAATCTGCCCCCCACCCCCTCCCCGTGGGGGTAAATTACAGTGTGATGCCCCCTGGTCTCTATCTGCACACCTGTGGGGGTATATTACAGTGTGATGCCCCCTGGCCACTATCTGCCTCCCTGGGGGGTATATTACAGTGTGATGCCCCCTGGTCACTATCTGCACCCCTATGGGGGTATATGACACTGTGATGCCCCCAGTAGGGTAGATTACATTGCAATGACCCCTGTAGGGGTATATGACACTGTGATGCCCCCTGTAGGGTTATATTACACTGTGATGCCCCTCTGTAGGGGTATATGACACTGCAATTACCTCTGTAGGGGTATATGACACTGTGATGCCCCCTGTAGGAGTATATGACACTGTGATGCCCCCTGTAAGGGTATATTACACTGTGATGCCGCCTGTAGGAGTATATTACACTGCAATGTCCCCTGTAGGGGTATATTACAGTGTGATGCCCACATGAAGGGGTATATGACAGTGTGATGCCCCCATGTAGGGGTAAATGACAGTGTGATGCCCATGCCCCCATGTAAGGGTATATGACACTGTGATGGCCCCTGTAGGGGTATATTACACTGTGATGACCCCTGTAGGGATATCTGACACTGTGATGCCCCTCAGTAGGGGTATATGACACTGTGATGCCCCCCTGTAGGGGTATATGACACTGTGATGCCCCCTGTAGGGGCATATTACACTGTGATGCCCCCCTGTAGGGGTATATGACACTGCAATTACCCCTGTAGGGGTATATGACACTGTGATGCCCCCTGTAGGGGCATGTTACACTGTGATGCCCCCCTGTAGGGGTATATGACACTGCAATTACCCCTGTAGGGGTATATGACACTGTGATGCCCCCTGTAGGGGTATATTACACTGTGATGCCCCCTGTAGGGGTATATTACAGTATGATGCTCCCATGTAGGGGTATATGACAGTGTGAAGCCCATGCCCCCATGTAGGGGTATATGACACTGTGATGCCCCCCTGTAGGGGTATATTACACTGCGATGCCCCCTGTAGGGGTATATTACACTGCGATGCCCCCTGTAGGGGCATATGACACTGTGATGCCCCCCTGTAGGGGTATATTACACTGTGATGCCCCCCCTGTAGGGGCATATGACACTGTGATGCCCCCCTGTAGGGGTATATGACACTATCTGCAGCCCTGGGGTACATGACAGCAGGATACCCCGGCGATATTACACCCCAGACCCCGGTACACCACACATACATCTCACCTGATCGTCGGCGGCAGCTTATTATACGTCACGTGATCTGCCGCCCCTGTCACATGACCCCGCGCACAGCATTCTGGGAGCTGTAGTCTCACGTTTGAGTTCTTATTTCAGATGAGCTGAGAGCTGCAGTTTGTTATTATTAGCCAGTAGCAAGGCACTATGTACCTCCGTGTATGCCTGAGGCACTGCATACCTCCTACCTCTATGTATGGCTGAGACACTACATACCTCCTACCTCGATGTATGCCTGAGGCACCGCATACCTCCTACCTCTGTGCATATCTGAGGCACTGCATACCTCCTACCTCTGTGCATATCTGAGGCACTGCATACCTCCTACCTCTGTGCATATCTGAGGCACTACGTATTTCCTACCTCTGTATTTCTGAGGTGCTGTATACCTCCTATGTATGCCTGAGGCACTGCATACCTTCTACCTCTATGTATATATCGGAGGCACTGCATAACTCCTACTGTACCTACCTACGTATGCCTGAGGCACTGCATACCGCCTATTCTGTGTAGATCTGAGGCACTACATACCTCATGCCTCTGTGTATATCTGAGGCACTGCATACCTCCTACCTCTGTGCATATCTGAGGCACTACATACCTCCTTCCTTTGCACACCTGCTTCCTCTGTACGTCTGAGAGACTGCACCCCTCCCACCTCTATGTATGTCAATCTGTACAGGAGATCATAATGGTGCCCATACACTTGTGCGATGCCCCGTGACGCAACATCGCGGGGCATCGCACCGGCAGTTTAGGTGCGATGAAATTGCGGCTGAACTGCCAAAGTGATTACCATGCGATAGATCGCATGGTAATCACGTGATGGGCACGTCCCCGCCGAGTGCCTATCGCGCATCGCAGTGTGATATATCGCATGTGGTTTTAAAAACACGTGTGATCGCACTGCGATGTGATAAATATTAAGTGCAGCACATATTATTATGAGACGCGATGGGGGTAGCAATGGCCCGCGCACATGTATGTGGGGTAGCGATGGCCCGCGCACATGTATGTGTGGTGATGATGGCCGTGCACATGTATGTGGGGTAGCAATAGCCCGCACACATGTATGTGGGGTGACGATGGCCGCACACATGTATGTGTTTTGTATGCGACAGGCGCACTGACAGATGACCCCGGCACGGGACAGAAATGCAGGCTACACCTGTCATCTTACTCATGCTGATCAGTAATACACGGCTTTATCCTGCTCCTATGGCAACATGTAAATGGAGGATGACAACCAGGCCCACATTCACTGGCGGCTCTCTATATTGTCAGCGTGACAGCACCTCCTCATTCCTGGCCACATCTGGAGGGTAGGTGTTGTCTTCTTACCGACTGTACGGCATGGAACCCGGATGTCACTGCCACCAGTACTACCTCAGGCTGTTTCCAGTTTCCCATTTTACTTTTCCCCTCCTTGTGTCGTTACTACAATTATATTTATTACAACTTCACTAGGGTGGGTACATTTTGTCAACATTGATCAAGTGGCCTCGGTGGTCCAGCAGTGTTTTACCTTGTTAGATATGTTCAACCGTCAGGTGAGGACTTCCGGTATCCAGCAGCAAGAGCCTGATCCCCCCCCTCCCTAAACCTCCCCCTAGTGTCTGATCCCCTCCCCCTGCCCTCACCACCACCCCCTAGTGCCTGATCTCCTCCTCCCTAAACCTCCACCTAGTGCCTGATCCCCTCCTACCACAGCCTGACACCTCCAACCCTCCTTCTAGTGCCTAATCCCCCTCCTCCCGCAGCCTGACACACCAACCTCCCTTTAGTGCCTGATCCCCCCCACCCTCCTCCTACTGCCTGATTGCCCCTCCCCCTAGCGTCTAATCCCCTCCTCCCACAGCCTGACCCCCTCTCAACCCTCCTTCTAGTGCCTAATCCCCCTTCCTCCCTAACCCTCCACCTACTGCCTGATCCCCCTTCCTCCCTAACCCTCCACCTACTGCCTGATCCCCCTTCCTCCCTAACCCTCCACCTACTGCCTGATCCCCCTTCCTCCCTAACCCTCCACCTACTGCCTGATCCCCCTTCCTCCCTAACCCTCCACCTACTGCCTGATCCCCCTCCTCCCTAACCCTCCACCTACTGCCTGATCCCCCTCCTCCCTAACCCTCCACCCACTGCCTGATCCCCCTTCCTCCCTAACCCTCCACCAACTGCCTGATCCCCCTTCCTCCCTAACCCTCCACCTACTGCCTGATCCCCCTTCATCCCTAACCCTCCACCTACTGCCTGATCCCCCTTCCTCCCTAACCCTCCACCTACTGCCTGATCCCCCTCCTCCCTAACCCTCCACCTACTGCCTGAGTTCCCGCTACTAGACAACAGAGGTGCCGCATAACAGTACCACTGTTACTGGTGCGTCCAGGCTAGATGCACATGTAGAGACCCACTATACAGACCAAGGGCAATCAAACGGCCACCCCTCTGGAATCATCTCCAACAACGCAGAACATTCCCAAATTCATTTTATTGCAACAATACATTCAGAGTACTATTCAGCTGTTCCTCTCCCCCGGACACCAGCACCCCAGGACTGTCAGAATGGCTGGGTGATGTGACGGCGGAAGCTGATGGGGCCAGTATTAGAACCTATGATTTATAGGCTTGAGATGGGAAACCCGCTGAGGAATCCTTCCTGGTCACCAGGTGGTGCATCTTCTACAGCGGCGTTTTCCCAGGGAAGCTCCAGGACGCCAGAGCGGTCCCAGGTTCACATACTTCCTTTTACTTAGGAGCAGCAACAAGGAATCAGACATAGTTCATGGACAGGGGAGATCTTTAACACTGGGGTATCTGTAACAGTTCTAAAGGTACATCAATGGATACACTGGGCTGGGGTGTACAGTTCTCTGCGCCGGGGGAGGGGCTTTCCATACATGGCGACTCTTCCCTCACTTGGAGACCTGATGGATGGCGTGAGCGAGATAGCCAACATTTCCCGATGTGACACCGGCTACAGAGATCCGACCATCCTTGGTCATGTAGATGGAGAATTCCTTTGTGAGACGCTCCACCTGCGGGTGAGGAGAAAGAACAATGAAACGAGCGCCGTGATTAACCACCGATAATGTGACAGAACTCCTGCCCCCACCATAATTCCACATACTCTAAGTGGCCAGGTTCGGACAAGACCAGTAGCGGGGGCGGGGGAGAGACATCGCCTTCATTATGTGCCATGAGACACTGAGAAACCTGGAAAAGTCTTGAGGTCTCGGCTTTTGCTTAGAACAACCCGGTCACCGCATGTGACCCACACTCGTTTGCTGCTCTGAGGCTCACCTGTTCTGGGCGTAAGCCGGTGAAGCAGAACATGCCGATCTGGTCGCTTATGTGCTGCCAGCTATGTATGGAGCCTTCCTTCTTCAGGTTGGACACCAGCTGCTCGCGCATGCTGATAATGCGGTTGGCCATACCCTTCACCTCCTGCAGCCTGCGGAGAGACAGAGCGTGAGTTGCCACCGGACAGAAGGATCCAATCCCCAAGAACACACTGGCATTATATACTTACCACTCGCCACGCAGGTCTGGCTGGGTCAGTATGGCGGCGGCTATTCTCGCCCCATTAAGAGGAGGGTTTGAGTACATGGGACGAATCAGGATTTTCAGCTGGGATTCCACTCTCTTGGCTTCATCGACATCACTGCAGACCACAGTGAAAGCGCCGACACGTTCACCTGGATGCAGAATACATTGAAACATGAGCGAGCCACTCCGGGAATACCAGGACAACAGATGGTCCCCAAACCATGCTTTACTGCCCTTCCACAGAGACTGGTATACCCACCATAGAGCCCCATGTTCTTCGCATAGGACTGGGAGACCACAACATTGAGGCCCTCCTGGATGAAGTGACGTACGGCCCAGGCATCCCGGTCAATATCTCCGCTGGCAAAGCCTTGGTAAGCCATATCAAAGAAGGGGAACAGGCGGCGACTCTGGAAAGAGACATTTACACAACACAAGAATGAGAGGACTCTGTCCTGCCCAGAGAAAGACTATGCCCGCTCATATAGGCACAGATACCAGGGATAGATTCCTCTGTCCTGCCCAGAGAAGAACTCTATGCCCGCTCATATAGGCACCGATTTCATGGATTAGTGGAAGTGATAACATCGGTATTAGTGCCAAGTGCCCACACGGTACCCATAGCCATGTGCCATACGAGAGTTACCTTAACCACAGCTGCCAACTCCTTCCACTGCTCTTTCTTGGGGTCCACGCCGGTGGGGTTGTGAGCGCAGGCGTGGAAAAGGATGATGCTCTGCTCTGGGATTTTCTGGAAAGGCAGAATAATGTGAGGTAATTAGAGAGGTAAGCGCAGAGCGCAGTGCCTGGTAACGTTCTGCAGAGACGCTCTACAATAAATATGTCAGGGTCACTCACCGAAATATCATCCAGAGCCCCAGAAAAATCAAAGCCGCAGGTCTTAGGGTCATAATATCTGTATCCTTTAAGCTCCAATCCAGCATCACGGAAGATTGGGGTGTGGTTGCCCCAGGACGGCTTGGGCAGGTACACGTCCCGGCTGGCTTTATAGAACCGTTGCTGCAAAGAAACAAGTCACAGAATATCTGATGGAGCGCAGAACACGTTACCCTGAGGACGTGAAAGCACATGTCCCGGGCTCACCCCTAGGAGGGTAAACGGCTCTGGTCATGTAATAGGGAGAGAACACCCACCCCCTCCGGGTGAGAGCGAACCACAGACCTGGATACCCTCGTTACCACAGTCAGGGACAGTAATGGGTTCTCAGAAGCCGCAGCAGTGACATGTTGGATTAGTACAGAGAAGGACGTATGTGGTGAGCCCGAGTGTCCGGTTGGGGGGGAATGAGCCGGTATGGTTCCCCATTCCAGTATATGGATATAAAATAAAGCACCCGGGGGTCCTCTTCCTACACATACCCGGCTGGTGACAACCACATGTACGGTTGTCACTGTACAATGCAGCACTGCCAGAGGAGAAGGACAGATCCCACAGTGGAAAGTAATCCCGGACACACTACCTGGGCGCATCTAACTCACCAAGAAGTTGCCTCCGACTCGCAGAGATCCAGTTCCAGAGATGG
The DNA here is from genome assembly GCF_028390025.1 of Pseudophryne corroboree. Classification (NCBI taxonomy): domain Eukaryota; kingdom Metazoa; phylum Chordata; class Amphibia; order Anura; family Myobatrachidae; genus Pseudophryne; species Pseudophryne corroboree. The sequence continues at coordinate 338,169,066 of NC_086454.1, forward strand.
TCTGTACAGTGATATACTGCGGAGACAGAAGGGAATCAGATCAGAATAACCAGGAGAACGCATTCACTCCCCGCCGCCTATAATCAGTCACAGCTATTATCCCCTGCCCCAGTGACGTCTGTACACTATACCGCTATTATCCCCTGTCCCAGTGACGTCTGTACACTATATCGCTATTATCCCCTGCCCCAGTGACGTCTGTACACTATACCGCTATTATCCCCTGTCCCAGTGACGTCTGTACACTATATCGCTATTATCCCCTGCCCCAGTGACGTCTGTACACTATACCGCTATTATCCCCTGTCCCAGTGACGTCTGTACACTATATCGCTATTATCCCCTGCCCCAGTGACGTCTGTACACTATACCGCTATTATCCCCTGCCCCAGTGACGTCTGTACACTACACCGCTATTATCCCCTGCCCCAGTGACGTCTGTACACTACACCGCTATTATCCCCTGCCCCAGTGACGTCTGTACACTACACCGCTATTATCCCCTGCCCCAGTGACGTCTGTACAGTGATATACCGCGGGGAAACCGGAACCAGATCAGGAGAACGCATTCACTCCCCACCACCTATATAGCGGCACAGCTATTATCCCCTGCCCCAGTGATGTGGGGAGAAGCTAAACATACAGGTCCAGACTATAGGACACTGGGTAATCGCAGGTTCCATGTCTTCCCCATTCACTCACACACGCAGAGACTGACTAGCTGGAGGTGGTGGGAGGGAGACTAGGCAGGTCCGTCGTACGAATCATGGAGGGTACTTTGTGGCCTACACATAAATCTACAAATTACAAAACTTGGGCCTATAAAGGAAGGGGGGCATCACAGGAAGCACGGCCTCCTCCTCATCCTCTGAGCCCACAGGACATCAGGCTGCTTACATCATGGACATACTGCGGTATGACGTCACCAGGCGGGGGAACAGAAGGACTATTCTGTCGGGACACTTGAGCACCAGCGCCGGACATCAGGAACAGGCAATGCGACGGCTGAGATCTGTGCGCTATTATCAGATGTATGTGCAATATTTATCCATTATGAAAATTGTCATCAACCGTCCCAGACTACATCGCTCCCCGTCACATGATGGGACTCTGGGGAGTGGACCTGCTCCTGGTATAACAGTGCATGGACAGCCAATAGACCAGTGATCTCCAACCCGTAGCTCACACAGCGCACGGGCTTGGGCAGTCACTGGCACTCCTCCTCCCTTCATTTTTAATATTGTGTCGGCCGTCAGTCAATCAGAGCTCGTGGACCGGTAGTGGCGGCACCTGATTGGTTGCCGGACCGCGAGTTTTGATTGGCTCACTTACCGGCACCATATTTTAAATGCCCGCAGCAGACTGTCACCCTCACCGCAGCCGCTCTCCGGACTTCACAGGAGAGGCGCGCGCTGCGCTCTCCTCCCCTTCTGTCCCTCATACAGGAGGAGCAGCACCGGCGGCAGTAGAAGAAGCCAGCAAGGGTTAGCACTGTGTGGGGCACTGCATCGGACACTGCGGGGGGGCATTTTATCTGGCACTAATGGGGGCATTATTTGTATATCTGGCACTGCTGGGAGGAATTATTTGATTATCTTCCACTGCTGAGGGGCAATATTTGTGTCTGCCACTGCTGAGGGGCAATATTTGTGTGTCTGCCACTGCTGAGGGGCAATATTTGTGTGTCTGCCACTACGCGGGGGGGGAATTACTTGTAGTTGTAAGGATACACCCACTTTTGTGAGGCCACACCCACTTTTGCAGGGACGCACACGCATTGAGGGGAGGTAGCTCACACCCCAATTAAGGTTGGAGACCACTGCAATAGACTATATACACTCACTATCTACAGTGCCTCAGCGCCAGGATAACGAAGCACCACGTCTGTACCGGACGGATCTCTTGCCCCGGCACAGGTGAGATAAGGTTACAGCCATCTGTCACCCCTTATATGTATAGGGGGGAAATGAGGAGGCTGATCTCTGGTCAGTCAGGTAATATCCACAGAGTAACCCTGACCCTTACACCCCGCTGTACACTATTACACAGAACAGACACTTGTCAGCTACAGATCCCCATCCCACAAGTAGATAGGTTACTTTCCCCTTTACATAGGAAATATAATGTCCGTCTGTCACTGTGGCAGAGATTATACAGGTGCGTCACACATCCTCCTCCTCCAGCGTTTGCCAGTTCTAACCGGTAGAGCCCGGACGTGACGCCAGGTAAATGCTAACTTACCCGTCCACTCTGTACCACCTCGGCGTTGTCACCAAGCGCCAGCTGAGCCGATGCCCGGGCAAATTCTGCCAGCCCTCCAATAGGCAGGTACTCCTTGTCCAGGTTCTTGGCTGCCATCTGCGCCTCGGCCTGAGAGAGACATATAGACGTTATAGAACCACCCTACTGCATGATGTCCGGATCCACTCTAAGGCAGTGTATCCCAGGCCCACTCCTCAGGCCATGTTTTCCAGATCTACTGGCTGTTCCACCCATACTCCCAGGTGGCGCTAATTATTTCACTTGTGCTGCTGAGGAGATCTGGAAAACATGCACTGTTGGTGGTTGCTGAGGACTGGAGCTGGGAAACGGCTTTAAGGCATTATGTACTATTACAGTATATCACATATAAATAGTCAAATGCTCGCAAAGCAAAAACCCGTTCTTACTGTAGATTTCCCCTTTTCTGTTCCTAGTACAGCGTCAGCCCCCCATGCCCAGGGTCTGACTCTCAGTATCTGTATGTAGGCACAGTAACACTTCTCTCTTCCTCTGTGCAGTGCCTGAATCTGCTGTAACACCCTGGGGCAGGTTCTGTTACCCGCAAGGCTTAAAGCTGCAGGATATTAGGGTGTGTGTGTCTCAGCAGAAGGGTCTACCTACGGGAACTCAGGTGCAGGTGCACCTCGAGGCTCAATCCGCCCCATACAGTCTCCTATAGCATTATAATGTCTGATACACCAGCTGACCGGCGCCCCCGCATGGAGACAGCAGAGGACCCAGTACTGGCAGCAGGACAGGAGGGGACACTAAACGCAGCACATTGCAGCACCGTCACTACATCGGCTAGAAAGCAAAGATCAAGTAAACAGATTTATTGGCAAGTGGTGGAAAGGTTCAAAGTAGAAGCTGCAGCCCTGAGACTTGTGTCCTCTGCAGGGAAAGATCCACTGACTGGCACAGGGACTGTTGACCCAACCATACCGCCCCCCAGCACGTAACCTGAGGTGCCAGCCCATGTACTGCAGGAGAGATCCAGCCTGGTACCAGGGACTGCTGCTCCCACCATACCGCCCCCCAGCACGTAACCTGAGGTGCCAGCCCATGTACTGCAGGAAATATCCGGCCTGGTACCAGGGACTGCTGCTCCCACCATACCGCCCCCCAGCACATAACCTCTGAGGTGCCAGCCCATGTACTGCAGGAGAGATCCAGCCTGGTACCAGGGACTGCTGACCCCACCATACCGCCCCCCAGCACGTAACCTCTGAGGTGCCAGCCCATGTACTGCAGGAGAGATCCAGCCTGGTACCAGGGACTGTTGACCCCACCATACCGCCCCCCAGCACGTAACCTCTAAGGTGCCATCCCATGTACTGCAGGAGAGATCCGGCCTGGTACCAGGGACTGCTGCTCCCACCATACCGCCCCCCCAGCACGTAACCTCTGAGGTGCCAGCCCATGTACTGCAGGAGAGATCCAGCCTGGTACCAGGGACTGCTGACCCCACCATACCGCCCCCCCAGCACGTAACCTCTGAGGTGCCAGCCCATGTACTGCAGGAGAGATCCAGCCGGGTACCAGGGACTGCTGACCCCACCATACCGCCCCCCAGCACGTAACCTCTGAGGTGCCAGCCCATGTACTGCAGGAGAGATCCAGCCTGGTACCAGGGACTGTTGACCCCACCATACCGCCCCCCAGCACGTAACCTCTAAGGTGCCATCCCATGTACTGCAGGAGAGATCCGGCCTGGTACCAGGGACTGCTGCTCCCACCATACCGCCCCCCCAGCACGTAACCTCTGAGGTGCCAGCCCATGTACTGCAGGAGAGATCCGGCCTGGTACCAGGGACTGCTGACCCCACCATACCGCCCCCCCAGCACGTAACCTCTGAGGTGCCATCCCATGTACTGCAGGAGAGATCCGGCCTGGTACCAGGGACTGCTGACCCCACCATACCGCCCCCCAGCACGTAACCTCTGAGGTGCCATCCCATGTACTGCAGGAGAGATCCAGCCTGGTACCAGGGACTGCTGCTCCCACCATACCGCCCCCCCAGCACGTAACCTCTGAGGTGCCAGCCCATGTACTGCAGGAGAGATCCGGCCTGGTACCAGGGACTGCTGACCCCACCATACCGCCCCCCCAGCACGTAACCTCTGAGGTGCCATCCCATGTACTGCAGGAGAGATCCAGCCTGGTACCAGGGACTGCTGCTCCCACCATACCGCCCCCCCAGCACGTAACCTATGAGGTGCCAGCCCATGTACTGCAGGAGAGATCCAGCCGGGTACCAGGGACTGCTGACCCCACCATACCGCCCCCCAGCACGTAACCTCTGAGGTGCCAGCCCATGTACTGCAGGAGAGATCCAGCCTGGTACCAGGGACTGCTGACCCCACCATACCGCCCCCCAGCACGTAACCTCTGAGGTGCCAGCCCATGTACTGCAGGAGAGATCCAGCCTGGTACCAGGGACTGCTGACCCCACCATACCGCCCCCCAGCACGTAACCTCTGAGGTGCCAGCCCATGTACTGCAGGAGAGATCCAGCCATGGTACCAGGGACTGCTGCTCCCACCATACCGCCCCCAGCACGTAACCTCTAAGGTGCCATCCCATGTACTGCAGGAGAGATCCAGCCTGGTACCAGGGACTGCTGCTCCCACCATACCGCCCCCAGCACGTAACCTCTGAGGTGCCAGCCCATGTACTGCAGGAGAGATCCAGCCGGGTACCAGGGACTGCTGACCCCACCATACCGCCCCCCAGCACGTAACCTCTGAGGTGCCAGCCCATGTACTGCAGGAGAGATCCAGCCGGGTACCAGGGACTGCTGACCCCACCATACCGCCCCCCCAGCACGTAACCTCTGAGGTGCCAGCTCATGTACTGCAGGAGATATCCAGCCGGATACCAGGGACTGCTGACCCCACCATACCGCCCCCCAGCACGTAACCTCTGAGGTGCCAGCCCATGTACTGCAGGAGAGATCCAGCCGGGTACCAGGGACTGCTGACCCCACCATACCGCCCCCCAGCACGTAACCTCTGAGGTGCCAGCCCATGTACTGCAGGAGATATCCAGCCTGGTACCAGGGACTGCTGACCCCACCATACCGCCCCCCCAGCACGTAACCTCTGAGGTGCCAGCTCATGTACTGCAGGAGATATCCAGCCGGATACCAGGGACTGCTGACCCCACCATACCGCCCCCCAGCACGTAACCTCTGAGGTGCCAGCCCATGTACTGCAGGAGAGATCCAGCCGGGTACCAGGGACTGCTGACCCCACCATACCGCCCCCCAGCACGTAACCTCTGAGGTGCCAGCTCATGTACTGCAGGAGATATCCAGCCGGATACCAGGGACTGCTGACCCCACCATACCGCCCCCCCAGCACGTAACCTGAGGTGCCAGCCCATGTACTGCAGGAGATATCCGGCCTGGTACCAGGGACTGCTGACCCCACCATACCGCCCCCAGCACGTAACCTCTGAGGTGCCAGCCCATGTACTGCAGCAGGAAGTCCCTTTCCCAGTCACAGCTATCCCTCCCATACCCCCCACCGCTTCTCTAATTCTAGGGTCACGTGAGGACAACTTGGCCTGGAGCACTCAGGTGGAGGCGACATTCCCGGATCACGTGTACAGGGCGTGTTCTCAGGGCAGACACACGTCTGAGATCTGTGAGCAAACAGAATCACAATGGGGGTAATTCTGAGTTGATCGCAGCAGCAAGTTTGTTAGCAATTGGGCAAAACCATGTGCACTGCAGGGGGGGGCATATGTAACATGTGCAGAGAGAGTTAGATTTGGGTGGGTTATTTTGTTTCTATGCAAGGTAAATACTGGCTGCTTTATTTTTACACTGCAATTTCGATTTCAGTTTGAATACACCCCACCCAAATCTAACTCTCTCTGCACATGTTACATATGCCCCCCCTGCAGTGCACATGGTTTTGTCCAACTGCTAAAAAATTTGCTGCTGCGATCAACTCAGAATTACCCCCAATGTGCATTCCCCGGCTTATTCCCAGACAAAGCATCGTCCCACCGACCCCTTCCCTGGTGCGATAGCCTGACACCATGTACCTCAGTCTATTATCCATGCCTCCAACAGAACGAGGTACAGCTGCACCCACCCCCATTCCCCCCCACACACAGACCGCGCCCCCCCATCACCTTCCACACACACACACACACCGCCCCCCCCCCACACACACACCGCGCCACCCCCCCATTCCCCACACACACACAGACCGCGCCACCCCCCATTCCCCACACACACACACAGACCGCGGCACCCACCACCTATCCCCCCCACACACCGCGCCCCCCCCACACACACACCGTGCCACCCCCCCCCCCCCCACCCACCCACACAGACCGTGCCACCCCCATTGCCCCTCACACACCCACAGGCCGTGCCACCCCCCACTCCCCCACAGACCGTGTCCCCCACATAGGCCGTGCCCATCCTCCCCACCCACACATCCGCCGAATTCCCACACACCGACGTGCCCCCCCCCTTCCTACACAGGAATATCCTTGTATCCAGCCACAAGAATAACCCACTGAGGGCACAGAGTTTAGGTAGAACGTGTAACAGGGAGGAAAGAGCCTCTGGCCTGACTCCTATCACCCTGCAGTCGGACACAGCGGGGTCTGGGAGTTACTGGCATTTAGGAACCGCACACGTGTATCATTACCCTAACATACATGTGCCCACAGGATCAGCTGTAAGTGAAGATTTCCAGCCATGCGCAGGAGCGCTGTGACCTCTGACCTGTCTATAGTGTTACACACGCAGATCTGCCGCCACACAGCTCACCTTCCGCACGCTGCTCAGGAGCGCTGTGACCTCTGACCTGTCTATAGTGTTACACACGCAGATCTGCCGCCACACAGCTTACCATCCGCACGCTGCTCAGGAGCGCTGTGACCTCTGACCTGTCTATAGTACGAGTGTTATACACGCAGATCTGCCGCCACACAGCTCACCTTCCGCCCGCTGCGCAGGAGCGCTGTGACCTCTGACCTGCCCATAGTAGTGTTATACACGCAGATCTGCCGCCACACAGCTCACCTTCCACGCGCTGCTCAGGGTCGCTGTGACCTCTGACCTGTCTATAGTACGAGTGTTATACACGCAGATCTGCCGCCACACAGCTCACCTTCCGCACGCTGCTCAGGACAAAGGGCTTCCCAGCGTCATCCCGATACGCCCCCACCCCCAGGTTCATCTTCTTGGGGTTCGTGTCTCTCTTGAAAGCTTCTGTAACGCCCAGGATGGGGTCAGGGGGCCCCATCTCCACATGAGACCACCAGGAGCTGACGGTACAACAGGATGGTTACAGGTCAGAATCATCATACAGCGATAATGCACCATTCCTTCCCTCACTCCCATGTACAGGGAAGACACAGATAAAATAAGATTTTACTTACCGATAAATCTATTTCTCGGAGTCCGTAGTGGATGCTGAGGTTCCTGAAAGGACCATGGGGAATAGCGGCTCCGCAGGAGACAGGGCACAAAAAGTAAAGCTTTTCCAGATCAGGTGGTGTGCACTGGCTCCTCCCCCTATGACCCTCCTCCAGACTCCAGTTAGGTACTGTGCCCGGACGAGCGTACACAATAAGGGAGGATTTTGAATCCCGGGTAAGACTCATACCAGCCACACCAATCACACCGTACAACTTGTGATCTAAACCCAGTTAACAGTATGATAACAGCGGAGCCTCTGAAAGATGGCTTCCTTCAACAATAACCCGAATTAGTTAACAATAACTATGTACAAGTATTGCAGATAATCCGCACTTGGGATGGGCGCCCAGCATCCACTACGGACTCCGAGAAATAGATTTATCGGTAAGTAAAATCTTATTTTCTCTATCGTCCTAGTGGATGCTGGGGTTCCTGAAAGGACCATGGGGATTATACCAAAGCTCCCAAACGGGCGGGAGAGTGCGGATGACTCTGCAGCACCGAATGAGAGAACTCCAGGTCCTCCTTAGCCAGAGTATCAAATTTGTAAAATTTTACAAACGTGTTCTCCCCTGACCACGTAGCTGCTCGGCAAAGTTGTAATGCCGAGACCCCTCGGGCAGCCGCCCAAGATGAGCCCACCTTCCTTGTGGAGTGGGCCTTTACAGATTTAGGCTGTGGCAGGCCTGCCACAGAATGTGCAAGTTGGATTGTGCTACAGATCCAACGAGCAATCGTCTGCTTAGACGCAGGAGCACCCATCTTGTTGGGTGCATACAATATAAACAACGAGTCAGATTTTCTGACTCCAGCTGTCCTTGCAATATATATTTTTAATGCTCTGACAACGTCCAGTAACTTGGAGTCCTCCAAGTCACTTGTAGCCGCAGGCACTACAATAGGCTGGTTCAGATGAAATGCTGACACCACCTTAGGGAGAAAATGCGGACGAGTCCGCAGTTCTGCCCTGTCCGAATGGAAAATCAGATATGGGCTTTTGTAAGATAAAGCTGCCAGTTCTGACACTCTCCTGGCCGAAGCCAGGGCTAGAAGCATGGTCACTTTCCATGTGAGATATTTCAAATCCACCTTCTTTAGTGGTTCAAACCAATGAGATTTTAGAAAGTCCAAAACCACATTGAGATCCCACGGTGCCACTGGAGGCACCACAGGAGGCTGTATATGTAGCACTCCCTTAACAAAGGTCTGGACTTCAGGGACTGAAGCCAATTCTTTTTGAAAGAAAATCGACAGGGCCGAAATTTGAACCTTAATAGATCCCAATTTGAGACCCATAGACAATCCTGATTGCAGGAAATGTAGGAATCGACCCAGTTGAAATTCCTCCGTCGGAGCACTCCGATCTTCGCACCACGCAACATATTTTCGCCAAATTCGGTGATAATGTTGCACGGTTACTTCCTTCCTTGCTTTAATCAAAGTAGGAATGACTTCTTCCGGCATGCCTTTTTCCTTTAGGATCCGGCGTTCAACCGCCATGCCGTCAAACGCAGCCGCGGTAAGTCTTGAAACAGACAGGGACCCTGCTGAAGCAAGTCCCTCCTTAGAGGTAGAGGCCACGGATCTTCCGTGATCATCTCTTGAAGTTCCGGGTACCAAGTCCTTCTTGGCCAATCCGGAACCACTAGTATCGTCCTTACGCCTCTTTGCCGTATAATTCTCAATACTTTTGGTATGAGAGGCAGAGGAGGAAACACATACACCGACTGGTACACCCAAGGCGTTACCAGCGCGTCCACAGCTATTGCCTGCGGATCTCTTGACCTGGCGCAATACCTGTCCAGTTTTTTGTTGAGGCGAGACGCCATCATGTCCACCATTGGTCTTTCCCAACGGGTTACCAGCAAGTGGAAGACTTCTGGATGAAGCCCCCACTCTCCCGGGTGAAGATCGTGTCTGCTGAGGAAGTCTGCTTCCCAGTTGTCCACTCCCGGGATGAACACTGCTGACAGTGCTATCACATGATTCTCTGCCCAGCGAAGAATCCTTGCAGCTTCTGCCATTGCACTCCTGCTTCTTGTGCCGCCCTGTCTGTTCACATGGGCGACTGCCGTGATGTTGTCCGACTGGATCAACACCGGTTTTCCCTGAAGCAGAGGTTCTGCCTGGCTTAGAGCATTGTATATTGCTCTTAGTTCCAGAATGTTTATGTGAAGAGACGTTTCCAGGCTCGTCCATACTCCCTGGAAGTTTCTTCCTTGTGTGACTGCTCCCCAGCCTCTCAGGCTGGCGTCCGTGGTCACCAGGATCCAATCCTGTATGCCGAATCTGCGGCCCTCCAATAGATGAGCACTCTGCAACCACCACAGAAGAGACACCCTTGTCCTTGGAGACAGGGTTATCCGCAGGTGCATCTGAAGATGCGACCCTGACCATTTGTCCAACAGATCCCTTTGGAAAATTCTTGCGTGGAATCTGCCGAATGGAATTGCTTCGTAAGAAGCCACCATTTTTCCCAGGACTCTTGTGCATTGATGTACAGACACCTTTCCTGGTTTTAGGAGGTTCCTGACAAGCTCGGATAACTCCTTGGCTTTTTCCTCCGGGAGAAAAACCTTTTTCTGAACCGTGTCCAGAATCATCCCTAGGAACAGCAGACGAGTTGTCGGCATTAACTGGGATTTTGGAATATTCAGAATCCACCCGTGCTGTTTTAGCACTTCTTGAGACAGTGCTAATCCCATCTCTAGCTGTTCTCTGGACCTTGCCCTTATTAGGAGATCGTCCAAGTATGGGATAATTAATATGCCTTTTCTTCGAAGAAGAATCATCATCTCGGCCATTACCTTTGTAAAGACCCGAGGTGCCGTGGACAATCCGAACGGCAGCGTCTGAAACTGATAGTGACAGTTTTGTACAACGAACCTGAGGTACCCCTGGTGTGAGGGGTAAATTGGAACGTGGAGATACGCATCCTTGATGTCCAAGGATACCATAAAGTCCCCCTCTTCCAGGTTCGCTATCACTGCTCTGAGTGACTCCATCTTGAACTTGAACTTCTTTATGTACAGGTTCAAGGACTTCAGATTTAGAATAGGCCTTACCGAGCCATCCGGCTTCGGTACCACAAAAAGAGTGGAATAATACCCCTTCCCTTGTTGTAGAAGAGGTACCTTGACTATCACCTGCTGAGAGTACAGCTTGTGAATGGCTTCCAAAACCGTCTCCCTTTCGGAGGGGGACGTTGGTAAAGCAGACTTCAGGAAACGGCGAGGTGGATCTGTCTCTAATTCCAACCTGTACCCCTGAGATATTATCTGCAGGATCCAGGGATCTACCTGCGAGTGAGCCCACTGCGCGCTGTAATTTTTGAGACGACCACTCACCGTCCCCGAGTCCGCTTGAGAAGCCCCAGCGTCATGCTGAGGCTTTTGTAGAAGCCGGGGAAGGCTTCTGTTCCTGGGAAGGAGCTGCCTGTTGCTGTTTCTTCCCTCGACCTCTGCCTCGTGGCAGATATGAATAGCCCTTTGCTCTCTTATTTTTAAAGGAACGAAAGGGCTGCGGTTGAAAAGTCGGTGCCTTCTTCTGTTGGGGAGTGACTTGAGGTAAAAAGGTGGATTTCCCGGCTGTAGCCGTGGCCACCAAATCTGATAGACCGACTCCAAATAACTCCTCCCCTTTATACGGCAAAACTTCCATATGTCGTTTTGAATCCGCATCGCCTGTCCACTGTCGCGTCCATAAAGCTCTTCTGGCTGAAATGGACATAGCACTTACCCGTGATGCCAGTGTGCAGATATCCCTCTGTGCATCACGCATATAAAGAAATGCATCCTTTATTTGTTCTAACGACAGTAAAATATTGTCCCTGTCCAGGGTATCAATATTTTCAATCAGGGACTCTGACCAAACTACCCCAGCACTGCACATCCAGGCAGTCGCTATAGCTGGTCGTAGTATAACACCTGCATGTGTGTATATACTTTTTTGGATATTTTCCATCCTCCTATCTGATGGATCTTTAAGTGCGGCCGTCTCAGGAGAGGGTAACGCCACTTGTTTAGATAAGCGTGTTAGCGCCTTGTCCACCCTAGGAGGTGTTTCCCAGCGCTCCCTAACCTCTGGCGGGAAAGGGTATAATGCCAATAATTTCTTTGAAATTATCAGCTTTTTATCAGGGGCAACCCACGCTTCATTACACACGTCATTTAATTCTTCTGATTCAGGAAAAACTATAGGTAGTTTTTTCACACCCCACATAATACCCTGTTTAGTGGTACCTGTAGTATCAGCTAAATGTAACGCCTCCTTCATTGCCAAAATCATATAACGTGTGGCCCTACTGGAAAATACGGTTGATTCGTCACCGTCACCACTGGAGTCAGTGCCTGTGTCTGGGTCTGTGTCGACCGACTGAGGCAAAGGGCGTTTCACAGCCCCTGACGGTGTTTGAGTCGCCTGGACAGGCACTAATTGATTGTCCGGCCGTCTCATGTCGTCAAACGACTGCTTTAGCGTGTTGACACTATCCCGTAGTTCCATAAATAAAGGCATCCATTCTGGTGTCGACTCCCTAGGGGGTGACATCCTCATATTTGGCAATTGCTCCGCCTCCACACCAATATCGTCCTCATACATGTCGACACACACGTACCGACACACAGCAGACACACAGGGAATGCTCCTAACGAAGACAGGACCCACTAGCCCTTTGGGGAGACAGAGGGAGAGTTTGCCAGCACACACCAAAAGCGCTATATATAACAGGGATAGCCTTATAATAAGTGCTCCCTTATAGCTGCTTTATATATATCAAAATATCGCCATAAATTTGCCCCCCCTCTCTGTTTTACCCTGTTTCTGTAGTGCAGTGCAGGGGAGAGACCTGGGAGCCGTCCTGACCAGCGGAGCTGTGAGAGGAAATGGCGCCGTGTGCTGAGGAGATAGGCCCCGCCCCCTTTCCGGCGGGCTCGTCTCCCGCTATTTAGTGAATCCAGGCAGGGGTTAAATATCTCCATATAGCCTCTGGGGGCTATATGTGAGGTATTTTTAGCCTTTATATAGGTTACATTTGCCTCCCAGGGCGCCCCCCCCCCAGCGCCCTGCACCCTCAGTGACTGCGTGTGAAGTGTGCTGAGAGGAAAATGGCGCACAGCTGCAGTGCTGTGCGCTACCTTTAGAAGACTGCAGGAGTCTTCAGCCGCCGATTCTGGACCTCTTCTGACTTCAGCATCTGCAAGGGGGCCGGCGGCGCGGCTCCGGTGACCATCCAGGCTGTACCTGTGATCGTCCCTCTGGAGCTGATGTCCAGTAGCCAAGAAGCCAATCCATCCTGCACGCAGGTGAGTTCACTTCTTCTCCCCTCAGTCCCTCGTTGCAGTGATCCTGTTGCCAGCAGGACTCACTGTAAAATAAAAAACCTAAGCTGAACTTTTTCTAAGCAGCTCTTTAGGAGAGCCACCTAGATTGCACCCTTCTCGGCCGGGCACAAAAATCTAACTGGAGTCTGGAGGAGGGTCATAGGGGGAGGAGCCAGTGCACACCACCTGATCTGGAAAAGCTTTACTTTTTGTGCCCTGTCTCCTGCGGAGCCGCTATTCCCCATGGTCCTTTCAGGAACCCCAGCATCCACTAGGACGATAGAGAAAACATATACCAGTCATTTCAGCTACTGTGACATCACATGCCCCACCCCCCCATGTATATACCCACCAATCACCACAACATACAGCGATAATGCACCATTCCTTCCCTCACTCCCATGTACAGGGAAGACACAGATAAAACATATACCAGTCATTTCAGCTGCTGTGACATCACATGCCCCACCCCCCATGTATATACCCACCAATCACCACAACATACAGCGATAATGCACCATTCCTTCCCTCACTCCCATGTACAGGGAAGACACAGATAAAACATATACCAGTCATTTCAGCTGCTGTGACATCACATGCCCCACCCCCCATGTATATACCCACCAATCACCACAACATACAGCGATAATGCACCATTCCTTCCCTCACTCCCATGTACAGGGAAGACACAGATAAAACATATACCAGTCATTTCAGCTGCTGTGACATCACATGCCCCACCCCCCATGTATATACCCACCAATCACCACAACATACAGCGATAATGCACCATTCCTTCCCTCACTCCCATGTACAGGGAAGACACAGATAAAACATATACCAGTCATTTCAGCTGCTGTGACATCACATGCCCCACCCCCCATGTATATACCCACCAATCACCACAACATACAGCGATAATGCACCATTCCTTCCCTCACTCCCATGTACAGGGAAGACACAGATAAAACATATACCAGTCATTTCAGCTGCTGTGACATCACATGCCCCACCCCCCATGTATATACCCACCAATCACCACAACATACAGCGATAATGCACCATTCCTTCCCTCACTCCCATGTACAGGGAAGACACAGATAAAACATATACCAGTCATTTCAGCTGCTGTGACATCACATGCCCCACCCCCCATGTATATACCCACCAATCACCACAACATACAGCGATAATGCACCATTCCTTCCCTCACTCCCATGTACAGGGAAGACACAGATAAAACATATACCAGTCATTTCAGCTGCTGTGACATCACATGCCCCACCCCCCATGTATATACCCACCAATCACCACAACATACAGTGCATCCGGAAAGTATTCACAGCTCATCACTTTTTCCACACTGTGTTATGTTACAGCCTTATTACAGAATGGAATAAATTCATTTATTTCCCCTCAAAATTCTACACGCAATACCCCATAAGGACAACGTGAAAAAAGTTTGAGATTTTTGCAAATTTATTAAAAATAAAAAACTAAGAAATCACATGTACATAAGTTTTGTGTGTAGAATTTTGAGGGGAAAAATTAATTTATTCCATTTCGGAATAAGGCTGTAACACAGGGGTGGGGAACCTCAGGCCCGAGGGCCGTATAAGGCCCTCAAAGCCACTTGATCCGGCCCGGCCAGGCTCACCTAAACGAGAGGAGATGCCAAGTGCCCGCTGAGATATTACCACCAGCGGGCGCCCAGCTCAGCAGCAGCCGGAGGCAGGAGCTCAGTCCTGAGCTCAAGCTTCTGGCTCAGGCAGTGTGCATGTGTGGCGCTATGGGAGAGACGTCATGACATCTCTCCCATAGTTTCGAGAAAAGGGAGGGCATAACAACTGACGGGGCATATCTAATGGGCCAAAACTACTGACAGTGGGCATATCTAATGGGGCATAACAACTGACTGGGGGAAAATCTAATCGGGCATAACAAGAGACTGGGGGCAGGCTAATTTTTAAGTTGATCATTTTTGTATGGCCCCTGAAAAATTTTATAAATATCCAAATGGCCCTTGGTAGAAAAAAGGTTCCCCACCCCTGCTGTAACATAACAAAATGTGGAAAAAGTGAAGGCGCTGTGAATACTTTCCGGGTGCACTGTATCACTGCACAGAAAACCTAAAAAGCTGTCACTCAAACTTTGCCTGTCCTGTATACAGGGCGCAGCCTGTGCCGAGCCGCATAGGTCCCCGTATACAGGGCACAGCCTGTGCCGAGCCGCATAGGTCCCCGTATACAGGGCACAGCCTGTGCCGAGCCGCATAGGTCCCCGTATACAGAGCGCAGCCTGTGCCGAGCCACATGTCCCCATATACAGGGCACAGCATGTGCCAAGCCGCATATGTTCCCGTATACAGGGTGCAGCCTCTGCCAAGCCGCATATGTTCCCGCATACAGGGTGCAGCCTCTGCCAAGCCGCATATGTTCCCGCATATGTACAGGGTGCAGCCTCTGCCAAGCCGTATATTTCCCTGTATACAGGGCACAGCCTGTGCCAAGCCGCATAGGTCCCCATATACAGGGCACAGCCTGTGCCAAGCCGCATATGTTCCCGTATACAGGGTGCAGCCTCTGCCAAGCCGCATAGGTCCCCGTATACAGGGCACAGCCTGTGCCAAGCCGCATATATTCCCGTATACAGGGTGCAGCCTCTGCCAAGCCGTATATTTCCCTGTATACAGAGCACAGCCTGTGCCAAGCCGCATAGGTCCCCGTATACAGGGCACAGCCTGTGCCAAGCCGCATATGTTCCCGTATACAGGGTGCAGCCTCTGCCAAGCCGCATAGGTCCCCGTATACAGGGCACAGCCTGTGCCGAGCCTCATAGGTCCCCGTATACAGGGCACAGCCTGTGCCGAGCCACATATGTCCTCGTATACAGGGCACAGCCTCTGCCAAGCCGCGTATGTTCCCGTATACAGGGTGCAGCCTCTGCCAAGCCGCATATGTTCCCGTATACAGGGTGCAGCCTCTGCCAAGCCGCATAGGTCCCCGTATACAGGGCACAGCCTGTGCCAAGCCGCATATGTTCCCGTATACAGGGCGCAGCCTGTGCCGAGCCGCATATGTCCCCGTATACAGGGCGCAGCCTGTGCCGAGCCGCATATGTTCCCGTATACAGGGTGCAGTCTCTGCCAAGCCGTATATTTCCCCGTATACAGGGCGCAGCCTGTGCCGAGCCGCATAGGTCCCCGTATACAGGGCACAGCCTGTGCCAAGCCGCATATGTTCCCGTATACAGGGTGCAGTCTCTGCCAAGCCGTATATTTCCCCGTATACAGGGCGCAGCCTGTGCCAAGCAGCATATGTCCCCATATACACAGCGCAGCCTCTGCCAAGCCGCATAGGTCCCCGTATACAGGGCGCAGCCTGTGCCGAGCCGCATATGTCCCCGTATACAGGGCGCAGCCTGTGCCGAGCCGCATAGGTCCCCGTATACAGGGCGCAGCCTGTGCCGAGCCGCATATGTCCCCGTATACAGGGCGCAGCCTGTGCCGAGCCGCATATGTCCCCGTATACAGGGCGCAGCCTGTGCCGAGCCACATATGTCCCCGTATACAGGGCGCAGCCTGTGCCGAGCCACATATGTCCTCGTATACAGGGCGCAGCCTGTGCCGAGCCACATATGTCCCCGTATATAGGGTGCAGCCTGTGCCGAGCCACATATGTCCTCGTATACAGGGCGCAGCCTGTGCCGAGCCACATATGTCCCCGTATATAGGGTGCAGCCTGTGCCGAGCCACATATGTCCTCGTATACAGGGCGCAGCCTGTGCCGAGCCACATATGTCCCCGTATATAGGGTGCAGCCTGTGCCGAGCCACATATGTCCTCGTATACAGGGCGCAGCCTGTGCCGAGCCGCATATGTCCCCGTATACAGGGCGCAGCCTGTGCCGAGCCACATACATCCCCGTATACAGGGCGCAGCCTGTGCCAAGCCGTATATGTACCCATATACAGAGTGCAGCGTCCCAGAGGAGTCAGCGTTTGGATGTGTGTAACGCAGAATCAGGCCAGGACTCTGCAGGCTCCAGAATAGGCCATTCTCCAAGTGACACCGGCGGGGTGTAATGTCAGGGACAGACAAGGTGATCTATAAACAGCAGCTGGCTGCTTGCCTCTTCCCGGCTGGAGGAACACGCTCCTGTGCCACGTCTGCAGCCACTTACTGTATCTCCGGGACTAATACAGGGACTTTATAGGACCCCCCTCACCGGCCCCCAGTTACCACCTCCACCATCAGACACCCAATGAATGCCGTGCCACC
This sequence comes from Pseudophryne corroboree, assembly GCF_028390025.1. Taxonomy (NCBI): domain Eukaryota; kingdom Metazoa; phylum Chordata; class Amphibia; order Anura; family Myobatrachidae; genus Pseudophryne; species Pseudophryne corroboree. The sequence continues at coordinate 338,186,375 of NC_086454.1, forward strand.
CATGGAAACACCAAGTGAAAGACAGAAGCGATGCAGACCCCCCAGTGCCCAGGACGGAGTGCGGACATTTCCTCATTACCGCTTTGGGGCAGTGAGAACCTGCATAACCTCCACTCGGTCCTATATAAGGGTCTGAGTATGCAGACATAGGACACTGACCAGAGCAGCGAGGCACCGCACCAGAGCCCAACAGCCGGGGCCCAGCACAGCGAGGCACAGCAATAGCGCACACCAGCCAAGGCACCAGTGCTGCGAGGCACGGCGCTAGAGCCCATAAACCGAGGCACGACGCTAGAGCCCGCCAGCCGAGGCACCAGTGCTGTGAGGAACGGTGCTAGAGCCCACCAGCTGAGGCACCAGTGCTGCGAGGCACAGCAATAGCGCACACCAACCGAGGCACCAGTGCTGCGAGGCACGGCGCTAGAGCCCACCAGCAGAGGCACCAGTGCTGCGAGGCACGACGCTAGAGCCCACCAGCCGAGGCACCAGTGCTGCGAGGCACGGCGCTAGAGCCCACCAGCCGAGGCACCAGTGCTGCAAGGCACGGCGCTAGAGCCCACCAGCCGAGGCACCAGTGCTGCACGGCGCTAGAGCCCACCAGCCGAGGCACCAGTGCTGCGAGGCACGGCGCTAGAGCCCACCAGCCGAGGCACCAGTGCTGCGAGGCACGGCGCTAGAGCCCACCAGCCGAGGCACCAGTGCTGCGAGGTATAAGATAAGCAGTGTTCGCAGCAGCAGAAGATAGCTTGATGGTAAAGCGGCTACTGCCAGTATACGGCAGGGGTATGGCTATACGTCACAGCTATCGGACTATTACTGTATACACGCAACACGAAGGAGAGACATAGGAACATGCTTTGGTACCATGGAGCCAGGACACATACGTGTTGTGTGTTAGAGACTCCTATAAATACAACACGCAGCACACACAAGATCATGCAGAGCAGGGGGTCTGTGACCTCCATAATAAGCCCCACATGTGACCTCCAGTCACCCCACTGCCCTCACTAATACCCCTCTCGGATTACAGGAGGCACAGGGTCACGTATGTACCAATCTGCTGTGCTCACAGTCCGAAGTCGCCTATCCCCACATGGATCACACTGGAATGGATCATATACAGCCCCACATCCTGTCTACACCACACTCCGCCAGGCCAGGTTTTCCACACCACAGGACCTTCACAACCAGCAGAGACAGAGATTTAACTCCTTCACTGCCCTATGCACCCATCCACAGTCACTGACAGCTCTGCAGACTCTTACGCACTGAGCCCTCAAGCCATGAGCTGGGGGATCATGCAGATCTGTACTGCTCAGTGACCTTGAGGTGTCCTTATATCCCTTACAGTAAGGAGTATATAGAGGGGAAGGAGGGGGGGGGGGCGTCAGGGTAGCTCATCGCTGGAGCACACACCATCACAGGCCCCGCTCGCAATGGGGGGGGGTTAAAGTTTCTGTTCTGCACTATAATATAACCCCTCTATATTAAAATATCTATATCTCTATCTCACAGGATTCATAGGAGCACTACCCCAGTAAAATACCCCCCAAACTAAGTGCTGCAAGTACCTGCAACAGCGCAGCTTGGGGGGGGGGGGGGGCTCCCAGTAATCTGCCACATTAGGGTACAAGCTCCTTGGCACAGTGTCCTGCTGTGTGTCTCTATAATGGGTCAGGTCCTCTGGTATATCTCTGAATAGGACCCATCTGGGTCAGACTCTGCCATATTTCTCTCCCTTGTGTCACATTGCTATTAAGAGTGCAAGCTCAGCAGCCCACACACTCTCCTGGCAACAGCACCTGTCACTGTGCAATTAGAGTGTAAGCTCCTAGGTCAGAGCTGTGCATTACACAGACAGACAGACTACAGGTGAGTGTCAGCTCCTGGGGCACAGCACAGATGAGAGTGCCAGCTCCTGGGGCACAGCACAGGTGAGTGGCAGCTCCTGGGGCACAGCACAGGTGAGTGGCAGCTCCTGGGGCCCAGCACAGGTGAGTGCCAGCCCCTGGGGCACAGCACAGGTGAGTGGCAGCTCCTGGGGCACAGCACAGGTGAGTGGCAGCTCCTGGGGCACAGCACAGGTGAGTGGCAGCTCCTGGGGCACAGCACAGGTGAGTGGCAGCTCCTGGGGCACAGCACAGGTGAGTGGCAGCTCTTGGGGCACAGCATAATACAGGTGTCAGCTCTTGGGGCACAGACTACAGGTGAGTGTCAGCTCCTGGGGCACAGACTACAGGTGAGTGTCAGCTCCTGGGGCACAGACTACAGGTGAGTGTCAGCTCCTGGGGCACAGACTACAGGTGAGTGTCAGCTCCTGGGGCACAGACTACAGGTGAGTGTCAGCTCCTGGGGCACAGACTACAGGTGAGTGTCAGCTCCTGGGGCACAGACTACAGGTGAGTGTCAGCTCCTGGGGCACAGACTACAGGTGAGTGTCAGCTCCTGGGGCACAGACTACAGGTGAGTGTCAGCTCCTGGGGCACAGACTACAGGTGAGTGTCAGCTCCTGGGGCACAGACTACAGGTGAGTGACAGCTCCTGGGGCACAGAATACAGGTGAGTGTCAGCTCCTGGGTGGGTTACCTCGCTCTCCCGTGCAGGGCTCCCAGGCAGGGCTGGTAGCGGGTCACGCCGGACAGCAGACTGGGTTTCAGCAGCACCGCCATGTTAGCAGGAGCAGAGGCAGAGAGGAGTGACAGGCGGCGGGTGCGGGAGTTACAGGGTGACGCCAAACACACCTCCGGCCCTGGCCAATCTGACCCCGGCAGACAGCGCCACCCGCCGCCCGGAGGCCGCAGCGCAGACCCGGCCTACAAATTACCTCACCCCGGGGACCTGCTGTATATCATACTATATATCATGTGTATAATACATACCCTCCAATATTTTACACACAAAAATCGGTACAAAATTGAAAAGGGGCGTGGTCGCTGGCAAAAGGGGGCGTGGTCCTTTCTTGTATACTTTCAGTGGAAGTTTGGAGCGCCAAAAATCAGTACAGACCATAAAAAAAGGTCCTGTACACGTGTGTGTATATATAATATTATATGGGGTATATTTACTAAAATTCGTAATTGTCGGGATTTGGTGGGAGATTAAACACGAATGACATCACTAGTGTGAATTTGTAACTTTATGGGGTTTTTACGTCTCATTTACTATGCTGTCGTATTCTGCATTCTCGTTTTTTCGTAATGTCAGGGGGTGTTTTACAGGAGTGATTAGAAAAACACTGCCTGACAAAACACAATGAATCCCGGACAGATCTGTGAGATCCGTGCAGGGCTTCATTGTGTATATTATGAGAAGTGAAGAAAGAGTTAAAAATCCTATAAAAAAAATTGCGTGGGGTCCCCCCTCCTAAGCATAACCAGCCTCGGGCTCTTTGAGCCGGTCCTGGATATAAAAATACAGGGGGAAAAATGACTGGGGTTCCCCCATATTTAAACAACCAGCACCGGGCTCTGCGCCTGGTCCTGGTGCAAAAAATACGGGGCACAAAAAACGTAGGGGTCCCCCGTATTTTTAACACCAGCACCGGGCTCCACTAGTCAGAGAGATAATGCCACAGCCAGGGGACACTTTTATATTGGTCCCTGCGGCCCTGGCATTAAATCCCCAACTAGTCACCCCTGGCCGAGGTACCCTGGAAGAGTGGGGACCCCTTAAATCAAGGGCCCCCCTCCAGCTACCCAAGGACCGGGGTGAAGCCCGAGGCTGTCTCCCCCATCCGTGGGCAGTGGATGGGAGGCTGATAGCCTTTTGTGTAAAAAAATAATATTGTTTTTTGTAGCAGAACTACAAGTCCCAACATGCGGGGGAGAACGGGCCCGCTGGTACCTGTAGTTCTACTACAAAAAAATACCCAAATAAAAACAAAACACAGACACCGTGAAAGTACAACTTTAATGTACATACATGCACACTTACTTACATACATACATGCATACTTACTTATGTTAACACGGAGCCCCTCGGTCCTCTTCTCCAGTAGAATCCATGTGGTACCTGTAAATAAAATATATACTTACAAACAATCCTGTGTAGACCGGTCCTCTTCTTTCTAGTTGTAATCCACGTACTTATTAAAATAAAAAAAACGAAACACCCGAACCACGAACTGAAAGGGGTCCCATGTTTACACATGGAACCCCTTTCCCCGACTGGCGGGACCCCCCGTGACTCCTGTCAAAGAGGGTCCTGCCAGCCAATCAGGGAACGCCACATCATGGCACTCTCCGGATTGGCTGTGCGCTCCTGCCCTGTCAATAAGGAGGAGCGCACTGGTTACAATGTAGCGCAGCGGCGCTCCATTATAACCAATGGTGGGAACTTTGCGGTCTGCAGTTAACCGCAAGTTAATTGGGGTCACCCACAAGAGTGTAGATCGGTCCTCTTCTTTCTATTTGTAGAAAGCCCTAGCCCGAGGCTGGTTATGCTTAGGAGGGGGGACCTCACGCAAAACATTTTTTTTATTTTTTACTCTTTCACACCCCTTCCCACAGATAAACATGCACGGATCTCACTGATCCATGCAAACCTATCAGAATACGGGGGGAAAAAGCAGGTCTATTTGAAAACTGCTTTTTTTACGATTTGTACTTTTTCACGGCAGTGTTTGGCTATTGCCGGCAGTGATTGTGAATACGAATTTTTAGTAAATTACAGAGTTGTATAAAATAACAGGCAAGTTTGACCGATGGAGTATTCATTCATATTTTTTTTTCTCTGCCTTCAAAAAAATCCGAATGCCTTCATCACTGCCGAGATTTGAGTTTAGTAAATTCCCGAGATGACACTTTGAAGAAAAAACACAAAATTACGCCCCAGTTACGCCCCCATTTTTCCCCCCTTGAAGCGCCGCTGAAAGAAGAAAAAAAAATTTATGCTTACGATCCCCGCTCCTGAGTCAAGACCGCTGCAGACCTCCGCCGGCGCCGCTCTTCTCCTCTCCTCTCCTCGGATCTATGGGAGAGAGGTCAGTCATGACATCTCTCCCATAGCACAGCATAGACACTAGAGGTCAATTATGACCCCTAGCGTCTGTGCCACAATGCAGTGCGGTGCGCAATGACATAATCGCGCACCGCACAGCAAAGCTCCTCTCCATGAAGGGAAACTAGACGCGTAGCGTCTGGTTCCCTTCGCAGCGGAGGACCAGCAGGGGGCATCTTGCCATGGTGCGGCGCCCTCCGGACAGCGACGGCGCTCTCCGGAAGGCGGCGCCCCGGGCAAAAGTCCTGCTTGCCCGTGGCAAGATCCGCTACTGGTAATACTCTATGTGTGTGTTTAATACTATATATGTGTGTATAATACTATATATGTGTGTGTGTATAATACTCTATGGGGGTAATTCTGAGTTGATCGCAGCAGGAATTTTGTTAGCAGTTGGGCAAAACCATGGGGGTAATTCCAAGTTGATTGCAGCAGGATTTTTGATAGCAATTGGGCAAAACCATGTGCACTGCAGGGGAGGCAGATATAACATGTGCAGAGAGAGTTAGATTTGGGTGGGTTATTTTATTTCTGTGCAGGGTAAATACTGGCTGCTTTATTTTTACACTGCAAATTATACCCCTGTCACATCGCACTAAAAACCCGGTATCGACACGGCATATTGCCGTGTCGAAACGGGTCCGTGTGCGATGTGAAAGGTCCTTTGGTGAATTAGCGGGTCGCCTGACCCGGTAATTCAACCCGGTAAAAAAGAAGGGTTATTACCGGGTTGATTACCGGGTCAGGTGCAGTGTGAATGGGAGCCGTTCCGATGCGACACGGCTCCCATTCACAGCATAGGCAGAGGCGGCGCAGGAGATGAGCTCATCTCCCGGCGCCGCCTCCACCCCCGCCCCTGCTGCTGCTGCGCCCTCCGCTGCTATGGCAACCGACCCGGTATATTGCCGGGTCGGAAAGCCAGCAACGGAGCGCAAATGCCGGATCCCACCCGGTAAGTACACGTTTCTCTTACCGGGTAGGATCCGGCATTTGCGATGTGAAAGCAGCATTAGATTGCAGATTGAACACACCCCACCCAAATCTAACTCTCTCTGCACATGTTATATCTGCCTCCCCTGCAGTGCACATGGTTTTGCCCAATTGCTAACAAAAATCCTACTGCGATCAACTTGGAATTACCCCCCATGTGCACTGCAGGGGAGGCAGATATAACAGAGAGTTAGATTTGGGTGGGTTATTTTGTTTCTGTGCAGGGTGAACACTGGCTGCTTTATTTTTACACTGCAATTTAGATTGCAGATTGAACACACCCCACCCAAATCTAACTCTCTCTGCACATGTTATATCTGCCTCCACTGCAGTGCACATGGTTTTGCCCAATTGCTAACAAACTTGCTGCTGCAATCAACTCAGAATTACCCCCATTGTGATTCTGTTTGCTCAAAGATCTCAGACTGCATGTGTCTGCCCTGAGAACACGCCCTGTACACGTGATCCGGGAATGTCGCCTCCACCTGAGTGCTCCAGGCCAAGTTGTCCTCACGTGACCCTAGAACTAGAGAAGGGGTGGGGGGTAGGGGAGGGGTAGCTGTGACTGGGAAAGGGAATTACCCCCTATATGTGTGTGTATAATACTCTATATGTGTGTGTAATACTCTATGTGTGTGTATAATACTATGTGTGTGTATAATACAGGTTGAGTATCCCATATCCAAATATTCCGAAATACGGAATATTCCGAAATACTGCTTTTTTGAGTGAGACTGAGATAGTGAAACCTTTGTTTTTTGATGGCTCAATGTACACAAACTTTGTTTAATACACAAAGTTATTAAAAATATTGTATTAAATGACCTTCAGGCTGTGTGTATAAGGTGTATATGAAACATAAATGAATTCTGTGCTTAGATTTAGGTCCCATTGCCATGATATCTCATTATGGTATGCAATTATTCCAAAATACGGAAAAATCCCATATCCAAAATACCTCTGGTCCCAAGCATTTTGGATAAGGGATACTCAACCTGTACTATGTGTGTGTGCAGGGCCGCTTCTAGCCAATTTGGCTCCCAGTGCAAGATTTAAAAATGCGCCCCCCCTTCATTCACATAAGAAACCCCCCAAGGGGGCGTGTCCTCATTAAAATGGGCGTGGCTTTGTTAAGATGGGTGTGGCCTCATCTGATCTCATCATCACGGCCACCACAGGATGAAAAAAAAGAAAGTCCTCATTTTACACACTACAGCAGGCACGCGACCCCATTTTACACAGCACGGCAGGCAAGTGTCCCCATTTTACACATTGCGGCAGGCACGTGCCCCCATTTTACACATTGCGGCAGGAAAATGTCCCCATTTTACACATTGTGGCAGGCACGTGCCTCCATTTTACACAGTACGGCAGGCAAGTGTATACATTTTACACATTGCGGCAGGAAAGTGTCCCCATTTTACACATTGCGGCAGGCACATGCCCCCATTTTACACAGTACGGCAGGAAAGTGTTCACATTTTACACATTGCGGCAGGAAAGTGTCCCCATTTTACACATTGCGGCAGGAAAGTGTCCCCATTTTACACATTGCGGCAGGCACGTGCCCCCATTTTACACAGTACGGCAGGCACGTGTCCCCATTTTACACATTGCGGCAGGAAAGTGTCCCCATTTTACACATTGCGGCAGGCACGTGTCCCCATTTTACACATTACGGCAGGCAAGTGTCCCCATTTTACACATTCCGGCAGCCAAGTGTCCCTATTTTACACATTCCGGCAGGCAAGTGTCCCCATTTTACACATTCCGGCAGCCAAGTGTCCCCATTTTACACATTCCGGCAGCCAAGTGTCCCTATTTTACACATTCCGGCAGACAAGTGTCCCCATTTTACACAGTACGGCAGGTGGTGGTGGGGGGGAGGGAGGGAGAGAGAGAGAGGGAGAGGGGCTGACTTACATTTGAAGCGGTTCTTCCCGCTCTTCAGCCGCCTCTCCCTCGTCTGCGCAGCGCTGGCCGTCTTGGCTCCCCCTTCTCCCTCCTCCCGAGTGCCCAGCTCGGGGGGTGGGGTTTCACGGAATGACGCGAATGCGTCGTGACGTCACGACGCAAACGCGTCATTCCGCGAAATCCCACCCCCCGAGCTGGGCACTCGGGAGGAGAGGGGAGGGGGGTTTGAAAGTGCTCAGCAAGTGCCGCTGCGGGTGCCCCGTGCGGTTGCACGGCTCGCCCGCCGCAAGAAACGGCACTGTGTGTGTGTATAATACTATATGTGTGTGTGTTGTGTAATATATGTGTGTACAGGGCCGGTGCTAGGGTGTTCGGCGCCCCCCTGCAAACTATAAATTTGCGCCCTCCCATATTCCTTTGGCGCGCGCCGGGGAAAGGGGTGTGGTCTCACAAGTAAGGGGCATAGCCACACAAAAGTACCCCCATTAAAAATTACTCCACAATGTAGCACAATCTTATTCATCTTATACGTAATGCCCCACCCGTAGTAGTAGCATCCTTATGCATAATGCCCCCCCAGTAGTAGTATCGTCCTTATACGTAATGACCACCCCAGTAGTAGCGTAGTTACACGTAATGCCCCCGTGTAGTAGTAGCGTCCTTATATGTAATGTCCCCCCTGTAGTAGTAGCGTCCTTATATGTAATGTCCCCCCTGTAGTAGCGTAGTTACACGTAATGCCCCCCTGTAGTAGTAGCGTCCTTATATGTAATGTCCCCCCTGTAGTAGTAGTGTCCTTACACGTAATGACCCCCCCAGTAGTAGCGTCGTTACACGTAATGCCCCCCTGTAGTAGTAGCGTCCTTACACGTAATGACCCCCCCAGTAGTAGCGTCGTTACATGTAATGCGCCCCCCCAGTAGTAGCATCCTTATAAGTAATGCCCCCCCAGTAGTAGCGTCCTTATAAGTAATGCCCCCCCCCCCCCAGTAGTAGTGTCGTTATACGTAATGCCACCCCCCAGTAGTAGCGTCCATAAAGCGCACGCACACAGACATACCTCACACACACACGCACACACAATTCACACATATGTACACACATATATACACACATACACACACACACATACACACACACACACACTTCTCTCTCACCCTTCACTTACCTAAGCCAGTCTCCCTCTGTACACTACAGCAGCCTGGTCCGTGTAGCCCCGCCACCTCCTGACCCGTTAGCCCCGCCCCCTTCCATCCCGTGTAGCTCCGCCCCCTTCTGTCCCATACGCAGCGCTGTCCTGTCACACTGGTGAGGGGAGGAGAGGGAGGAAGCTTTCATGCTGCAGGCGCCGCTGCCAGTGCCTATCATACAGTGACAGACACAGCACTGGCAGCAGCAGCAGGGGGGACAGGACGGCGCAGCAGGGAAGGAATGCAGAGCAGGGAAAGCGCCTCTCCATCCCAGCGCCTCCCTGCACTGCATCCCTTCGCTGAGCGGGTGGCGCCGGGCCTGTGTGTGTATATAATGCAATGTGTGTGTATAATACTATATGTGTGTGTGTATATAATACTATGTGTGTGTGTGTGTGTGTGTGTGTGTGTGTGTGTGTGTGTGTGTGTGTGTGTAATACTATATGTGTGTGTGTTGTGTAATATAATGTGTGTATATAATGCAATATGTGTGTGTATAATACTATATGTGTGTGTATAATACTATATGTGTGTGTGTTGTGTAATATAATATGTGTGTGTATATAATGCAATATGTGGGTGTATCTCCTATATAATAGCCCAGATCTGTGACTCTGTGCCTGGCCGTAATGCTGGGCGGAGTCAAAACGCTGGGCGGATGTATCTCCATGGGCTATGGCAACAGCAGAGACAGGTATACAGACAGGGTATGCTAAGGATACATGGAAGCAGCAGGTGGATGGAACCCACACCTCTGCCGGGTACACACCATGCGTACCCCCTTACACCCCACGCCGGACCACCTCCCTTATGCTCCCCCCATGCCACCGCTTGATGCATACAGCCACTGGGGGGGAAAGGTGCCAGGGAGGCAGCAGGGATTATGTTCAGTGGCCCGCCACACGGATCACACACTGACTAATGCCCATTGCCTGCGGCTCACCGCCAGCCCGCCGCCCCAGGAACACAGTGTGGAGGACAGACCAAGCGCTGCAGATGGGACGGAACAATACACCCGGCGCTTCCTCCCTCTGCAGCAGTCAGGGAGCGCACACCCGTAGCCGCATATTTCCTGCGGCTCACCGCCAGCCCGCCGGCCCAGGAACACAGTGTGGAGGCATGCCGCCGCTCACAAGGGACAGACCAAGCTCTGCAGACCTGCCACAGGACGGACCATTACACCCGAAGCATTCCTGTAGCACCCGGCGCTCCCTCCCTCTGCAGCCAAATCATTCTCTCTCGCCAGCGGTAAGGGAGTGCACACCCATAGCCGCATATGCTGCTGCCACAAAGCTGTACAGCGCACCTTCCACATGAGGCACACCATCACACCTGAGCCACCACCACTCACCCCACCACAGTAACCTCTTCTCCTTCACACACAGGAATACCCCTGCCAATTACAACATGCAGGCACCCTCCCCCAGTAAACGGAAAACCCCTTCTCCATCCATAAAATACCCCCACATAACCACTACACCTCATGCACACCTAACCCATACACCACAGCAACAAACACCACCCTCCCACAACCACAACTCCAAGCAAACATCAAAGCCCACTCACCACAACTTCGCCTGTACACCACCCACCGCACCCCACAAGGACATCGCCCAACTATACCTAACACCCACCTTCCATAAATACACAACCCCTCCATCACCCCCTGCACCTTAACACACCCTTCCCCATCTGCCTACCCCCCCTTCCCAGTACACACTACACCCCCCAATGCTCTCGCACATCCACCCGCCCAGCACATGTGGACCTCCCCCACCCATGCCACCCTCACGCAACCTTCCTCATCCCCCTGGCACCCACACCTCTTGGCCAAGCCCCGTCATCCAGCAGCCACAGCATCTCGGGGACCCCACCCTAATCTACGTACCCCTCCCAAACACTACTCCAACAACCACAGTACCTTCACCACCCACCACAATCCAGCACTAAACCCCCCATAACCAATCACATACAAACCTCCGCACCCGACCGTAAACAAACTGCCACTCCACCCCAGCACCACGTATGAACCCCCTCTAGCATACCCTGCATTCCCTCTGAAACTGCACCTCACTCCATCCTCTCCCTTTCTAATCCAAACCACACACAGGTCAATTTGCTAACCCCCACCCACAATGCACCCACCTATGCAACACACACCGGTACTCCCAAGGATATTCCCCAAATAAACTAGCCCCATACCTGCCACCCACCTTACACAATACCCCACTCCTCCACCACCCCCTCCACCTGAACACAACCTTCCCAATCCACCAACCCCACTCCCCCAGCCTCCCCTGTACATGCCACATCCCCCAATACCCTTCCCCATCCCCACAGCCACTCCATGTGGCCCTCCATCACCCATGGCACTTTCCATCACCAGCCACCATGCCCCGGCCCACCACACCCACAACTCCCCCAAGCACAACACCTCCTGTCCCCTCCCCTATCCATCACCCTAGGCCGCAGCATATACAGTCACCACCCCCCACCCACAATCTTGCCCACACCTGATCATACACCACCCACAGCAGCACAGGGACAACCACCCCAAACCACTTACCCCTCACAACTACCTCTCCACCAACCACAATACCTTCACCAGCCTCCACATTCCTACACTAACCCCCCACAACCTATCACATACAACCACCACCCCTAAACCTACACCACCTAACTTACCACCGCCACTACCACCTTGGAACCCCCTCTGACATACGCTTCACCCTCTCAGAACCCACCTCTCCACCACCCGTTCCTTCATCACACAGAGCACATCCCTACCCCCTCCAGCATTTCCATCCCCCATCCCCCCCACAGCCAGCCATCCACCACTCACAGCATGTACATACCCCATTTGCAACAGCAACTCGGAAACCACACCCCCATCTACAGTCCCCTTTTGCAACCACCCATCCACCACATTAACCACGTTCTACACTATCCGTACCCGCTAGCAGGCCCTACCTACATTACAAAAAGTGAGCAGCATACAGACACACCTCACTGCACCCGCCACCTTTCAAATCCAAAACACACAAAATTTTATTTTTACACCAACAACAACACACCCACCAGTGCTACACCCGCCACATCCTCACAAGCCTGTTACCCTTCCAAGCTATCCCCATACCTTGCACCCTCCTTCAACATATACACAACCCCTCCACCACCCCCTGTGCCTCATAACACTCTTCCCCATCCGCATATCCCACTCCCCCCACCCTCCAAACAACCCCCCCCCCCCAATAGCCTCCACCATTCACCTACCCACCCCATGTGGACCACACACACTCATGGCACCTTTCACCACCCTCTACCATCCCCCTAGCCCTTGCACACACTACTCCCCCATGCACAACCTTCCAGTCCCCTCTGACATTCCTCAACCCCAAAGCCACAGCACATACACTACCTCCCCCATCCACGGCACCACCGAACCCGCCCCTCCCCCACCCGCGGTGGCTCCGGACCCCTTCTCCCACCTGCAATACCTCCGCACCCCACCCTTCCCCACCCACGCACCCCTGTAACCACCCCTCCCCAACCCGCGACACCCCCGTAACTGCTCCTCCCCCACCTGCGGTGGCTGTGGACCCCACCTGCGCCACCCACGCACCCGCCCCTCCCTCACGCATGACACCACCGCACCAGCCCCACCCGCAGGACCCCACAACCGCCCCTCCCCCACTTGCGGTACCTCTGGAGCCCCTCCCCCATCGGCGCCTACTAGGTAATTCATCAGGCCCTGCGTGCACTGTTCAGGCCGTAGCAAGGAGATACGACCCCTTAACCATCGCATGCCCTTTGTACGTGCAATATTTAACCACTCACACAATTATGATTGGAGGTAATACTCCATATAATACAAATATTGAATGCCACAAGGCGTGCAAGGGTTAAGGGGGCATAGCCCCTTACGACGGTGTGAAGAGCGCCCGTAGGGTGCGATGAATCACCTAGTATATAATATATATATAGATGTGCACCGGAAATTTTTCGTGTTTTGTGTTTTGGTTTTGGATTCGGACGCGTTTTGGCAAAACCTCCCTTAAAATTTTTTGTCGGATTCGGGAGTGTTTTGGATTCGGGTGTTTTTTTTTTTTCAAAAACCCCTCAAAAACAGCTTGAATCATACAATTTGGGGGTAATTTTGATCCTATAGTATTATTAACCTCAATAACCGTAATTTCCACTCATTTCCAGTCTATTCTGAACACCTCACACCACACAATGGGAGTAATTCCAAGTTGATCCCAGCAGGAATTTTGTTAGCAGTTGGGCAAAACCATGTGCACTGCAGGGGTGGCAGATATAACATGTGCAGAGAGAGATAGATTTGGGTGTGGTGAGTTCAATCTGCAATCTAATTTGCAGTGTAAAAATAAAGCAGCCAGTATTTACCCTGCACAGAAACAAAATAACCCACCCAAATCTAACTCTCTATGCAAATGTTATATCTGCTACCCCCTGAATTGCACATGGTTTTGCCCAACTGCTAAAAAAATTCCTGCTGCGATCAACTTGGAATTACCCCCAATATTATTTTTAGTCCTAAAATTTGCACTGAGGTCGCTGGATGACTAAGCTAAGCGACCCAAGTGGGTGGCACAAACACCTGGCCCATCTAGGAGTGTCACTGCAGTGTCAGACAGGATGGCACTTAAAAAAATTGGCCCCAAACATCACATGATGCAAAGATAAATAATAAAAAAAAAGAGGTGCAAGATGGAATTGTCCTTGGGCCCTCCCACCCATCCTTATGTTGTATAAACAGGACATGCACACTTTAACAAACCCATAATTTCAGCGACAGGGTCTGCCACACGACTGTGGCTGAAATGACTGGTTGGTTTGGGCCACCACCAAAAAAAGAAGCAATCAATCTCTCCTTGCTCAACCTGGCTCTACAGAGGCAAGATGTCGACCTCATCATCATCCTCCAATTCCTCACCCCTTTCATTGTGTACATCCCCCTCCTCACAGAGTATTAATTCGTCCCCACTGGAATCCACCATCACAGGTCCCTGTGTACTTTCTGGAGGCAATTGCTGGTAAATGTCTCCACGGAGGAATTGATTATAATAATTCATTTTGATGAAAATCATCTTCTCCACATTTTGTGGAAGTAACCTCGTACGCCGATCGCTGACAAGGTGACCGGCTGCACTAAACACTCTTTCGGAGTACACACTGGAGGGGGGGGGGGGGGGCAACTTAGGTAAAATAAAGCCAGTTTGTGCAAGGGCCTCCAAATTGCCTCTTTTTCCTGCCAGTATACGTACGGACTGTCTGACATGCCTATTTGGATGCTGTCACTCATATAATCCTCCACCATTCTTTCAATGGTGACAGAATCATATGCAGTGACAGAAGATGACATGTCAGTAATTGTTGGCAGGTCCTTCAGTCCGGGTCCAGATGTCAGTTTTCGCTCCTGACTGCCCTGCATCACCGCCAGCGGGTGGTTTGGGAAATCTGATCCTTTTCCTGGCAGCTCCAGTGGCAATAGAAAATGAAGGAAGAGCTGTTGGCGGGTCACGTTCCGCTTGACTTGACAAGTGTCTCACCAGCAGGTCTTTGAACATCTGCAGACTTGTGTCTGCCGGAAAGAGAGATACAACGTAGGCTTTAAACCTAGGATTGAGCATGGTGGCCAAAATGTAGTGCTCTGATTTCAACAGATTGACCACCCGTGAATCCTGGTTAAGTGAATGAAGGGCTCCATCCACAAGCCCCACATGCCTAGCGGAATCGCTCCGTTTTAGCTCCTCCTTCAATCTCTCCAGCTGCTTCTGCAAATGCCTGATGAGTGGAATGACCTGACTCAGGCTGGCAGTGTCTGTACTGACTTCACGTGTGGCAAGTTCAAAGGGTTGGAGAACCTTGCACAACGTTGAAATAATTCTCCACTGCGCTTAAGTCAGATGCATTCCCCCTCTTTTGCCTATATCATAGGCAGATGTATAGGCCTGAATGGCCTTTTGCTGCTCCTCCATCCTCTGAAGCATATAGAGGGTTGAATTCCACCTCGTTACCACCTCTTGCTTCAGCTGATGGCGGGGCAGGTTCAGGAGTGTTTGCTGGTGCTCCAGTCTTCGGCACGCGGTGGCTGAATGCCGAAAGTGGCCCGCAATTCTTCGGGCCACCGACAGCATCTCTTGCATGCCCCTGTCATTTAAAAAAAAAATCTGCACCACCAAATTTGCCCACATGTAATGCACGCACAATATTGGTGGCGTTGTCAGATGTCACAAATCCCCAGGAGAGTCCAATTGGGGGTAAGCCAATCTGCGATGATGTTCCTCAGTTTCCGTAAGACGTTGTCAGCTGTGTGCCTCTTATGGAAAGCGGTGATACAAAGCGTAGCCTGCCTAGGAACGAGTTGGCGTTTGCGAGATGCTGCTACTGGTACCGCTGCTGCTGTTGTTGCTGCGGGAGGCAATACATCTACCCAGTGGGCCATCACAGTCATATAGTCCTTAGTCTGCTCTGCTCCACTTGTCCACATATCCGTGGTTAAGTGGACATTGGGTCCAACTGCATTTTTTAGGACACTGGTGACTCTTTTTCTGACGTCTGTGTACATTCTCGGTATCGCCTGCCTAGAGAAGTGGAACCTAGATGGCATTTGGTACCGGGGACACACTACCTCAATCAATTCTCTAAGTCCCTGTGAACTAACGACGGATACCGGACGCACATCTAACACCAACACAGCTGCCAAGGCCTGAGTTATCCGCTTTGCAACAGGATGACTGCTGTGATATTTCATCTTCCTCGCAAAGGACTGTTGGACAGTCAATTGCTTACTGAAAGTAGTACAAGTGGTCTTCCGATTTCCCCTCTGGGATGACGATTGACTCCCAGCAGCAACAACAGCAGCTCCAGCAGCAGTAGGCGTTCCACTCAAGGATCCATCGGAGGAATCCAAAGTCAGGAGAGGACTCGTCAGACTTGCCAGTGACATGGCCTGCAGGACTATTGGCGTTCCTGTCTAAGGAGGAAATTGACACTGAGGGAGTTGATGGGGTGGTTTGCAGGAGCTTGGGTACAAGAGGAAGAAGGGATTTAGTTGTCAGTGGACTGCTTTCGCTGTCACCCAAAGTTTTTGAACTTGTGAAATGACTTCTGATGAATGCGGTCCAGGTGACGTATAAGGGAGGATGTTCCTAGGTCGTTAACGTTCTTAACCCTACTTATTACAGCTTGACAAAGGCAACACAGGACTTGACACCAGTTGTGCGCATTTCTGGTGAAATAATTCCACACCGAAGAGGTGATTTTTTTGATATTTTGACCAGGCATGTCAATGGCCTTATTCATCCCACAGACAACAGGTGTCTCCCCGGGTGCCTGACTTAAACAAACCACCTCTCCATCAGATTCCTCCTTGTCAATTTCCTCCCCAGCGCCAGCAACACCCATACCCTCATCCTGGTGTACATCAACAGTGACATCTTCAATTTCACTATCAGGAACTGGACTGCGGGTGCTCCTTTCAACACTTGCAGGGGGCGTACAAATGGTGGAAGGTGCAAGCTCTTCCTGTCCAGTGTTGGGAAGGTCAGGCATCGCAACCGACACAATTGGACTCTCCTTGGGGATTTGTGATTTAGAACGCACAGTTCTTTGCTGTGCTTTTGCCAGCTTAACTCTTTTCATTTTTCTAGCGGGAGGATGAGTGCTTCCATCTTCATGTGAAGCTGAACCACTAGCCATGACCATAGGCCAGGACCTCAGCCGTTCCTTGCCACTCTGTGTTGTAAATGGCATATTGCAAGTTTACGCTTCTCCTCAGACGCTTTTCATTTAGATTTTTGGGTCATTATACTGAACTTTTGTTTTTTTGGATTTTACATGCCCTCTACTATGACATTGGGCATCGGCCTTGGCAGACGACGTTGATGGCATTGAATTGTCTCTGCCATGACTAGTGGCAGCAGCTTCAGCACTAGGTGGAAGTGGATCTTGATCTTTCACTATTTTACCCTCCACATTTTTGTTGTCCATTTTTTAATGTGTGGAGTTATATGCCAGTAATATATCAATAGCAATGGCCTACTGTACTGTACTACTATATACTGGTGGTCACCACAATACTGCACTGTACTACTAAATACTGGTCACAACAATGCAGCACTGATCAGGATACTAGAAGTGACACAGAGCTGCAAGATACAGCAATCACCTACTGTACTACTATATACTGGTGGTCACCACAATGCTGCACAATACTACTATATACTGGTCACAACAATGCAGCACAGATATGGATACTAGAAGTGACACAGAGCTGCAAGATACAGCAATGGCCTACTGTACTGTACTGTACTACTATGTACTGGTGGTCACCACAATGCTGCACTGTACTACTATATACTGGTCACAAAAATGCAGCACTGATCAGGATACTAGAAGTGACACAGAGCTGCAAGATACAGCAATGACCTACTGTACTGTACTACTGTATAATGGTGGCCACCACAATGCTGCACTGTACTACTATATACTGGTCACAACAATGCAGCACTGATCAGGATACTAGAAGTGACACAGAGCAGCAAGAAACAGCAATGGCCTACTGTACTGTACTACTATATACTGATGGTCACCACAATGCTGCACTGTACTAAAATATACTGGTCACAACAATGCAGCACAGATATGGATACTAGAAGTGACACAGAGCTGCAAGATACAGCAATGGCCTACTGTACTGTACTACTATAAACTGGTGGTCACCACAATGCTGCACTGTACTACTATATACTGGTCACAACAATGCAGCACAGATATGGATACTAGAAGTGACAGAGCTGCAAGATACAGCAATGGTCTACTGTACTGTACTACTATATACTGGTGGTCACCACAATGCTGCACTGTACTACTATATACTGGTCACAACAATGCAGCACTGATCAGGATACTAGAAGTGACACAGAGCAGCAAGAATCAGCAATGGCCTACTGTACTATACTACTATATAACAGAGATGTGCACCGGAAATTTTTCGGTTTTGTGTTTTGGTTTTGGATTCGGTTCTGCGGCCGTGTTTTGGATTTGGACGCATTTTGGCAAAAGCTCCCTTTAAAAATTTTGGTCGGATTCGGGTGTGTTTTGGATTTGGGTGTTTTTCCCCCCAAAAAAACTAAAAAACAGCTTAAATCATAGAATTTGGGGGTAATTTTGATCCTATAGTATTATTAACCTCAATAACCATAATTTCCACTCATTTTCAGTTTATTCTGAACACCTCACACCTCACAATATTATTTTTAGTCCTAAAATTTGCACCGAGGTCGCTAGATGACTAAGCTAAGCAACCCAAGAGGGCGGCACAAACACCTGGCCCATCTAGGAGTGGCACTGCGGTGTCAGACAGGATGGCACTTAAAAAAATAGTCCCCTAACAGCACATGATGCAAAGAAAAGAGAAAAAGAGGCGCACTGTGGTCGCTGGACGGCTAAGCTAAGCGATACAAACACCTCAATATCACAGGAATTATTCGTTCTAATCAATGGTATTATTGGTCGAAATCACTGGAAGAAAATGACAAAATCACAGGAATTATTCGTTCTAATCAATGGTATTATTGGTCGAAATCACTGGAAGAAAATTACAAAATCACAGGAATTATTCGTTCTAATCAATGGTATTATTGGTCCAAATCACTGGAAGAAAATGACAAAATCACTGGAATCATTTGGCAAGATCACTGTAATTAATAATTAATTATAAATCACTGATATTAATTGGTAAAATCTCGCTATCGCCTGCCTAGTGAAGTGGAATCTAGATGGGATTTTGTACCAGGGACACAATAACTTAATCAATTGTCTAAATCTCAATGCACTAATGGCGGAAAACGGACGCACGTCTAACAGCACACTGATTATACTGAGAACTGATTATACTGAGCACTGATTACACTGAGAACTGATTATACTGAGCACTGATTACACTGAGAACTGATTATACTGATCAATCACTGCACTGATTTTACTGAGCACTGATGATACTACGGAGAACTGACACTGAGCAGCGAGAACAACACTGGACTATTGTACTATAGTATACTGGTCACCAAAATGCTGCACTATACTACAGGTTGAGTATCCCTTATCCAAAATGCTTGGGACCAGAGGTATTTTGGATATCGGATTTTTCCGTATTTTGGAATAATTGCATACCATAATGAGATATCATGGCGATGGGAGCTAAATCTAAGCACAGAATACATTTATGTTTCATATACACCTTATACACACAGCCTGAAGGTCATTTAATACAATATTTGTAATAACTTTGTGTATTAAACAAAGTTTGTGTACATTTAATCATCAAAAAACAAAGGTTTCACTATATCACTCTCACTCAAAAAAGTCCGTATTTCGGAATATTCCGTATTTCGGAATATGTGGATATGGGATACTCAACCTGTACTATATACTGCTCACAACAATGCAGCACAGATATGGATACTTGAAGAGACACGGAGCTGCAAGATACAGCAATGGCCTACTGTACTGTACAACTATATACTGGTGGTCACCAAAATGCTGCACTATATATTAGTGATGAGCGGGTTCGGTTTCTCGGAAACCGAACCCCCCCGAACTTCAGCCTTTTTACACGGGTCCGAGGCAGGTTCGAACCTTCCCGCCTTGCTCGGCTAACCCGAGCGCGCCCGAACGTCATCATCCCGCTGTCGGATTCTGGCGAGGCTCGGATTCTATCGCGAGACTCGGATTCTATATAAGGAGCCGCGCGTCGCCGCCATTTTCACACGTGCATTGAGATTGATAGGGAGAGGACGTGGCTGGCGTCCTCTCCGTTTATAGAGAAGAGAGTAGAGAGTTAGAGACACTATTTGGTATTTACTAATTTTGGGGAGCATATTAGGACTGGAGTACTACTACTTGCTGATAGTGTGACCATTGACCACCAATTTAATTAATCCGTTCTCTGCCTGAAAAAAAACGATACACAGTGTGACACAGTCACATACCATATCTGTGCTCAGCCTCAGTGTGCTGCATCATCATATGTAATACTGTATATCTGACTGTGCTGAGTGCTCACTGCT
Organism: Pseudophryne corroboree; assembly: GCF_028390025.1. Lineage (NCBI taxonomy): Eukaryota > Metazoa > Chordata > Amphibia > Anura > Myobatrachidae > Pseudophryne > Pseudophryne corroboree. Next base: position 338,206,563 of record NC_086454.1, read on the forward strand.
CACACAGCTTAATTGTGGGGGAGACTGGGGAGCAGTTAGAGCAGGAGTACATAAATAATATATTTTAAGTACAGTGCACACTTTTGCTGCCAGAGTGCCACACTGCCAGTGTGACTGACCAGTGACCACACTGACCACCAGTATATTGTGATTGTCTGCTTAGGACGGAGTACTACTTGCTGATAGTGTGACCAGTGACCAGTGACCACCACCAGTTTAATTAATCCGTTCTCTGCCTGAAAAAAAAAAACGATACACAGTGTGACACAGTCACATACCATATCTGTGCTCAGCCCAGTGTGCTGCATCATATGTAATACTGTATATCATTATCTGACTGTGCTGAGTGCTCACTGCTCACACAGCTTAATTGTGGGGGAGACTGGGGAGCAGTTATAGCAGGAGTACATATTTTAAGTACAGTGCACACTTTTGCTGCCAGAGTGCCACTGCCAGTGTGACTGACCAGTGACCACTGACCACCAGTATATTGTGATTGTCTGCTGACCACGAGTATATTGTGATTGTCTGCCTGAAAAAGTTAAACACTCGTCGTGTGGTGTTTTTATAAACGCATTCTGCAGACAGTGTCCAGCAGGTCCGTCATTACATAATATATATACCTGTCCGGCTGCAGTACTAGTGTGATATATATATATATTTTATTTTTATCTCATTATCATCCAGTCTATATTAGCAGCAGACACAGTACGGTAGTCCACGGCTGTAGCTACCTCTGTGTCGGTAGTCGCTCGTCCATCCATAATTGTATACCACCTACCCGTGGTTTTTTTTTCTATCTTCTTGATACTAGTAGCTTACTTTAGGAGTCTGCAGTGCTGACAGACAGTGTCCAGCAGGTCCGTCATTACATAATATATATACCTGTCCGGCTGCAGTACTAGTGTGATATATATATATATATTAATTTTATCTCATTATCATCCAGTCTATATTAGCAGCAGACACAGTACGGTAGTCCACGGCTGTAGCTACCTCTGTGTCGGCAGTCGCTCGTCCATCCATAATTGTATACCACCTACCCGTGGTTTTTTTTTCTATCTTCTTGATACTAGTAGCTTACTTTAGGAGTCTGCAGTGCTGACAGACAGTGTCCAGCAGGTCCGTCATTACATAATATATATACCTGTCCGGCTGCAGTACTAGTGTGATATATATATATATATATTTTAATTTTATCTCATTATCATCCAGTCTATATTAGCAGCAGACACAGTACGGTAGTCCACGGCTGTAGCTACCTCTGTGTCGGCAGTCGCTGGTCCATCCATAATTGTATACCACCTACCCGTGGTTTTTTTTTCTATCTTCTTGATACTAGTAGCTTACTTTAGGAGTCTGCAGTGCTGACAGACAGTGTCCAGCAGGTCCGTCATTACATAATATATATATACCTGTCCGGCTGCAGTACTAGTGTGATATATATATATTTTATTTTTATCTCATTATCATCCAGTCTATCTTAGCAGCAGACACAGTACGGTAGTCCACGGCTGTAGCTACCTCTGTGTCGGCAGTCGCTGGTCCATCCATAATTGTATACCACCTACCCGTGGTTTTTTTTTTCTATCTTCTTGATACTAGTAGCTTACTTTAGGAGTCTGCAGTGCTGACAGACAGTGTCCAGCAGGTCCGTCATTACATAAAATATATACCTGTCCGGCTGCAGTACTAGTGTGATATATATATATATATTTTAATTTTATCTCATTATCATCCAGTCTATATTAGCAGCAGACACAGTACGGTAGTCCACGGCTGTAGCTACCTCTGTGTCGGCAGTCGCTCGTCCATCCATAAGTATACTAGTATCCATCCATCTCCATTGTTTACCTGAGGTGCCTTTTAGTTGTGCCTATTAAAATATGGAGAACAAAAATGTTGAGGTTCCAAAAATAGGGAAAGATCGTGCTGAAGCTGCTGCCACTAGTCATGGCCGAGACGATGAAATGCCAGCAACGTCGTCTGCCAAGGCCGATGCCCAATGTCATAGTACAGAGGATGTAAAATCCAAAACACCAAATATCAGTAAAAAAAGGACTAAAAAATCTAAAATAAAATTGTCGGAGGAGAAGCGTAAACTTGCCAATATGCCATTTACCACACGGAGTGGCAAGGAACGGCTGAGGCCCTGGCCTATGTTCATGGCTAGTGGTTCAGCTTCACATGAGGATGGAAGCACTCAGCCTCTCGCTAGAAAAAAGAAAAGACTCAAGCTGGCAAAAGCACAGCAAAGAACTGTGCGTTCTTCGAAATCCCAAATCCACAAGGAGAGTCCAATTGTGTCGGTTGCGATGCCTGACCTTCCCAACACTGGACGTGAAGAGCATGCGCCTTCCATCATTTGCATGCCCCCTGCAAGTGCTGGAAGGAGCACCCGCAGTCCAGTTCCTGATAGTCAGATTGAAGATGTCAGTGATGAAGTACACCAGGATGAGGAGGATATGGGTGTTGCTGGCGCTGGGGAGGAAATTGACAAGGAGGATTCTGATGGTGAGGTGGTTTGTTTAAGTCAGGCACCCGGGGAGACACCTGTTGTCCGTGGGAGGAATAGGGCCATTGACATGCCTGGTGAAAATACCAAAAAAATCAGCTCTTCGGTGTGGAAGTATTTCAACAGAAATGCGGACAACATTTGTCAAGCCATGTGTTGCCTTTGTCAAGCTGTAATAAGTAGGGGTAAGGACGTTAACCACCTCGGAACATCCTCCCTTATACGTCACCTGCAGCGCATTCATAATAAGTCAGTGACAAGTTCAAAAACTTTTGGCGACAGCGGAAGCAGTCCACTGACCAGTAAATCCCTTCCTCTTGTAACCAAGCTCACGCAAACCACCCCACCAACTCCCTCAGTGTCAATTTCCTCCTTCCCCAGGAATGCCAATAGTCCTGCAGGCCATGTCACTGGCAATTCTGACGAGTCCTCTCCTGCCTGGGATTCCTCCGATGCATCCTTGCGTGTAACGCCTACTGCTGCTGGCGCTGCTGTTGTTGCTGCTGGGAGTCGATGGTCATCCCAGAGGGGAAGTCGTAAGACCACTTTTACTACTTCCACCAAGCAATTGACTGTCCAACAGTCCTTTGCGAGGAAGATGAAATATCACAGCAGTCATCCTGCTGCAAAGCGGATAACTGAGGCCTTGGCATCCTGGGTGGTGAGAAACGTGGTTCCGGTATCCATCATTACTGCAGAGGCAACTAGAGACTTGTTGGAGGTACTGTGTCCCCGGTACCAAATACCATCTAGGTTCCATTTCTCTAGGCAGGCGATACCGAAAATGTACACAGACCTCAGAAAAAGAGTCACCAGTGTCCTAAAAAATGCAGCTGTACCCAATGTCCACTTAACCACGGACATGTGGACAAGTGGAGCAGGGCAGGGTCAGGACTATATGACTGTGACAGCCCACTGGGTAGATGTATGGACTCCCGCCGCAAGAACAGCAGCGGCGGCACCAGTAGCAGCATCTCGCAAACGCCAACTCTTTCCTAGGCAGGCTACGCTTTGTATCACCGGTTTCCAGAATACGCACACAGCTGAAAACCTCTTACGGCAACTGAGGAAGATCATCGCGGAATGGCTTACCCCAATTGGACTCTCCTGTGGATTTGTGGCATCGGACAACGCCAGCAATATTGTGTGTGCATTAAATATGGGCAAATTCCAGCACGTCCCATGCTTTGCACATACCTTGAATTTGGTGGTGCAGAATTATTTAAAAAACGAGAGGGGCGTGCAAGAGATGCTGTCGGTGGCCAGAAGAATTGCGGGACACTTTCGGCGTACAGGCACCACGTACAGAAGACTGGAGCACCACCAAAAACGCCTGAACCTGCCCTGCCATCATCTGAAGCAAGAAGTGGTAACGAGGTGGAATTCAACCCTATATATGCTTCAGAGGTTGGAGGAGCAGCAAAAGGCCATTCAAGCCTATACAATTGAGCACGATATAGGAGGTGGAATGCACCTGTCTCAAGCGCAGTGGAGAATGATTTCAACGTTGTGCAAGGTTCTGCAACCCTTTGAACTTGCCACACGTGAAGTCAGTTCAGACACTGCCAGCCTGAGTCAGGTCATTCCCCTCATCAGGCTTTTGCAGAAGAAGCTGGAGACATTGAAGGAGGAGCTAACACAGAGCGATTCCGCTAGGCATGTGGGACTTGTGGATGGAGCCCTTAATTCGCTTAACAAGGATTCACGGGTGGTCAATCTGTTGAAATCAGAGCACTACATTTTGGCCACCGTGCTCGATCCTAGATTTAAAACCTACCTTGGATCTCTCTTTCCGGCAGACACAAGTCTGCTGGGGTTCAAAGACCTGCTGGTGAGAAAATTGTCAAGTCAAGCGGAACGCGACCTGTCAACATCTCCTCCTTCACATTCTCCCGCAACTGGGGGTGCGAGGAAAAGGCTCAGAATTCCGAGCCCACCCGCTGGCGGTGATGCAGGGCAGTCTGGAGCGACTGCTGATGCTGACATCTGGTCCGGACTGAAGGACCTGCCAACGATTACGGACATGTCGTCTACTGGCACTGCATATGATTCTCTCCCCATTGAAAGAATGGTGGAGGATTATATGAGTGACCGCATCCAAGTAGGCACGTCAGACAGTCCGTACTTATACTGGCAGGAAAAAGAGGCAATTTGGAGGCCCTTGCACAAACTGGCTTTATTCTACCTAAGTTGCCCTCCCACAAGTGTGTACTCCGAAAGAGTGTTTAGTGCCGCCGCTCACCTTGTCAGCAATCGGCGTACGAGGTTACATCCAGAAAATGTGGAGAAGATGATGTTCATTAAAATGAATTATAATCAATTCCTCCGTGGAGACATTGACCAGCAGCAATTGCCTCCACAAAGTACACAGGGAGCTGAGATGGTGGATTCCAGTGGGGACGAATTGATAATCTGTGAGGAGGGGGATGTACACGGTGATATATCGGAGGATGATGATGAGGTGGACATCTTGCCTCTGTAGAGCCAGTTTGTGCAAGGAGAGATTAATTGCTTCTTTTTTGGTGGGGGTCCAAACCAACCCGTCATTTCAGTCACAGTCATGTGGCAGACCCTGTCACTGAAATGATGGGTTGGTTAAAGTGTGCATGTCCTGTTTATACAACATAAGGGTGGGTGGGAGGGCCCAAGGACAATTCCATCTTGCACCTCTTTTTTCTTTAATTTTTCTTTGCGTCATGTGCTGTTTGGGGAGTATTTTTTTGAAGGGCCATCCTGCGTGACACTGCAGTGCCACTCCTAGATGGGCCAGGTGTTAGTGTCGGCCACTAGGGTCGCTTAGCTTACTCACACAGCTACCTCATTGCGCCTCTTTTTTTTCTTCTTTGCGTCATGTGCTGTTTGGGGAGTGTTTTTTGGAAGGGCCATCCTGCGTGACACTGCAGTGCCACTCCTAGATGGGCCAGGTGTTTGTGTTGGCCACTAGGGTCGCTTAGCTTACTCACACAGCTACCTCATTGCGCCTCTTTTTTTTCTTCTTTGCGTCATGTGCTGTTTGGGGAGTGTTTTTTGGAAGGGCCATCCTGCGTGACACTGCAGTGCCACTCCTAGATGGGCCAGGTGTTTGTGTCGGCCACGAGGGTCGCTTATCTTACTCACACAGCTACCTCATTGCACCTCTTTTTTTTCTTCTTTGCGTCATGTGCTGTTTGGGGAGTGTTTTTTGGAAGGGCCATCCTGCGTGACACTGCAGTGCCACTCCTAGATGGGCCAGGTGTTTGTGTCAGCCACTAGGGTCGCTTAGCTTACTCACACAGCTACCTCATTGCGCCTCTTTTTTTCTTTGCGTCATGTGCTGTTTGGGGAGTGTTTTTTGGAAGGGCCATCCTGCGTGACACTGCAGTGCCACTCCTAGATGGGCCAGGTGTTTGTGTCGGCCACTAGGGTCGCTTAGCTTACTCACACAGCTACCTCATTGCGCCTCTTTTTTTCTTTGCGTCATGTGCTGTTTGGGGAGTGTTTTTTGGAAGGGCCATCCTGCGTGACACTGCAGTGCCACTCCTAGATGGGCCAGGTGTTTGTGTCGGCCAGTAGGGTCGCTTAGCTTACTCACACAGCTACCTCATTGCGCCTCTTTTTTTCTTTGCGTCATGTGCTGTTTGGGGAGTGTTTTTTGGAAGGGCCATCCTGCGTGACACTGCAGTGCCACTCCTAGATGGGCCAGGTGTTTGTGTCGGCCACTAGGGTCGCTTATCTTACTCACACAGCTACCTCATTGCGCCTCTTTTTTTCTTTGCGTCATGTGCTGTTTGGGGAGTGTTTTTTGGAAGGGCCATCCTGCGTGACACTGCAGTGCCACTCCTAGATGGGCCAGGTGTTTGTGTCGGCCACTAGGGTCGCTTAGCTTACTCACACAGCTACCTCATTGCGCCTCTTTTTTTCTTTGCGTCATGTGCTGTTTGGGGAGTGTTTTTTGGAAGGGCCATCCTGCGTGACAATGCAGTGCCACTCCTAGATGGGCCAGGTGTTTGTGTCGGCCACTAGGGTCGCTTAGCTTACTCACACAGCTACCTCATTGCGCCTCTTTTTTTCTTTGCGTCATGTGCTGTTTGGGGAGTGTTTTTTGGAAGGGCCATCCTGCGTGACACTGCAGTGCCACTCCTAGATGGGCCAGGTGTTTGTGTCGGCCACTAGGGTCGCTTAGCTTACTCACACAGCTACCTCATTGCGCCTCTTTTTTTCTTTGCGTCATGTGCTGTTTGGGGAGTGTTTTTTGGAAGGGCCATCCTGCGTGACACTGCAGTGCCACTCCTAGATGGGCCTGGTGTTTGTGTCGGCCACTAGGGTCGCTTATCTTACTCACACAGCTACCTCATTGCGCCTCTTTTTTTCTTTGCGTCATGTGGTGTTTGGGGAGTGTTTTTTGGAAGGGCCATCCTGCGTGACACTGCAGTGCCACTCCTAGATGGGCCAGGTGTTTGTGTCGGCCACTAGGGTCGCTTAGCTTACTCACACAGCTACCTCATTGCGCCTCTTTTTTTCTTTGCGTCATGTGCTGTTTGGGGAGTGTTTTTTGGAAGGGCCATCCTGCGTGACACTGCAGTGCCACTCCTAGATGGGCCAGGTGTTTGTGTCGGCCACTAGGGTCGCTTAGCTTACTCACACAGCTACCTCATTGCGCCTCTTTTTTTCTTTGCGTCATGTGCTGTTTGGGGAGTGTTTTTTGGAAGGGCCATCCTGCGTGACACTGCAGTGCCACTCCTAGATGGGCCAGGTGTTTGTGTCGGCCACTAGGGTCGCTTAGCTTACTCACACAGCTACCTCATTGCGCCTCTTTTTTTCTTTGCGTCATGTGCTGTTTGGGGAGTGTTTTTTGGAAGGGCCATCCTGCGTGACACTGCAGTGCCACTCCTAGATGGGCCAGGTGTTTGTGTCGGCCACTTGGGTCGCTTAGCTTAGTCATCCAGCGACCTCGGTGCAAATTTTAGGACTAAAAATAATATTGTGAGGTGTGAGGTGTTCAGAATAGACTGAAAATGAGTGGAAATTATGGTTTTTGAGGTTAATAATACTTTGGGATCAAAATGACCCCCAAATTCTATGATTTAAGCTGTTTTTTAGGGTTTTTTGAAAAAAACACCCGAATCCAAAACACACCCGAATCCGACAAAAAAAATTCGTTGAGGTTTTGCCAAAACGCGGTCGAACCCAAAACACGGCCGCGGAACCGAACCCAAAACCAAAACACAAAACCCGAAAAATTTCAAGTGCACATCTCTACTATATATATATATACTGCTCACAACAATGCAGCACAGATATGGATACTTGAAGTGACACCGCGGAGCTGAAAGATACAGCAATGGCCTACTGTACTGTCCAACTATATACTGTTGGTCACCAAAATGCTACACTGTACTACTATATATATACTGTATATATACTGCTCACAACAATGCAGCACAGATATGGATACTTGAAGTGACACGGAGCTGCAAGATACAGCAATGGCCTACTGTACTGTACAACTATATACTGTTGGTCACCAAAATGCTGCACTGTACTACTATATACTGTATATACTGTATATATACTGCTCACAACAATGCAGCACAGACATGGATACTTGAAGTGACACGGAGCTGCAAGATACAGCAATGGCCTACTGTACTGTACAACTATATACTGTTGGTCACCAAAATGCTGCACTGTACTACTATATATACTGCTCACAAAAATGCCGCACAGATATGATATATATAATATTTAATATAAACCAGCTCCTTACTCCTCATAAGTAACAGGCCGCGGCCTTATCCTGTCTTAGTGCGTACTGTAGATCAATCTTCATAATCTGTGATCAAGCTGAAGACATTAGCAATCAGACACCCACATCATGGGGAACGCAGGGCGCTGTCTGGCTGAGGATCAGGGGTGTTATGTAGCTAAGGTTTATCTCTGTCCAAATATCATTTCATTTTCTCAAGGCTAATGTCTGTGAATTTATTTCCCAATTCCGTATATGTTCATTTGCGCACGTACGCCGTACGTTCCCTGAGCTCACAATGTCTGGGGTCAATTTTCTCCCTTAGCTTAGCCCAGAAGTTCTCTAATGCGGTCCTCAAGGCACCCGAACGCTCCAGGTTTTAAGAACGTATATCCATGCTTGGCCGCAGGTGACTTAATTAGCACCTCAGCCAACGGATTTAACCATCTGTGCTGAGCCATTGATATACCTAAAACCTGGACCGTTGGGGTGCCTTAAGGACCGCGTTTGAGAACCTCTGGCCTAAGGTATAGTGCAGAACATACATACTAGAGTTATCTGCTTGTAAGGTAAGTTTGCAGAGCAGTTACCAGGCCCTGAACTGGGATTATGCAGCTGTTTCAAAAATGTTGTCATCTATGTTGGTGTTTTTGACAGAGATTACCAAAACCCACGGGGCTGGAGCAGGGCGATAAGCTGCCCTTTGACGTTCCATCCCTGCAAAGTGACATAATGACATCAGGCCACGACCAGGGGGCAGGGCTGAGCACTTGGAGTGTCCTAAGGATGGCTCTGTGGTGACTCTCTAGACTGCGGGGCGCCGGCCCTTGTGCCCTGCAAGCCAAACATTTAGGTGTCACGGTTCAGTAACGGTGCTGCCCTCTAAGGCCCTGCACCCATGCAAAGGCATGCATGAAAATCCCTAAAAACTGATACGGTGCATGGATCCCGTGGCGTGTACACACAATGGCGCAGTTGCAATGCAGGGTATCAGACCTGTACTGGTAATGTGCTGGTTGACGATGGTCAATCTTATGGGTGCATTATGGGAATGTCAAGGGTGTGTCACCGCGTCAATGTAGTGGTTGCAAACTCAGATGCTTAATCGCTCACACTGGAGGCCGTAATCTGACGGAGAATCTGCGCCTAGCCTGAGGCTGGTTCATATTCAGTGGTTCGAGTGGGTATCTCAGTCCTTGCACATACTGATGTCCGGCTGGGCACCAAGGGGAGGGCGGATACTAGCATCAGTATAATGTCGCACTACAGCAAAAGACTCTAAAGCGGTTGCTGCAACGTGCAACTCTGAATCAGGCCACATTGTGTACAGATTGGTCACATTTCCAGTACACCTCCTACTAACACTGTCACATGTCCGGGCCTCACCCTGGCACAGGTGCTACTAGTCTCTCCTGGTGTAAACCTGGCGCAGCATTGTGTCTGGGAATAGACTAGAAGGACACAGTCAGACCATGTACATATCGCGCGCCGCACAGCATTTCAGCGGCGCTACTACTGTACAGGGGGCGTAACTGACCACGCCCCCTGTATGAAGCCACGCCCCCACTACCCGCCCGGGGCGCAAAAAGGCGTAGAATCGGCCCTGACTAATCTGCAATACATTGTTACACAGAAATAACTGCGGTGTGTTTGTGCCGCTGCTCTGCTGCTTACTGTAGACAGCCGGCCTCTGGCCTATGTTGGTGAAGGATATTGTGAGCTGTGAGGTGGTCAAAAGTGACTGGAAATGACTGGAAATAAATGTTATTGGGGTTAATAATGTGGTGGAAACAAAAAAAGGCCCAAATTATGTGATTGTAGCAGTTTTTATCAATTTTTGAAAAAAATACAGAACCGAAACTAAAACCCGTGAGGGCAGTTTTGGCAAAACCAAAACACCAAATGAATTCAGATCCCAAACCAAAACATTGGGGTCATCGCGCGTCTCTAATTTTAACGACGCCCCTAGATGACATGACCCCTCCATAATGTGCGTCCTGGGTCACAGGATAAAAGCTCTTGATCTAGGTAATATATAAAGGGTGACCCGTTACTGATTACATTTCTCCAATAGCAATTCTTCATTCTAATTACATTGATACATTATATTATAGTTTACTGATCCCAATAGTCACAGCCCAGTCCAAGCTGCATTATGACATCACAGACGCATCACAATAGAGCTTTGGCTGGGGGTAATAGCGGGGGCCTTAGCAGTTACTGCCATTTGAGTGGTTCCATCTTGAGAGATAACATCTGTGCGACTATTCAGAGCGCCACCATGGAGAAAGGTAAACGGAGACTTCAGTTACTGTTATTAAGCCGGTGATCTGTAGTATTTACAGGACACATTACGTTATTGTCTGCGCTGTTATCACAAAGGGGGGATCCTATTATCCACAATATCGCAGTTACGTGATATTTATTACCGGTGATTATTGCGGATAAGTCTCCATAGAATGTATCGTGGATTTCTCTTCACCATCTCTGAGCATGTGATAAGTAGTACAACATTGGGGTACAAGGTATGGGACGGGTATATTGGGGTGTTTTATGAGTGAGACAAGTGTTTTAGTCCATTTCCACTTTTTTATTTAAAAGTCCCCTAAAATGACCCAAATATATACTTATATACTTACACCCATTTTTATGTACCCTAAATTTAATGAGAGCCCTTATTTTGCTGGAAAAAAATAGCTTTCTATAATTTTTAAGCATTTTATTTTAAATGCATATAACAGCCATGTGACCCGATTTAATGACACCAATTACTTATATTATGGCCACTAATAGACTTCTATAATGTTTGGCATTTTGGGGGTACAGGCATATTTCCCCACTTTTTCCGACTAAAATTATCGTGCGATTGCCAAAATCGCTGGTTTGTAATAGGATAGGTGCAATAAATGAGAGTGCGCACAACCCGATATTTCAGGAGAAAGGTGCGATAACACTAGCCGCAATCGCAGATCGCGTTATTGGGGATAATAGGATAACCTCCTAAGGCCTTTATATCAGACAGGGAGCTCTGCTTATATTTATCACCCTTGGATGGGACACAGATACTGGTGTATAGTCACAGTCCGGTCCTAGCTGCATTATGACATCACAGACGCATCATAATAGAGCTTTGGCTGGGGGTAATAGCGGGGGCTTTAGCAGTTACTGCCATTACAGTGGTTCCATCTGAAGAAGTAACATCTGTGCGACTTGTCAGAGACCCACCATGGAGAAAGGTAAACGGAGACTCCAGTTACTGTTATTAAGCCGGTGATCTGTAGTATTTACAGGACACATTGCGCTATCTTTTGCGCTGTTTCCACTAAGGCCTTTATATCAGAAAGGGAGCTCTGCTTATATTTATCACCCTTGGATGTGACACAGATACTGGGGTATTGGATATAATATTAGACAAATACCGGTTCTACATCCAATGGCAAATGTGAGAAACAACACTGCCTGGCTGATATAGAGACATTGGAGAAAGCACAGAGCGTAGACACAGGCGCCCGTAATACCCCCGCCTAGTCTCCACTAAGGGCGTGATTCAGAGATGGACGGATAAACAGAAGCGTCTGAGTGTTTTACTACAGCTCTAATCCTCCGTGGTGTGCAAAACGTCTCGCCACCAGTCGGACATCGACCTCTGCATCGGACGTCTCAGGAACCTTATGTTTGCTCACAATGTCCAATAGAATTTGTCCGCCGTTGTCAGTGGAACTGTAACTTTTGACGCAGTTCCTGACACCGGCATGCCCCGACATGCCCACCAATGCCAGTCCCCGACACTGCCCAGAACGCTTTTTGGAATTGCACTACATCTCCCAGCATGTACTGACGTCAAACCAAATGCAGCTTTTGCAACTTGTTATTGTATTTTACAAAATACTGACATCTAAAGCCAACACCTATGCCTGGTAATAGTAACAAGAGTCACATCTGTCACACAGAAAACATGGAGTGCTAGAGTGCAGGGGGTCAGTCCTCAGCACCTGGGACAGCTCCACTGACATATATACCCGGGGGGTAAATCTAAGTACTGGGAATGTCCCTGGGAATTAGGGGCATCCGTCACTTTGGCTGAGTGTGGTTAGTATAGGAGCCTGGGTCTGGCTACCAGGAGCAGGTAGGAGCCCAGGCTGCAGATCTCTCCTGTATCATGGCAGCCGGCCCAGGCGTTCTATCTCAGGGGCCGTGTACAGGGGGTATATAGGTGCCATGCTGTCTGCCAATAGTAACAGGCTCATGGTAAGGAAGCAGCTCTGTTTCTATAAATGTCTTATGTAAGGAACTGAAACGTGTAACATGGATGTAATATAAGGTATGTACTAAACAGATGTGTTTCTTTCTTACACAGGAAACAACTGGAAGCTTCTGGCTGGAGTAGTTGGTGTGGCCGCGGTCGCGCTTGGGGCATATATCTAGTAAGTTACTAAGATTATCTACAGATGGTGTTACAGGTTACTAGACTGTATTACAATATTATTATTACTATTATCCAGTGGTGACAGAAGTATCTAGTCGGAGGCTCGGTGTATGTGTCCCAGCCTTTACCAGGAGCAGATTTATCATTAGGTGTAGTAGGACTGTGTCCATAGGATCTCTCCCGGCTCTATTCCCAGCGGAGGGCAGACAGTGTTACCACCACCTCTGTATAATACACTATATGTAATTACTACTGTTTATGTATATAGCACCACAGGTTTACACGGTGCTGTACAGAGAATATTTCTCCCTGTCCCACTGGAGCTCACACTCTAAGTTCCCTAACACACAAGGGCACATACAGACACACTAAGGTACATCTGTGTTACACTGCAATATACTGAGCTACCTCTGCTTCTGTACTGTACTACCATATCCTGCCCTGTACTGTACCATGGAATACTGCTCTGTGACATCACACACCCTGATGACGTGCCGCAGTTTCAGTCCCCGTTACTTGCTACTTATCATCTGTAACTGACCTTTATTTTTAATTTTTACTCTTTTTTTTGCAGTTACAAGAAACGCACTGCTAGGAGCGCGGGGGACGAAACATCAGGTAAGAGTAACTAGATATAAGATCCACACAATCACGGGTGACCACCAGGGGTGTAACCAGAACTTTGTGGGCCCCACAGCTACATTATGAAGGGGCCCCTCCCCTTGGCCTCTAGAGAGACACCTCTCTCCGCAGTGGTTGTTCATTTTATGCCCCATAATATTGCCTTAGTTCAGTGTATGCAATATACAGTAATAGTGCCCTATTGTATTGTATGCCCCTTAGTAGTGACCTAGTTCATGTTATGCCCCATAGAAGAGCCACTGATGAGTCCTCCTTTTCATGTCCAGGCAATTGGCCAAAACCAATTTCTTACCCGGCAATTCCAGGAACTTGGTAGACAACTATATGAGCTGGATTCAGGGCCCCCTAAGCACCTGGGCCCCATAGCAATGGCACCATTGCACCCAGTAGTGGCTCTTGCCACGGGCAAGCAGGCTTTTTGCCCGGGGTGCCGCTACCCTGTGGGCACTGCCGCCGCCACCAGGGCAAAAGCCACTGCTAATCTACCCTTACTCCCTCCCCGCTCCCCGGCTGCAGCGAGCGCTGTGTGCGCCCGCTGCAGCCAGCGTCGCTGACAGACACTAGAGGTCAAAATTGACCTCTAGTGTCAGTGTGGCGCTGCTATAGGAGAGACGTCATGACGTCTCTCCCATAGAGAGGAGCCGGCGCCCGGAGACAGCAGCAGCAGCGGTCCGGAAACAGGAGCGAGGCTGGTAAGTATTCTGTGTTTTCTGGGTTTTTTTTAAGGTTTCACAGCGGCACTACTAATGGGGGCACATACTGGGGGCACTACAAATGGGGGCACAGCTACATGGGGCACTGCTACAGGGGGCATAACTACAGGGGGAACAGCTACAGAGGGAACAGCTACAGGGGGAACAGCTACTGGGGGCAAATTAACTGGGGGCACAACTACTGGGGGCTCTACTATAAGGGGCACTGCACTGGGGGCAAAGCTACAAGGGGCACAACTACAGGGGGCACTACCAAAGGGGGCACATACTGAGGGCACTACAAATGGGGGCACAGCTACATGGGGCAGATCTACAGGGGGCACAACTACAGAGGACACATACTGGGGACAATGCTACAGGGGGAATAGCAACTGGGGGCACTGCTACAGGGGGCATAACTACAAAGGGCACTGCTACAGGGGGCATAACTACAGGGGTAACAGCTACAGGGGGAGCAGCTACTGGGGGCAAATTAACTGGGGGCACAACTACTGGGCACAGCTACTTGGGGCAAATCTACAAGGGGCACAGCTACTGAAGGCAAATCTACAGGGGGCACAAGTACTGGGGGCACAACTACAGGGGTCACATACTTGGGACACTGCTACAGAGTGCAAATCAGCTGGGCACACAGCTACAAGGGGCACAACTACAGGGGGCACTACCAAAGGGAGCACTGCTACAGGGGGAACAGCTACTGGGGGGAAATTAACTAGGGGCACAGCTACAGCGGGGAACAAGTACAGGGGTATAACTGGGCACGCCTCTTCCCTATGAATAAGCCACGCCCCTTTTCTATGAAGAAGCCACGCCCCTGTTTTGGGGTATGCACCAACTGTATTTTACCTTGGGGGGGCACAGGAAACTTTCGCACTGGGCGCCACAAGGTCTAGAACCGGCCCTGATTGCACCCACTATAATTACCCCCATGGGGACCACTGAGAGCGGCTTATTACCCCTTCCTAACCATTTCTATTTTACATCACACAGGGCAAGACAAGAAAGATACCTGGAAGAGGACAGTGAGCTTCGCGGACGACGTACAAGTCCGCTATTATGAGGTGGAATCCAACGATGAAACGAGGCCTGTCCCTAAAAGATGGGAAAGAATGAGAAGTACGAGAAGATTTAAGAGAAGATCATCTTGCCGCCCCCGTGCTAGAGATTAGAGCATAGATATCTAGACCATTCCAGGTGGAGCCCTTATTGGGCACGTTGTACATTAGTGTAATGGTGGGAATCACTATCTATCTGCATTTGCAGAGCGATGCTTAGATCCGGTGTTCCGTACTAAGTGTTTAGCCTTGTCAGACTACCTCTTAGTACGGGACAGCGGATCCAAGCATCGTGTCCTACCGTTATACCGCTCCATAAGGACTCCACCTGAAATGGTTTAGATACTAGCAGTGTAAATAGATAAACTAAGATAGTAATAGCAAATAAAAAACCAGCATTTGCCCCATTCTGCCTCAATTGCATTTATTGTACTCACAGTATAACTACAGGTCCATTTTGTATAACACAACAATTTCCCTTCCCCCATCCCCACCACCACACAGTGATGGCGCGTCCCTCACCCATCCATAGATAATTATATTAGAGGGTCGGATGCCTTCTAGGGACAGCAGCTCCATGAACAGAGTAGCTGGTGCAGTATACCTGACCAATCTCCATAACGCTGAGAGACTAGCTTCCCAGCTCATCACCAATTCACTATTACCCGTTACACCACACACAGGTAACCAGTGCCACATGACCTCCTAGATCCCGGCTACAGAAGTCTCCACCTTTAGTAGAAATTCTCACAGGTACTCAGGTAACCCCCAGGACTACTCATGGTAGTAAGAGTCAGGACCTAGCACAGGTCATCGATGACCATCTACCAGGGAATTCCTACAGGAACCAGGATACCTGGTGGTAGCCAAAGGAATGCAGATAACAGCAGTGATATATAAGATAGATGCTGGTGGGTACTGAGGTATAGTAAGTTACTACTGACAAGTAACAACACAGGCTGGAATCTGGGTGGTAGAGGTGGCGGGTACTGAGGTATAGTAAATTACTGCTGATGGGCAAGAATACAGGGTAGACTCCAAGAGAGATACAGCAGTGAGGGCAGGAACACAGGCGGGTCAGCTTCTATGCACGGCAAGGACGCTATAACCAGCAGGTAGGCACAGCCTAGGTATGGTCATCGACCATCATTGATTTGAAATCATCTATGGTCTATGACCAATGGTGGATACTTTTACCATCAATGGGGCAGAACCAGATGGTTTCCTGCTATCGATGGTGCAGAGCTACCAAATGTCGTATCTGTGAATGTTTGGATGTTCTGCCTGGCACACATCAAGGTACAGGCCTAGTCTGCGCTGATAGGAGCTTATTTATCAGGCAGCGATAAAACCTCTTCCCAGCATTTTTGCTTGATTGCTGTCACCTTTTTTGCAGTTTGGGGAAAAAACATACAAGTACTGTGACTCCGCAGGTCATACCCCACTGTGTATCCATAATGTACAAGTACTTTGACTCCGCAGGCTATAACCACTGTGTATCCATAATGTACAGGAAAACAAACCGAGCATCTCAGCCACAAAAGAGGTAGTCCCTGTTACGCTGTTGAATTGGAGAGATAGGGGGTAATTCCAAGTTGATCGCAGCAGGAAATTTTTTAGCAGTTGGGTAAAACCAAGTGCACTGCAGGGTAGGCAGATATAACTTGTGCAGAGAGAGATAGATTTGGGTGTGGTGAGTTCAATCTGCAATCTAAATTGCAGTGTAAAAATAAAGCAGCCAGTATTTACCCTGCACAGAAACAAAATAACCCACCCAAATCTAACTCTCTATGCAAATGTTATATCTGCTACCCCCTACATTGCACATGGTTTTGCCCAACTGCTAAAAAATTTCCTGCTGCGATCAACTTGGAATTACCCCCAATATTATTTTTAGCCCTAAAATTAGCACTGAGGTCGCTGGATGACTAAGCTAAGCGACCCAAGTGGGCGGCACAAACACCTGGCCCATCTAGGAGTGGCACTGCAGTGTCAGACAGGATGGCACTTAAAAAAATTGGCCCCAAACATCACATGATGCAAAGATAAATAATAAATAAAAAGAGGTGCAAGATGGAATTGTCCTTGGGCCCTCCCACCCACCCTTATGTTGTATAAACAGGACATGCACACTTTAACAAACCCATAATTTCAGTGACTGGGTCTGCCACACGACTGTGGCTGAAATGACTGGTTGGTTTGGGCCCCCAACAAAAAAAGAAGTAATCAATCTCTCCTTGCTCAAACTGGCTCTACAGAGGCAAGATGTCCACCTCCTCCTCATCCTCCGATTCCTCACCCCTTTCACTGTGTACATCCCCCTCCTCATAGATTATTAATTCGTCCCCACTGGAATCCACCATCACAGGTCCCTGTGTACTTTGTGGAGGCAATTGCTGAAAAAAAATGTCTCCACGGAGGAATTGATTATAATTCATTTTGATGAACATCATATTCTCCGCATTTTGTGGAAGTAACCTCGTACGCCGATCGCTGACAAGGTTACCGGTGTTAGGCGCCGGGGTCCGCTCGGCCGTGCGGCCCGGCGCCTAGCAACCAGGGACGCCGTGCGCGTTCAGCCGCCGGCTCCCTGGCAACGCTAAGACGCCGGGCGCACGGAGCCGCTCTGACCTTAGCAACGGGGACGCCACGTTCAGCCGCGTTCCCCGTTGCTGGGTCTATTCTCATTACCCTGATTATGTGCTGGCCGTGCAGCATGCAAGCTGCACGGCATTTCTATTTGATTGTCCTGTCTGGATCCTGATTGGAGGGTGCCTGAATAAAGGCACCCTCAGGACTTCTTACAGACGCCGGTGATAGCTTCCTGTTTGCCTGTGTCTGCTGCAGAGAGTTCCCAGTCCCGGTCTTTTCGGTTGTTCCTGTCCTCAGAGATCCTGTACTCGGAAGTTACCATCTGTTCCTGGAGTCTGACCGAGCACCTTTAACATCTGGTGGTGTTCGTGAGTCGCGGCGCAGCCGTGTGTTGCGGCTTGTCCGCTTCTGTTTATTATTTTGTTTAATTGTGTTCTGGAGCTTTGCGGAGGATTCCGCTTCCACAGATCCACTCTGGTGTCCGGCGGTGCCGGATAGGAGTGTCGGATCAGTGGATCCTTGGTTGTCCTTTTTCCTGGCGGCTAGTCCGCACATACCTTTTGATTTAGTTAGTTAGCTTGTAACCCCTGGCCTGGTTGCTTAGTCAGAGGGCCCCTTGTTATCACCCTGTCTCGGACTTCCCCTTGTCTCCCATTAAGACCTGCGGGGGCATCGGGGTTGGGCAGACATAATCCGCCCTTCGAACGCGGCTGCCATGGGCTCAAGCAACCATAGTCTCGCAGGGGATTTCTGATAGCACGGGCGAGACAACGGAGTTAGGGCGCCAGGGGTTACTAGGCTATCCAGCTCCCACAACCAGCTTATTTTCCTGTACTCAGATCCCTGCCATAAGATCTCCTCCGGTCTGGAGTACAGGAATCATAACATTATCACCGGCCTACAAAAGAAAAGATTTAACTTACAGTAAATTTTTTCACTTTTTAGTTGGGAGATTTTTGTCGGCCTTATGAATCCCACCGGTGTTGGGCCAAACCCTGGCCAGCTTCTTGTTAGTCAGATTCAGGAACTTACTCAGATGGTTCAGGATCTGTCCCTCCGGGTGAGGTCACAGGAAGATCTGTTACGGACTTCCCCGAGGGTCATCCCTGAACCAAAAATGCATCTGCCTGACCGTTTTTCTGGGGATAGAAAACAGTTTTTTAATTTTAAAGAATCTTGCAAACTGTATTTTCGTTTAAGACCAGTTACCTCAGGTACAGAGGCTCAGCGGGTTGGGATTATTATTTCTCTACTTCAGGGGGATCCTCAGACCTGGGCTTTTGGTTTAAAGACAGACGATCCGGCCTTATCATCTGTAGACGCCTTTTTAAAATCTTTAGGGCTATTGTATGACGACCCTGATAGAGAGGCGTCCGCAGAAAGTCAGTTGCGTGCTCTTAGACAGGGTAGGAATCCCGCAGAGAATTATTGTACGGAGTTTCGCCGTTGGTCGAACGACTGTGGCTGGAATGACCCAGCCCTGCGCAGTCAGTTTCGCCTCGGCTTATCGGAATCTATAAAAGACAGTCTCCTCCAGTATCCCGCTCCTGAGACCCTCGATAACCTCATGGAGCTATCTATTAAAATAGATCGTCGGCTCAGAGAGCGGAGGGCTGAAAAAGGGGCATCTGTCGGGTCCTCTCCCTGGGTTCCTTCCATTCCTGTAGACATAGAGGAGCCTATGCAGATTGGTCTCTCCAAATTGTCTCCGGAAGAAAGAACCAGGAGGCAAAATTATGGTCTGTGTTTATACTGCGGAGGTAAGGGACATTTTGCCCGTAGTTGTCCAAACAAGTTGGGAAACTTCCTGACCAAGTGAATTGTGAGGGGGTTCACTTTGGTCTGCAGCTCATCTCCTCAAATAATTCACTGTTGGTTCCTGCTAAAGTTTCCTATGGCAGCCTCTGTTCCTCGGTCTCTGCTTTTGTGGACAGTGGAGCTGCAGGAAACTTTATGGATTTAACATGGGCCAAGGCCTTAGGTATTCCTCAGCTAACCTTAGGTAGGTGTATCACCATGCATGGTTTAGATGGGAGTCCTTTATCCAATGGGGTTATTTCTCTATGTACACCTCCTGTTTTGCTCTCGGTGGGAGCTCTGCATTCTGAAAAAATTGAGTTTTTCCTTACCCATTGTCCAGCAGTTCCTGTGGTTCTGGGTCATCCTTGGCTGGCCTTTCATAATCCCGTCATTGATTGGCAGTCTGGGGAGATCCTACCAATTGGTCATGTGAAGCGGAGTTATCTTTTCAGGCCTTAAAACAAGCCTTTGTCTCAGCCCCTGTCCTTAGACATCCCAACCCAGAATTACCTTTCATTATTGAGGTGGATGCCTCGGAGGTTGGAGTAGGGGCTATCCTTTCTCAGAAGGATCCAGATTCCCTTGAGTTACATCCTTGTGCCTTTATGTCCAGGAAATTCTCATCTGCAGAATCCAACTACGATGTTGGTAACCGGGAATTGCTGGCTATTAAATGGGCTTTCGAGGAGTGGAGACATTGGCTTGAAGGAGCTACCCACACCATTTCAGTTTTGACTGATCACAAAAATCTTCAATACATTGAATCGGCTAAACGACTGAATGCCCGACAGGCTCGTTGGGCTTTATTTTTTACTCGTTTCAAATTCATTATCACCTTCAGACCAGGTTCCAAGAATACCAAGGCAGATGCCCTGTCACGCAGTTTCCTTCCGGTTCAAGACAACAGTCCTGTTACTCCCATACTTCCGCCTTCAGTCATTCAGGCAGGTCTCACACAGGATGTATTTTCCCAATTAAAGCTGCTTCAACATCAAGCTCCGGGAAATACTCCTGCTAGTCGTCTTTTTGTTCCTGAGTTTTTGAGAGCAACTGTTTTGGCGGAATTTCATGATAGCAAAGTTGCAGGGCATCCGGGAATCGCTAAGACTTTGGAATTAGTATCCCGCTCAGTATGGTGGCCTGGTCTTTCCAAAGACATTAAAGAGTTTGTTTTTTCGTGTCAGGTCTGTGCACAGCATAAAGTTCCCCGTTCTTTGCCTATTGGTCAACTTATGCCCTTGAAAGTTCCTCTTAGGCCATGGTCGCATATCTCCATGGATTTTGTGGTGGATCTCCCTCTGTCAGCCGGATGCCGAGTCATATGGGTGGTAGTGGACCGTTTTAGCAAGATGGCCCATTTTATTGCTCTTCCCCGATTGCCATCTGCCCAGGGATTGGCAGTCTTGTTCCTCCGTCATGTTTTCAGACTCCATGGGTTACCCACTGATATTGTTTCTGACAGGGGTCCACAATTCATTGCGCAATTTTGGAAGTCTTTTTGTGCTTCATTAAAGATGAAATTATCATTAACCTCCGGCTATCATCCACAATCCAATGGACAGACTGAGCGAGTTAACCAATCTCTAAAACAATATTTGCGTTTGTACTCGGCCAAACTCCAAAATGACTGGTCTGAGTTTCTTCCATTGGCGGAGTTTGCTTATAATAATGCCTGTCATTCCTCCACCAATGTGTCTCCATTTTTTGCAGTTTTTGGTTTCCACCCCAGAGCTAATTCATTTTTTCAACATTCCTCTGTCTCCTCTCTGGCCCTGACCTCTCATCTTAAACTTATTTGGAAAAAAGTGCACCTGGCTCTCAGAAAAGCAGCTTTCCGGGAAAAAAAAATTTCTGACAGGCTCCGGCGGCCGTGCACTTTTAAAGTAGGAGACAGGGTGTGGTTGTCGACTCGCAACATCAAACTTCGACAAACCTCAGCCAGATTGGGTCCTAGATATATTGGACCATTTCTCATTATCAAAAAAGTCAATCCAGTTGCTTTCCGGTTACGTTTACCAAAAACTTTACGGATCGGAAATACCTTCCATTGCTCATTGCTTAAACCATATGTTTCGTCCAGCAGATTTCCTCGTAAAAAATCTCAGGGGAGATCACCAGTTAATGTACAGGGTCAGCAAGAGTTCTTGGTTGAGAAGGTTCTCGATTCCAAGTTGTCCCGGGGTCGGCTTTATTTTTTGGTGCATTGGAGAGGTTATGGGCCAGAGGAAAGGTCGTGGGTCCTGGATGAAGACCTTCATGCCCCAAAGCTCAAAAGGGCATTTTTTCGTGAATTTCCTCGGAAACCTGGCTTTAGGGGTTCCTTGACCCCTCCTCAAGGGGGGGGTACTGTTAGGCGCCGGGGTCCGCTCGGCCGTGCGGCCCGGCGCCTAGCAACCAGGGACGCCGTGCGCGTTCAGCCGCCGGCTCCCTGGCAACGCTAAGACGCCGGGCGCACGGAGCCGCTCTGACCTTAGCAACGGGGACGCCACGTTCAGCCGCGTTCCCCGTTGCTGGGTCTATTCTCATTACCCTGATTATGTGCTGGCCGTGCAGCATGCAAGCTGCACGGCATTTCTATTTGATTGTCCTGTCTGGATCCTGATTGGAGGGTGCCTGAATAAAGGCACCCTCAGGACTTCTTACAGACGCCGGTGATAGCTTCCTGTTTGCCTGTGTCTGCTGCAGAGAGTTCCCAGTCCCGGTCTTTTCGGTTGTTCCTGTCCTCAGAGATCCTGTACTCGGAAGTTACCATCTGTTCCTGGAGTCTGACCGAGCACCTTTAACATCTGGTGGTGTTTGTGAGTCGCGGCGCAGCCGTGTGTTGCGGCTTGTCCGCTTCTGTTTATTATTTTGTTTAATTGTGTTCTGGAGCTTTGCGGAGGATTCCGCTTCCACAGATCCACTCTGGTGTCCGGCGGTGCCGGATAGGAGTGTCGGATCAGTGGATCCTTGGTTGTCCTTTTTCCTGGCGGCTAGTCCGCACATACCTTTTGATTTAGTTAGTTAGCTTGTAACCCCTGGCCTGGTTGCTTAGTCAGAGGGCCCCTTGTTATCACCCTGTCTCGGACTTCCCCTTGTCTCCCATTAAGACCTGCGGGGGCATCGGGGTTGGGCAGACATAATCCGCCCTTCGAACGCGGCTGCCATGGGCTCAAGCAACCATAGTCTCGCAGGGGATTTCTGATAGCACGGGCGAGACAACGGAGTTAGGGCGCCAGGGGTTACTAGGCTATCCAGCTCCCACAACCAGCTTATTTTCCTGTACTCAGATCCCTGCCATAAGATCTCCTCCGGTCTGGAGTACAGGAATCATAACAACCGGCTGCACTAAACACTCTTTCGGAGTACACACTGGAGGGGGGGCAACTTAGGTTAAATAAAGCCAGTTTGTGCAAGGGCCTCCAAATTGCCTCTTTTTCCTGCCAGTATATGTACGGACTGTCTGACATGCCTACTTGGATGCTGTCACCATTCTTTCAATGGTGATGGAATCATATGCAATGACAGTAGATGACATGTCAGTAATCGTTGGCAAGTTCTTCAGTCCGGGTCCAGATGTCAGTTTTCGCTCCTGACTGCCCTGCATCACCGCCAGCGGGTGGTTTTGGAAATCTGATCCTTTTCCTGGCAGCTCCAGTGGCAATAGAAAATGAAGGAAGAGCTGTTGGCGGGTCACGTTCCGCTTGACTTGACAAGTGTCTCACCAGCAGGTCTTTGAATATCTGCAGACTTGTGTCTGCCGGAAAGAGAGATACAACGTAGGCATTAAACCTAGGATTGAGCACGGTGGCCAAAATGTAGTGCTCTGATTTCAACAGATTGACCACCCGTGAATCCTGGTTAAGCGAATGAAGGGCTCCATCCACAAGCCCCACATGCCTAGCGGAATCGCTCCGTTTTAGCTCCTCCTTCAATCTCTCCAGCTGCTTCTGCAAATGCCTGATGAGTGGAATGACCTGACTCAGGCTGGCAGTGTCTGAACTGACTTCACGTGTGGCAAGTTCAAAGGGTTGCAGAACCTTGCACAACGTTGAAATCATTCTCCACTGTGCTTGAGTCAGATGCATTCCCCCTCCTTTGCCTATATCATAGGCAAATGTATAGGCTTGAATGGCCTTTTGCTGCTCCTCCATCCTCTGAAGCATATAGAGGGTTGAATTCCACCTCGTTACCATCTCTTGCTTCAGCTGATGGCGGGGCAAGTTCAGGAATGTTTGCTGGTGCTCCAGTCTTCGGCACGCGGTGGCTGAATGCCGAAAGTGGCCCGCAATTCTTCTGGCCACCGACAGCATCTTATGCATGCCCCTGTCATTTAAAAAAAAAATCTGCACCACCAAATGGCGAAAAAATGGGCATGGCCACACACCAGAAGGGGTGTGGCTACGCTCCAGAAGGGGTGTGGCCACTGAAAATGGCCCACAGTGCCAGTTACATTGCCCCACAGTGCTGGGGAGGAGAGCGCAGCGCAACACAGCTGCCAAGGCCTGAGTTATCCGCTTTACAACAGGATAACTGCTGTGATATTTAATCTTCCTCGCAAAGGACTGTTGGACAGTCAATTGCTTACTGAAAGTAGTGCAAGTGGTCTTCCGATTTCCCCTCTGGGATGACGATTGACTCCCAGCAGCAACAACAGCAGCGCCAGCAGCAGTAGGCGTTACACTCAAGGATCCATCGGAGGAATCCCAGTCAGGAGAGGACTCGTCAGACTTGCCAGTGACATGGCCTGCAGGACTATTGGCGTTCCTGTCTAAGGAGGAAATTGACACTGAGGGAGTTGATGGGGTGGTTTGCAGGAGCTTGGGTACAAGAGGAAGAAGGGATTTAGTTGTCAGTGGACTGCTTCCGCTGTCACCCAAAGTTTTTGAATTTGTGAAATGACTTCTGATGAATGCGCTCCAGGTGACGTATAACGGAGGATGTTCCTAGGTGGTTAACGTCCTTAACCCTACTTATTACAGCTTGACAAAGGCAACACACAACTTGACACCAGTTGTGCGCATTTCTGGTGAAATAATTCCACACCGAAGAGGTGATTTTTTTGGTATTTTGACCAGGCATGTCAATGGCCTTATTCATCCCACAGACAACAGGTGTCTCCCCGGGTGCCTGACTTAAACAAACCACCTCTCCATCAGATTCCTCCTTGTCAATTTCCTCCTCAACGCCAGCAACACCCATACCCTCATCCTGGTGTACTTCAACAGTGACATCTTCAATTTGACTATCATGAACTGGACTGCGGGTGCTCCTTCCAGCAACTTGCAGGGGGCGTGCAAATACTGGAAGGAGCCACCTCTTCCCGTCCAGGTTTGGGAAGGTCAGGCATCGCAACCGACACAATTGGACTCTACTTGAGGATTTGTGATTTAGAAGAACGCACAGTTCTTTGCTGTGCTTTTGCCAGCTTAACTCTTTTCATTTTTCTAGCGGGAGGATGAGTGCTTCCATCTTCATGTGAAGCTGAACCACTAGCCATGAACATAGGCCAGGGCCTCAGCCGTTCCTTGTCACTCTGTGTTGTAAATGGCATATTGGCAAGTTTACGCTTCTCCTCAGACGCTTGTAATTTAGATTTTTGGGTCATTTTACTGAACTTTTGTTTTTTGGATTTTACATGCCCTGTACTATGACATTGGGCATCGGCCTTGGCAGACGACGTTGATGGCATTGAATTGTCTCTGCCATGACTAGTGGCAGCAGCTTCAGCACTAGGTGGAAGTGGATCTTGATCTTTCACTATTTTACCCTCCACATTTTTGTTGTCCATTTTTTAATGTGTGGAGTTATATGCCAGTAATATATCAATAACAATGGCCTACTGTACTGTACTATTATATACTGGTGGTCACCACAATGCTGCACTGTACTACTAAATACTGGTCACAACAATGCAGCACTGATCAGGATACTAGAAGTGACACAGAGCAGCAAGAAACAGCAATGGCCTACTGTACTGTACTACTATATACTGGTGGTAACCACAATGCTGCACTGTACTACTATATACTGGTCACAACAATGCAGCACAGATATGGATACTAGAAGTGACACAGAGCTGCAAGATACAGCAATGGCCTACTGTACTGTACTACTATATACTGGTGGTCACCACAATGCTGCACTGTACTACTATATACTGGTCACAACAATGCAGCACTGATCAGGATACTAGAAGGGACACAGAGCTGCAAGATACAGCAATGACCTACTGTACTACTATATACTGGTGGTCACCACAATGCTGCACTGTACTACTATATACTGGTCACAACAATGCAGCACAGATATGGATACTAGAAGTGACACAGAGCTGCAAGATACAGCAATGGCCTACTGTACTGTACTGTATTACTATATACTGGTGGTCACCACAATGCTGCACTGTACTTCTATATACTGGTCAAAAAATGCAGCACTGATCATGATACTAGAAGTGACACAGAGCTGCAAGATACAGCAATGACCTACTGTACTGTACTACTGTATACTGGTGGTCACCACAATGCTGCACTATACTACTATATACTGGTCACAACAATGCAGCACTGATCAGGATACTAGAAGTGACACAGAGCAGCAAGAAACAGCAATGGCCTACTGTACTGTACTACTATATACTGGTGGTCACCACAATGCTGTACTGTACTACTATATACTGGTCACAACAATGCAGCACAGATATGGATACTAGAAGTGACACAGAGCTGCAAGATACAGCAATGGCCTACTGTACTGTACTACTATATACTGGTGGTCACCACAATGCTGCACTCTACTACTATATACTGGTCACAACAATGCAGCACTGATCAGGATACTAGAAGTGACACAGAGCAGCAAAAAAACAGCAATGGCCTACTGTACTATACTACCATATACTAGAGATGTGCACCGGAAATTTTTCGGTTTTGTGGTTTGGTTTTGGATTCGGTTCCGCGGCCGTGTTTTGGATTTGGACGCGTTTTGGCAAAACCTCCCTTAAAAAATTTTGTCGGGTTCGGGTGTGTTTTGGATTTGGGTGTTTCTTTTTCTAAAAAACTAAAAAACAGCTTAAATCATAGAATTTGGGGGTAATTTTGATCCTATAGTATTATTAACCTCGATAACCATAATTTCCACTCATTTTCAGTCTATTCTGAACACCTCACACCTCACAATATTATTTTTAGTCCTAAAATTTGCACCGAGGTCGCTGGATGACTAAGCTAAGCAGCCCAAGAGGGCGGCACAAACACCTGGCCCATCTAGGAGTGGCACTGCAGTGTCAGACAGGATGGCACTTAAAAAAATAGTCCCCTAACAGCACATGATGCAAAGAAAAGAGAAAAAAAGGTGCACTGTGGTCGCTGGACGGCTAAGCTAAGCGATACAAACACCTCAATATCACAGAAATTATTCGTTCTAATCAATGGTATTATTGGTCCAAATCACTGGAAGAAAATGACAAAATTACAGGAATTATTCGTTCTAATCAATGGTATTATTGGTCCAGATCACTGGAAGAAAATGACAAAATCACTGGAATCATTTGGCAAGATCACTGTAATTAATAATTAATTATAAATCAGTGATATTAATTGGTAAAATCTCGCTATCGCCTGCCTAGTGAAGTAGAATCTAGATGGGGTTTTGTACCGGGGACACAATAACTTCATCAATTGTCTAAATCCCAATGCACTAATGGCGGAAAACGGGCGCATGTCTAACAGCGCACTGATTATACTGAGAACTGATTACACTGATCAATCACTGATTATACTGAGCACTGATTTTACTAAGCACTGATGATACTACGGAGAACTGACACTGAGCAGCGAGAAGCGCACTGGACTATTGTACTGTAGTATACTGGTCACCACAATGCTGCACTGTACTACTATATACTGCTCACAACAATTCAGCACAGATATGGATACTTGAAGAGACACGGAGCTGCAAGATACAGCAATGGCCTACTGTACTGTAAAACTATATACTGGTGGTCACCAAAATGCTGCTCTGTACTACTATATATATATATATATATATATATATATATACTGCTCACAACAATGCAGCACAGATATGGATACTTGAAGTGACACCGCAGAGCTGCAAGATACAGCAATGGCCTACTGTACTGTCCAACTATATACTATTGATCACCAAAATGCTGCACTGTACTACTATATACTGTATATATACTGCTCAAAACAATGCAGCACAGACATGGATACTTGAAGTGACACGGAGCTGCAAGATACAGCAATGGCCTACTGTACTGTACAACTATATACTATTGATCACCAAAATGCTGCACTGTACTACTATATATACTGCTCACAAAAATGCAGCACAGATATGATATATATAATATTTAATATAAACCAGCTCCTTACTCCTCATAAGTAACAGGCCGCGGCCTTATCCTGTCTTAGTGCATACTGTAGATCAATCTTCATAATCTGTGATCAAGCTGAAGACATTAGCAATCAGACACCCACATCATGGGGAACGCAGGGCGCTGTCTGGCTGAGGATCAGGGGTGTTATGTAGCTAAGGTTTATCTCTGTCCAAATATCATTTCATTTTCTCAAGGCTAATGTCTGTGAATTTATTCCCCAATTCCGTATATATTCATTTGCGCACGTACGCCGTACGTTCCCTGAGCTCACAATGTCTGGTGTCCGTTTTCTCCCTTAGCTTAGCCCAGAAGTTCTCTAATGCGGTCCTCAAGG
The DNA here is from genome assembly GCF_028390025.1 of Pseudophryne corroboree. Lineage (NCBI taxonomy): Eukaryota > Metazoa > Chordata > Amphibia > Anura > Myobatrachidae > Pseudophryne > Pseudophryne corroboree. Next base: position 338,234,751 of record NC_086454.1, read on the forward strand.
CACCCCAACGCTCCAGGTTTTAAGTACGTATATCCATGCTTGGCCGCAGGTGACTTAATTAGCACCTCAGCCAATTGGATTTAACCATCTGTGTTGAGCCCTGGATATACCTAAAACCTGGACCGTTGGGGTGCCTTAAGGACCGCGTTTGAGAACCCCTGGCCTAAGGTATAGTGCAGAACATACATACTAGAGTTATCTGCTGGTGAGGTAAGTTTGTAGAGCAGTTACCATGTCCTGAACTGGGATTATGCAGCTGTTTCAAAAATGTTGTCATCTATGTTGGTGTTTTTGACAGAGATGACCAAAACCCACAGGGCTGGAGCAGGGCGATAAGCTGCCCTTTGACGTTCCGTCCCTGCAAAGTGACATAATGACATCAGGCCACGACCAGGGGGCAGGGCTGAGCACTTGGAGTGTCCTAAGGATGGCTCTGTGGTGACTCTCTAGACTGCAGGGCACCGGCCCTTGTGCCCTGCAAGCCAAACATTTAGGTGTCACGGTTCAGTAGCGGTGCTGCCCTCTAAGGCCCTGCACCCATGCAAAGGCATGCATGAAAATCCCTAAAAACTGATACGGTGCATGGATCCCGTGGCGTGTACACACAGTGGCGCAGTTGCAATGCAGGGTATCAGACCTGTACTGGTAATGTGCTGGTCGACGATGGTCAATCTTATGGGTGCATTATGGGAATGTCAAGGGTGTGTCACCGCGTCAATGTAGTGGTTGCAAACTCAGATGCTTAATCGCTCACACTGGAGGCCGTAATCTGACGGAGAATCTGCGCCTAGCCTGAGGCTGGTTCATATTCAGTGGTTCGAGTGGGTATCTCAGTCCTTGCACATGCTGATGTCCGGCTGGGCACCAAGGGGAGGGCGGATACTAGCATCAGTATAATGTTGCACTACAGCAAAAGACTTTAAAGCGGTTGCTGCAACGTGCAACTCTGAATCAGGCCACATTGTGTACAGATTGGTCACATTTCCAGTACACCTACTACTAACACTGTCACATGTCCTGGCCTCACCCTGGCTCAGGTGCTACTAGTCTCTCCTGGTGTAAACCTGGCACAGCATTGTGTCTGGGAATAGACTAGAAGGACACAGTCAGACCATGTACACATCGCGCGCCGCACAGCATTTCAGCGGCGCTACTACTGTACAGGGGGCGTAACTGACCACGCCCCCTGTATGAAGCCACGCCCCCACTACCCGCCCGGGGCGCAAAAAGGCGTAGAATCGGCCCTGACTAATCTGCAATACATTGTTACACAGAAATAACTGCCGTGTGTTTGTGCCGCTGCTCTGCTGCTTACTGTAGACAGCCGGCCTCTGGCCTATGTTGGTGAAGGATATTGTGAGCTGTGAGGTGGTCAAAAGTGACTGGAAATGACTGGAAATAAATGTTATTGGGGTTAATAATGCGGTGGAAACAAAAAAAGGCCCAAATTATGTGATTGTAGCAGTTTTTATAAATTTTTGAAAAAAATACAGAACCGAAAACTAAAACCCGTGAGGGCAGTTTTGGCAAAACCAAAACACCAAATTAATTCAGATCCCAAACCAAAACATTGGGGTCATCGCGCGTCTCTAATTTTAACGACGCCCCTAGATGACATGACCCCTCCATAATGTGCGTCCTGGGTCACAGGGTAAGAGCTCGTGATCTAGGTAATATATAAAGGGTGACCCGTTACTGATTACATTTCTCCAATAGCAATTCTTCATTATAATTACATTGATACATTATATTATAGTTTACTGATCCCAATAGTCACAGCCCAGTCCAAGCTGCATTATGACATCACAGACGCATCACAATAGAGCTTTGGCTGGGGGTAATAGCGGGGGCCTTAGCAGTTACTGCCATTTGAGTGGTTCCATCTCGAGAGATAACATCTGTGCGACTATTCAGAGCGCCACCATGGAGAAAGGTAAACGGAGACTTCAGTTACTGTTATTAAGCCGGTGATCTGTAGTATTTACAGGGCACATTGCGTTATTGTCTGCGCTGTTATCACAAAGGGGGGATCCTATTATCCGCAATATCGCAGTTACGTGATATTTATTACCGGTGATTATTGCGGATAAGTCTCCATAGAATGTATCGTGGATTTCTCTTCACCATCTCTGAGCATGTGATAAGTAGTACAACATTGGGGTACAAGGTATGGGACGGGTATATTGGGGTGTTTTATGAGTGGGACTAGTGTTTTAGTCCATTTCCACTTTTTTTTTTAAAAGTCCCCTAAAATGACCCAAATATAAACTTAAATACTTACACCCATTTTTATGTACCCTAAATTTAATGAGAGCCCTTATTTTGCTGGAAAAAAATAGCTTTCTTTAATTTTTAATCATTTTATTTTAAATGCATATAACAGCCATGTGACCCGATTTAATGACACAAATTAGTTATATTATGGCCACTAATAGACTTCTATAATGTTTGGCATTTTGGGGGTACAGGCGCATTTCCCCACATTTTCCGACTAAAATTATCGCGCGATTGCCAAAATCGCTGGTTTGTAATAGGATATGTGCGATAAATGGGAGTGAGCACAACCCGATATTTCAGGAGAAAGGTGCGATAACACTAGCCGCAATCGCAGATCGCGTTACCGGGGATAATAGGATAACCTCCTAAGGCCTTTATATCAGATAGGGAGCTCTGCTTATATTTATCACCCTTGGATGGGACACAGATACTGGTGTATAGTCACAGTCCGGTCCTAGCTGCATTATGACATCACAGACGCATCATAATAGAGCTTTGGCTGGGGGTAATAGCGGGGGCTTTAGCAGTTACTGCCATTACAGTGGTTCCATCTAGAAGAGTAACATCTGTGCGACTTGTCAGAGACCCACCATGGAGAAAGGTAAACGGAGACTCCAGTTCCTGTTATTAAGCCGGTGATCTGTAGTATTTACACGACACATTGCGTTATCTTTTGCGCTGTTTCTACTAAGGCCTTTATATCAGACAGGGAGCTCTGCTTACGTTTATCACCCTTGGATGTGACACAGATACTGGGGTATTGGATATATAATATTAGACAAATACCGGTTCTACATCCAATGGCAAATGTGAGAAACAACATTGCCTGGCTGATATAGAGACATTGGAGAAAACACAGAGCGTAGACACAGGCGCCCGTAATACCCCTGCCTAGTCTCCACTAGGGGCGTGATTCAGAGGTGGACGGATAGGTAGAAGCAGCTGAGTGTTTTACTACAGCTCTAATCCCCCGTGGTGCGCAAAACGTCTCGCCACCAGTCGGACATCGACCTCTGCATCGGACGTCTCAGGAACCTTATGTTTGCTCAGAATGTCCAATAGAATTTGTCCGCCGTTGTCAGTGGAACTGTAACTTTTGACGCAGTTCCTGACACCGGCATGCCCCGACATGCCCCGACATGCCCCAACATGCCCACCAATGCCAGTCCCCGACACTGCCCAGAACGCTTTTTGGAATTGCACTACATCTCCCAGCATGTACTGACGTCAAACCTAATGCAGCTTTTGCAACTTGTTATTGTATTTTACAAAATACTGACATCTAAAGCCAACACCTATGCCTGGTAATAGTAACAAGAGTCACATCTGTCACACAGAAAACATGGAGTGCTAGAGTGCAGGGGGTCAGTACTCAGCACCTGGGACAGCTCCACTGACATATATACCCGGGGGGTAAATCTAAGTCCTGGGAATGTCCCTGGAAATTAGGGGCATCCGTCACTTTGGCTGGGTGTGGTTAGTATAGGAGCCTGGGTCTGGCTACCAGGAGCAGGTAGGAGCCCAGGCTGCAGATCTCTCCTGTATCATGGCAGCCGGCCCAGGCGTTCTATCTCAGGGGCCGTGTACAGGGGGTATATAGGTGCCATGCTGTCTGCCAATAGTAACAGGCTCATGGTAAGGAAGCAGCTCTGTTTCTATAAATGTCTTATGTAAGGAACTGAAACGTGTAACATGGATGTAATATAATGTATGTACTAACCAGATGTGTTTCTTTCTTACACAGGAAACAACTGGAAGCTTCTGGCTGGAGTAGTTGGTGTGGCCGCTGTCGCACTGGGGGCATATATCTAGTAAGTTACTAAGATTATCTACAGATGGTGTTACAGGTTACTAGACTGTATTACAATATTATTATTACTATTATCCAGTGGTAACAGAAGTATCTAGTCGGAGGCTCGGTGTATGTGTCCCAGCCTTTACCAGGAGCAGAGTTATCATTAGGTGTAGTAGGACTGTGTCCATAGGATCTCTCCCGGCTCTATTCCCAGCGGAGGGCAGACAGTGTTACCACCACCTCTGTATAATACACTATATGTAATTACTATTGTTTATGTATATAGCACCACAGGTTTACACGGTGCTGTACAGAGAATATTTCTCCCTGTCCCACTGGAGCTCACACTCTAAGTTCCCTAACACACAAGTGCACATACAGACACACTAAGGTACATCTGTGTTACACTGCATATACTGAGCTACCTCTGCTTCTGTACTGTACTACCATATCCTGCCCTGTACTGTACCATGGAATACTGCTCTGTGACATCACACACCCTGATGACGTGCAGCAGTTTCAGTCCCCATTACTTGCTACTTATCATCTGTAACTGACCTTTATTTTTAATTTTTACTCTTTTTTTTGCAGTTACAAGAAACGCACTGCTAGGAGCGCGGGGGACGAAACATCAGGTAAGAGTAACTAGATATAAGATCCACACAATCACGGGTGACCACCAGGGGTGTAACCAGAACTTTGTGGGCCCCACAGCTACATTATGAAGGGGCCCCTCCCCTTGGCCTCTAGAGAGACACCTCTCTCCGCAGTGGTTGTTCATTTTATGCCCCATAATAGTGCCTTAGTTCAATGTATGCAATATACAGTCATAGTGCCCTATTGTATTGTATGCCCCTTAGTAGTGACCTAGTTCATGTTATGCCCCATAGAAGAGCCACTGATGAGTCCTCCTTTTCATGTCCAGGCAATTGGCCAAAACCAATTTCTTACCCGGCAATTCCAGGAACTTGGTAGACAACTATATGAGCTGGATTCAGGGCCCCCTAAGCACCTGGGCCCCATAGCAATGGCACCATTGCACCCAGTAGTGGCTCTTGCCACGGGCAAGCAGGCTTTTTGCCCGGGGTGCCGCTACCCTGTGGGCACTGCCGCCGCCACCAGGGCAAAAGCCACTGCTAATCTACCCTTACTCCCTCCCCGCTCCCCGGCTGCAGCGAGCGCTGTGTGCGCCCGCTGCAGCCAGCGTCGCTGACAGACACTAGAGGTCAAAATTGACCTCTAGTGTCAGTGTGGCGCTGCTATAGGAGAGACGTCATGACGTCTCTCCCATAGAGAGGAGCCGGCGCCCGGAGACAGCAGCAGCAGCGGTCCGGAAACAGGAGCGAGGCTGGTAAGTATTCTGTGTTTTCTGGGTTTTTTTTAAGGTTTCACAGCGGCACTACTAATGGGGGCACATACTGGGGGCACTACAAATGGGGGCACAGCTACATGGGGCACTGCTACAGGGGGCATAACTACAGGGGGAACAGCTACAGAGGGAACAGCTACAGGGGGAACAGCTACTGGGGGCAAATTAACTGGGGGCACAACTACTGGGGGCTCTACTATAAGGGGCACTGCACTGGGGGCAAAGCTACAAGGGGCACAACTACAGGGGGCACTACCAAAGGGGGCACATACTGAGGGCACTACAAATGGGGGCACAGCTACATGGGGCAGATCTACAGGGGGCACAACTACAGAGGACACATACTGGGGACAATGCTACAGGGGGAATAGCAACTGGGGGCACTGCTACAGGGGGCATAACTACAAAGGGCACTGCTACAGGGGGCATAACTACAGGGGTAACAGCTACAGGGGGAGCAGCTACTGGGGGCAAATTAACTGGGGGCACAACTACTGGGCACAGCTACTTGGGGCAAATCTACAAGGGGCACAGCTACTGAAGGCAAATCTACAGGGGGCACAAGTACTGGGGGCACAACTACAGGGGTCACATACTTGGGACACTGCTACAGAGTGCAAATCAGCTGGGCACACAGCTACAAGGGGCACAACTACAGGGGGCACTACCAAAGGGAGCACTGCTACAGGGGGAACAGCTACTGGGGGGAAATTAACTAGGGGCACAGCTACAGCGGGGTACAAGTACAGGGGTATAACTGGGCACGCCTCTTCCCTATGAATAAGCCACGCCCCTTTTCTATGAAGAAGCCACGCCCCTGTTTTGGGGTATGCACCAACTGTATTTTACCTTGGGGGGGCACAGGAAACTTTCGCACTGGGCGCCACAAGGTCTAGAACCGGCCCTGATTGCACCCACTATAATTACCCCCATGGGGACCACTGAGAGCGGCTTATTACCCCTTCCTAACCATTTCTATTTTACATCACACAGGGCAAGACAAGAAAGATACCTGGAAGAGGACAGTGAGCTTCGCGGACGACGTACAAGTCCGCTATTATGAGGTGGAATCCAACGATGAAACGAGGCCTGTCCCTAAAAGATGGGAAAGAATGAGAAGTACGAGAAGATTTAAGAGAAGATCATCTTGCCGCCCCCGTGCTAGAGATTAGAGCATAGATATCTAGACCATTCCAGGTGGAGCCCTTATTGGGCACGTTGTACATTAGTGTAATGGTGGGAATCACTATCTATCTGCATTTGCAGAGCGATGCTTAGATCCGGTGTTCCGTACTAAGTGTTTAGCCTTGTCAGACTACCTCTTAGTACGGGACAGCGGATCCAAGCATCGTGTCCTACCGTTATACCGCTCCATAAGGACTCCACCTGAAATGGTTTAGATACTAGCAGTGTAAATAGATAAACTAAGATAGTAATAGCAAATAAAAAACCAGCATTTGCCCCATTCTGCCTCAATTGCATTTATTGTACTCACAGTATAACTACAGGTCCATTTTGTATAACACAACAATTTCCCTTCCCCCATCCCCACCACCACACAGTGATGGCGCGTCCCTCACCCATCCATAGATAATTATATTAGAGGGTCGGATGCCTTCTAGGGACAGCAGCTCCATGAACAGAGTAGCTGGTGCAGTATACCTGACCAATCTCCATAACGCTGAGAGACTAGCTTCCCAGCTCATCACCAATTCACTATTACCCGTTACACCACACACAGGTAACCAGTGCCACATGACCTCCTAGATCCCGGCTACAGAAGTCTCCACCTTTAGTAGAAATTCTCACAGGTACTCAGGTAATCCCCAGGACTACTCATGGTAGTAAGAGTCAGGACCTAGCACAGGTCATCGATGACCATCTACCAGGGAATTCCTACAGGAACCAGGATACCTGGTGGTAGCCAAAGGAATGCAGATAACAGCAGTGATATATAAGATAGATGCTGGTGGGTACTGAGGTATAGTAAGTTACTACTGACAAGTAACAACACAGGCTGGAATCTGGGTGGTAGAGGTGGCGGGTACTGAGGTATAGTAAATTACTGCTGATGGGCAAGAATACAGGGTAGACTCCAAGAGAGATACAGCAGTGAGGGCAGGAACACAGGCGGGTCAGCTTCTATGCACGGCAAGGACGCTATAACCAGCAGGTAGGCACAGCCTAGGTATGGTCATCGACCATCATTGATTTGAAATCATCTATGGTCTATGACCAATGGTGGATACTTTTACCATCAATGGGGCAGAACCAGATGGTTTCCTGCTATCGATGGTGCAGAGCTACCAAATGTCGTATCTGTGAATGTTTGGATGTTCTGCCTGGCACACATCAAGGTACAGGCCTAGTCTGCGCTGATAGGAGCTTATTTATCAGGCAGCGATAAAACCTCTTCCCAGCATTTTTGCTTGATTGCTGTCACCTTTTTTGCAGTTTGGGGAAAAAACATACAAGTACTGTGACTCCGCAGGTCATACCCCACTGTGTATCCATAATGTACAAGTACTTTGACTCCGCAGGCTATAACCACTGTGTATCCATAATGTACAGGAAAACAAACCGAGCATCTCAGCCACAAAAGAGGTAGTCCCTGTTACGCTGTTGAATTGGAGAGATAGGGGGTAATTCCAAGTTGATCGCAGCAGGAAATTTTTTAGCAGTTGGGTAAAACCAAGTGCACTGCAGGGTAGGCAGATATAACTTGTGCAGAGAGAGAGAGATTTGGGTGTGGTGAGTTCAATCTGCAATCTAAATTGCAGTGTAAAAATAAAGCAGCCAGTATTTACCCTGCACAGAAACAAAATAACCCACCCAAATCTAACTCTCTATGCAAATGTTATATCTGCTACCCCCTACATTGCACATGGTTTTGCCCAACTGCTAAAAAATTTCCTGCTGCGATCAACTTGGAATTACCCCCAATATTATTTTTAGCCCTAAAATTAGCACTGAGGTCGCTGGATGACTAAGCTAAGCGACCCAAGTGGGCGGCACAAACACCTGGCCCATCTAGAAGTGGCACTGCAGTGTCAGACAGGATGGCACTTAAAAAAATTGGCCCCAAACATCACATGATGCAAAGATAAATAATAAATAAAAAGAGGTGCAAGATGGAATTGTCCTTGGGCCCTCCCACCCACCCTTATGTTGTATAAACAGGACATGCACACTTTAACAAACCCATAATTTCAGTGACTGGGTCTGCCACACGACTGTGGCTGAAATGACTGGTTGGTTTGGGCCCCCAACAAAAAAAGAAGTAATCAATCTCTCCTTGCTCAAACTGGCTCTACAGAGGCAAGATGTCCACCTCCTCCTCATCCTCCGATTCCTCACCCCTTTCACTGTGTACATCCCCCTCCTCATAGATTATTAATTCGTCCCCACTGGAATCCACCATCACAGGTCCCTGTGTACTTTGTGGAGGCAATTGCTGAAAAAAAATGTCTCCACGGAGGAATTGATTATAATTCATTTTGATGAACATCATATTCTCCGCATTTTGTGGAAGTAACCTCGTACGCCGATCGCTGACAAGGTTACCGGTGTTAGGCGCCGGGGTCCGCTCGGCCGTGCGGCCCGGCGCCTAGCAACCAGGGACGCCGTGCGCGTTCAGCCGCCGGCTCCCTGGCAACGCTAAGACGCCGGGCGCACGGAGCCGCTCTGACCTTAGCAACGGGGACGCCACGTTCAGCCGCGTTCCCCGTTGCTGGGTCTATTCTCATTACCCTGATTATGTGCTGGCCGTGCAGCATGCAAGCTGCACGGCATTTCTATTTGATTGTCCTGTCTGGATCCTGATTGGAGGGTGCCTGAATAAAGGCACCCTCAGGACTTCTTACAGACGCCGGTGATAGCTTCCTGTTTGCCTGTGTCTGCTGCAGAGAGTTCCCAGTCCCGGTCTTTTCGGTTGTTCCTGTCCTCAGAGATCCTGTACTCGGAAGTTACCATCTGTTCCTGGAGTCTGACCGAGCACCTTTAACATCTGGTGGTGTTCGTGAGTCGCGGCGCAGCCGTGTGTTGCGGCTTGTCCGCTTCTGTTTATTATTTTGTTTAATTGTGTTCTGGAGCTTTGCGGAGGATTCCGCTTCCACAGATCCACTCTGGTGTCCGGCGGTGCCGGATAGGAGTGTCGGATCAGTGGATCCTTGGTTGTCCTTTTTCCTGGCGGCTAGTCCGCACATACCTTTTGATTTAGTTAGTTAGCTTGTAACCCCTGGCCTGGTTGCTTAGTCAGAGGGCCCCTTGTTATCACCCTGTCTCGGACTTCCCCTTGTCTCCCATTAAGACCTGCGGGGGCATCGGGGTTGGGCAGACATAATCCGCCCTTCGAACGCGGCTGCCATGGGCTCAAGCAACCATAGTCTCGCAGGGGATTTCTGATAGCACGGGCGAGACAACGGAGTTAGGGCGCCAGGGGTTACTAGGCTATCCAGCTCCCACAACCAGCTTATTTTCCTGTACTCAGATCCCTGCCATAAGATCTCCTCCGGTCTGGAGTACAGGAATCATAACATTATCACCGGCCTACAAAAGAAAAGATTTAACTTACAGTAAATTTTTTCACTTTTTAGTTGGGAGATTTTTATCGGCCTTATGAATCCCACCGGTGTTGGGCCAAACCCTGGCCAGCTTCTTGTTAGTCAGATTCAGGAACTTACTCAGATGGTTCAGGATCTGTCCCTCCGGGTGAGGTCACAGGAAGATCTGTTACGGACTTCCCCGAGGGTCATCCCTGAACCAAAAATGCATCTGCCTGACCGTTTTTCTGGGGATAGACAACAGTTTTTTAATTTTAAAGAATCTTGCAAACTGTATTTTCGTTTAAGACCAGTTACCTCAGGTACAGAGGCTCAGCGGGTTGGGATTATTATTTCTCTACTTCAGGGGGATCCTCAGACCTGGGCTTTTGGTTTAAAGACAGACGATCCGGCCTTATCATCTGTAGACGCCTTTTTAAAATCTTTAGGGCTATTGTATGACGACCCTGATAGAGAGGCGTCCGCAGAAAGTCAGTTGCGTGCTCTTAGACAGGGTAGGAATCCCGCAGAGAATTATTGTACGGAGTTTCGCCGTTGGTCGAACGACTGTGGCTGGAATGACCCAGCCCTGCGCAGTCAGTTTCGCCTCGGCTTATCGGAATCTATAAAAGACAGTCTCCTCCAGTATCCCGCTCCTGAGACCCTCGATAACCTCATGGAGCTATCTATTAAAATAGATCGTCGGCTCAGAGAGCGGAGGGCTGAAAAAGGGGCATCTGTCGGGTCCTCTCCCTGGGTTCCTTCCATTCCTGTAGACATAGAGGAGCCTATGCAGATTGGTCTCTCCAAATTGTCTCCGGAAGAAAGAACCAGGAGGCAAAATTATGGTCTGTGTTTATACTGCGGAGGTAAGGGACATTTTGCCCGTAGTTGTCCAAACAAGTTGGGAAACTTCCTGACCAAGTGAATTGTGAGGGGGTTCACTTTGGTCTGCAGCTCATCTCCTCAAATAATTCACTGTTGGTTCCTGCTAAAGTTTCCTATGGCAGCCTCTGTTCCTCGGTCTCTGCTTTTGTGGACAGTGGAGCTGCAGGAAACTTTATGGATTTAACATGGGCCAAGGCCTTAGGTATTCCTCAGCTAACCTTAGGTAGGTGTATCACCATGCATGGTTTAGATGGGAGTCCTTTATCCAATGGGGTTATTTCTCTATGTACACCTCCTGTTTTGCTCTCGGTGGGAGCTCTGCATTCTGAAAAAATTGAGTTTTTCCTTACCCATTGTCCAGCAGTTCCTGTGGTTCTGGGTCATCCTTGGCTGGCCTTTCATAATCCCGTCATTGATTGGCAGTCTGGGGAGATCCTACCAATTGGTCATGTGAAGCGGAGTTATCTTTTCAGGCCTTAAAACAAGCCTTTGTCTCAGCCCCTGTCCTTAGACATCCCAACCCAGAATTACCTTTCATTATTGAGGTGGATGCCTCGGAGGTTGGAGTAGGGGCTATCCTTTCTCAGAAGGATCCAGATTCCCTTGAGTTACATCCTTGTGCCTTTATGTCCAGGAAATTCTCATCTGCAGAATCCAACTACGATGTTGGTAACCGGGAATTGCTGGCTATTAAATGGGCTTTCGAGGAGTGGAGACATTGGCTTGAAGGAGCTACCCACACCATTTCAGTTTTGACTGATCACAAAAATCTTCAATACATTGAATCGGCTAAAGGACTGAATGCCCGACAGGCTCGTTGGGCTTTATTTTTTACTCGTTTCAAATTCATTATCACCTTCAGACCAGGTTCCAAGAATACCAAGGCAGATGCCCTGTCACGCAGTTTCCTTCCGGTTCAAGACAACAGTCCTGTTACTCCCATACTTCCGCCTTCAGTCATTCAGGCAGGTCTCACACAGGATGTATTTTCCCAATTAAAGCTGCTTCAACATCAAGCTCCGGGAAATACTCCTGCTAGTCGTCTTTTTGTTCCTGAGTTTTTGAGAGCAACTGTTTTGGCGGAATTTCATGATAGCAAAGTTGCAGGGCATCCGGGAATCGCTAAGACTTTGGAATTAGTATCCCGCTCAGTATGGTGGCCTGGTCTTTCCAAAGACATTAAAGAGTTTGTTTTTTCGTGTCAGGTCTGTGCACAGCATAAAGTTCCCCGTTCTTTGCCTATTGGTCAACTTATGCCCTTGAAAGTTCCTCTTAGGCCATGGTCGCATATCTCCATGGATTTTGTGGTGGATCTCCCTCTGTCAGCCGGATGCCGAGTCAAATGGGTGGTAGTGGACCGTTTTAGCAAGATGGCCCATTTTATTGCTCTTCCCCGATTGCCATCTGCCCAGGGATTGGCAGTCTTGTTCCTCCGTCATGTTTTCAGACTCCATGGGTTACCCACTGATATTGTTTCTGACAGGGGTCCACAATTCATTGCGCAATTTTGGAAGTCTTTTTGTGCTTCATTAAAGATGAAATTATCATTAACCTCCGGCTATCATCCACAATCCAATGGACAGACTGAGCGAGTTAACCAATCTCTAAAACAATATTTGCGTTTGTACTCGGCCAAACTCCAAAATGACTGGTCTGAGTTTCTTCCATTGGCGGAGTTTGCTTATAATAATGCCTGTCATTCCTCCACCAATGTGTCTCCATTTTTTGCAGTTTTTGGTTTCCACCCCAGAGCTAATTCATTTTTTCAACATTCCTCTGTCTCCTCTCTGGCCCTGACCTCTCATCTTAAACTTATTTGGAAAAAAGTGCACCTGGCTCTCAGAAAAGCAGCTTTCCGGGAAAAAAAATTTTCTGACAGGCTCCGGCGGCCGTGCACTTTTAAAGTAGGAGACAGGGTGTGGTTGTCGACTCGCAACATCAAACTTCGACAAACCTCAGCCAGATTGGGTCCTAGATATATTGGACCATTTCTCTTTATCAAAAAAGTCAATCCAGTTGCTTTCCGGTTACGTTTACCAAAAACTTTACGGATCGGAAATACCTTCCATTGCTCATTGCTTAAACCATATGTTTCGTCCAGCAGATTTCCTCGTAAAAAATCTCAGGGGAGATCACCAGTTAATGTACAGGGTCAGCAAGAGTTCTTGGTTGAGAAGGTTCTCGATTCCAAGTTGTCCCGGGGTCGGCTTTATTTTTTGGTGCATTGGAGAGGTTATGGGCCAGAGGAAAGGTCGTGGGTCCTGGATGAAGACCTTCATGCCCCAAAGCTCAAAAGGGCATTTTTTCGTGAATTTCCTCGGAAACCTGGCTTTAGGGGTTCCTTGACCCCTCCTCAAGGGGGGGGGGGTACTGTTAGGCGCCGGGGTCCGCTCGGCCGTGCGGCCCGGCGCCTAGCAACCAGGGACGCCGTGCGCGTTCAGCCGCCGGCTCCCTGGCAACGCTAAGACGCCGGGCGCACGGAGCCGCTCTGACCTTAGCAACGGGGACGCCACGTTCAGCCGCGTTCCCCGTTGCTGGGTCTATTCTCATTACCCTGATTATGTGCTGGCCGTGCAGCATGCAAGCTGCACGGCATTTCTATTTGATTGTCCTGTCTGGATCCTGATTGGAGGGTGCCTGAATAAAGGCACCCTCAGGACTTCTTACAGACGCCGGTGATAGCTTCCTGTTTGCCTGTGTCTGCTGCAGAGAGTTCCCAGTCCCGGTCTTTTCGGTTGTTCCTGTCCTCAGAGATCCTGTACTCGGAAGTTACCATCTGTTCCTGGAGTCTGACCGAGCACCTTTAACATCTGGTGGTGTTCGTGAGTCGCGGCGCAGCCGTGTGTTGCGGCTTGTCCGCTTCTGTTTATTATTTTGTTTAATTGTGTTCTGGAGCTTTGCGGAGGATTCCGCTTCCACAGATCCACTCTGGTGTCCGGCGGTGCCGGATAGGAGTGTCGGATCAGTGGATCCTTGGTTGTCCTTTTTCCTGGCGGCTAGTCCGCACATACCTTTTGATTTAGTTAGTTAGCTTGTAACCCCTGGCCTGGTTGCTTAGTCAGAGGGCCCCTTGTTATCACCCTGTCTCGGACTTCCCCTTGTCTCCCATTAAGACCTGCGGGGGCATCGGGGTTGGGCAGACATAATCCGCCCTTCGAACGCGGCTGCCATGGGCTCAAGCAACCATAGTCTCGCAGGGGATTTCTGATAGCACGGGCGAGACAACGGAGTTAGGGCGCCAGGGGTTACTAGGCTATCCAGCTCCCACAACCAGCTTATTTTCCTGTACTCAGATCCCTGCCATAAGATCTCCTCCGGTCTGGAGTACAGGAATCATAACAACCGGCTGCACTAAACACTCTTTCGGAGTACACACTGGAGGGGGGGCAACTTAGGTTAAATAAAGCCAGTTTGTGCAAGGGCCTCCAAATTGCCTCTTTTTCCTGCCAGTATATGTACGGACTGTCTGACATGCCTACTTGGATGCTGTCACCATTCTTTCAATGGTGATGGAATCATATGCAATGACAGTAGATGACATGTCAGTAATCGTTGGCAAGTTCTTCAGTCCGGGTCCAGATGTCAGTTTTCGCTCCTGACTGCCCTGCATCACCGCCAGCGGGTGGTTTTGGAAATCTGATCCTTTTCCTGGCAGCTCCAGTGGCAATAGAAAATGAAGGAAGAGCTGTTGGCGGGTCACGTTCCGCTTGACTTGACAAGTGTCTCACCAGCAGGTCTTTGAATATCTGCAGACTTGTGTCTGCCGGAAAGAGAGATACAACGTAGGCATTAAACCTAGGATTGAGCACGGTGGCCAAAATGTAGTGCTCTGATTTCAACAGATTGACCACCCGTGAATCCTGGTTAAGCGAATGAAGGGCTCCATCCACAAGCCCCACATGCCTAGCGGAATCGCTCCGTTTTAGCTCCTCCTTCAATCTCTCCAGCTGCTTCTGCAAATGCCTGATGAGTGGAATGACCTGACTCAGGCTGGCAGTGTCTGAACTGACTTCACGTGTGGCAAGTTCAAAGGGTTGCAGAACCTTGCACAACGTTGAAATCATTCTCCACTGTGCTTGAGTCAGATGCATTCCCCCTCCTTTGCCTATATCATAGGCAAATGTATAGGCTTGAATGGCCTTTTGCTGCTCCTCCATCCTCTGAAGCATATAGAGGGTTGAATTCCACCTCGTTACCATCTCTTGCTTCAGCTGATGGCGGGGCAAGTTCAGGAATGTTTGCTGGTGCTCCAGTCTTCGGCACGCGGTGGCTGAATGCCGAAAGTGGCCCGCAATTCTTCGGGCCACCGACAGCATCTTTTGCATGCCCCTGTCATTTAAAAAAAAAATCTGCACCACCAAATGGCGAAAAAATGGGCATGGCCACACACCAGAAGGGGTGTGGCTATGCTCCAGAAGGGGTGTGGCCACTGAAAATGGCCCACAGTGCCAGTTACATTGCCCCACAGTGCTGGGGAGGAGAGCGCAGCGCAACACAGCTGCCAAGGCCTGAGTTATCCGCTTTACAACAGGATAACTGCTGTGATATTTCATCTTCCTCGCAAAGGACTGTTGGACAGTCAATTGCTTACTGAAAGTAGTGCAAGTGGTCTTCCGATTTCCCCTCTGGGATGACGATTGACTCCCAGCAGCAACAACAGCAGCGCCAGCAGCAGTAGGCGTTACACTCAAGGATCCATCGGAGGAATCCCAGTCAGGAGAGGACTCGTCAGACTTGCCAGTGACATGGCCTGCAGGACTATTGGCGTTCCTGTCTAAGGAGGAAATTGACACTGAGGGAGTTGATGGGGTGGTTTGCAGGAGCTTGGGTACAAGAGGAAGAAGGGATTTAGTTGTCAGTGGACTGCTTCCGCTGTCACCCAAAGTTTTTGAATTTGTGAAATGACTTCTGATGAATGCGCTCCAGGTGACGTATAACGGAGGATGTTCCTAGGTGGTTAACGTCCTTAACCCTACTTATTACAGCTTGACAAAGGCAACACACAACTTGACACCAGTTGTGCGCATTTCTGGTGAAATAATTCCACACCGAAGAGGTGATTTTTTTGGTATTTTGACCAGGCATGTCAATGGCCTTATTCATCCCACAGACAACAGGTGTCTCCCCGGGTGCCTGACTTAAACAAACCACCTCTCCATCAGATTCCTCCTTGTCAATTTCCTCCTCAACGCCAGCAACACCCATACCCTCATCCTGGTGTACTTCAACAGTGACATCTTCAATTTGACTATCATGAACTGGACTGCGGGTGCTCCTTCCAGCAACTTGCAGGGGGCGTGCAAATACTGGAAGGAGCCACCTCTTCCCGTCCAGGTTTGGGAAGGTCAGGCATCGCAACCGACACAATTGGACTCTACTTGAGGATTTGTGATTTAGAAGAACGCACAGTTCTTTGCTGTGCTTTTGCCAGCTTAACTCTTTTCATTTTTCTAGCGGGAGGATGAGTGCTTCCATCTTCATGTGAAGCTGAACCACTAGCCATGAACATAGGCCAGGGCCTCAGCCGTTCCTTGTCACTCTGTGTTGTAAATGGCATATTGGCAAGTTTACGCTTCTCCTCAGACGCTTGTAATTTAGATTTTTGGGTCATTTTACTGAACTTTTGTTTTTTGGATTTTACATGCCCTGTACTATGACATTGGGCATCGGCCTTGGCAGACGACGTTGATGGCATTGAATTGTCTCTGCCATGACTAGTGGCAGCAGCTTCAGCACTAGGTGGAAGTGGATCTTGATCTTTCACTATTTTACCCTCCACATTTTTGTTGTCCATTTTTTAATGTGTGGAGTTATATGCCAGTAATATATCAATAACAATGGCCTACTGTACTGTACTATTATATACTGGTGGTCACCACAATGCTGCACTGTACTACTAAATACTGGTCACAACAATGCAGCACTGATCAGGATACTAGAAGTGACACAGAGCAGCAAGAAACAGCAATGGCCTACTGTACTGTACTACTATATACTGGTGGTAACCACAATGCTGCACTGTACTACTATATACTGGTCACAACAATGCAGCACAGATATGGATACTAGAAGTGACACAGAGCTGCAAGATACAGCAATGGCCTACTGTACTGTACTACTATATACTGGTGGTCACCACAATGCTGCACTGTACTACTATATACTGGTCACAACAATGCAGCACTGATCAGGATACTAGAAGGGACACAGAGCTGCAAGATACAGCAATGACCTACTGTACTACTATATACTGGTGGTCACCACAATGCTGCACTGTACTACTATATACTGGTCACAACAATGCAGCACAGATATGGATACTAGAAGTGACACAGAGCTGCAAGATACAGCAATGGCCTACTGTACTGTACTGTATTACTATATACTGGTGGTCACCACAATGCTGCACTGTACTACTATATACTGGTCAAAAAATGCAGCACTGATCATGATACTAGAAGTGAAACAGAGCTGCAAGATACAGCAATGACCTACTGTACTGTACTACTGTATACTGGTGGTCACCACAATGCTGCACTATACTACTATATACTGGTCACAACAATGCAGCACTGATCAGGATACTAGAAGTGACACAGAGCAGCAAGAAACAGCAATGGCCTACTGTACTGTACTACTATATACTGGTGGTCACCACAATGCTGTTCTGTACTACTATATACTGGTCACAACAATGCAGCACAGATATGGATACTAGAAGTGACACAGAGCTGCAAGATACAGCAATGGCCTACTGTACTGTACTACTATATACTGGTGGTCACCACAATGCTGCACTCTACTACTATATACTGGTCACAACAATGCAGCACTGATCAGGATACTAGAAGTGACACAGAGCAGCAAAAAAACAGCAATGGCCTACTGTACTATACTACCATATACTAGAGATGTGCACCGGAAATTTTTCGGTTTTGTGGTTTGGTTTTGGATTCGGTTCCGCGGCCGTGTTTTGGATTTGGACGCGTTTTGGCAAAACCTCCCTTAAAAAATTTTGTCGGGTTCGGGTGTGTTTTGGATTTGGGTGTTTCTTTTTCTAAAAAACTAAAAAACAGCTTAAATCATAGAATTTGGGGGTAATTTTGATCCTATAGTATTATTAACCTCGATAACCATAATTTCCACTCATTTTCAGTCTATTCTGAACACCTCACACCTCACAATATTATTTTTAGTCCTAAAATTTGCACCGAGGTCGCTGGATGACTAAGCTAAGCGACCCAAGAGGGCGGCACAAACACCTGGCCCATCTAGGAGTGGCACTGCAGTGTCAGACAGGATGGCACTTAAAAAAATAGTCCCCTAACAGCACATGATGCAAAGAAAAGAGAAAAAAAGGTGCACTGTGGTCGCTGGACGGCTAAGCTAAGCGATACAAACACCTCAATATCACAGAAATTATTCGTTCTAATCAATGGTATTATTGGTCCAAATCACTGGAAGAAAAATAAGAATTTACTTACCGATAATTCTATTTCTCGGAGTCCGTAGTGGATGCTGGGGTTCCTGAAAGGACCATGGGGAATAGCGGCTCCGCAGGAGACAGGGCACAAAAAGTAAAGCTTTTACAGGTCAGGTGGTGTGCACTGGCTCCTCCCCCTATGACCCTCCTCCAGACTCCAGTTAGGTACTGTGCCCGGACGAGCGTACACAATAAGGGAGGATTTTGAATCCCGGGTAAGACTCATACCAGCCACACCAATCACACCGTACAACTTGTGATCTAAACCCAGTTAACAGTATGATAACAGAGGAGCCTCTGAAAGATGGCTCCCTAAACAAAATAACCCGAAATAGTTAACAATAACTATGTACAAGTCTTGCAGATAATCCGCACTTGGGATGGGCGCCCAGCATCCACTACGGACTCCGAGAAATAGAATTATCGGTAAGTAAATTCTTATTTTCTCTATCGTCCTAAGTGGATGCTGGGGTTCCTGAAAGGACCATGGGGATTATACCAAAGCTCCCAAACGGGCGGAAAAGTGCGGACGACTCTGCAGCACCGAATGAGAGAACTCCAGGTCCTCTTTTGCCAGGGTATCAAATTTGTAAAATTTTACAAACGTGTTCTCCCCTGACCACGTAGCTGCTCGGCAGAGTTGTAAAGCCGAGACCCCTCGGGCAGCCGCCCAGGATGAGCCCACCTTCCTTGTGGAATGGGCCTTAACAGAATTAGGCTGTGGTAGGCCTGCCACAGAATGTGCAAGTTGAATCGTGTTGCAAATCCAACGAGCAATCGACTGCTTAGAAGCAGGTGCACCCAACTTGTTGGGTGCATACAGTATAAACAGCGAGTCAGATTTTCTGACTCCAGCCGTCCTTGAAATGTATATCTTTAAAGCTCTGACAACGTCCAACAACTTGGAGTCTTCCAAGTCGTTTGTAGCCGCAGGCACTACAATAGGCTGGTTCAGGTGAAACGCTGACACCACCTTCGGGAGAAAATGCGGACGCGTCCGCAGCTCTGCCCTATCTGAATGGAAACTTAAATAAGGACTTTTATAAGATAAAGCCGCCAGTTCTGATACTCTCCTGGCCGAAGCCAGGGCCAGTAACATAGTCACTTTCCATGTGAGATATTTCAAATCCACCTTCTTAAGTGGTTCAAACCAATGGGATTTGAGGAAATCTAAAACTACATTTAGATCCCACGGTGCCACCGGAGGCACCACAGGAGGCTGTATATGCAGTACTCCTTTGACAAAAGTCTGGACCTCAGGAACTGAGGCCAATTCTTTTTGGAAGAATATAGACAGGGCCGAAATTTGAACCTTAATAGATCCCAATTTGAGACCCATAGACAATCCTGATTGCAGGAAATGTAGGAAACGACCCAGTTGAAATTCCTTCGTCGGAGCATTCCGACCCTCGCACCATGCCACATATTTCCGCCAAATGCGGTGATAATGCTTTGCGGTGACTTCTTTCCTTGCCTTAATCAAGGTAGGAATGACTTCTTCAGGAATGCCTTTTTCTTTTAGAATCTGGCGTTCAACCGCCATGCCGTCAAACGCAGCCGCGGTAAGTCTTGAAAAAGACAAGGACCCTGCTGAGGCAGGTCCCTTCTCAGAGGTAGAGGCCACGGATCGTCCGCGACCATCTCTCGAAGTTCCGGGTACCAAGTCCTTCTTGGCCAATCCGGAGCCACTAGTATCGTTCTTACTCCTCTTTGCCGTATAATCCTCAATACCTTTGGTATGAGAGGCAGAGGAGGAAACACATATACCGACTGGTACACCCAAGGTGTTACCAGCGCATCCACAGCTATTGCCTGCGGATCTCTTGACCTGGCGCAATACCTGTCCAGTTTTTTGTTGAGGCGAGACGCCATCATGTCCACCATTGGTTTTTCCCAACGGTTTATTATCATGAGGAAAACTTCTGAATGAAGTCCCCACTCTCCCGGGTGAAGATCGTGTCTGCTGAGGAAGTCTGCTTCCCAGTTGTCCACGTCCGGGATGAATACTGCTGACAATGCTATCACGTGATTCTCCGCCCAGCGAAGGATCCTGGCAGCTTCTGCCATTGCACTCCTGCTTCTTGTGCCGCCCTGTCTGTTTACATGGGCGACTGCCGTGATGTTGTCCGACTGGATCAACACCGGTCTTCCTTGAAGCAGAGGTTCCGCCTGGTTTAGAGCATTGTAGATTGCTCTTAGTTCCAGAATGTTTATGTGAAGAGACTTTTCCAGGCTCGTCCACACTCCCTGGAAGTTTCTTCCCTGTGTGACTGCTCCCCAGCCTCTCAGGCTGGCGTCCGTGGTCACCAGGATCCAATCCTGTATGCCGAATCTGCGGCCCTCCAGTAGATGAGCCTCCTGCAACCACCACAGAAGAGATACCCTTGTCCTTGGAGACAGGGTTATCCGCTGATGCATCTGAAGATGCGATCCGGACCATTCGTCCAGCAAATCTCCCTGAAAATGTTTTGCGTGAGATCTGCCGAATGGAATCGCTTCGTAAGAAGCCACCATTTTTCCCAGGCCTCCTGTGCATAAATGCACTGATACTTGGCCTGGTTTTAGGAGGTTTCTGACTAGGTCGGATAACTCCCTGGCTTTCCCCTCCAGGAGAAATACCATTTTCTGGACTATGCCCAGAATCATTCCTGGGAACAGCAGACGTATCATCGGAAAACACAGCTGCGATTTTTGGAATATTTAGAATCCACTCGTGCTATCGTAGAACTACTTTAGATAGTTCTTTTCCGACCTCCAACTGTTCTCTGGAACTTGCCCCTTTCAGGATATCGTCCAAGTAAGGGATAATTAAGATGCCCTTTTCTTTGAAGAGAGTCATCTTTTCGGCCATTACCTTGGTAAAGGCCCGGGGTGCCGTGGATAATTCAACGGCAACTTTTGAAACTGATATTGACAGTTCTGTATCACGAACCCGATGTACCCTTGTTGAGAAGGGCAAATTTGGACATGGAGGTAATCCTTGATGTCCAGGGACACCATATAGTCCCCTTCTTTCCGGTTCGCTATCACTGCTCTGAGTGACTCCATCTTGATTTGAACCTTTATGTAAGTGTTCAAAGATTTCAGATTTAGACTATGTCTCACCAAGCCGTCTGGCTTCAGTACCACCATATAGTGTGGAAGACTAATACCCTTTTCCTTGTTGTAGGAGGGGTACTTTGATTATCACCTGCTGGAAATACAGCTTGTGAATTTTTCCCAATACTGCCTCCCTGTTGGAGGGAGCCGTTGGTAACGCAGACTTCAGGAACCTGCGAGGAAAAGATGTCTCGACTCTCCAATCTGTACCCCTGGGATAATACTAGTACGATCCAGGGGTCAACTTGCGAGTGATCCCACTGCGCGTTGAGACTCTTGAGACTACACCCCCACCTAACCTGAGTCCGCTTACACGGCCCCAGCGTCATGCTGGGGACTTGGCAGACGCGGTGGAAGGCTTCCTTTCCTGGGAAGGAGCTGTCTGCTGCAGTCTACTTCCCTTTCCTCTATGTCTGGGCAGATATGACTGGCCTTTTGCCCGCTTGCCCTCATGGGAACGGAAGGATTGAGGCTGAAAAGACGGTGTCTGTTTCTGCTGAGATGTAACTTGGGGTAAAAAGGTTGGATTTCCAGCTGTTGCCGAGACCCCCAGGTCCGTTGGACCGACCCCAAATAACTCTTTCCCTTTATACGGCCATACTTCCATGTGTCGTATGGGATATGTATCACCTGACCACTGTCGTGTCCATGACATCTTCTGGGAGATATGGATCACGCACTTATTTTGATGCCAGAGTGCACATATCCCTCTGTGCATCTCGCATACATAAATATATAATGCATCCTATTAAATGCTCTATATCAATCAAATATTTTCAGTCAGGGAAACCGACCAAGCCAACCCAGCACTGCATCTCCAGGCTGATGGCGATCGCTGGTCGCAGTATAACCACCTTATGTGTGTATATACTTTTTAGGATATTTTTCCAGCTGCCTATCAGCTGGCTCCTTGAGGGCGGCCGTATCTGGCGACGGTAACGCCACTTGATAAGCGTGTGAGCGCCTTATTCATTCCCAACGCGCCCTAACTTCTGGCGGGAAAGGGTATAACGCCAATATTTGCTATCGGGGTAAACCCACGCATCATCACACACTTTATTTTATTTTATCTGATTCAGGAAAAACTACAGGTAGTTTTTTCACTCCCACATAATACCCTTTTTTGTGGTACTTGTAGTATCAGAAATATGTAACACCTCCTTCATTGCCCTTAACGTGTGGCCCTAATAAGGAATACGTTTGTTTATTCACCGTCGACACTGGATTCAGTGTCGGTGTCTGTGTCTGTGTCGACCGACTGAGGTAAATGGGCGTTATTAAAAACCCCTGACGGTGTTTCTGAGACGCCTGGACCGGTACTAATTGTTTGTCGGCCGTCTCATGTCGTCAACCGACCTTGCAGCGTGTTGACATTCTCACGTAATTCCCTAAATAAGCCATCCATACCGGTGTCGACTCCCTAGAGAGTGACATCACCATCATAGGCAATTGCTCCGTCTCCTCCAACATCGTCCTCATACATGTCGACACACACGTACCGACACACAGCACACACACCGGGAATGCTCTGACAGAGGACAGGACCCCACTAGCCCTTTGGAGAGACAGAGGGAGAGTTTGCCAGCACACACCAAAAAAACGCTATAATTACATAGGGACAACCTTATATAAGTGTTTCTCCCTTATAGCATCTTTAATATATTTATGTCGCCAATTTAGTGCCCCCCCTCTCTGTTTAAACCCTGTTTCTGTAGTGCAGTGCAGGGGAGAGCCTGGGAGCCTTCTCTCCAGCCTTTCTGTGAGAGAAAATGGCGCTGTGTGCTGAGGAGATAGGCCCCGCCCCTTTTTCGGCGGGCTCGTCTCCCGCTATTTATTGTATTTAGGCAGGGGTTAAATATCTCCATATAGCCTCTGGGGGCTATATGTGAGGTATTTTTAGCCTTATATAGGTTTACATTTGCCTCCCAGGGCGCCCCCCCCCAGCGCCCTGCACCCTCAGTGACTGCCGTGTGAAGTGTGCTGAGAGGAAAATGGCGCACAGCTGCAGTGCTGTGCGCTACCTTTAGAAGACTGCAGGAGTCTTCAGCCGCCGATTCTGGACCTCTTCTTGCTTCAGCATCTGCGAGGGGGCCGGCGGCGAGGCTCCGGTGACCATCCAGGCTGTACCTGTGATCGTCCCTCTGGAGCTTCATGTCCAGTAGCCAAGAAGCCAATCCATCCTGCACGCAGGTGAGTTCACTTCTTCTCCCCTCTGTCCTCGTTGCAGTGATCCTGTTGCCAGCAGGAATCACTGTAAAATAAAAAACCTAAGCTAAACTTCTCTAAGCAGCTCTTTATGAGAGCCACCTAGAATTGCACCCTTCTCGGCCGGGCACAAAAATCTAACTGGAGTCTGGAGGAGGGTCATAGGGGGAGGAGCCAGTGCACACCACCTGACCTGTAAAAGCTTTACTTTTTGTGCCCTGTCTCCTGCGGAGCCGCTATTCCCCATGGTCCTTTCAGGAACCCCAGCATCCACTTAGGACGATAGAGAAATGACAAAATTACAGGAATTATTCGTTCTAATCAATGGTATTATTGGTCCAGATCACTGGAAGAAAATGACAAAATCACTGGAATCATTTGGCAAGATCACTGTAATTAATAATTAATTATAAATCAGTGATATTAATTGGTAAAATCTCGCTATCGCCTGCCTAGTGAAGTAGAATCTAGATGGGGTTTTGTACCGGGGACACAATAACTTCATCAATTGTCTAAATCCCAATGCACTAATGGCGGAAAACGGGCGCATGTCTAACAGCGCACTGATTATACTGAGAACTGATTACACTGATCAATCACTGATTATACTGAGCACTGATTTTACTAAGCACTGATGATACTACGGAGAACTGACACTGAGCAGCGAGAAGCGCACTGGACTATTGTACTGTAGTATACTGGTCACCACAATGCTGTACTGTACTACTATATACTGCTCACAACAATTCAGCACAGATATGGATACTTGAAGAGACACGGAGCTGCAAGATACAGCAATGGCCTACTGTACTGTAAAACTATATACTGGTGGTCACCAAAATGCTGCTCTGTACTACTATATATATATATATATATATATATATACTGCTCACAACAATGCAGCACAGATATGGATACTTGAAGTGACACCGCAGAGCTGCAAGATACAGCAATGGCCTACTGTACTGTCCAACTATATACTATTGATCACCAAAATGCTGCACTGTACTACTATATACTGTATATATACTGCTCAAAACAATGCAGCACAGACATGGATACTTGAAGTGACACGGAGCTGCAAGATACAGCAATGGCCTACTGTACTGTACAACTATATACTATTGATCACCAAAATGCTGCACTGTACTACTATATATACTGCTCACAAAAATGCAGCACAGATATGATATATATAATATTTAATATAAACCAGCTCCTAACTCCTCATAAGTAACAGGCCGCGGCCTTATCCTGTCTTAGTGCATACTGTAGATCAATCTTCATAATCTGTGATCAAGCTGAAGACATTAGCAATCAGACACCCACATCATGGGGAACGCAGGGCGCTGTCTGGCTGAGGATCAGGGGTGTTATGTAGCTAAGGTTTATCTCTGTCCAAATATCATTTCATTTTCTCAAGGCTAATGTCTGTGAATTTATTCCCCAATTCCGTATATATTCATTTGCGCACGTACGCCGTACGTTCCCTGAGCTCACAATGTCTGGTGTCCGTTTTCTCCCTTAGCTTAGCCCAGAAGTTCTCTAATGCGGTCCTCAAGGCACCCCAACGCTCCAGGTTTTAAGTACGTATATCCATGCTTGGCCGCAGGTGACTTAATTAGCACCTCAGCCAATTGGATTTAACCATCTGTGTTGAGCCCTGGATATACCTAAAACCTGGACCGTTGGGGTGCCTTAAGGACCGCGTTTGAGAACCCCTGGCCTAAGGTATAGTGCAGAACATACATACTAGAGTTATCTGCTGGTAAGGTAAGTTTGTAGAGCAGTTACCATGTCCTGAACTGGGATTATGCAGCTGTTTCAAAAATGTTGTCATCTATGTTGGTGTTTTTGACAGAGATGACCAAAACCCACAGGGCTGGAGCAGGGCGATAAGCTGCCCTTTGACGTTCCGTCCCTGCAAAGTGACATAATGACATCAGGCCACGACCAGGGGGCAGGGCTGAGCACTTGGAGTGTCCTAAGGATGGCTCTGTGGTGACTCTCTAGACTGCAGGGCACCGGCCCTTGTGCCCTGCAAGCCAAACATTTAGGTGTCACGGTTCAGTAGCGGTGCTGCCCTCTAAGGCCCTGCACCCATGCAAAGGCATGCATGAAAATCCCTAAAAACTGATACGGTGCATGGATCCCGTGGCGTGTACACACAGTGGCGCAGTTGCAATGCAGGGTATCAGACCTGTACTGGTAATGTGCTGGTCGACGATGGTCAATCTTATGGGTGCATTATGGGAATGTCAAGGGTGTGTCACCGCGTCAATGTAGTGGTTGCAAACTCAGATGCTTAATCGCTCACACTGGAGGCCGTAATCTGACGGAGAATCTGCGCCTAGCCTGAGGCTGGTTCATATTCAGTGGTTCGAGTGGGTATCTCAGTCCTTGCACATACTGATGTCCGGCTGGGCACCAAGGGGAGGGCGGATACTAGCATCAGTATAATGTTGCACTACAGCAAAAGACTTTAAAGCGGTTGCTGCAACGTGCAACTCTGAATCAGGCCACATTGTGTACAGATTGGTCACATTTCCAGTACACCTACTACTAACACTGTCACATGTCCTGGCCTCACCCTGGCTCAGGTGCTACTAGTCTCTCCTGGTGTAAACCTGGCACAGCATTGTGTCTGGGAATAGACTAGAAGGACACAGTCAGACCATGTACACATCGCGCGCCGCACAGCATTTCAGCGGCGCTACTACTGTACAGGGGGCGTAACTGACCACGCCCCCTGTATGAAGCCACGCCCCCACTACCCGCCCGGGGCGCAAAAAGGCGTAGAATCGGCCCTGACTAATCTGCAATACATTGTTACACAGAAATAACTGCCGTGTGTTTGTGCCGCTGCTCTGCTGCTTACTGTAGACAGCCGGCCTCTGGCCTATGTTGGTGAAGGATATTGTGAGCTGTGAGGTGGTCAAAAGTGACTGGAAATGACTGGAAATAAATGTTATTGGGGTTAATAATGCGGTGGAAACAAAAAAAGGCCCAAATTATGTGATTGTAGCAGTTTTTATAAATTTTTGAAAAAAATACAGAACCGAAAACTAAAACCCGTGAGGGCAGTTTTGGCAAAACCAAAACACCAAATTAATTCAGATCCCAAACCAAAACATTGGGGTCATCGCGCGTCTCTAATTTTAACGACGCCCCTAGATGACATGACCCCTCCATAATGTGCGTCCTGGGTCACAGGGTAAGAGCTCGTGATCTAGGTAATATATAAAGGGTGACCCGTTACTGATTACATTTCTCCAATAGCAATTCTTCATTATAATTACATTGATACATTATATTATAGTTTACTGATCCCAATAGTCACAGCCCAGTCCAAGCTGCATTATGACATCACAGACGCATCACAATAGAGCTTTGGCTGGGGGTAATAGCGGGGGCCTTAGCAGTTACTGCCATTTGAGTGGTTCCATCTCGAGAGATAACATCTGTGCGACTATTCAGAGCGCCACCATGGAGAAAGGTAAACGGAGACTTCAGTTACTGTTATTAAGCCGGTGATCTGTAGTATTTACAGGGCACATTGCGTTATTGTCTGCGCTGTTATCACAAAGGGGGGATCCTATTATCCGCAATATCGCAGTTACGTGATATTTATTACCGGTGATTATTGCGGATAAGTCTCCATAGAATGTATCGTGGATTTCTCTTCACCATCTCTGAGCATGTGATAAGTAGTACAACATTGGGGTACAAGGTATGGGACGGGTATATTGGGGTGTTTTATGAGTGGGACAAGTGTTTTAGTCCATTTCCACTTTTTTTTTTAAAAGTCCCCTAAAATTACCCAAATATAAACTTAAATACTTACACCCATTTTTATGTACCCTAAATTTAATGAGAGCCCTTATTTTGCTGGAAAAAAATAGCTTTCTTTAATTTTTAATCATTTTATTTTAAATGCATATAACAGCCATGTGACCCGATTTAATGACACAAATTAGTTATATTATGGCCACTAATAGACTTCTATAATGTTTGGCATTTTGGGGGTACAGGCGCATTTCCCCACATTTTCCGACTAAAATTATCGCGCGATTGCCAAAATCGCTGGTTTGTAATAGGATATGTGCGATAAATGGGAGTGAGCACAACCCGATATTTCAGGAGAAAGGTGCGATAACACTAGCCGCAATCGCAGATCGCGTTACCGGGGATAATAGGATAACCTCCTAAGGCCTTTATATCAGATAGGGAGCTCTGCTTATATTTATCACCCTTGGATGGGACACAGATACTGGTGTATAGTCACAGTCCGGTCCTAGCTGCATTATGACATCACAGACGCATCATAATAGAGCTTTGGCTGGGGGTAATAGCGGGGGCTTTAGCAGTTACTGCCATTACAGTGGTTCCATCTAGAAGAGTAACATCTGTGCGACTTGTCAGAGACCCACCATGGAGAAAGGTAAACGGAGACTCCAGTTCCTGTTATTAAGCCGGTGATCTGTAGTATTTACACGACACATTGCGTTATCTTTTGCGCTGTTTCTACTAAGGCCTTTATATCAGACAGGGAGCTCTGCTTACGTTTATCACCCTTGGATGTGACACAGATACTGGGGTATTGGATATATAATATTAGACAAATACCGGTTCTACATCCAATGGCAAATGTGAGAAACAACATTGCCTGGCTGATATAGAGACATTGGAGAAAACACAGAGCGTAGACACAGGCGCCCGTAATACCCCTGCCTAGTCTCCACTAGGGGCGTGATTCAGAGGTGGACGGATAGGTAGAAGCAGCTGAGTGTTTTACTACAGCTCTAATCCCCCGTGGTGCGCAAAACGTCTCGCCACCAGTCGGACATCGACCTCTGCATCGGACGTCTCAGGAACCTTATGTTTGCTCAGAATGTCCAATAGAATTTGTCCGCCGTTGTCAGTGGAACTGTAACTTTTGACGCAGTTCCTGACACCGGCATGCCCCGACATGCCCCGACATGCCCCAACATGCCCACCAATGCCAGTCCCCGACACTGCCCAGAACGCTTTTTGGAATTGCACTACATCTCCCAGCATGTACTGACGTCAAACCTAATGCAGCTTTTGCAACTTGTTATTGTATTTTACAAAATACTGACATCTAAAGCCAACACCTATGCCTGGTAATAGTAACAAGAGTCACATCTGTCACACAGAAAACATGGAGTGCTAGAGTGCAGGGGGTCAGTCCTCAGCACCTGGGACAGCTCCACTGACATATATACCCGGGGGGTAAATCTAAGTCCTGGGAATGTCCCTGGGAATTAGGGGCATCCGTCACTTTGGCTGAGTGTGGTTAGTATAGGAGCCTGGGTCTGGCTACCAGGAGCAGGTAGGAGCCCAGGCTGCAGATCTCTCCTGTATCATGGCAGCCGGCCCAGGCGTTCTATCTCAGGGGCCGTGTACAGGGGGTATATAGGTGCCATGCTGTCTGCCAATAGTAACAGGCTCATGGTAAGGAAGCAGCTCTGTTTCTATAAATGTCTTATGTAAGGAACTGAAACGTGTAACATGGATGTAATATAAGGTATGTACTAAACAGATGTGTTTCTTTCTTACACAGGAAACAACTGGAAGCTTCTGGCTGGAGTAGTTGGTGTGGCCGCGGTCGCGCTTGGGGCATATATCTAGTAAGTTACTAAGATTATCTACAGATGGTGTTACAGGTTACTAGACTGTATTACAATATTATTATTACTATTATCCAGTGGTGACAGAAGTATCTAGTCGGAGGCTCGGTGTATGTGTCCCAGCCTTTACCAGGAGCAGATTTATCATTAGGTGTAGTAGGACTGTGTCCATAGGATCTCTCCCGGCTCTATTCCCAGCGGAGGGCAGACAGTGTTACCACCACCTCTGTATAATACACTATATGTAATTACTACTGTTTATGTATATAGCACCACAGGTTTACACGGTGCTGTACAGAGAATATTTCTCCCTGTCCCACTGGAGCTCACACTCTAAGTTCCCTAACACACAAGGGCACATACAGACACACTAAGGTACATCTGTGTTACACTGCAATATACTGAGCTACCTCTGCTTCTGTACTGTACTACCATATCCTGCCCTGTACTGTACCATGGAATACTGCTCTGTGACATCACACACCCTGATGACGTGCCGCAGTTTCAGTCCCCGTTACTTGCTACTTATCATCTGTAACTGACCTTTATTTTTAATTTTTACTCTTTTTTTTGCAGTTACAAGAAACGCACTGCTAGGAGCGCGGGGGACGAAACATCAGGTAAGAGTAACTAGATATAAGATCCACACAATCACGGGTGACCACCAGGGGTGTAACCAGAACTTTGTGGGCCCCACAGCTACATTATGAAGGGGCCCCTCCCCTTGGCCTCTAGAGAGACACCTCTCTCCGCAGTGGTTGTTCATTTTATGCCCCATAATATTGCCTTAGTTCAGTGTATGCAATATACAGTAATAGTGCCCTATTGTATTGTATGCCCCTTAGTAGTGACCTAGTTCATGTTATGCCCCATAGAAGAGCCACTGATGAGTCCTCCTTTTCATGTCCAGGCAATTGGCCAAAACCAATTTCTTACCCGGCAATTCCAGGAACTTGGTAGACAACTATATGAGCTGGGCACCATTGCACCCAGTAGTGGCTCTTGCCACGGGCAAGCAGGCTTTTTGCCCGGGGTGCCGCTACCCTGTGGGCACTGCCGCCGCCACCAGGGCAAAAGCCACTGCTAATCTACCCTTACTCCCTCCCCGCTCCCCGGCTGCAGCGAGCGCTGTGTGCGCCCGCTGCAGCCAGCGTCGCTGACAGACACTAGAGGTCAAAATTGACCTCTAGTGTCAGTGTGGCGCTGCTATAGGAGAGACGTCATGACGTCTCTCCCATAGAGAGGAGCCGGCGCCCGGAGACAGCAGCAGCAGCGGTCCGGAAACAGGAGCGAGGCTGGTAAGTATTCTGTGTTTTCTGGGTTTTTTTTAAGGTTTCACAGCGGCACTACTAATGGGGGCACATACTGGGGGCACTACAAATGGGGGCACAGCTACATGGGGCACTGCTACAGGGGGCATAACTACAGGGGGAACAGCTACAGAGGGAACAGCTACAGGGGGAACAGCTACTGGGGGCAAATTAACTGGGGGCACAACTACTGGGGGCTCTACTATAAGGGGCACTGCACTGGGGGCAAAGCTACAAGGGGCACAACTACAGGGGGCACTACCAAAGGGGGCACATACTGAGGGCACTACAAATGGGGGCACAGCTACATGGGGCAGATCTACAGGGGGCACAACTACAGAGGACACATACTGGGGGCAATGCTACAGGGGGAATAGCAACTGGGGGCACTGCTACAGGGGGCATAACTACAAAGGGCACTGCTACAGGGGGCATAACTACAGGGGTAACAGCTACAGGGGGAGCAGCTACTGGGGGCAAATTAACTGGGGGCACAACTACTGGGCACAGCTACTTGGGGCAAATCTACAAGGGGCACAGCTACTGAAGGCAAATCTACAGGGGGCACAAGTACTGGGGGCACAACTACAGGGGTCACATACTTGGGACACTGCTACAGAGTGCAAATCAGCTGGGCACACAGCTACAAGGGGCACAACTACAGGGGGCACTACCAAAGGGAGCACTGCTACAGGGGGAACAGCTACTGGGGGGAAATTAACTAGGGGCACAGCTACAGCGGGGAACAAGTACAGGGGTATAACTGGGCACGCCTCTTCCCTATGAATAAGCCACGCCCCTTTTCTATGAAGAAGCCACGCCCCTGTTTTGGGGTATGCACCAACTGTATTTTACCTTGGGGGGGCACAGGAAACTTTCGCACTGGGCGCCACAAGGTCTAGAACCGGCCCTGATTGCACCCACTATAATTACCCCCATGGGGACCACTGAGAGCGGCTTATTACCCCTTCCTAACCATTTCTATTTTACATCACACAGGGCAAGACAAGAAAGATACCTGGAAGAGGACAGTGAGCTTCGCGGACGACGTACAAGTCCGCTATTATGAGGTGGAATCCAACGATGAAACGAGGCCTGTCCCTAAAAGATGGGAAAGAATGAGAAGTACGAGAAGATTTAAGAGAAGATCATCTTGCCGCCCCCGTGCTAGAGATTAGAGCATAGATATCTAGACCATTCCAGGTGGAGCCCTTATTGGGCACGTTGTACATTAGTGTAATGGTGGGAATCACTATCTATCTGCATTTGCAGAGCGATGCTTAGATCCGGTGTTCCGTACTAAGTGTTTAGCCTTGTCAGACTACCTCTTAGTACGGGACAGCGGATCCAAGCATCGTGTCCTACCGTTATACCGCTCCATAAGGACTCCACCTGAAATGGTTTAGATACTAGCAGTGTAAATAGATAAACTAAGATAGTAATAGCAAATAAAAAACCAGCATTTGCCCCATTCTGCCTCAATTGCATTTATTGTACTCACAGTATAACTACAGGTCCATTTTGTATAACACAACAATTTCCCTTCCCCCATCCCCACCACCACACAGTGATGGCGCGTCCCTCACCCATCCATAGATAATTATATTAGAGGGTCGGATGCCTTCTAGGGACAGCAGCTCCATGAACAGAGTAGCTGGTGCAGTATACCTGACCAATCTCCATAACGCTGAGAGACTAGCTTCCCAGCTCATCACCAATTCACTATTACCCGTTACACCACACACAGGTAACCAGTGCCACATGACCTCCTAGATCCCGGCTACAGAAGTCTCCACCTTTAGTAGAAATTCTCACAGGTACTCAGGTAACCCCCAGGACTACTCATGGTAGTAAGAGTCAGGACCTAGCACAGGTCATCGATGACCATCTACCAGGGAATTCCTACAGGAACCAGGATACCTGGTGGTAGCCAAAGGAATGCAGATAACAGCAGTGATATATAAGATAGATGCTGGTGGGTACTGAGGTATAGTAAGTTACTACTGACAAGTAACAACACAGGCTGGAATCTGGGTGGTAGAGGTGGCGGGTACTGAGGTATAGTAAATTACTGCTGATGGGCAAGAATACAGGGTAGACTCCAAGAGAGATACAGCAGTGAGGGCAGGAACACAGGCGGGTCAGCTTCTATGCACGGCAAGGACGCTATAACCAGCAGGTAGGCACAGCCTAGGTATGGTCATCGACCATCATTGATTTGAAATCATCTATGGTCTATGACCAATGGTGGATACTTTTACCATCAATGGGGCAGAACCAGATGGTTTCCTGCTATCGATGGTGCAGAGCTACCAAATGTCGTATCTGTGAATGTTTGGATGTTCTGCCTGGCACACATCAAGGTACAGGCCTAGTCTGCGCTGATAGGAGCTTATTTATCAGGCAGCGATAAAACCTCTTCCCAGCATTTTTGCTTGATTGCTGTCACCTTTTTTGCAGTTTGGGGAAAAAACATACAAGTACTGTGACTCCGCAGGTCATACCCCACTGTGTATCCATAATGTACAAGTACTTTGACTCCGCAGGCTATAACCACTGTGTATCCATAATGTACAGGAAAACAAACCGAGCATCTCAGCCACAAAAGAGGTAGTCCCTGTTACGCTGTTGAATTGGAGAGATAGGGGGTAATTCCAAGTTGATCGCAGCAGGAAATTTTTTAGCAGTTGGGTAAAACCAAGTGCACTGCAGGGTAGGCAGATATAACTTGTGCAGAGAGAGAGAGATTTGGGTGTGGTGAGTTCAATCTGCAATCTAAATTGCAGTGTAAAAATAAAGCAGCCAGTATTTACCCTGCACAGAAACAAAATAACCCACCCAAATCTAACTCTCTATGCAAATGTTATATCTGCTACCCCCTACATTGCACATGGTTTTGCCCAACTGCTAAAAAATTTCCTGCTGCGATCAACTTGGAATTACCCCCAATATTATTTTTAGCCCTAAAATTAGCACTGAGGTCGCTGGATGACTAAGCTAAGCGACCCAAGTGGGCGGCACAAACACCTGGCCCATCTAGGAGTGGCACTGCAGTGTCAGACAGGATGGCACTTAAAAAAATTGGCCCCAAACATCACATGATGCAAAGATAAATAATAAATAAAAAGAGGTGCAAGATGGAATTGTCCTTGGGCCCTCCCACCCACCCTTATGTTGTATAAACAGGACATGCACACTTTAACAAACCCATAATTTCAGTGACTGGGTCTGCCACACGACTGTGGCTGAAATGACTGGTTGGTTTGGGCCCCCAACAAAAAAAGAAGTAATCAATCTCTCCTTGCTCAAACTGGCTCTACAGAGGCAAGATGTCCACCTCCTCCTCATCCTCCGATTCCACACCCCTTTCACTGTGTACATCCCCCTCCTCATAGATTATTAATTCGTCCCCACTGGAATCCACCATCACAGGTCCCTGTGTACTTTGTGGAGGCAATTGCTGAAAAAAAATGTCTCCACGGAGGAATTGATTATAATTCATTTTGATGAACATCATATTCTCCGCATTTTGTGGAAGTAACCTCGTACGCCGATCGCTGACAAGGTTACCGGTGTTAGGCGCCGGGGTCCGCTCGGCCGTGCGGCCCGGCGCCTAGCAACCAGGGACGCCGTGCGCGTTCAGCCGCCGGCTCCCTGGCAACGCTAAGACGCCGGGCGCACGGAGCCGCTCTGACCTTAGCAACGGGGACGCCACGTTCAGCCGCGTTCCCCGTTGCTGGGTCTATTCTCATTACCCTGATTATGTGCTGGCCGTGCAGCATGCAAGCTGCACGGCATTTCTATTTGATTGTCCTGTCTGGATCCTGATTGGAGGGTGCCTGAATAAAGGCACCCTCAGGACTTCTTACAGACGCCGGTGATAGCTTCCTGTTTGCCTGTGTCTGCTGCAGAGAGTTCCCAGTCCCGGTCTTTTCGGTTGTTCCTGTCCTCAGAGATCCTGTACTCGGAAGTTACCATCTGTTCCTGGAGTCTGACCGAGCACCTTTAACATCTGGTGGTGTTCGTGAGTCGCGGCGCAGCCGTGTGTTGCGGCTTGTCCGCTTCTGTTTATTATTTTGTTTAATTGTGTTCTGGAGCTTTGCGGAGGATTCCGCTTCCACAGATCCACTCTGGTGTCCGGCGGTGCCGGATAGGAGTGTCGGATCAGTGGATCCTTGGTTGTCCTTTTTCCTGGCGGCTAGTCCGCACATACCTTTTGATTTAGTTAGTTAGCTTGTAACCCCTGGCCTGGTTGCTTAGTCAGAGGGCCCCTTGTTATCACCCTGTCTCGGACTTCCCCTTGTCTCCCATTAAGACCTGCGGGGGCATCGGGGTTGGGCAGACATAATCCGCCCTTCGAACGCGGCTGCCATGGGCTCAAGCAACCATAGTCTCGCAGGGGATTTCTGATAGCACGGGCGAGACAACGGAGTTAGGGCGCCAGGGGTTACTAGGCTATCCAGCTCCCACAACCAGCTTATTTTCCTGTACTCAGATCCCTGCCATAAGATCTCCTCCGGTCTGGAGTACAGGAATCATAACAACCGGCTGCACTAAACACTCTTTCGGAGTACACACTGGAGGGGGGGCAACTTAGGTTAAATAAAGCCAGTTTGTGCAAGGGCCTCCAAATTGCCTCTTTTTCCTGCCAGTATATGTACGGACTGTCTGACATGCCTACTTGGATGCTGTCACCATTCTTTCAATGGTGATGGAATCATATGCAATGACAGTAGATGACATGTCAGTAATCGTTGGCAAGTTCTTCAGTCCGGGTCCAGATGTCAGTTTTCGCTCCTGACTGCCCTGCATCACCGCCAGCGGGTGGTTTTGGAAATCTGATCCTTTTCCTGGCAGCTCCAGTGGCAATAGAAAATGAAGGAAGAGCTGTTGGCGGGTCACGTTCCGCTTGACTTGACAAGTGTCTCACCAGCAGGTCTTTGAATATCTGCAGACTTGTGTCTGCCGGAAAGAGAGATACAACGTAGGCATTAAACCTAGGATTGAGCACGGTGGCCAAAATGTAGTGCTCTGATTTCAACAGATTGACCACCCGTGAATCCTGGTTAAGCGAATGAAGGGCTCCATCCACAAGCCCCACATGCCTAGCGGAATCGCTCCGTTTTAGCTCCTCCTTCAATCTCTCCAGCTGCTTCTGCAAATGCCTGATGAGTGGAATGACCTGACTCAGGCTGGCAGTGTCTGAACTGACTTCACGTGTGGCAAGTTCAAAGGGTTGCAGAACCTTGCACAACGTTGAAATCATTCTCCACTGTGCTTGAGTCAGATGCATTCCCCCTCCTTTGCCTATATCATAGGCAAATGTATAGGCTTGAATGGCCTTTTGCTGCTCCTCCATCCTCTGAAGCATATAGAGGGTTGAATTCCACCTCGTTACCATCTCTTGCTTCAGCTGATGGTGGGGCAAGTTCAGGAATGTTTGCTGGTGCTCCAGTCTTCGGCACGCGGTGGCTGAATGCCGAAAGTGGCCCGCAATTCTTCGGGCCACCGACAGCATCTTTTGCATGCCCCTGTCATTTAAAAAAAAAATCTGCACCACCAAATGGCAAAAAAATGGGCATGGCCACACACCAGAAGGGGTGTGGCTACGCTCCAGAAGGGGTGTGGCCACTGAAAATGGCCCACAGTGCCAGTTACATTGCCCCACAGTGCTGGGGAGGAGAGCGCAGCGCAACACAGCTGCCAAGGCCTGAGTTATCCGCTTTACAACAGGATAACTGCTGTGATATTTCATCTTCCTCGCAAAGGACTGTTGGACAGTCAATTGCTTACTGAAAGTAGTGCAAGTGGTCTTCCGATTTCCCCTCTGGGATGACGATTGACTCCCAGCAGCAACAACAGCAGCGCCAGCAGCAGTAGGCGTTACACTCAAGGATCCATCGGAGGAATCCCAGTCAGGAGAGGACTCGTCAGACTTGCCAGTGACATGGCCTGCAGGACTATTGGCGTTCCTGTCTAAGGAGGAAATTGACACTGAGGGAGTTGATGGGGTGGTTTGCAGGAGCTTGGGTACAAGAGGAAGAAGGGATTTAGTTGTCAGTGGACTGCTTCCGCTGTCACCCAAAGTTTTTGAATTTGTGAAATGACTTCTGATGAATGCGCTCCAGGTGACGTATAACGGAGGATGTTCCTAGGTGGTTAACGTCCTTAACCCTACTTATTACAGCTTGACAAAGGCAACACACAACTTGACACCAGTTGTGCGCATTTCTGGTGAAATAATTCCACACCGAAGAGGTGATTTTTTTGGTATTTTGACCAGGCATGTCAATGGCCTTATTCATCCCACAGACAACAGGTGTCTCCCCGGGTGCCTGACTTAAACAAACCACCTCTCCATCAGATTCCTCCTTGTCAATTTCCTCCTCAACGCCAGCAACACCCATACCCTCATCCTGGTGTACTTCAACAGTGACATCTTCAATTTGACTATCATGAACTGGACTGCGGGTGCTCCTTCCAGCAACTTGCAGGGGGCGTGCAAATACTGGAAGGAGCCACCTCTTCCCGTCCAGGTTTGGGAAGGTAAGGCATCGCAACCGACACAATTGGACTCTACTTGAGGATTTGTGATTTAGAAGAACGCACAGTTCTTTGCTATGCTTTTGCCAGCTTAACTCTTTTCATTTTTCTAGCGGGAGGATGAGTGCTTCCATCTTCATGTGAAGCTGAACCACTAGCCATGAACATAGGCCAGGGCCTCAGCCGTTCCTTGTCACTCTGTGTTGTAAATGGCATATTGGCAAGTTTACGCTTCTCCTCAGACGCTTGTAATTTAGATTTTTGGGTCATTTTACTGAACTTTTGTTTTTTGGATTTTACATGCCCTGTACTATGACATTGGGCATCGGCCTTGGCAGACGACGTTGATGGCATTGAATTGTCTCTGCCAT
Source organism: Pseudophryne corroboree (assembly GCF_028390025.1). Taxonomy (NCBI): domain Eukaryota; kingdom Metazoa; phylum Chordata; class Amphibia; order Anura; family Myobatrachidae; genus Pseudophryne; species Pseudophryne corroboree. The sequence goes on from NC_086454.1 coordinate 338,272,283, forward strand.
GACTAGTGGCAGCAGCTTCAGCACTAGGTGGAAGTGGATCTTGATCTTTCACTATTTTACCCTCCACATTTTTGTTGTCCATTTTTTAATGTGTGGAGTTATATGCCAGTAATATATCAATAACAATGGCCTACTGTACTGTACTATTATATACTGGTGGTCACCACAATGCTGCACTGTACTACTAAATACTGGTCACAACAATGCAGCACTGATCAGGATACTAGAAGTGACACAGAGCAGCAAGAAACAGCAATGGCCTACTGTACTGTACTACTATATACTGGTGGTAACCACAATGCTGCACTGTACTACTATATACTGGTCACAACAATGCAGCACAGATATGGATACTAGAAGTGACACAGAGCTGCAAGATACAGCAATGGCCTACTGTACTGTACTACTATATACTGGTGGTCACCACAATGCTGCACTGTACTACTATATACTGGTCACAACAATGCAGCACTGATCAGGATACTAGAAGGGACACAGCTGCAAGATACAGCAATGACCTACTGTACTACTATATACTGGTGGTCACCACAATGCTGCACTGTACTACTATATACTGGTCACAACAATGCAGCACAGATATGGATACTAGAAGTGACACAGAGCTGCAAGATACAGCAATGGCCTACTGTACTGTACTGTATTACTATATACTGGTGGTCACCACAATGCTGCACTGTACTACTATATACTGGTCAAAAAATGCAGCACTGATCATGATACTAGAAGTGACACAGAGCTGCAAGATACAGCAATGACCTACTGTACTGTACTACTGTATACTGGTGGTCACCACAATGCTGCACTATACTACTATATACTGGTCACAACAATGCAGCACTGATCAGGATACTAGAAGTGACACAGAGCAGCAAGAAACAGCAATGGCCTACTGTACTGTACTACTATATACTGGTGGTCACCACAATGCTGTACTGTACTACTATATACTGGTCACAACAATGCAGCACAGATATGGATACTAGAAGTGACACAGAGCTGCAAGATACAGCAATGGCCTACTGTACTGTACTACTATATACTGGTGGTCACCACAATGCTGCACTCTACTACTATATACTGGTCACAACAATGCAGCACTGATCAGGATACTAGAAGTGACACAGAGCAGCAAAAAAACAGCAATGGCCTACTGTACTATACTACCATATACTAGAGATGTGCACCGGAAATTTTTCGGTTTTGTGGTTTGGTTTTGGATTCGGTTCCGCGGCCGTGTTTTGGATTTGGACGCGTTTTGGCAAAACCTCCCTTAAAAAATTTTGTCGGGTTCGGGTGTGTTTTGGATTTGGGTGTTTCTTTTTCTAAAAAACTAAAAAACAGCTTAAATCATAGAATTTGGGGGTAATTTTGATCCTATAGTATTATTAACCTCGATAACCATAATTTCCACTCATTTTCAGTCTATTCTGAACACCTCACACCTCACAATATTATTTTTAGTCCTAAAATTTGCACCGAGGTCGCTGGATGACTAAGCTAAGCAGCCCAAGAGGGCGGCACAAACACCTGGCCCATCTAGGAGTGGCACTGCAGTGTCAGACAGGATGGCACTTAAAAAAATAGTCCCCTAACAGCACATGATGCAAAGAAAAGAGAAAAAAAGGTGCACTGTGGTCGCTGGACGGCTAAGCTAAGCGATACAAACACCTCAATATCACAGAAATTATTCGTTCTAATCAATGGTATTATTGGTCCAAATCACTGGAAGAAAATGACAAAATTACAGGAATTATTCGTTCTAATCAATGGTATTATTGGTCCAGATCACTGGAAGAAAATGACAAAATCACTGGAATCATTTGGCAAGATCACTGTAATTAATAATTAATTATAAATCAGTGATATTAATTGGTAAAATCTCGCTATCGCCTGCCTAGTGAAGTAGAATCTAGATGGGGTTTTGTACCGGGGACACAATAACTTCATCAATTGTCTAAATCCCAATGCACTAATGGCGGAAAACGGGCGCATGTCTAACAGCGCACTGATTATACTGAGAACTGATTACACTGATCAATCACTGATTATACTGAGCACTGATTTTACTAAGCACTGATGATACTACGGAGAACTGACACTGAGCAGCGAGAAGCGCACTGGACTATTGTACTGTAGTATACTGGTCACCACAATGCTGCACTGTACTACTATATACTGCTCACAACAATTCAGCACAGATATGGATACTTGAAGAGACACGGAGCTGCAAGATACAGCAATGGCCTACTGTACTGTAAAACTATATACTGGTGGTCACCAAAATGCTGCTCTGTACTACTATATATATATATATATATATATATATACTGCTCACAACAATGCAGCACAGATATGGATACTTGAAGTGACACCGCAGAGCTGCAAGATACAGCAATGGCCTACTGTACTGTCCAACTATATACTATTGATCACCAAAATGCTGCACTGTACTACTATATACTGTATATATACTGCTCAAAACAATGCAGCACAGACATGGATACTTGAAGTGACACGGAGCTGCAAGATACAGCAATGGCCTACTGTACTGTACAACTATATACTATTGATCACCAAAATGCTGCACTGTACTACTATATATACTGCTCACAAAAATGCAGCACAGATATGATATATATAATATTTAATATAAACCAGCTCCTTACTCCTCATAAGTAACAGGCCGCGGCCTTATCCTGTCTTAGTGCATACTGTAGATCAATCTTCATAATCTGTGATCAAGCTGAAGACATTAGCAATCAGACACCCACATCATGGGGAACGCAGGGCGCTGTCTGGCTGAGGATCAGGGGTGTTATGTAGCTAAGGTTTATCTCTGTCCAAATATCATTTCATTTTCTCAAGGCTAATGTCTGTGAATTTATTCCCCAATTCCGTATATATTCATTTGCGCACGTACGCCGTACGTTCCCTGAGCTCACAATGTCTGGTGTCCGTTTTCTCCCTTAGCTTAGCCCAGAAGTTCTCTAATGCGGTCCTCAAGGCACCCCAACGCTCCAGGTTTTAAGTACGTATATCCATGCTTGGCCGCAGGTGACTTAATTAGCACCTCAGCCAATTGGATTTAACCATCTGTGTTGAGCCCTGGATATACCTAAAACCTGGACCGTTGGGGTGCCTTAAGGACCGCGTTTGAGAACCCCTGGCCTAAGGTATAGTGCAGAACATACATACTAGAGTTATCTGCTGGTAAGGTAAGTTTGTAGAGCAGTTACCATGTCCTGAACTGGGATTATGCAGCTGTTTCAAAAATGTTGTCATCTATGTTGGTGTTTTTGACAGAGATGACCAAAACCCACAGGGCTGGAGCAGGGCGATAAGCTGCCCTTTGACGTTCCGTCCCTGCAAAGTGACATAATGACATCCCTAAAAACTGATACGGTGCATGGATCCCGTGGCGTGTACACACAGTGGCGCAGTTGCAATGCAGGGTATCAGACCTGTACTGGTAATGTGCTGGTCGACGATGGTCAATCTTATGGGTGCATTATGGGAATGTCAAGGGTGTGTCACCACGTCAATGTAGTGGTTGCAAACTCAGATGCTTAATCGCTCACACTGGAGGCCGTAATCTGACGGAGAATCTGCGCCTAGCCTGAGGCTGGTTCATATTCAGTGGTTCGAGTGGGTATCTCAGTCCTTGCACATACTGATGTCCGGCTGGGCACCAAGGGGAGGGCGGATACTAGCATCAGTATAATGTTGCACTACAGCAAAAGACTTTAAAGCGGTTGCTGCAACGTGCAACTCTGAATCAGGCCACATTGTGTACAGATTGGTCACATTTCCAGTACACCTACTACTAACACTGTCACATGTCCTGGCCTCACCCTGGCTCAGGTGCTACTAGTCTCTCCTGGTGTAAACCTGGCACAGCATTGTGTCTGGGAATAGACTAGAAGGACACAGTCAGACCATGTACACATCGCGCGCCGCACAGCATTTCAGCGGCGCTACTACTGTACAGGGGGCGTAACTGACCACGCCCCCTGTATGAAGCCACGCCCCCACTACCCGCCCGGGGCGCAAAAAGGCGTAGAATCGGCCCTGACTAATCTGCAATACATTGTTACACAGAAATAACTGCCGTGTGTTTGTGCCGCTGCTCTGCTGCTTACTGTAGACAGCCGGCCTCTGGCCTATGTTGGTGAAGGATATTGTGAGCTGTGAGGTGGTCAAAAGTGACTGGAAATGACTGGAAATAAATGTTATTGGGGTTAATAATGCGGTGGAAACAAAAAAAGGCCCAAATTATGTGATTGTAGCAGTTTTTATAAATTTTTGAAAAAAATACAGAACCGAAAACTAAAACCCGTGAGGGCAGTTTTGGCAAAACCAAAACACCAAATTAATTCAGATCCCAAACCAAAACATTGGGGTCATCGCGCGTCTCTAATTTTAACGACGCCCCTAGATGACATGACCCCTCCATAATGTGCGTCCTGGGTCACAGGGTAAGAGCTCGTGATCTAGGTAATATATAAAGGGTGACCCGTTACTGATTACATTTCTCCAATAGCAATTCTTCATTATAATTACATTGATACATTATATTATAGTTTACTGATCCCAATAGTCACAGCCCAGTCCAAGCTGCATTATGACATCACAGACGCATCACAATAGAGCTTTGGCTGGGGGTAATAGCGGGGGCCTTAGCAGTTACTGCCATTTGAGTGGTTCCATCTCGAGAGATAACATCTGTGCGACTATTCAGAGCGCCACCATGGAGAAAGGTAAACGGAGACTTCAGTTACTGTTATTAAGCCGGTGATCTGTAGTATTTACAGGACACATTGCGTTATTGTCTGCGCTGTTATCACAAAGGGGGGATCCTATTATCCGCAATATCGCAGTTACGTGATATTTATTACCGGTGATTATTGCGGATAAGTCTCCATAGAATGTATCGTGGATTTCTCTTCACCATCTCTGAGCATGTGATAAGTAGTACAACATTGGGGTACAAGGTATGGGACGGGTATATTGGGGTGTTTTATGAGTGGGACAAGTGTTTTAGTCCATTTCCACTTTTTTTTTTAAAAGTCCCCTAAAATGACCCAAATATAAACTTAAATACTTACACCCATTTTTATGTACCCTAAATTTAATGAGAGCCCTTATTTTGCTGGAAAAAAATAGCTTTCTTTAATTTTTAATCATTTTATTTTAAATGCATATAACAGCCATGTGACCCGATTTAATGACACAAATTAGTTATATTATGGCCACTAATAGACTTCTATAATGTTTGGCATTTTGGGGGTACAGGCGCATTTCCCCACATTTTCCGACTAAAATTATCGCGCGATTGCCAAAATCGCTGGTTTGTAATAGGATATGTGCGATAAATGGGAGTGAGCACAACCCGATATTTCAGGAGAAAGGTGCGATAACACTAGCCGCAATCGCAGATCGCGTTACCGGGGATAATAGGATAACCTCCTAAGGCCTTTATATCAGATAGGGAGCTCTGCTTATATTTATCACCCTTGGATGGGACACAGATACTGGTGTATAGTCACAGTCCGGTCCTAGCTGCATTATGACATCACAGACGCATCATAATAGAGCTTTGGCTGGGGGTAATAGCGGGGGCTTTAGCAGTTACTGCCATTACAGTGGTTCCATCTAGAAGAGTAACATCTGTGCGACTTGTCAGAGACCCACCATGGAGAAAGGTAAACGGAGACTCCAGTTCCTGTTATTAAGCCGGTGATCTGTAGTATTTACACGACACATTGCGTTATCTTTTGCGCTGTTTCTACTAAGGCCTTTATATCAGACAGGGAGCTCTGCTTACGTTTATCACCCTTGGATGTGACACAGATACTGGGGTATTGGATATATAATATTAGACAAATACCGGTTCTACATCCAATGGCAAATGTGAGAAACAACATTGCCTGGCTGATATAGAGACATTGGAGAAAACACAGAGCGTAGACACAGGCGCCCGTAATACCCCTGCCTAGTCTCCACTAGGGGCGTGATTCAGAGGTGGACGGATAGGTAGAAGCAGCTGAGTGTTTTACTACAGCTCTAATCCCCCGTGGTGCGCAAAACGTCTCGCCACCAGTCGGACATCGACCTCTGCATCGGACGTCTCAGGAACCTTATGTTTGCTCAGAATGTCCAATAGAATTTGTCCGCCGTTGTCAGTGGAACTGTAACTTTTGACGCAGTTCCTGACACCGGCATGCCCCGACATGCCCCGACATGCCCCAACATGCCCACCAATGCCAGTCCCCGACACTGCCCAGAACGCTTTTTGGAATTGCACTACATCTCCCAGCATGTACTGACGTCAAACCTAATGCAGCTTTTGCAACTTGTTATTGTATTTTACAAAATACTGACATCTAAAGCCAACACCTATGCCTGGTAATAGTAACAAGAGTCACATCTGTCACACAGAAAACATGGAGTGCTAGAGTGCAGGGGGTCAGTCCTCAGCACCTGGGACAGCTCCACTGACATATATACCCGGGGGGTAAATCTAAGTCCTGGGAATGTCCCTGGGAATTAGGGGCATCCGTCACTTTGGCTGAGTGTGGTTAGTATAGGAGCCTGGGTCTGGCTACCAGGAGCAGGTAGGAGCCCAGGCTGCAGATCTCTCCTGTATCATGGCAGCCGGCCCAGGCGTTCTATCTCAGGGGCCGTGTACAGGGGGTATATAGGTGCCATGCTGTCTGCCAATAGTAACAGGCTCATGGTAAGGAAGCAGCTCTGTTTCTATAAATGTCTTATGTAAGGAACTGAAACGTGTAACATGGATGTAATATAAGGTATGTACTAAACAGATGTGTTTCTTTCTTACACAGGAAACAACTGGAAGCTTCTGGCTGGAGTAGTTGGTGTGGCCGCGGTCGCGCTTGGGGCATATATCTAGTAAGTTACTAAGATTATCTACAGATGGTGTTACAGGTTACTAGACTGTATTACAATATTATTATTACTATTATCCAGTGGTGACAGAAGTATCTAGTCGGAGGCTCGGTGTATGTGTCCCAGCCTTTACCAGGAGCAGATTTATCATTAGGTGTAGTAGGACTGTGTCCATAGGATCTCTCCCGGCTCTATTCCCAGCGGAGGGCAGACAGTGTTACCACCACCTCTGTATAATACACTATATGTAATTACTACTGTTTATGTATATAGCACCACAGGTTTACACGGTGCTGTACAGAGAATATTTCTCCCTGTCCCACTGGAGCTCACACTCTAAGTTCCCTAACACACAAGGGCACATACAGACACACTAAGGTACATCTGTGTTACACTGCAATATACTGAGCTACCTCTGCTTCTGTACTGTACTACCATATCCTGCCCTGTACTGTACCATGGAATACTGCTCTGTGACATCACACACCCTGATGACGTGCCGCAGTTTCAGTCCCCGTTACTTGCTACTTATCATCTGTAACTGACCTTTATTTTTAATTTTTACTCTTTTTTTTGCAGTTACAAGAAACGCACTGCTAGGAGCGCGGGGGACGAAACATCAGGTAAGAGTAACTAGATATAAGATCCACACAATCACGGGTGACCACCAGGGGTGTAACCAGAACTTTGTGGGCCCCACAGCTACATTATGAAGGGGCCCCTCCCCTTGGCCTCTAGAGAGACACCTCTCTCCGCAGTGGTTGTTCATTTTATGCCCCATAATATTGCCTTAGTTCAGTGTATGCAATATACAGTAATAGTGCCCTATTGTATTGTATGCCCCTTAGTAGTGACCTAGTTCATGTTATGCCCCATAGAAGAGCCACTGATGAGTCCTCCTTTTCATGTCCAGGCAATTGGCCAAAACCAATTTCTTACCCGGCAATTCCAGGAACTTGGTAGACAACTATATGAGCTGGATTCAGGGCCCCCTAAGCACCTGGGCCCCATAGCAATGGCACCATTGCACCCAGTAGTGGCTCTTGCCACGGGCAAGCAGGCTTTTTGCCCGGGGTGCCGCTACCCTGTGGGCACTGCCGCCGCCACCAGGGCAAAAGCCACTGCTAATCTACCCTTACTCCCTCCCCGCTCCCCGGCTGCAGCGAGCGCTGTGTGCGCCCGCTGCAGCCAGCGTCGCTGACAGACACTAGAGGTCAAAATTGACCTCTAGTGTCAGTGTGGCGCTGCTATAGGAGAGACGTCATGACGTCTCTCCCATAGAGAGGAGCCGGCGCCCGGAGACAGCAGCAGCAGCGGTCCGGAAACAGGAGCGAGGCTGGTAAGTATTCTGTGTTTTCTGGGTTTTTTTTAAGGTTTCACAGCGGCACTACTAATGGGGGCACATACTGGGGGCACTACAAATGGGGGCACAGCTACATGGGGCACTGCTACAGGGGGCATAACTACAGGGGGAACAGCTACAGAGGGAACAGCTACAGGGGGAACAGCTACTGGGGGCAAATTAACTGGGGGCACAACTACTGGGGGCTCTACTATAAGGGGCACTGCACTGGGGGCAAAGCTACAAGGGGCACAACTACAGGGGGCACTACCAAAGGGGGCACATACTGAGGGCACTACAAATGGGGGCACAGCTACATGGGGCAGATCTACAGGGGGCACAACTACAGAGGACACATACTGGGGACAATGCTACAGGGGGAATAGCAACTGGGGGCACTGCTACAGGGGGCATAACTACAAAGGGCACTGCTACAGGGGGCATAACTACAGGGGTAACAGCTACAGGGGGAGCAGCTACTGGGGGCAAATTAACTGGGGGCACAACTACTGGGCACAGCTACTTGGGGCAAATCTACAAGGGGCACAGCTACCGAAGGCAAATCTACAGGGGGCACAAGTACTGGGGGCACAACTACAGGGGTCACATACTTGGGACACTGCTACAGAGTGCAAATCAGCTGGGCACACAGCTACAAGGGGCACAACTACAGGGGGCACTACCAAAGGGAGCACTGCTACAGGGGGAACAGCTACTGGGGGGAAATTAACTAGGGGCACAGCTACAGCGGGGAACAAGTACAGGGGTATAACTGGGCACGCCTCTTCCCTATGAATAAGCCACACCCCTTTTCTATGAAGAAGCCACGCCCCTGTTTTGGGGTATGCACCAACTGTATTTTACCTTGGGGGGGCACAGGAAACTTTCGCACTGGGCGCCACAAGGTCTAGAACCGGCCCTGATTGCACCCACTATAATTACCCCCATGGGGACCACTGAGAGCGGCTTATTACCCCTTCCTAACCATTTCTATTTTACATCACACAGGGCAAGACAAGAAAGATACCTGGAAGAGGACAGTGAGCTTCGCGGACGACGTACAAGTCCGCTATTATGAGGTGGAATCCAACGATGAAACGAGGCCTGTCCCTAAAAGATGGGAAAGAATGAGAAGTACGAGAAGATTTAAGAGAAGATCATCTTGCCGCCCCCGTGCTAGAGATTAGAGCATAGATATCTAGACCATTCCAGGTGGAGCCCTTATTGGGCACGTTGTACATTAGTGTAATGGTGGGAATCACTATCTATCTGCATTTGCAGAGCGATGCTTAGATCCGGTGTTCCGTACTAAGTGTTTAGCCTTGTCAGACTACCTCTTAGTACGGGACAGCGGATCCAAGCATCGTGTCCTACCGTTATACCGCTCCATAAGGACTCCACCTGAAATGGTTTAGATACTAGCAGTGTAAATAGATAAACTAAGATAGTAATAGCAAATAAAAAACCAGCATTTGCCCCATTCTGCCTCAATTGCATTTATTGTACTCACAGTATAACTACAGGTCCATTTTGTATAACACAACAATTTCCCTTCCCCCATCCCCACCACCACACAGTGATGGCGCATCCCTCACCCATCCATAGATAATTATATTAGAGGGTCGGATGCCTTCTAGGGACAGCAGCTCCATGAACAGAGTAGCTGGTGCAGTATACCTGACCAATCTCCATAACGCTGAGAGACTAGCTTCCCAGCTCATCACCAATTCACTATTACCCGTTACACCACACACAGGTAACCAGTGCCACATGACCTCCTAGATCCCGGCTACAGAAGTCTCCACCTTTAGTAGAAATTCTCACAGGTACTCAGGTAACCCCCAGGACTACTCATGGTAGTAAGAGTCAGGACCTAGCACAGGTCATCGATGACCATCTACCAGGGAATTCCTACAGGAACCAGGATACCTGGTGGTAGCCAAAGGAATGCAGATAACAGCAGTGATATATAAGATAGATGCTGGTGGGTACTGAGGTATAGTAAGTTACTACTGACAAGTAACAACACAGGCTGGAATCTGGGTGGTAGAGGTGGCGGGTACTGAGGTATAGTAAATTACTGCTGATGGGCAAGAATACAGGGTAGACTCCAAGAGAGATACAGCAGTGAGGGCAGGAACACAGGCGGGTCAGCTTCTATGCACGGCAAGGACGCTATAACCAGCAGGTAGGCACAGCCTAGGTATGGTCATCGACCATCATTGATTTGAAATCATCTATGGTCTATGACCAATGGTGGATACTTTTACCATCAATGGGGCAGAACCAGATGGTTTCCTGCTATCGATGGTGCAGAGCTACCAAATGTCGTATCTGTGAATGTTTGGATGTTCTGCCTGGCACACATCAAGGTACAGGCCTAGTCTGCGCTGATAGGAGCTTATTTATCAGGCAGCGATAAAACCTCTTCCCAGCATTTTTGCTTGATTGCTGTCACCTTTTTTGCAGTTTGGGGAAAAAACATACAAGTACTGTGACTCCGCAGGTCATACCCCACTGTGTATCCATAATGTACAAGTACTTTGACTCCGCAGGCTATAACCACTGTGTATCCATAATGTACAGGAAAACAAACCGAGCATCTCAGCCACAAAAGAGGTAGTCCCTGTTACGCTGTTGAATTGGAGAGATAGGGGGTAATTCCAAGTTGATCGCAGCAGGAAATTTTTTAGCAGTTGGGTAAAACCAAGTGCACTGCAGGGTAGGCAGATATAACTTGTGCAGAGAGAGAGAGATTTGGGTGTGGTGAGTTCAATCTGCAATCTAAATTGCAGTGTAAAAATAAAGCAGCCAGTATTTACCCTGCACAGAAACAAAATAACCCACCCAAATCTAACTCTCTATGCAAATGTTATATCTGCTACCCCCTACATTGCACATGGTTTTGCCCAACTGCTAAAAAATTTCCTGCTGCGATCAACTTGGAATTACCCCCAATATTATTTTTAGCCCTAAAATTAGCACTGAGGTCGCTGGATGACTAAGCTAAGCGACCCAAGTGGGCGGCACAAACACCTGGCCCATCTAGGAGTGGCACTGCAGTGTCAGACAGGATGGCACTTAAAAAAATTGGCCCCAAACATCACATGATGCAAAGATAAATAATAAATAAAAAGAGGTGCAAGATGGAATTGTCCTTGGGCCCTCCCACCCACCCTTATGTTGTATAAACAGGACATGCACACTTTAACAAACCCATAATTTCAGTGACTGGTTGGTTTGGGCCCCCAACAAAAAAAGAAGTAATCAATCTCTCCTTGCTCAAACTGGCTCTACAGAGGCAAGATGTCCACCTCCTCCTCATCCTCCGATTCCTCACCCCTTTCACTGTGTACATCCCCCTCCTCATAGATTATTAATTCGTCCCCACTGGAATCCACCATCACAGGTCCCTGTGTACTTTGTGGAGGCAATTGCTGAAAAAAAATGTCTCCACGGAGGAATTGATTATAATTCATTTTGATGAACATCATATTCTCCGCATTTTGTGGAAGTAACCTCGTACGCCGATCGCTGACAAGGTTACCGGTGTTAGGCGCCGGGGTCCGCTCGGCCGTGCGGCCCGGCGCCTAGCAACCAGGGACGCCGTGCGCGTTCAGCCGCCGGCTCCCTGGCAACGCTAAGACGCCGGGCGCACGGAGCCGCTCTGACCTTAGCAACGGGGACGCCACGTTCAGCCGCGTTCCCCGTTGCTGGGTCTATTCTCATTACCCTGATTATGTGCTGGCCGTGCAGCATGCAAGCTGCACGGCATTTCTATTTGATTGTCCTGTCTGGATCCTGATTGGAGGGTGCCTGAATAAAGGCACCCTCAGGACTTCTTACAGACGCCGGTGATAGCTTCCTGTTTGCCTGTGTCTGCTGCAGAGAGTTCCCAGTCCCGGTCTTTTCGGTTGTTCCTGTCCTCAGAGATCCTGTACTCGGAAGTTACCATCTGTTCCTGGAGTCTGACCGAGCACCTTTAACATCTGGTGGTGTTCGTGAGTCGCGGCGCAGCCGTGTGTTGCGGCTTGTCCGCTTCTGTTTATTATTTTGTTTAATTGTGTTCTGGAGCTTTGCGGAGGATTCCGCTTCCACAGATCCACTCTGGTGTCCGGCGGTGCCGGATAGGAGTGTCGGATCAGTGGATCCTTGGTTGTCCTTTTTCCTGGCGGCTAGTCCGCACATACCTTTTGATTTAGTTAGTTAGCTTGTAACCCCTGGCCTGGTTGCTTAGTCAGAGGGCCCCTTGTTATCACCCTGTCTCGGACTTCCCCTTGTCTCCCATTAAGACCTGCGGGGGCATCGGGGTTGGGCAGACATAATCCGCCCTTCGAACGCGGCTGCCATGGGCTCAAGCAACCATAGTCTCGCAGGGGATTTCTGATAGCACGGGCGAGACAACGGAGTTAGGGCGCCAGGGGTTACTAGGCTATCCAGCTCCCACAACCAGCTTATTTTCCTGTACTCAGATCCCTGCCATAAGATCTCCTCCGGTCTGGAGTACAGGAATCATAACATTATCACCGGCCTACAAAAGAAAAGATTTAACTTACAGTAAATTTTTTCACTTTTTAGTTGGGAGATTTTTGTCGGCCTTATGAATCCCACCGGTGTTGGGCCAAACCCTGGCCAGCTTCTTGTTAGTCAGATTCAGGAACTTACTCAGATGGTTCAGGATCTGTCCCTCCGGGTGAGGTCACAGGAAGATCTGTTACGGACTTCCCCGAGGGTCATCCCTGAACCAAAAATGCATCTGCCTGACCGTTTTTCTGGGGATAGAAAACAGTTTTTTAATTTTAAAGAATCTTGCTAACTGTATTTTCGTTTAAGACCAGTTACCTCAGGTACAGAGGCTCAGCGGGTTGGGATTATTATTTCTCTACTTCAGGGGGATCCTCAGACCTGGGCTTTTGGTTTAAAGACAGACGATCCGGCCTTATCATCTGTAGACGCCTTTTTAAAATCTTTAGGGCTATTGTATGACGACCCTGATAGAGAGGCGTCCGCAGAAAGTCAGTTGCGTGCTCTTAGACAGGGTAGGAATCCCGCAGAGAATTATTGTACGGAGTTTCGCCGTTGGTCGAACGACTGTGGCTGGAATGACCCAGCCCTGCGCAGTCAGTTTCGCCTCGGCTTATCGGAATCTATAAAAGACAGTCTCCTCCAGTATCCCGCTCCTGAGACCCTCGATAACCTCATGGAGCTATCTATTAAAATAGATCATCGGCTCAGAGAGCGGAGGGCTGAAAAAGGGGCATCTGTCGGGTCCTCTCCCTGGGTTCCTTCCATTCCTGTAGACATAGAGGAGCCTATGCAGATTGGTCTCTCCAAATTGTCTCCGGAAGAAAGAACCAGGAGGCAAAATTATGGTCTGTGTTTATACTGCGGAGGTAAGGGACATTTTGCCCGTAGTTGTCCAAACAAGTTGGGAAACTTCCTGACCAAGTGAATTGTGAGGGGGTTCACTTTGGTCTGCAGCTCATCTCCTCAAATAATTCACTGTTGGTTCCTGCTAAAGTTTCCTATGGCAGCCTCTGTTCCTCGGTCTCTGCTTTTGTGGACAGTGGAGCTGCAGGAAACTTTATGGATTTAACATGGGCCAAGGCCTTAGGTATTCCTCAGCTAACCTTAGGTAGGTGTATCACCATGCATGGTTTAGATGGGAGTCCTTTATCCAATGGGGTTATTTCTCTATGTACACCTCCTGTTTTGCTCTCGGTGGGAGCTCTGCATTCTGAAAAAATTGAGTTTTTCCTTACCCATTGTCCAGCAGTTCCTGTGGTTCTGGGTCATCCTTGGCTGGCCTTTCATAATCCCGTCATTGATTGGCAGTCTGGGGAGATCCTACCAATTGGTCATGTGAAGCGGAGTTATCTTTTCAGGCCTTAAAACAAGCCTTTGTCTCAGCCCCTGTCCTTAGACATCCCAACCCAGAATTACCTTTCATTATTGAGGTGGATGCCTCGGAGGTTGGAGTAGGGGCTATCCTTTCTCAGAAGGATCCAGATTCCCTTGAGTTACATCCTTGTGCCTTTATGTCCAGGAAATTCTCATCTGCAGAATCCAACTACGATGTTGGTAACCGGGAATTGCTGGCTATTAAATGGGCTTTCGAGGAGTGGAGACATTGGCTTGAAGGAGTTACCCACACCATTTCAGTTTTGACTGATCACAAAAATCTTCAATACATTGAATCGGCTAAACGACTGAATGCCCGACAGGCTCGTTGGGCTTTATTTTTTACTCGTTTCAAATTCATTATCACCTTCAGACCAGGTTCCAAGAATACCAAGGCAGATGCCCTGTCACGCAGTTTCCTTCCGGTTCAAGACAACAGTCCTGTTACTCCCATACTTCCGCCTTCAGTCATTCAGGCAGGTCTCACACAGGATGTATTTTCCCAATTAAAGCTGCTTCAACATCAAGCTCCGGGAAATACTCCTGCTAGTCGTCTTTTTGTTCCTGAGTTTTTGAGAGCAACTGTTTTGGCGGAATTTCATGATAGCAAAGTTGCAGGGCATCCGGGAATCGCTAAGACTTTGGAATTAGTATCCCGCTCAGTATGGTGGCCTGGTCTTTCCAAAGACATTAAAGAGTTTGTTTTTTCGTGTCAGGTCTGTGCACAGCATAAAGTTCCCCGTTCTTTGCCTATTGGTCAACTTATGCCCTTGAAAGTTCCTCTTAGGCCATGGTCGCATATCTCCATGGATTTTGTGGTGGATCTCCCTCTGTCAGCCGGATGCCGAGTCATATGGGTGGTAGTGGACCGTTTTAGCAAGATGGCCCATTTTATTGCTCTTCCCCGATTGCCATCTGCCCAGGGATTGGCAGTCTTGTTCCTCCGTCATGTTTTCAGACTCCATGGGTTACCCACTGATATTGTTTCTGACAGGGGTCCACAATTCATTGCGCAATTTTGGAAGTCTTTTTGTGCTTCATTAAAGATGAAATTATCATTAACCTCCGGCTATCATCCACAATCCAATGGACAGACTGAGCGAGTTAACCAATCTCTAAAACAATATTTGCGTTTGTACTCGGCCAAACTCCAAAATGACTGGTCTGAGTTTCTTCCATTGGCGGAGTTTGCTTATAATAATGCCTGTCATTCCTCCACCAATGTGTCTCCATTTTTTGCAGTTTTTGGTTTCCACCCCAGAGCTAATTCATTTTTTCAACATTCCTCTGTCTCCTCTCTGGCCCTGACCTCTCATCTTAAACTTATTTGGAAAAAAGTGCACCTGGCTCTCAGAAAAGCAGCTTTCCGGGAAAAAAAATTTTCTGACAGGCTCCGGCGGCCGTGCACTTTTAAAGTAGGAGACAGGGTGTGGTTGTCGACTCGCAACATCAAACTTCGACAAACCTCAGCCAGATTGGGTCCTAGATATATTGGACCATTTCTCATTATCAAAAAAGTCAATCCAGTTGCTTTCCGGTTACGTTTACCAAAAACTTTACGGATCGGAAATACCTTCCATTGCTCATTGCTTAAACCATATGTTTCGTCCAGCAGATTTCCTCGTAAAAAATCTCAGGGGAGATCACCAGTTAATGTACAGGGTCAGCAAGAGTTCTTGGTTGAGAAGGTTCTCGATTCCAAGTTGTCCCGGGGTCGGCTTTATTTTTTGGTGCATTGGAGAGGTTATGGGCCAGAGGAAAGGTCGTGGGTCCTGGATGAAGACCTTCATGCCCCAAAGCTCAAAAGGGCATTTTTTCGTGAATTTCCTCGGAAACCTGGCTTTAGGGGTTCCTTGACCCCTCCTCAAGGGGGGGTACTGTTAGGCGCCGGGGTCCGCTCGGCCGTGCGGCCCGGCGCCTAGCAACCAGGGACGCCGTGCGCGTTCAGCCGCCGGCTCCCTGGCAACGCTAAGACGCCGGGCGCACGGAGCCGCTCTGACCTTAGCAACGGGGACGCCACGTTCAGCCGCGTTCCCCGTTGCTGGGTCTATTCTCATTACCCTGATTATGTGCTGGCCGTGCAGCATGCAAGCTGCACGGCATTTCTATTTGATTGTCCTGTCTGGATCCTGATTGGAGGGTGCCTGAATAAAGGCACCCTCAGGACTTCTTACAGACGCCGGTGATAGCTTCCTGTTTGCCTGTGTCTGCTGCAGAGAGTTCCCAGTCCCGGTCTTTTCGGTTGTTCCTGTCCTCAGAGATCCTGTACTCGGAAGTTACCATCTGTTCCTGGAGTCTGACCGAGCACCTTTAACATCTGGTGGTGTTTGTGAGTCGCGGCGCAGCCGTGTGTTGCGGCTTGTCCGCTTCTGTTTATTATTTTGTTTAATTGTGTTCTGGAGCTTTGCGGAGGATTCCGCTTCCACAGATCCACTCTGGTGTCCGGCGGTGCCGGATAGGAGTGTCGGATCAGTGGATCCTTGGTTGTCCTTTTTCCTGGCGGCTAGTCCGCACAGACCTTTTGATTTAGTTAGTTAGCTTGTAACCCCTGGCCTGGTTGCTTAGTCAGAGGGCCCCTTGTTATCACCCTGTCTCGGACTTCCCCTTGTCTCCCATTAAGACCTGCGGGGGCATCGGGGTTGGGCAGACATAATCCGCCCTTCGAACGCGGCTGCCATGGGCTCAAGCAACCATAGTCTCGCAGGGGATTTCTGATAGCACGGGCGAGACAACGGAGTTAGGGCGCCAGGGGTTACTAGGCTATCCAGCTCCCACAACCAGCTTATTTTCCTGTACTCAGATCCCTGCCATAAGATCTCCTCCGGTCTGGAGTACAGGAATCATAACAACCGGCTGCACTAAACACTCTTTCGGAGTACACACTGGAGGGGGGGCAACTTAGGTTAAATAAAGCCAGTTTGTGCAAGGGCCTCCAAATTGCCTCTTTTTCCTGCCAGTATATGTACGGACTGTCTGACATGCCTACTTGGATGCTGTCACCATTCTTTCAATGGTGATGGAATCATATGCAATGACAGTAGATGACATGTCAGTAATCGTTGGCAAGTTCTTCAGTCCGGGTCCAGATGTCAGTTTTCGCTCCTGACTGCCCTGCATCACCGCCAGCGGGTGGTTTTGGAAATCTGATCCTTTTCCTGGCAGCTCCAGTGGCAATAGAAAATGAAGGAAGAGCTGTTGGCGGGTCACGTTCCGCTTGACTTGACAAGTGTCTCACCAGCAGGTCTTTGAATATCTGCAGACTTGTGTCTGCCGGAAAGAGAGATACAACGTAGGCATTAAACCTAGGATTGAGCACGGTGGCCAAAATGTAGTGCTCTGATTTCAACAGATTGACCACCCGTGAATCCTGGTTAAGCGAATGAAGGGCTCCATCCACAAGCCCCACATGCCTAGCGGAATCGCTCCGTTTTAGCTCCTCCTTCAATCTCTCCAGCTGCTTCTGCAAATGCCTGATGAGTGGAATGACCTGACTCAGGCTGGCAGTGTCTGAACTGACTTCACGTGTGGCAAGTTCAAAGGGTTGCAGAACCTTGCACAACGTTGAAATCATTCTCCACTGTGCTTGAGTCAGATGCATTCCCCCTCCTTTGCCTATATCATAGGCAAATGTATAGGCTTGAATGGCCTTTTGCTGCTCCTCCATCCTCTGAAGCATATAGAGGGTTGAATTCCACCTCGTTACCATCTCTTGCTTCAGCTGATGGCGGGGCAAGTTCAGGAATGTTTGCTGGTGCTCCAGTCTTCGGCACGCGGTGGCTGAATGCCGAAAGTGGCCCGCAATTCTTCGGGCCACCGACAGCATCTTTTGCATGCCCCTGTCATTTAAAAAAAAAATCTGCACCACCAAATGGCGAAAAAATGGGCATGGCCACACACCAGAAGGGGTGTGGCTACGCTCCAGAAGGGGTGTGGCCACTGAAAATGGCCCACAGTGCCAGTTACATTGCCCCACAGTGCTGGGGAGGAGAGCGCAGCGCAACACAGCTGCCAAGGCCTGAGTTATCCGCTTTACAACAGGATAACTGCTGTGATATTTCATCTTCCTCGCAAAGGACTGTTGGACAGTCAATTGCTTACTGAAAGTAGTGCAAGTGGTCTTCCGATTTCCCCTCTGGGATGACGATTGACTCCCAGCAGCAACAACAGCAGCGCCAGCAGCAGTAGGCGTTACACTCAAGGATCCATCGGAGGAATCCCAGTCAGGAGAGGACTCGTCAGACTTGCCAGTGACATGGCCTGCAGGACTATTGGCGTTCCTGTCTAAGGAGGAAATTGACACTGAGGGAGTTGATGGGGTGGTTTGCAGGAGCTTGGGTACAAGAGGAAGAAGGGATTTAGTTGTCAGTGGACTGCTTCCGCTGTCACCCAAAGTTTTTGAATTTGTGAAATGACTTCTGATGAATGCGCTCCAGGTGACGTATAACGGAGGATGTTCCTAGGTGGTTAACGTCCTTAACCCTACTTATTACAGCTTGACAAAGGCAACACACAACTTGACACCAGTTGTGCGCATTTCTGGTGAAATAATTCCACACCGAAGAGGTGATTTTTTTGGTATTTTGACCAGGCATGTCAATGGCCTTATTCATCCCACAGACAACAGGTGTCTCCCCGGGTGCCTGACTTAAACAAACCACCTCTCCATCAGATTCCTCCTTGTCAATTTCCTCCTCAACGCCAGCAACACCCATACCCTCATCCTGGTGTACTTCAACAGTGACATCTTCAATTTGACTATCATGAACTGGACTGCGGGTGCTCCTTCCAGCAACTTGCAGGGGGCGTGCAAATACTGGAAGGAGCCACCTCTTCCCGTCCAGGTTTGGGAAGGTCAGGCATCGCAACCGACACAATTGGACTCTACTTGAGGATTTGTGATTTAGAAGAACGCACAGTTCTTTGCTGTGCTTTTGCCAGCTTAACTCTTTTCATTTTTCTAGCGGGAGGATGAGTGCTTCCATCTTCATGTGAAGCTGAACCACTAGCCATGAACATAGGCCAGGGCCTCAGCCGTTCCTTGTCACTCTGTGTTGTAAATGGCATATTGGCAAGTTTACGCTTCTCCTCAGACGCTTGTAATTTAGATTTTTGGGTCATTTTACTGAACTTTTGTTTTTTGGATTTTACATGCCCTGTACTATGACATTGGGCATCGGCCTTGGCAGACGACGTTGATGGCATTGAATTGTCTCTGCCATGACTAGTGGCAGCAGCTTCAGCACTAGGTGGAAGTGGATCTTGATCTTTCACTATTTTACCCTCCACATTTTTGTTGTCCATTTTTTAATGTGTGGAGTTATATGCCAGTAATATATCAATAACAATGGCCTACTGTACTGTACTATTATATACTGGTGGTCACCACAATGCTGCACTGTACTACTAAATACTGGTCACAACAATGCAGCACTGATCAGGATACTAGAAGTGACACAGAGCAGCAAGAAACAGCAATGGCCTACTGTACTGTACTACTATATACTGGTGGTAACCACAATGCTGCACTGTACTACTATATACTGGTCACAACAATGCAGCACAGATATGGATACTAGAAGTGACACAGAGCTGCAAGATACAGCAATGGCCTACTGTACTGTACTACTATATACTGGTGGTCACCACAATGCTGCACTGTACTACTATATACTGGTCACAACAATGCAGCACTGATCAGGATACTAGAAGGGACACACAGCTGCAAGATACAGCAATGACCTACTGTACTACTATATACTGGTGGTCACCACAATGCTGCACTGTACTACTATATACTGGTCACAACAATGCAGCACAGATATGGATACTAGAAGTGACACAGAGCTGCAAGATACAGCAATGGCCTACTGTACTGTACTGTATTACTATATACTGGTGGTCACCACAATGCTGCACTGTACTACTATATACTGGTCAAAAAATGCAGCACTGATCATGATACTAGAAGTGACACAGAGCTGCAAGATACAGCAATGACCTACTGTACTGTACTACTGTATACTGGTGGTCACCACAATGCTGCACTATACTACTATATACTGGTCACAACAATGCAGCACTGATCAGGATACTAGAAGTGACACAGAGCAGCAAGAAACAGCAATGGCCTACTGTACTGTACTACTATATACTGGTGGTCACCACAATGCTGTACTGTACTACTATATACTGGTCACAACAATGCAGCACAGATATGGATACTAGAAGTGACACAGAGCTGCAAGATACAGCAATGGCCTACTGTACTGTACTACTATATACTGGTGGTCACCACAATGCTGCACTCTACTACTATATACTGGTCACAACAATGCAGCACTGATCAGGATACTAGAAGTGACACAGAGCAGCAAAAAAACAGCAATGGCCTACTGTACTATACTACCATATACTAGAGATGTGCACCGGAAATTTTTCGGTTTTGTGGTTTGGTTTTGGATTCGGTTCCGCGGCCGTGTTTTGGATTTGGACGCGTTTTGGCAAAACCTCCCTTAAAAAATTTTGTCGGGTTCGGGTGTGTTTTGGATTTGGGTGTTTCTTTTTCTAAAAAACTAAAAAACAGCTTAAATCATAGAATTTGGGGGTAATTTTGATCCTATAGTATTATTAACCTCGATAACCATAATTTCCACTCATTTTCTGTCTATTCTGAACACCTCACACCTCACAATATTATTTTTAGTCCTAAAATTTGCACCGAGGTCGCTGGATGACTAAGCTAAGCAGCCCAAGAGGGCGGCACAAACACCTGGCCCATCTAGGAGTGGCACTGCAGTGTCAGACAGGATGGCACTTAAAAAAATAGTCCCCTAACAGCACATGATGCAAAGAAAAGAGAAAAAAAGGTGCACTGTGGTCGCTGGACGGCTAAGCTAAGCGATACAAACACCTCAATATCACAGAAATTATTCGTTCTAATCAATGGTATTATTGGTCCAAATCACTGGAAGAAAATGACAAAATTACAGGAATTATTCGTTCTAATCAATGGTATTATTGGTCCAGATCACTGGAAGAAAATGACAAAATCACTGGAATCATTTGGCAAGATCACTGTAATTAATAATTAATTATAAATCAGTGATATTAATTGGTAAAATCTCGCTATCGCCTGCCTAGTGAAGTAGAATCTAGATGGGGTTTTGTACCGGGGACACAATAACTTCATCAATTGTCTAAATCCCAATGCACTAATGGCGGAAAACGGGCGCATGTCTAACAGCGCACTGATTATACTGAGAACTGATTACACTGATCAATCACTGATTATACTGAGCACTGATTTTACTAAGCACTGATGATACTACGGAGAACTGACACTGAGCAGCGAGAAGCGCACTGGACTATTGTACTGTAGTATACTGGTCACCACAATGCTGCACTGTACTACTATATACTGCTCACAACAATTCAGCACAGATATGGATACTTGAAGAGACACGGAGCTGCAAGATACAGCAATGGCCTACTGTACTGTAAAACTATATACTGGTGGTCACCAAAATGCTGCTCTGTACTACTATATATATATATATATATATATACTGCTCACAACAATGCAGCACAGATATGGATACTTGAAGTGACACCGCAGAGCTGCAAGATACAGCAATGGCCTACTGTACTGTCCAACTATATACTATTGATCACCAAAATGCTGCACTGTACTACTATATACTGTATATATACTGTTTAAAACAATGCAGCACAGACATGGATACTTGAAGTGACACGGAGCTGCAAGATACAGCAATGGCCTACTGTACTGTACAACTATATACTATTGATCACCAAAATGCTGCACTGTACTACTATATATACTGCTCACAAAAATGCAGCACAGATATGATATATATAATATTTAATATAAACCAGCTCCTTACTCCTCATAAGTAACAGGCCGCGGCCTTATCCTGTCTTAGTGCATACTGTAGATCAATCTTCATAATCTGTGATCAAGCTGAAGACATTAGCAATCAGACACCCACATCATGGGGAACGCAGGGCGCTGTCTGGCTGAGGATCAGGGGTGTTATGTAGCTAAGGTTTATCTCTGTCCAAATATCATTTCATTTTCTCAAGGCTAATGTCTGTGAATTTATTCCCCAATTCCGTATATATTCATTTGCGCACGTACGCCGTACGTTCCCTGAGCTCACAATGTCTGGTGTCCGTTTTCTCCCTTAGCTTAGCCCAGAAGTTCTCTAATGCGGTCCTCAAGGCACCCCAACGCTCCAGGTTTTAAGTACGTATATCCATGCTTGGCCGCAGGTGACTTAATTAGCACCTCAGCCAATTGGATTTAACCATCTGTGTTGAGCCCTGGATATACCTAAAACCTGGACCGTTGGGGTGCCTTAAGGACCGCGTTTGAGAACCCCCGGCCTAAGGTATAGTGCAGAACATACATACTAGAGTTATCTGCTGGTAAGGTAAGTTTGTAGAGCAGTTACCATGTCCTGAACTGGGATTATGCAGCTGTTTCAAAAATGTTGTCATCTATGTTGGTGTTTTTGACAGAGATGACCAAAACCCACAGGGCTGGAGCAGGGCGATAAGCTGCCCTTTGACGTTCCGTCCCTGCAAAGTGACATAATGACATCAGGCCACGACCAGGGGGCAGGGCTGAGCACTTGGAGTGTCCTAAGGATGGCTCTGTGGTGACTCTCTAGACTGCAGGGCACCGGCCCTTGTGCCCTGCAAGCCAAACATTTAGGTGTCACGGTTCAGTAGCGGTGCTGCCCTCTAAGGCCCTGCACCCATGCAAAGGCATGCATGAAAATCCCTAAAAACTGATACGGTGCATGGATCCCGTGGCGTGTACACACAGTGGCGCAGTTGCAATGCAGGGTATCAGACCTGTACTGGTAATGTGCTGGTTGACGATGGTCAATCTTATGGGTGCATTATGGGAATGTCAAGGGTGTGTCACCGCGTCAATGTAGTGGTTGCAAACTCAGATGCTTAATCGCTCACACTGGAGGCCGTAATCTGACGGAGAATCTGCGCCTAGCCTGAGGCTGGTTCATATTCAGTGGTTCGAGTGGGTATCTCAGTCCTTGCACATACTGATGTCCGGCTGGGCACCAAGGGGAGGGCGGATACTAGCATCAGTATAATGTTGCACTACAGCAAAAGACTTTAAAGCGGTTGCTGCAACGTGCAACTCTGAATCAGGCCACATTGTGTACAGATTGGTCACATTTCCAGTACACCTACTACTAACACTGTCACATGTCCTGGCCTCACCCTGGCTCAGGTGCTACTAGTCTCTCCTGGTGTAAACCTGGCACAGCATTGTGTCTGGGAATAGACTAGAAGGACACAGTCAGACCATGTACACATCGCGCGCCGCACAGCATTTCAGCGGCGCTACTACTGTACAGGGGGCGTAACTGACCACGCCCCCTGTATGAAGCCACGCCCCCACTACCCGCCCGGGGCGCAAAAAGGCGTAGAATCGGCCCTGACTAATCTGCAATACATTGTTACACAGAAATAACTGCTGTGTGTTTGTGCCGCTGCTCTGCTGCTTACTGTAGACAGCCGGCCTTTGGCCTATGTTGGTGAAGGATATTGTGAGCTGTGAGGTGGTCAAAAGTGACTGGAAATGACTGGAAATAAATGTTATTGGGGTTAATAATGCGGTGGAAACAAAAAAAGGCCCAAATTATGTGATTGTAGCAGTTTTTATCAATTTTTGAAAAAAATACAGAACCGAAAACTAAAACCCGTGAGGGCAGTTTTGGCAAAACCAAAACACCAAATTAATTCAGATCCCAAACCAAAACATTGGGGTCATCGCGCGTCTCTAATTTTAACGACGCCCCTAGATGACATGACCCCTCCATAATGTGCGTCCTGGGTCACAGGGTAAGATCTCGTGATCTAGGTAATATATAAAGGGTGACCCGTTACTGATTACATTTCTCCAATAGCAATTCTTCATTATAATTACATTGATACATTATATTATAGTTTACTGATCCCAATAGTCACAGCCCAGTCCAAGCTGCATTATGACATCACAGACGCATCACAATAGAGCTTTGGCTGGGGGTAATAGCGGGGGCTTTAGCAGTTAGCGCCATTTGAGTGGTTCCATCTCGAGAGATAACATCTGTGCGACTATTCAGAGCGCCACCATGGAGAAAGGTAAACGGAGACTCCAGCTACTGTTATTAAGCCGGTGATCTGTAGTATTTACAGGACACATTGCGTTATTGTCTGCGCTGTTATCACAAAGGGGGGATCCTATTATCCGCAATATCGCAGTTACGTGATATTTATTACCGGTGATTATTGCGGATAAGTCTCCATAGAATGTATCGTGGATTTCTCTTCACCATCTCTGAGCATGTGATAAGTAGTACAACATTGGGGTACAAGGTATGGGACGGGTATATTGGGGTGTTTTATGAGTGGGACAAGTGTTTTAGTCCATTTCCACTTTTTTTTTTAAAAGTCCCCTAAAATGACCCAAATATATACTTAAATACTTACACCCATTTTTATGTACCTCAGATTTAATGAGAGCCCTTATTTTGCTGGAAAAAAATAGCTTTCTATAATTTTTAAGCATTTTATTTTAAATGCATATAACAGCCATGTGACCCGATTTAATGACGCCAATTAGTTATATTATGGCCACTAATAGACTTCTATAATGTTTGGCATTTTGGGTGTACAGGCGCATTTCCCCACTTTTTCCGACTAAAATTATCGTGCGATTGCCAAAATCGCTGATTTGTAATAGGATAGGTGCGATAAATGAGAGTGTGCGCACAACCCGATATTTCAGGAGAAAGGTGCGATAACACTAGCCGCAATTGCAGATCGCGTTACCGGGGATAATAGGATAACCTCCTAAGGCCTTTATATCAGATAGGGAGCTCTGCTTATATTTATCACCCTTGGATGGGACACAGATACTGGTGTATAGTCACAGTCCGGTCCTAGCTGCATTATGACATCACAGACGCATCATAATAGAGCTTTGGCTGGGGGTAATAGCGGGGGCTTTAGCAGTTACTGCCATTAGAGTGGTTCCATCTGAAGAAGTAACATCTGTGCGACTTGTCAGAGCCACCATGGAGAAAGGTAAACGGAGACTCCAGTTCCTGTTATTAAGCCGGTGATCTGTAGTATTTACACGACACATTGCGTTATCTTTTGCGCTGTTTCTACTAAGGCCTTTATATCAGACAGGGAGCTCTGCTTACGTTTATCACCCTTGGATGTGACACAGATACTGGGGTATTGGATATATAATATTAGACAAATACCGGTTCTACATCCAATGGCAAATGTGAGAAACAACATTGCCTGGCTGATATAGAGACATTGGAGAAAACACAGAGCGTAGACACAGGCGCCCGTAATACCCCTGCCTAGTCTCCACTAGGGGCGTGATTCAGAGGTGGACGGATAGGTAGAAGCAGCTGAGTGTTTTACTACAGCTCTAATCCCCCGTGGTGCGCAAAACGTCTCGCCACCAGTCGGACATCGACCTCTGCATCGGACGTCTCAGGAACCTTATGTTTGCTCAGAATGTCCAATAGAATTTGTCCGCCGTTGTCAGTGGAACTGTAACTTTTGACGCAGTTCCTGACACCGGCATGCCCCGACATGCCCCGACATGCCCCGACATGCCCCAACATGCCCACCAATGCCAGTCCCCGACACTGCCCAGAACGCTTTTTGGAATTGCACTACATCTCCCAGCATGTACTGACGTCAAACCTAATGCAGCTTTTGCAACTTGTTATTGTATTTTACAAAATACTGACATCTAAAGCCAACACCTATGCCTGGTAATAGTAACAAGAGTCACATCTGTCACACAGAAAACATGGAGTGCTAGAGTGCAGGGGGTCAGTACTCAGCACCTGGGACAGCTCCACTGACATATATACCCGGGGGGTAAATCTAAGTCCTGGGAATGTCCCTGGAAATTAGGGGCATCCGTCACTTTGGCTGGGTGTGGTTAGTATAGGAGCCTGGGTCTGGCTACCAGGAGCAGGTAGGAGCCCAGGCTGCAGATCTCTCCTGTATCATGGCAGCCGGCCCAGGCGTTCTATCTCAGGGGCCGTGTACAGGGGGTATATAGGTGCCATGCTGCCTGCCAATAGTAACAGGCTCATGGTAAGGAAGCAGCTCTGTTTCTATAAATGTCTTATGTAAGGAACTGAAACGTGTAACATGGATGTAATATAATGTATGTACTAAACAGATGTGTTTCTTTCTTACACAGGAAACAACTGGAAGCTTCTGGCTGGAGTAGTTGGTGTGGCCGCGGTCGCGCTTGGGGCATATATCTAGTAAGTTACTAAGATTATCTACAGATGGTGTTACAGGTTACTAGACTGTATTACAATATTATTATTACTATTATCCAGTGGTGACAGAAGTATCTAGTCGGAGGCTCGGTGTATGTGTCCCAGCCTTTACCAGGAGCAGATTTATCATTAGGTGTAGTAGGACTGTGTCCATAGGATCTCTCCCGGCTCTATTCCCAGCGGAGGGCAGACAGTGTTACCACCACCTCTGTATAATACACTATATGTAATTACTATTGTTTATGTATATAGCACCACAGGTTTACACGGTGCTGTACAGAGAATATTTCTCCCTGTCCCACTGGAGCTCACACTCTAAGTTCCCTAACACACAAGTGCACATACAGACACACTAAGGTACATCTGTGTTACACTGCATATACTGAGCTACCTCTGCTTCTGTACTGTACTACCATATCCTGCCCTGTACTGTACCATGGAATACTGCTCTGTGACATCACACACCCTGATGACGTGCAGCAGTTTCAGTCCCCATTACTTGCTACTTATCATCTGTAACTGACCTTTATTTTTAATTTTTACTCTTTTTTTTGCAGTTACAAGAAACGCACTGCTAGGAGCGCGGGGGACGAAACATCAGGTAAGAGTAACTAGATATAAGATCCACACAATCACGGGTGACCACCAGGGGTGTAACCAGAACTTTGTGGGCCCCACAGCTACATTATGAAGGGGCCCCTCCCCTTGGCCTCTAGAGAGACACCTCTCTCCGCAGTGGTTGTTCATTTTATGCCCCATAATAGTGCCTTAGTTCAATGTATGCAATATACAGTCATAGTGCCCTATTGTATTGTATGCCCCTTAGTAGTGACCTAGTTCATGTTATGCCCCATAGAAGAGTCACTGATGAGTCCTCCTTTTCATGTCCAGGCAATTGGCCAAAACCAATTTCTTACCCGGCAATTCCAGGAACTTGGTAGACAACTATATGAGCTGGGTTCAGGGCCCCCTAAGCCCCTGGGCCCCATAGCAATGGCACCATTGCACCCAGTAGTGGCTCTTGCCACGGGCAAGCAGGCTTTTTGCCCGGGGTGCCGCTACCCTGTGGGCACTGCCGCCGCCACCAGGGCAAAAGCCACTGCTAATCTACCCTTACTCCCTCCCCGCTCCCCGGCTGCAGCGAGCGCTGTGTGCGCCCGCTGCAGCCAGCGTCGCTGACAGACACTAGAGGTCAAAATTGACCTCTAGTGTCAGTGTGGCGCTGCTATAGGAGAGACGTCTTGACGTCTCTCCCATAGAGAGGAGCCGGCGCCCGGAGACAGCAGCAGCAGCGGTCCGGAAACAGGAGCGAGGCTGGTAAGTATTCTGTGTTTTCTGGGTTTTTTTTAAGGTTTCACAGCGGCACTACTAATGGGGGCACATACTGGGGGCACTACAAATGGGGGCACAGCTACATGGGGCACTGCTACAGGGGGCATAACTACAGGGGGAACAGCTACAGAGGGAACAGCTACAGGGGGAACAGCTACTGGGGGCAAATTAACTGGGGGCACAACTACTGGGGGCTCTACTATAAGGGGCACTGCACTGGGGGCAAAGCTACAAGGGGCACAACTACAGGGGGCACTACCAAAGGGGGCACATACTGAGGGCACTACAAATGGGGGCACAGCTACATGGGGCAGATCTACAGGGGGCACAACTACAGAGGACACATACTGGGGACAATGCTACAGGGGGAATAGCAACTGGGGGCACTGCTACAGGGGGCATAACTACAAAGGGCACTGCTACAGGGGGCATAACTACAGGGGTAACAGCTACAGGGGGGCAGCTACTGGGGGCAAATTAACTGGGGGCACAACTACTGGGCTCAGCTACTTGGGGCAAATCTACAAGGGGCACAGCTACTGAAGGCAAATCTACAGGGGGCACAAGTACTGGGGGCACAACTACAGGGGTCACATACTTGGGACACTGCTACAGAGTGCAAATCAGCTGGGCACACAGCTACAAGGGGCACAACTACAGGGGGCACTACCAAAGGGAGCACTGCTACAGGGGGAACAGCTACTGGGGGGAAATTAACTAGGGGCACAGCTACAGCGGGGAACAAGTACAGGGGTATAACTGGGCACGCCTCTTCCCTATGAATAAGCCACGCCCCTTTTCTATGAAGAAGCCACGCCCTGTTTTGGGGCATGCACCAACTGTATTTTACCTTGGGGGGGGGCACAGGAAACTTTCGCACTGGGCGCCACAAGGTCTAGAACCGGCCCTGATTGCACCCACTATAATTACCCCTATGGGGACCACTGAGAGCGGCTTATTACCCCTTCCTAACCATTTCTATTTTACATCACACAGGGCAAGACAAGAAAGATACCCGGAAGAGGACAGTGAGCTTCGCGGAGGACGTACAAGTCCGCTATTATGAGGTGGAATCCAACGATGAAACGAGGCCTGTCCCTAAAAGATGGGAAAGAATGAGAAGTACGAGAAGATTTAAGAGAAGATCATCTTGCCGCCCCCGTGCTAGAGATTAGAGCATAGATATCTAGACCATTCCAGGTGGAGCCCTTATTGGGCACGTTGTACATTAGTGTAATGGTGGGAATCACTATCTATCTGCATTTGCAGAGCGATGCTTAGATCCGGTGTTCCGTACTAAGTGTTTAGCCTTGTCAGACTACCTCTTAGTACGGGACAGCGGATCCAAGCATCGTGTCCTACCGTTATACCGCTCCATAAGGACTCCACCTGAAATGGTTTAGATACTAGCAGTGTAAATAGATAAACTAAGATAGTAATAGCAAATAAAAAACCAGCATTTGCCCCATTCTGCCTCAATTGCATTTATTGTACTCACAGTATAACTACAGGTCCATTTTGTATAACACAACAATTTCCCTTCCCCCATCCCCACCACCACACAGTGATGGCGCGTCCCTCACCCATCCATAGATAATTATATTAGAGGGTCGGATGCCTTCTAGGGACAGCAGCTCCATGAACAGAGTAGCTGGTGCAGTATACCTGACCAATCTCCATAACGCTGAGAGACTAGCTTCCCAGCTCATCACCAATTCACTATTACCCATTACACCACACACAGGTAACCACATGACCTCCTAGATCCCGGCTACAGAAGTCTCCACCTTTAGTAGAAATTCTCACAGGTACTCAGGTAACCCCCAGGACTACTCATGGTAGTAAGAGTCAGGACCTAGCACAGGTCATCGATGACCATCTACCAGGGAATTCCTACAGGAATCAGGATACCTGGTGGTAGCCAAAGGAATACAGATAACAGCAGTGATATATAAGATAGATGCTGGTGGGTACTGAGGTATAGTAAGTTACTACTGACAAGTAACAACACAGGCTGGAATCTGGGTGGTAGAGGTGGCGGGTACTGAGGTATAGTAAGTTACTGCTGATGGGCAAGAATACAGGGTAGACTCCAAGAGAGATACAGCAGTGAGGGCAGGAACACAGGCGGGTCAGCTTCTATGCACGGCAAGGACGCTATAACCAGCAGGTAGGCACAGCCTAGGTATGGTCATCGACCATCATTGATTTGAAATCATCGATGGTCTATGACCAATGGTGGATACTTTTACCATCAATGGGGCAGAACCAGATGGTTTCCTGCTATCGATGGTGCAGAGCTACCAAATGTCGTATCTGTGCATGTTTGGATGTTCTGCCTGGCACACATCAAGGTACAGGCCTAGTCTGCGCTGATAGGAGCTTATTTATCAGGCAGCGATAAAACCTCTTCCCAGCATTTTTGCTTGATTGCTGTCACCTTTTTTGCAGTTTGGGAGGAGGAGAGGGTTAGGGTTAGGCTGTGGGAGGAGAGGGTTAGGTTTAGGCTGTGGGAGGAAAGGGTTAGGGTTAGACTGCAGGAGGAAAGGTTAGGCAATGGGTGGGGATTGTTTGGATAAGTGAGGGGAGGGTTAGGCTGTGGGATGGGAGGTTAGGGTTAGGCTGTGGGAGGGGAGGGTTAGGCTGTGGGAGGGGAGGTTAGGGTCAGGCCAGTGGCGTAAATTCATGCCAGATGCCCGGAGGCAAAATAGTCGATGGTGCCCCCCCACCGGTACACACACAGGCACATATATATATATACAGTTATACACACACACCCACATATATACTTATACACACACAATCACATATATAATTATATATACATATACATAAAACAATCGGATAAAGGCGGCACTCTGCAGTCAGGGACAAGCAGATGACGACGGGGAGCTGTTCCTCGAAACGTAGGACCTTAAATAAAGGACAAATGTTTTAAATCATGCTGAAAGACTGCAGAGTGCCGCCTTTATCCGACTGTTATACCTGAACCTGCACACGTTCTAGGAGGGCATTCAGCAAGCTACATGTGTCTCCCAGTGAGTGCCGGACTATCTTATATATATATATATATATATATATACCCGTATATACTCGAGCATAAGTCTGCCCGAATATAAGCCGAGGCACCTAATTTTACCACAAAAACCTGGGAAAACTTATTGACTCGAGTATAAGCCTAGGGTGGGAAATGCAGCTCTACCCGTACACAGACCCCATAGTGCCAGATATGCCCCACAGTGCCAGATATGCCCCACAGTGCCAGATATGCCCCACAGTGCCAGATGTGCCAGATATGCCCCACAGTGCCAGATATGCCCCACAGTGCCAGATGTGCCAGATATGCCCCACAGTGCCAGATGTGCCAGACATGCCCCACAGTGCCAGATGTGCCCCACAGTGCCAGATGTGCCAGACATGCCCCACAGTGCCAGATGTGCCCCACAGTGCCAGATGTGCCAGATATGCCCCACAGTGCCAGATATGCCCCACAGTGCCAGATGTGTCAGACATGCCCCACAGTGCCAGATGTGCCCCACAGTGCCAGATATGCCCCACAGTGCCAGATGTGCCCCACAGTGCCAGATGTGCCCCACAGTGCCAGATATGCCCCACAGTGCCAGATGTGCCAGATATGCCCCACAGTGCCAGATATGCCCCACAGTGCCAGATGTGCCAGACATGCCCCACAGTGCCAGATGTGCCAGATATGCCCCACAGTGCCAGATGTGCCAGATATGCCCCACAGTGCCAAATATGCCCCACAGTGCCAGATGTGCCAGATATGCCCCACAGTGCTAGATATGCCCCACAGTGCCAGATGTGCCAGATATGCCCCACAGTGCCAGATATGCCCCACAGTGCCAGATGTGCCAGACATGCCACACAGTGCCAGATGTGCCCCACAGTGCCAGATGTGCCAGATATGTCCCACAGTGCCAGATATGTCCCACAGTGCCAGATGTGCCAGACATGCCCCACAGTGCCAGATGTGCCCCACAGTGCCAGATGTGCCCCACAGTGCCAGATATGCCCCACAGTGCCAGGTGTGCTAGATATGCCCCACAGTGCCAGGTCTGCCAGATATGCCCCACAGTGCCAGGTCTGCCAGACCTGGCACTGTGGGGCATATCTAGTACACCTGGCACTGTGGGGCATATCTGGCACTGTGGGGCACATCTGGCACTGTGGGGCACATCTGGCACTAAAGCTGACTCGAGTATAAGCTGAGGTGGCTTTTTCAGCACAAAAAAAAGTGCTGAAAAAGTCGGCTTATACTCGAGTATATACAGTAGATAGATAGATAGATAGATAGATAGATAGATAGATAGATAGATAGATAGATAGATAGATAGATAGATAGATAGATACACACACATACGCACAGCCACATATATAATTATACCCCTTTCAGGCCACCAGCTTTGAACATGGGTTATTGGCACATGAGTGCGCATAACCCGTGTTCCTGTGCGGGTTATGCCGGGTCGAGCGACCCGGTATTTCAACCTGGCTTGCTGTGCGGTGTTAACGGGAACTGGGTCGATGCAAACCGCTTCCCGTTCACACTGTGTGGACGGGCGGCTCTTGGAGATCATGTGGTCTTCAAGCGCCGCCCCCACCGCTGACGTCACCAATGAGGCTATACGCCGGGTTGCAGACAGCGACAGCGGGGCGCCTGAGGCGGGTGGCACCCTGGGAGGTCAGGCGGTCCGAAAGGGGTATTATACAGACACAACTACATATATATAGATATACACACACAGCCACATATAAACACACACAGACACATATATACTGTACGTGCTCAACCACATATGTACATATACACACACAACTACATATATATATAGACAGTGCCGTAACTAGACATTTTAGCGTGTGCAAGAAACAGTATCGCCCCCCCCCCCTACCTCCATATACAAGACAGGGCCAGTGTGAGCTTTAGGCGTGTACAAAAAATTTAGGGGCGTGGCTTCATGGGGAAGGGGCGTAGCCACAGAGCTCCCTTTTACACATTATGGCAGCAGAGCCCCCCTTTTTAAACCAGCAGAGCCCCTTTTTATACACATTACGGCAGACAGCGTCCCCTTTTTACACATTACGGCAATTTATTGTATATAATAATAATAATAAAATATTAAGAATATCTTAAATCAATAAAGATAAAAACTGTGTAATACACCAGTGTTCATCACTTGCACAAATAAGAGTCCATATTACCACCGAATATATATGATAAAAGTCCACAGACAATATATGCAAAGGAGCTCCAATCAAGGATATTTAAGCACGTAATAGTGATATTTGTAACTCCAAAGAGGAACTGCTGCTGGTTATAAGAGGAATCTCATATAGGGGTATATGCAATTACGGTCGAATTGCTGCAAATGTCGAAAATCGGGGCATTTTCGACACATTTTTTTTTTTTCGACAATGCAATACAGTACTTTTCGACATTTTGAAATTCAACAGTTGTCAAATTCGACATGTCTGCAATGGTAAAAATGCGGCTTTTCTACAAAAGTATATTCAATTGAAGAATGTCGATTCGACAACAGTGCTTTTCGACAGTCATTTCGTCAATTTCAGTCCGCCTCATTTTGGTGGCGGAATCTAATAAAAAAAATTTAAAACTTGTTTTTTTGTGGTTTTTTTTTGTTGCTAATAGCATATCTATTTATATTAGAAGGGATTATCTACTTGGTTTGTCTATTAGGAGCCACAAGTTTTATTTATATATTTTTTTAAAGAATATTTTTTTTTTTACTGACTAAAATAATATGGAGAGATCAGAGCATGTTTTTCAGTGGGAAGGGGTTGGAATGGGTTAAAAATCAAGAAACAAAATGCGTGGGGTCCCCCCTCCTAAGCATAACCAGCCTCGGGCTCTTTGAGCCGGTCCCGGTTGTAAAAATACGGGGGGGAAATTGACAGGGGATCCCCCGTATTTTTACAACCAGCACCGGGCTCTGCGTCCGGTCCTGGTGCAAAAAAATACGGGGGACAAAAGACGTAGGGGTCCCCCATATTTTTAACACCAGCATCGGGCTCCACTAGCTGGAGAGATAATGCCACAGCCGGAGGACACTTTTATATAGGTCCCTGCGGCCGTGGCATTAAATCCCCAACTAGTCACCCCTGGCCGGGGTACCCTGGAGGAGTGGGGACCCCTTAAATCAAGGGTCCCCCCCTCCAGCCACCCAAGGGCCGGGGTGAAGCCCGAGGCTGTCCCCCTGTCAAAGTCGAAAAATATCATGCTTCACGTTGCCATTTACTAACCCCAATGCGCACGCCCGGTGCTCGTGCATACAGTCTGCCGTACATGCACATGTCCGCAAATTGCGTACACTCGCTCCGGCGATTACGCGCGTGGCATGCGTATTTATGGTAGAGTTTATGGGCTTGTAGCGGGCGACTCGTTTATAGTATAATTAACCCATATAGCGTGTTTTGTAGGTAATAGTCACCTTAATAATGTCTCCGAGTATGTTTAGCGTAAATGGTTCATGGACTTAGGAATTCTTCTTTTCATGATACAAAGGGTCTGACGAAGGTTGAACAGTGGTGTCTGGTACCTAACCGAAGAGTATTTTATTAGAAACAATCCGGTGCTGGTTAGGTAAAGATTAATCGCTCCTGCGTATAGTTATGTCTATGAGTAGTTTATAGACATTTACTGTATTTGCGGTTCATTATCCATGCGGCGGGAATCTTGAGGACACCTCCCATCTGAGCAGTTTGAAATAGTCGCAGCCCACCTGTTCAAATCCACCTATGACCTTTTGTTACAGTGCAGAGAGACATTCCTGTGTCCAATGAACAATAAGATTGTAGGGCCCTTTGTAGTGTACTGTATGTTGTGTATATAAAGGCCACTGTCCCCAGACCGGCCAGTACTCTCTCTCATCAACATTTATCTCTGATAATTGGAGGACTGGATCCGGTTGCGCTAGCGAGTGTTCCCCGTATGGTATGTTTCTCTGTGGCCACTTTGTTACCCGTTTAATGTAAGCCATTCATTCTTAGTCTATGTATTTGTGTTTACGATCGTTCGCTATTGTGTATATTTCTGTGTAGTTATTCTGTTAGTTATTAATGTTAGGACTGTAGTGTATAAGCTGTTACTGTTTCTTTTCCCTTTTACTTACTTAAATTATCCAGTAAAGGTGTTGGAACCTTAGCGAGGAGTGTGTTTCACCATTTGTTATTAAGGGTTTCTGAGCATCTCAATCGCTCAAACAGCTTGCTTAAATATCAAGGTTAACCAGTGGTATATCATTACAGTATCTCAATACTAAGACTTACAGTATAAGCATACTCTGTGTAAGGTTTAAAAGGTTATCATCCGTGTGTACGCTCGCTGTGTGTGTTCCGTACACCCAGCGCAGCGTGTGTACGTAACTTGCGTACCATGTGCGAGGTCTTCATACGCAAATAGCGTACGGAGTTCGTAGCACGTGCACGTGGTTTAGCGGCCATTACGGCTTCACGATATTAGTAAATAGCTTGTGTTAAAAAGGTAAATATTTAGCTTTATCACCCCCCATCCAAAGGCTGCGGATTGGGGGCTGATAGCCTTGTGTCAAATAAAAGAATATTGTTTTTGGTAGCAGAACTACAAGTCCCAGCAATCCTCTCCCGCAAGCTGGTACTTGGAGAACCTACTGCAAAAAAAATACCCAAATAAAAACAGTACACGCACACCGTGAAAGTAAAACTTTATTACATACATGCACGCAGACACACACATACTTACCTATGTTCACACGCCGACTCGGTCCACTTCTCCAAGTAGAATCCACGGGGTACCTGAAAATAAAATTATCATCACCAAAATCCAGTGTAGATCTGTCCTCTTCTTTTTTGTAATCCACGTACTTCGCAAAAAAATAAAACGCAAAAGCCGGACCACGCACTGAAAGGTGTCCCATGTTTACACATGGGACCCCTTTCCCCGAATGCCGGGACCCCCCGTGACTCCTGTCACAGAGAGTCCCTTCAGCCAATTAGGGAGCGTCACGTCGTGGCAGGACGCACACTCCACGTCACATCGAATCCAGGACGCACACTATCCGTCAATTGGTCCGTTTTTCGACAGCGGAACTGTTGAATTCGTTTTTTATTGAATATGTCGAATTCGGGTCCCGGCGGCGGGGTGTCTGACTGTCGAATTGTGTTGAATTAAAAAACAGTCGAATTCCAGCCGGAATTCGACCGCAATTGCATATACCCCATAGTGTTTGATATAGCAAGCAAAAGTATGTTGATAAGACTCCTGTGATGCTTTAGGAGCCGCAGGGACAGCGCTCTATGGGGGTCATTCTGACCCGTTTGCTCGCTGCGTTTTAACGCAGCAGAGCAAACGGGTCCCTATTGCGCATGCGCCGGCGCATGCCAGACGGCCAAAGGCCGTAGCAGGGATGCAATCGCCTCTGCCTGATTGACAGGCAGAGGCGATCGATGGCGGGAGGGGGCAGAACGACGGCGTTTGGCCGGCATTTCGTGGGTTTGGTCCGGCCAACGCAGGTGTGGCTGGACCGAATGGGGGGCGGGCCGCGGCAGCTGCATGACGTCACACGCAGCCGCTGCGGGCCGGGGAGCGATGAGCAGCTCCCGGCCAGCACGCTAAAGCTGCGCTGGTCGGGAGCTACTCTTGAAGTGCAAAGACATCGCCACTGTGCGATGCCTTTGCACTTCTGTGAGGGGGGGCCGGACTGACATGCGGGGCGGACTAGCCCTGTGCTGGGCGTCCCCCCCGCATGTCAGTGTGAATGATCGTAGCTGTGCTAAATTTAGCACAGCTACGATCAACTTGGAATGACCCCCTATATTACCCTCCCCACCGCTGAAAACGATCTCACCGCTGACGTGTGGGGAACTCAGCGCAGCCGGCTGTGTGCAGGATCCGATGGTGCGGGAAGAGAGCAGCGGTACGTCCGTATCACGGAGATGGGGAGCGCGGCTCTGGATTTGCCGCGGGTATAAGTAGCTTAGCAGCCTCCAAACTGTGGATACTTTGGATACTTTAGGTGGTCGGAAGCTCATAAACGCAGCGCATTTCAGTGCCGCCCCCTCCCCCCCCCCCCCTAGCAGAGGTGCAAAGGCATTGCACAGCGGCGATGCCTTTGCACTTCAAGAGTAGCTCCCAGCCAGCGCAGCGTTAGCGTGCTGGCCGGGAGCTACTCATCGCTCCTCGGCTCGCAGCGCTTGCGTGTGATGTAACACAGCCGCTGCGGCCCGCACTCTGTTCGGTCCGGCCACGCCTGCGTTGGCCGGACCAAACCCATGAAACGGCGGCCAAATGACGCAGTTCCACCCCCTTCCGCCCAGCAATCGCCTCTGCCTGTCAATCAGGCAGAGGCGATCGCATCCATGCTACGGCCTTTGGCGCATGAGCAGTAGGGACCCGTTTGCTCTGCTGCGTTAAAACGCAGCGAGCGAACGGGTCAGAATGACCCCCATAGAGCGCTGTCTCTGCGGCTCCTAAGGCATTACAGGAGTCTTATCAACATACTTTTGGTTGCTATACCAAACACTATATGAGATTCATCTTATAACCAGCAGCAGTTCCTCTTTGGAGTTACAAATATCACTATTACGTGCTTAAATATCCTTGATTGGAGCTCCTTTGCATATATTGTCTGGGGACTTTTATCATATATATTCGGTGGTAATATGGACTCTTATTTGTGCAAGTGATGAACACTGGTGTATTACACAGTTTTTATCTTTATTGATTTTAGATATTCTTAATGTTTCTCATGCATCCTAGAGGATGCTGGGGACAACATCAAGACCATGGGGTATAGACGGGATCCGCAGGAGACATGGGCACTCTAAAGACTTTTCAGTGGGTGTGAACTGGCTCCTCCCTCTATGCCCCTCCTCCAGACCTCAGTTTTAGAAATGTGCCCAGGTCGACTGGATGCACTCTGAGGAGCTCTACTGAGTTTCTCTGAAAAGACTTATGGTAGGTATTTTATTTTCAGGGAGAACTGCTGGCATCAGACTCCCTGCTTCGTGGGACTGAGGGAGCAGAAGCAGAACCAACTTCCTCAGAGTTTCATGGCTCTGCTTCTGGCTGACAGGACACCATTAGCTCCTGAAGGGAACTGAACGCTAGCTGTCTCTAGATGCTCACTCCCACAGCACGCCGTCACCCCCTCACAGAGCCAGAAGTCAGAAGACAGGTGAGTATAAGAAGAATGATCTTCTATCAAGTAAGTGATGGATGAGGTGTGGTGTGGCTGGCGGGAGCACAGCGCGCCATTGCTGCACACACACACAGGTACTACAGGGTGCAGGGCGCGGAGGGGCACCCTGAGCAGCAAGAAAAATACCTCAAACTGGCTAAAAGGGGGCATAAGTTGCCACTGGCACAGCCCTACCCCCCCGCCAGTATAAATATTACAGTGTTTGTATGAGTGTAAGGTCGCGCCATTGCAGGGGCGGAGCTTCTTCCTCAGGCAGCCAGCACACTACTCAGCGCCATTTTCTCTCTCTCCTCAGGCTGCAGAGAACACGCTGATCCTCTCCTCCACTTCTGACAAGTACAGGGTGCTATAAGGGGGGGCACAAAGCGATTGTGGTGCATTTGATAGTGTATATTACTATTTAAAAAGCGCTGTTAGGCTGTGGACATACTGTGTTCACAGGAAATACTGGCACTGGGATTGTGAACTGGCTGCTCCTATCCTGTGTCCCTCTGACAGATTTTACTGTGGGTCTGTCCCCAAAATAAGTCCCAGTGTGTCTGTTGGTGTGCTGTACACGTGTGAGGCATGTCTGAGGCAGGGAGTTCCACCCGGAGGAAGCCATTTTAGGGATATAAAGTTGTAATGTGGTGGTGCTACCGGCACACCAAGAGCCTGCATGGGTGAAAGAGATACGTGACAGTATGATTCTGATTGACCGTATATTAGATAAGTCTGAATCTAAGGCTGCATGCTGGAGAAAATCTGTGGAAGATGTGATTTGTCAGGATGCTGTTATTCCTTATGCGGGCGGCCCCTCTGGGTCACATAAGAGACCATTTGCAAATGTTGTAAACACTGATACCGACACGGATTATGACTCTTGTGTTGACGATAGTGAATACAGAGAGATAGATCATAAATTGGCAAAAAATATACAATATATGAAAGTGGCTATAAGGGACGTGTTGGAGGTTACAGAAAGCACTCCTGTACCTCAGGAGAAAGCGTATTTATGTAAGGAAAAGAAATCCAAAGTCACGTTCCCTCCTTCACACAAACTAAATGCTCTGTTTGAAGGGATGTGGGTGAATCCAGATAAAAGATTTCGTATTCCCAAAAGGATTCACATAGCTTACCCTTTCCCGGCTGAGGACAGGAAAAAATGGGAGTCACCCCCTGTGTTAGACAGTGCACTTTGCAGGTTGACAAAGAATGTAATTCTCCCTGCTCCTGGCATGGCTTCTCTTAAAGAGCCGGCACACCGCAAAATGGAAATGACATTGAATTCCATTTAATGTTACCAATGGTACACTGATTAGGCCCACTATTGCCTGCGCATGGGTGAGTCACGCTATTGAAAAATGGTCAGAAAGCGTGTCATCAGAAATTGACACGATTGATAAAGATGAGATACTCCTTAAGTTAGGGAATATCAAGGACGCTGCCGTCTACATGCTGGAAGCAATGAAGGATATTGGACTCTTGAGTTCACAGGCCACTACCATGGCAGTATCGGCTAGGCGGGTGTTGTGGATTCGCCAGTGGAACGCGGATGCAGATTCCAAAAGAAACATGGAGGCTCTCCCATATGAAGGTGAGGCCTTATTTGGCGATGGCCTGGATGCGTTAGTCTCGGCGGCTACCGCAGGTAAGTCGACATTTTTGCTCTCTGCGCCTGCACCGGCAAAAAAGACCTATCATCCGCAAATGCAGTCCTTTCGGCCCAATAAATACAAAAAGAGGAGAGGTTCCCCCTTCTTTGCAGGTAGGGGAAGGGGTAGGGGAAAGAAGCCCACAGAGGCTCCAGGTTCCCAAGAGCAGAAGTCTACCCCTACTTCTACCAAATCCCCGGCATTACGCTGGAGCTCCCTTGCGGGAGGCCGCTAGGGTGGGGGCACGTATCAGCCTCTCCAGCCAGGATTGGATTCTGTCTGGCCAGGATCCCTGGGTGTTGCAAATAGTATCCCAGGGGTACAAGCTGGAGTTTCAAGACGTTCCCCCATGCCGATTTTTCAAATCGACCTTGCCAGTTTCTCCGTCAGGAAGAGAAGCAGTAACAGCGGCAATCCAAAAATTATGTCAAGACCAGGTCATAGTCCTGGTACCGTTATCACAACAAGGGAGGGGTTTTTATTCAAGCCTCTTTGTGGTTCCGAAGCCGGACGGCTCGGTCAGACCGATCCTAAATCTAAAGGATCTGAATGGTTACTTAAAAAGGTTCAAGTTCAAGATGGAATCACTTCGGGTAGTTATTGCCAGTCTGGAGGAGGGGGACTACTTGGTGTCGGTGGACATAAAGGATGCTACCTGCATGTTCCCATTTATCCTTCTCACCAGGTTTATCTGAGATTCGCGGTTCAGGATTGCCGTTACCAATTCCAGACGTTACCTTTCGGTCTCTCCACGGCGCCGAGGGTATTTACCAAGGTGATGGTGGAGATGAAGGTTCTCCTTCGTCAGA
This sequence comes from Pseudophryne corroboree, assembly GCF_028390025.1. Lineage (NCBI taxonomy): Eukaryota > Metazoa > Chordata > Amphibia > Anura > Myobatrachidae > Pseudophryne > Pseudophryne corroboree. The sequence goes on from NC_086454.1 coordinate 338,312,807, forward strand.
AAGGAGTCAATATAATTCCTTATCTGGACGACCTCCTGATAAAGGCGAGATCCAGGGAGCAGTTGTTAAAAAACATATCACTCTCTCTGTCAATACTCCAACAACACGGCTGGATCATAAATTACCCAAAGTCACAGTTGGAACCGACGACAAGGTTGTCTTTCCTCGGGATGATTCTGGACACAGAAGTTCAGAGAGTATTTATTCTGCTGGAAAAGGCTCTGGAAATCCAGAAAATGGTAAAACTGATATTGAAACCATCAAGTGTGTCGATCCATCAGTGCATTCGGTTGTTGGGGAAGATGGTGGCGGCCTACGAGGCCATACAGTTTGGCATGTTCCATGCCAGAGTATTCCAGTGGGACCTGTTGGACAAGTGGTCGGGGTCACACCTACACATGCACAGAAAGATAATCCTGTCGTCAAAAACCAGGATTTCGCTCCTGTGGTGGTTACACAGCTCTCACCTACTAGAGGGACGCAGGTTCGGGATTCAGGAATGGGTCCTGGTAACCACGGATGCAAGTCTCCGAGGCTGGGGAGCAGTCTCTCAGGGAGAAAACTTCCAGGGACGTTGGTCACAACAGGAAGCCTGCCCTCACATAAATGTTCTGGCGCTAAGAGCCAGTTACAACGGCCTTCAACAAGCGGTACATCTTCTTCAAGACCGTCCCGTGCAGATCTAGGCGGACAATGTAACACCAGTCGCATACATAAACAGGCAGGGCGGAACGAAAAGCAGAGCGGCAATGGCAGATGCGACAAAAACCTCCGCTGGGCAGAAAAACATCTACAAGCTCTGTCGGCAATATTCATTCCAGGAGTAGACAACTGGGAAGCAGACTTACTCAGCAGACACGATCTCCATCCAGGAGAGTGGGGCCTCCACCAAGAAGTCTTCGCAGAGGTGACAAGTCTTTGGGGAGTTCCTCAAATAGATATGATGGCGTCTCGTCTCAACAAGAAGCTTCAGAGATACTGTTCCAGGTCGAGGGACCCTCAAGCAGTAGCAGTGGATGCATTGGTGACCCAGTGGGTGTTTCCGTCAGTGTATGTCTTCCCTTCACTTCCGCTGATCCCAAAAGTACTCAGGATCATAAGAAAAACAAGGGTTCGAGCAATCTACATTGCCCCAGACTGGCCAAGGAGGGCTTCGTACCCAGATCTTCAGCAGTTACTCATAGGAGATCCTCGGCCTCTTCCTCCTCGAGAGGACCTGCTGCAGCAGGGGCTGTGTGTGTATCAAGACTTACCGCAGCTACGTTTGACGGCATGGCTGTTGAGCGCCGTATCCTAGCCTGGAAGGGTATTCCTGAGGAGGTCATCCCCACCCTTATTCAGGCCAGAAAGGGAGTAATGTCGAAACATTACCACCACATATGGAGAAAATATGTATCTTGGTGTGAATCCAAGAAGGCTCCTACGGAAGAGTTTGAGTTGGGACGTTTTCTCCATTTTCTGCAGGATGCTGTGGAGGCGGGCCTCCGATTGGCATCAATCAAGGTCCAGATTTCGGCCATGTCAGTGTTCTTCCAGAAACAATTGGCCTCTCTTCCAGAGGTTCAGATCTTTGTGAAAGGGGTTCTGCACATCCAGCCTCCATTCGTGCCTCCAGTGGCACCATGGGACCTTAACGTGGTATTGCAGTTCCTTCAATCGGATTGGTTTGAGCCTCTACAAAAGATAGAGTTGAAGTTTCTCACTTGGAAAGTGGTGATGCTTTTGGCTTTGGCATCCGCAAGGCGGGTGTCTGAATTGGGGGCCTTGTCTCACAAGAGCCCTTACCTGATAGGGCAGAGTTGAGGACTCGTCAACATTTTCTTCCGAAGGTGGTTTCATCTTTCCACATAAACCAACCTATTGTAGTGCCAGTAGTTACTGACACATTCACTGATTCAAAATCTCTAGATGTGGAAAGAGCTTTGAAAATCTATGTCGCTAGAACGGCTCGTATACAGAAAACAGAGGCTCTGTTTGTCTTGTATGCTCACAACAAGATTGGCTGTCCTGCTTCCAAGCAGACTATTGCACGTTGGATTAGAAATACGATTCAGCAAGCTCATACTATGGCTGGATTGCCGTTACCGACGTCGGTAAAGGCCCACTCCACTAGGAAGGTGGGCTCATCCTGGGCGGCTGCCCGGGGGGGGGGCAGAGCCGGCCCTAACCAATATGATGCCCTAGGCAAGATTTTGGCTGGTGCCCCCTAGCACCACTGCTAGTTCCGCCTCTGACCCTGCACCCCTTTCCCAGCACCATCACCCCCTACCCATAGCAGTCCTTTTTTTGTTTTCCTACCCCCTGTAATTTAAATAAGAACAGTGTGTACATTCGGCGCACAGCCCAAAAAGGTATGTGTTTTTGCTGGCAAGGAGCATGGCCACACAATAGTACCCGCAATTCAAATTATGCCTCACAGTAGTGTAATTTTATTCACAATTTATCATACGATAGTGTCCCTTATTCACATTACATCACACAGTAGTACCAATTTACCTTATATACGTTACTTCTCACAGTAGTGCCCCTCATTCACATAACATCATACTGAATTGCTCCTTATTCACATTACACCACAGCATATTGCTCTTTATTCTCATTACATCACACCATATTGCTCCTTATTCACATTACACCACACCATATTGCTCTTTATTCTCATTACACCACACCATATTGCTCCTTATTCACATTACACCTCACCATATTGCACTTTATTCACATTAGACCACACAGTAGTGCCCTTTCTATACGTTACGCCACACAGTAGAGCACCTTATACACATAATGCCACACATTGGTAATGCATTTATACACATAATACCACACAGTAATGGCCCTTACACATATGACACACATTATTAATGTCCTTAGAAACATAGTGCGCCTTATGCCAACCCTTATTAATGCCCTTATACACATAATTTCCCTTACACATATGCCGCACAATGTTAATGCCCTTATACACATAATGACACACATAATGTCCCTTACACATATGCCGCACATTATTAGTGCCCTTATACACATAATGACACACATAGTGCCCCTTACACATATGTTACACATTATTAATGCCCTTATACAAATAATGACATATATAGTTCCTGGCGTGAGTCAGCTGGCAGCTCTGCTAACGTCGGGTGCCTATTTTTTAAAATGAAAATGCATCTTATTTGCATTGCTATGTGTCTAGGATGCACAAGCAGCTTCTGCTGATTAAAATGATATGCAGCATGCCTATATACTGTGTGCGACTGTGGCTGTATCTGCATACAAAATGCTGCACACAGAATATAGGCATGCTGCATATCATTTTAATCAGCAGAAGCTGCTTGTGCCCTTAGGCATACCAGATGCCCTAGGCAATTGCCTAGTTTGCCTAAGCCTAAGGCCGGCTCTGCGGGGGAGGGGGGGTCTCGGCATTACAACTTTGCCGAGCAGCTATTTGGTCAGGGTCAAACACATTTGCTAAGTTCTACAAGTTTGACACCTTGGCCGATGAGGACCTCAAGTTTGGTCAATTGGTGCTGCAGGGTCATCCGCACTCTCCCGCCCGTACTGGAGCTTTGGTATAGACCCAATGGTCGGTCTTGATGTCGTCCCCAGCATCCTCTAGGACGTATGAGAAAATAGGATTTTGATACCTACCGGTAAATCCTTTTCTCCTAGTCCGTAGAGGATGCTGGGCGCCCGCCCCAGTGCATATTTTACCTGCAGTTTAGTTATTACAGTTACACAAGTTGTGTTCTTTTAGTTCAGCATGTGGCTGCAATTGGTTCATGCCTGTTGGCATGTGTTATGTTGAATGCCATGTGTGCGGCATGGTTGAGGGTGTGAGTTGGTAGATATCTCACCACTAGTTAAGTAATTCCTTTCCTCAAAATGTCAGTCTCCCTGGGCACAGTCCCTACAACTGAGGTCTAGAGGAGGGGCATAGAGGGAGGAGCCAGTTCACACCCAATGAAAAGTCTATAGAGTGCCCATGTCTCCTGCGGATCCCGTCTATACCCCATTGTCTTGATGTCGTCCCCAGCATCCTCTACGGACTAGGAGAAAAGGATTTACCGGTAGGTATCAAAATCCTATTTTTATTATTATATACAATAAATTGCTTTGAATAAGTATACCATATTCAGGGCTCCCTTGTGATATTGCATATGCCCTTTTCTTGTCCTTCAGGATCTAATGGACTCGGGGTCAGAGGTTGCTGCCAGAGCTGGATTAAGGCTTCGGGGGGCCCGGGGTACTTAAAACAGGGGGGCCCTCAGGTCTAAAATGAAAATCATAATAAGAAATACATATTTATATATATATATATATATATATATATATATATATATATATATATATATATATCCTATATAATAGCCCAGATCTGTGACTCTGTGCCTGTGTGTATAACACTGGGCGTGGCTAGGAGCTCTCATTGGGTTCGCAGCAGGTCTATCACACCCAGTCCACAGCTGATTGGACGAGAAACGCCCTCCCACACAGGTTACATCCAATGGGAGGTTCTGCTCTTTGGCTGCTGTGTGTTCCCAGGGCAGGATTAACAATGGGGCTGATGGAGCTGCAGCTCCAGGTCCACACCCCAAAATAGGCCCACTGCATCTGCAGCAACATACCCTCCAACAATTTACACATAAACATCAGGACAAATGTAAAAGGGGGGCGTGGCCACGGGTAAAGTCGTGTGGACACGCCCCTTTTCCTATACTTTCAATGGAAGTTTGGAGAGCCAAAAATCGGTACAGACCATAAAAAAAGGGACTGTAACTGCCAAAAAGGTCCAGCTGGAGGGTATGTCACTGCATCTGCAGCAAGTCTCTGCGCTGTAGATAGGGAAAACAAAACACTTTTACTGCAGCATCCTATGTCCTGCTGCCAGTCCGCCTGCCCCCTCCGGCATCAACAATCCCCACTCCCTAGCCGCGCCGCAGGTGGAACAAAAGTTGCTGCGGCTACCGGCATAGTTGTGTATGAAAGCGGCGCAGCGGAAGGCTTTCATAGCCCTCCCAGCACTGCATACTCTCTGAGCCCCGGAGCCACCTCTGCGCGTGATGTCACAGAAGTGCCTCCCCGCCACAGCCGCGCCCAGATCCCCAGAGGCCCTGACTCAGCAACACAGCACCTGGGCTGCCGGCCTGGAAGCCCTGAGATGGCTAATGTCTCGGATAGAGTGGGTGATATCGGCGATAACATAACAGTTATATTACACAGAGAACGGTATCACAGTGTTCGCCCCTTCCCTCCACTCCCCAAATGATGTTGTATTACACAGAGTACGGTAACACAGTCTCAGCCCCTTCCCTTCACTCCCCATATTGTTATATTACACAGAGTACGGTAACAGTCTCCGTCCCTTCCCTCCACTCCCCATGTGATAGCCCACTGGTACATGGTATGCCAATCTGCATGGCACTGTGTATAGTACATCACCCTTACCTTGCCCCGGCTTGTCATGGGTTCAGGCACAGTTACCAGAGGGTCCCCTGGAGAATCAGGTCTTTAACTACAAGTACATTGTGGGTGTGGACTACAGGTGTCGGTGCAGCGCATAAAGAATTGGGCGCCAGGCCATCTCAGATAAACAGCATAAAGTTTATTTAAACATCAAACAGGGAGATTGCAGGGATAACTTGTGAACACTCCTCCAGCACAAAGCATAAGTTACAGTGGATCACACATCAGGGCACCTCCTCCAGCGCATCGCTTAGTCGCAGCGGCATATACATGGCAAACAGCATTACGTACCAGGGCATTCTGTGACCAGTAGTGCTACACATCAGGTGACCGTCTCTCTCTCTCTTACTTAGCGAGGATTCTTTTCCTTGGGGGCGCTTACTCACGCCGCGTGGCTTTCCGACCACTTCACCCAGATACCTCTCGAGACTCACACCATTAGCACACTTTTCTCCTGGCATCACCCTTTCGCTGGATTCTGCATACTGCTGCTCTTACACTGCGATTTCTCCCTCTGTCATCAAGTGCTTTGCTGTGGCTGGCATCACTCCCCACCTAAACATGTGGGGAGCCCTCACTGGGGCTACATCTTTCTGGCTAAATTCACCTCACTGTCTGCTCACTCTCCTCACTGACTGTCCTCTCCCTAGGCTGCTGCAGGACAACCTTTTTATAACCCTGCATTCCCAGGTACACATTCTATCTGGGATTTCCCGCTCTGTGTTTCCCGCTCTGAGTCTGCAAATGAGTGAGTCATGCCCTTTGCATTTTGCAGACTAATCTGTATAGCTATGAGCTGTGCTGTTAACTCCTTCTGTGCTGCAAGCCGTAGGCTGCTGGCACAGTGCTATGCAACTCCAGCAAACATTTTACTTTTATTAAAGTCATGCTGGCACCTGTAGTGCCACAGTTGATTTGGGCTGCAGTTTGTGGGTATCACATGCACCCCTGCTGAAATCTTGCGTGTCCTCACGCAACAGCAGTTTTCAACATAACATAATGACAGTACATGTGACAAAAAAACAACAATCACATATTCAGGAAAACATGGCATGTCAAACATCACATTACATACAAATCACATATTCTGTTGCGGTTTTCAAACGAGTTACAGTCCAGAGTCCCATGTGATAGTAAAATGTTCCAGACATCTTGTGGCAATTGCGCCAAACACAGAGAACCTGCCCTCGCCTGCCCTTGTCTCCCCCCACGTCTGGGTCAAAAGAGACAGGTGGCTCTCGTGGGCCCCTCCCATTAAACAAGTTTCTCCAACTTTAGGAAAATAGATATAGGGGACTACATTCCCCTTGCGATCCTTGGCTCTTTCGGACACTCAGAAATGGCCAAACACAGTGCCCCCAAGGGTGTTGCTCCGACCGGGTGCACTGCATAGTCCCGATGTCCTGTTACATGAGTTCCACCTCCACAAATATTGCCCTTAGAGCCCCACGTTGGTAACCATGGTTGCTCGTATCCTGTTCGTGACGCCAAATGTGATAGCTCACTGATACATGGTATGCCAATCTGCATGGCACTGTGTATAGTACATCACCCTTACCTTGCCCCGGCTGGTCATGGGTTCAGGCACAGTTACCAGAGGGTCCCCTGAAGAATCAGGTCTTTAACTACAAGTACATTGTGGGTGTGGACTACAGGTGTCGGTGCAGCGCATAAAGAATTGGGCGCCAGGCCATCTCAGATAAACAGCATAAAGTTTATTTAAACATCAAACAGGGAGATTGCAGGGATAACTTGTGAACACTCCTCCAGCACAAAGCATAAGTTACAGTGGATCACACATCAGGGCACCTCCTCCAGCGCATCGCTTAGTCGCAGCGGCATATACATGGCAAACAGCATTACGTACCAGGGCATTCTGTGACCAGTAGTGCTACACATCAGGTGACCATCTCTCTCTCTCTTACTTAGCGAGGATTCTTTTCCTTGGGGGCGCTTACTCACGCCGCGTGGCTTTCCGACCACTTCACCCAGATACCTCTCGAGACTCACACCATTAGCACACTTTTCTCCTGGCATCACCCTTTCACTGGATTCTGCATACTGCTGCTCTTACACTGCGATTTCTCCCTCTGTCATCAAGTGCTTTGCTGTGGCTGGCATCACTCCCCACCTAAACATGTGGGGAGCCCTCACTGGGGCTACATCTTTCTGGCTAAATTCACCTCACTGTCTGCTCACTCTCCTCACTGACTGTCCTCTCCCTAGGCTGCTGCAGGACAACCTTTTTATAACCCTGCATTCCCAGGTACACATTCTATCTGGGATTTCCCGCTCTGTGTTTCCCGCTCTGAGTCTGCAAATGAGTGAGTCATGCCCTTTGCATTTTGCAGACTAATCTGTATAGCTATGAGCTGTGCTGTTAACTCCTTCTGTGCTGCAAGCCGTAGGCTGCTGGCACAGTGCTATGCAACTCCAGCAAACATTTTACTTTTATTAAAGTCATGCTGGCACCTGTAGTGCCACAGTTGATTTGGGCTGCAGTTTCAGGGTATCACACCCATATTATGTTATATTACACAGAGTACGGTAACAGTCTCCGCCCCTTCCCTCCACTCCCCAAATTATGTTATATTACACAGTTACACGCTATCCAATAACATTTTTTTTTAAATTGCAGGGCTTTCAGCTTTCAAAACCCCACGGCCTGCCCGGTGCTCCCCCTCCATCTTCCCACTGGGAGGGGCTGCTGGGAGATGTAGTTCTCCCAGAAGCCAGCTCCGAGGTGGTGACACTGTACGGGGGGTCACACACACTATAGATGTGTGTCAGACCAATTTTTTTGCTGGTTTTGTTTCTAATTTGTCATCCGGTTTTGATTTTGGATTTGGTTTTGGATTTCAGCAGTGACTGGTTTTGGTTTTGTATTTTTAAAAAAAATGTATAAAGAAAACTAAAATCACAGAATTTTGGCCTATTTTTATTCCTTGAGTATTCTTAACCTCAATAACATTTATTTCCAGTCAACTTTGACCATCGTACAGCTCACAATGGTGTTAATTCCGAGTTGTTCGCTCGTTGCCGTTTTTCGCAACGCAGCAATTCGGGAAAAATGTGCATGCGCATGGTACGCAGCGCGCATGCGCTAAGTAATTTAACACAAAACTCTGGAGATTTACACAAGCTCGAGTGACGTTTTTTCATCGCTCGAGTGATCGTAGTGTGATTGACAGAAAGTGGGTGTTTCTGTGCGGAAACTGCCCGTTTTCAGGGAGTGTGCTAAAAAACGCAGGCGTGCCAAGTAAAAACGCAGGATTCGCTGGAGAAACGGGGGAGTGGCTGGCCGAACGCAGGGCGTGTTTGTGACGTCAAACCAGGAACTAAACGGACTGAGGTGATCGCAATCTGTGAGTAGGTCTGGAGCTGCTCAGAAACTGCAAGGAATTATTTATTAGCAGTTCTGCTAATCTTTCGTTCGCTATTCTGCTAAGCTAAGATACACTCCCAGAGGGCGGCGGCCTAGCGTGTGCAATGCTGCTAAAAGCAGCTAGCGAGCGAACCACTCGGAATGAGGACCAATATTGTTCTCAACTGTTTTAGGCCAAAGGCTGCAGCGATTTGGCTGGTTACTAAGCGACAGAGCAGCGGCACAAACACGCGGCAGTTTATATCACATCTATGAAACATTGCCACACAGCAGTGGCAGAAATGAAAAGTGGTACAAGATGGAGTCAGACCGCTTTTATATGTGTACGTGAAGTGAACAAAGCGCACTAAGGTGAAGCGTACCAAACAGTACAAACAATAGATCTATATTTTTTTTGTATGTCATGCGAAATGCAGCAGCATTAGCAGCGTGGGGCGGTACTGGCAGTGTGGGATGATACTGGCAGCGTGGGGTGGTACTGGCAGCGTGGGACGGTACTGGCAAAGTGGGATGATACAGGCAGCGTGGGACGATGCTGGCAGCGTGGGATGGTACAGGCAGCTTGGGCGGGACTGACAGCATGGGGCGGTACTGACAGCGTGGGGCAGTACTGGCAGTGTGGGGGTGGTACTGGCAGCCTGGGGCGGTACTGGCAGCGCGAGGTGGTACTGACATCGTGCGGAGATACTGACAGCGAGGGGCAGTACTAGCAGAGTGGGGCGGTACTGACAGCATGGGGTCGTACTGGCATCGCAGGGTGGTACTGGCATCGTGGGGCGGTACTGACATTGTGCGGTTGTACTGGCATCGTGGGGCGGTACTGGCAGCATGGGGCGGTACTGGCAGTGTGGGGTGGTACTGGTAGCGTGGGACCGTACTGGCAGCGTGGGGCAGTACTGACATCGCAGGGTGGTACCGACATTGTGGGATGATACTGGCACCATGGGACGGTATTGGCAGCGCGGGACGTTACTGGCAGAGCTGGGTGATACTGGCAGTGTTGGGCGGTACTGGCAGTGTAGGGCGGTACTGACATCGAAGGGCAGTACTGGCAGCGTGGGGTGGTACTGGCATCATGGGGCGGTACTGACATCGCGGGGTGGTACTGGCAGCATGGGGCGGTACTGACATCTTGGGGTGGTACTAGCAGCGTGGGGCGGTACTGACATCGCGGGGTGGTACTGGCAGCGTGGGGCGGTACTGACATTGCGGGGTGGTACTGGCAGCGAGGGGCGGTACTGGCAGTGTGGGGTGGTACTGGCAGCGAGGGGCGGTACTAACATCACGGGGTGGTACTGGCAGCGTGGGGTGGTACTGAGATTGCGTGGTGGTACTGGCAGCGTGGGGCGGTACTGACATCGTGGGGTGGTACTGGCAGCGAGGGGTGGTACTGACATTGCAGGGTGGTACTGACATTGCGGGGTGGTACTGGCAGCGAGTGGTGGTACTGACATTGCGGGGTTGTACTGACATCGCAGGGTGGTACTGGCAGCGTGGGGCAGTACTGACATTGCGGGGTGGTACTGGCAGCGCTAGGCGGTACTGGCAGTGTGGGGCGGTACTGGCAGCGTGGGGTGGTACTGACATCGCGGGGTGGTACTGGCAGCATGAGGCTGTACTGACATCGCAGGGTGGTACTGGCATCGCGGGGCGGTACTGACATCGTGGGGTGGTACTGGCAGCGTGGGGCGGTACTGATATTGCGGGGTGGTACTGGCAGCGCTAGGCGGTACTGGCAGTGTGGGGCGGTACTGGCAGCGTGGGGCGGTACTGACATCACGAGGTGGTATTGGCAGCATGAGGCGGTACTGACATCGCAGGGTGGTACTGGCATCGCGGGGCGGTACTGACATCGTGGGGTGGTACTGGCAGCGTGGGGCGGTACTGGCAGCATGGGGCGGTACTGGCAGCGTGGGGCGGTACTGACATCGCAGGGTGGTACTGGCATCGTGGGGTGGTACTGGCAGCGCTTGGTAGTACTGGCAGCGTGGGGCTGTACTGGCAGCATGGGGCGGTACTGGCAGCGTGGGGCGGTACTGACATCGCAGGGTGGTACTGGCAGCGTGGGGCGGTAGTGACATCGTGGGGTGGTACTGACATCACGGGGTGGTACTGGCATCGTGGGGCGGTACTGACAATGCGGGGTGGTACTGGCAGCGCTTGGCGGTACTGACAGTGCGGGGTGGTACTGGCAGCGCTTGGCGGTACTGGCAGCGCTAGGCGGTACTGGCAGTGTGGGGCGGTACTGGCAGCGTGGGGTGGTACTGACATCGCGGGGTGGTACTGGCAGCGTGGGGCGGTACTGACATCACGAGGTGGTACTGGCAGCATGAGGCGGTACTGACATCGCAGGGTGGTACTGGCAGCGTGGGGCGGTACTGGCATCGCGGGGCGGTACTGACATCGTGGGGTGGTACTGGCAGCGTGAGGCGATACTGACATTGCGGGGTGGTACTGGCAGCGCTTGGTGGTACTGGCAGCGTGGGGTGGTACTGACATTGCAGGGTAGTATTGGCAGCGCGGGGCGGTACTGACATTGTGGGGTGGTACTGACATCACGGGGTGGTACTGGCATCATGGGGCGGTACTGACATGGCATGGTGGTACTAGCAGCGTGGGGCGGTACAGGCAGCGCGGGACAGTACTGGCAGCTTGGGGTGGTACTGGCATTGCGGGGTGGTACTGGCAGCGTGGGGCAGTACTGACATAGCGGAGTGGTACTGGCAGCGCTTGGCGGTACTGGTAGCGTGCGGGGGTAATGGCAGCATGGGGCGGTACTGGCAGCGTGGGGTGGTACTGGCAGCGTGGGTCGGTATTGACATTGCGAGGTGGTACTGGCAGCGTGGGGTGGTACTGGCAGCGTGGGGTGGTACTGGCAGCATGGGGCGGTACTGGCAGCGTGGGGTGGTACTGACATCGTGTGGCGGTACTGACATCGCTGGGTGGTACTGGCAGCGGGAGGCGGTACTGACATTGCGGTGTGGTACTGGCAGCGTGGGGCGGTACTGAAATCGCGGGGTGGTACTGGCAGCAAGGGGCGGTACTGACAGCATGGGGCGGTACTGGCAGCGTGGGGTGGTAATGACGTTGCGGGGTGGTACTGGCAGCGCGGGGCGGTACTGATATTGCGGGGTGGTACTGGCAGCGGGAGGCGGTACTGACATCGCGGGGTGGTACTGGCAACGTGGGGCGGTACTAACATCGCTGGGTGGTACTGGCAGCATGGGGCGGTACTGACATCGCGGGGTGGTACTTGCAGCGTGGGGCGGTACTGACATCGCGGGGTGGTACTGGCAGCGTGGGGCGGTACGGACATTGCGGGGTGGTACTGGCAGCGTGGGGCGGTACTGACATCGCGGGGTGGTACTGGCAGCGGGGGGCGGTACTAACATCGCAGGGTGGTACTGGCAGCGGGAGGCGGTACTGACATCGCGGGGTGGTATTGGCAGTGCGGGACGGTACTGGCAGCATGGGGCGGTACTGGCAGTGTGGGGTGGTACTAACATCGTGGGGCGGTACTGACATCGCTGGGTGGTACTGGCAGCGTGGGGCGGTACTGACATCGTGGGGTGGTACTGACATCGTGGGGCGGTACTGACATGGCATGGTGGTACTGGCAGCGTGGGGTGGTACTGGCAGCATGGGGCGGTACTGGCAGCGTGGGGTGGTACTAACAGCGTGGGGCGGTACTGACATCATGGGGTGGTACTGGCAGCGTGGGGCGGAACTGACATTGCGAGGTGGTACTGGCAGCTTGGGGTGGTACTGGCAGCGTGAGGCGGTACTGACATTGCGGGGTGGTACTGATATTGCGGGGTGGTATTGGCAGCGTTGGGCAGTACTGGCAGTGCGGTGCGGTACTGATATACCTGGGTGGTACTGGCAGCGGGAGGCGGTACTGACATCGCGGGGTGGTACTGATATTGCGGGGTGGTATTGGCAGCGTTGGGCAGTACTGGCAGTGCGGTGCGGTACTGATATACCTGGGTGGTACTGGCAGCGGGAGGCGGTACTGACATCGCGGGGTGGTACTGGCAGCGTGGGGTGGTACTGACATCGCGGGGTGGTACTGGCAGCGTTGGGGTGGTACTGACATCACGGGGTGGTACTGGCAGCGTGGGGCGGTACTGAAATCGCTGGGTGGTACTGGCAGCAAGGGGCGGTACTGACAGCAAGGGGCGGTACTGGCAGCGTGGGGTGGTACTGGCAGCGCGGGATGGTACTGGCAGCGCGGGGCGGTACTGATATCGCGGGGTGGTACTGGCAGCGGGAGGCGGTACTGACATCGCGGGGTGGTACTGGCAGCGTGGGGCGGTACTAACATCGCTGGGTGGTACTGGCAGCATGGGGCGGTACTGACATCGAGGGGTGGTACTTGCAGCGTGGGGCGGTACTGACATCGCGGGGTGGTACTGGCAGCGTAGGGTGGTACTGACATCACGGGGTGGTACTGGCAGCATGGGGCGGTACTGAAATCGCTGGGTGGTACTGGCAGCAAGGGGCGGTACTGACAGCAAGGGGTGGTACTGGCAGCGTGGGGTGGTACTGGCAGCGCGGGATGGTACTGGCAGCGCGGGGCGGTACTGATATCGCGGGGTGGTACTGGCAGCGGGAGGCGGTACTGACATCGCGGGGTGGTACTGGCAGCGTGGGGCGGTACTAACATCGCTGGGTGGTACTGGCAGCATGGGGCGGTACTGACATCGAGGGGTGGTACTTGCAGCGTGGGGCGGTACTGACATCGCGGGGTGGTACTGGCAGCGTGGGGCGGTACTGACATTGAGGGGTGGTACTGGCAGCGTGGGGCGGTACTGACATCGCGGGGTGGTACTGGCAGCGGGGGGCGGTACTAACATCGCGTGGTGGTACTGGCAGCGGGAGGCGGTACTGACATCGCGGGGTGGTACTGGCAGCGTGGGGCGGTACTGACATTGCAGGGTGGCACTGGCAGCGTGGGGCGGGGCGGTACTGACATTGCAGGGTTGTATTGGCAGTGTGGGGGTGGTACTGGCAGCGTGGGGCAGTACTGACATCGCGGGGTGGTACTGGCAGCGGGAGGTGGTACTGACATCGCGGGGTGGTATTGGCAGCGCGGGACGGTACTGGCAGCGGGAGGCGGTACTGACATCGCGGGGTGGTACTGGCAGCGTGGGGCGGTACTGACATTGCAGGGTGGTATTGGCAGTGTGGGGGTGGGACTGGCAGCGTGGGGCGGTACTGATATCCGCCCTCCTCGGTGATAACAGGAGACCTGGAGACCACACACAGGAACTGTCATTTTATTCATTCTTTAGTAAACAGGAAAACAAGCAAAACCCAGAAAGATAATGCACTCTGCAGGAGACAGGTCCCTTATCCAAAATCCAGGGGAGAGCAACCGGGGAGGTACCGGGGACAGACACATATATACGGAGCGGGCTGACCAGGCCCGGGCCTCTGGCTCTTCACGTTACCCCCTGACCAGGCCGGACGTCGGGCTACTCTCGTTACCCCTCCTGACCAGGCCAGGCCTCGGGCTCTTCTCGTTACCCCCCTAACCAGGCCTGGGCCTCGGGCTCTTAACGTTACCCCCTGACCAGGCCGGACCTCGGGCTCTTCACGTTACCCCCCTGACCAGGCCGGACCTCGGGCTCTTCACGTTACCCCCCTGACCAGGCCGGACCACACCCTCTTCGCGTTACCCCCCTGACCAGGCCGGACCTCAGGCTCTTCGCGTTACCCCCCTGACCAGGCCGGACCTCAGGCTCTTCGCGTTACCCCCCTGACCAGGCTAGACCTCGGGCTCTTCGCGTTACCCCCCTGACCAGGCCGGACCTCAGGCTCTTCGCGTTACCCCCCTGACCAGGCCGGACCTCAGGCTCTTCGCGTTACCCCCCTGACCAGGCCGGACCTCGGCCTCTTCGCGTTACCCCCCTGACCAGGCCGGACCTCGGTCTCTTCGCATTACCCCCCTGACCAGGCCGGACCTCGGGCTCTTCACGTTATCCCCCTGACCAGGCCGGACCTCGGATTCTTCGCGTTACCCCCCTGACCAGGCCGGACCTCGGGCTCTTCACGTTACCCCCCTGACCAGGCCGGACCTCGGGTTCTTCGCGTTTCCCCCCTGACCAGGCCGGACCTCGGGCTCTTCTCTTTTGCAGGATGAAACAAGGAAAGATTACGGGACTAGGATCAGTGAGAAGGTAGCAAAGGGTGCAGTGGGTAAGACATGGGAGAATGTTTTTCTCTCTGCGCTCACATGCGACACTCTCTTCTGTCACACACAACACTCTACGCAGCACTGATATTATTCTCGTTTCTGTCTCTTATTCTGGTTCTAATACGGCGTTCTCTCTCATTCTTCCTCACATATACGACGCGATGTGACAGCGTCAGAGTTTGCCAGAGGTGTGAGGTGCCGGCCAAATTTGGCAAAACCACACCTTGTAAAGGATTGCCGCATTAAAAAGGCGTCCAAGTTTGGCCAGCATCCAGCACCTCAGGGCAACTCAGACGCCGACAGTATCTGGTACTCTCTCCCTCTGTCACTCCTGTCTCACACGGCGCTCTCTTCTCTGACTCTTCCCAGTCTATCTCACACAGCATTGTCTCTCCAGTCTCTCACAAATGGCACTCTCTTCCCCGTCTCTCACGCAGCACTCTTCCCCCCCGTTTCTCACACACGGCACTCTCTTCCCCGTCTCTCATGCACAGCACTCTTCCCCCATCTCTCATGCAGCACTCTACCCCCTCCCCCCTGTCTCTCACGCAGCACTCTTCCCCCCGTCTCTCATGAAAGGCACTCTCTCCGTCTCTCATGCACGACACTCTTTCCCTCGTCTCTTATGCATGGCACTCCCCCCCCCCATCTCTTACGCACGGAACTCTCTTCTCCGTCACTCACGCATGACACTCTCTCCCCCATCTCTCACACACGGCACTCTCTCCCCCCGTCTCTCGCGCGTGGCATTCTCACCCCCCCATCTCTCACGCATGGCACTCTCCCCCCATTTCTCACGCACGGCACTCTCTTCCTGTCTCTCACACACAGCACTCTCTCCCCCCGTCTCTCACGCACGGCACTCTCTCCCCTGTCTCTCACACACGTCACTCTCTCCCCCGTCTCTCACGCACGGCACTCTCTCCCCTGTCAGTGGTGTAGGGTGGGGCAGGATAAAGGAGCGCAGTGCAGTGCTGGTTGTGTAGAACTGGGGTCCCCCAACTACTTGAGGGAGGAAGAGTCGTTGCAGAGTACAATCTCCAGCTCCTTGCGGTACAGGCGTCCTGCGTCACACAGCGACATGATGCTCTGGCGGTAGCCAGTCAGGCTCTGGATGTTCATTT
Source organism: Pseudophryne corroboree (assembly GCF_028390025.1). NCBI lineage: Eukaryota > Metazoa > Chordata > Amphibia > Anura > Myobatrachidae > Pseudophryne > Pseudophryne corroboree. The sequence goes on from NC_086454.1 coordinate 338,328,981, forward strand.
CCTGCAATCAGAGACCGTTATAAGATCACTGCATATACTGCACCCACGGTATGTCCGTTACCCTGCTCATACCGTCACATCATGTACACACACTATTATCTCAGAGAAAGAGAAAATATAATGCCCACGCACACTCTGTAGCACCAAGCACTGCTAATCACAGTAATGCACTGGGGTGGCTGGCCTTCGCTAGCTTGGTGGGATCCCGCATCCCGAATTTAAACTTAGTGTTAGGGATCACCAGAGAAGAAGTCACCTGGACGCTGTTTGGTGGGCCGGTATTATTTTATCCAAAAAGTATGCCAAGCACCTCGATTTTGCTCTATGAGCGTTATTCAGTTGCAGAATCGCACATCAGTGATTATCAGCCGTCTGCGCATGCTCTGCGAATGCATTGCGCAATTTGCGATTTTGTTGCAATCACATTTTACCGGGATGTGATTGCAGGCTAAATGACAAGCCTCGGGCTTTTGAGAGCGTGCACGTGGCCTTTAAGGAGTGGTTGTAAAAACGCAGGCGTGTTATGGCCGTTTTCAGGGCGTGCATCTGACGTGCAATTGCTGCGACTTAAAACATGGTGAGCGGTGCAACTGTAGGCTCATTGGGGGTCATTCCGACCCGTTCGCACGCAGTGGTTTGTCGCTGCGTTGCGAATGGGTCTGGAATGCACATGCGCGAATGCCGCACTGCGCACGCGCATCGTTGCCCACGTCGCGGACAACGAAGAAAGCGGTCGCAGAGGCGACCGCAAGAAGATTGACAGATAGAAGGCGTACCTGGGCGTCACCAAACCGTTGCCTGCCGTTTTCGGGGAGTGGTGAAGAAAACGCAGGCGTGTCCAGGAGAACGGAGGGCGGATGTCTGAAGTCAAAGCCGGCCCCAGCATCGCTGAGATAGTCGCACACGGTAAGTATGTCCAGGGCTGGTCTTGTTCTGCATGAACATTTTTTAGCTTAGCAGGGCTGCACAAGTGATCGCAGCCCTGCTAAGCTAAAATACACTCCCCCATATGCGTGGACTATTGATCGCAGCAGCAGCAAAAAGTTGCTGGCTGCGATCAACTCAGAATGACCACCATTATTCTGAGCAGTCCTGGGTCATCCGCAACTGTCCATGCGGCTCGGATTTTGCGATGCATTCAAAATTCTGCGGATGCATCGGTGGGCGGATTGTTGTGTGCCGGGCGGCCTTTAGAATATGCTGGGCAGCTCTTGCAGTGCTACAATCACAGAACTGCAGCTGCAGCTGAGTGAGGTCCTATGTAAGAGTGCAGAGTTTATTATAATGTGCTTGGTACTACAGAGCGTGCATCGGCATTATATTTTTCTGTCTTTGTGGAACTACAAGTCTCAGCATGATAGCACCTCTCGTTATTTTTGTAATTAGGGTGTGCAGTTCAAGGTCTCCCTACCACACACACTATTATCTCATATGCAGGAATAACACATCTTAAGTATATGGATAATACAAGCGTGCCGCCATCTCATGCACAGAGATAACACAAGCGTGCCGCCATTTCATGTACAGGAATAACACAAGCGTGCCACCATCTCATGTACAGGGATAACACAAGCGTTCTGCCATCTCATGTACAGGGATAACACAAGAGTGCCGCCATCTCATGTACAGGAGTAACACAAGCGTGCTGCCATCTCATGCACAGAGATAACACAAGCGTGCCGCCATCTCATGCACAGGAATAACACAAGCGTGCTGCCATCTCATGTACAGGGATAACACAAGCGTGCCGCCATCTCATGCACAGGGATAACACAAGCGTGCCGCCATCTCATGCACAGAGATAACACAAGCGTGCCACCATCTCATGTACAGGAGTAACACAAGCGTGCCGCCATCTCATGTACAGGAGTAACACAAGCGTGCCGCCATCTCATGCACAGGGATAACACAAGCGTGCCGCCATCTTCTCATGTACAGGGATAACACAAGCGTGCCACCATCTCATGTACAGAGATAACACAAGCGTGCCGCCATCTCATGTACAGGGATAACACAAGCGTGCCGCCATCTCATGCACAGAGGTAATGCAAGCGTGCCGCCATCTCATGTACAGGGATAAAGCATGCGTGCCGCCATCTAAGGTACAGGGATAACGCAAGCGTTCCGCCATCACATGTACAGGAATAACACAAGCATACCGCCATCTCATGTACAGGGATAACACAAGCGTACCGCCATCTCATGTACAGGAATAACACAAGGGTACCGCCATCTCATGTACAGGGATAACACAAGCGTACCGCCATCTCATGTACAGGGATAACACAAGCGTGCCACCATCTCATGCACAAAGATAACACAAGCGTGCCACCATCTCATGTACAGGAATAACACAAGCATGCCGCCATCTCATGTACAGGGATAACACAAGCGTGGTGCATCTCATGTACACGAGTAACAGAAGCGTGCAGCCATCTCATGTACAGGAGTAACACAAGCGTGCCGCCATCTCATGCACAGAGATAACACAAGCGTGGTGCATCTCATGTACACGAGTAACAGAAGCGTGCCGCCATCTCATGTACAGGAGCAACACAAGCGTGCCGCCATCTCATGCACAGAGATAACACAAGCGTGCCGCCATCTCATGTACAGGAATAACACAAGCGTTCCGCAATCTCATGTACAGAGATAACACAAGCGTGCCGCCATCTCATGTACAGGGATAACACAAGCGTGCCGCCATCTCATGCACAGAGATAATGCAAGCGTGCCGCCATCTCATGTACAGGGATAAAGCATGCGTGCCGCCATCTAAGGTACAGGGATAACGCAAGCATTCCGCCATCACATGTACAGGAATAACACAAGCATACTGCCATCTCATGTACAGGGATAACACAAGCGTACCGCCATCTCATGTACAGGAATAACACAAGGGTACCGCCATCTCATGTACAGGGATAACACAAGCGTGCCGCCATCTCATGTACAGGAGTAACACAAGCGTGCCGCCATCTCATGCACAGAGATAACACAAGCGTGCCACCATCTCATGTACAGGAATAACACAAGCGTGCCGCCATCTCATGTACAGGGATAACACAAGCGTGGTGCATCTCATGTACACGAGTAACAGAAGCGTGCCGCCATCTCATGTACAGGAGTAACACAAGCGTGCCGCCATCTCATGCACAGAGATAACACAAGCGTGCCGCCATCTCATGTACAGGAATAACACAAGCGTTCCGCAATCTCATGTACAGGGATAACACAAGCGTGGTGCATCTCATGTACATGAGTAACAGAAGCGTGCCGCCATCTCATGTACAGAGGTAACACAAGCATGCCGCCACCTCATGTACAGGAATAACACAAGCGTGCCGCCATCTCATGTACAATGGATAACACAAGCGTGGTGCATCTCATTTACACGAGTAACACAAGCGTGCCGCCATCTCATGTACAGGGATAACACAACCGTGGTGCATCTCATTTACACGAGTAACACAAGCGTGCCGCCATCTCATGTACAGGGATAACACAAGCGTGCCAACATCTCAAGTACAGGAGTAACACAAACGTGCCGCCATCTCATACACAAGAGTAATACAAGCGTGCCGCCATCTCATGTACAGGGATAACACAAATGTGCCACCATCTCATGAACCGGAGTAACACAAACGTGCTGCCATCTCATGTACAGGAATAACACAAGCGTACCGCCATCTCATGTACAGGGATAACACAAGCATACCGCCATCTCATATACAGGAATAACACAAGCGTGCCGCCATCTCATGTACAGGGATAACACAAGCGTGGTGCATCTCATTTACACGAGTAACACAAGCGTGCCACCATCTCATGGACAGGAGTAACACAAGCGTGCCACCATCTCATGTACAGGGATAACACAAGCGTGCCACTATCTCAAGTACAGGAGTAACACAAACGTGCCACCATCTCATATACAAGAGTAATACAAGCGTGCCGCCATCTCATGTACAGGGATAACACAAATGTGCCGCTATCTCATATACAGGAGTAACACAAACGTGCCGCCATCTCATGTACAGGAATAACAGATGTGTGCCGCCATTTCATGCACAGAGATAACACAAGCATGCCGCCATCTCATGTACAGGAGTAACACAAGCGTGCCGCCATCTCATGTACAGGGATAACACAAGCGTGCCGCAATTTCATGTACAGAGATAACACAAGCGTGCCGCCATCTCATGTACAGGGATAACACAAGTGTGCCGCCATCTCATGCACAGAGATAATGCAAGCGTGACGCCATCTCATGTACAGGGATAACACAAGCGTGCCGCCATCTCAGGTACAGGGATAACGCAAGCGTGCCGCCATCTCATGCACAGAGATAACACAAGCGTGCCACCATCTCATGTACAGGAGTAACACAAGCGTGCCGCCATCTCATGTACAGGGATAACACAAGCATGCCGCCATTTCATGTACAGAGATAACACAAGCGTGCCGCCATCTCATGCACAGAGATAACACAAGCGTGCCGCCATCTCATGTACAGGAATAACACAAGCGTTTCGCAATCTCATGTACAGAGATAACACAAGCGTGCCGCCATCTCATATACAGGGATAACACAAGCGTGCCGCCATCTCATGCACAGAGATAATGCAAGCGTGCCGCCATCTTATGTACAGGGATAAAGCATGTGTGCCGCCATCTAAGGTACAGGGATAACGCAAGCATTCCGCCATCACATGTACAGGAATAACACAAGCATACCGCCATCTCATGTACAGGGATAACACAAGCGTACCGCCATCTCATGTACAGGAATAACACAAGGGTACCGCCATCTCATGTACAGGGATAACACAAGCGTGCCGCCATCTCATGTACAGGAGTAACACAAGCGTGCCGCCATCTCATGCACAGAGATAACACAAGCGTGCCACCATCTCATGTACAGGAATAACACAAGCGTGCCGCCATCTCATGTACAGGGATAACACAAGCATGGTGCATCTCATGTACACGAGTAACAGAAGCGTGCCGCCATCTCATGTACAGGAGTAACACAAGCGTGCCGCCATCTCATGCACAGAGATAACACAAGCGTGCCGCCATCTCATGTACAGGAATAACACAAGCGTTCCGCAATCTCATGTACAGGGATAACACAAGCGTGGTGCATCTCATGTACATGAGTAACAGAAGCGTGCCGCCATCTCATGCACAGAGGTAACACAAGCATGCCGCCATCTCATGTACAGGAATAACACAAGCGTGCCGCCACCTCATGTACAGGAATAACACAAGCGTGCCGCCATCTCATGTACAATGGATAACACAAGCGTGGTGCATCTCATTTACACGAGTAACACAAGCGTGCCGCCATCTCATGTACAGGGATAACACAACCGTGGTGCATCTCATTTACACGAGTAACACAAGCGTGCCGCCATCTCATGTACAGGGATAACACAAGCGTGCCAACATCTCAAGTACAGGAGTAACACAAACGTGCCGCCATCTCATACACAAGAGTAATACAAGCGTGCCGCCATCTCATGTACAGGGATAACACAAATGTGCCACCATCTCATGTACCGGAGTAACACAAACGTGCTGCCATCTCATGTACAGGAATAACACAAGCGTACCGCCATCTCATGTACAGGGATAACACAAGCATACCGCCATCTCATGTACCAGAGTAACACAAACGTGCTGCCATCTCATGTACAGGAATAACACAAGCGTACCGCCATCTCATGTACAGGGATAACACAAGCATACCGCCATCTCATATACAGGAATAACACAAGCGTGCCGCCATCTCATGTACAGGGATAACACAAGCGTGGTGCATCTCATTAACACGAGTAACACAAGCGTGCCACCATCTCATGGACAGGAGTAACACAAGCGTGCCACCATCTCATGTACAGGGATAACACAAGCGTGCCACTATCTCAAGTACAGGAGTAACACAAACGTGCCACCATCTCATATACAAGAGTAATACAAGCGTGCCGCCATCTCATGTACAGGGATAACACAAATGTGCCGCTATCTCATATACAGGAGTAACACAAACGTGCCGCCATCTCATGTACAGGAATAACAGATGCGTGCCGCCATTTCATGCACAGAGATAACACAAGCATGCCGCCATCTCATGTACAGGAGTAACACAAGCGTGCCGCCATCTCATGTACAGGAGTAACACAAGCGTGCCGCCATCTCATGTACAGGGATAACACAAGCGTGCCACAATTTCATGTACAGAGATAACACAAGCGTGCCGCCATCTCATGTACAGGGATAACACAAGTGTGCCGCCATCTCATGCACAGAGATAATGCAAGCGTGACGCCATCTCATGTACAGGGATAACGCATGCGTGCCGCCATCTCAGGTACAGGGATAACGCAAGCGTTCCGCCATCACATGTACAGGAAAAACACAAGCGTGCCGCCATCTCATGTACAGGAGTAACACAAGCGTGCCGCCATCTCATGTACAGGGATAACACAAGCATGCCGCCATTTCATGTACAGAGATAACACAAGCGTGCCGCCATCTCATGTACAGGGATAACACAAGCGTGCCGCCATCTCATGTACAGGAATAACACAAGAGTACCGCCATCTCATGTACAGGGATAACACAAGTGTACCACCATCTCATGTACAGGGATAACGCAAGCGTGCCGCAATGTCATGTACAGAGATAACACAAGCGTGCCGCCATCTCATGTACAGGATAACACAAGCGTGCCGCCATCTCATGTACAGGGATAACACAAGCGTGCCGCCATCTCATGTACAGGAATAACACAAGAGTACCGCCATCTCATGCACAGAGATAATGCAAGCATGCCGCCATCTCATATACAGGAGTAACACAAGCGTGCCGCCATCTCATGTACAGAGATAACACAAGTGTGCCGCCATCTCATATACAAGAGTAACACAAGTGTTCTGCCATCTCATGTACAGGAATAACACAAGCGTGCCGCCATCTCATGTACAGGGATAACACAAGCGTGGTGCATCTCATGTACACGAGTAACAGAAGCGTGCCGCCATCTCATGCACAGAGATAACACAAGCATGCCGCCATCTCATGTACAGGAATAACATAAGCGTGCCGCCACCTCATGTACAGGAATAACACAAGCGTGCCGCCATCTCATGTACAGGGATAACACAAGCATGGTGCATCATATTTACACGAGTAACACAAGCATGCCGCCACCACATGTACAGGAATAACACAAGAGTACCGCCACCTCATGTACAGGGATAACGCATGCGTGCCGCCATCTCAGGTACAGGGATAACGCAAGCGTGCCGCCATCTCATGTACAGGAATAACACAAGCGTGCCGCCATCTTATGTACAGGAGTAACACAAGCGTTCCGCCATCTCATATACAGGAGTAACACAAGCGTGCCGCCATCTCATGTACAGGAGTAACACAAATGTTCTGCCATCTCATATACAAGAGTAATACAAGCGTGCTCCCATCTCATGCACAGAGATAACACAAGCGTGCCGCCATCTCATGTACAGGAATAACACAAGCATGCCGCCATCTCATGCACAGAGATAACACAAGCGTGCCACCATCTCATGTACAGGAATAACACAAGCGTGCCGCCATCTCATGTATAGGCGTAACACAAGCGTGCCGCCATCAAATGCACAGAGATAACACAAGTGTGCCGCCATCTCATGTATAGGAATAAAACAAGCGTGCCGCCATCTCATGTACAGGGATAACACATGCGTGGTGCATCTCATGTACACGAGTAACAGAAGCGTGCCGCCATCTCATGTACAGGGATAACACAAGCATGCCGCCATTTCATGTACAGAGATAACACAAGCGTGCCGCCATCTCATGCACAGAGATAACACAAGCGTGCCGCCATCTCATGTACAGGAATAACACAAGCGTTCCGCAATCTCATGTACAGAGATAACACAAGCGTGCCGCCATCTCATATACAGGGATAACACAAGCGTGCCGCCATCTCATGCACAGAGATAATGCAAGCGTGCCGCCATCTTATGTACAGGGATAAAGCATGCGTGCCGCCATCTAAGGTACAGGGATAACGCAAGCATTCCGCCATCACATGTACAGGAATAACACAAGCATACCGCCATCTCATGTACAGGGATAACACAAGCGTACCGCCATCTCATGTACAGGAATAACACAAGGGTACCGCCATCTCATGTACAGGGATAACACAAGCGTGCCGCCATCTCATGTACAGGAGTAACACAAGCGTGCCGCCATCTCATGCACAGAGATAACACAAGCGTGCCACCATCTCATGTACAGGAATAACACAAGCGTGCCGCCATCTCATGTACAGGGATAACACAAGCATGGTGCATCTCATGTACACGAGTAACAGAAGCGTGCCGCCATCTCATGTACAGGAGTAACACAAGCGTGCCGCCATCTCATGCACAGAGATAACACAAGCGTGCCGCCATCTCATGTACAGGAATAACACAAGCGTTCCGCAATCTCATGTACAGGGATAACACAAGCGTGGTGCATCTCATGTACATGAGTAACAGAAGCGTGCCGCCATCTCATGCACAGAGGTAACACAAGCATGCCGCCATCTCATGTACAGGAATAACACAAGCGTGCCGCCACCTCATGTACAGGAATAACACAAGCGTGCCGCCATCTCATGTACAATGGATAACACAAGCGTGGTGCATCTCATTTACACGAGTAACACAAGCGTGCCGCCATCTCATGTACAGGGATAACACAACCGTGGTGCATCTCATTTACACGAGTAACACAAGCGTGCCGCCATCTCATGTACAGGGATAACACAAGCGTGCCAACATCTCAAGTACAGGAGTAACACAAACGTGCCGCCATCTCATACACAAGAGTAATACAAGCGTGCCGCCATCTCATGTACAGGGATAACACAAATGTGCCACCATCTCATGTACCGGAGTAACACAAACGTGCTGCCATCTCATGTACAGGAATAACACAAGCGTACCGCCATCTCATGTACAGGGATAACACAAGCATACCGCCATCTCATGTACCAGAGTAACATAAACGTGCTGCCATCTCATGTACAGGAATAACACAAGCGTACCGCCATCTCATGTACAGGGATAACACAAGCATACCGCCATCTCATATACAGGAATAACACAAGCGTGCCGCCATCTCATGTACAGGGATAACACAAGCGTGGTGCATCTCATTAACACGAGTAACACAAGCGTGCCACCATCTCATGGACAGGAGTAACACAAGCGTGCCACCATCTCATGTACAGGGATAACACAAGCGTGCCACTATCTCAAGTACAGGAGTAACACAAACGTGCCACCATCTCATATACAAGAGTAATACAAGCGTGCCGCCATCTCATGTACAGGGATAACACAAATGTGCCGCTATCTCATATACAGGAGTAACACAAACGTGCCGCCATCTCATGTACAGGAATAACAGATGCGTGCCGCCATTTCATGCACAGAGATAACACAAGCATGCCGCCATCTCATGTACAGGAGTAACACAAGCGTGCCGCCATCTCATGTACAGGGATAACACAAGCGTGCCACAATTTCATGTACAGAGATAATAACCTTGTCACTCACCCCACTATGTGACCCCACCACCACTAATAACCTCATCACTCACCCCACTATGTGACCCCACCACCGCTAATAACCTCATCACTCACCCAACTATGTGACCCCACCACCACTAATAACCTCATCACTCATCCCACTATGTGACCCCACCACCACTAATAATATCGTCACTCACCCCACTATGTGACCCCACCACCACTAATAACCTTGTCACTCACCCAACTATGTGACCCCACCACCACTAATAAATTCATCACTCACCTCACTATGTGACCCCACCACCACTAATAACCTCATCACTCACCCTACTATGTGACCCCAGCACCACTAATAACCTCATCACTCACCCCACTATGTGACCCCACCACCAATAACCTCATCACTCACCCCACTATGTGACCCCACCACCACTAATAACCTCATCACTCACCTCACTATGTGACCCCACAACCACTAATAACCTCATCACTCACCCCACTATGTGACCCCACCACCACTAAAAACCTCATCACTCACCCCACTATGTGACCCCATCACCGCTAATAACCTCATCACTCACCCCACTATGTGACCCCACCAATCCACTAATAACCTTGTCACTCACCCCACTATGTGACCCAACCACCACTAATAACCTTGTCACTCACCCCACTATGTGACCTCACCACCACTAATAAACTCATCACTCATCCCACTATGTGACCCCACCACCAGTAACCTCGTCACTCACCCCACTATGTGACCCCCACCACCACTAATAACCTCATCACTCACCCCACTATGTGACCACACCACCACTAATAACCTCATCACTCACACCACTATGTGACCACACCACCACTAATAACCTCATCACTCACCCCACTATGTGACCCCACCAATCTACGAATAACCTCGTCACTCACCCCACTATGTGACCCCACCACCACTAATAACCTCATCACTCATCCCACTATGTGACCCCACCACCACTAATAACCATGTCACTCACCACACTATGTGACCCCACCAATCAACTAATAACCTCGTCACTCACCTCACTATGTGACCCCACCACCACTAATACCTCATCACTCACCCCACTATGTGACCCCATCACCACTAATACCTCATCACTCACCCCACTATGTGACTCCATCACCACTAATAACCTCATCACTCACCCCACTATGTGACCCCACCACCACTAATAACCTCATCACACGCCCCACTATGTGACCCCACCACCACTAATAACCTCATCACTCACCTCACTATGTGACCCCACCACCACTAATAACCTCATCACACGCCCCACTATGTGACCCCACCACCACTAATAACCTCATCACTCGACCCACTATGTGACCCCACCACCACTAATAACCTCATCACTCACCCCACTATGTGACCCCATCACCACTAATACCTGATCACTCGCCCCATTAGCCGGCTCACCTTTTTGTTCTTCTCGAAGAAATCTTTCAGTAAGGCATCCAGTTCAGTCTTATCAATGTAACCATTTCTATCCTAAAAACAGGGCGACAGGGTGAGGTATAAGACACGTGATGCTCCAGCAGTGTATGATACTGAGCGGTAAGTACACAGGGGATGCGGCTCAGCCCTCTGAGACTGGGGCGCAGGTAAGTGCTCATTCTGAGGCCTGCTCAGAGTGCAGCTGGCTTACACCATGGGGTTCACTGGTCACAGGGGAGGAAAACATGGCCAGTCCCCTAACTATCCAGTGTACAATGGCATGATGCTGAGATGGGGGGATTCTGAAAGGGGAACCGGATGGTAGGACGACAGTCAATAGGTCAACCACTATTGGTCGACATGGGAAAAAGGTTGACACAGTGAACAGGTCGACGTGTGACAGTTCGACACATGAAAAAGAAGACATGAGTTTTTAAAACCAAAAATTATTTTTCACTTTTTCATACCATCCACGTGGACTACGACTGGGAATAGTAACCTGTGTCCAGCGCAGCGGTAGTGGAGCGAGGCACCGTGCCCGAAGCATGGCAATAATGATACACCTGCCTCCGTATCTTACACCTGTATAATGATACACCTGCCTCCGTATCTTACACCTGTATAATGATACACCTGTCTCCGTATCTTACACCTGTATAATGATACACCTGCCTCCGTATCTTACACCTGTATAATGATACACCTGTCTCCGTATCTTACACCTGTATAATGATACACCTGCCTCCGTATCTTACACCTGTATAATGATACACCTGTCTCCGTATCTTACACCTGTATAATGATACACCTGCCTCCGTATCGTATATCTGTTCTGTATAATGATACACGTGCCTCCGTATCTTACACCTGTATAATGATACACCTGCCTCCGTATCTTACACCTGTGTAATGATACACCTGCCTCCATATCTTACACCTGTTCTGTATAATGATACACCTGCCTCCGTATCTTACACCTGTATAATGATACACCTGCCTCTGTATCTTACACCTGTATAATGATACACCTGCCTCCGTATCGTACACCTGTATAATGATACACCTGCCTCCGTATCTTACACCTGTTCTGTATAATGATATACCTGCCTCCGTATCTTACACCTGTATAATGATATACCTGCCTCCGTATCTTACACCTGTATAATGATACACCTGCCTCCGTATCTTACACCTGTATAATGATACACCTGTCTCCGTATCTTACACCTGTATAATGATACACCTGCCTCCGTATCTTACACCTGTATAATGATACACCTGCCTCCGTATCTTACACCTGTTCTGTATAATGATACACCTGCCTCCGTATCTTACACCTGTATAATGATACACCTGCCTCCGTATCTTACACCTGTATAATGATACACCTGCCTCCGTATCTTACACCTGTATAATGATACACCTGCCTCCATATCTTACACCTGTTCTGTATAATGATACACGTGCCTCCGTATCTTACACCTGTATAATGATACACCTGCCTCTGTATCTTACACCTGTATAATGATACACCTGCCTCCGTATCGTACACCTGTATAATGATACACCTGCCTCCGTATCTTACACCTGTTCTGTATAATGATACACCTGCCTCCGTATCTTACACCTGTATAATGATACACCTGCCTCCGTATCTTACACCTGTATAATGATACACCTGCCTCCGTATCTTACACCTGTATAATGATACACCTGCCTCCATATCTTACACCTGTTCTGTATAATGATACACGTGCCTCCGTATCTTACACCTGTATAATGATACACCTGCCTCCGTATCTTACACCTGTATAATGATACACCTGTCTCCGTATCTTACACCTGTATAATGATTAGAGATGAGCGCCTGAAATTTTTCGGGTTTTGTGTTTTGGTTTTGGGTTCGGTTCCGCGGCCGTGTTTTGGGTTCGACCGCGTTTTGGCAAAACCTCACCGAATTTTTTTTGTCGGATTCGGGTGTGTTTTGGATTCGGGTGTTTTTTTCAAAAAACCCTAAAAAACAGCTTAAATCATAGAATTTGGGGGTCATTTTGATCCCATATTATTATTAACCTCAAAAACCATAATTTCCACTCATTTTCAGTCTATTCTGAATACCTCACACCTCACAATATTATTTTTAGTCCTAAAATTTGCACCGAGGTCGCTGGATGACTAAGCTAAGCGACCCTAGTGGCCGACACAAACACCTGGCCCATCTAGGAGTGGCACTGCAGTGTCACGCAGGATGGCCCTTCCAAAAAACACTCCCCAAACAGCACATGACGCAAAGAAAAAAAGAGGTGCAATGAGGTAGCTGTGTGACTAAGCTCAGCGACCCAAGTGCCCGACACAAACACCTGGCCCATCTAGGAGTGGCACTGCAGTGTCACGCAGGATGTCCCTTCCAAAAAACCCTCCCCAAACAGCACATGACGCAAAGAAAAAAAGAGGCGCAATGAGGTAGCTGTGTGAGTAAGATTAGCGACCCTAGTGGCCGACACAAACACCGGGCCCATCTAGGAGTGGCACTGCAGTGTCACGCAGGATGTCCCTTCCAAAAAACCCTCCCCAAACAGCACATGACGCAAAGAAAAATAAAAGAAAAAAGAGGTGCAAGATGGAATTGTCCTTGGGCCCTCCCACCCACCCTTATGTTGTATAAACAGGACATGCACACTTTAACCAACCCATCATTTCAGTGACAGGGTCTGCCACACGACTGTGACTGATATGACGGGTTGGTTTGGACCCCCACCAAAAAAGAAGCAATTAATCTCTCCTTGCACAAACTGGCTCTACAGAGGCAAGATGTCCACCTCATCATCATCCTCCGATATATCACCGTGTACATCCCCCTCCTCACAGATTATCAATTCGTCCCCACTGGAATCCACCATCTCAGCTCCCTGTGTACTTTGTGGAGGCAATTGCTGCTGGTCAATGTCTCCGCGGAGGAATTGATTATAATTCATTTTAATGAACATCATCTTCTCCACATTTTCTGGATGTAACCTCGTACGCCGATTGCTGACAAGGTGAGCGGCGGCACTAAACACTCTTTCGGAGTACACACTTGTGGGAGGGCAACTTAGGTAGAATAAAGCCAGTTTGTGCAAGGGCCTCCAAATTGCCTCTTTTTCCTGCCAGTATAAGTACGGACTGTGTGACGTGCCTACTTGGATGCGGTCACTCATATAATCCTCCACCATTCTTTCAATGTTGAGAGAATCATATGCAGTGACAGTAGACGACATGTCCGTAATCGTTGTCAGGTCCTTCAGTCCGGACCAGATGTCAGCATCAGCAGTCGCTCCAGACTGCCCTGCATCACCGCCAGCGGGTGGGCTCGGAATTCTGAGCCTTTTCCTCGCACCCCCAGTTGCGGGAGAATGTGAAGGAGGAGATGTTGACAGGTCGCGTTCCGCTTGACTTGACAATTTTGTCACCAGCAGGTCTTTGCACCCCAGCAGACTTGTGTCTGCCGGAAAGAGAGATCCAAGGTAGGTTTTAAATCTAGGATCGAGCACGGTGGCCAAAATGTAGTGCTCTGATTTCAACAGATTGACCACCCGTGAATCCTTGTTAAGCGAATTAAGGGCTGCATCCACAAGTCCCACATGCCTAGCGGAATCGCTCCCTTTTAGCTCCTTCTTCAATGCCTCCAGCTTCTTCTGCAAAAGCCTGATGAGGGGAATGACCTGACTCAGGCTGGCAGTGTCTGAACTGACTTCACATGTGGCAAGTTCAAAGGGTTGCAGAACCTTGCACAACGTTGAAATCATTCTCCACTGCACTTGAGACAGGTGCATTCTACCTCCTATATCGTGCTCAGTTGTATAGGCTTGAATGGCCTTTTGCTGCTCCTCCAACCTCTGAAGCATATAGAGGGTTGAATTCCACCTCGTTACCACTTCTTGCTTCAGATGATGGCAGGGCAGGTTCAGTAGTTTTTGGTGGTGCTCCAGTCTTCTGTACGTGGTGCCTGTACGCCGAAAGTGTCCCGCAATTCTTCTGGCCACCGACAGCATCTCTTGCACGCCCCTGTCGTTTTTAAAAAAATTCTGCACCACCAAATTCAAGGTATGTGCAAAACATGGGACGTGCTGCAATTTGCCCATATTTAATGCACACACAATATTGCTGGCGTTGTCCGATGCCACAAATCCACAGGAGAGTCCAATTGGGGTAAGCCATTCTGCGATGATCTTCCTCAGTTGCCGTAAGAGGTTTTCAGCTGTGTGCGTATTCTGGAAAGCGGTGATACAAAGCGTAGCCTGCCTAGGAAAGAGTTGGCGTTTGCGAGATGCTGCTACTGGTGCCGCCGCTGCTGTTCTTGCGGCGGGAGTCCATACATCTACCCAGTGGGCTGTCACAGTCATATAGTCCTGACCCTGCCCTGCTCCACTTGTCCACATGTCCGTGGTTAAGTGGACATTGGGTACAACTGCATTTTTTAGGACACTGGTGAGTCTTTTTCTGACGTCCGTGTACATTCTCGGTATCGCCTGCCTACAGAAGTGGAACCTAGATGGTATTTGGTAACGGGGGCACACTGCCTCAATAAATTGTCTAGTTCCCTGTGAACTAACGGCGGATACCGGATGCACGTCTAACACCAACATAGTTGTCAAGGACTCAGTTATCCGCTTTGCAACAGGATGACTGCTGTGATATTTCATCTTCCTCGCAAAGGACTGTTGGACAGTCAATTGCTTACTGGAAGTAGTACAAGTGGGCTTACGACTTCCCCTCTGGGATGACCATCGACTCCCAGCAGCAACAACAGCAGCGCCAGCAGCAGTAGGCGTTACACGCAAGGATGCATCGGAGGAATCCCAGGCAGGAGAGGACTCGTCAGAATTGCCAGTGACATGGCCTGCAGGACTATTGGCATTCCTGGGGAAGGAGGAAATTGACACTGAGGGAGTTGGTGGGGTGGTTTGCGTGAGCTTGGTTACAAGAGGAAGGGATTTACTGGTCAGTGGACTGCTTCCGCTGTCGGCCCAAGTTTTTGAACTTGTCACTGACTTATTATGAATGCGCTGCAGGTGACGTATAAGGGAGGATGTTCCGAGGTGGTTAACGTCCTTACCCCTACTTATTACAGCTTGACAAAGGGAACACACGGCTTGACACCTGTTGTCCGCATTTCTGGTGAAATACTTCCACACCGAAGAGCTGATTTTTTTGGTATTTTCACCAGGCATGTCAACGGCCCTATTCCTCCCACGGACAACAGGTGTCTCCCCGGGTGCCTGACTTAAACAAACCACCTCACCATCAGAATCCTCCTGGTCAATTTCCTCCCCAGCGCCAGCAACACCCATATCCTCCTCATCCTGGTGTACTTCAACACTGACATCTTCAATCTGACTATCAGGAACTGGACTGCGGGTGCTCCTTCCAGCACTTGCAGGGGGCGTGCAAATGGTGGAAGGCGCATGCTCTTCACGTCCAGTGTTGGGAAGGTCAGGCATCGCAACCGACACAATTGGACTCTCCTTGTGGATTTGGGATTTCGAAGAACGCACAGTTCTTTGCGGTGCTACTGCTTTTGCCAGCTTGAGTCTTTTCATTTTTCTAGTGAGAGGCTGAGTGCCTCCATCCTCATGTGAAGCTGAACCACTAGCCATGAACATAGGCCAGGGCCTCAGCCGTTCCTTGCCACTCCGTGTGGTAAATGGCATATTGGCAAGTTTACGCTTCTCCTCCGACAATTTTATTTTAGGTTTTGGAGTCCTTTTTTTACTGATATTTGGTGTTTTGGATTTGACATGCTCTGTACTATGACATTGGGCATCGGCCTTGGCAGACGACGTTGCTGGCATTTCATCGTCTCGGCCATGACTAGTGGCAGCAGCTTCAGCACGAGGTGGAAGTGGATCTTGATCTTTCCCTAATTTTGGAACCTCAACATTTTTGTTCTCCATATTTTAATAGGCACAACTAAAAGGCACCTCAGGTAAACAATGGAGATGGATGGATACTAGTATACAATTATGGACGGACTGCCGAGTGCCGACACAGAGGTAGCTACAGCCGTGAACTACCGTACTGTACTGTGTCTGCTGCTAATATAGACTGGTTGATAAAGAGATGTAGTAGTATGTATGTATAAAGAAGAAAGAAAAAAAAACCACGGGTAGGTGGTATACAATTATGGACGGACTGCCGAGTGCCGACACAGAGGTAGCTACAGCCGTGAACTACCGTACTGTACTGTGTCTGCTGCTAATATAGACTGGTTGATAAAGAGATGTAGTAGTATGTATGTATAAAGAAGAAAGAAAGAAAAACCACGGGTAGGTGGTATACAATTATGGACGGACTGCCGAGTGCCGACACAGAGGTAGCTACAGCCGTGAACTACCGTACTGTACTGTGTCTGCTGCTAATATAGACTGGTTGATAAAGAGATGTAGTAGTATGTATGTATAAAGAAGAAAGAAAAAAAAACCACGGGTAGGTGGTATACAATTATGGACGGACTGCCGAGTGCCGACACAGAGGTAGCTACAGCCGTGAACTACCGTACTGTACTGTGTCTGCTGCTAATATAGACTGGTTGATAAAGAGATGTAGTAGTATGTATGTATAAAGAAGAAAGAAAAAAAAACCACGGGTAGGTGGTATACAATTATGGACGGACTGCCGAGTGCCGACACAGAGGTAGCTACAGCCGTGAACTACCGTACTGTACTGTGTCTGCTGCTAATATAGACTGGTTGATAAAGAGATGTAGTAGTATGTATGTATAAAGAAGAAAGAAAAAAAAAACCACGGGTAGGTGGTATACAATTATGGACGGACTGCCGAGTGCCGACACAGAGGTAGCTACAGCCGTGAACTACCGTACTGTACTGTGTCTGCTGCTAATATAGACTGGTTGATAAAGAGATGTAGTAGTATGTACGTATAAAGAAGAAAGAAAAAAAAACCACGGGTAGGTGGTATACAATTATGGACGGACTGCCGAGTGCCGACACAGAGGTAGCTACAGCCGTGAACTACCGTACTGTGTCTGCTGCGACTGGATGATAAATAATGATATAAAAAATATATATATATCACTACTGCAGCCGGACAGGTATATATATTATATAATGACGGACCTGCTGGACACTGTCAGCAGAATGAGTTTTTTATAGAATAAAAAAAAAACACCACACAAGTGAAGTCACACGACGAGTGTTTAACTTTTTCAGGCAATCACACAATATAGTATACTACTAACTATACTGGTGGTCAGTGTGGTCAGGTCACTGGTCAGTCACACTGGCAGTGGCACTCCTGCAGCAAAAGTGTGCACTGTTTAATTTTAATATAATATGTACTCCTGGCTCCTGCTATAACCTATAACTGGCACTGCAGTGCTCCCCAGTCTCCCCCACAATTATAAGCTGTGTGAGCTGAGCACAGTCAGATATATATACATAGATGATGCAGCACACTGGGCTGAGCAGTGCACACAGATATGGTATGTGACTGAGTCACTGTGTGTATCGTTTTTTTCAGGCAGAGAACGGATATATTAAATAAAAACTGCACTGTCTGGTGGTCACTGTGGTCAGTCACTAGTAAACTCTGCACTCTCTACACTTCTACAGTACTCCTAAGCTCCAGTAAATCAGGTCAATCTCTCTCTCTCTCTCTCTTCTAATCTAACTGGTGGCACTGGTCACTGGTCACACTATCAGCAGCAAGTAGTACTCCTCCTATATGCTCCCCAAAATTTGTGTCTCTCTCTAGTACTCTAGTCACTCTAAACGGAGAGGACGCCAGCCACGTCCTCTCCCTATCAATCTCAATGCACGTGTGAAAATGGCGGCGACGCGCGGCTCCTTATATAGAATCCGAGTCTCGCGATAGAATCCGAGCCTCGCGAGAATCCGACAGCGTCATGATGACGTTCGGGCGCGCTCGGGTTAACCGAGCAAGGCGGGAAGATCCGAGTCGCTCGGACCCGTGAAAAAAAACATGAAGTTCGTGCGGGTTCGGATTCAGAGAAACCGAACCCGCTCATCTCTAATAATGATACACCTGCCTCCGTATCGTACACCTGTATAATGATACACCTGCCTCCGTATCTTACACCTGTTCTGTATAATGATACACCTGCCTCCGTATCTTACACCTGTATAATGATACACCTGCCTCCGTATCTTACACCTGTATAATGATACACCTGCCTCCGTATCTTACACCTGTATAATGATACACCTGCCTCCATATCTTACACCTGTTCTGTATAATGATACACGTGCCTCCGTATCTTACACCTGTATAATGATACACCTGCCTCTGTATCTTACACCTGTATAATGATACACCTGCCTCCGTATCGTAACCTGTATAATGATACACCTGCCTCCGTATCTTACACCTGTTCTGTATAATGATACACCTGCCTCCGTATCTTACACCTGTATAATGATACACCTGCCTCCGTATCTTACACCTGTATAATGATACACCTGCCTCCGTATCTTACACCTGTATAATGATACACCTGCCTCCATATCTTACACCTGTTCTGTATAATGATACACGTGCCTCCGTATCTTACACCTGTATAATGATACACCTGCCTCCGTATCTTACACCTGTATAATGATACACCTGCCTCCATATCTTACACCTGTATAATGATACACCTGCCTCCATATCTTACACCTGTATAATGATACACCTGCCTCCGTATCTTACACCTGTATAATGATACACCTGCCTCCATATCTTACACCTGTATAATGATACACCTGCCTCCATATCTTACACCTGTATAATGATACACCTGCCTCCATATCATATATCTGTTCTGTATAATGATACACCTGCCTCCGTATCTTACACCTGTTCTGTATAATGATACACCTGCCTCCGTATCTTACACCTGTATAATGATACACCTGCCTCCGTATCTTACACCTGTATAATGATACACCTGCCTCCGTATCTTACACCTGTATAATGATACACGTGCCTCCGTATCTTACACCTGTATAATGATACACCTGCCTCCGTATCTTACACCTGTATAATGATACAACTGCCTCCGTATCTTACACCTGTGTAATGATACACCTGCCTCCGTATCTTACACCTGTGTAATGATACACCTGCCTCCGTATCTTACACCTGTATAATGATACACCTGCCTCCGTATCTTACACCTGTATAATGACACACCTGCCTCTGTATCTTACACCTGTATAATGATACACCTGCCTCTGTATCTTACACCTGTATAATGATACACCTGCCTCTGTATCTTACACCTGTATAATGATACACCTGCCTCTGTATCTTGCACCTGTATAATGCACCTGCCTCCGTATCTTACACCTGTTCTGTATAATGATACACCTGCCTCTGTATCTTACACCTGTATAATGATGCACCTGCCTCCGTATCTTACACCTGTATAATGATACACCTGCCTCCGTATCTTACACCTGTATAATGATACACCTACCTCTGTATCTTACACCTGTATAATGATACACCTGCCTCTGTATCTTACACCTGTGTAATGATACACCTGCCTCCGTATCTTACACCTGTTCTGTATAATGATACACCTGCCTCCGTATCTTACACCTGTATAATGATACACCTGCCTCCGTATCCTTAGCTATGGCCTTAGCTTAAAGGGGGGGTTGTATTGGGTGGAGTTTGCAATCATTGCATTCACATGGATATTGTTCCTATTTGAAGTCTAGTATACGGCTGTATAGCCATCGGCTGGTCGTGCTTCCATAGAAGTGCTGACATAAAAGTGTTATTATAAAAATAGTGTTATACCTGCGTTAAACCAAAGGAAAACAGAAGGGAAACATCAACACACCAACACTACCACAAAAGGACTGCTTTAATGCCTCAAAAGTATGTAATTCATCTTATGCATATTATCTGTTTTTAAAAACCTATGAAAAGGCATCCCCAATCTGCTCACTACAGTTCTCTCTTAGGCAAACTTATGTATGTTTCTTAATGTAATGATTTCTTGTAAATGTCATTGCATGTGTGGGGAAGTTGCTCGGTGAAACATTTTATTATTGCATACTGACTGGTGTTTACCTCCTTTGAACATTTACCATTGTGGTCAGGTGTACTATATCTTTGTCCTTTACACCATGACTACACCTTACTAAATACAGAGTATGATTACCGATTAGTAAAAGAAAACAAATACTGAGCAACATCCCCAAACAGGTAATTTCAACTTTAAACTTGTCATTTATTTTGTACGCTCTGGACATGGCTACTAATAACAAATGCACAGACAAAATTCTTAAAGCTATGTGTGCAAATGCTAGGAGCTTAGGAGACAAAATTCCAGAGCTAATTGCAATAATGACAAGGGATAACCTGGATTTTGTGGCAATTACAGAGTCTTGGTGCAATGAGAATCATGACTGGGACTTAGTTATACCAGGATACAATTTATTTAGGAAAGATAGAATAGGAAGAATAGGAGGAGGGGTAGCAATGTATGTGAAAAAAAGCATAAATGCTACTTTAATACAAAATATTGAAGCCAAAACTGAGGCCCTTTGGGTCACCATAGAAACTGGGAAGAAGGACATTATTCGCATTGGGGTGATCTATAGACCACCAGGCCAGGGGCAGGATTTGGACAGGAACCTATTGTTGGACATCTCTAAAATGGCTTTTAAGGGAGAAGTCATAATCATGGGAGACTTTAATTTACCTGATGTAAATTGGGAGGGGTCTTTTGCAAGTTCAGCTACAAGTGGCAAATTTTTACATTCCTTACAGGGAGCATCTCTCAAGCAATTGGTGAGGGAGCCCACTCGCAAAGACTCAATATTAGATCTAATCCTTACAAATGGTGATAGGATATCTGATATATATGTGGGTGAGCACCTGGGATCCAGTGATCATCAAGCAGTATGGTTTAGTATAAAGACAGGATACAACTCCTGTCACACAAAAACAAAGGTGTTGGATTTTAGAAATGCTGACTTTGCAAAAATGGGGAGATGTTTAAGTGATTCATTGGCAGACTGGAGGAACTTGGAAGGAGTGCAGGAGAGGTGGAAAAAACTGAAAAGTGCAATGCTAAGTGCAACAGACCTTTGTATCAAAATGGTTAGGAAAAGCACCAGGAAAAGGAAGCCAGTGTGGTTCACAAAAGAAGTATCAACTAGTGTGAAAGCAAAAAAGATGGCTTTTAGGAAATACAAACAGACTCAAAATAATAACGACAAAGAGGTGTATCTGGACAGACGGAAGGATGCTAAGAAAGTGATCAGACGTGCAAAGGCAGAAGCTGAGGAGAAAATGGCCCAGTCAGTAGATAAAGGGGGCAAAACTTTTTTTAAGTATATAAGTGAAAGGAGAAAATCAAATGGAGGAATAATAAGACTTAAGACAGAGAGTGGGCATTTGGTGGAGGGAGACAAGGCAATAGCAGATCACCTAAATAATTATTTTTGCTCAGTATTCACTACAGAAGAAGGGGTGGGGCCACAGTTAAGTTGCAAGGACATTCATAAAAATAAGGTAGATGAAAATACATTTACAGAGGAGAAGGTCCTAACAGAACTTTCAAAACTAAAAGTGGAAAAATCAATGGGACCAGATGGGATACACCCAAGGATACTCAAAGAGCTAAAAGATGTGCTGGTTACACCTTTAACAGAATTATTTAACCAGTCACTAAATACAGGTGCTATTCCAGAGGACTGGAAAAGAGCAAATGTAGTTCCACTGCACAAAAGTGGAAGCAAGGAAGAAGCAAGTAACTACAGACCAGTAAGCCTTACATCAGTAGTAGGGAAAGTAATGGAAAAACTATTAAAAGAAAGAGTAGTGGAATATCTTAAATCAAACAATTTACAGGATCCAAAACAGCATGGATTTACTGGTGGGAGATCATGCCAAACAAATCTTATTGACTTTTTTGACTCTGTGATGAAAATAATAGATCAAGGAGGAGCTGTAGATGTAGCATATCTAGACTTTAGTAAGGCATTTGACACTGTCCCACATCGCAGACTGCTAAATAAACTTGAAAGCCTGGGGGTGGATTATAAATCAGTTAAATGGATAAGAACCTGGTTGCAGGATAGGAAACAGACAGTCGTAGTTAATGGAGTGCAATCTATGGAGGGAAATGTTACCAGTGGAGTACCCCAGGGATCTGTACTTGGTCCAGTTCTCTTTAATATCTTTGTTGGTGACATTGCAGATGGTATTGAAGGGAAGATATGCCTTTTTGCAGATGATACAAAGATATGCAACGGGGTAGACACACCGGGAGGGGTCAAACAAATGATTAATGACCTAGGTAGGCTTGAGAAATGGTCAAGAACGTGGCAACTACAGTTTAATGCTAAAAAATGCAAAATCATGCACTTGGGCCTCAAAAACCCAAAGGCTAAGTATAGTATCAAGGGTACTATAATGGAAACTACTGAGGAGGAAAGAGATTTAGGAGTCACTATTTCAAGTGACTTGAAGGCAGGAAAGCAATGCAACAAAGCAATGAGAAAGGCAAGTCAGATGCTTGGTTGCATAGGGAGAGGAATCAGTAGCAGGAAAAAAGAAGTGATAATGCCACTGTATAGGTCATTGGTGCGGCCCCATCTGGAATACTGTGTCCAGTTCTGGAGACCCTATCTCCAGAAGGATATAAATACATTAGAGAGTGTACAAAGAAGGGCAACTAAAATGGTGCATGGCCTACATCACAAAACTTACCCGGAAAGGCTAAAAGATCTTAACATGTATAGTTTGGAGGAGAGAAGGGAAAGGGGGGACATGATAGAAACTTTCAAATATATCAAGGGTCTTAACAAAGTTCAGGAGGGAAACATTCTTCAAAGGAAAAGAAGTATTAGAACTCGAGGGCATACATTGAGACTGGAGGGGGGGAGGTTCAGGGGAAATTTAAGGAAAAATTACTTCACAGAAAGGGTAGTGGATAAGTGGAATAGCCTCCCATCAGAGGTGGTAGAGGCTAAGACTGTAGGGCAATTTAAACATGCTTGGGACAGGCATATGAATATCCTTACAAAGAATTAAGCTTAAAAAAGGGTTGAGATTGCCTAAAGGATAAAATAAAAAAGGGGCAGACTAGATGGGCCAAGTGGTTCTTATCTGCCGTCAAATGCTATGTTTCTATGTGTCTATGTATCTTACACCTGTATAATGATACACCTGCCTCCGTATCTTACACCTGTATAATGATACACCTGCCTCTGTATCTTACACCTGTGTAATGATACACCTGCCTCTGTATCTTACACCTGTTCTGTATAATGATACACCTGCCTCCGTATCTTACACCTGTATAATGATACACCTGCCTCCGTATCTTACACCTGTTCTGTATAATGATACACCTGCCTCCGTATCTTACACCTGTATAATGATACACCTGCCTCCGTATCTTACACCTGTATAATGATACACCTGCCTCCGTATCTTACACCTGTATAATGATACACCTGCCTCCGTATCTTACACCTGTATAATGATACACCTGCCTCCGTATCTTACACCTGTATAATGATACACCTGCCTCCGTATCTTACACCTGTATAATGATACACCTGTCTCCGTATCTTACACCTGTATAATGATACACCTGCATCCGAATCTTACACCTGTCTAATGATACACCTGCCCCGTATCTTACACCTGTGTAATGATACACCTGCCTCCGTATCTTACACCTGTATAATGATACACCTGCCTCCGTATCTTACACCTGTATAATGATACACCTGCCTCTGTATCTTACACCTGTATAATGATACACCTGCCTCCGTATCTTACACCTGTATAATGATACACCTGCCTCCGTATCTTACACCTGTTCTGTATAATGATACACCTGCCTCTGTATCTTACACCTGTATAATGATACACCTGCCTCCGTATCTTACACCTGTATAATGATACACCTGCCTCCATATCATATATCTGTTCTCTATAATGATACACCTGCCTCCGTATCTTACACCTGTATAATGATACACCTGCCTCCGTATCTTACACCTGTATAATGATACACCTGCCTCCATATCATATATCTGTTCTCTATAATGATACACCTGCTTCCGTATCTTACACCTGTTCTGTATTATGATACACCTGCCTCCATATCTTACACCTGTTCTGTGTAATGATACACCTGCTTCTGTATCTTACACTTGTGTAATGATACACCTGCCTCCGTATCTTACACCTGTGTAATGATACACCTGCCTCCATATCTTACACCTGTATAATGATACACCTGCCTCCATATCTTACACTTGTGTAATGATACACCTGCCTCCGTATCTTACACCTGTGTAATGATACACCCAGGGCCGGATTAACAATGGGGCGGATGGAGCTGCAGCTCCAGGCCCACACATCAAATAGGCCCACAGCCTCTCCACTGCTCTATGCTGCTGTAGACAGGGGGGGGGGGATCCTTCTACAGCAGCATTCTAACATCCCCGCTGCCTTCCCCCTCCAAACCTCCGCCGCCGCCTTAGAGATGATTCAGATGCCGCCACAGCCCACAGGCATAAAGACAATGGCGGCGCAGTGAAAGGCTTTCCTAGCCCTCCCTGCGCCGCGTACTTACAGTGAGACCCGGCGCATCCTCCGCAGACGTCACAACGTGTGACGTCATATAGGCGCCGCCCCGCCACCGCACACAGTGTCCAGCTTCGCAGCGCAGCACAGCACTGCTCCCTCTGCTGTAAGCCCCGTGAGGGAAGCCCTGGCTGGTCCGTCGCTCCTCAGTAGAGAGGATCACTGTGAGATGTTCAGTATATATCCTATACTGTATGAGTATGTGCGTATATATATATATATATATATATATATATAATATATATATATATACACACACACACACACACACACACACACACACAGTATCTGTATATCTATATATATATATCTATATATATAGATGAGGTAAATGAAGCAGCGGCACTCCGGTTTAAATCAATCAACGAACGTGTATTGTATCGAAAGCATACATGAAGTGGTCACATAGGGCCAACGTTCCGGGGTCCGCAACCCCTCTGTCAAGGCGTGAACAGTTCATGCCTTAACAAAGGGGTTGCGGACCCCGGAACGTTGTGACCACTTCATGTATGCTTTCGATACAATACACGTTCGTTGATTGATTTAAACCGGAGTGCCGCTGCTTCATTTACCTCATCTCTACTTTATTCTGCTGCGTGGGCACCCGGGATACTTGCCAATATTGGGAGTGCCGGGCAAATCTGCTCATATATATATATCTCCTATATAATAGCCCTATTCTGTGACCTTGTGATTCATTTGCTAACGCTGGGCGGAGTCACAACAGTGGGCGGAGTTATTCAAATGAGTCACAGAGATCTGGCCAAATCTACAGGAGACTAGGAGCAGAAGCAGATAGCTTGGACATTGGACATGTCACAGACAGGGCTGCATACCTCCCAGCTTTCTGCAGGAGCTTTCTCCAGGCAGAAGGAGGGAAACACTCGGTGAAAAGGGGGCGTGGCTTCACGGGAGGGTCCCCGTTTTCGTCAGTGAGGGGGCATGCCCAGCGCTCTGTGAGCTGCTGGCATGCCCCCAGGGGCTGATTATGAGTCCGGGGGGCCCAGGGAACTTGAGACAGGGGAGCCCTATCTCATTGCTGTGCCTGCTGGGGGTTGGGGGCGTGGCCTAATCGCGGACCGCGCGGCCACGCCCCCTTATGCAAATTCCGATTTTTGTTTTTATTTTTTTTATGGGATTTTGGCCCCTCAGCTAGGGCTAAATCCAGAGGAGGTGGTCGCTCCCCCCTACACACCCGCACAGGGAGAAGAAAGCAGGGAGACTGCTGCCTCCCTGCAACACCACAGACCTGCCAATATGCAGCAGTGTGTGCTGACTGTAGCACAATGCTGCCACTGTTGCTGGCAGGACGGGGGGGGGGGGGGGGGGGGAGCTTCTGAGCTGGTACAGAGCTACTCCAGCCGGGGGGCCCCCTAAAACTGTGGGGCCAACGGTACGTATCCCCTGGCCACCCCCCCCCCCCCTTAATCCGGCTCTGCTGCTGGAACCCCCCCATTAATCCGTACCCCCTGATGCCCCCTCTCCCTCTGTCTCCACTATTCACCGCTGCTCTGCTAAGCAGAACAGCGAGTACAGGAGCTTTCCAACTGCCCCCCCCCACCGCAGGACACTGCGACCCGCGGGTGGGACAGCGGGACAGACCCCAAAAAATGGGACTGTCCCGCGAAAATCGGGACATTTGGGAGGTATGGGGGTGTGTGAGGGGTATGTCATACAGACAGACGGGCACCGGCTCACTGTGTGCTTGACCCCCCACATCGGCATACTCAGCAGGGTCTCTCTGGTGCGGAGGAGCGTCACTTTCTGACACACTCCACGCTTCTTAGCTGCAGTTTAGTGAGGCACCTGCCGCTGTGCAGGTTCCATAGTGCAGGTTCCATACTGCCTCTGTTATCTCCAGCCCCGGCAACCCCACCGCTAGCTGCAGCGCTGCCACCCGCAGTGGAGTGCGCCCAGCTCATTCACACACTTTAGCTGGCGGGTAGCGCTGCAGAAATCCGAGCTGCTTGCAGGCTCTGACCCACTCCTCCCTCCAGCCGCAGCGTCTCCTGGGAGCTAACCAGTCACTCCCAGTCTCCCCTTACCACAGTGCCCGGAAGCCGTGAGGTCCGCGCCACGTGCATGCTATGACCCCCTCCTCCCTCCAGCCGCAGCATCTCCTGGGGGCTAACCAGTCATTTCCAGTCTCACCTTACCACAGTGCCCGGCAGCTGCGCGAGGTCTGCGGTGTGTGACTGAGGAGGGGGGGGAGGGATGCGGACTGGCAGAGAAAGCAGGACTCCAGCCTGAGAGAGTCAGCCATGCCAAGTCTCCAGCAGCAGCAGATCCCAACAGGTTGGAATGGAACAGCAGCAGCCAGCAGCAGTGACTCCGGTAAGACACATCTGTCTGTCACCACTGTTTTGTCCCTAATACCAATCTCTCCCGTGCCCTGTGTTCTGTCATGTCCCTGGCCTTGCCCTGCCACCCTTATTCTGGCCCTTTCACCCTTATCCTGGCCCTGTCACCCTTATGCTGGCCCTGTTACCCCTATCCTGGCCCTGTCACCCCTGTGCTTGCCTTGTGAACCCTATACTGGCCCCGTCACCTCTGTCCTGGTCCTGCCACCCCTACCCTGGCCCTGTCACCCCTATCCTGTCCCTATCATTTCTGTCCTGGCCCTGTCACCCCTGTCCTGGCCCCGTCACCCCTGTCCTGGCCCTGTCACCCCTGTCCTGGCCCCGTCACCCCTGTCCTGGCCCCGTCACCCCTGTCCTGGCACCGTCACCCCTATCCTGGCACCGTCACCCCTGTCCTGGCCCCGTCAACCCTGTACTGACCCTGTCACCCCTGTCCTGGCCCTGTTACTGCATACCCTCCAACTACCTTTTATGGCATGTACAGTACCCGCAGCGCCTCCAGACCTCTCCCCAATGCACCACACCTCCGCACCTTCCCCTCCACCACATGCGGCACTCCACCCCTCCCCCACATGCTGTGCCTCCAGACCCCCTACACCACCCGTGGCTCCCACTCCTCCACCCCTTCACCACCCACAGCACCTCCAGGCCCCTTCCACCATTCACCCCCCTTATACGTCTCCCCCCACACCTGCCCCCCTCCACCCGCAGCATCTGCAGACACCCTCCTCCATCAGCGGTCCCCCCCTCACCCACCCCTCCCCCACCAATGGCACCCCTGCACCTGCCCCTCCACCACCTGCAGCACCTCCGGACCTCCTTTCCCATCCGCCGCAACACCCGTACCTGCCCCTACCCTACCCATGGTGCCTGCGGTCACCTACCCAACCCCCGGCACACCCGTCCCTTCCCATCCCACAGCACCTCCGGAACCCTTCACCCATCCACAACATCCCCACACCTGCCCCTCTCCCACCCGTGGCACCCCTGCCCCTCCCCCACCTGCGGTGCCTCCGGACCCCTCCCCCATCTGCATCCCCCACTCCCCTGCCCCTCCCCCACGCGCAGCACCTCCCGAACCTTCCCCATCCGGGCCCCACCCCCACTTCTGCCTCCCCTCCACCCGCAGCATCTACAGACACCATCCGCAGTCCCCCCCGCACCCGCTACATTCTGTACATCGTGCCCTGCAGGTGCTGTTCACGCCGTCGCAAGGGGCTGCGCCTCCTTCACCATCGCACGCCCTTTCATTGTGCAATATTTAACCACTAACAAAGGAATGCAGGTAATACTCCATATAATACAAATATTAAACCCCAGAAAGGCATGCAAGGGTTAAGGGGGCGTAGCCCCTCGCGACGGTGTGAAGAGCGCCCGTAGGGCGCAATGAAGCACCTAGTATATATATATACATACATACACACACACACACATGATGCCAGAAGTGCGGCACTCACAGCATGAATAAAAAACGACTAAAGGGCCCTACACATTCGGCGATGTGCCCGACGGCTGATACGGCAGACAAGCAACTCGGCGGCGGGGGGGGTGGTGACGGGGGGAGTGAAGTTTCTTCACTCCCCCCGTCACCTGGCGGACTGCTTATTTAAGCCGCCAGGCACCAACGATGAACGCGCACGGGGCCGCGCATCGTTCATCATTGGTGCCTACACACTTAACGATATGAACGAGTTGTATATATTAGATATACATATTTTTTAAATGTAATATATATTTTTTTATATGTAGTGTGTGTGACCCCCGCCACCGCATCGAGCTGACCGCAGCGCTACTATTTCAAATCTGACACGGACCGGCAGCTGATCAGGAGTGGCTGCTCATGATTGGCTGCCGGTCCGAGGCAGATTTCAAATAGTATCGCCGCGGTCATAGGAGCTGCAGTGCCACACCAAAGGCTGCCGACCACAACCTCCTCCTCCGTTGCACCGCCGCCCTCAGCCTCCTCTGCTGCCCTCAGTCCTTCTCTGCACCTCCGCCAACTCCCACAGCCTCCTCATCCACGTACCATCTCCGAGGACCACAGCCTCCTCCGCACCGCGCCGACCACAGCTTCCTCATCCACCGCACCGCAGACCACAGCAACCTCAGCACCACCACTGCTAACTAGGTAATCTTACCCTGCTGCCTCTCGCTCTCCCTAGTCCCTACTGTATGCCCTTGCTGTCCCTCTCTCTGTCACTTTCCCTGTTCCTGCTGTCACTCTCCCTGAATTTTGTCTCATTCCATGTGGCATAATGTGAATTTCGGCTTATCCTGTGTGCTATAATGTGAATTTCGGCTCATTATGTGTGCTATAATGTGAATTTTGTCTTACTTGTGCTATAATGTGAATTTTCGGCTCATTCTGTGTGCTATACTATGAATTTTGACTCATTCTGTGTGCTATAATGTGAATTTTGTCTTACTTGTGCTATAATGTGAATTTTCGGCTCATTCTGTGTGCTATACTATGAATTTTTACTCATTCTGTGTGCTATAATGTGAATTTCGGCTCATTCTGTGTGCTATACTATGAATTTCAGCTCATTCTGTGTGCTATAATTTCGTCTCACTCCGTGTGCTATAAGATGAATTTCAGATCATTCTGTGTGCTATAATGTGAATTTCGGCTCATTCTTTGTGCTATAATGTGAATTTTGGCTCATTCTGTGTGCTATACTATGAATTTCGGCTCATTCTGTGTGCTATAATGTGAATTTCGGCTCATTCTGTATGCTATACTATGAATTTCGGCTCATTCCATGTGCTATAATGTGAATTTCGGCTCATTCCATGTGCTAAAATGTGAATTTCAGCTCATTCTGTGTGCTATAATGTGAATTTCGGCTCATTCTGTGTGCTATAATGTGAATTTCGGCTCATTCCATATGCTATGATGTGAATTTTGGGTCATATCATGTTCTAATATGTGAATTTCGGCTCATTTCGTGTGCTATAATGTGAATTTCGGCTCATTCCGTGTGCTATAATGTGAATATCGGCTCATTCCATGTGCTATAATGTGAATTTTCAGCTCATACCGTGTGGTGTAATGTAAGGGCACCAGTACTAGATAGGAAAAGGTGTCCTACTATTGTGGTGTATAAGGAGTACATGGTGTGGTAAACTACACGCCCCCATTTGAGTGACCACGCCCCCTTTTTCAGAGCGCACGTCGAATTACAACCTTCACTTTTCCATACTTCCACTTCAAAATTTTAATTTCGACCACGGTATATAAATATATATATATATATATATATATATATATATATGTATATATATATATATCTCCTATATAATAGCCCTATTCTGTGACCTTGTGATTCATTTGCTAACGCTGGGCGGAGTCACAACAGTGGGCGGAGTTATTCAAATGAGTCACAGAGATCTGGCCAAATCTACAGGAGACTAGGAGCAGAAGCAGATAGCATGGACATTGGGCATGTCACAGACAGGGCTGCATACCTCCCAGCTTTCTGCAGGAGCTTTCTCCAGGCAGAAGGAGGGAAACACTCGGTGAAAAGGGGGCGTGGCTTCACGGGAGGGTCCCCGTTTTCGTCAGTGAGGGGGCATGCCCAGCGCTCTGTGAGCTGCTGGCATGCCCCCAGGGGCTGATTATGAGTCCGGGGGGCCCAGGGAACTTGAGACAGGGGAGCCCTATCTCATTGCTGTGCCTGCTGGGGGTTGGGGGGCGTGGCCTAATCGCGGACCGCGCGGCCACGCCCCCTTATGCAAATTTCGATTTTTTGTTTTTATTTTTTTTATGGGATTTTGGCCCCTCAGCTAGGGCTAAATCCAGAGGAGGTGGTCGCTCCCCCCTACACACCCGCACAGGGAGAAGAAAGCAGGGAGACTGCTGCCTCCCTGCAACACCACAGACCTGCCAATATGCAGCAGTGTGTGCTGACTGTAGCACAATGCTGCCACTGTTGCTGGCAGGACGGGGGGGGGGGAGCTTCTGAGCTGGGACAGAGCTACTCCAGCCGGGGGGCCCCCTAAAACTGTGGGGCCAACGGTACGTATCCCCTGGCCACCCCACCCCCCCCTTAATCCGGCTCTGCTGCTGGAACCCCCCCATTAATCCGTACCCCCTGATGCCCCCTCTCCCTCTGTCTCCACTATTCACCGCTGCTCTGCTAAGCAGAACAGCGAGTACAGGAGCTTTCCAACTGCCCCCCCCACCGCAGGACACTGCGACCCGCGGGTGGGACAGCGGGACAGACCCCAAAAAATGGGACTGTCCCGCGAAAATCGGGACATTTGGGAGGTATGGGGGTGTGTGAGGGGTATGTCATACAGACAGACGGGCACCGGCTCACTGTGTGCTTGACCCCCCACATCGGCATACTCAGCAGGGTCTCTCTGGTGCGGAGGAGCGTCACTTTCTGACACACTCCACGCTTCTTAGCTGCAGTTTAGTGAGGCACCTGCCGCTGTGCAGGTTCCATAGTGCAGGTTCCATACTGCCTCTGTTATCTCCAGCCCCGGCAACCCCACCGCTAACTGCAGCGCTGCCACCCGCAGTGGAGTGCGCCCAGCTCATTCACACACTTTAGCTGGCGGGTAGCGCTGCAGAAATCCGAGCTGCTTGCAGGCTCTGACCCACTCCTCCCTCCAGCCGCAGCGTCTCCTGGGAGCTAACCAGTCACTCCCAGTCTCCCCTTACCACAGTGCCCGGAAGCCGTGAGGTCCGCGCCACGTGCATGCTATGACCCCCTCCTCCCTCCAGCCGCAGCATCTCCTGGGGGCTAACCAGTCATTTCCAGTCTCACCTTACCACAGTGCCCGGCAGCTGCGCGAGGTCTGCGGTGTGTGACTGAGGAGTGGGGGGAGGGATGCGGACTGGCAGAGAAAGCAGGACTCCAGCCTGAGAGAGTCAGCCATGCCAAGTCTCCAGCAGCAGCAGATCCCAACAGGTTGGAATGGAACAGCAGCAGCCAGCAGCAGTGACTCCGGTAAGACACATCTGTCTGTCACCACTGTTTTGTCCCTAATACCAATCTCTCCCGTGCCCTGTGTTCTGTCATGTCCCTGGCCTTGCCCTGCCACCCTTATTCTGGCCCTTTCACCCTTATCCTGGCCCTGTCACCCTTATGCTGGCCCTGTTACCCCTATCCTGGCCCTGTCACCCCTGTGCTTGCCTTGTGAACCCTATACTGGCCCCGTCACCTCTGTCCTGGTCCTGCCACCCCTACCCTGGCCCTGTCACCCCTATCCTGTCCCTATCATTTCTGTCCTGGCCCTGTCACCCCTGTCCTGGCCCTGTCACCCCTGTCCTGGCCCCGTCACCCCTGTCCTGGCCCCGTCACCCCTGTCCTGGCACCGTCACCCCTATCCTGGCACCGTCACCCCTGTCCTGGCCCCGTCAACCCTGTACTGACCCTGTCACCCCTGTCCTGGCCCTGTTACTGCATACCCTCCAACTACCTTTTATGGCATGTACAGTACCCGCAGCGCCTCCAGACCTCTCCCCAATGCACCACACCTCCGCACCTTCCCCTCCACCACATGCGGCACTCCACCCCTCCCCCACATGCTGTGCCTCCAGACCCCCTACACCACCCGTGGCTCCCACTCCTCCACCCCTTCACCACCCACAGCACCTCCAGGCCCCTTCCACCATTCACCCCCCTTATACGTCTCCCCCCACACCTGCCCCCCTCCACCCGCAGCATCTGCAGACACCCTCCTCCATCAGCGGTCCCCCCCTCACCCACCCCTCCCCCACCAATGGCACCCCTGCACCTGCCCCTCCACCACCTGCAGCACCTCCGGACCTCCTTTCCCATCCGCCGCAACACCCGTACCTGCCCCTATCCTACCCATGGTGCCTGCGGTCACCTACCCAACCCCCGGCACACCCGTCCCTTCCCATCCCACAGCACCTCCGGAACCCTTCACCCATCCACAACATCCCCACACCTGCCCCTCTCCCACCCGTGGCACCCCTGCCCCTCCCCCACCTGCGGTGCCTCCGGACCCCTCCCCCATCTGCATCCCCCACTCCCCTGCCCCTCCCCCACGCGCAGCACCTCCCGAACCTTCCCCATCCGGGCCCCACCCCCACTTCTGCCTCCCCTCCACCCGCAGCATCTACAGACACCATCCGCAGTCCCCCCCGCACCCGCTACATTCTGTACATCGTGCCCTGCAGGTGCTGTTCACGCCGTCGCAAGGGGCTGCGCCTCCTTCACCATCGCACGCCCTTTCATTGTGCAATATTTAACCACTAACAAAGGAATGCAGGTAATACTCCATATAATACAAATATTAAACCCCAGAAAGGCATGCAAGGGTTAAGGGGGCGTAGCCCCTCGCGACGGTGTGAAGAGCGCCCGTAGGGCGCGATGAAGCACCTAGTATATATATATATATATGTATATATATATATATAATAAATACAGCACTGGTCACGCACCCATATCAGTAGCCCCCGTCACACCCCCACAACCCCTACGGAAGTACACAATAGGCCCTTCAAAAATTTCAGCTCCAGGCCCATGAGGACCTTAATCTGGCACTGGAAACACCTGCCTCCATATCATATATCTGTTCTGTATAATGATACACCTGCCTCCATATCATATATCTGTTCTGTATAATGATACACCTGCATCCATATCTTACACCTGTTCTGTGTAATGATACACCTGCCTCCGTATCTTACACCTGTGTAATGATACACCTGCCTCTGTATCTTACACCTGTGTAATGATACACCTGCCTCCGTATCTTACACCTGTATAATGATACACCTGCCTCTGTATCTTACACCTGTGTAATGATACACCTGTCTCCGTATCTTACATCTGTATAATGATACACCTGCCTCCGTATCTTACACCTGTATAATGATACACCTGCCTCCATATCTTACACCTGTATAATGATACACCTGCCTCTGTATCTTACACCTGTATAATGATACACCTGCCTCAGTATCTTACACCTGTTCTGTGTAATGATACACCTGCCTCTGTATCTTACACCTGTATAATGATACACCTGCCTCTGTATCTTACACCTGTGTAATGATACACCTGCCTCCGTATCTTACACCTATTCTGTGTAACGATACACCTGCCTCCGTATCTTACACCTGTTCTGTATAATGATACACCTGCCTCCGTATCTTACACCTGTGTAATGATACACCTGCCTCCATATCTTACACCTGTATAATGATACACCTGCCTCCATATCATATATCTGTTCTCTATAATGATACACCTGCCTCCGTATCTTACACCTGTGTAATGATACACCTGCCTCCATATCATATATCTGTTCTGTATAATGATACACCTGCCATATGATATTGATACACCTGCATCAATATCATATATCTGTTCTGTATAATGATACACCTACCTCTGTATCTTACACCTGTTCTCTATAATGATACACCTGCCTCCATATCTTACACCTGTTCTCTATAATAATACACCTGCCTCCATATCATATATCTGTTCTGTATAATGATACATCTGCCTCCGTATCTTACACCTGTTCTATTTAATGATACACCTGCCTCCGTATCTTACACCTGTATAATGATACACCTGCCTCCGTATCTTACACCTGTATAATGATACACCTGCCTCCATATCATATATCTGTTCTGTATAATGATACACCTGCCTCCATATCATATATCTGTTCTGTATAATGATACACCTGCATCAATATCATATATCTGTTCTGTATAATGATACACCTACCTCTGTATCTTACACCTGTTCTCTATAATGATACACCTGCCTCCATATCTTACACCTGTTCTCTATAATAATACACCTGCCTCCATATCATATATCTGTTCTGTATAATGATACATCTGCCTCCGTATCTTACACCTGTATAATGATACACCTGCCTCCGTATCTTACAACTGTATAATGGTACACCTGCCTACATA
Organism: Pseudophryne corroboree; assembly: GCF_028390025.1. Taxonomy (NCBI): domain Eukaryota; kingdom Metazoa; phylum Chordata; class Amphibia; order Anura; family Myobatrachidae; genus Pseudophryne; species Pseudophryne corroboree. Next base: position 338,364,965 of record NC_086454.1, read on the forward strand.
TCATATATCTGTTCTGTATAATGATACACTTGCCTCCATATCTTACACCTGCTCTCTATAATGATACACCTGCCTACGTATCTTACACCTGTATAATGATACACCTGCCTCCCTATCTTACACCTTTTCTCTATAATGATACACCTGCCTCCATATCATATATCTGTTCTGTATAATGATACACCTGCCTCCATATCTTACACCTGTTCTGTGTAATGATACACCTGCCTCCGTATCTTACACCTGTATAATGATACACCTGCCTCCATATCATATATCTGTTCTGTATAATGATACACCTGCCTCCGTATCTGAAACCTGTATAATAATACACCTGCCTCCATATCTTACACCTGTTCTGTGTAATGATACACCTGCCTCAGTATCTTACACCTGTATAATGATACACCTGCCTCCATATCATATATCTGTTCTGTATAATGATACACCTGCCTCCATATCATATATCTGTTCTGTATAATGATACACCTGCCTCCATATCATATATCTGTTCTGTATAATGATACACCTGCCTCTGTATCTGACACCTGTATAATGATACACCTGCCTCCATATCTTACACCTGTTCTGTGTAATGATACACCTGCCTCAGTATCTTACATCTGTCTAATGATACACCTGCCTCCATATCATATATCTGTTCTGTATAATGATACACCTGCCTCCATATCATATATCTGTTCTGTATAATGATACATCTGACTCCATATCATATATCTGTTCTGTATAATGATACACCTACCTCTGTTTCTTACACCTGTTCTCTATAATGATACACCTGCCTCTGTATCTTACACCTTTTCTGTGTAATAATACACCTGCCTCCATATCTTACACCTGTTCTGTATAATGATACACCTGCCTCCATATCTTACACCTGTTCTCTATAATGATAGACCTGCCTCCGTATCTTACACCTGTTCTGTATAATGATACACCTGCCTCCATATCATATATCTGTTCTGTATAATGATACACCTGCCTCCATATCATATATCTGTTCTGTATAATGATACACCTGCCTCCGTATCTTACACGTGTTCTCTATAATGATACACCTGCCTCCGTATCATATATCTGTTCTGTATAATGATACACCTGCCTCCATATCATATATCTGTTCTCTATAATGATACACCTGCCTCCGTATCTTACACCTGTTCTGTATAATGATACACCTGCCTCCGTATCTTACACCTGTTCTCTAGAATGATACACCTGCCTCCGTATCTTACACCTGTTCTGTATAATGATACACCTACCTCCGTATCTTACACCTGTATAATGATACACCTGCCTCCGTATCATATATCTGTTCTCTATAATGATACACATGCCTCCGTATCTTACACCTGTTCTGTATAATGATACACCTGCCTCCGTATCTTACACCTGTATAATGATACACAGGCAGGTGTATAATGATACACCTGCCTCCGTATCTTACACCTGTATAATGATACACCTGCCTCCATATCATATATCTGTTCTGTATAATGATATACCTGCCTCCATATCATATATCTGCCTCCGTATCTTACACCTGTTCTGTATAATGATACACCTGCCTCCATATCATATATCTGTTCTGTATAATGATATACCTGCCTCCATATCATATATCTGTTCTGTATAATGATACACCTGCCTCCGTATCTTACACCTGTTCTGCATAATGATACACCTGCCTCCATATCTTACACCTGTTCTCTATAATGATACACCTGCCTCCTTATCTTACATCTGTTCTCTATAATGATACACCTGCCTCCGTATCTTACACCTGTTCTCTATAATGATACACCTGCCTCCATATCTTACACCTGTTCTGCATAATGATACATCTGCCCCTGTATCATATATCTGTTCTGTATAATGATACACCTGCCTCCGTATCTTGCACCTGTTCTCTATAATGCTACACCTGCCTCCATATCTTACGCCTGTTCTGTATAATGATACACTTACCTCTGTATCTTACACCTGTTCTCTATAATGATACACCTGCCTCCATATCTTACACCTGTTCTGTATAATGATACACCTGCCTCCGTATCATATATCTGTTCTGTATAATGATACACCTACCTCCGTATCTTACACCTGTTCTCTATAATGATACACCTGCCTCCGTATCTTACACCTGTTCTCTATAATGATACACCTGCCTCCATATCTTACACCTGTTCTGTATAATGATACACCTGCCTCCGTATCATATATCTGTTCTGTATAATGATACACCTGCCTCCATATCATATATCTGTTCTGTATAATGATACACCTGCCTCCATATCATATATCTGTTCTGTATAATGATACACCTGCCTCCACATCTTACACCTGTTCTGTATAATGATACACCTGCCTCCATATCATATATCTGTTCTGTATAATGATACACCTGCCTCCATATCATATATCTGTTCTGTATAATGATACACCTGCCTCCGTATCTTACACCTGTTCTGTATAATGATACACCTGCCTCTGTATCTTACACCTGTTCTGTATAATGATACACCTGCCTCCATATCATATATCTGTTCTGTATAATGATACACCTGCCTCCATATCATATATCTGTTCTGTATAATGATACACCTGCCTCCATATCTTACACCTGTGCTGTATAATGATACACCTGCCTCCATATCATATATCTGTTCTGTATAATGATATACCTGCCTCCATATCATATATCTGTTCTGTATAATGATACACCTGCCTCCGTATCTTACACCTGTTCTGTATAATGATACACCTTCCTCTGTATCTTACACCTGTTCTGTATAATGATACACCTGCCTCCATATCTTACACCTGTTCTCTATAATGATACACCTGCCTCCGTATCTTACACCTGTTCTCTATAATGATACACCTGCCTCCGTATCTTACACCTGTTCTCTATAATGATACACCTGCCTCCATATCTTACACCTGTTCTGTATAATGATACATTTACCTCCGTATCTTACACCATACTTGCCTACCTGACCCTCTCCATGAGGGAGAAAATGCTCTGTTCCTGGACTTTTCTGGTAAAGTATGATTGCCATCACATGTGGTGAAACACCTTTCTTATCAATTAACTAGCTCACCACAGGTGATGGCAATCATACATTACCAGGAAAGTCCAGGAACAGAGCATTTTTTCCCTCATGGAGAGGGTCAGGTAGGCAAGTATGTCTTACACCTGTTCTCTATAATGATACGCCTGCCTCCATATCTTACACGTGTTCTCTATAATGATACACCTGCCTCCATATCTTACACCTGTTCTGTATAATGATACACCTGCCTCCGTATCATATATCTGTTCTGTATAATGATACACCTGCCTCCATAGCTTACACCTGTTCTGTATAATGATAAACCTGCCTCCGTATCTTACACCTGTATAATGATACACCTGCCTCCATATCTTACAGCTGTTCTGTATAATGATACACCTGCCTCCATATCATATATCTGTTCTGTATAATGATACACCTGCCTCCATATCAAATATCTGTTCTGTATAATGATACACCTGCCTCCATATCTTACACCTGTTCTGTATAATGATACACCTGCCTCCATATCATATATCTGTTCTGTATAATGATATAACTGCCTCCATATCATATATCTGTTCTGTATAATGATACACCTGCCTCCGTATTTTACACCTGTTCTGTATAATGACACACCTGCCTCTGTATCTTACACCTGTTCTGAATAATGATACACCTGCCTCCATATCTTACACCTGTTCTCTATAATGATACACCTGTCTCCGTATCTTACACCTGTTCTGTGTAATGATACACCTGCCTCCGTATCTTACACCTGTTCTCTATAATGATACACCTGCCTCTGTATCTACACCTCTACTGTATAATGATACACCTGCCTCCGTATCTTACACCTGTTCTGTGTAATGATATACCTGCCTCCATATCTAACACCTGTTCTGTGTAATGATACACCTGCCTCCGTATCTTACACCTGTTCTGTGTAATGATACACCTGCCTCCGTATCTTACACCTGTTCTGTATAATGATACACCTGCCTCCATATCTTACACCTGTTCTGTATAATGATACACCTGCCTCCGTATCTTACACCTATTCTGTGTACTAATACACCTGCCTCCGTATCTTACACCTGTATAATGATACAACTGCCTCCATATCTTACACCTGTTCTGTATAATGATACACCTGCCTCCATATCATATATCTGTTCTGTATAATGATATACCTGCCTCCATATCATATATCTGTTCTGTATAATGATACACCTGCCTCCGTATCTTACACCTGTTCTTTATAATGATACACCTGCCTCTGTATCTTACACCTGTTTTGTATAATGATACACCTGCCTCCATATCTTACACCTGTTCTCTATAATTATACACCTGCCTCCGTATCTTACACCTGTTCTCTATAATGATACACCTGCCTCCGTATCTTACACCTGTTCTCTATAATGATACACCTGCCTCCATATCTTACACCTGTTCTGTATAATGATACACCTGCCTCCGTATCTTGCACCTATTCTGTGTAATAATACACCTGCCTCCATATCTTACACTTGTTCTCTATAATGATACACCTGCCTCCGTATCTTACACCTGTTCTCTATAATGATACACCTGCCTCCGTATCTTACACCTGTTCTCTATAATGATACACCTGCTTCCATATCTTACACCTGTTCTGTATAATGATACACTTACCTCCGTATCTTACACCATACTTGCCTACCTGACCCTCTCCATGAGGGAGAAAATGCTCTGTTCCTGGACTTTTCTGGTAAAGTATGATTGCCATCACATGTGGTGAAACACCTTTCTTATCAATTAACTAGCTCACCACAGGTGATGGCAATCATACATTACCAGGAAAGTCCAGGAACAGAGCATTTTCTCCCTCATGTAGAGGGTCAGGTAGGCAAGTATGTCTTACACCTGTTCTCTATAATGATACACCTGCCTCCATATCTTACACGTGTTCTCTATAATGATACACCTGCCTCCATATCTTACACCTGTTCTGTATAATGATACACCTGCCTCCGTATCATATATCTGTTCTGTATAATGATACACCTGCCTCCATAGCTTACACCTGTTCTGTATAATGATAAACCTGCCTCCGTATCTTACACCTGTATAATGATACACCTGCCTCCATATCTTACACCTGTTCTGTATAATGATACACCTGCCTCCATATCATATATCTGTTCTGTATAATGATACACCTGCCTCCATATCATATATCTGTTCTGTATAATGATACACCTGCCTCCATATCTTACACCTGTTCTGTATAATGATACACCTGCCTCCATATCATATATCTGTTCTGTATAATGCTATACCTGCCTCCATATCATATATCTGTTCTGTATAATGATACACCTGCCTCCGTATTTTACACCTGTTCTGTATAATGATACACCTGCCTCTGTATCTTACACCTGTTCTGTATAATGATACACCTGCCTCCATATCTTACACCTGTTCTCTATAATGATACACCTGCCTCCGTATCTTACACCTGTTCTCTATAATGATACACCTGCCTCTGTATCTACACCTCTACTGTATAATGATACACCTGCCTCCGTATCTTACACCTGTTCTGTGTAATGATATACCTGCCTCCGTATCTTACACCTGTTCTGTGTAATGATACACCTGCCTCCGTATCTTACACCTGTTCTGTGTAATGATACACCTGCCTCCATATCTTACACCTGTTCTGTATAATGATACACCTTCCTCCGTATCTTACACCTATTCTGTGTAATAATACACCTACCTCCGTATCTTACACCTGTATAATGATACAACTGCTTACGTATCTTACACCTTTTCTCTATAATGATACACCTGCCTCCGTATTTTACACCTTTTCTCTATAATGATACACCTGCCTCCATATCTTACACCTGTTCTGTATAATGATACACCTGCCTCTGTATTTTACACCTGTTCTGTGTAATAATATACCTGCCTTCGTATCTTACACCTGTTCTGTGTAATGATACACCTGCCTCCGTATCTTACACCTGTTCTGTATAATGATACACCTGCCTCCGTATCTTACACCTGTTCTGTATGATACACCTACCTTCGTATTTTACACCTGTTCTGTGTAATAATACACCTGCCTCCGTATCTTACACCTGTATAATGATACAACTGCCTCCGTATCTTACACCTGTTCTCTATAATGATACACCTGCCTCCGTATCTTACACCTTTTCTCTGTAATAATACACCTGCCTCCATATCTTACACCTGTTCTATTTAATGATACACCTGCCTCCGTATCTTACACCTGTATAATGATACACCTGCCTCCGTATCTTACACCTGTATAATGATACACCTGCCTCCATATCATATATCTGTTCTGTATAATGATACACCTGCCTCCATATCATATATCTGTTCTGTATAATGATACACCTGCATCAATATCATATATCTGTTCTGTATAATGATACACCTACCTCTGTATCTTACACCTGTTCTCTATAATGATACACCTGCCTCCATATCTTACACCTGTTCTCTATAATAATACACCTGCCTCCATATCATATATCTGTTCTGTATAATGATACATCTGCCTCCGTATCTTACACCTGTATAATGATACACCTGCCTCCGTATCTTACAACTGTATAATGGTACACCTGCCTACATATCATATATCTGTTCTGTATAATGATACACTTGCCTCCATATCTTACACCTGCTCTCTATAATGATACACCTGCCTACGTATCTTACACCTGTATAATGATACACCTGCCTCCCTATCTTACACCTTTTCTCTATAATGATACACCTGCCTCCATATCATATATCTGTTCTGTATAATGATACACCTGCCTCCATATCTTACACCTGTTCTGTGTAATGATACACCTGCCTCCGTATCTTACACCTGTATAATGATACACCTGCCTCCATATCATATATCTGTTCTGTATAATGATACACCTGCCTCCGTATCTGAAACCTGTATAATAATACACCTGCCTCCATATCTTACACCTGTTCTGTGTAATGATACACCTGCCTCAGTATCTTACACCTGTATAATGATACACCTGCCTCCATATCATATATCTGTTCTGTATAATGATACACCTGCCTCCATATCATATATCTGTTCTGTATAATGATACACCTGCCTCCATATCATATATCTGTTCTGTATAATGATACACCTGCCTCTGTATCTGACACCTGTATAATGATACACCTGCCTCCATATCTTACACCTGTTCTGTGTAATGATACACCTGCCTCAGTATCTTACATCTGTCTAATGATACACCTGCCTCCATATCATATATCTGTTCTGTATAATGATACACCTGCCTCCATATCATATATCTGTTCTGTATAATGATACACCTGACTCCATATCATATATCTGTTCTGTATAATGATACACCTACCTCTGTTTCTTACACCTGTTCTCTATAATGATACACCTGCCTCTGTATCTTACACCTTTTCTGTGTAATAATACACCTGCCTCCATATCTTACACCTGTTCTGTATAATGATACACCTGCCTCCATATCTTACACCTGTTCTCTATAATGATAGACCTGCCTCCGTATCTTACACCTGTTCTGTATAATGATACACCTGCCTCCATATCATATATCTGTTCTGTATAATGATACACCTGCCTCCATATCATATATCTGTTCTGTATAATGATACACCTGCCTCCGTATCTTACACGTGTTCTCTATAATGATACACCTGCCTCCGTATCATATATCTGTTCTGTATAATGATACACCTGCCTCCATATCATATATCTGTTCTCTATAATGATACACCTGCCTCCGTATCTTACACCTGTTCTGTATAATGATACACCTGCCTCCGTATCTTACACCTGTTCTCTAGAATGATACACCTGCCTCCGTATCTTACACCTGTTCTGTATAATGATACACCTACCTCCGTATCTTACACCTGTATAATGATACACCTGCCTCCGTATCATATATCTGTTCTCTATAATGATACACATGCCTCCGTATCTTACACCTGTTCTGTATAATGATACACCTGCCTCCGTATCTTACACCTGTATAATGATACACAGGCAGGTGTATAATGATACACCTGCCTCCGTATCTTACACCTGTATAATGATACACCTGCCTCCATATCATATATCTGTTCTGTATAATGATATACCTGCCTCCATATCATATATCTGCCTCCGTATCTTACACCTGTTCTGTATAATGATACACCTGCCTCCATATCATATATCTGTTCTGTATAATGATATACCTGCCTCCATATCATATATCTGTTCTGTATAATGATACACCTGCCTCCGTATCTTACACCTGTTCTGCATAATGATACACCTGCCTCCATATCTTACACCTGTTCTCTATAATGATACACCTGCCTCCTTATCTTACATCTGTTCTCTATAATGATACACCTGCCTCCGTATCTTACACCTGTTCTCTATAATGATACACCTGCCTCCATATCTTACACCTGTTCTGCATAATGATACATCTGCCCCTGTATCATATATCTGTTCTGTATAATGATACACCTGCCTCCGTATCTTGCACCTGTTCTCTATAATGCTACACCTGCCTCCATATCTTACGCCTGTTCTGTATAATGATACACTTACCTCTGTATCTTACACCTGTTCTCTATAATGATACACCTGCCTCCATATCTTACACCTGTTCTGTATAATGATACACCTGCCTCCGTATCATATATCTGTTCTGTATAATGATACACCTACCTCCGTATCTTACACCTGTTCTCTATAATGATACACCTGCCTCCGTATCTTACACCTGTTCTCTATAATGATACACCTGCCTCCATATCTTACACCTGTTCTGTATAATGATACACCTGCCTCCGTATCATATATCTGTTCTGTATAATGATACACCTGCCTCCATATCATATATCTGTTCTGTATAATGATACACCTGCCTCCATATCATATATCTGTTCTGTATAATGATACACCTGCCTCCACATCTTACACCTGTTCTGTATAATGATACACCTGCCTCCATATCATATATCTGTTCTGTATAATGATACACCTGCCTCCATATCATATATCTGTTCTGTATAATGATACACCTGCCTCCGTATCTTACACCTGTTCTGTATAATGATACACCTGCCTCTGTATCTTACACCTGTTCTGTATAATGATACACCTGCCTCCATATCATATATCTGTTCTGTATAATGATACACCTGCCTCCATATCATATATCTGTTCTGTATAATGATACACCTGCCTCCATATCTTACACCTGTGCTGTATAATGATACACCTGCCTCCATATCATATATCTGTTCTGTATAATGATATACCTGCCTCCATATCATATATCTGTTCTGTATAATGATACACCTGCCTCCGTATCTTACACCTGTTCTGTATAATGATACACCTTCCTCTGTATCTTACACCTGTTCTGTATAATGATACACCTGCCTCCATATCTTACACCTGTTCTCTATAATGATACACCTGCCTCCGTATCTTACACCTGTTCTCTATAATGATACACCTGCCTCCGTATCTTACACCTGTTCTCTATAATGATACACCTGCCTCCATATCTTACACCTGTTCTGTATAATGATACATTTACCTCCGTATCTTACACCATACTTGCCTACCTGACCCTCTCCATGAGGGAGAAAATGCTCTGTTCCTGGACTTTTCTGGTAAAGTATGATTGCCATCACATGTGGTGAAACACCTTTCTTATCAATTAACTAGCTCACCACAGGTGATGGCAATCATACATTACCAGGAAAGTCCAGGAACAGAGCATTTTTTCCCTCATGGAGAGGGTCAGGTAGGCAAGTATGTCTTACACCTGTTCTCTATAATGATACGCCTGCCTCCATATCTTACACGTGTTCTCTATAATGATACACCTGCCTCCATATCTTACACCTGTTCTGTATAATGATACACCTGCCTCCGTATCATATATCTGTTCTGTATAATGATACACCTGCCTCCATAGCTTACACCTGTTCTGTATAATGATAAACCTGCCTCCGTATCTTACACCTGTATAATGATACACCTGCCTCCATATCTTACAGCTGTTCTGTATAATGATACACCTGCCTCCATATCAAATATCTGTTCTGTATAATGATACACCTGCCTCCATATCTTACACCTGTTCTGTATAATGATACACCTGCCTCCATATCATATATCTGTTCTGTATAATGATATAACTGCCTCCATATCATATATCTGTTCTGTATAATGATACACCTGCCTCCGTATTTTACACCTGTTCTGTATAATGACACACCTGCCTCTGTATCTTACACCTGTTCTGTATAATGATACACCTGCCTCCATATCTTACACCTGTTCTCTATAATGATACACCTGTCTCCGTATCTTACACCTGTTCTGTGTAATGATACACCTGCCTCCGTATCTTACACCTGTTCTCTATAATGATACACCTGCCTCTGTATCTACACCTCTACTGTATAATGATACACCTGCCTCCGTATCTTACACCTGTTCTGTGTAATGATATACCTGCCTCCATATCTTACACCTGTTCTGTGTAATGATACACCTGCCTCCGTATCTTACACCTGTTCTGTGTAATGATACACCTGCCTCCGTATCTTACACCTGTTCTGTATAATGATACACCTGCCTCCATATCTTACACCTGTTCTGTATAATGATACACCTGCCTCCGTATCTTACACCTATTCTGTGTACTAATACACCTGCCTCCGTATCTTACACCTGTATAATGATACAACTGCCTCCATATCTTACACCTGTTCTGTATAATGATACACCTGCCTCCATATCATATATCTGTTCTGTATAATGATATACCTGCCTCCATATCATATATCTGTTCTGTATAATGATACACCTGCCTCCGTATCTTACACCTGTTCTTTATAATGATACACCTGCCTCTGTATCTTACACCTGTTTTGTATAATGATACACCTGCCTCCATATCTTACACCTGTTCTCTATAATTATACACCTGCCTCCGTATCTTACACCTGTTCTCTATAATGATACACCTGCCTCCGTATCTTACACCTGTTCTCTATAATGATACACCTGCCTCCATATCTTACACCTGTTCTGTATAATGATACACCTGCCTCCGTATCTTGCACCTATTCTGTGTAATAATACACCTGCCTCCATATCTTACACTTGTTCTCTATAATGATACACCTGCCTCCGTATCTTACACCTGTTCTCTATAATGATACACCTGCCTCCGTATCTTACACCTGTTCTCTATAATGATACACCTGCTTCCATATCTTACACCTGTTCTGTATAATGATACACTTACCTCCGTATCTTACACCATACTTGCCTACCTGACCCTCTCCATGAGGGAGAAAATGCTCTGTTCCTGGACTTTTCTGGTAAAGTATGATTGCCATCACATGTGGTGAAACACCTTTCTTATCAATTAACTAGCTCACCACAGGTGATGGCAATCATACATTACCAGGAAAGTCCAGGAACAGAGCATTTTCTCCCTCATGTAGAGGGTCAGGTAGGCAAGTATGTCTTACACCTGTTCTCTATAATGATACACCTGCCTCCATATCTTACACGTGTTCTCTATAATGATACACCTGCCTCCATATCTTACACCTGTTCTGTATAATGATACACCTGCCTCCATATCATATATCTGTTCTGTATAATGATACACCTGCCTCCATAGCTTACACCTGTTCTGTATAATGATAAACCTGCCTCCGTATCTTACACCTGTATAATGATACACCTGCCTCCATATCTTACACCTGTTCTGTATAATGATACACCTGCCTCCATATCATATATCTGTTCTGTATAATGATACACCTGCCTCCATATCATATATCTGTTCTGTATAATGATACACCTGCCTCCATATCTTACACCTGTTCTGTATAATGATACACCTGCCTCCATATCATATATCTGTTCTGTATAATGCTATACCTGCCTCCATATCATATATCTGTTCTGTATAATGATACACCTGCCTCCGTATTTTACACCTGTTCTGTATAATGATACACCTGCCTCTGTATCTTACACCTGTTCTGTATAATGATACACCTGCCTCCATATCTTACACCTGTTCTCTATAATGATACACCTGCCTCCGTATCTTACACCTGTTCTCTATAATGATACACCTGCCTCTGTATCTACACCTCTACTGTATAATGATACACCTGCCTCCGTATCTTACACCTGTTCTGTGTAATGATATACCTGCCTCCGTATCTTACACCTGTTCTGTGTAATGATACACCTGCCTCCGTATCTTACACCTGTTCTGTGTAATGATACACCTGCCTCCGTATCTTACACCTGTTCTGTATAATGATACACCTGCCTCCATATCTTACACCTGTTCTGTATAATGATACACCTTCCTCCGTATCTTACACCTATTCTGTGTAATAATACACCTACCTCCGTATCTTACACCTGTATAATGATACAACTGCTTACGTATCTTACACCTTTTCTCTATAATGATACACCTGCCTCCGTATTTTACACCTTTTCTCTATAATGATACACCTGCCTCCATATCTTACACCTGTTCTGTATAATGATACACCTGCCTCTGTATTTTACACCTGTTCTGTGTAATAATATACCTGCCTTCGTATCTTACACCTGTTCTGTGTAATGATACACCTGCCTCCGTATCTTACACCTGTTCTGTATAATGATACACCTGCCTCCGTATCTTACACCTGTTCTGTATGATACACCTACCTTCGTATTTTACACCTGTTCTGTGTAATAATACACCTGCCTCCGTATCTTACACCTGTATAATGATACAACTGCCTCCGTATCTTACACCTGTTCTCTATAATGATACACCTGCCTCCGTATCTTACACCTTTTCTCTGTAATAATACACCTGCCTCCATATCTTACACCTGTTCTGTGTAATGATACACCTGCCTCCGTATCTTACACCTGTTCTGTATAATAATACACGTTCCTCCATATCATATACCTGTTCTGTCTTATATTGTTTCTGTATAATGATACACCTGGCTCTATGACGTATATTGGTTCTGTATAACTATACACCTGACTCTATGATGTATATTGGTTCTTTATAACTATACACCTGGCTCTATGTTGTATATTGGTTCTGTATAACGATACACCTAGCTCTATGTTGTATATTGGTTGTGTATAATGATACACCTGGCTCTATGTCGTATATTGATTCTGTATAAGTATACACCTTGCTCTATGTTGTATATTGGTTCTGTATAAGGATACACCTGGCTCTATGTCGTATATTGGTTCTGTATAAGGATACACCTGGCTCTATGTTGTATATTGGTTCTGTATAACGATACACCTGGCTCTATGTCGTATATTGGCTCTGTATAAGGATACGCCTGGCTCTATGTCGTATAATGGTTCTGTATAATGATACACCTGGCTCTATGTCGTATATTGGTTCTGTATAATGATACACCTGGCTCTATATCGTATATTGGTTCTTTATAACTATACACCTGGCTCTATGTTGTATATTGGTTCTGTATAATGATACACCTGTCTCTATGACTTATATTGGTTCTGTATAACGATACACCTGGCTCTATGTCGTATATTGGTTCTGTATAACGATACACCTGGCTCTATGTCGTATATTGGTTCTGTATAAGGATACACCTGTCTCTATGTCGTATATTGGTTCTGTATAAGGATACACCTGGCTCTATGTCGTATATTGGTTCTGTATAACGATACACCTGGCTCTATGTCTTATATTGGTTCTGTATAAGTATACACCTGGCTCTATGTCGTATATTGGTTCTGTATAATGATACACCTGGCTCTATGTTGTATATTGGTTCTGTATAAGGATACACCTGGCTCTATGTCGTATATTGATTCTGTATAACCCTACACCTGGCTCTATGTCTTATATTGGTTCTGTATAATGATACATCTGGCTCTATGACTTATATTGGTTCTGTATAACGATACACCTGGCTCTATGACTTATATTGGTTCTGTATAACGATACACCTGGCTCTATGTCGTATATTGGTTCTGTATAATGATACACCTGGCTCTATGACTTATATTGGTTCTGTATAACGATACACCTGGCTCTATGTCGTATATTGGTTCTGTATAATGATACACCTGGCTCTATGTCGTATATTGGTTCTGTATAATGATACACCTGGCTCTATGTCGTATATTGGTTCTGTATAAGGATACACCTGGCTCTATGTTGTATATTGGTTCTGTATAAGTATTCACCTTGCTCTATGTTGTATATTGGTTATGTATAACGATACACCTGGCTATATGTTGTATATTGGTTCTGTATAATGATACACCTGGCTCTATGACTTATATTGGTTCTGTATAATGATACACCTGGCTCTATGTCACATATTGGTTCTGTATAACGATACACCTGGCTCTGTGTCTTATATTGGTTCTGTATAACGATACACCTGGCTCTATGTCGTATATTGGTTCTGTATAATGATACACCTGGCTCTATGTCGTATATAGGTTCTGTATAATGATACACCTGGCTCTATGTCGTATATTGGTTCTGTATAATGATACACCTGGCTCTATGTCGTTTATTGGTTCTTTATAACTATACACCTTGCTCTATGTTGTATATTGGTTCTGTATAATGATACACCTGGCTCTATGTCGTATATTGGTTCTGTATAACGATACACCTGGCTCTATGTCGTATATTGATTCTGTATAACGATACACCTGGCTCTATGTCGTATATTGATTCTGTATAACGATACACCTGGCTCTATGACTTATATTGGTTCTGTATAACGATACACCTGGCTCTGTGTCGTATATTGATTCTGTATAACGATACACCTGGCTCTATGTTGTATATTGGTTCTGTATAACGATACACCTGGCTTTATGTCATATATTGATTCTGTATAACGATACACCTGGCTCTATGTTGTATATTGGTTCTGTATAACGATACACCTGGCTCTATGTCGTATATTGGTTCTGTATAACAATACACCTGGCTCTATGACTTATATTGGTTCTGTATAACGATACACCTGGCTCTATGTCGTATATTGGTTCTGTATAATGATACACCTAGCTCTATGTCGTATATTGATTCTGTATAACGATACACCTGGCTCTATGTCATATATTGATTCTGTATAACCCTACACCTGGCTCTATGTCGTATATTGGTTCTGTATAACGATATACCTGGCTCAATGTCGTATATTGATTCTGTATAACGATACACCTGGCTCTATGTTGTATATTGGTTCTGTATAACGATACACCTGGCTCTATGTCGTATATTGGTTCTGTATAAGGATACGCCTGGCTCTATGTCGTATAATGGTTCTGTATAATGATACACCTGGCTCTATGTCGTATATTGGTTCTGTATAATGATACACCTGGCTCTATATCGTATATTGGTTCTTTATAACTATACACCTGGCTCTATGTTGTATATTGGTTCTGTATAATGATACACCTGTCTCTATGACTTATATTGGTTCTGTATAACGATACACCTGGCTCTATGTCGTATATTGGTTCTGTATAACGATACACCTGGCTCTATGTCGTATATTGGTTCTGTATAAGGATACACCTGTCCCTATGTCGTATATTGGTTCTGTATAAGGATACACCTGGCTCTATGTCGTATATTGGTTCTGTATAACGATAAACCTGGCTCTATGTCTTATATTGGTTCTGTATAAGTATACACCTGGCTCTATGTCGTATATTGGTTCTGTATAATGATACACCTGGCTCTATGTTGTATATTGGTTCTGTATAAGGATACACCTGGCTCTATGTCGTATATTGATTCTGTATAACCCTACACCTGGCTCTATGTCTTATATTGGTTCTGTATAATGATACATCTGGCTCTATGACTTATATTGGTTCTGTATAACGATACACCTGGCTCTATGACTTATATTGGTTCTGTATAACGATACACCTGGCTCTATGTCGTATATTGGTTCTGTATAATGATACACCTGGCTCTATGACTTATATTGGTTCTGTATAACGATACACCTGGCTCTATGTCGTATATTGGTTCTGTATAATGATACACCTGGCTCTATGTCATATATTGGTTCTGTATAATGATACACCTGGCTCTATGTCGTATATTGGTTCTGTATAAGGATACACCTGGCTCTATGTTGTATATTGGTTCTGTATAAGTATTCACCTTGCTCTATGTTGTATATTGGTTATGTATAACAATACACCTGGCTATATGTTGTATATTGGTTCTGTATAATGATACACCTGGCTCTATGACTTATATTGGTTCTGTATAATGATACACCTGGCTCTATGTCATATATTGGTTCTGTATAACGATACACCTGGCTCTGTGTCTTATATTGGTTCTGTATAACGATACACCTGGCTCTATGTCGTATATTGGTTCTGTATAATGATACACCTGGCTCTATGTCGTATATTGGTTCTGTATAATGATACACCTGGCTCTATGTCGTATATTGGTTCTGTATAATGATACACCTGGCTCTATGTCGTTTATTGGTTCTTTATAACTATACACCTTGCTCTATGTTGTATATTGGTTCTGTATAATGATACACCTGGCTCTATGTCGTATATTGGTTCTGTATAACGATACACCTGGCTCTATGTCGTATATTGATTCTGTATAACGATACACCTGGCTCTATGTCGTATATTGATTCTGTATAACGATACACCTGGCTCTATGACTTATATTGGTTCTGTATAACGATACACCTGGCTCTGTGTCGTATATTGATTCTGTATAACGATACACCTGGCTCTATGTTGTATATTGGTACTGTATAACGATACACCTGGCTTTATGTCATATATTGATTCTGTATAACGATACACCTGGCTCTATGTTGTATATTGGTTCTGTATAACGATACACCTGGCTCTATGTCGTATATTGGTTCTGTATAACAATACACCTGGCTCTATGACTTATATTGGTTCTGTATAACGATACACCTGGCTCTATGTCGTATATTGGTTCTGTATAATGATACACCTAGCTCTATGTCGTATATTGATTCTGTATAACGATACACCTGGCTCTATGTCATATATTGATTCTGTATAACCCTACACCTGGCTCTATGTCGTATATTGGTTCTGTATAACGATATACCTGGCTCAATGTCGTATATTGATTCTGTATAACGATACACCTGGCTCTATGTTGTATATTGGTTCTGTATAACGATACACCTGGCTCTATGTCGTATATTGATTCTGTATAACGATACACCTGGCTCTATGTCGTATATTGATTCTGTATAACGATACACCTGGCTCTATGTCGTATATTGATTCTGTATAAGGATACACCTGGCTCTATGTCGTATATTGATTCTGTATAACGATACACCTGGCTCTATGTTGTATATTGGTTCTGTATAACCTTACACCTGGCTCTATGTCGTATATTGGTTCTGTATAAGGATACACCTGGCTCTATGTCGTATATTGGCTCTGTATAAGGATACACCTGGCTCTATGTCGTATTTTGGTTCTGTATAAGGATACACCTGGCTCTATGTCGTATATTGGTTCTGTATAACGATACACCTGGCTCTATGTCATATATTGATTCTGTATAACGACACACCTAGCTCTATGTCGTATATTGATTCTGTATAACGATACACCTGGCTCTATGTCGTATATTGGTTCTGTATAAGTATACACCTGGCTTTATGTCGTATATTGGTTCTGTATAATGATACACCTGGCTCTATGACTTATATTGGTTCTGTATAACGATATACCTGGCTCTATGTCGTATATTGGTTCTGTATAAAGATACACCTGGCTCTATGTCGTATATTGATTCTGTATAACGATACACCTGGCTCTATGTCATATATTGGTTCTGTATAACGATATACCTGGCTCTATGTTGTATATTGGTTCTGTATAACGATACACATGGCTCTATGTCATATATTGATTCTGTATAACGATACACCTGGCTCTATGTCGTATATTGATTCTGTATCACGATACACCTGGCTCTATGTCATATATTGGTTCTGTATAATGATACACCTGGCTCTATGTCGTATATTGGTTCTGTATAACGATACACCTGGCTCTATGTCATATATTGGTTCTGTATAACCCTACACCTGGCTCTATGTCGTATATTGGTTCTGTATAACGAAATACCTGGCTCTATGTTGTATATTGATTCTGTATAACGATACACCTGGCTCTATGTCATATATTGATTCTGTATAACGATACACCTGGCTCTATGTCGTATATTGATTCTGTATAACGATACACCTGGCTCTATGTCGTATATTGATTCTGTATAACGATACACCTGGCTCTATGTCGTACATTGGTTCTGTATAACGATACACCTGGCTCTATGTCATATATTGGTTCTGTATAACCCTACACCTGGCTCTATGTCGTATATTGGTTCTGTATAACGATATACCTGGCTCTATGTTGTATATTGATTCTGTATAACGATACACCTGGCTCTATGTCGTATATTGATTCTGTATAACGATACACTTGGCTCTATGTCGTATATTGATTCTGTGTAACGATACACCTGGCTCTATGATGTATATTGATTCTGTATAACGATACACCTGGCTCTATGTCGTATATTGGTTCTGTATAACGATATACCTGGCTCTATGTCGTATATTGGTTCTGTATAACGATACACATGGCTCTATGTCATATATTGGTTCTGTATAACCCTACACCTGGCTCTATGTCGTATATTGATTCTGTATAACGATACACCTGGCTCTATGTCATATATTGATTCTGTATAACGATACACCTGGCTCTATGTCGTATATTGATTCTGTATAACGATACACCTGGCTCTATGTTGTATATTGATTCTGTATAACGATATACCTGGCTCTATGTCGTATATTGATTCTGTATAACGATACACCTGGCTCTATGTCATATATTGATTCTGTATAACGATACACCTGGCTCTATGTCGTATATTGAATCTGTATAACGATACACCTGGCTCTATGTCATATATTGGTTCTGTATAACCCTACACCTGGCTCTATGTCGTATATTGGTTCTGTATAACGATATACCTGGCTCTATGTTGTATATTGATTCTATATAACAATACACCTGGCTCTATGTCGTATATTGATTCTGTATAACGATACACTTGGCTCTATGTCGTATATTGATTCTGTGTAACGATACACCTGGCTCTATGATGTATATTGATTCTGTATAACGATACACCTGGCTCTATGTCGTATATTGGTTCTGTATAACGATATACCTGGCTCTATGTCGTATATTGGTTCTGTATAACGATACACATGGCTCTATGTCATATATTGGTTCTGTATAACCCTACACCTGGCTCTATGTCGTATATTGGGTCTGTATAACGATATACCTGGCTCTATGTTGTATATTGATTCTGTATAACGATACACCTGGCTCTATGTCATATATTGATTCTGTATAACGATACACCTGGCTCTATGTCGTATATTGATTCTGTATAACGATACACCTGGCTCTATGTTGTATATTGATTCTGTATAACGATATACCTGGCTCTATGTTGTATATTGATTCTGTATAACGATACACCTGGCTCTATGTCATGTATTGATTCTGTATAACGAAACACCTGGCTCTATGTCATATATTGATTCTGTATAACGATACACCTGGCTCTATGTCGTATATTGATTCTGTATAACTATACACCTGGCTCTATGATGTATATTGATTCTGTATAACGATACACCTGGCTCTATGTCATATATTGGTTCTGTATAACGATATACCTGGCTCTATGTCGTATATTGGTTCTGTATAACGATACACCTGGCTCTATGTCATATATTGGTTCTGTATAACCCTACACCTGGCTCTATGTCGTATATTGGTTCTGTATAACGATATACCTGGCTCTATGTTGTATATTGATTCTGTATAACGATACACCTGGCTCTATGTCATATATTGATTCTGTATAAGGATACAACTGGCTCTATGTCATATATTGGTTCTGTATAACAATACACCTGGCTCTATGTCGTATATTGATTCTGTATAACGATACACCTGGCTCTATGATGTATATTGGTTCTGTATAACGATACACCTGGCTCTATGTCGTATATTTGTTCTGTATAAGGATACACCTGGCTCTATGATGTATATTGATTCTGTATAACGATACACCTGGCTCTATGTCGTATATTGGTTCTGTATAACGATACACCTGGCTCTATGTCGTATATTGGTTCTGTATAACCCTACACCTGGCTCTATGTCGTATATTGATTCTGTATAACGATACACCTGGCTCTATGATGTATATTGGTTCTGTATAAGGATACACCTGGCTCTATGTCGTATATTGGTTCTGTATAACGATACACCTGGCTCTATGACTTATATTGGTTCTGTATAATGATACACCTGGCTCTATGTCATATATTGGTTCTGTATAACGATACACCTGGCTCTATGTCGTATATTGGTTCTGTATAACGATACACCTGGCTCTATGTCGTATATTGATTCTGTATAACGATACACCTGGCTCTGTGTTGTATATTGGTTCTGTATAACGATACACCTGGCTCTATGTCGTATATTGATTCTGTATAACGATACACCTGGCTCTATGTCATATATTGGTTCTGTATAACCCTACACCTGGCTCTATGTCGTATATTGATTCTGTATAATGATACACCTGGCTCTATGTCATATATTGGTTCTGTATAACGATACACCTGGCTCTATGTCATATATTGGTTCTGTATAACGATACACCTGGCTCTATGTCGTATATTGGTTCTGTATAACGATACACCTGGCTCTATGTCGTATATTGATTCTGTATAACGATACACCTGGCTCTGTGTTGTATATTGGTTCTGTATAACGATACACCTGGCTCTATGTCGTATATTGATTCTGTATAACGATACACCTGGCTCTGTGTTGTATATTGGTTCTGTATAACGATACACCTGGCTCTATGTCATATATTGATTCTGTATAATGATACACCTGGCTCTATGTCATATATTGGTTCTGTATAACGATACACCTGGCTCTATGTCGTATATTGGTTCTGTATAACGATACACCTGGCTCTATGTCGTATATTGATTCTGTATAACGATACACCTGGCTCTGTGTTGTATATTGGTTCTGTATAACGATACACCTGGCTCTATGTCGTATATTGATTCTGTATAACAATACACCTGGCTCTATGTCGTATATTGATTCTGTATAACGATACACCTGGCTCTATGTCTTATATTGGTTCTGTATAATGATACACCTGGCTCTATGTCGTATATTGGTTCTGTATAACGATACACCTAGCTTTATGTCGTATATTGGTTCTGTATAACGATACACCTGGCTCTATGTCGTATATTGGTTCTGTATAACCCTACACCTGGCTCTATGTCGTATATTGGTTCTGTATAACCCTACACCTGGCTCTCTGTCTTATATTGGTTCTGTATAATGATACACCTGGCTCTATGTCGTATATTGGTTCTGTATAAGGATACACCTGGCTCTATGTCGTATATTGATTCTGTATAAGTATACACCTGGCTCTATGTCGTATATTGATTCTGTATAAGGATACACCTGGCTCTATGAATTATATTGGTTCTGTATAACGATACACCTGGCTCTATGTTGTATATTGGTTCTGTATAACGATACACCTGGCTCTATGTCGTATATTGATTCTGTATAACGATACACCTGGCTCTATGTCGTATATTGGTTCTGTATAACAATACACCTGGCTCTATGTCGTATATTGATTCTGTATAACGATACACCTGGCTCTATGTCATATATTGGTTCTGTATAACAATACACCTGGCGCTATGTTACCTTGTCATAGAAGTTGAATATCGCATTGAACTCGTCACAGCTCAGCTTCATCCCCTGTAAGAGACCGGCAAATTATTGCCTGTAATAACATTACGTGTTCTTTCCTACATGAAGTCTATACGTGTTTGTCACAGACGTCTTCCAGAGAGAAACAACACATTGTCTGTCCCACTGTCATTGAGTATAGGAAGAATAGTGGAACAGTCATTCATACTACAATCCGTATCACTGACACCTATTCTCCTACTATAGAGGACATACATCAGCCAATCAGATGCTAGCTGCCATGTTTTTAGTGGAATGTACAGAAAACAAGCACATGATAAGGAACTGGGAGTAGTGACACTGTAACAGAATAATGTGCTACAGTTATATAGGGACAGTTATGTAACATTGCGTCACTGTGCAGAGGTCAGGGGGCAGACATTGCGTCGCTGTGCAGTGGTCAGGGGGCAGACATTGCGTTGTGTTACGGTCAGGGGGCAGACACTGTGTCGCTGTGCAGCGGTCAGGGGGCAGACATTGTGTTGTTGTGCTACGGTCAGGGGGCAGACACTGTCGCTGTGCAGCGGTCAGGGGGCGGACATTGCGTCACTGTGCAGTGATCAGGGGGGCAGACGTTGCGTCACTGTACAGTGGTCAGGGGGCAGACAATGTGTCACTGTGCAGCGGTCAGGGGGCGGGCATTGTGTTGCTGTGCAGCGGTCAGAGGGCAGACATTGTGTCGCTGTGCAGCGGTCAGGGGGCGGACAATGCGTCACTGTGCAGCGGTCAGCGGGTGGACATTGTGTCGCTGTGCTGCGGTCAGGGGGCAGACATTGTGCCGCTATGCAGCGGTCAGGGGGCAGACAATGCGTCTCTGTGCTGCAGTCAGGGGGCGGACATTGCGTCCTTGTGCTGCGGTCAGTGGGCGGGCATTGCGTCGCTGTGCTGCGGTCAGGGGGCGGACATTGCGTCCTTGTGTTGCGG
Organism: Pseudophryne corroboree; assembly: GCF_028390025.1. Lineage (NCBI taxonomy): Eukaryota > Metazoa > Chordata > Amphibia > Anura > Myobatrachidae > Pseudophryne > Pseudophryne corroboree. The sequence goes on from NC_086454.1 coordinate 338,388,050, forward strand.
TCAGGGGGTGGACATTGCGTCGCTGTGCTGCGGTCAGGGGCAGACATTGCGTCACTGTGTTGCAGTCAGGGGGTGGACATTGCGTCGCTGTGCGGCGGTCAGGGGGCGGACATTGCGTCACTGTGCTGCGGTCAGGGGGCAGACATTGCGTCGCTGTGCTGCGGTCAGAGGGCAGACATTGCGTCCTTGTGCTGCAGTCAGGGTGCGGACATTGCGTTGTTGTGCGGCGGTCAGGGGGAAGACATTGCGTTGCTGTGCTGCGGTCAGGGGCCAGACATTGCGTCCTTGTGCTGCGGTCAGGGGGCGGACATTGCGTCACTGTGCTGCGGTCAGGGGCCAGACATTGCGTCCTTGTGCTGCGGTCAGGGTGCGGACATTGCGTTGCTGTGCGGCGGTCAGGGGGCGGACATTGCGTCACTGTGCTGCGGTCAGGGGCCAGACATTGCTTTGCTGTGCTGCGGTCAGACATTGCGTTGCTGTGCTGCGGTCATAGGATGGACTGATGATGGACAATAGTCACGTCAGACTGGCACATGAAGGGCCCATCGGTGGAATGCTGTAGTAGAAACTCATGCTTAAGATACATGGCCAACCATTAGAGAGTACATAACCTGCAGACAACATGGATATTACAGTGCCTGGGCCCATATATACAGCACTGTGCAAAAGATTCAGGCAGGTGTGGGCACAATGCTGCACAGTGAGAATGCTGTCAGAAACAGAAACAGAAGTGTTATTATTAGTTTCTTTTTATAAATTAACAAAATACAAGGTGAATGAACAGAAGAGAAATGTGAATCATATCAGTATTTGGTGTGACTGACCTTTGCCTTCACAACAGCATCAATTCTTCTAGGTACACTTGCACATAGTTTTTGAAGGAACTCGGCAGGGACGTTGTTGCAAACATCTTGGAGAACTAACCACAGATCTTCTGTGGATGTAGGCTGCTCAGATCCTCCTGCCTCTTCATGTAATCCCAGACAGACCATGATGTTGAGATCAGGGCTCTGTGGGGGCCAAATCATCACTTCCAGGACTCCTTTTCTACTTTACACTGAAGATAGTTCTTAATGACATTGGTTGTATGTTTGGGGTCATTGTCCTGCTGCTGATTAAATTAGGAGCCAATCAGACGCCTCCCTGATGGTACTGCATGATGGATAAGTACCTGCCTGTATTTCTCAGCATTGGGGACACCATTAATCCTGACCAAATCCCCAGCTCCATCTGCTGAAATGCAGCCTCAAACCTGTAAGGAACCTCCACCCTGCATCACTGCTGCCTGCAGACACTCAGTACTGTACCGCTCTCCAGTCCTGCGGGGAACACACTGCCTTCTCTTACATCCAAATATTTCACATTGTGACTCCTCCGTCCAGAGCACCGGCTGCCATGTTTCTGCTCCCCAGTCCCTGTTTTTTCATGTATAGTTGAGTCACTTGGCTTTTTGGCCGCAATCCTTCCATGAAGACCACTTCTGGACAGACTTCTCTGAACAGTAGATGGGCCACTGGTTTCTGCCAGTTCTTAGCTGGTGGCACTGCTGGACATCTTCCGATTTCAAAATGAAGAAACCATGATGTGTCTTTCATCTGATGGACTAAGTTTCCTTGGCCGACCACTGCGTCTACGGTCCTCAACTTTGCCCATTTCTTTGTGTTTCTTCAACAGAGCTTGAACATCACATCTTGAGACCCCGGTCTGCTTTGAAACCTTTGCCTGGGACTCTGGGAGAGACCTTGCTGATGTAGTATAACTACCTTGTGTCTTGTTGCTGTGCTCCTTCTTGCCATGGTGTAAGACCTGTGACATGGGGGGGGGGGGGGCATTCCGAGTTGATCGATCGCTAGCAGTTTTTAGCAGCCGTGCAAACGCATTGTCGCCGCCCACTGGGGAGTGTATTTTCGCTTTGCAGAAGTGCGAACGCTTGTTTTGTGCAAAATCGTTTTGTGCAAAACAAGAGTAGCCCTGTAGTTACTCTTCGTGTGCGTTGATTCTAACGACGGAGGGACAGCTTTTGACGTCACACACCCGCCCAGCCACGCCTGCGCTTTTTCTGCCACGCCTGCGTTTTTCTAAGCACTCCCTGAAAACGATCAGTTGACACCCAGAAACGCCCACTTCATGTCAATCTCCTTGCGGCCGGCTGTGTGATTGGAATCGTCGCTAGAACCAGTGCAAAACCACAATGGACTTTGTACCCGTACGACGCGCGTGCGCATTGCGGAGCATACGCAGACGCAGATTAGCCGTTTTTTTTCACTGATCGCTACGCAGCGGACAACGGCAGCTAGCGATCAACTCGGAATGACCCCCTTGGAACGGTCTTCCACAACCTCACATTTGTAGCAGAGTTTGGCTGTTCCTCACCCAGTTTTAAGCCTCCTACACAACTGTTTCTGTTTCAGTTAATGACTGTGTTTCAACCTACATATGACAATGAGGATCATTATCACCTGTTTGGTATGATTCATTAATCATACACCTGACTATCCTATACAATTCCTGACTTTGTGCAAGTGTACCTAGAAGAATTGATGCTAGTGTGAAGGGAAAGGGCGTTCACACCAAATATTGATTTGATTTAGATTCCTCTTCTATTCACTTTGCATTTTGTTAATTGATCAAAATAAACCTTTAACACCTCTATTTCTGACAGCATTCTTACTTTTCCGCATTTTTTCCTGCCTAAAACTTTTGCACAGTACTGTATATGTTAACACAACCACTGAATTTGATTGACAGGAGGGCAGATCTTGGTGTAGTTTCTATAGAAACAGCATGCAGCCATGTTCATCCATGTTCCTGCTCTACCGGGTAAGTGACCCTCGTACAGAGTAACAATGAATAATGTAAGGGTACAGCTGGGCATTATAGGAGGGAATGGAGCCCACGGGCACTTAGGCCCACCAGGGACTTCCCCTGTACTCCTATGGACCAGTCCTGGTCATCAGTCTCTGACTACAGTCGCCCATTCCATACACTTACAGGACGAGCATACATCTGATCACGGACCACAAATACCACAACATGTTTGAAGCTGGAAATACTAATAACCTTATTCTTATTTACATGAGTAATAATCAAAGATGCAGACGTCACACTTCATCCATACCTGAAATTTAAGTAAGAAGTTCTCCTGCACAGGCAGCAATCTGTAATACATCATACAATATTATTACTATACAGCATACAGTATTATTACTATACAGCATAAAGTATTATTACAATACATCATACAGTATTATTACTATACAGCATACAGTATTATTACTATACATCAAACAGTATTATTACTATATAGCATAAAGTATTATTACTATACAGCATAAAGTATTTTTACTATACAACATAAAGTATTATTACTATACAGCATACAGTATTATTACTATACATCAAACAGTATTATTACTATACATCAAACAGTATTATTACTATTCATCATACAGTATTATTACTATACATCATACAGTATTATTACTATATAGCATAAAGTATTATTACTATACACAGCATACAATATTATTACTATACAGCATGCAGTATTACTATACAGCATACAGTATTATTACTATACAGCATACAGTATTACTATACAGCATAAAGTATTATTACTATACAGCATACAGTATTATTACTATACAGCATACAGTATTATAACTATACAGCATGAAGTATTATTACTATACAGCATACAGTATTATTACTATACAGCATATAGTATTATAACTATACAGCATACAGTAGTATTACTATACAGCATACAGTATTTATAACTATACAGCATACAGTATTATTACTATACAGCATGCAGTATTACTATACATCATACAGTATTATTACTATACAGCATAAAGTTTTATTACTATATATCATACAGTATTATTACTATACAGCATAAACTATTATTACAATACATCATACACTATTATAACTATACAGCATACAGTATTATTACTATATAGCATAAAGTATTATTACTATACAGCATACAGTATTATTACTATACAGCATACAGTACTATTACTATACATCATACGGTATTATTACTATACAGCATTACTATACAGCATGCAGTATTATTACTATACATCATACAGTATTATTATTATACAGCATAAAGTATTATTACTATACATCATACAGTATTATTACCATACTGCATAAAGTATTACTACCATCCTGTATAAAGTATTATTACCATCCTGCATAAAGTATTACTATTATACTGCATTAAGTATTATTACCATATTGCATAAAGTATTATTACCATCTTGCATAAAGTATTATTACTATACTGCATAAAGTATTATTACCATCCTGAATAAAGTATTATTACCATACTGCATAAAGTATTATTACTATACAGCATAACGTATTATCACTGTACTGCATAAAGTGTTATACTGTACAGCATGAAGTATTATTACTATACTGCATAAAGTATTATTACCATCCTGAATAAAGTATTATTACCATACTGCATAAAGTATTATTACTATACAGCATAACGTATTATCACTGTACTGCATAAAGTGTTATACTGTACAGCATGAAGTATTATTACTATACAACATAAAGTATTTATCATACTGCATAAAGTATTATTACCATACAGCATAAGGTATTATTACAAAACAGCATAAAGTATTATTACTATACAGCATACAGTATTATTACTATAAAACTCCCAAAAAACACAATTCGGGCGCTGTGTGTCTCTAAACTATATTTAAATTCAATTAGTTCTTTATACTGTGAGCTGCAAAAAAACAGTCCAGCTGTGTCTGTATACAAACAGCTAATTTAATTAGTGGGGATGAAGAGCCACAGCTCTCCACCTCAAAAATTAGAACAAACAAAAAACCAAAAGATTACTGTTTTGCGCTATACTATTAGATGGTGCATATATGAATGAAGACACCTGTATAATGTATAACCATCTGATTATTTATTCAATCAAAAATAAAATAAAAAATAAAAATTATGTAATAATATTATATATTACACCTGTGCATATACTTGGACGAATGGAAAAGGGCAATCAATTAGGATGATCAGGTATATAAAGTAATCTAAATACAAAGCATATTACTCTTTGAGGAAGCACCCAGGTGCGAAACGCGTTAGAGGGAGAATTTGCTGATCATTCTACAATTCCAAAAAATTATGGTGATCTGGTCCATAAGCTGGGAACCAAGGACGGCCAAACGTGACTCCTTAACTCAGAAACCGCCGGCTGGGTCTCCTGTAATGAGGGCGCGGCCAACCACCTGACGGGGAGAGTCAGATCTGCATAGCCGTCCGCATACAAGCGGCTCCAGCTTCCCGTGCTCTGCTGAGCGGACGTAGACGGGTGAGAGACAGCACCACATACCACTGAGCACAGCGCAAGATCCCGCAAACAGCAGTCGGGCTGTAGTGGTAAGCTGCCATACACGGCATCTAAGCAGCAAGCACATTGCGGGCAGAGGGTTATAAGGAGCATGTGCACATAACGGGGGACAGCACATATAATTCCATTGTATGCCTATACAAGAGACTGCATCTTACAATTGAAAAGTATAAGGGTGTCTAAAAGTCTTCATACCACGTATAAGCAATTTACATACTATGGAACAATAAGCTGTGTGCACACAGCATATGAGCGGCAACCGCAATTTGGGACAGCAACTTTAAACGTACTTGTTTCTAAAATATACTTATGGACAGCACTTTAAAGTTAAATTACATTTTTTTATGGAAGATTTATACTTAATAATAGGTATTATCTAGAGTGTGCATAAGTATTCATACTATATATGGTAATATATTCCAGGTATTTTTAATTGTTGTTGCAATTAGGAAAAGTATTGGATGATATGTATACATGAATTCTATATAGTAAAAGCAGAGTGTTACATAATTTTTAATTTTAATTTTATTTTTTATTGAATAAATAATCAGGCATTATACAGGTGTCTTCATTCATATATGCACCATCTAATAGTATAGCGCAAAACAGTCATCTTTTGTTTTTTTGTTTGTTCTAATTTTTGAGGTGGAGAGCTGTGGCTCTTCATCCTCACTAATTAAATTAGCTTTGTGTATACAGACACAGCTGGACTGTTTTTTTGCGGCTCACAGTATAAAGAACTAATTGAATTTATATATAATTTAGAGACACACAGTGCCCGAATTGTGGTTTTTTAGAGTTCTGTTTTGGGGTGTTTATTTTTAAACCTGGGCAGCTATTATATAGGACCGTTGGTCCCAAATTGGTGAAAAATAAATATATATATAAAGGCTAAAAGATCTTAACATGTATAGTATGGAGGAGAGAAGGGAAAGGGGAGACATGATAGAAACTTTCAAATATACCAAAGGTTTTAACAAAGTTCAGGAGGGAAACATTCTTCAAAGGAAGAGAAGTATTAGAACTCGAGGACATACACTGAAACTGGAGGGAGGCAGGTTCAGAGGAAATTTAAGGAAAAATTACTTCACAGAAAGGGTAGTGGATAAGTGGAATAGCCTCCCATCAGAGGTGGTAGAGGCTAAGACTGTAGAGCAATTTAAACATGCTTGGGATAGGCATATGAATATCCTTACAAAGAATTAAGGTTCAAAAAGGGTTGAGATTACCTAAAGGATAAAAAAAAGGGGCAGACTAGATGGGCCAAGTGGTTCTTATCTGCCGTCAAATTCTATGTTTCTATATATGTTTCTATATATGTTTCTATATATATATATATATATATATAATATATATAATCTAAGGTGCAGATATGGCTGAATTCACTTGTTTTAATACTCGTATGTCAAGGAGAGAAATTTATATGCAAAATGATGAATGTGAGGAGAGCATTGAAGATGAAGTGGTAGACAAGGATATAATGGGAGGCTTCATGAAGTTGGAACAGCTTCTAAAGGATGAAATGAGACATTGGTGGGACAGTGTCACTTTAAAGAAATACATTCACAATAAACAGATTCCTAGGGGACTGAGAATATTCAAAGCCCTTTCTATTAGAGATGAGCGGGTTCGGTTCCTCTGAATCCGAACCCGCCCGAACTTCAGGTTTTTTACACGGGTCCGAGCAGGCTCGGATCTTCCCGCCTTGCTCGGATAACCCGAGCGCGCCCGAACGTCATCATCACGCTGTCGGATTCTCGCGAGGCTCGGATTCTATCGCGAGACTCGGATTCTATATAAGGAGCCGCGCGTCGCCGCCATTTTCACACGTGCATTGAGAGTCATAGGGAGAGGACGTGGCTGGCGTCCTCTCCGTTTAGAGAAGAGAGAGACACAGTATTTTCGGGGAGCATTATTAGGAGGAGTACTACTGTATACTACTATACTACTTGCTGAAGTGATATTTATAGATTAGATAGTGTGACTGTAAGTGTATTATCTGACTTGTGGGGGAGACACTGACAGTGGGGAGCAGTTAGAGTCTGAGAGCAGGACTCAGGAGTACATATAACGTACAGTGCACACTTTTGCTGCCAGAGTCAGTGCCACACTGCCATTGTTGTGACCACACTGACCACCAGTATAATAATATATTTTGTGATTGTCTGCTTAGGCCTCGGAGTACTAGTTGCAAGTTGCAACGTGACCTGTCCTGAAGTGACCACCAGTTTAATAATCAATCACCACCAGTTTAATATATATATATATATATATATATATATATATATATATATATAATTGGATATAATATATATATATATATATATATATATAATATTGTATACCACCTACCCGTGGTTTTTTTTTTTTCATTCTTCTTTATACATACTACTATAGTAGCTTACTGTAGCAGTCTGCGGTGCTGTGCTGACCTGACAGTGTCCAGCAGGTCCGTCATCAGTCATTACATAATAAATATATATAGTACCTGTCCGGCTGCAGTACTAGTGATATTATATTGATTTCATCTCATTATCAATAATTTATCATCCAGTCTAGACTCTATATTAGCAGCAGACACAGTACGTTAGTCCACGGCTGTAGCTACCTCTGTGTCGGCACTCGGCAGTCCATCCATAATTGTATACCACCTACCCGTGGTTTTTTTTTTTTCTTTCTTCTTTGTACATACTACTATAGAGTATAGTAGCTTACTGTAGCAGTCTGCGGTGCTGCTGAGCTGACAGTGTCCAGCAGGTCCGTCATCAGTCATCATTACCTAATAAATATATTATCTACCTGTCCGGCTGCAGTACTAGTGATATTATATATACATACATATATATATTGATTTCATCTCATTATCAATCATCCAGTCTATATTAGCAGCAGACACAGTATGTTAGTCCACGGCTGTAGCTACCTCTGTGTCGGCACTCAGCAGTCCATCCATAATTGTATACCACCTACCCGTGGTTTTTTTTTTTCTTTCTTCTTTGTACATACTACTATAGTATAGTAGCTTACTGTAGCAGTCTGCGGTGCTGCTGAGCTGACAGTGTCCAGCAGGTCCGTCATCAGTCATCATTACCTAATAAATATATTATCTACCTGTCCGGCTGCAGTACTAGTGATATTATATATACATACATATATATATTGATTTCATCTCATTATCAATCATCCAGTCTATATTAGCAGCAGACACAGTACGTTAGTCCACGGCTGTAGCTACCTCTGTGTCGGCACTCGGCAGTCCATCCATAATTGTATACCACCTACCCGTGTTTTTTTTTTTTCTTTCTTCTTTGTACATACTACTATAGAGTATAGTAGCTTACTGTAGCAGTCTGCGGTGCTGCTGAGCTGACAGTGTCCAGCAGGTCCGTCATCAGTCATCATTACCTAATAAATATATTATCTACCTGTCCGGCTGCAGTACTAGTGATATTATATATACATACATATATATATTGATTTCATCTCATTATCAATCATCCAGTCTATATTAGCAGCAGACACAGTACGTTAGTCCACGGCTGTAGCTACCTCTGTGTCGGCACTCAGCAGTCCATCCATAATTGTATACCACCTACCCGTGGTTTTTTTTTTTTTCTTTCTTCTTTGTACATACTACTATAGTATAGTAGCTTACTGTAGCAGTCTGCGGTGCTGCTGAGCTGACAGTGTCCAGCAGGTCCGTCATCAGTCATCATTACCTAATAAATATATTATCTACCTGTCCGGCTGCAGTACTAGTGATATTATATATACATACATATATATATTGATTTCATCTCATTATCAATCATCCAGTCTATATTAGCAGCAGACACAGTACGTTAGTCCACGGCTGTAGCTACCTCTGTGTCGGCACTCGGCAGTCCATCCATAATTGTATACCACCTACCCGTGTTTTTTTTTTTTTCTTTCTTCTTTGTACATACTACTATAGAGTATAGTAGCTTACTGTAGCAGTCTGCGGTGCTGCTGAGCTGACAGTGTCCAGCAGGTCCGTCATCAGTCATCATTACCTAATAAATATATTATCTACCTGTCCGGCTGCAGTACTAGTGATATTATATATACATACATATATATATTGATTTCATCTCATTATCAATCATCCAGTCTATATTAGCAGCAGACACAGTACGTTAGTCCACGGCTGTAGCTACCTCTGTGTCGGCACTCAGCAGTCCATCCATAATTGTATACCACCTACCCGTGGTTTTTTTTCTTTCTTTCTTCTTTGTACATACTACTATAGTATAGTAGCTTACTGTAGCAGTCTGCGGTGCTGCTGAGCTGACAGTGTCCAGCAGGTCCGTCATCAGTCATCATTACCTAATAAATATATTATCTACCTGTCCGGCTGCAGTACTAGTGATATTATATATACATACATATATATATTGATTTCATCTAATTATCAATCATCCAGTCTATATTAGCAGCAGACACAGTACGTTAGTCCACGGCTGTAGCTACCTCTGTGTCGGCACTCGGCAGTCCATCCATAATTGTATACCACCTACCCGTGGTTTTTTTTTTTCTTTCTTCTTTGTACATACTACTATAGTATAGTAGCTTACTGTAGCAGTCTGCGGTGCTGCTGAGCTGACAGTGTCCAGCAGGTCCGTCATCAGTCATCATTACCTAATAAATATATTATCTACCTGTCCGGCTGCAGTACTAGTGATATTATATATACATACATATATATATTGATTTCATCTAATTATCAATCATCCAGTCTATATTAGCAGCAGACACAGTACGTTAGTCCACGGCTGTAGCTACCTCTGTGTCGGCACTCGGCAGTCCATCCATAATTGTATACCACCTACCCGTGGTTTTTTTTTTCTTTCTTCTTTGTACATACTACTATAGTATAGTAGCTTACTGTAGCAGTCTGCGGTGCTGCTGAGCTGACAGTGTCCAGCAGGTCCGTCATCAGTCATCATTACCTAATAAATATATTATCTACCTGTCCGGCTGCAGTACTAGTGATATTATATATACATACATATATATATTGATTTCATCTCATTATCAATCATCCAGTCTATATTAGCAGCAGACACAGTACGTTAGTCCACGGCTGTAGCTACCTCTGTGTCGGCACTCGGCAGTCCATCCATAATTGTATACCACCTACCCGTGTTTTTTTTTTTTTCTTTCTTCTTTGTACATACTACTATAGTATAGTAGCTTACTGTAGCAGTCTGCGGTGCTGCTGAGCTGACAGTGTCCAGCAGGTCCGTCATCAGTCATCATTACCTAATAAATATATTATCTACCTGTCCGGCTGCAGTACTAGTGATATTATATATACATACATATATATATTGATTTCATCTCATTATCAATCATCCAGTCTATATTAGCAGCAGACACAGTACGTTAGTCCACGGCTGTAGCTACCTCTGTGTCGGCACTCAGCAGTCCATCCATAATTGTATACCACCTACCCGTGGTTTTTTTTCTTTCTTTCTTCTTTGTACATACTACTATAGTATAGTAGCTTACTGTAGCAGTCTGCGGTGCTGCTGAGCTGACAGTGTCCAGCAGGTCCGTCATCAGTCATCATTACCTAATAAATATATTATCTACCTGTCCGGCTGCAGTACTAGTGATATTATATATACATACATATATATATATTGATTTCATCTCATTATCATCCAGTCTTTATTAGCAGCAGACACAGTACGGTAGTCCACGGCTGTAGCTACCTCTGTGTCGGCACTCGGCAGTCCATCCATAAGTATACTAGTATCCATCCATCTCCATTGTTTACCTGAGGTGCCTTTTAGTTGTGCCTATTAAAATATGGAGAACAAAAATGTTGAGGTTCCAAAATTAGGGAAAGATCAAGATCCACTTCCACCTCGTGCTGAAGCTGCTGCCACTAGTCATGGCCGAGACGATGAAATGCCAGCAACGTCGTCTGCCAAGGCCGATGCCCAATGTCATAGTACAGAGCATGTCAAATCCAAAACACCAAATATCAGTAAAAAAAGGACTCCAAAACCTAAAATAAAATTGTCGGAGGAGAAGCGTAAACTTGCCAATATGCCATTTACCACACGGAGTGGCAAGGAACGGCTGAGGCCCTGGCCTATGTTCATGGCTAGTGGTTCAGCTTCACATGAGGATGGAAGCACTCAGCCTCTCGCTAGAAAACTGAAAAGACTCAAGCTGGCAAAAGCACCGCAAAGAACTGTGCGTTCTTCGAAATCCCAAATCCACAAGGAGAGTCCAATTGTGTCGGTTGCGATGCCTGACCTTCCCAACACTGGACGTGAAGAGCATGCGCCTTCCACCATTTGCACGCCCCCTGCAAGTGCTGGAAGGAGCACCCGCAGTCCAGTTCCTGATAGTCAGATTGAAGATGTCAGTGTTGAAGTACACCAGGATGAGGAGGATATGGGTGTTGCTGGCGCTGGGGAGGAAATTGACCAGGAGGATTCTGATGGTGAGGTGGTTTGTTTAAGTCAGGCACCCGGGGAGACACCTGTTGTCCGTGGGAGGAATATGGCCGTTGACATGCCTGGTGAAAATACCAAAAAAATCAGCTCTTCAGTGTGGAGGTATTTCAACAGAAAAGCGGACAACAGGTGTCAAGCCGTGTGTTGCCTTTGTCAAGCTGTAATAAGTAGGGGTAAAGACGTTAACCACCTCGGAACATCCTCCCTTATACGTCACCTGCAGCGCATTCATAATAAGTCAGTGACAAGTTCAAAAACTTTGGGCGACAGCGGAAGCAGTCCACTGACCAGTAAATCCCTTCCTCTTGTAACCAAGCTCACGCAAACCACCCCACCAACTCCCTCAGTGTCAATTTCCTCCTTCCCCAGGAATGCCAATAGTCCTGCAGGCCATGTCACTGGCAATTCTGACGAGTCCTCTCCTGCCTGGGATTCCTCCGATGCATCCTTGCGTGTAACGCCTACTGCTGCTGGCGCTGCTGTTGTTGCTGCTGGGAGTCGATGGTCATCCCAGAGGGGAAGTCGTAAGCCCACTTGTACTACTTCCAGTAAGCAATTGACTGTCCAACAGTCCTTTGCGAGGAAGATGAAATATCACAGCAGTCATCCTGCTGCAAAGCGGATAACTGAGGCCTTGACAACTATGTTGGTGTTAGACGTGCGTCCGGTATCCGCCGTTAGTTCACAGGGAACTAGACAATTTATTGAGGCAGTGTGCCCCCGTTACCAAATACCATCTAGGTTCCACTTCTCTAGGCAGGCGATACCGAGAATGTACACGGACGTCAGAAAAAGACTCACCAGTGTCCTAAAAAATGCAGTTGTACCCAATGTCCACTTAACCACGGACATGTGGACAAGTGGAGCAGGGCAGGGTCAGGACTATATAACTGTGACAGCCCACTGGGTAGATGTATGGACTCCCGCCGCAAGAACAGCAGCGGCGGCACCAGTAGCAGCATCTCGCAAACGCCAACTCTTTCCTAGGCAGGCTACGCTTTGTATCACCGCTTTCCAGAATACGCACACAGCTGAAAACCTCTTACGGCAACTGAGGAAGATCATCGCGGAATGGCTTACCCCAATTGGACTCTCCTGTGGATTTGTGGCATCGGACAACACCAGCAATATTGTGTGTGCATTAAATATGGGCAAATTCCAGCACGTCCCATGTTTTGCACATACCTTGAATTTGGTGGTGCAGAATTTTAAAAAAAACGACAGGGGCGTGCAAGAGATGCTGTCGGTGGCCAGAAGAATTGCGGGACACTTTTGGCGTACAGGCACCACGTACAGAAGACTGGAGCACCACCAAAAACTACTGAACCTGCCCTGCCATCATCTGAAGCAAGAAGTGGTAACGAGGTGGAATTCAACCCTCTATATGCTTCAGAGGTTGGAGGAGCAGCAAAAGGCCATTCAAGCCTATACAATTGAGCACGATATAGGAGGTGGAATGCACCTGTCTCAAGCGCAGTGGAGAATGATTTCAACGTTGTGCAAGGTTCTGATGCCCTTTGAACTTGCCACACGTGAAGTCAGTTCAGACACTGCCAGCCTGAGTCAGGTCATTCCCCTCATCAGGCTTTTGCAGAAGAAGCTGGAGACATTGAAGGAGGAGCTAACACGGAGCGATTCCGCTAGGCATGTGGGACTTGTGGATGGAGCCCTTAATTCGCTTAACAAGGATTCACGGGTGGTCAATCTGTTGAAATCAGAGCACTACATTTTGGCCACCGTGCTCGATCCTAGATTTAAAGCCTACCTTGGATCTCTCTTTCCGGCAGACACAAGTCTGCTGGGGTTGAAAGACCTGCTGGTGAGAAAATTGTCAAGTCAAGCGGAACGCGACCTGTCAACATCTCCTCCTTCACATTCTCCCGCAACTGGGGGTGCGAGGAAAAGGCTCAGAATTCCGAGCCCACCCGCTGGCGGTGATGCAGGGCAGTCTGGAGCGACTGCTGATGCTGACATCTGGTCCGGACTGAAGGACCTGACAATGATTACGGACATGTCGTCTACTGTCACTGCATATGATTCTCTCACCATTGAAAGAATGGTGGAGGATTATATGAGTGACCGCATCCAAGTAGGCACGTCACACAGTCCGTACTTATACTGGCAGGAAAAAGAGTCAATTTGGAGGCCCTTGCACAAACTGGCTTTATTCTACCTAAGTTGCCCTCCCACAAGTGTGTACTCCGAAAGAGTGTTTAGTGCCGCCGCTCACCTTGTCAGCAATCGGCGTACGAGGTTACATCCAGAAAATGTGGAGAAGATGATGTTCATTAAAATGAATTATAATCAATTCCTCCGTGGAGACATTGACCAGCAGCAATTGCCTCCACAAAGTACACAGGGAGCTGAGATGGTGGATTCCAGTGGGGACGAATTGATAATCTGTGAGGAGGGGGATGTACACGGTGATATATCGGAGGATGATGATGAGGTGGACATCTTGCCTCTGTAGAGCCAGTTTGTGCAAGGAGAGATTAATTGCTTCTTTTTTGGTGGGGGTCCAAACCAACCCGTCATTTCAGTCACAGTCGTGTGGCAGACCCTGTCACTGAAATGATGGGTTGGTTAAAGTGTGCATGTCCTGTTTATACAACATAAGGGTGGGTGGGAGGGCCCAAGGACAATTCCATCTTGCACCTCTTTTTTCTTTAATTTTTCTTTGCGTCATGTGCTGTTTGGGGAGGGTTTTTTGGAAGGGACATCCTGCGTGACACTGCAGTGCCACTCCTAGATGGGCCCGGTGTTTGTGTCGGCCACTAGGGTCGCTTATCTTACTCACACAGCTACCTCATTGCGCCTCTTTTTTTCTTTGCGTCATGTGCTGTTTGGGGAGGGTTTTTTGGAAGGGACATCCTGCGTGACACTGCAGTGACACTCCTAGATGGGCCCGGTGTTTGTGTCGGCCACTAGGGTCGCTTATCTTACTCACACAGCTACCTCATTGCGCCTCTTTTTTTCTTTGCGTCATGTGCTGTTTGGGGAGGGTTTTTTGGAAGGGACATCCTGCGTGACACTGCAGTGACACTCCTAGATGGGCCCGGTGTTTGTGTCGGCCACTAGGGTCGCTTATCTTACTCACACAGCTACCTCATTGCGCCTCTTTTTTTCTTTGCGTCATGTGCTGTTTGGGGAGGGTTTTTTGGAAGGGACATCCTGCGTGACACTGCAGTGACACTCCTAGATGGGCCCGGTGTTTGTGTCGGCCACTAGGGTCGCTTATCTTACTCACACAGCTACCTCATTGCGCCTCTTTTTTTCTTTGCGTCATGTGCTGTTTGGGGAGGTTTTTTTGGAAGGGACATCCTGCGTGACACTGTAGTGACACTCCTAGATGGGCCCGGTGTTTGTGTCGGCCACTAGGGTCGCTTATCTTACTCACACAGCTACCTCATTGCGCCTCTTTTTTTCTTTGCGTCATGTGCTGTTTGGGGAGGGTTTTTTGGAAGGGACATCCTGCGTGACACTGCAGTGACACTCCTAGATGGGCCCGGTGTTTGTGTCGGCCACTAGGGTCGCTTATCTTACTCACACAGCTACCTCATTGCGCCTCTTTTTTTCTTTGCGTCATGTGCTGTTTGGGGAGGGTTTTTTGGAAGGGACATCCTGCGTGACACTGCAGTGACACTCCTAGATGGGCCCGGTGTTTGTGTCGGCCACTAGGGTCGCTTATCTTACTCACACAGCTACCTCATTGCGCCTCTTTTTTTCTTTGCGTCATGTGCTGTTTGGGGAGGGTTTTTTGGAAGGGACATCCTGCGTGACACTGCAGTGACACTCCTAGATGGGCCCGGTGTTTGTGTCGGCCACTAGGGTCGCTTATCTTACTCACACAGCTACCTCATTGCGCCTCTTTTTTTCTTTGCGTCATGTGCTGTTTGGGGAGGGTTTTTTGGAAGGGACATCCTGCGTGACACTGCAGTGACACTCCTAGATGGGCCCGGTGTTTGTGTCGGCCACTAGGGTCGCTTATCTTACTCACACAGCTACCTCATTGCGCCTCTTTTTTTCTTTGCGTCATGTGCTGTTTGGGGAGGGTTTTTTGGAAGGGACATCCTGCGTGACACTGCAGTGACACTCCTAGATGGGCCCGGTGTTTGTGTCGGCCACTAGGGTCGCTTATCTTACTCACACAGCTACCTCATTGCGCCTCTTTTTTTCTTTGCGTCATGTGCTGTTTGGGGAGGGTTTTTTGGAAGGGACATCCTGCGTGACACTGCAGTGACACTCCTAGATGGGCCCGGTGTTTGTGTCGGCCACTAGGGTCGCTTATCTTACTCACACAGCTACCTCATTGCGCCTCTTTTTTTCTTTGCGTCATGTGCTGTTTGGGGAGGGTTTTTTGGAAGGGACATCCTGCGTGACACTGCAGTGACACTCCTAGATGGGCCCGGTGTTTGTGTCGGCCACTAGGGTCGCTTATCTTACTCACACAGCTACCTCATTGCGCCTCTTTTTTTCTTTGCGTCATGTGCTGTTTGGGGAGGGTTTTTTGGAAGGGACATCCTGCGTGACACTGCAGTGACACTCCTAGATGGGCCCGGTGTTTGTGTCGGCCACTAGGGTCGCTTATCTTACTCACACAGCTACCTCATTGCGCCTCTTTTTTTCTTTGCGTCATGTGCTGTTTGGGGAGGGTTTTTTGGAAGGTACATCCTGCGTGACACTGCAGTGACACTCCTAGATGGGCCCGGTGTTTGTGTCGGCCACTAGGGTCGCTTATCTTACTCACACAGCTACCTCATTGCGCCTCTTTTTTTCTTTGCGTCATGTGCTGTTTGGGGAGGGTTTTTTGGAAGGGACATCCTGCGTGACACTGCAGTGACACTCCTAGATGGGCCCGGTGTTTGTGTCGGCCACTAGGGTCGCTTATCTTACTCACACAGCTACCTCATTGCGCCTCTTTTTTTCTTTGCGTCATGTGCTGTTTGGGGAGGGTTTTTTGGAAGGGACATCCTGCGTGACACTGCAGTGACACTCCTAGATGGGCCCGGTGTTTGTGTCGGCCACTAGGGTCGCTTAGCTTAATCATCCAGCGACCTAGGTGCAAATTTTTGGACTAAAAATAATATTGTGAGGTGTGAGGTATTCAGAATAGACTGAAAATGAGTGTAAATTATGGTTTTTGAGGTTAATAATACTTTGGGATCAAAATGACCCCCAAATTCTATGATTTAAGCTGTTTTTTAGTTTTTTTTTTAAAAAACACCCGAATCCAAAACACACCCGAATCCGACAAAAAAAATTCGGTGAGGTTTTGCCAAAACGCGGTCGAACCCAAAACACGGCCGCGGAACCAAACCCAAAACCAAAACACAAAACCCGAAAAATTTCCGGCGCTCATCTCTACTTTCTATACAAGATGATCCCACTCTGAACACCAAGTGGCATCAGACGTTAGACGATTGCTCATTCCAACTCATGAAACTACTCATAGAATATCGGGAAAGGAAAGTGAGAGATATAGTAGATAAAATTGAAGAAACAAAAAAATCCCTATTTAAATTTGAAGTTCCTCCGCAATTTATAGAGAGAGATAAAATAACTAATAAGAAAGTAGAGACATTTGAAAGGGAATTAGTAGAACACAAGTGACCTGCTTTCGGCCAAATCCAAGGGCCACTTCTCTTTGCTCATCCTTCTGGACCTCTCTGCTGCCTTTGACACCGTGGATCACCCTCTCCTCCTCTGCACACTCCAAAATGTTGGCCTCTCTAGCACCGTCCTTGACTGGTTTACCTCATACCTCACTAACCGCTCCTTCTCTGTGTCTGCCTCTGGAACCACCTCACACCCTTCCATCCTTCCTGTTGGTGTCCCTCAGGGTTCTGTCCTAGGCCCCCTTCTGTTCTTCCTCTACACCTCTTCCCTGGGTGCGCTCATTAACTCCTTTGGCCTTCAATACCACCTCTATGCTGATGACACACAACTCTACCTCTCCTCTCCTGATCTGTCCCCCTCTGTCCTCTCTCAGGTCTCCAGCTGCCTCTCTGCCATCTCCTCCTGGATGTCTGAGCACTCTCTGAAGCTCAACATGGATAAAACTGAACTTATTATCTTTCCCCCAGCCAGAGCAACACCCCCTACAAACATCTCTATCACTGTTGACAACACTATCATCTCCCCCGTTCCCCAACTCCGCTGCCTGGGCGTCACTCTTGACTCCTCCCTCTCCTTTGCACCCTACATCCAAGCTCTGGCGCAATCTTGTCGGTTCCAGCTACGCAACATTGCTCGCATCAGGCCATTTCTCTCCCAGAGTGCAACTAAACTTATCATCCACTCACTGGTCATCTCACGACTTGACTACTGCAATGTGCTCCTCACTGGCCTCACTTGCTCCCACATCGCTCCCCTCCAATCTGTCCTCAACTCTGCAGCTAGGCTCATCTTCCTCTCCCGCCGCTCCACTTCTGCCACTCCCCTTCAACAAAATCTACACTGGCTCCCATTCCCCTACAGAATCCTCTTCAAACTCCTCACCCTCACATACAAGGCCATCTCTAATTCCACTGCTCCCTACATCTCCAACCTCCTCTCCCTTCATACTCCCTCCCGCCCACTACGGTCGGCTGATGACCGTCGCCTCTCCTCTGCCTTGGTCACTGCTTCCCATGCACGAGTTCAGGATTTTGCCCGTGCTGCACCCCTTCAGTGGAATGCGCTTCCCCGCTCCATTAGACTCTCCCCGAACTTGCAAAGCTTCAAACGGGCATTGAAAACCCACCTATTCATCAAAGCGTACCCCTCCAATGCATAACCTAGTCCTTAGGCTGCTCCTCCATCCCCCTGCCCCATGCCTTGGACATCTCTGCTTTGCTCGCATACCACCATCAGGCTTCTACCTGCTTGCACCTCATGTCATCTGTCTGTTGCCCCTCCCCACTAGATTGTTAGCTCTTCAGAGCAGGGCCCTCTTTCCTCTTGTCTAAACCCTCTTCTTGACACATTTCACTCAGCGACCATCTTTACCTGATTTCTCTCCTGCTGGTAAAGGCTCATCTCTATCTATGGCCGCCAGCCCCAAGTAGTACAATGATTACTCCTTCGCTACTTACATCTAAGCTGTATTATGTTTTGAGAATTGTGTTGCTCTTTGTTACCTGCACTCCATTTCTGTTATTTATTTACTGTTATGCTAAGTTTTGTCTCCTTGTACTGTCCTTTGTACGGCGCTGCAAAACACTTGTGGCGCCCTATAAATAAAATGTAATAATAATAATAATAATAATAACACAAAAAGAATAAACTGTCCAGGGATAACCAGGACAATAAAGACAATAAGGTACGCGCATATAGAAAAATAAATCCTTCCAATTACTTTAGGGAACAAGAGTCCAATCAGATAGAGTGTCCAGCGTACATGAAACGCAGGCGTCTATCGTGGGGAGATCAGAAAGCCACTAGAGAAAATACATCAACACAACAAAGATTTACTCCCCGGAATCAACATAGAGACACTAGAAAACAATTCAATACTAACCAAGGTGAAAACAATCCAACCAGAGGTGAGAAAAGTAGGCTGTCTAACAGTGGCACCTCAAAAAAATTATTTTTTAGAGGTGGACAGAGATCTGGGAAGATATCAACATCCGAACAAATATGCAAGGTTAGACTCAGGTACCCCCAAAAGATATCGCGAAAGAGGGAAGTCAGAGGAGGGAGAAAACTCCACAAGAAAACCAGGATTCCGATAGATCAAAAAGGCATCTTTAACCTTAGCAGTAAGAACTTAACAATAGAGCATATAAATTTATTTTAAAAAGGATTGAACTATGCTCCGACAAAAAGTCCAAACATGTTCGATCTTTTTGTAGAATTAAATCACTTTGTTAGGAATCTCTGTAGAAAACGCTATTTTGCATCAAAAAGATTAGCTGACACTTGTGATTTGCCAATACTATTAGATTCAGCTGATAAAGAATCTTTAAGTATGTTAGAAGAACTGTCGTTAGAAAACAATGTAACAGAGACAGAACAGTGTCAAAAAATTTTACAACACACAGAAAGAGCGGTCAAATAATGAAACAAGAGATATTTTTAAAAAAGAGGTCAAGTTTCTATCCAGACAAGCACAAGTTTTACACCTTTCTTTACCTTTATAAGAAAACTTTGGATGAGTTTCAAATGGTTTGTGACAAAAAGTCAAGATGGTCGAATCTAACGAAATCAGAACGTAATGCTTTGAAACAGCTAGAACAAGACAACTCCCTGGTAATTAAGAGCGCCGACAAAGGCGGAGTGGTAGTTGTGCTTGATAGAATTTATTATGTAAAAGAAGCATGGAGACAACTGGGGGACAAAAAGTTTTACTGTAAATTAGACAGGGACCCAATAGATGCGTATTCACAGGAGTATTTGACTCTAATAGAAGAAGCACTTCGGCAAGAAACAATTTCTAAAGATGAGTTTTCTTTTTTGTATATTAAATTTTCTTTTACACCTATATTTTATCACATCCCCAAAATTCACAAATCACTCACTGCACCCCCTGGGAGATCCATAATTTCTGGTATAGGGGCCCTCACTTCTAATTTGTCACAATTTATTGATTATTTTTTACAGAAATATGTGATTAATCTGATATCATACATACGGGAAACTATGCACTTAATAAATATATTAAGAGATATAAAATGGAAATCTAACTACACATTTCTTTCACTTGATGTACAGGCTTTGTACACTCATATACCACATCAATTAGGAGTAAATGCCACAGCTCACTATTTAAATACCGATGTAGAGGTCTCAGATAATCTTAAGAAATTCATATTAGATTCTATCACTTTAATTTTAACCCACAATTATTTTTTATTTGATGACACGTTTTTTCTTCAGTTGATAGGTACAGCCATGGGCACCAGGTTCGCGCCCAGTTTTGCTAATTTATATATGGAACGATTTGAGGAAGACTATATTTGGAATGGACCATATAGCGCGAACCTGGTGTACTATGGCCGTTACATAGATGATTTATTTATTATTTGGGAAGGGGAAGCACAGTTGGCTTTTGAGTTTGTCACTTATCTAAACACCAATAATTATAATTTAGTTTTTACACACTGTTTGGATCACACTTCAGTTAACTTCTTGGACTTAAGCATTTCTTCGGAAGATTCAGTAATTACTATGGTAAGTTATAGAAAAGAAGTAGATACTAACAACTTCTTTCATTTTTCAAGTGGACATTACAAACCTTGGTTAAAAAATGTACCCCAAAGTCAATTGAAGAGGGTATCCTAGATCCTTGTTGGAATCTGCCTACTCTAAAAGTTTAAATCTGGACAGAAACACTTTGTTACAACCTAAACATAAGAAAACAAATTTTGGATATGACAATCCTTTAGATAAACAGTCACAGCTATTTTATATGTCAAAATATAATAATAGGTCTGGAGATATTAAAAAAATCCTAATGAATAATTTTGGGATTTTACAACAAGATCATATTTTACAAAAAGTTGTAGATCCACATTTGAAAGTAGTTTTTAAAAAGAACAGAAATGTAAAATCCCATTTAGCACCCAGTATGTTAAAAGAGATCAGACCAGAAGTAAAAAAGACATGGTTATCCAGTGTAAGTCCGGTTGGGTGTCATAAATGTGGAAAGTCCAAGTGCATTACGTGTAAGTTTATGAAAAGAAAGACCACCGAAATGAAGTACTTCAGTACAGGAGAGGTTTTCAAGATTAATGAATTTTATTAATTGCGATTCCACGTACTGCATCTATGTATTGCAGTGCCATTGTGGATTGCAATACGTGGGTTGCACAACAAGAACAGTAAAAACAAAGTTCTGGGAACATCGACTCAATATCCTGAAAAAATATCCGTTTCACAGTGTGTCTAGACATATTACAGAAGAACATGGAGGTCTCATTGAGGGACTCACGGTAACGGGGGTTCAACATATTAAGAACACAAAAAGACGGGGCGATAGATATAGAACCCTCAGTTCCAAAGAAGCTTTGTTGGTATTTAAATTAAAAACTATATACCCTTAATGTTACAATCTCTGTTGCACATATTTCAGACAGCATTATTACTACTGATGTATTGTCTTGTGGATATATGGTTACTGAATCATAATATCATAGCGCTACAGTATCACTACAATACCAGAAGCTGACCATACCTGATAATTCAAATACTGTTACAATTGTTTCATTAATAATAGGCTACCAAAGAATGCTACAGTCTTGCTTAACATGCTGAACTCACAGAAAACATTGTAGTCCCAATGATTCATTTAGACCTTTTGGTGATATTGTATCTAAAGTATGGATCCACCAACATTATTTTTGTAGGAGCAACTTGGCACGATTGCCCCCTCGTATTTTGAACGGAATGTGATCTATGATAATAGCGTGAATACTAGCGACACTGTGTCTTGCCTGTATACAATGTCTAGCTACAGGTTGTTCACTTTTTCCCGTTTCTAATGCATGTCTGATTGCAGTTCTGTGTTGAGCCATGCGTTCTTTAAATTGTTGCTGTGTCTTACCTATGTATGCCAACCCACAAGGGCAGGTTAGCATATACACGACAAACATGGTTCTGCAAGTCAGCGCATATCTAATTGAAAATCTTTTACCTGTATGGGGATGTCCAAATGTACTTCCCGCTAGGAGTGTCCTGCATGTTACGCATCCCAGGCATTTATAACAGCCATTTTTTCTGGTTAGAAAATGTTCTGGCTGTTTCTTGCCCATATCTGTAATGTCTAATTTGACAAGGCGGTCTTTAAGATTTCTACCTCTTGTGAAACTAGGCATTAATTTTCATTTTTGCAATAATGGTAAGTCTTTATCAGTACTGACCATAGGCCACCATTTCTTTGCTTTACTGGTCAGGACTGAACTTTTGGCTGTAAACTGTGTCACCCATGGGATGGTGCTAGTATTTACCCTAGACAAGTTGTGTTTGTCTACATAACGTAGGGTATATTCTCGTGGGGTATTCAATACCTTATTTTTAGTCTGTTCCAATAGTTTTTTATTGTATCCATGATCAATACATTTATTTACTATATTACTTGATGTGGGGGCTAATACTGACGGTTCTGATGTAATTCTTCTTGCTCTTAATAACTGTGAATATGGCAAACTATTTCTTAATGAAAGCGGATGAAAGCTATCATTTCTTAGGATGGTGTTCCTGTCTGTTTCCTTCACATATAGGGATGTGCTGATTTTCAAATCTTTTATAGCTATATTGACATCCAAAAAATGGATTGTACTATCACTAATCTCATACGTCAGTTTTGCTGTGCTGTCAGTACTATTGTAATCATCCAGTAAATCTTGCAATGAGGATTGTGGCCCTGACCAAACAATAAGCAAGTCATCTATAAACCGTACATATAGACATATTTCAGGATTCCTGATATCACCCTTCCAGAACAGTTTTTGCTCAATAGCATACATGAAGGCGTTGGCGTACGATGGGGCCACAGAGGACCCCATCGCACATCCCGCCTTCTGGATGTAAAATCTCCCATCATGCAAAAAATAGTTTCGTGTAAGACTAGCCACAAATGTTTTAGAAAAAATTCTACAGGTGGACCCATATATAATGGATTATCCATTATCAACTGTCTGACTGCCTCCACATCTGCTTCATGTGGGATGCAGGTGTAGAGGCTAGTCACATCCGCGCTGCATAGTACTAAAGTGTCAGATGCTGTATCTATGGTATCCAATTTTTTAAATAAAGCTGTAGTATCCTGTATATATGAAGGAATCTGCTTAATACATGGATTGAAATAAGAGTCTAAATACACCGAAATAATCTGATATAATGATCCCCTGCCGGACACTATTGGGCATCCTGGGGGGGATTGTAGGCTCTTGTGGATTTTGGGGACCACATAAAACAAAGGTACAATTGGACATTCAACCATCAATGCTTTACTTAACTCTTCAGAGATATTGCCTTCTACTACAGCCTTTTTCAAACTAGCATCAATTTCTAACTTAAACTGTTTAGTGGGATCACTGGGCAATAGATCATAGGTACAGACATCCAACAGCTGTCTATCACATTCTGCCCTATAGTCAATAAGGTTCATTACAACTATCGCCCCGCCCTTATCGGCGGGACGGATAATATCATTACGTGCTGCCAATGATTTTACAGCTGCTATCTCATCCTTGCTTAAATTATTGGCATAACTAGGTGTATTAATTTCTTTATACCCCTCCGCTTCTAATAGGCGGGAAAAAGTTCTTATGGATGAATTTTGTGTAATAGGGTCAAATTTTGATCTAGGCATCAAATTCCTAACATTACTTGGTATGTCTGATGTTAAATTTTTAGACGTCTGTATGGATGACTTACCAAAATGATTCTTTAGCCTCAGTGTCCGATTGAGTTTGTACATACTGACTTTCCAATCAAATGGGTCCATATGCGTGGTTGGAACGAAAGAAAGTCCCTTAGATAAAATTTTATTTTCATCTTTCGTTAATGCCACATCTGAGAGATTAAATACTAAATCACTTAACGACGTGGAGGCCTTTTGTTTGTAGATCCTTTCTGTCTGCCGCGCCCGCCTCGTCCTACTCTTCCTCTTGGGCGAGCTGCTGATCTCGTTTGTACCCCCAAAGGGTGGATATTCGCGGAGGTAGTTGGCGTAGGTGTTTCTACTTCACTTACTGAAGTACTGGATCCATCCGTATCTCTGTGATATGATCGTAGTCTCCACTGTCTGTATTGATTTGGGCGGCCTGTATTAGAGCTGGTATTTGATGCCCATGTATACACTCTCCGCTGTTCATAGTCCATTTGTACCTTATGTAATTTTTCTTTTTTGAAGGCAATTAGATCTTGTTTATATTGTGCCATCTGTGTGTTAAGGCGTTCCTTCCAATCAACGGTAGTACCAGAGAGCAATGTGTCCTTATTTATAACCTCAAATTCAGCAAGTTTCTGTTTAGTAAGATTGGTTTCTCTGGACGATTCTTCTATCACTAGAAGAATTAGATCCATTGAACACTTGTTCAGTACCGCTATCCATCTGCGGCAAAAGGTCATATTATATCTACCAATGGTAGGCATGTTCTTAATTCTGAATCCTCGCGGTATTTGCTTGGATTTATAATAATCCGACAATGTAATACCGTGATATAGATAGTCACATTCTCGTTGTTTGCGTCTCAGCCATTGCTTAAATATAATCTCAGGTGTGCGTATTGTGGAATCATCTTCCAATTGCTTTTTGCATCTGAGCTGTCAGACAGCGCATCGCAAAGCCTCTCCATTATATTCAATGGTGGGAACTTTGCGGTTAGTGGTGGGGTCACCCGCGGTCAGCGGCTGACCGCGGGTAACCCCGCCGCTGACGGCAAAGTTCCCACCATTGAAAGTAATGGAGGAAGCTGTGCGATGCGCTGTCTGAGCTCAGACGCGCACAGCCAATCAGGTGAGCGCTACGACGTGGCACTTCCTGATTGGCTGAAGGGACCTCAGTGACAGCAGTCACGTGGGGTCCCGGCATTCGGGGAAAGGGGTTTCATGTGTCAATATGGGACCCCTTTCAGTCCGGTGGTCGGGTGTTCGTGTTTTTTTTGTTGCCAAGTACGAGGATTTTATCTCTGGACGTGGATTTATCTCTGGACACTGGATCAGGTGAGTGGGGTTTTTTTTCACAGGTACCCCGGATCGTCGGAGTCGAGACGTGGCAGTCGGCGTGTCAACATAGGTAAGTATGTGTGTGTCGGCAGTGTGTAATAAAGTTGTACTTCTCACAGTGTGCGTTTCCTGTCTTTATTTGGGTATTTTTTTTCCTGTAGTACTACAGGTACCAGCGGGCCCATTTTTCTCCCGCATGCTGGTACTTGTGGTTCTCCAAGTACCAGCTTGTGGGGGAGGCTTGCTGGGACTTGTAGTACTACTGGAAAAAATAATATTCTTTCAATTTTGACAAGGCTATCAGCCCCCCATCCGCAGCCCTTGGATGGGGGGACAGCCTCGGGCTTCACCCCTGGCCCTTGGGTGGCTGGGGGGGGACCCCTTGATTGAAGGGGTCCCCACTCCCCCAGGGTACCCCGGCCATGGGTGACTAGTTGGATATTTAATGCCACGCCGCAAGGCACTGTATAAAAGTGACCCCCGGCTGTGGCATTATCTGTCCAGCTAGTGGAGCCCGATGCTGGTGTAAAAAATACGGGGGACCCCTACTCTTTTTGTCCCCCGTTTTTTTTGCACCAGCACCAGGCGCAGAGCCCGGTGCTAGTTTTAAAAATACGGGGGATCCCCTGTCCAATTTCCCCCCGGATTTTTAGAACCAGGACCAGCTCGAAGAGCCCGAGGCTGGTTATGCTTTGGAGGGGGGACCCCACGCCATTTTTTTTCGGGTTTTTCCCGTTTTTTTTAAATTGCGGCAAAATCCGTCAAATCGGTCGTTTTTCGCCAGCGGGGCTGTCGAATCCGTTTTCCATTGAATATGGTGAATTTCGGCAACCACTTGCCGAAATTGGACGGTCGAATTGTGTCGAATTTAAAAACGGCGATAATTTGCCGCGATTCGCCGCTAATTGCATATACCCCATTGTATCTAAAGTATGGATCCACCAACATTCTTTTTGTAGGAGCAACTTGGCACGATTGCCCCCTCGTATTTTGAACGGAATATGATCTATAATAATAGCGTGAATACTAGCGACATTGTGTCTTGCCTGTATACAATGTCTAGCTACAGGTTGTTCACTTTTTCCCGTTTCTAATGCATGTCTGATTGCAGTTCTGTGTTGAGCCATGCGTTCTTTAAATTGTCGCTGTGTCTTACCTATATATGCCAACCCACAAGGGCATTATCATAGATCATTTTCCTTTAGATACAATATCACCAAAAGGTCTAAATGTATAAAACGTGTATTAACCAGGGGAGTGCCGGACGAGTGGAGTCGATAGATAGATATATATATATATATATATATATATATATACACACACACACACAGAAGATGAAAGATTACATTGTGAAACGCTGGAAGCGAGTAGAGCTATTGTGTTACGAAGCTCCCGGCGCGCTGATGCTCTGTGTGCGACGTCATGCATCTCATCCTGTCTGCATATTGCATATACCTGGGCAAGAAGTTTCTATTGGGTGGAGTACCATCCCTGTGTTCCTGTGTCTACCTGAGGAGTACCGTCCCTGTGTTCCTGTGTCTACCTGAGGAGTACCGTCCCTGTGTTCCTGTGTCTACCTGAGGAGTACCGTCCCTGTGTTCCTGTGTCTACCTGAGGAGTACCGTCCCTGTGTTCCTGTGTCTACCTGAGGAGTACCGTCCCTGTGTTCCTGTGTCTACCTGAGGAGTACCGTCCCTGTGTTCCTGTGTCTACCTGAGGAGTACCGTCCCTGTGTTCCTGTGTCTACCTGAGGAGTACCATCCCTGTGTTCCTGTGTCTACCTGAGGAGTACCGTCCCTGTGTTCCTGTGTCTACCTGAGGAGTACCGTCCCTGTGTTCCTGTGTCTACCTGAGGAGTACCGTCCCTGAGTTCCTGTGTCTACCTGAGGAGTACCGTCCCTGTGTTCCTGTGTCTACCTGAGGAGTACCGTCCCTGTGTTCCTGTGTCTACCTGAGGAGTACCGTCCCTGTGTTCCTGTGTCTACCTGAGGAGTACCGTCCCTGTGTTCCTGTGTCTACCTGAGGAGTACCGTCCCTGTGTTCCTGTGTCTACCTGAGGAGTACCGTCCCTGTGTTCCTGTGTCTACCTGAGGAGTACCGTCCCTGTGTTCCTGTGTCTACCTGAGGAGTACCGTCCCTGTGTTCCTGTGTCTACCTGAGGAGTACCGTCCCTGTGTTCCTGTGTCTACCTGAGGAGTACCGTCCCTGTGTTCCTGTGTCTACCTGAGGAGTACCGTCCCTGTGTTCCTGTGTCTACCTGAGGAGTACCGTCCCTGTGTTCCTGTGTCTACCTGAGGAGTACCGTCCCTGTGTTCCTGTGTCTACCTGAGGAGTACCGTCCCTGTGTTCCTGTGTCTACCTGAGGAGTACCGTCCCTGTGTTCCTGTGTCTACCTGAGGAGTACCGTCCCTGTGTTCCTGTGTCTACCTGAGGAGTACCGTCCCTGTGTTCCTGTGTCTACCTGAGGAGTACCGTCCCTGTGTTCCTGTGTCTACCTGAGGAGTACCGTCCCTGTGTTCCTGTGTCTACCTGAGGAGTACCGTCCCTGTGTTCCTGTGTCTACCTGAGGAGTACCGTCCCTGTGTTCCTGTGTCTACCTGAGGAGTACCGTCCCTGTGTTCCTGTGTCTATCTGAGGAGTACCGTCCCTGTGTTCCTGTGTCTACCTGAGTAGTACCGTCCCTGTGTTCCTGTGTCTATCTGAGGAGTACCGTCCCTGTGTTCCTGTGTCTACCTGAGGAGTACCATCCCTGTGTTCCTGTGTCTACCTGGTACATAACCCACTCTCCGGATACCACCACAGTGTCTGCCAATAGCTGATGCCTCTCCTCTGCTTCATCCTGCCCCAGTGGAAATGTTCTCCCTGGCCTGACTACAGAATTTCAACCCCAGTGCTCAAGTACCACCAACAGGCCATGCTTTGTGGATTTCTTTAATAATACACAGTTGAGTTACTCTACGTTTCTGGGTCAGTAATTATCCCACCGACTTCCGCAGACATCCTGAAAATGGCCTGCTGGCCCTGAAAAAGTTGAGGTTGAAATACCACACTAACCCACAGCCCCTCTTTACCTTGACATCTCAGAAAGGCAAAGTTTCCCATCACCATTCAGGTCAAACATGCGGAGCTGCAAGAAAAAAAGATCAGAATGTAAGCTCAGTGGACAAGCGGGAAAGCACTAGGCGTGTGTACTCATTGGAAGCCATTGCTGGGGCACATCCAAGCACAGGTCCCCTCAATCTGTTCTACATGGTTACTGCTTAGAGCTCGTTATATCCCCATCATATAAGCAGCAAGCGGGAGTAGGTGGGCACACAGAGGTCAGGGAACACGTGTTACCATTCTACAGAAACATGACCGCCATGCGTTACTTATCAGAGAGATGCAACCACGACATTGTGAGACAGTCCATGACGGATATAGCATGGGTAAACGCTTTAGGGTGCGAATAGCCATTGCCGCAGTGTTTAAACTCCAGTCCAGCCGTTTTTGCGCTCCCTTTTAACTCAAAAGTGTTCGCTGCCCTATGGGGAGATTCTGCCGCTGTGGGAATTCAGCTGGGCAAACAAGTCACCAGCAATTGAATTTCCCCCCCTTAGGAGCCACGCTGCAGATGTCATGCCATAGGACTCTGAGGTCGCTGGGTGACACCCAGCATGACGCATTGAGCCACCTACTGCCTACCCCCCCCCCCCCCCCCCCATTGCTCTGGACCAGATTGCTGCAGCAAATTGGTTACTCTGTGGATTTTCCCACCAGACCTGTACCGTCTGCTCGCTAGGAACACTGCGCAGCATCCAAAGTGCGAGCGCAAAGAGTCGCAGTTGAAAATGAGCTGTATGGTCCCAAAAATGTCTAAAAAAGTTATTGGACGTTCCTGGTGCGGTGACTGGGAGGTGGCTAAGCAGACGCACAGAGATTGACCGGCTTATTGGCATTATGGGAGTGTTGCAGGCGTGTCGCTGAAGTGGTTGCATACTCACTATTACACTTACAATAGTCTGGGTGTACTCCCTATTACACTTACAATAGTCTGGGTGTGCTTACTGTTACACTTACTGTAGTCTGCCTGTACTCACTGTTACCTTACTGCAGTCTGGGTGTACTCCCTATTACACTTACAATAGTCTGGGTGTGCTTACTGTTACACTTACTGTAGTCTGCGTGTAGTCACTGTTACACTTACTATAGTCTGGGTGTGCTTACTATTACACTTACTGTAGTCTGCCTGTACTCACTGTTACCTTACTGCAGTCTGGGTGTACTCTCTATTACACTTACAATAATTTTGAGGTACTCACTATTACACTTACTGCAGTCTGCGTGTAGTCACTGTTACACTTACTATAGTCTGGGTGTGCTTACTATTACACTTACTGTAGTCTGCCTGTACTCACTGTTACCTTACTGCAGTCTGGGTGTACTCACTGTTAAACTTACTACTGCCTGGGTGTATTCACTTTTACACTTACTATAGTCCGGTTGTACTCACTGTTACCTTTACTATAGTCTGGGGGTACTCACTATTACACTTACTGCAGTCTGGGTGTAGTCACTGTTACACTTACTATAGTCTGGGTGTACTCACTATTACACTTACTGCAGTCTGCGTGTAGTCACTGTTACACTTACTATAGTCTAGGTGTGCTTACTATTACACTTACTGTAGTCTGGCTGTACTCACTGTTACCTTACTGCAGTCTGGGTGAACTCACTATTACACTTCCTATTGCCTGGGTGTACTCACTTTTACACTTACTATAGTCTGGGTGTGCTTACTATTACACTTACTGTAGTCTGGCTGTACTCACTGTTACCTTACTGCAGTCTGGGTGAACTCACTATTACACTTCCTATTGCCTGGGTGTACTCACTTTTACACTTACTATAGTCTGGGTGTGCTTACTATTACACTTACTGTAGTCTGGCTGTACTCACTGTTACCTTACTGCAGTCTGGGTGAACTCACTATTAAACTTCCTATTGCCTGGGTGTACTCACTTTTACACTTACTATAGTCTGGGTGTACTCACTGTTACCTTTACTATAGTCTGGGGGTACTCACTATTACACTTACTGCAGTCTGGGTGTAGTCACTGTTACACTTACTATAGTCTGGGTGTACTCACTGTAACACGCACTGCAGTCTGGCTGTAATCACTATTGCTCTTTCTGCCGTCTGGGTGTACTCACTTTTACACTTACTGCAGTCAAGCTGTACTCACTGTTATATGTACTGCAGTCTGGCTGTACTCACTGTTATGGCCTGTACACACTAGCCGATATATTGGCCGTTCTATTGAACGGCCAATATATTGTGGGTCCGTCGGCCAATGTGTACGGGCGATATGTCTGTGAACTCTGTCGTTCACAGACATATCGCATTAGCCCTGCAGCACAGCTGACGCCCAATATATCTACCGATATATTGGCGCATCGCTGTGTGTGTACGAGCGATCATCTGCCTGTACACATGCTGCGGCAGCCGGCGGTGATTGACAGCTGAACTGGGTGGGTGTGTGTACACGCCCGCCCAGTTCATGACGTCAGGGCCCGACGGATCGGGCAGTGTGTATGCACAGCACACTGCCCAATCCGTCCATAGATATATCTGCAGATCAATTGATCTGCAGATATACCTATCAGAGTGTACCCACATTTACACTTACTGCAGTCTGGCTGTACGTTACACTTTCTATAGTCTGGGTGTACTCACTGTTACACGTACTGCAGGCTGGGTGTACTCACTGTTACACTTACTATAGTCTGGGTGTACTAACTGTTATATTTACTGCAGTCTGGCTGTACGTTACACTGATTTTAGTCTGGGTGTACTCACTGTTACACATACTGCAGTCTGGCTGTACTCACTGTTACACTTACTATAGTCTGTGTCTACTTACTGTTACACTTACTGTAGTCTGGGTGTACTCACTGTTACACTTACTGTAGTCTGGGTGTACTCACTGTTACACATACTGCAGTCTGGCTGTACTCACTGTTACACTTACTATAGTCTGTGTCTACTTACTGTTACACTTACTGTAGTCTGGGTGTACTCACTGTCACACTTACTGTAGTCTGGGTGTACTCACTGTTACACTTACTGTAGTCTGGGTGTACTCACTGTTACACTTACTATAGTATGGGTGTACTCACTGTTACACTTCCTGCAGTCTGGCTGTACTCACTGTTACACTTACTACTTACTATAGTCTGGGTGTACTCAATGTTACACTTAGTCTAGTCTGGATGTACTCACTGTTACACTTACTGCAGTCTAGCTGTACTCACTGTTACACTTACTATAGTCTGGGTGTATTCACTGAGTTTTTTCTCATCAAATGGTCGATTTGCTTTTTTGAGGAGATCGGACAGGAATCCCTGGAAAGAAACAAAGCAGATACATAGATACATGGCAGATGACGGGTAGTTATTGGCTTTGATGTACAGATTTCTGTTTCCCAGTATGACACCTTGGGGAGATGAATGAACTTTCTATGACGAATGTAACCCTAGCTTACAGCCTGGTCATGGCTCTATCCATATCTGCTCTCATTGGTCACCGCTAATGATGCGTTTTACTGCTGACATCACCCCAGCTCAGAGATGTCAGGACTATCCTCCTATCACCGGAGTGTAGATAGGACCCCGTCTGGATCTCAGTACCCTGTGCGTGTGACGCCATGTAGTGTCACAGACAGCAGTAACATAAACGCACAATTTTACCTGTCGCTGTCAGTACCAGGTGATACACAGCAATTAAAGAAAAACAAGAAGAAACTAACGTGTAAAGGACAAGATGGGACCCAGTAATACAATAAGCCTGTGTCTGGCGGGAGTCCTGTCACGTAAGTCACCCTGTGGCTTGTTGCACGGTATCACTGAGTCAGGACAGCATCGCCCGGCTGCATCGGGGATTATTAGTGCAGTAAGTCATATATTATTGCACTATGCAACAGTGTAAGTCCGGGCTCCACCCAACACAGCCCACGCCTCTGCGAATGCCACCAACTCGGGCTACAGGGGTACAATCCACACTCTAGTTGGCGCCGGCTTGTGTTTACTCTCTGGTAGTACCCTGCTTCACTGTAGACCTTAACAGCAACCGAAATTTACACACACATTGTGACAATTGTAAGAACCACGTCCAGCAGGTGCAGTAAAAGCAGCAGGTTCTTATTTACTACCACTGAGCAGCCACAGCACAGCACACATCCGGTCTCCCACAGCAGCAGGTTATTACTCACTGCCACTGAGCAGCCACAGCACAGCACACATCAGGTCTTCCACAGCAGCAGGTTATTACTCACTACCACTGAGCAGCCACAGCACAGTACACATCCGGTCTCCCACAGCAGCAGGTTATTACTCACTGCCACTGAGCAGCCACAGCACAGCACACATCAGGCCTTCCACAGCAGCAAGTTCTTATTTACTACCACTGAGCAGCCACAGCACAGCACACATCCGGTCTCCCACAGCAGCAGGTTATTACTCACTGCCACTGAGCAGCCACAGCACAGCACACATCAGGTCTTCCACAGCAGCAGGTTATTACTCACTACCACTATGCAGCCACAGCACAGCACACATCAGGTCTCCCACAGCAGCAAGTTATTATTTACCAGCACTGAGCAGCCACGTCACAGTACACATCAGGTCTTCCACAGCAGCAGGTTATTACTCACTGCCACTGAGCAGCCACAGCAAAGCACACATCAGGCTTTCCACAGAAGCAGGTTATTATTCACTACCACTGAGCAGCCACGGCACAGCACACATCAGGTCTTCCACAGCAGCAGGTTATTATTCACTACCACTGAGCAGCCACAGCACAGTACACATCAGGTCTTCCACAGCAGCAGGTTATTATTCACTACCACTGAGCAGCCACAGCACAGTACACATCAGGTCTTCCACAGCAGCAGGTTATTATTCACTACCACTGAGCAGCCACAGCACAGCACACATCAGGTCTTCCACAGCAGCAGGTTATTACTCACTGCTACTGAGCAGCCACAGCACAGCACACAACAGGTCTTCCACAGCAGCAGGTTATTACTGCCACTGAGCAGCCACGTCACAGTACACATCAGGTCTTCCACAGCAGCAGGTTATTACTCACTACCACTGAGCAGCCACAGCACAGCACACATCAGGTCTCCCACAGCAGCAGGTTATTATTCACTACCACTGAGCAGCCACAGCACAGTACACATCAGGTCTTCCACAGCAGCAGGTTATTACTCACTGTTACTGAGCAGCCACAGCACAGCACACAACAGGTCTTCCACAGCAGCAAGTTATTATTTACTACCACTGAGCAGCCACGGCACAGCACACATCAGGTCTCCCACAGCAGCAGGTTATTACTCACTACCACTGAGCAGCCACGGCACAGCACACATCAGGTCTTCCACAGCAGCAGGTTATTACTCACTGTTACTGAGCAGCCACAGCACAGCACACATCAGGTCTGCCACAGCAGCAGGTTATTACTCACTGCCACTGAGCAGCCACAGCACAGCACACATCAGGTCTCCCACAGCAGCAGGTTATTACTCACTACCACTGAGCAGCCACGGCACAGCACACATCAGGTCTCCCACAGCAGCAGGTTATTACTCACTACCACTGAGCAGCCACGGCACAGCACACATCAGGTCTCCCACAGCAGCAGGTTATTACTCACTACCACTGAGCAGCCACAGCACAGCACACATCAGGTCTTCCACAGCAGCAGGTTATTACTCACTGCCACTGAGCAGCCACAGCACAGCACACATCAGGTCTCCCACAGCAGCAGGTTATTACTCACTGCCACTGAGCAGCCACAGCACAGCACACATCAGGTCTTCCACAGCAGCAGGTTATTACTCACTGCCACTGAGCAGCCACAGCACAGCACACATCAGGTCTTCCACAGCAGCAGGTTATTACTCACTGCCACTGAGCAGCCACAGCACAGCACACATCAGGTCTTCCACAGCAGCAGGTTATTACTCACTGCCACTGAGCAGCCACAGCAAAGCACACATCAGGCTTTCCACAGAAGCAGGTTATTATTCACTACCACTGAGCAGCCACGGCACAGCACACATCAGGTCTCCCACAGCAGCAGGTTATTATTCACTACCACTGAGCAGCCACGGCACAGCACACATCAGGTCTCCCACAGCAGCAGGTTATTATTCACTACCACTGAGCAGCCACAGCACAGTACACATCAGGTCTTCCACAGCAGCAGGTTATTACTCACTGTTACTGAGCAGCCACAGCACAGCACACAACAGGTCTTCCACAGCAGCAAGTTATTATTTACTACCACTGAGCAGCCACGGCACAGCACACATCAGGTCTCCCACAGCAGCAGGTTATTACTCACTACCACTGAGCAGCCACGGCACAGCACACATCAGGTCTTCCACAGCAGCAGGTTATTACTCACTGTTACTGAGCAGCCACAGCACAGCACACATCAGGTCTGCCACAGCAGCAGGTTATTACTCACTGCCACTGAGCAGCCACAGCACAGCACACATCAGGTCTCCCACAGCAGCAGGTTATTACTCACTACCACTGAGCAGCCACGGCACAGCACACATCAGGTCTCCCACAGCAGCAGGTTATTACTCACTACCACTGAGCAGCCACGGCACAGCACACATCAGGTCTCCCACAGCAGCAGGTTATTACTCACTACCACTGAGCAGCCACAGCACAGCACACATCAGGTCTTCCACAGCAGCAGGTTATTACTCACTGCCACTGAGCAGCCACAGCACAGCACACATCAGGTCTCCCACAGCAGCAGGTTATTACTCACTGCCACTGAGCAGCACACATATACACATACATACACACATACATAAATACAGACACACGTACGTACACACATATACATGTATACATACACACACATATACACACCCATACATACACAGAAGCACACTAGTAGATCTGCGCAGTACCTGGGCGCAGCAGCTCACACATTATTCACATTATACCCCGGGAAAACTGTCGCTCACCTTCAGCTCATTGGATTCAATGTATCCACTTCTGTCAGTGTCGTATTTCCGCCAGGCCTGAAATATCAATATGACACTCATTAGCATATTACCCCACTAATGACAAACATGCATCGTCACATAGAATCATATTATCACATAGAGTTATAGAGTTACATATACACACACATATATATATATATATATATATATATATATATATATATATATAGCAGTGTGCTTTTCTCAGCCAGACCCGAGGCCCAGCAGTTGCAGTTGCTCTGTAATTAGCAGTGGCTGATAATCACTCCTCTGCGGGGTCTCAGTCCTGATTATTGGATGGTGCTGCAGTGATCTGTGCATTATTAAACACTGTTAACTAGACACAACCAATATGCCTAGATGTCCCGGCTGCTACAGATGAGGCCACTGTAACGTCTGCAGGTATATACACCCTAATACGAAGACATTCAAGAATCAGAACAACACTAAGAATACATCATTAAAATTTTCCTGTACTGTAATCCCCCCAAGGGTATATAAAGGCTTCCTGTACTGTAATCCCCGAAAGGGTATATAAAGGCTTCCTCTACCGTAATCCCACCACAGGTATATAAAGGCTTCCTCTACCGTAATCCCACCACAGGTATATAAAGGCTTCCTGTACTGTAATCCCCCCAAGGGTATATAGAGGCTTCCTGTACTGTAATCCCCCCATGGGTATATAAATGCTTCCTGTGCTGTACTCCCCCTACGGGTATATAAAGGTTTCCTGTACAGTAATCCCACCATGGGTATATAAAGGCTGCTTGAACTGTAATCCCACCACGGGTATATATTTATAAAGGCCTCCTGTACTGTAATCCCACCACGGGTATATAAAGGCCTCCTGTACTGTAATCCCACCACGGGTATATAAAGGCCTCCTGTACTGTAATCCCACCACGAGTATATAAAGGCTTCCTGTACTGTAATCCCACCACAGGTATATAAAGGCTTCCTGTACTGTAATCCCACCACAGGTATATAAAGGCTTCCTGTACTGTAATCCCACCACAGGTATATAAAGGCTTCCTCTACCGTAATCCCACCACAGGTATATAAATTCTTCCTGTACTGTAATCCCCCCAAGGATATATAAAGGCTTCCTGTACTGTAATCCCCCCAAGGGTATATAAAGGCTTCCTCTACCGTAATCACACCACAGGTATATAAAGGCTTCCTGTACTGTAATCCCCCCAAGGGTATATAGAGGCTTCCTGTACTGTAATCCCCCCATGGGTATATAAATGCTTCCTGTGCTGTACTCCCCCTACGGGTATATAAAGGTTTCCTGTACAGTAATCCCACCATGGGTATATAAAGGCTGCTTGAACTGTAATCCCACCACGGGTATATAAAGGCCTCCTGTACTGTAATCCCACCACGGGTATATAAAGGCCTCCTGAACTGTAATCCCACCACGGGTATATAAAGGCCTCCTGTACTGTAATCCCACCACGGGTATATAAAGGCCTCCTGTACTGTAATCCCACCACAGATATATAAAGGCTTCCTGTACTGTAATCCCACCACAGGTATATAAAGGCTTCCTGTACTGTAATCCCACCACAGGTATATAAAGGCTTCCTGTACTGTAATCCCACCACAGGTGGTGGTGGCACTATGTTAGTCAGTAAAGGTAAGTGTATATATATATGGCAGTACGGATGGTGTTATGGTTAGCATTACTGCCTCACAGCACTGAGGTCATGGGTTCGATTCCCACCATGGCCCTAACTGTGTGGAGTTTGTATATTCTCCCCGTACTTGCGTGGGTTTCCTCCGGGTACTCCGGTTTCCTCCCACAATCCAAAAATATACTGGTAGGTTAATTGGCTCCCAATAAAATGAATCCTAGTGTGAATGTGTGTGCGTACATGTGATAGGAAATATAGATTGTAAGCTCCACTGGGGCAGGGGCTGATGTGAATGACCGAATGTTCTCTGTAAAGCGCTGCGGAATTTGTGTGCGCTATATAAATAACTGGTAATAAATAACTGGTAATATATATATATATATATATATATATGTGTGTGTGTGGTGGTGTCACTCAGTATAGGTAAATATATATGTGTGGTGGTAGCAGAGCCGGCCATAGGCAAACTAGGCAAATGCCTAGGGCATTTGGTATGCCGAGGGGCACAAGCAGCGTCTGCTGATTAAAATGATATGTGGCATGCCTATATTCTGGGTGTGACTGCGGATGTATCTGCATACGAAATGCTACGTTACAGTGTATTCCTGGAAATCACTGTAACGTAGCATTTTGTATGCAGATACAGTCACAGTCACACACAGAATATAGGCATGCCACATATCATTTTAATCAGCAGACGCTGCTTGTGCATTCTAGCCACATAGTAATGCAAATAAGACACATTTTCATAAAAAGGCACCCAACGTTAGCAGAGCTGCCAGCTGACTCACGCCAGGCATCTCCTGCTGCATAGCATCTTGAGGCAAGATGTATGAGGACACATCTGTATCCAAGCAGAGGCACAGGTCACAGTGGCACAGGTCACAGTTTTAGCGGCCATGTGAGTGATGTGTGCAAGTGGGTTGGTTGTGCAATAGTGTTCTGCATATGTGTAAGGGGCATTATGTGTGTAAATATAGTTGCACTACTGTGTGGTATAATTTGAATTTGGGGTACTATTGTGTGGCCATGCCCCCTCCCAGCAAGAACGCACCCTTTTTTGGACTGTACGCTAAATGCGCAATGTTCCTATTTAAAATATAGGGGCTAGCAACACCAAAATGAGGGCTGCTATGGGTGAGGGGTGATGGTGCTGGGAAAGGGGTGCAGGGTCAGAGGCGGAACAAGCGGTGGTGCTAGGGGGCACCAGCCAAAATCTTGCCTAGGGCATCATATTGGTTAGGGCCGGCTCTGGGTGGTAGCACTGTGTTACTCAGTAAAGGTAAGTGTATATATGTGTGGTTGTGGTGGTGCTGTGTCACTTAGTAAAGGTAAGTGTATATATGTGTGGTAGTGGTGGTGCTGTATCTATCAGTAGAGGTAAGTGTATAGATGTGTGGTGGTGTTGGTGGTGGTGGTGGTGCTGTGTCACTTACAGGTAAGTGTATATATGTGTGGTGGTGGTGCTGTGTCACTCAGTAAAGGTAAGTGTATATATGTGTGGTGGTGGTGCAGTGTCACTCAGTAGAGGTGAGTGTATATATGTGTGGTGGTGGTGCTGTGTCACTCAGTAAATGTAAGTGTATATGTGTGGTGGTGGTGGTGCTGTGTCACTCAGTAGAGGTAAGTGTATATGTGTGGTGGTGGTGGTGCTGTGTCACTCAGTAGAGGTAAGTGTATATATGTGTGGTTGTGGTGCTGTGTCACTCAGTAGAGGTAAGTGTATATATATGTGGTGGTGGTGCTGTGTCACTCAGTAGAGGTAAGTGTATATATGTGTGGTGGTGGCACTGTGTCACTCAGTAGAGATCATTGTATATAAGTGTGGTGGTGGCGTTGTATCTATAAGTAGAAGTA
This sequence comes from Pseudophryne corroboree, assembly GCF_028390025.1. Taxonomy (NCBI): domain Eukaryota; kingdom Metazoa; phylum Chordata; class Amphibia; order Anura; family Myobatrachidae; genus Pseudophryne; species Pseudophryne corroboree. Next base: position 338,427,138 of record NC_086454.1, read on the forward strand.
AGTGTGTATATATGTGTGGTGGTGGTAGTGCTGTGTCACTCACTAAAGGTATATATGTGTGGTGGTGGTGGTGCAGTGTCACTCAGTAGAGGTAAGTGTATATATGTGTGGTGGTGGTGCTGTGTCACTCAGTAGATGTAAGTGTATATGTGTGGTGGTGGTGGTGCTGTGTCACTCAGTAGAGGTAAGTGTATATATGTGTGGTTGTGGTGCTGTGTCACTCAGTAGAGGTAAGTGTATATATATATGTGGTGGTGGTGCTGTGTCACTCAGTAGAGGTAAGTGTATATATGTGTGGTGGTGGCACTGTGTGACTCAGTAGAGATCATTGTATATAAGTGTGGTGGTGGCATTGTATCTATAAGTAGAAGTAAGTGTGTATATATGTGTGGTGGTGGTGGTGGTGTTGTGTCACTCAGTAGAGGTAAGTGTATATATGTGTGGTGGTGGTGGTGGTGGTACTGTGTCTATCAGTAGAAGTAAGTGTGTATATATGTGTGGTTGTGGTGCTGTGTCACTCAGTAGAGGTAAGTGCATATATGTGGTGGTGGTGCTGTGTCATTCAGTAGAGGTAAGTGTATATATGTGTGGTGGTGGCACTGTAGTAAGTGTGTAAATGTGGAACCTGGTATCTCACCTCCATGAACTCGATGCTGGAACCCGCGTGTTGTCTGAAGCAGAGCAAGAAATTTTCTTCGGTTGGGAGAATCTGAGCCAACTGGGAAGAGAAAACACAAATTTACTACCCTATTCCCGGACACACTCACATCTACACTGACATACACCCGTCCCTATATTACACTCACACCTAAACTGACATACACCCATCCCTATATTACACTCACACCTACACTGACATACACCCGTCCCTATATTACACTCACACCTAAACTGACATACACCCGTCCCTATATTACACTCACACCTAAACTGACATACACCCATCCCTATATTACACTCACACCTAAACTGACATACACCCGTCCCTATATTACACTCACACCTAAACTGACATACACCCGTCGCTGTATTACACTCACACCTACACTGACATACACCTGTCCCTATATTACACTCACACCTACACTGACATACATCCATCCCTATATTACACTCACACCTACACTGACATACATCATTACACTCACACCTACACTGACATACATCATTACACTCACACCTACACTGACATACATCATTACACTCACACCTACATTAACATGCATCATTACACTCACACCTACACTGACATACATCCGTCCCTCTATTACACTCATACCTACACTGATATACATCCATGCCTATATTACACTCACATCTACACTGACATACACCCATCCCTATATTACACTCACACCTAAACTGACATACACCCATCCCTATATTACACTCACACCTAAACTGACATACACCCGTCCCTATATTACACTCACACCTAAACTGACATACACCCGTCGCTGTATTACACTCACACCTACACTGACATACACCTGTCCCTATATTACACTCACACCTACACTGACATACATGATACATCCATCCCTATATTACACTCACACCTACACTGACATACATCATTACACTCACACCTACACTAACATACATCATTACACTCACACCTACACTGACATACATCATTACACTCACACCTACATTAACATGCATCATTACACTCACACCTACACTGACATACATCCGTCCCTCTATTACACTCATACCTACACTGATATACATCCATGCCTATATTACACTCACATCTACACTGACATACACCCATCCCCATATTACACTCACACCTACACTGACATCCATCCATCCCTATATTACACTCACACCTACACTGACATACATACATACATCCCTATATTACACTCACATCTACACTGAGATACACCCATCCATATATTACACTCACACCTACACTGACATACATCCACCCCTATATTACACTCACACCTACACTGACATACATCATTACACTCACACCTACACTAACATAAATCATTACACTCACACCTACACTGATATACATCCATCCCTATATTACACTCACACCTACACTAACATACATCATTACACTCACACCTACACTGACATATATCATTACACTCTCACCTACACTGATATACATCCATCCCTATATTACACTCACACCTACACTGACATACATCCGTCACTGCATGTGTACGCTTGGCCACAGAGCATGTGCAGAGGATGGGTATGACCGGCCACAGAGCATGTGGAGAGGATGGGTATGACCGGCCACAGAACATGTGCAGAGGATGGGTACGCTCAGTTATGGAGCATGTGCAGAGGATGGGTACGCTCGGCCACAGAACATGCGCAGAGGATGGGTACGCTCAGTTATGGAGCATGTGCAGAGGATGGGTACGCTCGGCCACAGAGCATGTGCAGAGGATGGGTATGCTCGGCCACAGAGCATATGCAGAGGATGGGTATGACTGACCACAGAGCATGTGCAGAGGATGGGTATGACCGGCCACAGAGCATGTGCAGAGGATGGGTATGACCGGCCACAGAGCGTGTGCAGAGGATGGGTATGCTCGGCCACAGAACATGTGCAGAGGATGGGTATGACCTGCCACAGAGCATGTGCAGAGGATGGGTATGACTGGCCACAGATGGGTATGCTCGGCCACAGAGCATGTGCAGAGGATGGGTATGACTGGCCACAGAGCATGTGCAGAGGATGGGTATGACCGGTTACAGAACATGTGCAGAGAATGGGTATGACCGTCCACAGAGCATGTGCAGAGAGGATGGGTATGACTGGCCACAGAGCATGTGCAGAGAATGGGTATGACCGTCCACAGAGCATGTGCAGAGAGGATGGGTATGACTGGCCACAGAGCGTGTGCAGAGGATGGGTATGACCGGTTACAGAACATGTGCAGAGAATGGGTATGACCGTCCACAGAGCATGTGCAGAGAGGATGGGCATGACTGGTCACAGAACATGTGCAGAGGATGGGTATGACCGGCCACAGAGCGTGTGCAGAAGATGGGTATGACCGGCCACAGAGCATGTGCAGAGGATGGGTATGACCGGCCACAGAGCATGTGCAGAAGATGGGTATGCTCGGCCACAGAACATGTGCAGAGAATGGGTATGCTCGGCCACAGAGCATGTGTAGAGGATGGGTATGACCGGCTACAGAGCATGTGCAGAGGATGGGTATGACCGGCCACAGAGCGTGTGCAGAGGATGGGTATGACCAGCCACAGAGCGTGTGCAGAGGATGGGTATGACCGGCCACAGAGTGTGTGCAGAGGATGGGTATGACCGGCCACAGAGCATGTGCAGAGGATGGGTATGACTGGTCACAGAACATGTGCAGAGGATGGGTATGACTGGTCACAGAGCATGTGCAGAGGATGGGTATGACTGGTCACAGAACGTGTGCAGAGGATGGGTATGACTGACCACAGAGCATGTGCAGGGGATGGGTATGACCGGCCACAGAACATGTGCAGAGGATGGGTATGACCGGCCACAGAGCATGTGCAGAGGATGGGTATGACTGGTCACAGAACATGTGCAGAGGATGGGTATGACTGGTCACAGAGCATGTGCAGAGGATGGGTATGACTGGTCACAGAACGTGTGCAGAGGATGGGTATGACTGACCACAGAGCATGTGCAGGGGATGGGTATGACCGGCCACAGAACATGTGCAGAGGATGGGTATGCTCGGCCACAGAGCATGTGCAGAGGATGGGTATGACTGGCCACAGAGCATGTGCAGAGGATGAGTATGACTGAATACAGAGCATGTGCAGAGGATGGGTATGCTCAGCCACAGAACATGTGCAGAGGATCGGTATGCTCAGGCACAGAACATGTGCAGAGGATGGGTATGACTGACCACAGAACGTGTGCAGAGGATGGGTATGCTCGGCCACAGAACGTGTGCAGAGGATGGGCATGCTCGGCCACAGAACGTGTGCAGAGGATGGGCATGCTCGGCCACAGAACGTGTGCAGAGGATGGGTATGCTCGGCCACAGAACGTGTGCAGAGGATGGGTATGCTCGGCCACAGAACGTGTGCAGAGGATGGGCATGCTCGGCCACAGAACGTGTGCAGAGGATGGGTATGCTCGGCCACAGAACGTGTGTAGAGGATGGGTATGCTCGGCCACAGAAAGTGTGCAGAGGATGGGTATGCTCGGCCACAGAACGTGTGCAGAGGATGGGTATGCTCGGCCACAGAACATGTGCAGAGGATGGGTATGACCGGTCACGGAGCGCATGTAGCATTGTAAAGGGCAAGCTCCATGTGTTAAGTGCCCCAGCGTGCAGCTGTTAATCCTCCCCCATGGCATTCGCCCATCACGTCTGGCTTACCCCCTCCCGTGACATAACGGGAGGGAATTCAAATGAGATATCACGCCCAATTTCCTTTCTAAATTGATACACGTTATCGCACAAATAGCGCCCAGACTCCATAGTAATCAGGTTTAGCTGTGTAAAGGGGTGGGCGCCCTCGCTACCGTGGGGGTAGCGAGATTAAATTATTATACCACGCCCGTCAGCAGAAACAGAATAGGGTGAAAAGAATAGAATACCGCCCAACATCTGCCCAGCTCCTGCAGGCACCTCACCTCCGCCATCTCGATGCGACCATCTGCGTTCTTGTCATATTTCTGCATAAACTCTTTCAGCTTCTCCCCGATGTTGATGCTGGAACCTTCCTAGAGCGGAGCAGGACACAGGGGACCAGCCGTTATACAGGGACTGCACCGTGTTACACAGCACATCGCTCTCACTGACAGGAGTGTCAGCACTCAGACAGGACTGCGGCCTCTCCGGGCGCATCTGCGGTACATGCTGTTATATTGTGATTGAGGGATGTGAAAAACAAGAACGTTTACATGAGCATAATATGTACTATTGGGAGAGATCACTGATCTGTGGGATCTCTGGGCTGTCATTTCTCTCATGACCAGGAGGTGGCAGCAATCAGCCACGTTCTTGTACATTACATTCTGTCAACCAAAGCAAGTTCTGTCTGTACTCTATCTATCTAATCTATTCTATATATCTAATCTATATAAATATCCATATGTCTGTCTATCTATCTATCTCTATGTATGTATGTATGTATGTATGTATGTATGTATGTATGTATGTATCTATTTATCTATATATGTAATATCTATCTATCTATCTATCTATCTATCTATCTATCTATCTATCTATCTATCTATCTATCTATCTATCTATCTATCTATCTATCCATATGTCTGTCTGTCTGTCTGTCTGTCTGTCTGTCTGTCTGTCTATCTATCTATCTATCTATCTATCTATCTATCTATCTATCTATCTATCTAGCCGTATGTATGTCTATCTCTCTATCTATCTATCTATCTATCTATCTATCTATCTATCTATCTATCTATCTATCTATCTATCTATCTCTATGTATGTATCTAAGTATATATCTATCTATGTATCTATCTATCTATCTATCTATCTATCTATCTATCTATCTATCTATCTATCTATCTATCTAATATCTGTCTGTCTGTCTGTCTGTCTGTCTATTTATCCATATAAGGCTGGCCATACAATAGATAGATATCTAGTACAAATACACTATTTAGATGCCTCATATGCTGCATCGTGTGCACATCGTACGTGTTTTGGGTATGATGTAATGCGCGGCCCCGCTTGTGGAATGTCGCATCCTCGGATCATACGTGCAGACATATTATCCATGGTAACCGCATATACAGCATACCATGTTTTATGCACACACGATGCATCTATACGATCAGCATCATTACTGAGCGGCGTTTCCCTCCAGGTGATCACGTGCTTCCTGTGAGGCACACAGTCCGCTGATAGATCGTACGCACATCGTACCTTGTTTTATGTACATACGATGCATCGTCCGATGTTCAGCTGCATTTCCCTGTGCTTTTTTTCTTGAGGCGCACAATAGATCGTTTAATGGGGGTCTTTCCGAGTTGTTCGCTCGTTGACGATTTTCGCTATATTGCGATTAGTCGCTTACTGCGCATGCGCAAGGTTCGCAGAGCGCTTGCGCTTAGTTATTTTACACAAAAGTTAGGTATTTTACTCACGGCATTACGAGGTTTTTTCATCGTTCTGGTGATCGTACTGTGATTGACAGGAAGTGGGTGTTTCTGGGCGGAAACTTGCCGTTTTCTGGGCGTGTGCGGAAAAACGCTGGCGTTTCTGGGAAAAACGCGGGAGTGTCTGAAGAGACGGGGGAGTGTCTGGGCGAACGCTGGGTGTGTTTGTGACGTCAATCCAGGAACGAAACTGACTGAACTGATCGCAGTGTAGGAGTAAGTCTCGAGCTACTCAGAAACTGCTAAGAAATTTCTATTCGCAATTCTGCTAATCTTTTGTTCGCAATTCTGCTAAGCTAAGATACACTTTCAGAGGGCGGCGGCTTAGCGTGTGCAATGCTGCTAAAAGCAGCTAGCGAGCGAACAACTCGGAATGAGGGCCCATGTACATTGTGCGTCACTCGCGTGCCCGGGACTGCCTGGGAGCTGCCGGGGAGTACAAAGGAACGCCATGGATGTAATACTGTAACTGTATAGACAGGATGCCAGGTAGTTGCCTGTCAGCTGCTCGGCTGAGGCTTCACACCGTTCACCCAGGAGGCACTCGCTGATCTAGCAGAAGGACCGTTAGTACTCTCCAGAAATGGTAAGACCATCTTCCAAGTGAGGAACCTTAATTTTACAGTCTCCAAAGACTTAGTTTATGATGTCATAAATGTCTAAGAACCAAGTAAAGATCCCATGGGGCAGCTGGAAGGAGAACTAGAGGCTGAACACCCAATGTCACCGGTAAGAAAGTCAGAACATCTGGTTACGATGAAAATAAACCGATAGGGCAGAGATCTGAGCCGCTGAGAAACACATACTGCCATCTATACTGTATTGTACAGCCAATAAGAAATGGGGCAACGTAAAGGCAGAGGTATGTAGCCCTGTCTTCTATCATCATGAAATATACTGTACATGTCACTTTCTCTGGTCGCCCTTGGCTGGGACAGGCTTTCTAATCACGAACATGGCTTTGACTGCACTCCCTGAGAGTCCTCTGGTTTTCAGAATTATAGCCAGCTGCGCTCAATCATGCTGGAGGAATGGTCCTGAACGTAGCAGATCTCATCTTAATGGAAGTCCCCACAAAGGACCTTTTTTGGCCAGTCCAGAGCCATTGGAATGACCAAATCTCCTTCTTGCTTTCTGAAGACCCGAGGAAGCCTGGCTATTGGATGAAAACGGAAATAAGATGGAACTTCAAAGGGACCGATCCTCCAATTAATTTTTTTGTTGTAATGCAACAAAAAATCCATCACGTGCACATCTGGCTGACCCCATCTCTGTATGATGAGGCCTTTACTCCTGCCTCCTAAATTCTCCTCTGAGGGAACTGTGTGACTAGGTCAGTGTTACTTTCCTCTGGTTACTCCGGGACTAGGTCAGTGTTACTTTCTTCTGGCTACTCCGGGACTAGGTCAGTGTTACTTTCCTCTGGCTACTCCGGGACTAGGTCAGTGTTACTTTCCTCCGATACTCCGGGACTAGGTCAGTGTTACTTTCCTCTGGTTACTCCGGAACTAGGTCAGTGTTACTTTCCTCCGATACTCCGGGACTAGGTCAGTGTTACTTTCGGTTACTCCAGTACTAGGTTGGTGTTAGTTTCCTCCGGTTACTCCAGTACTAGGTCAGTGTTAGTTTCCTCCAGCAACTCCGGGACTAGGTCAGTGTTTCTTTCCTCTGGTTACTCCGGGACTAGGTCAGTGTAACTTTCCTCTGGTTACTCCGGGACTAGGTCAATGTTACTTTCCTCTGGTTACTCCGGGACTAGGTCAATGTTACTTTCCTCTGGTTACTCCGGGACTAGGTCAGTGTTACTTTCCTCTAGTTACTCCGGGACTAGGTCAATGTAACTTTCCTAAGGTTATTCCAGAACTAGGACAGTGTTACTTTCCTAAGGTTATTCCAGAACTAGGACAGTGTTACTTTCCTTGGGCAACTCCGGGACTAGATCAGTGTTACTTTCCTACGGTTACTCCAGGACTAGGTCAGTGTTACTTTCCTACGGTTACTCCAGGACTAGGTCATTGTTACTTTCCTCTGGTTACTCCGGGACTAGGTCAGGGTTACTTTCCTCCAGTTACTCCAGGACTAGATCAGTGTTACTTTCCTAAGGTTATTCCAGAACTAGGTCAGTGTTACTTTCCTCGGGCAACTCCAGGACTAGGTCAGTGTAACTTTCCTCCGGTACTCCCGGACTAGGTCATTGTTATTTTCCTATGGTTACTCTGGGACTAGGTCAGTGTAACTTTTCTCCGGCTACTCCGGGACTAGGTCCATGTGGCATAAATTTTCCATATTCTTTGGATACACATGGATTAGCACTGTCAGACCATAAAAAGACCTCTTACCACTCCGGACTAGGTCATTGTTATTTTCCTATGGTTACTCTGGGACTAGGTCAGTGTAACTTTCCTCCGGGAACTGTGTGACTAGGTTAGTGTTACATTCCTCTGGTTACTCCGGGACTAGGTCAGCATTAGTTTCCTCTGGACCAGGTCATTGTTACTTCCCCCCCCTGCCCCGGTTACTACGGGACTAGGGCAGTGACACTTTCCTCCGACTACTCTGGGTCTAGGTCAGTTTTACTTTGCTCTGGCTACTCTGGGACTAGGTCAGTGTTACTTTCCTACGGTTACTCCAGGACTAGGTCAGTGTAACTTTCCTCCGGTACTCCCGGACTAGGTCATTGTTATTTTCCTATGGTTACTCTGGGACTAGGTCCATATGGCATAAATTTTCCATATCCTTTGGATACACATGGATTATCACTGTCAGACCATAAAAAGACATCTCTTACCACTCCGGCTCCTCTCCTTGCAGCCTCCAGTTCCTGGAAAAAGTTTTCCAGCTCTGTGCCTTCAATGTAGCCATTTCCTGTAGAAAACAAGAATAGAAACTCCAGGTCAGGACTCCAAGCTAGGAAACACACAGAACATAATAGTACAAGACCATGACATGTTAATATTATTCCAAAATAAACTGTCCATGTTGATATGAAAGGGTGAATCTACTATCCAGCGCTCTTAATGAGGTTTTCTAAATCGCTGACAATGTCCACTGGTTTACACGTGGAAAAATGGCTGGTGTCCCCAAGTCCCAGCCGGTTATTTCCCCCCATTCCCTCCTGTTCACGAGCCCAACGATCCCTGGTAATAGGGCTCCATAGCTAGTAGAGTAACGTGTGCAGGGCCAGATTAGCAATGGTGCGGATAAGGCTCCAGACCCAGGCCCCTACATAATAACAGGCCCATTGTCATGACAGCAGGAAGGCAGACTAGCCACCAGCCGGCCACGCGCTCGCTCATAAGGCATAAGTATTAAAGTTGTATTTCTATTTACTTCACAAAATGATGCAATATTTTGACTTTAACATTTTTAGGGAGACAGTAGGGCTGATAATGTAGGGTGATGCACGCACACATAGTGCTGGCCACACCCACTCAACGCTGGTCACACCCAAACAGCGCTGATAAAGTCAGAGAAGTAAATGGGAGAGGAGTGGGTGAGAGCTTTGTAAGTGATTGTGAGAAACTTGAATTGTACTCAGAAAGGGAAGTGAAGCCAGTGAAGGTCTTGTAAGAGAGGGGAGGTGGACCTAGTATGTTTGAAGAGGAAGATGAGCCGGGGAGCAGCAATTAGGATAGATTGGAGTGGAGAGAGGCATATGTCAGGGAAGCTAGACAGGAGGAGGTTACAGTAGTCCAGTCTGGAGATGACCAGTGAGTAGTGGCTTCCTGGGTCAGAAAGGGTCTGATCCTGAAGATGTTTTTGAGATGGAAATGGCTGGACAGTGAGAGGTGCTGAATGTGTGGTGTGAAGGAGAGGGAGGAGTTAAGGATAACCCCAAGACAGCGCACATGTGGGGCTAGAGGATATAGTTGAGCTCACATAAAGACGACATACTGTATAGAGGGAGAATAGGAAATATCCAAGAACAAATCCTTGGGGGAGACCTAGGGTTGCCACCTCATGATTCCTGGAGATCCTCCACCCCCCCTTCCCCCAATCCCACCCCCACCCCTGACACCAAGCATTGTTCATGTAAATAAAATGATATACCATATTTATAAAATAGTAAATATGTATTTTATTAGAAACAGAGGGCACGCCGCACGGCCGCACACTGTACAATGAGTTGGTGACAATAGGGGAGCTACAGGGAAAGGTTATGTTGATAGTGGAGCAATATAATAAGTAATGGAAAAGCTGCAGGAAAACGGGTTAGGCCAATATAATGCACTGTAAAAAGAGGTGTGTTGTGAAGAGAGATTTAATTGAACAATGGGATCAAATGCACCAAATGGTTTAATCAGGCAGTCTAGGTAGTAATGTAAGACAATAACAGTTCTAGTGAGCAGAAATGGGGTCCTATAAAGAGTTTTAGGGAGCAGACTCTACAATGCATTATATTGGCCTAAACCGTTTTCCTGCAGCTTTTCCATTACTTATTATATTGCTCTACCATCAGCATAAGCTCTCACTGTAGCTCCCCTACTGTTCCACAAAACTGCTACCTCCACATAAATTCTCTAATTGCTCCATAATTACACGCACCCTATAATTGCATTCTGATTTCACCCCTTGAACAGCCTCACACAGACATAACTCTAAGGAAGGGTGACTGTCATACTCACCTCTCCTTCTGCTGAATGTGTGGTGTGAAGGAGAGGGAAGAGTCAAAGATAACCCCAAGTCAGCGCACATGGGGGCTAGAGGCAACCGTGGCCGCCGCTGCCCACCGCACCATCCCCTTCCTCCGAGGTCTGCGTCAGCGCAATGGTGTCAACAAAGTTTGGAGTGCAGCGGCGCAGACCTCCTATTCCGGAGGGCCGGGTGGGGTCACGTGGGGGCGGAACGCCAGGACCTCCTCTCCTGTTATTATCATCTGGCGGCTGCACAATGTACAATGATTTGGTGACGAGTGGGAGTGGGCGGGGCGGGTCCCCTAATTCCGGGAGAATCCCGGAATCCAGGAGAGAGCAAACGCCTCCTGGAGGGTTGCCACCAAATCCTGGAGAATCCAGGAAATCCAGGAGAGGTGGCAACCCTAGGGGGACCTACAGTTAGTGGAAGTGGGGGGAAGGTGGAGTCATGAGAGGAGACAGAGTAGGAATGGTCAGAGAGGTAGGAGGACAGCCAGGAGAGAGCAGTATCACGCAGACCAATGGAGTGAAGGATTTGCAGAAGGAGATGGTGGTCCACAGTGTCAAAAGCGGCAGAGGGGTCAAGGAGAATCAGCAGAGAATAGTGGCCCTTAGATTTGGCTGCATGGAGGTCAGTGCTGTTTTGTTCATACGTTTGTAAATCCAGTCATAAGGACACAGAGACATGTGAGTTCACTGCTGTGCTGTTTATTCCCTCCAACTCCAGGCACACTGCACACTGGACCACCCACTTCCCAGCATTCCCCTGGTCCCAGGGACCATCACTAAAGATTCAGGCTTACACCTATTAGTAAGGGAGTGTCTACAAATATTAATACACTAACATCACATCCTCTTTTCTTTAAAGATAAGCCCTGTATGCTTCAATGCAACAATTAACAACGTCATATTAAGAACATCATCTAACACGTTTCAATGAGTCTCTCAGGTCTGCGTATTTCCCTTTTGGGTCTTTCATACACAGTCTGTGTTTCATCGACCATGTTGGACCTTTCTAGAATCGTGGTTTGTTCACCATTATCAGGATCATCATACATGTCAGATGAAGGGTATTCTTCAGTCATGTTTTCTTTATTATGGTTAGGTTGAGATCTTAAATCCACCCAATTTCTTCTTACTTCCGTTCCATGCTCTGTATATATAGTATAAGATCTTGGTGCTACTTGTGCTTGTACAATACCTTTCTGCACCCAAATACCTTTCTCGTGATCTCTGAGACAGACTTGGTCACCTGATTTTAGATCAGATAAGCTTTTTGCTCGCCTGTCATGGAACAGCTTCTGTTTCGCCTGTTGACGTTCCTTACTCAGTCTGACCAACGCTGAGTTATGTGTATTAAGCAGTTCATCATGTATCGGGAGATTTGCTCTAATCCTCCTTCCCATCAGCATTTGTGCAGGAGAAAGTCCATTCTGTAAAGGTGTACTGCGGTAGATTAAAAGACTTTTGTAGAAATCTTCTTTACCTTCTTGAGCTTTTTTCATGAGACTCTTTACAGTTTTTACTGAACTTTCCACCAACCCATTTGAGCGTGGATAGTGGGGACTTGACGTAGTATGGACAAATTCCCATTCATCAGCAAATTGTCTAAATTCAGCACTAGAAAACTGAGGACCATTGTCAGTGAACACTTCCATAGGAACACCATGCCTTGCAAAGATTGACTTCATGCAATTGATTATGGCTTTACTAGTAGTTGTATGTAGTGTCTTCACCTCAGGGTAGTTAGAGTAATAATCAGTCACGACAATGTACGTTTTCCCATTACAATCAAACAAATCTGCGCCAACTTTCTGGTACGGTCTCTCTGGCACTGCGTGAGGACTCAGTGGCTTGACTTTTTGTTTCGATCTATACGTAAGACATAATTCACATGTAGCTGTAGTCTGTGCTATGTCTTGGTTCATTCTTGGCCAATACATAACTTCACGTGCTCTCCGCTTACATTTTTCTTCTCCTAAGTGGCCTTCATGTATCTTGCACAGCATAGTTTTTCTTAGTCGTGCAGATATGACAAACCTATTGCCTTTGTAAATAATACCATCGACAACTGTAAGGTCACTGCGGTACATCCAATAATCATGGATAGACAGCGGGCACGCATGTTTTTCTGCTGGCCAACCTTTCAGAATGATATCTTTCAACACTTTTATTGTGTCATCTGTCTCAGTTTCTTTCCTAATCTGTTCTTGTCTTGCAAGAGACACTGGTAGAGAAGCTACGATCAAATTAACATAGGCTTCTATCTCTTCATCCATCAGACTTTTGGAAGCTTCACTTTTGTCCACAGCACGAGAAAGTGTATCAGCAATGTACATGTATTTGCCGGGACAGTACAGCAAGTGTACATCATATTTCTGTAGTCTGATAAGCATTTGTTGAATTCTCATGGGACAGTCATGTAATGATTTAGTCATGATAGCTACCAATGGCTTGTGGTCAGTTTCCACTGTAAATGTTTGACCATACACAAACTGATGAAATCGCTCACATGCATATGTGATCGCTAGAAGTTCTTTTTCTATCTGAGCATACCTTGTTTCAGCACTTGTCAGTGCTCTTGATGCATAGATTACTGGTTGCCATGTATCCTCATGTTCTTGTAACAGCACTGAGCCTAGGCCAAATTGCGAAGCATCTGCTGAAATTCTTATTCTTTTCGCAGGATCAAAGAATTTTAGCACTGGTTGCTCTGTAATGATCTGTTTCGAGTTTTGCCAACTTTCTTCTTGTTCATGTGACCACATCCACTCATTATCTTTGTCCAACAACCATCTAAGAGAGGCTGTTCGTTCAGAGAGTTGAGAAATAAACTTTCCTAAGTAAGTAATCATTCCTAGGAATCTTCTGATGTCGTCTTTGTTGTTAGGACGTTCCATGTTCACTATGGCTGATATTTTCCTTGGGTCTGGTTTTACACCTTGATCCGAGACCACGTCGCCCATAAAGGTAAGTGTATTCACGCCAAATTCACATTTGTCCTTGTTTAGCTTTAGATTCACTTTCTTGACAAGTTCCATTACTTGTCTCAATCTAGAATCATGTTCTTCCTTTGTAGATCCCCAGACAATAATGTCATCCATCATTGTTTCAACACCTGGAATATGTTCAAAAATCATGTGTATCTTTCTGTGATATACTTCTGGAGCAGACAATATTCCATATGGTAGTCGAAGAAATCTGTATCGACCTTCTGGTGTATGAAATGTACAAAGCTTTGAGCTGGCCTCATCTAGCTTCATTTGCCAGAATCCTGAAAATGCGCCCAATTTACTGAACCATTTTGCTCCCGCAAATTGCGACATGATTTCATCTCTGGTTGGTAGTTTGAAATGTTATCGTTTAATAGCTTTGTTTAAATCTCTGGGGTCTAGACATATTCGGAGTTGTCAATTTTTCTTTTCAACAATTACTAAGGAGCTTACCCATTCAGTAGGCTCATCAACTTTCTGTATCACACCCAAGGCTTCCATGCGATTTAACTCTTGTTTCAGTTTTTCTCTCAGCGCAAACGGCACTTTTCTACAGGGGTGTATCACTGAAGAAACTTGCGTGTCTATATTTATTTTATGCTCTCCAGGCAAACAACCTAGACCTTCAAACAAGTCTCTGTATTCTGTAAACATCGATTTGCAGTCATCTTCTACTTGTGATGTCACCATAAAAACTTTCTTTAGCAAGCTTAGTTTCTCACAGGAACTTAATCCTAGAATCGGTTGCACATTTTTATCCACAATCAGTAGAGATGTTTTAAACTGTTGTCCCTTATATTTCAGTGTCACTAAGCATGTACCTTTCACAGGAATTTCCTCCCCAGTGTACCCTGTAACTTTCACTTTGGCTGGGTGAATTTTAGGTTTTACTCTAAAAGTCTTATAGTCTTGAAATTATATTAAATTCACCTGCACACCAGTATTAAGCTTAAAGGGAATGACAATCTCGTTCATAGTTAAATGGACAATCCATTCTTTCTTATCTGCACTGCAAAGTTCAATGCAATCCACAAAGAATTCATCTGTTTGTTTAACAGCATGCACTTTGGTTGTTTTACTTTTAATTTTACAGCATTTGGCAAAGTGATTAGGTCTACCACATTTCATGCAGGTTTTACCATATGCAGGGCACATTTTAGGATTGTGAGCATTTCCACATCTACTACACATTTCTTTATTAGACTGTGGATTAGACTGCTTCATTCTTGAGAATGGAGGTTTGCATGGCTCTGTTTTCTGCACTACATGCACATCAGCAACTACTTCCTTGTGTAACTTTTTGGCTTGAAATCTAGTTATTTCTGCAGATCTACACATAGTCACTGCCTTTTCTAGTGTTAGGTCTTGCTCTCTCAGCAGTCTCTCTCTCTGAGTCCATTATCAGGTATTCCACAGACAATACGATCTTTAATCAGTGAATCCTTTAAATCACCAAACTCACAGGTTTTACTGAGTGATTGCAGCTCTGTAACATACTGATCAAATCCATCTACAGACTTCTGATCACATGTGAAAAACTTATATCTTTCATATGTCACATTTTTCCTTGGCACAAAGTAATCTTCAAACTTTTGCATTATAGAAGATAGCACCATATTCTGCCCCTCAGCAAACTGAAAACTATTATAAATGTCCTGCACATCCTCTCCTATCACATGGAGGAAAATGGATGCCTTCGTTTTGTCAGTCTCTGAATCAGCTCCACATGCAGCAAGATATATATTAAACCTTTGCTTAAATCTTTTCCAGTTTTCAGACAAGTTACCAGACATCAGCATGCCGGTTGGAGGAGCTAGTTTATCCATGGTTACTCACTGTTTGAAGATAGGAGTACACGGCAGGCTTTGCAGACACAGAGTATCCCAGCCACAGACTTCTTCAGGATTCTGTCACACTCTGAGAGCACTAGCAGTCCAAGTTACACTTCTTCTGACACCATGTTTTGTTCATACGTTTGTAAATCCAGTCATCAGGACACAGAGACGTGTGAGTTCACTGCTGTGCTGTTTATTCCATCACCAACTCCAGGCACACTGCACACTGGACCACCCACTTCCCAGCATTTCCCTGGTCCCAGGGACCATCACTAAAGATTCAGGCTTACACCTATTAGTAAGGGAGTGTCTACAAATATTAATACACTAACATTACAAGTGCAGACTTAGTGAGGGCAGTTTCAGTGGAGTGGAGAGGATGGAAGCCAGACTGGAATGGGTCAAGCAGTGAGTGGGAGGAAAGAAAGGAAGTAAGGCAGTTGTAGACATTGCAAGGAGTTTGTAGGCAAAAGGAAGGGGAGATATGGGTCGGTCGTTGGAGAAAGTGTTAGGATCAAGGGTAGGTTTTTAAGAATGGGGAGACAAGTGCATGCTTGAAGGCAGAGGGGACAGTGCCTGATGAGAGGGAGAGATTGAGAAGGTGGCCATGATGGGAGCAGGCAGGAGAGGTAGTGGAGGAGGCGGGAGAGAATAGGGTCAAGTGGAAAGTGGTGGGACCAGAGGAGAGGCATGACTTCCTCTCCAGATACTGGGGATAAAGAAGTCAGAGTTGGTAAGATGGAGGGGTGGTCAGGGAGAGGAGGGAGTGGGTTGCTGAGGGGCTGGTAGGATGTGACGTATGGAGTCAATTTTGTATGTGAAATGGGTGGTAAAGGGCAGAGAGTGAGGAGGCGAGGAGGTGTCTCTGATCTCTGACAGATTTCTGACTTATCCAATCTCTGGCGTAAATTTACTAATACCCCTTTCCCACCGCACAAATAACCCAGTATCGACCTGGCATATTGCCGGGTCGACACGGGTCCAGTGTGCGGTGTGCAAGTGCCATGTCAGTGGCTCTGTAAACGGATGACGATCCGGGACCCGTTTACAAGATAGGGAGAGGCGGTGCTGAGATGAGCTCATCTCCCAGCGCTGCCTCCACCTCCAGCCCCACTGCCGGCTCCGCCCCCTGCCGCTATGGCAACTGACCCGGCAATATGTCGGGTCTGGAAGCCAACAATAGAGGTAGGAGAGTCTCCAATGCCGGATCCCACCCGGGAAGGACCCGTTTGTAATTCCTGGGTGGGATACGGCATTGGAGATGGAGAGGGTATAAGATGGGAGTTCTGTTTAAGATGGGATATTGCCCATAGCAACCAATCAGATTGAAGGTATTATATTCTAGAAGGTGCTAGATAAATGAGAAGTAGAATCTGATTGGTTGCTATTGGCAACATCCCATCTTAAATAGAACTTCCATCATAGTAAATAAACCCCTTTATGTGGGATCTGATCTCTCCTGCTCTGGATTCTTCTGTACAGTTGTTAGGCTCAGGTGAGGCTGTACACACACACACACACACACACACACACACACACACACACACACATCACACACAGACCTGGGTACATCGGGAGGGCTACGGGCCAGGCAGATCGGGTGGGCTACGGGCCAGGCAGACTTGGGTACATCGGGCGGGCTACGGGCCAGGCAGACCTGGGTACACTGGGCAGGCTACAGGCCAGGCAGACCTGGGTACATTGGGCGGGCTACGGGCAAGGCAGACCTGGGTACATCGGGCGTGCTACGGGCCAGGCAGACCTGGGTACATCGGGTGGGCTACGGGCCAGGCTGCTGCTCTGTGCTGTTGTTTTTTTCTGTAATCTCCAGAAGAATAAGATTTTCCCTGGATAGAGACTCTCCGGTGACTTCTGTTCTTCCTCAGGGACCAGCCGCCTTTTCACAAACCAGTTACTGCATGTAAACACCTGCAGGAGGGGGCAGAGAACTCTACAGGCTGGCAGCAGCTGGCAGGAGAGGGTGCTGGTGAGAATAACACATCATTTACTGCTGGTTACTCAGGAACATGTTAATGACATAATATAAAACTAATTGGGCAGCAGATCACCAGTACACCACCAGACCACCCGCAATGCCACCAGACCACCTGTATGACACCAGCCCATCCACAGACCACCTGAATGCCACCAGACCACCTGTATGACACCAGCCCATCCACAGACCATCTGAATGCCACCAGACCACCTGTATGACGCCAGTCCATCCACAGACCACCTGAATGCCACCAGACCACCTGTATGACACCAGCCCATCCACAGACCATCTGAATGCCACCAGACCACCTGTATGACGCCAGCCCATCCACAGACCACCCGCAATGCCACCAGACCACCTGTATGACACCAGCCCATCCACAGACCACCTGAATGCCACCAGACCACATGTATGACACCAGCCCATCCACAGACCACCTGAATGCCACAAGACCACAAGCTTACCACCAGATCACATGTAGCCACCATACCACCTGTACACCACCAGACCACCAGTTTGCCTCCAGACCACCCACATGCCACCTGTACACCTCCAGACCACATGCCTCCACTAAAACATCAAAGGGTTTGCAAAAGGTAGTCGCATATAAACACAAGGCATGCTACGATAGCGGCAATGCCACACCTGTGTAATGGCGCCCTTCTGGTGGCCATCCTCTTCTGATGACTATTCTTCCTCTACGACCTGTGAGGAGGGTGAAGCTACTTCTCTTGGTTCCAGATATTCTTTCAGAAAACAGCCTAGCACAGATGAATTACCATTCATTGCCTATCTCACATTGGGTCAGATACAGACCCAAGTGCCGATGTTCTACATCTGAGACGCAATGCGCACTGACAATTACCATAGGCAGATGCAGATCAGAATTCCATGGAAGTTCCTGGCCGGTAACATGGGGGAGGGGGGGGGGGTCTGGTGTCAGAGTCTTTTTCCTCTGACACCGGCGGGCAAATTCCATCTGACGCTCTAAGCGACCATAGAGTTTGCTCAGAAGTCCAATGGTGTGGACAGTGTCTGACCGATGGTGCAGATATTTGCGTGCCATGGCGGATGACAGCAGCAGATGGCTGTAGCACCGGCGTCTATGACAGAAGAAGCCGCTACTGCATATCCGCCACCTCTGCATCCCACCATTATCTTTTATCTCCTAAGCGCACACATATTACGTATCGCTGTACATTGAGGCATATAATGAGGTGGTTCCGGGATTAGGGGCTGTAGTACTGTCTGGTGTCATAAGGGAGAGAGGGTGGTCTGCTGCGTCCCTGCTAAACCAACCCCAATATCATCCCTACAGAAATCATCCTCGGAGACAAAATCTGGGATTGAATCATTGGCCACAGTTCTTTATTAAACATTAACTTATTTACATCTTACATTTTGCAGGGTACGGGCAGAGAAACGGTGGGCAAGGCACAAATCCTTTGATTTATCATTGATTTATGATGGGGCGTGCCACATACCTATGCCGTAGGCCCTCAGCAATGCCCCCGCTATGGAGCCAGCCCCCACAGATCACTCTGGCCTGGTGCGCAGCCGACGGCCCGCAGCCGACAGCTGGAGCTTGGTGTGCGGCACCTCACTGTCGGTGAACCTGCAACCTCAACTGGCTCCTATCCTCCACCTGCCTTGCGCACCGCTCCTTCCCGCCACTGAGGTTTCCGGGCCTGCCCGAGTACCGAAAACTCCCCACCCTGCAACCCTCCCTACCCTAGCCTTCCAATGCCTCCTGCAAAGCGTTGTTGAACAAGTCAATGCCAACGTCTGACAAATGTACCCCATCTGCCCTGTACATGCCCTTGACCTTCTGACTGACGGATGACCCTTCCTCTCAGTGCCCTCACGCACTTACTCACTGCTACATTCACCTTTTTCCTGGTCCTTTCTATGGCAGACCCTTTTTGCGCCCCACGCCAGGTCAGCCTGGGGATGATGCTAGACCACACGATGTTAGCTGCCTAATGTGGCCGGAGAGACTAGCCAGACACACGTGTAATGGCGTCTGCGGCACTGAAGGGGTTAACCCTCGTGCCCAGCGCCATGTTGCGGACTGTTTAAAAGTTTGTTGAATTATGTGTTTTACTTTTAACATGTCATATGTAGTGCTCTGTGCACTATTGCAGGAATGCATGTTTAACTGTATCTATTTTATATTCAAGACAGGCTTGGTGTATATTTAAAGGAAAAATGCAGTTACTATAGATGTCTGAATACGCATCTCTTATCCTCTGGAAATAGGAAGTGGCATGCTAATGGCCCTGTTCTATCAGAGAGGTGTGAAGGACAATACCTTTTGATGTGTAAGTTCCTTAGAGAGAGATGCTAATCATTGGGTTTATGGGCTTGGATTTGATATACGATCCCTGAATGGAAGATAAAGGAAGGAAGACTGTTTGTTTGTATTGTAGCCATTCCTGTCGTAATCTTAAACACTGGGATTGCCTGGAGATGTGAATGACCAGAAACATCTGTATTTTGAAGATATGTGATAAATTTATCAATAGTGAATGTTAATCTGATACCAAACGTTGTCTGGGTGACAGGAAGGAGGATATTGTTTTATTGCACTTATATCCTTGTAAAATGTAATTTATTGGTATTTTGTAAAATAACCTGATTGGTTGGAGAAGACAGGGAGGGCTTACCCCCCTGTGGTACTGTGTGGAAAACTGACATAAAAAGGAGACCTGCGTGCCTCCAGAGTTGTAGTTGTAACATCTTCTTCTGCTGAAAACATCTTGATTGTATGCTGTTGCCCCTAGCAATAGGGAGGAGCCTTTTTAAAGGTTATTTGAGCAATAAACATCTTTGCCTCAAGACTGCTTCATCTTGTGACCTACAGGGTTAGGCCAAACCTAGCCCCGTTCTCCGGCTGTCCAGGGAAGCACCTGACGTCTCCAAGCTCCGCCTTCTGCCAGCTACCGGTAGAGGCCTAGCAAGTGTCTAGTGGGGATTCGTCAGCACCACACAGCTGTGGTAAAGCAGTGCGTCGGCACATACAGAGCAGAACCGTGGTTCCAAATGCCACGGCAGGTTAGGAGTTTGGTGGTGGCAGCAAGAACCTGCCCACAGCGCAGTGGGTGGAGTCAGTAACAGGCGGTTACTGACGGTAAGCGGGAATCCCCTATGTGGTCAGGCCTCGTGCGGCTTGACCTTCCATTCTGTGCGCAGTCGACGGGACGCGGCAAGCGGCGAGTGCTTCCGTACGGTACCGTCCTGTCACAGAAATTGGTGGCATAGTGGTGGGATATTCCCAGGCGGCTTTTCATCACCCGATTGGAGAAGCCGAGTTACTCAGGAGAGGAGTAACTGCAGCGCAGGAGGACGCACAAGATGGCGGAATTCAGCGGAATGTCCAAGGAGGATCTGGAGATCGTATGCCAGGGGAAGGGTGTGGATATCCCTTCCAACGCGTCCAGAAGCGTCATGAAGGCGGCGCTCAGGAGCTGGGAGGAGTCTCATCGGGCGGAGGTGGAAAGCACTGACGGCGTCAGCATCGCAGAGGACGGCCCAACAGTGGACCTTCGTGAGGAACCGGTGAGAACCACAAGCCCCGCCCTCTCTCACAGCAGCAATGTTTCCCAGCAATCCCTAGCAGGGCCAGGATCCCAACGTCCCAGGGGGGGCGACCCAGATACCCTAGCAGATCGGCTAGCGGAATTGGGGGAAAGGGCAACGGAGCAAGAACGCATGCTTGTCATTCGGATGTGGCATGCGGAGCGGGCACCACAGGCCGTGGTACCCCGGGAGCCGTTGTCAGCTGTTGTACACAGGTCAGGACGTATACAGTTTGCCAAGTTTGCAGACAGTGATGGGGACATTGATGGACATTTACAAGTTTTTGAAAGGACTTGCAAACTACACGATCTACCCAAGTCAGAGTGGGTGAGACACCTTGTGCCCACTCTGCATGGAGAGGCCTTGGAGGCCTATCGAGGAGTGGCGACGGAGGACTGCGGGAACTACGACGAAGTCGCGAAGGCCCTCCTCCAGCGATTGTTCATCACTCCAGAGTCTTACAGGAAGAAATTCAGAGACTTGCCTAAGAATCCTAGCAGCACCCATGAGCAGTTCGCCACCCAGCTGCGGCAGTACGTGGTGAAGTGGGTGAAGGATTCGGAAGCCACTACATGGGACGCACTGATCGACCTGATCTGCAGGGAGCAGTTCTACCGCAGGTGCGCCCAAGAAGTGAAGGAGTGGGTGCTAGATCGGGAGCCACCCAGCTTAAAAATGGCTGCCCAATTAGCCGACAAATATGTGGCAATTCGGCCACGGGGGCAGAAGCGCCCCGCCAGCAGCCAGCTCCAACAGACTGTACCACCAAGGGGACCCCCCTCTTCAGCTCATCAACCCCAAAGACAAGCATCTTCCAACCCGGGTGCTCTTAGCCAGCAACCGCACCGCAGAGTCCCTGCAACTGATCAGAGATCATCGGTGCCACGACTGGAGAAGAAGTGCTACGGCTGTGGAAAAATCGGACATCTGAGGATGAACTGTCCTGCATCCCAAGCACCCCAGACTCGTGCCCCAAATCCGAGTGCTGGAGCCCGGATCGCTTGTTTGACGAGAGGAGATGAGCCTACAGAGACTGTTCCCCCTCCAGTCAGTCCGATGGAGTGTGGCGAGAGACAGGTGCACTCTGCGGAGAGAGTCACCTGCATGGCCAAACAGCCCCTACACAACATGTGGAGGCACCTGCAGCCAGTCCACGTGGGACCCCTGCAGGGAGAAGGCCTAAGAGACTCTGGGGCCTCAATCACTGTGGTGAGCCCCCACCTTATAGATCCTGCTGCAGTATTGCAGGGTCGCACTGCCACGATCACCCTGGCAGAAGGAACAGAAAAAGCGGTTCCCATGGCAAGAGTCTACCTGGACTGGGGAGCTGGACCAGAGTTGCGAGAAGTTGCCGTCATGGATGGTCTCCCAACTGATGTGGTCCTAGGAAATGACCTGGGTGGTGGGATCGTCACTACGTTTGTTGGCGCCATTCCCCGGAGTCAAGTTCCAAACCCACCGTTGACATCAGCTACTCCAGCACAGCCCAGCCCAGAGGAAAAGACTACAGCTGCTAGACAACTGCCAGCACAGCCAACCACAGCATCAACCAGCCCAGAGGAAAAGATTACAGCGGCTAGATCAGCACATCGACCCCGCATGCCTTTTGCCTCTGGTATGCCTACGTCCCCTAGCAACGCAGAGGATGTCGGTTCCAGCTCGTTTGATCCTGTGGGGGTGCCCAATGATGCTCCTGACCCAAGTGGTTTGCCAACTCCGGCGGTGAGTATGAGAAACCACACTGACTTTTCCATGACTGACCCCTACCAGACTGACCCTAGTAGTCCCCACCTAGATCCCCCTGTAGAGTGTCCCAATTTAGGAGAGATTGAGGGCCACAGGCAGGAGTTTAGGGAGGCTCAACTCTCTGACCCGTCCCCGAAAGGCATGAGGCGCCACTCTGGCAGCGGCCTTGACAGGGTTGGGGCGGGAAGTTTGACCTGGCGGGAAGGGTTAAGGTACAGGGTAGACAGGAAAGTGGGAGGGGATAGACCAGATAGGGAATGTGTCCAACTGGTCCCCTCAGGGAACGTTCCTGCGCAACCGGTGTCGGTTGCCAGCGAAACCCCTTTGGACAGCAACCCGGAGACAGACCGTACCCTGAAGTGCCTGACACAGAGCTTACCCTGGTCTGGAATGTCGGATGACGCCCAGACCAACTGTAAGGCTGGTGCCATGCGTTGGCAGCCGGGGCACTCCAGCGGTTGTGTTGTCTCTGGGCCTCTGCCCATAGGAGAACCCTTGCAGCAAGTTGCTGTGGACATAGCAGGTCCCCTGCCTGTGCGCAGTAGATCGGGGAAGACACGCAGCCTCCCTGTAGTGGATGCCACACAGGATCCAGAGGCTGGTGGTCTGGCCGCCATCACTGTGGCACAGGTAGCGGACGAGGAGGAAGGAGTAGGCCTAGGTGACAGGGTAGGTTTCCCGAGTCATAGGTCGACAGAAGAGGATTGGAGGGCAGGTCTGACAGTTAGGGCAGACAGTTGCCAGATAGGTATGACGGAGGTGCAGTGCCTGGGGCACCATGTGGGAGGAGACAGGGGTAGGCCCAAACCAGAGGGGGTGGAGGCAACCAGAGGCTGTCCCCGACCCACATCACCCAGACCGGTACTGACCTTAGAACCTGTAAGGCCCTACGGACACGTTGTCATTGACTTTAGTCCTGTAGTGAACTCCTTGACAGAGATGGCTAGGAAGGGCACTCCCAAGTTAGTGGACTTTGCACCCGCTTGCGAGTTGGCATTCCAGTCATTCAAAGAGGCTCGGGTACCCGCTCCAGTGCTGATGGCGCACATTCTTGACCAGGACTGTGTGTTACGAACTATTGCGCCACTGCACGGACTGGGAGCAGTACCGAGCCAGAAAGAGCCATATGGGCAGGAGCACCCTGTAGCCTGGTTGAGCAGTATACTGCTATTGTGGGAGGTGGGGTATGCCACAATTGGGACACCTTGGGTGGCACTTGTTTGTAACCGGCCCCCCACCGTGGTGACTTACCACCTACCTGTTAGGTGGCTGCAACCTACCTTGGGGGAATTGGACAGACTTTTGTGGTGGAGCCTTGAACTTGGACTTCAGGTGGACTATTTGAACATTGTGCACCCACGAAGAGAGGCCCACTGCACTATGGATGAACTGTCTAGGCCGGAGCCTACACACCCTAGGTAGCGTCCCCTTCAACACAAGGGACTGCGGGACCAGGACCCAAATCGTTGGGACATGGGTCCCTGGTTGACCCGCTTGAATGGGGGGGAAGGAATGTGGCCGGAGAGACTAGCCAGCCACACGTGTAATGGCGTCTGCGGCACTGAAGGGGTTAACCCTCGTGCCCAGCGCCATGTTGCGGACTGTTTAAAAGTTTGTTGAATTATGTGTTTTACTTTTAACATGTCATATGTAGTGCTCTGTGCACTATTGCAGGAATGCATGTTTAACTGTATCTATTTTATATTCAAGACAGGCTTGGTGTATATTTAAAGGAAAAATGCAGTTACTATAGATGTCTGAATACGCATCTCTTATCCTCTGGAAATAGGAAGTGGCATGCTAATGGCCCTGTTCTATCAGAGAGGTGTGAAGGACAATACCTTTTGATGTGTAAGTTCCTTAGAGAGAGATGCTAATCATTGGGTTTATGGGCTTGGATTTGATATACGATCCCTGAATGGAAGATAAAGGAAGGAAGACTGTTTGTTTGTATTGTAGCCATTCCTGTTGTAATCTTAAACACTGGGATTGCCTGGAGATGTGAATGACCAGAAACATCTGTATTTTGAAGATATGTGATAAATTTATCAATAGTGAATGTTAATCTGATACCAAACGTTGTCTGGGTGACAGGAAGGAGGATATTGTTTTATTGCACTTATATCCTTGTAAAATGTAATTTATTGGTATTTTGTAAAATAACCTGATTGGTTGGAGAAGACAGGGAGGGCTTACCCCCCTGTGGTACTGTGTGGAAAACTGACATAAAAAGGAGACCTGCGTGCCTCCAGAGTTGTAGTTGTAACATCTTCTTCTGCTGAAAACATCTTGATTGTATGCTGTTGCCCCTAGCAATAGGGAGGAGCCTTTTTAAAGGTTATTTGAGCAATAAACATCTTTGCCTCAAGACTGCTTCATCTTGTGACCTACAGGGTTAGGCCAAACCTAGCCCCGTTCTCCGGCTGTCCAGGGAAGCACCTGACGTCTCCAAGCTCCGCCTTCTGCCAGCTACCGGTAGAGGCCTAGCAAGTGTCTAGTGGGGATTCGTCAGCACCACACAGCTGTGGTAAAGCAGTGCGTCGGCACATACAGAGCAGAACCGTGGTTCCAAATGCCACGGCAGGTTAGGAGTTTGGTGGTGGCAGCAAGAACCTGCCCACAGCGCAGTGGGTGGAGTCAGTAACAGGCGGTTACTGACGGTAAGCGGGAATCCCCTATGTGGTCAGGCCTCGTGCGGCTTGACCTTCCATTCTGTGCGCAGTCGACGGGACGCGGCAAGCGGCGAGTACTTCCGTACGGTACCGTCCTGTCACACCTGCCAACGCCCTTCTGCTCATGCCAGGTCAGTGCCGATCCTTCTTACCATATCAAGGGGCTTTGGGGGTCATTCCGAGTTGTTCGCTAGCTGCTTTTGTTTGCTGCGCAGCGATCAGGCAAAAAAACTGCACTTCTGCGCATGCGTATGCAGCGCAATGCGCACGCGTGTCGTACTATTACAACGAACGATGTAGTTTCACACAGGGTCTAGCAATGCTTTTCAGTCGCACTGCTGGCCACAGAGTGATTGACATGAAGTGGGCGTTTCTGGGTGGCAACTGACCGTTTTCAGGGAGTGTTCGGAAAAAACGCAGGCGTGGCTGGACGAACGCAGGGCATGTTCGTGACGTCAAAACAGGAACTGAATGGTCTGAAGTGATCGCAAGCGCTGAGTAGGTCTGAAGCTACTCTGAAACCGCACAAAATATTTTGTAGCCGCTCTGCGATCCTTTCGTTCGCACTTCTGCTAAACTAAAATACACTCCCAGAGGGCGGCGGCCTAGCGTTTGCACGGCTGCTAAAAACAGGTAGCGGGCGATCAACTCGGAATGACCACCTTTGTGTCCCCCAAATTGTTACCTCCTAAATGAATTACTATTGTGTCGTGGCTGTCCACCGCTTTCTCGCCCCGCAGCAACGCCTCCCTGAGGCCGTGATACACCATCCCCCTCAGCCCGAACCAAAACACTCGTCCAACGCTCCTCGCCAGCCCTAACTGCCTGCCGTAGGGCCTGGCGGCGGCCCTCTTTTCCGCCCAGTGATCATAGGAGTGGCCGACGATCCAAATGCGCTTTGGCTCTT
The DNA here is from genome assembly GCF_028390025.1 of Pseudophryne corroboree. Lineage (NCBI taxonomy): Eukaryota > Metazoa > Chordata > Amphibia > Anura > Myobatrachidae > Pseudophryne > Pseudophryne corroboree. The sequence continues at coordinate 338,453,621 of NC_086454.1, forward strand.
TGTTCCCTGCGGAGGGGGGGATTTAATTAGATGTTAGCTGGCTGGTAACCGGCCTGACATAAACCTTATAGCGATCTGACTTCCACCGGCCCGGGGCTCTGATCTCATCGCCTGCGCAGCCCTCGCTAGCTGCCAACGTGGCAGCGCCGATTCTGAAAGAATGCGTGCTAAATCTCTCCACGGGCCATCCGCTGGCCGTTACGCATTTTTTCAGGACTGACGCAAACTGATATTTAGTTAGCGGTGACCCGTCTGTGTGGACGAGGAAATTATCTCCGCCTTGCGGTCTGCAGCCCAGGAAGGCATTGACCACCGCAACCGGGCATGATGCAACGTCTGCGTGTCTGCGCAGCTGAACCCATTTTCCCTTTCCCTCCTGATCCGTCTTTGACCTTTGTATTTTGCATAGCACCGCCTGCTTGGTTACTGCAATGTTTTTATACTGCAGACCGTCGCCGTTTGCGAGCTTAAATCTCGCTACCAGTTCGCTGACCCTGAAAGCTCCACTAAAAGCCACCATGAATGCGTGCCCCCCGAACAGCGCCGCCTCTCCCTGATCTCTGCACACTGACGGGATGCGTCCCAGCAGCGTCCTCAATCTCGCTATTGTAATAGGTTCCCTTGCGTCTGGCCTCTTTACCTCCACCCTGGCCCAGCCCCTCATGATTGTACTTTGTCTCATTATTTTTCCCTGACAACTTATCAAGAAACGCGATGCCTGCTAGCATGGCGCTCGCCCTGGCCTTAGAGGTACGTTCCCGCCTGAGCTTGGCTAAGAAAGCAAGCAGCTGCTGCGCGTTTTTCCCCTCAGCGCTTACCGTAGCCTGAAACTCTTGCCAACATCCCAAGGCGGCCTTGTACACCTTTCAAGTCCTCAGCGCCAGCGACTGCTCCACCAGCCTGCCTAATTCGGCTTGACTATCTGCCAGAGACATGACGGGCATGTTAGGCCAGTCCGGCTTACCATTGGTGCTGCTGCCCTGAAAGCTCCCCAATTCTGCCGAGACAATGCATCTGCTATCACATTCTTCTCCCCCGGCACGAGCTTAGCCCTGAATGTAATATTATGCTGCAAACATACCAGCACCAATCTCCTGATCAACCTGATAACTGGCGGCGATGACGCCCGCTGATTGTTTACTGCCTGCGCTTACCCCCATGTTGTCACACCAGAATTGAATCTGCCTGTTGGCGAGCCTCTCGCCCCAGATCGTCACTCCTACAACTATCGGGAACAACTCCAAGGCCGCCAAGTTCTTGGTGATCCCTGCCTCTTCTCCCCCCCCCCGCGGCATCCGTAAATAAATGCATCGCGTGATTGGACCATACTTCTTCAGGCCACATACGCACTCCATTGAAATGCAGGAGGAATTGCTCGCATATTCACAGGTCCTCCCTCAACGCCCTGTTGATCCGTATAAAGTGATGTCTCTTTGTGGGTGTGGATCATTAGATCGACAGTGTCTAGGTCGACAATGTTTAGGTCGACCACTATAGGTCGACAGGTGAAAAGGGCGATATGAGGTGTTTTTTTTTTTTTTGGGTGTCGTTTTCTGTGTAGAGTGACCGGGAACCCCAATTAGTGCACCGTGTCCCCTCGCATGGCTCGCGAGCTTCGGGCAAGGCACCTCACTTCGCTCGGCACAGATTACCGTTCCAATCGTAGTCCACGTGATCGTTAAGTATTAAAAAGTTAAAAAATATATATTTTTTTTTAAACTCATGTCGACATTTTGACCTGTCGACCTAGTACATGTCGACATAGAAACCCTGCCTGTCGACCTAGCACATGTCAACATAGAAACCCTGACGACCTTCCAACCCTGTCGACCTAGTGACTGTCGACCTATAGTGGTTGACCTAAACATTGTCGACCTAGACAGTGTCGATCTTCAGACCGGATCCCGTGACGCCTGCGGTGGCTTGCCCTCCGATGCGACCTTTGAGTAATGGCGGCTGCTTCTCGTGGGTGAAAGGTACCGAGGTGGGTGATGACGGTGACCGTGATCCCTCGCCGCATGTCATTTGCGTTGAATATATCCCTCGCCGCGATGCGCTGACTCCCGTTCCCTTGGACTCCTTGATGCGGCAGCCGGGAATTGCGCCGGCTCCTTAAACAGCTGCGTAAATGCCTGATGAACCCATGCTGCTGGTGAACCCGCGGTTGGGCCTTGTACGGCTGCAGCAGAGCCGATGTCCCGCTGCTGGGCTTTGTGGCGTCTGCTTGCGCGGGACGCGTCATATGCACTCTGCTCCTCTGCGCCGGACTCCGCTCCCTCCGATTCTGCAGCTGCCGTAATGTGGTTGCATACAGCTGCAGGAATGCCGTTGCACAGAGCCGTAACTAGCTATGTGCGCTGTGTGCCTTGCACAAAGCGCAGGATGAGCTGGGGCGCAACCTGCAGCTGTCTATACTAGATAGCGCCGATGCCTGAGTGTCAGCTCCGCCTCCCACCAGTGACCGCGTTCCTCCTCACTTTCCCCATCCCTCCCGTCCCGATGACCAACCTCAAACCCGTACAAGGAGGCCACGGAGCTGCTGGAGCAAGTGGAGGAGGCCGGGGGCGGGAACTTCACCTGGGGCGGAGATATTTCACCAATCATTGGTGGCCGCGGTAATGCTTGAGCTGCTTCCCGCAACCCCTTCCATGCGTGTCCCCGCCTCGGATCTCAGCGCGGCAGAGAGAAGAGGTGAGTAGGTGCGCAGGGACCGGCAGGCGGTGGGTATACACGATGATAGCACCACAGCATCGCTCCCTGGCAGAGTCCGGAGTCTGCTTTCCCTGCCCCTGTGCAGCCAGGAGTTAGCGTATTGACACACGGCTGCTGGGGGCGGGGTGGGGGTGATTGCAGTGGTGGTGACACATGGCTGGTGGGGGTGACTAGTTGTATTAGGGACTGGGTGGTGGTAGTTGTAGGGACATATGGCAGCTGGGGTGGGGTTGATACCATTATTAGTAGTGGCTGGGTGGGGTAGTTATAGGGACACATGGCAGGGGGGGGGGGGTAGTAGTAGGGACATAGAGTTGATCTAGATTTAACACTGGCTGAAGGGATACACACATAGGATGATAAGTGCACCCCCTAAATCCAACTACCCATTATAATACACCCAATTTTTACTGTGCTGGCTGCTGGGCAGCTCCTCTGCATTCTGCCTGTCTGCAAGATCTCACTCATGCTGTGAGCAAGGGACAGTATGCAAAATACTTGCCGCTATTCAAGTGTATTCAACAGTGTTTGAATACACTTGAAAAGTGGCAAGTACTTTGCATACTGTCCCTTGATACCAAAGTGAGATCTAGCAGACTGAATAACCTGCCATCCTGACTCACTGCAGTGCAGAGAGGAGCCAAGCCTATCATCCACCACCCCTGCAGCAGGTCCTTAAGTAGTGCTTATCCCTTTTTATATCTTACTGGCTCTGCATCCTCTCAGCAGCGGGGTCTTCTACATGGTTGGGTTCTGAGTAACACTGTATCTAAATGCTATATAGTCTCCATTATGAACAGCAGGGCTTGGGGAACCAGTGTAGCATTACAGGACGGGTCCAAATGACTATTTTGGGGGGGGAGGATAGGTTGGGGGGGGGGGGGGGGGGGGTTATGAGTAGGCTGCGGGGGAGGAAGGGTTAGGCTGCGGGAACGGGGGGGGGGGGGGGGGTTGGGTTAGGCACCACTGGGGAGGGTTCGGATTATGGGGGGGGGAAGGTTAGGGATCAGGGTTATTTTACATAACTAGCAAGTGTTGGGATTTTAATCTCCAGGATGCCGCTGTCAGTATTTTGAAAATCTTGTGGCAGCACTCCCAATATAAACGGGTGTGTCACGATCCGGGTATCTGGACGCCATTTCTTACCCATCAGATGCCTCCTAAGGCTGGCTCAGCGCTCCAGGACCGGATCCCATCTGTTATCCTAATGTTTACATTCCTGCATCCTCTCCTGTCTCTCTGAGACGCTGTCACAGTAACGCCTTATTACATCTGGCATGGCGTCTCCCGCGGCCTCCGCCGCCGTCCCTGAGCTTCTGCATGCAGAGTGTCAGAGTGGCGATTACGTCAGCCGCGGCCTCCGCTGTGTCCGCGTGGTTGGATGTGCACTTGTCAGCCTGGCGTCTCCTGTCTCCAGTGGCCGGCGCCGCCATTACTGTTTTCATTACCACATGGATTACAAACCAAACTTCCCTCCAAGTGTCTGCATGGGCGCAGCCATCTTGGATTCTGTCAGCTGATCATTTCCTCCAATCTGTTGTCAGTATTGTTAATCTGCATAATTGCCTAGCCAATCCCTTCCTTGCTGCAGGTATAAATACACTGTGCCTGAGCAAGGAAGGTGTCAGTGCTTTGGTTGTCAAACCTAGTTCCTGTTTGTCTCTCTCCTGTGATTGTCTTCCAGGTTCCAGCTCCTGTCTCAAGACTTCCACCATAGAGACCCGCACCAGCATTCCACCTGCGGTGTAGCCTGACTCTCCAATCCATTGTGGATTCATCTGTTTCCAGCTACAACATTACCTGCTTCCAGCTCAGCTTCCAGCAGAGTACAGCTTCCCTTAAAGGGCCGGTGTCCTTTCTACACTTTACCACTCTCCACCGGTATTATTATTTCTCCGCTCTCAAGTTCTACATTTCAGTTCATATTTCATCGCTCCCAAGTTCATTTATTGTTTAACTGGTTCCAGCCAGTATCCACTCCGTGCTAACAACAGTCTGGTTCCAGCCAGTATCCACAGCAGCTGTTTTATCTTCAGCAACCCAGCTTTTCCTGGAACACCAGCTGGCACAATCCTGGGTTATCTCCATTGCTACAGTCGGGCCTGGTAAGGACTTTCCATCTAGAAGATCATAAGAACTATCTCACACTACCAGTGCCCTGTGGCTCCTGCCATCCTGTAGTACCCAGGAACTGTATTTATTCTTTGCTGACTTTTACGTTTTCTTTTACTGCTGCTGTGTTGCGGAGTTGTCATAAATAAACATCATTGACTTTTATTCCTGGTTGTCGTGGTCACGCCTTCGGGCAATTCTTCTACATGTCTAGGGGTCTGATACAACCTGCCAGGTTCCATTACACCTCAGCCCCTACAACTGAGGCTGCCTCCCGTCAGCTCAGGCCCTCAGTTGTGACAGTCCCTACAACTGAGGCTGCCTCCCGTCAGCTCAGGCCCTCAGTTGTGACAGTAAGCACTGACCTAATGAATCCAGCCGGAGATCAGGATCAAGCGGCCAGGCCGATGCAAGAACTGGCAGCCCGACTTGAACATCAGAAGGTTGCACAGGGCCACATCATCCGCTGTCTCCAGGATCTCTCTACTCGGCTGGATGGGATTCAGACAACCCTCCGTGGATCAGACGCGTCCGGTGCGTCAACCACAGTGACTCCAGCTATAACCCCACCCACCTTACCCATTTCTGCTCCACGTCTTCATCTTCCAACGCCAGCAAAATTTGACGGATCTCCAAGATTCTGCAGGGGATTTCTCAACCAGTGTGAGATTCAGTTTGAGCTACAACCTGGCAATTTTCCCAGTGACCGTACAAAAATTGCCTACATTATCTCTCTTCTCAGTGGCTCAGCCCTTGATTGGGCATCACCGTTATGGGAGAGGTCCGACACCCTGCTATCCTCCTACACTACATTCGTGTCAACATTCAGGCGTATCTTCGACGAGCCAGGCCGGGTAACTTCAGCTTCATCTGAGATTCTCCGTTTGCGCCAGGGATCACGTACTGTAGGACAATATCTTATACAGTTCCAGATCCTGGCATCCGAACTGGCATGGAACGACGAGGCCCTGTATGCTGCATTCTGGCATGGCTTATCTGAGAGTATTAAAGATGAGTTAGCTACCAGAGACTTACCTTCCAAGTTAGATGAGCTAATCTCACTCTGCACGAAAGTTGATTTACGTTTCAGAGAGAGAGCAACTGAGCGTGTAAGATCATCTGCTCCAAAATCTTCTGCTCCTCCTCCTCGCCAACTGTCACCATCTAAAGATGAGTCCAGCCAAATTGGTCGTTCCCGTTTAACTCCTGCTGAGCGCCGAAGACGCCTCTCCAAGTCTCTCTGTCTTTATTGTGCAGCTCCATCTCACACCATTAATGCCTGTCCCAAACGTCCAGGACTCCAGACCCTAGCTCGCCAAGGAGAGGGCCGGCTAGGAGTAATGATCTCCTCTCCATCTCCTCAAGATTGTAATCTCCCAGTCTCGCTTCAAGTTGCTCAACGTTATCGGAACGTCATTGCCCTCCTTGATTCCGGAGCAGCTGGGAACTTTATTACCGAAGCCTATGTTAAACGGTGGTCCCTACCCACCGAGAGACTTCCTTCGTCCATTTCTTTAACTGCCGTGGATGGCAGCAAAATTTTTGATGCAGTTATTTCTTTAAGGACTCTACCAGTTCGTCTGAGAGTGGGAGTTCTTCATTCCGAACTTATTTCTTTTTTAGTGATTCCAAGAGCCACACATCCTGTGGTCCTGGGCCTTCCATGGCTCCGTCTTCACAATCCTACAATTGATTGGACGACTACGCAAATCCTGGCATGGGGTTCCTCCTGTGCTGAGACATGTTTGTTTAAAGTATTGCCTGTCTGTTCTTCCTCCCCCAGGTCGTCTGATGTTCCACCTCCTCCATATCAAGATTTCACGGATGTGTTCAGTAAAGCTTCTGCTGATATCCTTCCTCCTCATAGAGAATGGGACTGCCCGATTGATCTCGTTCCAGGGAAGGTTCCACCTCGAGGCCGAACTTATCCGTTGTCTCTGCCTGAGACGCATTCTATGGAGGAATACATTAAAGAGAACCTAGCAAAGGGGTTCATTCGACCTTCTTCTTCTCCAGCCGGCGCAGGCTTCTTTTTTGTAAAGAAGAAAGATGGTGGTCTGCGGCCGTGCATCGACTACAGAGGTTTGAACGACATTACCATCAAGAACCGTTATCCTTTACCCCTGATTACTGAGCTCTTTGACAGAGTTAGCGGAGCTACCATCTTTACAAAGCTGGACTTGAGAGGTGCATACAATCTCATCCGGATCCGTGAGGGTGACGAGTGGAAGACCGCCTTTAACACCCGTGACGGACATTATGAGTACCTCGTCATGCCCTTCGGATTGAGCAATGCTCCAGCTGTCTTCCAGCATTTTGTCAATGAGATCTTCAGAGACATTCTATACCGTCATGTCGTGGTCTATCTAGACGATATCCTCATTTTTGCCAACGATTTAGAGGAACATCGTTTTTGGGTTAAAGAGGTTCTGTCCCGTCTCCGTGTCAATCATCTCTATTGCAAATTAGAGAAATGCGTCTTTGAAGTCAAGTCCATTCCGTTTCTAGGGTACATTGTGTCCGGTTCCGGACTAGAGATGGATCCTGAGAAACTACAAGCAATCCAAAATTGGCCGATACCCTTAACCCTCAAAGGGGTCCAGAGGTTCTTGGGGTTCGCCAACTATTACCGAAAGTTTATACGAGACTTTTCCACCATTGTGGCGCCTATTACTGCTTTCACTAAGAAGGGTGCTAACCCGTCCAAGTGGTCTGAAGAAGCCATGCAAGCATTTCATCTTTTAAAACAAAGGTTCATCTCTGCGCCTGTTCTGAAACAGCCTGACATCGACTCTCCTTTCATCTTAGAGGTGGATGCCTCCTCCGTTGGAGTAGGAGCGGTGTTATCTCAGAGGGCTAAAGATGGCCATTTACACCCTTGCAGTTTCTTCTCCCGGAAGTTCTCCCCAGCTGAGCGCAACTATGCCATTGGCGACCAGGAGTTGCTAGCCATCAAGCTCGCTCTAGAAGAGTGGAGGTATCTGTTGGAGGGAGCTTCTCATTCAATCACCATACTTACAGACCACAAGAACCTTTTATATCTGAAAGGCGCACAATGTCTCAACCCTCGTCAGGCCAGATGGGCACTTTTCTTTTCCAGGTTCGACTTTAAACTCCAGTTCTGTCCGGGCTCTCAGAATCGCAAGGCCGATGCCCTTTCCCGCTCATGGGAGCAAGAAAATGAGTCAGAGTCTTCAGACAAGCATCCTATTATAAATCCGTTGGCATTCTCTACGGTAGGGATGGACTCTACGCCCCCATCAGGGAAAAGTTTTGTGAAACCGATGCTAAGGAAGAAGCTCATGCATTGGGCCCATGCTTCCCGTTTTGCCGGACATACAGGTATCCAAAAAACCCTGGAGTTTATCTCTAGGTCCTATTGGTGGCCAACTCTGAAAAAGGACGTCTTGGAGTTTATTGCATCTTGCCCAAAGTGTGCTCAACATAAGGTATCCCGCCAGTCGCCTGCGGGGCAACTGGTTCCACTATCTGTTCCCCGTCGACCTTGGACCCATTTGTCGATGGATTTTATTACAGATTTACCCATGTGCAACAAGTTCAATACCATCTGGGTGGTAGTTGACCGGTTCACCAAGATGGCACACTTCATTCCTCTCACCGGTCTTCCGTCAGCTTCCAAGTTGGCTCAAGTATTCATACAAGAGATCTTCCGACTCCACGGTCTTCCTGAAGAAATTATCTCAGATCGAGGAGTTCAATTCACAGCCAAATTCTGGCGAAGTTTATGTCAAGTCCTTCAAGTCAAGCTAAAGTTTTCCACGGCTTACCATCCTCAGACCAATGGTCAAACCGAGAGGGTGAATCAGGACTTGGAGGCCTTCCTCCGCATCTATGTGTCCTCCTCTCAAGATGACTGGGTTCAATTACTTCCCTGGGCCGAGTTCTGTCATAACAACCAGTATCATTCTTCATCTGCTTCAACACCATTCTTCACTAACTTTGGATTCCACCCTAAAGTCCCTGAGTTCCAACCGCTTCCAGCAACTTCTGTTCCCGCAGTGGATATCACCTTGCATCAGTTTGCCAATATCTGGAAGAGCGTACGATCAGCTCTGCTCAAGGCATCGTTCAGGTACAAGAAGTTTGCGGATAAGAAGCGTCGAGCAGTTCCTGCTCTCAAGGTGGGTGATCGGGTATGGTTATCCACGAAGAATCTGAGGTTAAGAGTTCCCAGTATGAAGTTTGCACCTCGCTATATCGGTCCTTTCAAGATTGAACAAGTCATCAATCCTGTTGCTTACAGACTTCAGTTGCCTCCCTTCTTAAAAATACCCAGGACATTCCATGTTTCCCTGTTGAAACCGCTGATCTTGAATCGGTTTCATTCCTCACTTCCTCCAACTCCGAAAGTCCAAACTCAACGAGGCGTTGAGTATGAAGTGGCCAAGATCCTGGACTCACGTCACCGTTACGGTCAACTACAGTATCTTATTGACTGGAAGGGTTACGGCCCTGAGGAACGTTCATGGACCAATGCTTCTTATGTCCATGCTCCTGCCTTGGTCCGGAGATTCCATTCCAAGTTTCCTCAAAAGCCAAAGAAGTGTCCTGGGGCCACTCCTAAAGGGGGGGGTGCTGTCACGATCCGGGTATCTGGACGCCATTTCTTACCCATCAGATGCCTCCTAAGGCTGGCTCAGCGCTCCAGGACCGGATCCCATCTGTTATCCTAATGTTTACATTCCTGCATCCTCTCCTGTCTCTCTGAGACGCTGTCACAGTAACGCCTTATTACATCTGGCATGGCGTCTCCCGCGGCCTCCGCCGCCGTCCCTGAGCTTCTGCATGCAGAGTGTCAGAGTGGCGATTACGTCAGCCGCGGCCTCCGCTGTGTCCGCGTGGTTGGATGTGCACTTGTCAGCCTGGCGTCTCCTGTCTCCAGTGGCCGGCGCCGCCATTACTGTTTTCATTACCACATGGATTACAAACCAAACTTCCCTCCAAGTGTCTGCATGGGCGCAGCCATCTTGGATTCTGTCAGCTGATCATTTCCTCCAATCTGTTGTCAGTATTGTTAATCTGCATAATTGCCTAGCCAATCCCTTCCTTGCTGCAGGTATAAATACACTGTGCCTGAGCAAGGAAGGCGTCAGTGCTTTGGTTGTCAAACCTAGTTCCTGTTTGTCTCTCTCCTGTGATTGTCTTCCAGGTTCCAGCTCCTGTCTCAAGACTTCCACCATAGAGACCCGCACCAGCATTCCACCTGCGGTGTAGCCTGACTCTCCAATCCATTGTGGATTCATCTGTTTCCAGCTACAACATTACCTGCTTCCAGCTCAGCTTCCAGCAGAGTACAGCTTCCCTTAAAGGGCCGGTGTCCTTTCTACACTTTACCACTCTCCACCGGTATTATTATTTCTCCGCTCTCAAGTTCTACATTTCAGTTCATATTTCATCGCTCCCAAGTTCATTTATTATTTAACTGGTTCCAGCCAGTATCCACTCCGTGCTAACAACAGTCTGGTTCCAGCCAGTATCCACAGCAGCTGTTTTATCTTCAGCAACCCAGCTTTTCCTGGAACACCAGCTGGCACAATCCTGGGTTATCTCCATTGCTACAGTCGGGCCTGGTAAGGACTTTCCATCTAGAAGATCATAAGAACTATCTCACACTACCAGTGCCCTGTGGCTCCTGCCATCCTGTAGTACCCAGGAACTGTATTTATTCTTTGCTGACTTTTACGTTTTCTTTTACTGCTGCTGTGTTGCGGAGTTGTCATAAATAAACATCATTGACTTTTATTCCTGGTTGTCGTGGTCACGCCTTCGGGCAATTCTTCTACATGTCTAGGGGTCTGATACAACCTACCAGGTTCCATTACACCTCAGCCCCTACAACTGAGGCTGCCTCCCGTCAGCTCAGGCCCTCAGTTGTGACAGTCCCTACAACTGAGGCTGCCTCCCGTCAGCTCAGGCCCTCAGTTGTGACAGGGTGGTATTCATGTGACTGGCGGTCTGCTGACCGACAGTCACATGACCTCCTCCACCGTCCCGAAGGGTCACTATCCCGATGGTCGGCATGCCGACCAACAGGGACTATTTCCACTCGTGGGTGTCCACGACACCCATAGAGTGGGAATAGAACCCGTGGCGACCGCAGGTCGCCACCGAGCCTGCAAGGGGCTTGCTGCACTCGCCCCTCCCCGCCAGGATCCCGGCGTCGGTATGCTGCCGGGATCCCGGCGTCGGTAAGCTGATCGGCGGGGTCAGCCATACTACACCCATATAAACAATAACTGTCCACACTGCCATCTTAGGTACCTCTTACAGAAGGTCCAACATAGCATCCATGGAGCCGTAATGTGTAAAAAGGGGACTCTGTCTGCCGTGATGTGTAAAAAGGGGGACGCTGTCTGTCACAATGTGTAAAAAGGGAGACACTGTCTGCCATAATGTGTAAAAAGGGTGACGCTGTCTGCCGCAATGTGTAAAAAGGGGGACTCTGCCGTAATGTGTAAAAAGGTGACGCTGTCTGCCATAATGTGTAAAAAGGTGACGCTGTTTGCCGTAATGTGTAAAAAGGGGGCTCTGTCTGCCGTAATGTGTAAAACGGGGACGCTGTCTGCCGTAATGTGTAAAAAGGACGCTGTCTGACGTAATGTGTAAAAAGGAGGCTCTGTCTGCCGTAATGTGTAAAAAGAGGGACGCTTTCTGCTGTGATGTGTAAAAAGGGGACGCTGTCTGCCGTAATGTGTAAAAAGGGGACGCTGTCTGCCGTGATGTGTAAAAAGGTGCTCTACCTGGTGTAGTGGCGCTACTGTGCGGCGTAATTTGAATAATAGAGACTACTGTGCACCATAATATGAACTGGTATTATTTTGTGGCCACACGCCTTCCCCATGAAGCCACGCCCCTATAAAAAAATGCGCGCCTGCGGCGCGCACTGCCCAATTTAGATAGGGGTGGGGAGCGCCGATGCCGTTTCTTGCACACAGCGCTAAAATGTCTAGTTACGGCACTGCCATTGCATGCCGCCGGTGATTGGTTCCTCTCCCAATGCTGCTCTCCCCTCTGTCTGTCTGTTTGCAGCCTCCTTTTTACACTCCTGCGTCTGGCTGCCAGAGACCGCTCTTTCACCCTCCGGCCACTAGGGGGAGCTCCCTCTGCCTAAGCTCCACGATGTAGATGCTGCTGCTGCTGCTGCTTCCTCACTCTTTTCTTCCCTGTCTCCCGGATGCACGCCTCCCCCTCCTCTCTGAAGCGATTGGGGACTGTTCTCTGCTGGATCGTGCCCTGGAACTTGCATTGAGGCTGGCTGGGGTTATTCTGCACCTGGCCACTTTGCTGGAGCTCCTCCCCCCGATTTGGGCAGCGTTCTCAGCTCTTGGTAATGAGGGAACTGGCTGCTGCTGCTCTGACGTTGGGGCTGCTGATTGATGTTCTGCCCTGTGACCCGGACCCGCTGGAGTGGAAAGGTGAGATGCTGGCTATTGCTGCTGCTGTTCTCTGGGCTGCATCTGTATCCCCCCCCCCCCCCTGCATCTGTATCCCCCCCCCCCCTGCATCTGTATCCCCCCCTCCCTGCATCTGTATCCCCCCCTCCCTGCATCTGTATCCCCCCCCTGCCCTGCATCTGTATCCCCCCTCCTGCATCTGTATCCCCCCCTGCCCTGCATCTGTATCCCCCCCTCCCCTGCATCTGTATCCCCCCTCCTGCATCTGTATCCCCCCCTGCCCTGCATCTGTATCCCTGCCCTGCATCTGTATCCCCCCCTCCCCTGCATCTGTATCAGCCCCCTCACCTGCATCTGTATCCCCCCCCTCACCTGCATCTGTATCCCCCTCTCTCACCTGCATCTGTATCCCCCTCTCTCACCTGCATCTGTATCCACCTCTCTCCCCTGCATCTGTATCCCCCCTTGTCCTGCATCTGTATCCCCCTCTCCCCTGCATCTGTATCCCCCCCCTGTCCTGCATCTGTATCCCCCTCTCCCCTGCATCTGTATCCCCCCCCGCCCTGCATCTGTATCCCCCCCCCTGTATCTGTATCCCCCCCCCCTGCATCTGTATCCCCTCTCTCCCTGCATCTGTATCCCCTGCCCTGCATCTGTATCCCCCCCCCCCTGCCCTGCATCTGTATCCCCCCCTGCCCTGCATCTGCATCTCCCCCTCCCTGCATCTCCCCTGCCCTGCATCTGTATCCCCTCTCTGCCCTGTATCTGCATCTCCCCCTCCCTGCATCTGTATCCCCCCTCTCTCCCCTGCATCTGTATCCCCCCTCTCTCCCCTGCATCTGTATCCCCCACCTCTCCCCTGCATCTGTATCCCCCACCTCCCCTGCATCTGTATCCCCCCTCTCTCCCCTGCAACTGTATCTCCCCTCTCTCATCTGCATCCCCCCACTCCCCTGCATCTGTATCCCCCCCCCTGCCCTGCATCTCTTCTCTCCCCTGTATCCCCCCCGTCCCCTGCATCTGTATCCCCCCCGTCCCCTGCATCTGTATCCCCCCGTCCCCTGCATCTGTATCCCCCCCGTCCCCTGCATCTGTATCCCCCTCTCCCCTGCATCTGTATCCCCCCCTCCCCTGCACCCCCCCTCCCCTGCATCTGTATCCCCCCCCTCCCCTGCATCTGTATCCCCCTCTCCCCTGCATCTGTATCCCCCCTCCCCTGCATCTGTATCCCCCCCTCCCCTGCATCTGTATCCCCCCCCTCCACTGCATCTGTATCCCCCCCCTCCACTGCATCTGTATCCCCCCTCCCCTGCATCTGTATCCCCCCCTCCCCTGCATCTGTATCACTTCTCTCCCCTGCATCTGTATCCCCTCTCTCCCCTGCATCTCTTCTCTCCCCTGCATCTGTATCCCCTCTCTCCCCTGCATCTCTTCTCTCCCCTGTATCTGTATCCCCCCCTCCCCTGCATCTGTATCCCCCCCTCCCCTGCATCTATGCCTCCCCCTTGCCTCTGCCTTTTAACCCTTTCCTGTCCCTCTCTTCCCCCCTGATAGCACACTGGCTGCCCTGTTCCCCCAGGTGTGAAAGGGAGAACGGGCATACCTGCCCCCGTCCCGCCGTTTGGGCCGCGGCCGCGTGGGCCACCCCTCCCCCCCCCCTATATCGCTGCAGCGCCATCATGGCGCCTGTGCTCCCTCATCTCCCAGCACTCCACCTTACACATACAGTACCAGCACTCTGTCCCTCCCCCACCATCCGTGGATCCTGTATGACACAGCCCCGGCCAGCGTTTGCCGAGCAGCAGAACCTGGCACAGGCTGGAGGACCCAGTGCTCTGGCGCGTCTTGTCCTGTGGTAACAAATCCAGTTCTCGTGTCCCCGCCCGCACTCTCATGATTAATATAAGACACGAGGCTGAACTGAGCAGATATATATATATATATATATATATATATATATATATCACCAATCTCCCCCTACCCCGACTTATGCGACTGTCCTCAGACCAGGGATACGTGTGACATGGATCTCAATTCAGGGCCCATTTATCAACAATCACATCCGCGCTGCAATCTAGACACGATATTTACACCCAAAATCACAATGCAATATGCAATTATATCGGCGGCATTTATCAAAGACACCCGCAGAGTGCCAGCTACGGTTATGGTGGCACAGTCTAGTGTCAGGTGGACTCGTGTATATTAGAGTGGAGCAGGTGATAAGTGAGGTCATGGTGGTATGGTCTAATGTCAGGTGGACTCAGTGTATATTATATAGGAGCAGGTGATGTGTGTGGTCAGGGTGGTATGGTCTAGTGTCAGGTGGACTCAGTGTATATTATATAGGAGCAGGTGATAAGTGAGGTCATGGTGGTATGGTCTAGTGTCAGGTGGACTCAGTGTATATTATATAGGAGCAGGCGATGTGTGTGGTCAGGGTGGCATGGTCTAGTGTCAGGTGGACTCAGTGTATATTATATAGGAGCAGGCGATGTGTGTGGTCAGGGTGGCATGGTCTAGTGTCAGGTGGACTCTGCATATTATATAGGAGCAGGCGATGTGTGTGGTCAGGGTGGCATGGTCTAGTGTCAGGTGGGCTCGGTGTATTTTATAGAGAGAAGCAAATGATGTGTGTGGTTAGGGTGGCACGGTCTAGTGTTAGGTGGACTCAGTGAATATTAGAGAGAGCCAGGTGATGTGTGTGGTCAGGGTGGCATGGTTTAGTGTCAGGTGGACTCTGTATGTTATAGAGAAGTAGATGATGTGTGTGGTCAGGGTGGCACGGTTTAGTGTCAGGTGGACTCTGTATGTTATAGAGAAGTAGATGATGTGTGTGGTCAGTGTAGCACGGTCTACTGTCAGGTGGACTCTGTATGTTATAGAGAGAGAAGCAGGTGATGTGTGTGGTTATGGTAGCACCGTCTAGTGTCAGGAGGACTTAGTGTATGTTATAAAGAAGCAGGTGATGTGTGTGGTCATGGTGGCATGGGCTAGTGACAGGTGGACTTGGTGTATGTTATAAAGAAGCAGGTGATGTGTGTGTGGTCATGGTGGCATGGGCTAGTGTCAGGTGGGCTCGGTGTATTTTATAGAGAGAAGCAAATGTGTGTGGTCAGGGTGGCACGGTCTAGTGTTAGGTGGACTCAGTGAATATTAGAGAGAGCCAGGTGATGTGTGTGGTCATGGTGGCATGGGCTAGTGACAGGTGGGCTCTGTGTATTTTATAGAGAGAAGCAGGTGATGTGTGTGTGGTCAGGGTGGCATGGGCTAGTGACAGGTGAACTCTGTGTACAGAGACGGCCCTAAGCAGTATGATGCCCTTAGCAAGATTTTGGCTGGTGCCCCCCTAGCACCGCCGCTAGTTACACCTCTGACCATGCACCCTTTTTCCAGCACTATCCCCCCTCAGTTCTAGCAGTCCTCATTTTGCTGTTCCTACACCCTATATTTGAAATAGAAACAGTGCGCACATTCTGCACGCAACCCAAAAAGTGACGTGTTCTTTTGGGAAGGGGCATTGCCACACAATAGAACCCCCAATTCAATTTACACCTCTCAGTAGTGCAACTTTATTCACATATCATGCGATAGTGTCCCTTATTCACGTTACGTCACACAGTAGAACCACTTTACCTTATATACGTTACTCCTCACAGTAGTGCCCCTTATTCACATTACATCACACTGAATTGCTCCTTATTCACATCACACCACACCCTATTGCTCCTCATTCACATTGGACCACACAGTAGTGCCCTTTCTTATTAGTAATGCATTTATACACCTAATACCACACAGTAATGCCCCTTACACATATGACACACATTATTAATGTCTTAATAAACATAATGCGCCTTACACATTATGCCAACCTTTATTAATGCCCTTATACACATAATGACACACACAGTTCCCCTTACACATGTCGCACATTAATGCAATTATACGATGCGCTTAATGCCCTTACACATTTCCCAAACACTATTGCACAACGAACCTACACACACACACACACACACACACACACACACACACACACGGCCGCTAACACTATGACCTCTTCATCTGCTTGGATACAGATGTGTCCTCATACATCTTGCCTCGGGTTCACTACGGCTGGCCGGGAGCCCGACCGCCGGCTTACCGACAGCGTGGCGAGCGCAAATGAGCCCCTTGTGGGCTCGCTGCGCTCGCCATGCTACGGGCACGGTGGCGCGCTACGCGCGCCACACTATTTTATTCTCCCTCCATGGGGGTCGTGGACCCCCACGAGGGAAAATAAGTGTCGGTATGCCGGCTGTCGGGCTCCCGGCGCCGGTATACTGAGCGCCGGGAGCCCGACCGCCGGCATACAGAAGACCACCCCTTGCCTCAATACGCTATGCAGTTCCCGTCTAGATCTGCTAACGTTGGACGCCTTTTTTTGTTGTTGCAGAAAATGGGTCTTCCATTGCTATGTGACTAGGGCACACAAGCAGCTTCTGCTGATTAAAATGATATGCGGCATGCCTATATTCTGTGTGCGACTGTGACTACAAAATGCTACGTTACAGTGACTTACAGGAATACACTGTAACATAGCATTTCATATGCAGATACAGCCGTAGTCACACACAGAATATTGGCATGCTAAATATCATTTTAATCAGCAGAATGCCCCTATGTTATGTTATAGCGTGTATGTTATAGAGAGAGAGAAGCAGGTGATGTGTGTGGTCATGGTGGCACGGTCTAGTGACAGGTGGACTTGGTGTATGTTATAGAGAGGTAGGTGATGCATGTGGTCATGGTGGCACGGTCTAGTGTCAGGTAGACTCCGAGCATGTTATAGAGAGGCAGGTGATGCGTGTGGTCAGGGTAGCACAGTCTAGTGTCAGGTAGACTCTGTATGTTAGAGAGAATCCAGTAATGCGTGTGGTCACGGTGGCACAGTCTAGAGTCATGTAGACTCGGAGCATGTTATAGAGAGGGAGGTGATGCATGTGGTCATGGTGGCACGGTCTAGTGTCATGTAGACTCGGAGCATGTTATAGAGAGGGAGGTGATGTGTGTGGTCAGGGTGGCACGGTCTAGTGTCATGTAGACTCTGAGCATGTTATAGAGAGGCAGGTGATGCATGTGGTCATGGTGGCACGGTCTAGTGTCAGGTAGACTCAGAGCATGTTATAGAGAGGCAGGTGATGTGTGTGGTCAGGGTGGCACGGTCTAGTGTCAGGTGCACTCAGTGTATGTTATAGAGAAGGAAGAGATGTGTGTGGTCAGGGTGGCATGGTCTAGTGTCAGGTGGACTCTGTGTATGTTATAGAGAAGGAAGAGATGTGTGTGGTCATGGTGGCACGGTCTAGTGTCAGGTAGACTCAGAGCATGTTATAGAGAGGCAGGTGATGTGTGTGGTCAGGGTGGCACGGTCTAGTGTCAGGTGCACTCAGTGTATGTTATAGAGAAGGAAGAGATGTGTGTGGTCATGGTGGCACGGTCTAGTGTCAGGTAGACTCAGAGCATGTTATAGAGAGGCAGGTGATGTGTGTGGTCGTGGTGGCACGGTCTAGTGTCAGGTGGACTCTGTGTATGTTATAGAGGAGCAGGTGATGTGTGTGGTCGTGGTGGCACGGTCTAGTGTCAGGTGGACTCGGTGTATGTTATAGAGAGAAGCAGGTGATATGTGCTCAGGGTGGCACGGTCTAGTTTGAGTATCCTCATGGAGTGGACATGGATTGTATGAGTCAGTTACCTGTCAGCACAGAGGACCTGATAGTGGAAGGGGGAAAAGTTTGGGAAAATCCATCCTGTGATGCTCTGCATCTGCTGAATGACAGATTTTACCTGGTGTAGGTAGGTCACCTGTGGGGTGGGCACAGCAGCACTTACCATCAGAGTGCTTCCATATATCCAGGAACTGGGAGGCTGTGAGCTCGGCCAGGTGCAGGTAGGTGACCTGTGGGGTGGGCGCAGCAGCACTTACCATCAGAGTCATAGTGCTTCCATATATCCAGGAACTGGGAGGCTGTGAGCTCGGCCAGGCGCAGGTAGGTGACCTGTGGGGTGGGCGCAGCAGCACTTACCATCAGAGTCATAGTGCTTCCATATATCCAGGAACTGGGAGGCAGTGAGCTCGGCCAGGTGCAGGTATGTGACCTGTGGGGTGGGCACAGCAGCACTTACCATCAGAGTCATAGTGCTTCCATATATCCAGGAACTGGGAGGCTGTGAGCTCGGCCAGGTGTAGGTAGGTGACCTGAGGGGTGGGCGCAGCAGCACTTACCATCAGAGTCAGAGTGCTTCCATATATCCAGGAACTGGGAGGCAGTGAGCTCGGCCAGGTGCAGGTAGGTGACCTGTGGGGTGGGCGCAGCAGCACTTACCATCAGAGTCATAGTGCTTCCATATATCCAGGAACTGGGAGGCTGTGAGCTCGGCCAGGTGCAGGTACAGCGGTTGCTGCTGCTTGTGAGCCATAATTCCCGGGGACAGCAGCAAGTGATGGATCTTCTCTCTGCCTCTGACTACTGATCCCAGAGCCTGCTGAGCGCTGTCCTTATATACACATCTCGCTGCACCACCCACTGCTCACCCACAGAGGGCAGCACACAGCCACATCCCAGTGCCCTGATACAGGAGTAGTGTATACATGGCAGAGCCAGGCAGAGACGTGGTACTATAACACCCAGCATGTACCCTCCTCACAGCTACTGTACTGTACGTATCTCCCCCACATAGTGTCATCTGGGATTAACCCTTTACACACTGACACCATGTACCCTCCTCACAGCTACTGTACTGTACGTATCCCCCCACATAGTGTCATCTGGGATTAACCCTTTACACACTGACACCATGTACCCTCCTCACAGCTACTGTACGTATCTTCATCTGGGATTAACCCTTTACACACTGACACCATGTACCCTCCTCACAGCTACTATACTGTACGTATCTATCCCCCACATAGTGTCATCTGGGATTAACCCTTTACACACTGACACCATGTACCCTCCTCACAGCTACTGTACGTATCCCCCACATAGTGTCATCTGGGATTAACCCTTTACACACTGACACCATGTACCCTCCTCAC
The DNA here is from genome assembly GCF_028390025.1 of Pseudophryne corroboree. Lineage (NCBI taxonomy): Eukaryota > Metazoa > Chordata > Amphibia > Anura > Myobatrachidae > Pseudophryne > Pseudophryne corroboree. The sequence goes on from NC_086454.1 coordinate 338,472,938, forward strand.
AGCTACTGTACGTATCCCCCACATAGTGTCATCTGGGATTAACCCTTTACACACTGACACCATGTACCCTCCTCACAGCTACTGTACGTATCCCCCACATAGTGTCATCTGGGATTAACCCTTTACACACTGACACCATGTATCCTCCTCACAGCTACTGTACTGTACGTATCTCTCCCCCACATAGTGTCATCTGGGATTAACCCTTTACACACTGACACCATGTACCCTCCTCACAGCTACTGTACGTATCCCCCACATAGTGTCATCTGGGATTAACCCTTTACACACTGACACCATGTACCCTCCTCACAGCTACTGTACGTATCCCCCACATAGTGTCATCTGGGATTAACCCTTTACACACTGACACCATGTATCCTCCTCACAGCTACTGTACGTATCCCCCACATAGTGTCATCTGGGATTAACCCTTTACACACTGACACCATGTACCCTCCTCACAGCTACTGTACGTATCTCCCCCACATAGTGTCATCGGGATTAACCCTTTACACACTGACACCATGTACCTTCCTCACAGCTACTGTACTGTACGTATCCCCCACATAGTGTCATCTGGGATTAACCCTTTACACACTGACACCATGTACCCTCCTCACAGCTACTGTACTGTACGTATCTCCCCCACATAGTGTCATCTGGGATTAACCCTTTACACACTGACACCATGTACCCTCCTCACAGCTACTGTACGTATCTCCCCCACATAGTGTCATCTGGGATTAACCCTTTACACACTGACACCATGTACCCTCCTCACAGCTACTGTACTGTACGTATCCCCCACATAGTGTCATCTGGGATTAACCCTTTACACACTGACACCATGTACCCTCCTCACAGCTACTGTACGTATCTCCCCCACATAGTGTCATCTGGGATTAACCCTTTACACACTGACACCATGTACCCTCCTCACAGCTACTGTACTGTTCGTATCTCCCCCACATAGTGTCATCTGGGATTAACCCTTTACACACTGACACCATGTACCCTCCTCACAGCTACTGTACTGTACGTATCTCCCCCACATAGTGTCATCTGGGATTAACCCTTTACACACTGACACCATGTACCCTCCTCACAGCTACTGTACTGTCTCTCTTCCACAAAGTGTCATCGGTGACTGATTAACCTTTTACGGGATACTGTCGTTAGGTCGACCACTGAAGGTTGACAGGTCAAAAGTTCAACATGAGGTTTTTTTTTTTTTTTTTAATTCTTATCGTTTTTTGGATTTTTTCATACTTAGCGATCCACGTTGACTACGATTGGAATGGTAACCTGTGCCGAGCGCAGCGAGGCACCTTGTCCGAAGCATGGTGAGCGAAGCAAGCCATGTGAGGGGACACGGTGCACTAATTGGGGTTCCCCGTCACTTTACGAAGAAAACGACACCAAAATAAGTAAAAAAAAACCTCATGTTGACCTAGTACATGTCGAACTAATGCTCATGTCGACCTAATGACTGTCGACCTAAGTTGAGTCGACCCAACGACCCATACCCCCTTTTACTGACTGCTGTCCCTGTGGTGGGAACTCTTCCCTGCTGCCAGTGTACTCTGTCCATGGTGCTAATACCTTTTCTCTGTGTGCTCTATCCCTGGTACTGGGACCTCTGCCATGTAGCCGGGGGGCTCTGTCTATGGTGCTGGGACCTCTCCCCTGCAGTCAGGGTGCTCTGTTCATAGTGCACTCTGGGTGCTCTACTTTATCCCCCCCACAGGAGATCTTGATGCTCTCCTGAATCTTCTCTCACACTGAGTTCTGTCTCCTGTATGCCCCCTCACACTGATAGATCTGCACCTGTATCCCCCCTCACACTGATAGATCTGTCACCTGTATCCCCCCTCACACTGATAGATCTGTCACCTGTATCCCCCCTCACACTGATAGATCTGTCACCTGTATCCCCCCTCACACTGATAGATCTGTCACCTGTATCCCCCCTCACACTGATAGATCTGTCACCTGTATCCCCCCTCACACTGATAGATCTGTCACCTGTATCCCCCCTCACACTGATAGATCTGTCACCTGCATCCCCCCCTCACACTGATAAATCTGTCACCTGCATCCCCCCCTCACACTGATAGATCTGTCACCTGCATCCCCCCCTCACACTGATAGATCTGTCACCTGCATCCCCCCCCTCACACTTATAGATCTGTCACCTGCATCCCCCCCCCCTCACACTGATAGATCCGTCACCTGCATCCCCCCTGACACTGATAGATCTGTCACCTGTATCCCCCCCTCACACTGATAGATCTGTCACCTGCATCCCCCCCTCACACTGATAGATCTGTCACACCTGCATCCCCCCTCACACTGATAGATCTGTCACCTGCACCCCCCCCCCTCACACTGATAGATCTGTCACCTGCATCCCCCCCCCTCACACTGATAGATCTGTCACCTGCATCCCCCCCCCCCTCACACTGATAGATCTGTCACCTGCATCCCCCCCCTCACACTGATAGATCTGTCACCTGCATCCCCCCTTACACTGATAGATCTGTCACCTGCATCCCCCCCCTCACACTGATAGATCTGTCACCTGCATCCCCCCCCTCACACTGATAGATCTGTCACCTGCATCCCCCCCCTCACACTGATAGATCTGTCACCTGCATCCCCCCTTACACTGATAGATCTGTCACCTGCATCCCCCCCTCACACTGATAGATCTGTCACCTGTATCCCCCCTCACACTGATAGATCTGTCACCTGTATCCCCCCTCACACTGATAGATCTGTCACCTGCATCCCCCCTCACACTGATAGATCTGTCACCTGTATCCCCCCTTACACTGATAGATCTGTCACCTGCATCCCCCCTTACACTGATAGATCTGTCACCTGCATCCCCCCCTCACACTGATAGATCTGTCACACCTGCATCCCCCCTCACACTGATAGATCTGTCACACCTGCATCCCCCCTCACACTGATAGATCTGTCACCTGCACCCCCCCCCCCCCTCACACTGATAGATCTGTCACCTGCATCCCCCCCCCTCACACTGATAGATCTGTCACCTGCATCCCCCCCCCTCACACTGATAGATCTGTCACCTGCATCCCCCCCCCCTCACACTGATAGATCTGTCACCTGCATCCCCCCTTACACTGATAGATCTGTCACCTGCATCCCCCCCCTCACACTGATAGATCTGTCACACCTGCATCCCCCCTCACACTGATAGATCTGTCACCTGTATCCCCCCTTACACTGATAGATCTGTCACCTGCATCCCCCCTTACACTGATAGATCTGTCACCTGCATCCCCCCCTCACACTGATAGATCTGTCACACCTGCATCCCCCCTCACACTGATAGATCTGTCACACCTGCATCCCCCCCTCACACTGATAGATCTGTCACCTGTATCCCCCCTCACACTGATAGATCTGTCACCTGCATCCCCCCCTCACACTGATAGATCTGTCACACCTGCATCCCCCCTCACACTGATAGATCTGTCACCTGTATCCCCCCTCACACTGATAGATCTGTCACCTGCATCCCTCCCTCATACTATGACCTCTCTCATGTATCCCCGTTTCCTGTATACCACCTCTCACTGAAAGATGTCTCTTGCATCCCCCCTCACAATGAGAGCCATCCCCTTCAAATCCCCTCCTCACACAGAGTATAACGTAACAGCCATTTGACTCACTTTAAGTTCCCCAAATCTGTTTAATATGACCTGGTATACACCTCTGTACTGTTATCCTATGTCAGTTTGGCATTTTTCAGGATCAGCAGATTTCCCCATTGTCACCTTCTCATGGCAAGAATTCTCCTAAAGATGGAAAATGTCACATGGGTTTTTACTGGTATCCGTTTGGCAGGTCGACAGTCACTAGGTCGACCACTATTGGACGACATTGAGATGGTTGACACACACAAATGGTCGACACATGAAAATGTCAACATGGCTTTTTTTTTTTTTTTTTTTATGTTTTCCTTTTTCATACTTCACCATCCACGTGGACTGCAATTGGGGATAGTAACCTGTGCCGAGCGCAGCGAGCCATCTAAGGGGACGCGGTACACTAATTGGGGTTCCTGGTCATGTTACGGGGATAAATGACGCCAAAAACGGTGCAAAAATCCATGTCGACCATTTCATGTGTCAACTATTTGTCCATGTCAATGTCGACCAATAGTGGTCGACCTAAGGTCTGTCGACCTTAACATGGAGGACCATACCAGAGGCGTTTTCACTGCTGTGGTAGTATCATGAATTGTGAGTCGGTGGGTGTCACGGCCTGGCTGACACAATGAGAGCCATCCCCCGTATATATACACTGAGATCCGTCCCCTGTATCCCCCCTCACACTCGGTCAGGCTCAGCACCGGCCACAGGCGTTCTGGGGATCCCGCCTTCCTGTTCCTACTGTTGCCATGGAGACCTTTGGGCGGAGACACGCCGTCACGTGGCTGGAGGGACAGGTATCACGTGACCCCCACGCTGTTACTTCCAGATTGCAAAGAAAGTTCTGACTGGCGTGGCCATGGGTAAGGGGGTCGTGTCCCGGGGGCGGGGAGGCACAGTGTACAGGTGAGGATGGGGGTACAGCATGGTGCAGTGATGATGAGGAGGGGGTACAGCAAGGTGCTTTAAAAACCCACGTGACATTTTTCTACTTTAGGAAAATTCTTGCCGTGAGAAGTGTAGGTGACAATGGGGACAGCACGGTGCAGTGATGAGGAGGAGGGGGGTACAGCACGGTGCAGTGATGAGGAGGAGGGGTTACAGCATGGTGCAGTGATGAGGAGGAGGGGGTACAGCACGGGGCAGTGATGAGGAGGAGGGGGTACAGCACGGGGCAGTGATGAGGAGGAGGGGGTACAGCATGGTGCAGTGATGAGGGGGTACAGCATGGTGCAGTGATGAGGGGGTACAGCATGGTGCAGTGATGAGGGGGTACAGCACGGTGTAGTGATGAGGAGGAGGGGTTACACCATGGTGTAGTGATGAGGAGGAGGGGGGTACAGCACGGGGCAGTGATGATGAGGAGGAGGGGGTACAGCATGGTGCAGTGATGAGAAGGAGGGGTACAGCACGGTACAGTGAGGAGGGGGTACAGCATGGTGCAGTGATGAGGAGGGGGTACAGCACGGTGCAGTGATGAGGGGGGGGAACAGCATGGTGCAGTGAGGATGAGGAGGGGGGTACAGCATGGTGCAGTGAGGATGAGGAGGGGGTACAGCATGGTGCATTGAGGAGGAGGAGGGGGGTACAGCATGGTGCAGTGATGAGGAGGGAGTACAGCACGGTGCAGTGATGAGGGGGGGGAACAGCATGGTGGAGGGGGGGTACAGCAAGGTACAGTGATGAGGAGGAGGGGGGTACAGCAAGGTACATTGATGAGAAGGATGGGGTACAGCATGGTTCAGTGAAGAGGAGGGGGTACAGCACGGTGCAGTGATGAGGAGGGGGTACAGCACGGTGCAGTGATGAAGAGGGGGGGTACAGCATGAGGCAGTGATGAGGAGGAGGGGGTACAGCATGGTGCAGTGATGAGGAGGAGGGGGTACACTCAGCATGGTGCAGTGGTGAGGAGGAGGGGGTACAGCACGGTGCAGTGATGATGAGGAGGGGGGGGTACAGCACGGTGCAGTGATGAGGAGGAGGGGGGGTACAGCACGGTGCAGTGATGAGGAGGAGGGGTTACAGCACGGTGCAGTGATGAGGAGGAGGAGGTACAGGGCAGTGATGAGGAGGAGGGGAGTGCAGCACGGTGCAGTGATGAGGAGGAGGGGAGTGCAGCACGGTGCAGTGATGAGGAGGAGGGGGTACAGCACGGTGCAGTGATGAGGAGGGGGTACAGCACGGTGCAGTGATGAGGAGGAGGGGGTACAGCACGGTGCAGTGATGAGGAGGAGGGGGTACAGCACGGTACAGTGATGAGGAGGAGGGGGTACAGCACGGGGCAGTGATGAGAAGGAGGGGGTACAGCACGATGCAGTGATGAGGAGGAGGGGGTACAGCACGGTGCAGTGATGAGGAGGAGGGGGTACAGCACGGGGCAGTGGTGAGGAGGAGGGGGTACAGCACGGGGCAGTGGTGAGGAGGAGGGGGTACAGCACGGGGCAGTGGTGAGGAGGAGGGGGTACAGCACGGTGCAGTGGTGAGGAGGAGGGGGTACAGCACGGTGCAGTGATGAGGAGGAGGGGGTACAGCACGGTGCAGTGGTGAGGAGGAGGGGGTACAGCACGGGGCAGTGGTGAGGAGGAGGGGGTACAGCACGGTGCAGTGATGAGGAGGAGGGGGTACAGCACGGTGCAGTGATGAGGAGGGGGTACAGCACGGTGCAGTGATGAGGAGGAGGGGTACAGCACGGGGCAGTGAGGAGGAGGAGGGGGTACAGCACGGTGCAGTGATGAGGGGGTACAGCAAGGTACAGTGATGAGGAGGAGGGGGGTACAGCAATGTGCATGATGAGGAGGGCGTACAGCAAGGTGCATTGATGAGGAGGAGGAGGGGGTACAGCACGGTGCAGTGATGAGGAGGGGGTACAGCACGGTGCAGTGATGAGGAGGAGGGGGTACAGCACGGTGCAGTGATGAGGAGGAGGGGGTACAGCACGGGGCAGTGGTGAGGAGGAGGGGGTACAGCACGGGGCAGTGGTGAGGATGAGGGGGTACAGCACGGTGCAGTGATGAGGAGGGGGTACAGCACGGTGCAGTGATGAGGAGGGGGTACAGCACGGTGCAGTGATGAGGAGGGGGTACAGCACGGTGCAGTGATGAGGAGGAGGGGTACAGCACGGGGCAGTGAGGAGGAGGAGGGGGTACAGCACGGTGCAGTGATGAGGGGGTACAGCATGGTGCAGTGATGAGGTGGAGGGGGGTACAGCAAGGTACAGTGATGAGGAGGAGGGGGGTACAGCAATGTGCATGATGAGGAGGGCGTACAGCAAGGTGCATTGATGAGGAGGAGGGGCTACAGCACGGTGCAGTGATGAGGAGGAGGGGTGTACAGCATGGTTCAGTGATGAGGAGGAAGGGGTACAGCACGGTGCAGTGATGAGAAGGAGGGTGTACAACACGGTGCAGTGATGAGGAGGGTGTACAACACGGTGCAGTGATGAGGAGGGTGTACAACACGGTGCAGTGATGAGGAGGGTGTACAACACGGTGCAGTGATGAAGAGGGTGTACAACACGGTGCAGTGATGAGGAGGGGGTACAGCATGGTGCAGTGGTGATGAGGAGGAGGGGGTACAGCATGGTGCAGTGATGAGGAGGAGAGGGTACAGCACCGGTGCAGTGATGATGAGGAGGGGGAACAGCACGGGGCAGTGATGAGGAGGAGGGGGTACAGCATGGTGCAGTGATGAGGAGGAGGGGGTACAGCATGGTGTAGTGATTATGAGGGGGTACAGCACGGTGCAGTGATGATGAGGAGGGGGTACAGCATGGTGCAGTGATGAGGAGAGGGTACAGCACGGTGCAGTGATGAGGAGGAGGGGGTACAGCACGGTGTAGTGATGATGAGGAGGGGGTACAGCACGGTGTAGTGATGATGAGGAGGGGGTACAGCACGGTGTAGTGATGATGAGGAGGGGGTACAGCACGGTGCAGTGATGATGAGGAGGGGGTACAGCATGGTGCAGTGATGAGGGGGTACAGCACGGTGCAGTGATGAGGAGGGGGTACAGCACGGTGCAGTGATGAGGAGGAGAGGGTACAGCATGGTGTAGTGATGATGAGGAGGGGGTACAGCACGGTGCAGTGATGAGGAGGAGGGGTTACAGCACGGGGCAGTGAGGAGGAGGGGGTACAGCATGGTGCAGTGATGAGGAGGGGGTACAGCATGGTGCAGTGATGAGGAGGAGGGGTACAGCACGGGGCAGTGAGGAGGAGGAGGGTGTACAGCATGGTGCAGTGATGAGGAGGGGGTACAGCAAGGTGCATTGATGAGGAGGAGGATGGGGTACAGCAAGGTGCAGTGATGAGGAGGAGGGCTACAGCACGGTGCAGTGATGAGGAGGAGGGGTGTACAGCACGGTTCAGTGATGAGGAGGAAGGGGTACAGCACTGTGCAGTGATGAGGAGGAAGGGGTACAGCACGGTGCAGTGATGAGGAGGAAGGGGTACAGCACGGTGCAGTGATGAGGAGGAAGGGGTACAGCACGGTGCAGTGATGAGGAGGAAGGGGTACAGCACGGTGCAGTGATGAGGAGGAAGGGGTACAGCACGGTGCAGTGATGAGGAGGAAGGGGTACAGCACGGTGCAGTGATGAGGAGGAGGGTGTACAACACGGTGCAGTGATGAGGAGGGGGTACAGCACGGGGCAGTGATGAGGGGGAGGGGGTACAGCATGGTGCAGTGGGGAGGGGGTACAGCATGGTGCAGTGATGAGAAGGAGGGGGTACAGCATGGTGCAGTGATGAGAAGGAGGGGGTACAGTATGGTGCAGTGATGAGGAGGAGGGGGTACAGCACGGTGCAGTGATGAGGAGGAGGGGGTACAGCATGGTGTAGTGATGATGAGGGGGTACAGCATGGTGTAGTGATGATGAGGGGGTACAGCATGGTGTAGTGATGAGGAGGGGGTACAGCACGGGGCAGTGATGATGAGGAGGAGGTGGTACAGCACGGTGCAGTGATGAGGAAGAGGGGTACCGCACGGGGCAGTGAGGAGGAGGAGGGGGTACAGCATGGTGCAGTGATGAGGAGGAGGGGGAGGAACAGCATGGTGCAGTGATGAGGTGGAGGGGGGTACAGCAAGGTACAGTGATGAGGAGGAGGGGGGGTACAGCAAGGTGCATGATGAGGAGGGGGTACAGCAAGGTGCATTGAGGAGGAGGAGGGGTGTACAGCATGGTTCAGTGATGAGGAGGAAGGGGTACAGCACGGGGCAGTGATGAGGAGGAGGGGGGTACAGCATGGTGCAGTGATGAGGAGGAGGGGGTACAGCACAGTGTGTTGATGAGGAGGAGGGCGATAAGGCTCGGTTCAGTGATGAGGAGGAGGGGATACAGCATGGTGCAGTGATGAGGAGGAGGAGATGGGTACAGCACGGTGCAGAGGAGGAGGAGGTGGGTACAGCACGGTGCAGAGGAGAGGAGGAGGAGGTGGGTACAGCACAGAGGAGAGGAGGAGGTGGTGGTGGGCACAGCATGGTGCAGGGACAGGTGTCTGTTCTCTCAGGTGTTAATGTTATCATATCATCATGTTTTTTAGCTAACAGAAGAGAGGCTGACAGGAGACCAGCATGTCCAGCTATGATCCCCTCCCGGAAATTGAGCGCCTGTTCATTAAGCAGTATGAATACAGCAAGCAGCCGGACTGGTGTCTCCCTGGTGCCTCAGAGTTGTTGAGCTGTGAGCACGAGGAGTTTAGTCTTCTCCTCTCCCTGAAGGAGTCTCTGAATGAAGTGAAGAACCGGCTGAGTGATAAGAAATTGGATGATTGGCATCGGCACACGTCATTCACTAACAAAGCTGGGAGGGTCGTCCCCGAGGTCCGCAGACAAGCAAATGCCGAACTTTGTACCCAAGCATGGTGCAAGTTTCATGAGATAGTGTGCACTTACCCCCTCCTACCCGACCACGCACTATGGGACTCTGAACTAAATACTGTCCACCTATGTGAGGCGCCAGGGGCCTTTATAGCCAGCCTGAACCACTATCTCAAAACCCAGAACGTGCTCTGTGATTGGAGCTGGGTGGCGAACACTCTCAATCCTTACCACGAGGCCAATGATGGTTTGATGATGATCGTGGATGACCGTCTAATCGCCAACACGTTACCTTGGTGGTACTTTGGCCCAGACAATACTGGGGATATTATGAGGCGTGATTACCTGAGTGGGTTACAGATGTTTATCAGCAACATGTCTTCTGTGCACCTTGTTACAGCAGATGGCAGCTTTGATTGCCAGGGAAACCCGGGGGAGCAGGAGGCTCTGGTTTACCCCCTGCACTATTGTGAAGTGGTCACCTGTCTGGAGACACTTAGTCCGGGAGGTTCCTTTGTCTTGAAGATGTTCACCCTGTTTCAGCATTCTTCTGTCAACCTTATGTATCTCCTGAACTGCTGCTTCCAGGAGGTCCACGTCATCAAACCCGGGACTAGCAAGTCTGGGAACTCCGAAGTGTACGTGGTTTGCCTGCATTATATCGGCAAAAATTCCATCAAGGATCATCTGACTATAATGACGGCAAATTTTGGTATGGAGATTGGGTGCAAATCTCTGTTTCCTCGGAGATTCCTCCCACCATCATTTTTGGAATCCCACCAACAATGTTGCACCTTCTTCTACGAGCACCAGACACAAACCATTCTTGAAAATATTGAACTTTTTGCCCACATGGGGGCGGAAGATAAATCTCGCCTGAACTTATTGCGGGAATCAGCTGTCTGCTATTACATGGACAAGTTCCAAGTGAAATATAATCCCAGGAAGTCCTGGCTGGTGAAGAAGCCGCTCGTGGGCTGTCGGTTTAACTCTCGCTGGGTGGGGACGAGTAACCGCCGCAGCGACACTTTCAATGAGCGCAAGCAACTGGAAACTCTGACGTGGGAAGAGAAAGTCGCCCACGGCTATTTCAACTCTTGGATTAATGACCATGTCACCGGTAACGTAGGCCGGGGCTGCTTGCTGAGACGCTCAAGTTGTTATCTGAAAAGTGAAGGGTGGTACTTGCTTCAGGGCCAACGACTGCGGAGAATCCAGAGCTCATCGTTTTGCGATAGTGAACTGCTGAATGCATTCAATGAGACCATTGAGGGGTGTATTGAAGGGAAAAAAAATGTCTCTGGTGCATTGTTTTGTTCTTCCTGTTGTCTACAGTCTGCGGAGGATGTGGCCTCGGAGTTCCTGGAAATGGTGGAGAATGGACATGGCATCCTGGTCAGTGGGGCTAATTCAGTGTTTGACGTTCTCAGTAGAAGACAGCTGGCATCAAACTTCCTCGAGTCTTTCCCTCCTAACAGTCCCATTTCTCTTCTCCATGATGGTGACCCGGCCTACCAGCAGCATCTCATATCCTTACTGCTCTGCTCTATCCAGCGGCTGCAGATCGGCGACTCCTTACTGCTTCCCGTCCTGTCCGCTTTCACCCGCTTTACAGCCGGCGTAGTTTATGTATTATACCACTGCTTTCAGACCATCTGCTTCTCTTGTCCCGTCGGCCACCTGGCTGCTGGAGCTGACGCTGTGCTACTGTGCTGCGGATACCACCCTCTCCCCAGCTCGGTCATTCAACACCTGCAGGAAGTAAAGCGACTTGTAGATGAGCTACTGACTTCCAGTTCCCCGAATCAGGTATTGGAGTTCATACCAATGGAGGAACTCCTGAATGGCCCATTTCTGGAGTTCTTATGGGACCTAAACTCTGCCGTCATCCAACACAGCCTACACTTAATTGGACTCCATGAGAATCAGAAGTCCCTATCAAAAACTGCCCCAATCACGCAGGAAGCTGGACATACGTAGCGCTGCGGCTTACTGGGTGGTGCGCACAGTCATGTATGATAATCGCGTGGCTGGCGGTCTGCGCTCATTGTATATATGTATGGCATGCGTTGCACTTTTGGTGAGTAAGTGCTTATGTGACTGGTGTACGACCACACTCCTAGGCCCAAGCCTTTTAGCTTTTATTTCTGGAATACGGTATTTGTCCAGAATGCTTTTGTTATGCCGCGGCCGATCGGTAATTACTGCCCTCTCTCCTTTTGTTCCTTACATGTGAATGGCCTTCACTATTTTTTAGTTGGAGAATATTGTGGTTTGTGACCAATGTCCATTTCATCTTTTTGAAGTAAAACATGAATATTTTTGTTCTCTCAGTTGATTGATTCCATATTTAATGTCTGTGTACATGTCCCCTCCCCCCAATGTGACGTTCTGTGAGTTTGCCGATAACTTTGCCTGTGGGACCAAACCTGCTGGTAACCTGAGGACGTGGGCTTGCAGCTGGTGGTCTGCCACGGATTTTATGTAAGAGTCGCACAGTAATAGTCTGAGCCCCGTCCTGTGGTGCCGTGGTATAGTCCGTGGTTTAGCATTCGCTCTGAAGCCACAGGAACACTGACCTGTGTGGGCAGACAAGGATGACCACTCAGCGGTTGTGGTGGGCGGTCTCTGTTAGTCCGGCCAGAAAATGGTCACGCTCGCAGGCCAGTAGCGGTTAATAAAGAGAACGGAGATTAAGGACCAGCCAATCAGCTCCTAACTGCCATGTTACAGGCTGGGTTTGAAAAATGACAGGGGCTGATTGGCTGGTACTTTATCTCTCCACTTTACCTCCTTCCAAGGCTGGTACATAGACCCCCCCCATGTGCTTAAATATTCCACCAATTGCCTGATGGGTATAATGCAGCCAGTGGCCACATTCACTTGTACACAGTTATTTCCCGGAGGGACGGAGCCCAGTAATTATAACTAAAAATGGCTCAAATATAGAGGTGGTAGTGGCCTACAAGTCCCTATGCCGTGTAACGCTCACCGCACATACGTGGCACCCGTCAGCTCTGCATGATGCGACTCGTGGAAGACCTGCCCATAGACTACTGGCCTCCATATACTGTACGTGGGCTTCCCATCTCTAATTAATTGTGTATGTATGGTTAGGATCGGTGATAGTCAGAGATGGGGACATGGTACACGTGTGTACAGGATCGGTGATAGGCAGAGATGGGGACATGGTACACGTGTGTACAGGATCGGTGATAGTCAGAGATGGGGACACGGTACGCGTGTGTACAGAATTGGTGACAAGTTAGAGATGGGGACACGGTACATGTGTGTACAGGATCGGTGACAAGTCAGAGATGGGGACACGGTACACGTGTGTACAGGATCGGTGATAGTCAGAGATGGGGACACGTGTGTACAGGATCGGTGATAGTCAGAGATGGGGACACAGTACACGTGTGTACAGGATCGGTGATAGTCAGAGATGGGGACACGGTACGCGTGTGTACAGGATCGGTGACAAGTCAGAGATGGGGACACGGTACACGTGTGTACAGGATCGGTGATAGTCAGATGGGGACACGGTACACGTGTGTACAGGATCGATGACAAGTCAGAGATGGGGACACAGTACATGTGTGTACAGGATCGGTGACAAGTCAGAGATGGGGACACGGTACGCGTGTGTACAGGATCGGTGACAAGTCAGAGATGGGGACACGGTACATGTGTGTACAGGATCGGTGATAGTCAGATGGGGACACGGTACACGTGTGTACAGGATCGATGACAAGTCAGAGATGGGGACACAGTACATGTGTGTACAGGATCGGTGACAAGTCAGAGATGGGGACACGGTACGCGTGTGTACAGGATCGGTGACAAGTCAGAGATGGGGACACGGTACATGTGTGTACAGGATCGGTGATAGTCAGATGGGGACACGGTACACGTGTGTACAGGATCGATGACAAGTCAGAGATGGGGACACGGTACACGTGTGTACAGGATCGGTGATAGTCAGAGATGGGGACACGTGTGTACAGGATCGGTGATAGTCAGAGATGGGGACACAGTACACGTGTGTACAGGATCGGTGATAGTCAGAGATGGGGACACGGTACGCGTGTGTACAGGATCGGTGACAAGTCAGAGATGGGTACACGGTACACGTGTGTACAGGATCGGTGATAGTCAGATGGGGACACGGTACACGTGTGTACAGGATCGATGACAAGTCAGAGATGGGGACACAGTACATGTGTGTACAGGATCGGTGACAAGTCAGAGATGGGGACACGGTACACGTGTGTACAGGATCGGTGACAAGTCAGAGATGGGGACACAGTACACGTGTGTACAGGATCGGTGACAAGTCAGAGATGGGGACACGGTACACGTGTGTAGAAAGTCTGTGGCACATCGTGGAGGCTCTCAGACACTTCTCGGTGATGCCTGCACGTATATTTCCCAGCAATGTGCACTGTTCCCTAACTGGTAGTAAGGGTGATTCTATTCTGAGCTGCAGCAGATTCTCTTCATCGTCCATAGGTCATGTGACTGCTGTGGTCACTGTGGCACGCTCCGAGCACCGTTATGTAATGTTCCTGCGATCTTCGGTCACAGCAGCCCCTCCCTTCCCCCTCCCACTGATCCGTGTTCTGTAATAAGTGAGTCCGGGAAGACGGTGGCGGGATTTGCTGCTAATGTCAGGATGGGAGCCATATAGAAGTACCAGCTTTAATGACCCATTCCTGGCTAACCGTGCTGGGACCTGGCTTAAGGTTGTTGAACGAGCTGTAACGAGCCCCTGGCCACTAGGAGCGGAACCTGCCACGTTCAGTACGGATGGGTGGACGTGGCAGGAGAGGCAGGCTGCAGATCATGGCGTGTGGGGGAAGGGTGCGAGCTGGCTGCCGTATTGCAGCGCTAAAGCCTCAAGCTCTTTGCTGCAGAAGAAGATTGCCGCCTGTGGGGAGAAATAATATAGCCCGCCATCATGTTACGCGGAGGAGGACGCCAGACTGCGCTGCGGCTGCCTCTGTACCCCTCTACTCCCATACACTCACCTGGGGAGATTTACTAATGGTATCACTCATTGTTATTTATTACACAGTGTAGGAGACGGGGGGGGGGGCACTGGTAACCACCGACTAAAACCATCTCACCCAGTCATCGTTACAATGAACCATCTGTCCTACAACCAGTATGGATTATAGTCACTATGTTCTTATTTTATTTAGTCTGAACCTGAAATGGGGGAGGGGCGGGGGGATATAATGAAGCACACAACGATCCCGGAATCCCAGGACTGAAACGGCGGCCTCCCTAGTTAAAATTGTTGCAACATTTGTTAAGATGACAAACTGGGCCAAAGTCTCTGTTCAGTCCTCTATCACATAGATAGATATATAGGGGTATATGCAATTGCGGTCGAATTCCCGAAAATGTCGAAAAACGGGACATTTTCGCCAAAAAAAAAAATTCAACAATGCAATTCAGTACTTTTTGTCAAAAAAACTGACTTTCCAAATTCGACTTTTTGAAATTCGACATTTGTCAAATTCGACATTTCTGCAATGGTACAAATGCGGCAATTCGACAAAAGTATATTCAATTGAAGATTGTAAATTCGACAACAGTGCTTTTAGACAGTAAATTCGTCATTTTCAATCCGCCACACTTTGCTGGCGGAATCTAATAAAAACAATTTAAAACATGTTTTTTTTTGTTTTTTTTTATTGGTAATAGCATATCTATTTATATTAGAAGGGATTAGTTGCATGGTTTGTCTATTTAGAAGGCACAAGTATTATTTATATATTTTTAAATATATATTTATATATATATAATTTTTTTTTTTTTTTAATGGAATGGGGTAAAAATCAGAAAAATAAAATGCGTGGAGTCCCCCCTCCAAAGCATAACCAGCCTCGGGCTCTTGGAACCGGTCCTGGTTCTAAAAATCCGGGGTAAAAACTGACAAGGGATCCCCCGTATTTTTAAAACCAGCACCGGGCTCTGCGCTTGGTGCTGGTGCAAAAAATACGGGGGACAAAAAGCGTAGGGGTCCCCCGTATTTTTTACACCAGCATCGGGCTCCACTAGCTGGGTAGATAATGCCACAGCTGAGGGACACTTTTATACTGGTCCCTGTGGCCGTGGCATTAAATACGCAACTAGTCACCCCTGGCCGGGGTACCCTGGAGGAGTGGGGACCCCTTCAATCAAGGGGTGCCCCCCCCCCAGCCACCCAAGGGCCAGGGGTGAAGCCCGAAGGCTGTCCCCCCCCCCCCCCCCCATCCAAGGGCTGCGGATGGGGGGCTGATAGCCTTGAGTAAAATGAAAGAATATTGTTTTTTTCCAGAAGAACTACAAGTCCCAGCAAGCCTCCCCCGCAAGCTGGTACTTGGAGAACCACAAGTACCAACATGCGGGTGGAAAAACGGGCCCGCTGGTACCTGTAGTTCTACTGGGAAAAAAATACCCAAATAAAAACAGGAGACACACACCGTGAAAGTAAAAGTTTATTTCATACCTGCCGACACACACATACTTACCTATGTTGACACTCCGACACTGGCCACGACCCCCTCGTCAGTTAAGAATCCGGGGTACCTGCAAAAAAAATTATACTCACCAAAAACCAGAGTCCGGATCTTTTTTTATAATCCACGTACTTGTCAAAATAAAAAAACGAACACCCGGACCAGGCGGACTGAAAGGGGTCCCATGTTTACACATGGGACCCCTTTCCCCGAATGCAGAGACCCCCCGTGACTCCTGTCACAGAAAGGTCCCTTCAGTCAATCAGGAAGCGTCACTTCGTGGCACTCTCCTGATTGGCTTTGCGCGTCTGAGCTGGCAGACAGCGCATTGCACAGCCCCCTCCATTACTTTCAATGGTGGGAACTTTGCGGTCAGTGGTGGGGTTACCCGCGGTCAGCCGCTGACCGCGGGTGACCTCACCGCTGACCGCAAAGTTCGCACCATTGAAAGTAATGGAGGGGGCTGTGCAATGCGCGTCTGAGCTCAGACGCGCAGAGCCAATCAGGTGAGTGCCACGAAGTGGCGCTTCCTGATTGGCTGAAGGGACCTTTTCGTGACAGGAGTCACGGGGGGTCTCTGCATTCGGGGAAAGGGGTCCCATGTGTAAACATGGGGTCTGGTTCGGGTTAATGCGTTTTTTTTTTTTTTGCCAAGTACGTGGATTATAATAAAAGACCAGGACACTGGATCAGGTGAGTATAATTTTATTCACAGGTACCCCGGATCGTCGGCGACATTGGAGACGTGGTAGTCGGCGGGTCAACATAGGTAAGTATGTGTGTCGGCATGTATGAAATAAACTTTTACTTTCACGGTGTGTCTCCTGTTTTTATTTGGTTGTTTTTTTTTCAGTAGAACTACAGGTACCAGCGGGCCTGTTTTTCCACCCGTATGCTGGTACTTGTGGTTCTCCAAGTACCACCTTGCGGGGGAGGCTTGCTGGGACTTGTAGTTCTTCTGGGGAAAAAACCAATATTCTTTCATTTTACTCAAGGCTATCAGCCTCCCATCCGCAGCCCTTGGATGGGGGGACAGCCTCGGGCTTCACCCCTGGCCCTTGGGTGGCTGGGGGGGACCCCTTGATTGAAGGGGTCCCCACTCCTCCAGGGTACCCCGGCCAGGGGTGACTAGTTGGGTATGTAATGCCACGGCCGCAGGGCGCTGTATAAAAGTGACCACCGGCTGTGGCATTATCTGTCCAGCTAGTGGAGCCCGGTGCTGGTGTTAAAAATACGGGGGACCCCTACGCTTTTTGTCCCCCGTATTTTTTGCACCAGCACCAGGCGCAGAGCCCGGTGCTGGTTTTAAAAATACGGGGGATCCCCTGTCAGTTTTTCCCCTGAATTTTTAGAACCAGGACCGGCTCGAAGAGCCCGAGGCTGGTTATGCTTAGGAGGGGGGACCCCACGCAAAAAAAAATTCATTTTTTTTTATTGTTTTTACCCGTTTTTTTTTTAAACATTTTTAAAAATCTAATCAAAATCCGTCAAATTGGCCGTTTTTCGACAGCGGGACTGTCGAATCCGTTTTCTATTGAATATGTTGAATTCCGGCACCCACCTGCCGGAATTCGACGGTCGAATTGTGTCGAATTAAAAAACGGGCGAAAAATTGCCGCGATTCGCCGGCAATTGCATATACCCCATAGAGAGAGAGAGATAAAGCGAAGGGTCCCATACACTAGAGCGATAATGCCCGATTTCATCCAGTTTCGGGCATTCGGGGCGATATATCGAGTGAAATCGGGCATTTTGGATGTGTTTCCGATCCGATGCGCGTTCCCGTGAGAGTCGGATCGGCTCCCCTAGATCGTTAGTGCTGCACTCGTGATATGATCGGTTCCCGCAGGCATGTCTGGGATCGCATACGATATATCACATGCAAAATGTATGGAACCAGTCCCGGGAAGCTCCCGAGAGAGTTCAAGGGAAATCGCCTTCGACTTCAGCTTCGGACATATCGCTGTAGTGTATGGGGCCCTTTTAGTATGAATTACCTACAATCAAAATACCGACAATTGACCGACGGTGAAAATACCGACATTTAAAATGTCGACAGGTCAAAAAATGTACACAAGTTTTTCATTTTTTTAAATTTTTTTAATTGTGTATAGGTTGTCGTGGACACCATATAAGTGCACCACGTCCCCTCGCATGGCTCGCTGCTCTCAACACAATATTATATTCCCCCTCCAGGTCCACTGGGATGGTAAAGTATGAACAAGTTGAATTCAGTGAAAAAATCATGAAAAACTCATGTCGACCTTTTAACCTGTCGACATTTTAAATGTTGGGATTTTGAATGTGGGTAAATTGACCGCAACCCAGAGCCTATATATATATATATATATATATATATATATATATATATATATATATATATATATATATATACCACTGATTGTGTGACTTTATATGTAATACTGGTATTACATATAATACTACTGGGAAATACTGCATATACTCAGGAGCTAATGGGGAGTATGTAAAAGATTTAAAAAAAAACTAATAATTCATATGAACAATAATCAATCAATATCCAATAATAAACCTTAATAGAATTGAAGGCTGGATGAAATGTTCACATGAGCGAGATCGTACTGTTCCCCGTTCAGGTGACACGTCTATAACATCTGCATCTCGTCAGGATAACCGTTTCCTTTGGAGAAAATCCTTTTATGTGAGATCTACTTGATGATTCCAATGAGATGTCTGATCTTGTGATTAAGTTTGTGATGGGTTCTAAGACACACCAGTAGAAACACTGAAAAAATAAATGTAGTAGATAGAATAAACGGGAAGCAGTCAATTTTACCTCCACTCAAAATCGCAACAGTCGAAATCCCGACACCAATTGACCGACTGTCAAAATCCTGACATGGACAAAATACCGACATTTAAAATACCGACAAGGTCAAAATACCGACATGTAAAATGCCGACGTGAGTTTTTCGTGATTTTTTTCAATGAAACCGACTTGTTCATACTTTACCATCCCAGTGGACCTGGAGGGGGAATATAATAGTGTGCCGAGCGCAGAGAGGCACCGTGCCCGAAGCATGGCGAGCGCACCGGTACACTTATATGGTGTCTATGTCGACATACACACAAAAAGCATAATGAAAAACACACGTAGGCAATTTACATGTCGGTATTTTGCCCTTGTCTGTATTTTAAATGTCGGTTTTTTGTCCATGTCGGGATTTTGACCTTGTCGGGATTTTGACCGCCGGTCAATTGCTGTCGGGATTTTGACCGGAGGTATTTCATACCGCTCCCAAATAAACGTATCAATACGTACAAAGTGCATTGATGACATTGAAAATAAGAACACTTTAATGTTAAGCATTAGTACTACTTATTCTAATTAAGTTAATCTGAATAGTAATACAAAATGGAAAATGCATTCGCACTGGGCTTGCTACTGGCATTGAACATTTTGAATAAAAACTCTTGTATTTTTAGTACAATAGGCTTTTTTTTAAGAAGTGATGGCGCCGTGCCAGTACTTTCAGCATAATTTAAAAAAAAAAAAGTTTAAAAAAATGAATAAATTTGGTTTATATCAGCCATCCCTGCTCTGTAAGAGAGATAATGTTAACTGTGGTTTTCTCCTGTCCTGTGGGATTGTTGGGGGAGAAGTTTGATGCTAGGCAGCTTTAGGGTCTTTCTTATCAGGTTCGCCTCCCTATATCTCTGTATGTGTGATTCACTACATTGGCTCAGCTCACTCAGGTGACGGCCGCAAGCAAGAAGAATTTTAAATAATAACGGGATTCCCTTATACGCTTTTTTTTTTTTTTTAAAGTCACAGTGTTGTGCATGTAGTCACAGCAAAATAAAAAAAAATAAAAAACATTTATAACCCATAATAATAATAAAAATTGTTTTAAACCAGCCATCCCTGCATAGCAATATCATTTAGATGCCGTCCGGTTTACAACACTCGAGGCTAAAGTATTGCAATTTTGCTTGTCCCCCCTTTTTTAAGGTGTGCGCGCACAACAATGATAATGTCCTTTTAGTGATGGACCATGCAGCGCCTAAACCCTACACGTTTCATCTCCATGTGAGACTTCATCAGGGGTATATCTGATACTGTTGTAAACTACTCCACCCGCCGGGAGGCAGGAGACTCCACCCCAGGAAGGCCACTGAGTATTCAGGTCTGGATTTATCATCTGGTGTAGATGTGCAGACATATTCAGTGTTGTAGCTTGTCCCCGCCCAGGTGAGGTATCTCCCATACACCTGTATGGTGATTGTGCGTCTGCTGCCACCTATGTGAAATGCTTGAATGAACCTGTAACAGACAGAATTATGGATACAATAAATCAATGGAGAGTGAATAGACCAACGTCACAAAGGCGCAGTATGTACTAATGATGTGTTACAGGAGAGAACCAACGACAGATTTACTGCAGCAGAACGCTATCTGTCCCAGGTGTCCTGCACGTGCGGAGCAGAACGCTATCTGTCCCAGGTGTCCTGCACGTGCGGAGCAGAACGCTATCTGTCCCTGGTGTCCTGCACGTGCGGAGCAGAACGCTATCTGTCCCAGGTGTCCTGCACGTGCGGAGCAGAACGCTATCTGTCCCAGGTGTCCTGCACGTGCGGAGCAGAACGCTATCTGTCCCAGGTGTCCTGCACGTGCGGAGCAGAACGCTATCTGTCCCAGGTGTCCTGCACGTGCGGAGCAGAACGCTATCTGTCCCAGGTGTCCTGCACATGCGGAGCAGAACGCTATCTGTCCCAGGTGTCCTGCACGTGCGGAGCCGAACGCTATCTGTCCCAGGTTTCCTGCACGTGCGGAGCCGAACGCTATCTGTCCCAGGTTTCCTGCACGTGCGGAGCAGAACAACATCTGTCCCAGGTGTCCTGCATGTGCGGAGCAGAACACTGTCTGTCCCAGGTGTCTTGCATGTGCGGAGCAGAACACTGTCCCAGGTGTCCTGCATGTGCGGAGCAGGACGCGATCTGTCCCAGGTGTTCTGCATGTGCGGAACAGAAACCTATCTGTCCCAGGTGTCCTAGCATGTGCGGAGCAGAACACCATCTGCCCCAGGTGTCCTGCATGTGCGGAGCAGGACGCTATCTGTCCCAGGTTTTCTGCATGTGCGGAACAGAAAGCTTTCTGTCCCAGGTCTCCTAGCATGTGCGGAGCAGAACACCATCTGTCCCAGGTGTCCTGCATGTGTGGAGCAGAACACTGTCCCATGTGTCCTGCATGTGCGGAGCAGAACGCTATCTGTCCCAGGTGTCCTGCACGTGCGGAGCAGGACGCTATGTGTCCCAGGTGTCCTGCATGTGCGGAGGCCTTCTGTCCGCTCTCTCTGCTTTGTGCTGACCGATGGCAGGTATTTGTATTGTGCTGTAATTAATCTGCTTAGGTTCCTCGTTTTCATGATTGTTACACTTTACAGCGGGTAGAACCATTCAGTCTCGACCTCAGCCGTGATCTTCCATGTTGTGCCCGTCAGGCATGGTGCGCCGTTCTCTCTCCAACAAGCTCAATTATTAAACATTACAGCGGGCGCTGGCAGGAATGCATTAGTGCTTCCAGTTCAGCGACCCTTCCCTGTGGCACTCCTAGTCGTATCCCTTTTAGTGTTTAAATAGTGATTTCTATTCATTGACCTTAATTTCCCAAGCAGCTGGGAACTGGGGCTACAGAAAGCTCTGTAATGTCTCTACATGCGTGTGCTGTATCATCGTTCCCCTCATGCCAGCTCACGTGTGTGTCATGTACTGCATGTAGAGCTCACAGAGGGACAGCAGAGGCCTGCGTGTGCCGTGTAATGTGTACCCGCCATAGGGGGTCATGTGTGCCATGTACTGTATATAGAGCTCACAGAGGGACAGCAGAGGCCTGTGTGTGCCGTGTAATGTGTGTCCGCCATAAGGGGTCATGTGCCGTGTAATGTGTGTCCGCCATAGGGGGTCATGTGTGCCATGTACTGTATATAGAGCTCAGAGGGACAGCAGAGGCCTGCGTGTGCGGTGTAATGTGTCCGCCATAAGGGGTTGTGTGCCGTGTAATGTGTGTCCGCCATAGGGGGTCATGTGGACTTCATTGGTGTAGTGTAAATATTGCCATTGTTTTGTATTAATCCTGTTAACAGGTCATCCTTTAGAGACTTTTGCTTTTACCCCAAAATCTTTCTTCCAGTAGCATAATAAAGGATGGGTACTAGTGGCAGGACATGACGCTGTAAGGGTCTGGCATATTAACTTGGGAGTGGTGAGGAGGGGACTAGTGGCATGACGTGATGCTTTAAGGGTCTGGCATAATTGTTATGCTAATACTCCGTTCTGTAGGTTTATAGGCGGTGCCTTGTGACACTCATACAATTACCCACTGCCCAGCAGTCTTAGCCTCCTGCAAGCTAGGCTTCGCCTATAGCAGCCGCCTTTCCAGGGTGGATTAAGTCTCCCTTCCCATACTCAGATGCCCCCAGGACTTCAGTATGGACAAGGTGACTATCGGAGGCTGGGCAGAGGTAAATGCTGTACGGTGAGACGTTCAGACACAACCTTACTACAATGCTAAAGACACAGACTGGGGGGGGGGGGGGGGGTATAGGGAGTGCACATGAGTGCAACAATGCACATATAAAATTAACCCAGATGATCTTGCAAATGCAACAATGCACAGGATGGAATAAATATAACACAAAGGATTTGTATATGCAACAACGCACAGGATGGAAGGAATGTAGCACAAATGATTTGTAAATGAACAGGATGTAATAAGCAACTTAATCGAATATAAATGCAACAATGCACAAGGTGGAGATGATAAAGAAATATAGGCAAAGACAGTGCCTGTGTGGAAATTTCACACCAAAACCTGAATAGGAGGCTAGTTGGATCCGATCAGGAAAGCAGTCTGACAAGGTCTCAGAATTATGAGTGTTCGAAGGTTGACAGGTTCTCACTTAGTGCAGGAACTATCACCAGCGTTTTTGGGAGAAAACTGAGAGGGAATATAAGTAGGCTATTGCCCAATCACAAGCCTTATTAAACAACTAAGTGCAGCTGCCCTGCTGCACATACTAACTAAATGGGGAACGCTGTCTGCTTCTGGCGACCACGTTGCATAGGAGTGCGGCGGTTCCCAGCGCCCGCTGTCAGCCTGTTGCTAGGCGCCGGGCAGGGACCAGGAAACCTTGCGCCCAGTGTCTGCCTGTTGCTAGGTGCTGGGCGGAGATCAGCGGGAGGCACGGCGTCCCGGCTCCTAAGCAATGGCCGGGACGCGTGCCCCCCTGCAGCCAGACCACAGCTGCTGATAATAACATAGGAGTTGTAAGGATAGGGACTAGCGGCAGGGACGTGATGCTGTAAGGGTCTGGCATAATTACATGGGAGTGGTGAGGATAGGGACTAGCGGCAGTGACGCTGTAAGGGTCTGGCATAATTACATGGGAGTGGTGAGGATAGGGACTAGCAGCAGTGACGTGACGCTGTAAGGGTCTGGCATAATTACATGGGAGTGGTGAGGATAGGGACTAGCGGCAGTGACATGACGCTGTAAGGGTCTGGCATAATTACATGGGAGTGGTGAGAATAGGGACTAGCGGCAAGACGTGACGCTGGAAGGGTCTGGCATAATTACATGGGAGTGGTGAGGATAGGGACTAGCGGCAGTGACGCTGTAAGGGTCTGGCATAATTACATGGGAGTGGTGAGAATAGAGACTAGCGGCAAGATGTGACGCTGTAAGGGTCTGACATAATTACATGGGAGTGGTAAGAATAGGGACTAGCAGCAAGATGTGATGCTGTAAGGGTCTGGAATAATTACATGGGAGTGGTGATGATAGGGACTAGCAGCAGGTACGTGACGCTGGAAGGGTCTGGCATATTTACATGGGAGTGGTGAGGATGGGGACTAGCGGCAAGACGTGACGCTGTAAGAGTCTGGAATAATAACATGGGAGTGGTGAGGATGGGGACTAGCGGCAGGATGTGATGCTGGAAGGGTCTGGCATATGTACATGGGAGTGGTGAGGATGGGGACTAGCGGCAGGACATGACATTGTAAGGGTCTGGGATAATTACATGGGAGTAGTGAGGATAGGGACTAGCGGCAGGATGTGATGCTGGAAGGGTCTGGCATATGTACATGGGAGTGGTGAGGATGGGGACTAGCGGCAGGACATGACATTGTAAGGGTCTGGGATAATTACATGGGAGTAGTGAGGCTAGGGACTAGCAGCAGGGACGTGATGCTGGAAGGGTCTGGCATAATTACATGGGAGTGGTGAGGATGGGGACTAGCGGCGGGACATGACACTAAGGGTCTGGCATAATAGGAGTGATGAGGATTGGGACTAGCGCCGGGGTGTGACGCTGTAAGTGTGTTTGTGTATGTTTGGTCAATGTATGAGACTAAAGGCCCGTTCACACTGGCCGATATATCGCGGGACTGTCAGCCAGTGTGTACGGCCGATACGTCTGTGAACTCCGTCGTTCACAGACGTATCGCGTCGGCCCCGCAGCACAGCCGACGGCCAATATATCTATCGATATATTGGCACGTCGCTGTGTTTGTACGGTACACATGCTGCAGCGGCCAGCGATGATTGACAGCTGAACTGGGCGGGCGGTGTATTGAGGCTGCATGTATGAGGCATCTCGCGGTGTATGGTGTATTGAGGCTGGATGTATGAGGCATCTTGCGGTGTTTTGTGTATTGAGGTTGGATGTATGAGGCATCTCACGAGGCATGGTGTACTGAGGCTGGATGTATGAGGCATCTCACGTTGCATGGTGTATTGAGGCTGGATGTATGAGGCATCTCACGAGGCATGGTGTATTGAGGTTGGATGTATGAGGCATCTCACACTGCATGGCGTACTGAGGCTGGATGTATGAGGCATCTCACGCTGCATGGTGTATTGAGGCTGGATGTATGAGGCATCTCACGCTGCATGGTGTATTGAGGCCGGATGTATGAGGCATCTCGCGCTGCATGGTGTATTGAGGCCGGATGTATGAGGCATCTCGCGCTGCATGGTGTATAGAGGCTGGATGTATGAGGCATCTCATGCTGCATGGCAGATTGGCCCTCATTCTGAGTTGTTCGCTCGTTAGTTTTTTCCGCAACGGAGCGATTAGTCGCAAACTGCGCATGCGCAACATTCGCAGTGCGCCTGCGCCAAGTAAATTTGCAAAAAAGTTTGGTATTTTACTCACGGCTTAACGAAGAAAATTTATCGTTCTAGTGAACGTAGTGTGATTGACAGGAAGTGGGTGTTTCTGGGCGGAAACTGGCCGTTTTATGGGTGCGTGCGGAAAAACGCTGGCGTTTATGGAAAAAAACGCGGGAGTGTCTGGAGAAACGGGGGAGTGTCTGGGCGAACGCTGAGTGTGTTTGTGACGTCAAACCAGGAACGAAACTGACTGAACTGATCGCACTGGAAGAGTAAGTCTCGAGCTACTCAGAAACTGCTAAGAAATTTCTATTCGCAATTCTGCAAATCTTTCGTTCGCAATTCTGCTATGCTAAGATTCACTCCCAGTAGGCGGCGGCTTAGCGTGTGCAATGCTGCTAAAAGCAGCTAGCGATCGAACAACTCGGAATGAGGGCCATTGAGGCTGGATGTATGAGGTATCTCACGCTGCATGGTGTACTGAGGCTGGATGTATGAGGCATCTCGCGCTGCATGGTGTATAGAGGCTGGATGTATGAGGCTTCTCACGCATGGTGTACTGAGGATGGATGTATGAGGCATCTCGCGCTGCATGGTGTATTGAGGCTGGATGTATGAGGCATCTAATGCTGTATGGTGTACTGAGGATGGATGTATGAGGCATCTCACGCTGCATGGCGTACTGAGGATGGATGTATGAGGCATCTCGCGCTGCATGGTGTATTGAGGCTGGATGTATGAGGCATCTCGCTGCATGGTGTATAGAGGCTGGATGTATGAGGCATCTCAAGCTGCATGGCGTACTGAGGCTGGATGTATGAGGCATCTCACGCTGCATGGTGTATAGAGGCTGGATGTATGAGGCATCATGCGCTGTATAGTGTACTGAGGTTGGATGTATAAGGCATCTTGCGCTGCTGGATGTATGAGGCATCTCGCGGTGTATTGAGGCTGGATGTATGAGGCATCTCGCTGTATGGTGTATAGAGGCTGGATGTATGAGGCATCTCACGCTGCATGGTGTATAGAGGCTGGATGTATGAGTCATCTCGCGCTGCATGGTGTATAGAGGCTGGATGTATGAGGCATCTCGCGCTGCATGGTGTATAGAGGCTGGATGTATGAGGCATCACACGCTGTATGGTGTACTGAGGATGGATGTATGAGGCATCTCACGCTGCATGGCGTACTGAGGATGGATGTATGAGGCATCTCGCGCTGCATGGTGTATAGAGGCTGGATGTATGAGGCATCTCACGCTGCATGGCGTACTGAGGATGGATTTATGAGGCATCTCACGCTGCATTGCGTACTGAGGCTGGATGTACAAGGCATCTCGCGCTGCATGGTGTATAGAGGCTGGATGTATGAGGCATCTCACGCTGTATGGTGTACTGAGGTTGGATGTATAAGTCATCTTGCGCTGCATGGCGTACTGAGGATAGATGTATGAGGCATCTTGCGCTGCTGGATGTATGAGGCATCTCGCGGTGTATGGTGTATTGAGGCTGGAAGTATGAGGCATCTTACAGTGTTTGGTGTATTGAGGTTGGATGTATGAGGCATATCACGCTGCATGGCATACTGAGGCTGGACATATGAGGTATCTCATGCTGCATGGCGTACTGAGGCTGGACATATGAGGTATCTCATGCTGCATGGCGTACTGAGGCTGGATGTATGAGACATCTTGCGGTGTATGGTGTATTGAGGCTGGATGTGTGAGGCATCTCGCGTGTATTGAGGCTGTATGTATGAGGCATCTCGCCGTGTATGATGTATTGAGGCTGGATGTATGAGGCATCTTGCGGTGTTTTGTGTATTGAGGTTGGATGTATGAGGCATCTCATGCTGCATGGCGTACTGAGGCTGGATGTATGAGGCATCTCGCGGTGTATGGTGTATTGAGGTTGGATCTATGAGGCATCTCGCGGTGTATGGTGTATTGAGGCTGGATGTGTGAGGCATCTCGCGGTGTATGGTGTATAGAGGTTGGATGTATGAGGCATCTTGGGGTGTTTGGTGTAGTGAGGTTGGATGTATGAGGCATATCACGCATCGCGTACTGAGGCTGGATGTATGAGGACACATCTGGATGTTGTTCTTGGCACTATACTAAGAGATTACAGCTAAGTGAGAACGTATGGTGTCCATCACTGCCTTTGGCTTGTTATGGGAGAGAGATTAAATCATTAACTGATCATGGGTTTAAATCATTACGCACCCATCACTTGCCAAGTGTGTGGGATTATTCCAAGTGCCGTACTGACCTGGGATAATGATGACTGAAGATCACAAGGGCTACACAACTAGCGTGACTGGAAGTAGTAGACGTTATACCCATTCTATTAAATATACTTTGGTTATTTGGAGCAGTGGTTCTCAAACTTGGTCTTCAGGACCCCAAACAGCTCACATTTCCCAGGTCACCCGGCAGCTGCACAGGTGTACTCATTGCTCACTGACACATTGTAATAGATCCACAGGTGCCGCTAATTATTTCACTTGTGATTCTGCGAGGAGACCTGGAAAACATGCACTGTTTGAGAACTGATAAGGTCCCTATTTCATAAGAACTTTTTATATTTTTGTTACCTCAACTACCTTATTCTCTCACACGTTTTTCACACACTGCTGTCTAAGGTCTGGGCCACACATAACGGCCAAGCGGGTCCCGCTGAACGGAATCCACTTGACCGGGAGGGAGGTTTTGAGTGCACACAGATCCTGTTTTCGGGATCCTGCAGAGCAGGATCCGGCCAGTGACACACAGGATTTCAATGGAACACAGTGCAGCGGTGCCGCACTGTGAACACATGCATTGAAATGTATGTGTTCACATTGAAATCCCACGGTCCTGTCATGCGGCATGCTGCGGTCGGATATGGCGGTGGGACTGCCGCACATGTATGGGCTCCTGCATCGGCGCCCATGTGACCCGCCTTGCGGCCAAGTGGGTCCCGCTGAACGGGACCCACTTGGCCGCTATGTGTGGCCCCACACTAAGGCCTTGTAGTGTTACTATGTGTTTTCACTTTAAATTAATGGTATTCGGGATTATCTGTTCCTCCTTCAAGCGTTATCCAAAGTAATACTTAATTTATCACACATATAGACCCATGAAGGCTGGCCCAAACACATACCGACCCAGAGAAGGCTGGCCCAAACGCATACCGACCCAGAGAAGGCTGGCCCAAACGCATACCGACCCAGAGAAGGCTGGCCCAAACACATACCGACCCAGAGAAGGCTGGCCCAAACACATACCGACCCAGAGAAGGCTGGCCCAAACACATACCGACCCAGAGAAGGCTTGCCCAAACATACCAACCCAGAGAAGGCTGACCCAAACACATACCAACCCAGAGAAGGCTGGCCCAAACACATACCGACCCAGAGACGGCTGACCCAAACACATACCGACCCAGAGAAGGCTGGCCCAAACACATACTGACCCAGAGAAGGCTTCCCCAAACATACCAACCCAGAGAAGGCTGATCCAAACATACCAACCCAGAGAAGGCTGGCCCAAACACATACCGACCCAGAGAAGGCTGGCCCAAACACATACCAACACAGAGAAGGCTGGCCCAAACACCAACCCAGAGACGGCTGACCCAGAGAAGGCTGTCCCAAACATACCAACCCAGAGATGGCTGACCCAAACACATACCGACCCAGAGAATCCTGGCCCAAACACATACTGACCTAGAGAAGGCTGGCCCAAACACATACCAACACAGAGAAGGCTGGCCCAAACATACCAACCCAGAGACGGCTGACCCAGAGAAGGCTGGCCCAAACATACCAACCCAGAGACGGCTGACCCAGAGAAGGCTGGCCCAAACATACCAACCCAGAGAAGACTGGTCCAAACATACCAACCCAGAGAATGCTGGCCCAAACACATACCGACCCAGTGAAATCTGGCCCAAACACATAGACCCAGTGAAGGCTGATTCAAACACAGACCCTGCGAAGGCTGACCCAAACACACTCCGATCCTGAGAAGGCTGGCCCAAACACATACCGACCCAGAGAAGGCTGGCACAAACACATACCAACCCAGAGAAGGCTAGCCCAAACACATATAGATACTGTGAAGGCTGCTCCAAACACATATAGACCCAGTGAAATCTGGCCCAAACCCATATAGACTCTGCGAAGGCTGGCCCAAACACACACAGACTCTGAGAAGACTGGCCCAAACACATACTGACCCAAACACATATAGACCTTATGAAGGCTGGCCCAAACACATACATACCCAGAGAAGGCTGGCACAAACACATACCGACCCAGAGAAGGCTAGGACAAACACATATAGCCTCCGCCAAGGCAGGCCCAAACACATATAGACCGAGTGAAGGCTGGCCCAAACACATACAGACCTTATGAAGGCTGACCCAAACACATACAGACCCCTTTAAGGTTGGCCCAAACTCATACAGATCCCGTGAAGACTGGCCCGAAACAAATACAGACCCGAGAAGGCTGACCCAAACACATATAGACTCCGTCAAGACTAACCCAAACACATATAGCCCTGTGAAGGCTGGCCCAAACACATATAGACCCTGTGAAGGCTGTCCCAAACACATATAGACCCTGGGAAGGCTGGCCCAAACACATATAAACCGTGTAAAGGCAGCCCCAAACACATACAGACCCTGTGATGGCTGGCCCAAACACATACAGCCCCTGTGAAGGTTGGCCCAAACACATATAGACCCTGTAAAGGCTGGCCCAAACACATATAAACCGTGTAAAGGCTGCCCCAAACACATACAGACCCTGTGATGGCTGACACAAACACATACAGATCCTGTGAAGGCTGGCACAAACGCACACAGACCCTGAGAAGACTGGCCCAAACACACACAGACCCTGAGAAGACTGGCCCAAACACATAACAACTCAGAGAAGGCTGGCCCAAACACATAAAGACCCTGTGAAGGCTGACCCAAACACATATAGACCTTATGAAGGTTGACCCGAACACATACATACCCCTTGAAGGTTGGCCCAAACACATACAAACCCTGTGAAGGCTAGCCAAAACACATATAGACTCCGAGAAGGCTGCCCCAAACACACACAGACCCTGAGAAGGCTGACCCAAACACACTCCGACACTGAGAAGGCTGACCCAAACACATACACTCAGTCATTCATACAATGGTCAACAAGGTTGTAACAGTCTTTTAAATAAACAGTAAAAGGAGATATTGTATAAATTATTCAATGTCCATCAAAGAAATAGATAACTTACTAATACTTATAAATCAAGAACTGTGAATAATTAGAGTGCAAATATAATACAATACAAAACACAACTGTTCTAGCTCCATGTCTCGGCAGTTTGCCATGCTAGCCCTCAATCACAAGTCTCCCAAAGAGCCCACTTTAGCTCCGATATTTATACTTCTCTGTCAGATGATGTCATCAAGACTCATCTGTAGATCCATGACATAACACATGTCTGACTTCACCCAGTTATATGTCCATTTTCCTCTAAGAGAACTTGACGCCTATTTTAAACTTATAACTTCTTAAATTTCTAGGAGCCATCTTAAATAACTTTCTAGAACTTAATGAAATATCTTACATTACTTCTGTATTTTCCTATTCCTCAATATCTTTTCTTTTATTTAAAAAAAAAAGAACCTCAATACGGACGTTACTGTATATATCTTAGTAAAGTATATATTTTTTAAAGGTGTAACATTAGTTATTGTTTATTGGTACATACATTTGTATTTATGTATCCAAATATAAATACAGTATGTGTGTGTGTGTGTGTGTGTGTGTGTGTGTGTGTGTGTGTGTGTGTGTGTGTGTGTGTGTGTGTGTGTGTGTGTGTGTATATTTATATATATGTCAAAGTAATCAAAGCAAGTTTTATAATTCTTCTTTAAAAGTCAAAGTAATTTTAGTATAATTTTCTCCATTCTGTCCAATAGTGGGGTATCCAGTAGAAGGTTGTCTCCAAAGCGGGGTGTCCAGTAGTGTGGTGTCCAGTAGCAGGGTGTCTCCATAGCGGGGTGACCAGTAGCACGGTGTCTCCATAGCGGGGTGTCTCTGTAGTGGGGTGACCAGTAGCAGGGTGTCTCTGTAGCTGGGTGTCCAGTAGCAGGGTATCCCTGTAGCGAGTGGTCCAGTAGCAGGGTGTCTCTGTAGCGGGGTGTCCAGTAGCAGGGTATCCCTGTAGCGGGATGTCCAGTAGCAGGGTGTCTCTGTAGCGGGGTGACTAGTAGCAGGGTTTCTCTGTAGCGGGGTGTCCAGTAGCAGGGTGTCTCTGTAGCGAGGTGTCCAGTAGCAGTGTGTCCCTGTAGCGGGGTGACCAGTAGCAGGGTGTCTCTGTAGTGGGTGACCAGTAGCAGGGTGTCTACGTAGCGGGGTGACCAGGAGCAGGGTGTCTACATAGCGGGCTGACCAGTAGCAGGGTGTCTACATAGCGGGGTGTCTCTGTAGCAGGGTGTCCAGTGGCAGGGTGTCTCCGTAGCGGGGTGACCAGTAGCAGGATGTCCAGTAGCGGGGTGACCAGTAGTAGGGTGTCTCTGTAGTGGGGTGACCAGTAGCAGGGTGTCTCCGTAGTGGGCTGACCAGTAGCAGGGTGTCTCTGTAGCGGGGTGTCCAGTAGCAGGGTGTCTCCGTAGCAGGGTGACCAGTAGCAGGGTGTCTCTGTAGAGGGGTGACCAGTGGCAGGGTGTCTCTATAGCAGGGTGACCAGTAGCAGGGTGTCTCTGTAGAGGGGTGACCAATGGCAGGGTGTCTCTGTAGTAGGGTGACCAGTAGCAGGGTACTGCCTGCATCCAGCTCTCTCCCCTAGTCTGCAAATCAGGCTCCACATCACTGCCGGAGACGTCCGGCTATGCGGCCACGGTTCATCAGCGCAAACTGGTAAGCCTGCAGGGGAGACGGGGACACCGCTGAACAGCAATAGATGGGAGTTTGGAAACACTTCCAACAGCGGTGAGCTTAAATTTAAGTGGCATTGGACTGCTACAGTACATCTTTTAACAGTTAAAAGCTACTTGCTGGTGACATTAACGATACACTAGGATTCTGGACTTGCTCAGTAATTATTGGCTAAATAGCCTAATCTGGACCCTTTAACACCAGTAACTGTATATCTTATTATTATTAAATTGTGCATTGTCATTCTATTTTTTATTGTCTAAATAAATTAGATAATTATGAATATTTAGCGCTACCTGTGTACACATGTATGTATACATTATTGTAATTTCTTGTTCGGTTTGAATAATTGCAGATTATTCATTGGGAGGAGCATTGTAGATCTTCCTTATCCAGGTTATTTAAAGTTGGTAATAAGTGCGCCTGATTGCCTCTTTCTAAGTAAAATTAGTGTGAGTTTTATAATCTATGTCTCTATAGCAGGGTGACCAGTGGCAGGGTGTCTCTATAGCAGGGTGACCAGTGTCAGGGTGTCTCTGTAGAGCACAGGTTCTCAAACTCGGTCCTCAGGACCCCACACGGTGCATGTTTTGCAGGTCTCCTCACAGAATCACAAGTGAAATAATTAACTCCACATGTGGACCTTTTAAAATGTGTCTGAGAGTAATTAATACACCTGTGCACTTGCTGGGTTACCTGCAAAACATGCACTGTGTGGGGTCCTGAGGACCGAGTTTGAGAACCCCTGCTGTAGAGGGTGATCAGTAGCAGGGTGTCTCTGTAGAGGGTGATCAGTAGCAGGGTGACCAGTGGCAGGGTGTCTCTGTAGAGGAGTGACCAGTGGCAGGGTGTCTCTATAGCAGGGTGACCAGTGGCAAGGTGTCTCTGTAGAGGGGTGACCAGTGGCAGGGTGTCTCTATAGCAGGGTGACCAGTGGCAGGGTGTCTCTATAGCAAGGTGACCAGTAGCAGGGTGTCTCTGTAGAGGAGTGACCAGTGGCAGGGTGTCTCTGTAGCAGGGTGACCAGTAGCAGGGTGTCTCTGTAGAGGGTGATCAGTAGCAGAGTGTCTCCATAGCAGGGTGACCAGTGGCAAGGTGTCTCTGTAGCAGGTGTCTCCGTAGAGGGGTGACCAGTAGCAGGGTGTCTCTGTAGAGGGGTGACCAGTGGCAGGGTGTCTCTATAGCAGGGTGACCAGTGGCAGAGTGTCTCTATAGCAGGGTGTCTCTGTAGCAGGGTGACCAGTAGTAGGGTGTCTATATAGAGGGGTGACCAGTGGCAGGGTGTCTCTGTAGAGGAGTGACCAGTAGCAGGGTGTCTCTGTAGAGGAGTGACCAATGGCAGGGTGTCTCTATAGCAGGGTGACCAGTGGCAGGGTGACCAGTAGCAGGGTGTCTCTGTAGCAGGGTGACCAGTAGCAGGGTGTCTCTGTAGAGGAGTGACCAATGGCAGGGTGTCTCTATAGCAGGGTGACCAGTGGCATGGTGACCAGTAGCAGGGTGACCAGTAGCAGGGTGTTTCTGTAGAGGGTGATCAGTAGCAGGGTGTCTCTGTAGAGGGGTGACCAGTGGCAGGGTGTCTCCGTAGCAGGGTGACCAGTAGCAGGGTGTCTCTGTAGAGGAGTGACCAGTGGCAGGGTGTCTCTATAGCAGGGTGACCAGTAGCAGGGTGTCTCTGTAGAGCAGTGACCAGTGGCAGGGTGTCTCTGTAGAGGGTGATCAGTAGCAGGGTGTCTCTGTAGAGGGGTGACCAGTGGCAGGGTGTCTCCGTAGCAGGGTGATCAGTAGCAGGGTGCAGTGGCGGATCCAGGGGGGGCACTCGGGCCCGTGCCCCTCCTGTCATTTGTGGCCTCCTCCCCCCCGGCACCGTACAGGGAGATGACGGGCGCCCGCTGAGATTGTGTAACCAGCGGGCGCCCATCTCCCTGCACAGCAGCAGCCGGAGGCAGGAGCTCAGTACTGAGCTCCGGCTTCCGGCGCTGTCACTGCGCGGCGTGCGCTATGGGAGAGACGTCAGTCATGACGTCTCTCTCATAGTGCTGAGGAGCGGACGCCAAGAGGAGGACTGCAGCGGTCTGGAAGCGGGAACGGGGCTCGGTAAGTATGATGTTTTTTTCTTCCTTAATGCAGCGGGGGCATCTACTGGGGGCAAACTACGGGGGGACATTACTACTGGGGGGGCATCAACAAGGTACATTACTACTGGGGGCATTACTACTTGGGGGTCATCTATTGGGGGCATTACTACTGGGGGCAGCTACTGGGGGCATTATTACTGGTGGCCATCTACTGGGGGCATTACTACTGGGGGGTCATCTATTGAGGGCAAACTCCTAGGGGGCATTACTACTGGGGGCAAACTACTGGAGGACATTATTACTGGGGGGCATCTACTGGGGGCAAACTACTGGGGGACATTATTACTGGGGGTCAGCTACAAAGGGGCTAGCTACAGGAGGGCATTACTACTGGCAGCGTAACTACAGGGGCATTACTGCCGGCGGCTTAGCTTCGGGGGCATTATTACTTGGGGGCTAAACTACAGGGGGGCCAAACTACTGGGGGCATAACTACAGGGGCCAAACTACTGGGGGATAACTACAGGGGCCAAACTACTGTGGGATAACTACAGGGGCCAAACTACTGGGGGCATTACTACTGGGGGCTAAACTACAAGGGGGCATAACTACAGGGGCAAACTACAGGGGGGCATTACTATTGGTGGCTAAACTACAAGCAGGCAAACTACTGGGGGCATTACCACTGGGAGGCTAAACTAAAGGGGGCGGGGGTAAACTACTGGGGTCATAACTGCAGGGGCATTACCACTGGTGGCATAACTACTAGGGCGCTAAATGACTGGGGGCATTACTACAGGCAACATTACTACTGGGGGCAATACGAGCATTGCATAAGGACAACCACTACTATGGGGTCTATATAAGGGGCACTACCAGTACAGTGGACATTGCATAATGAGCGCTACAACTGTGGGCATTGTATAAGAAGCGCCACCTCACATGCACCGAAGCCGCACACAAATGTACTTGCCCCTTCCTTGGTGCCCCCCCTATCATTTTCTTCTGGATCCGCCCCTGGCAGGGTGTCTCTGTAGAGGAGTGACCAGTGGCAGGGTGTCTCTATAGCAGGGTGTCTCTGTAGAGGAGTGACCAGTGGCAGGGTGTCACTGTAGAGGGTGATCAGTAGCAGGGTGTCTCTGTAGAGGAGTGACCAGTGGCAGGGTGTCTCTGTAGAGGGTGATCAGTAGCAGGGTGTCTCTGTGGAGGAGTGACCAGTGGCAGGGTGTCTCCGTAGCCATCTTGTTCTCTCGCTGCAGCAGTGTTAGGTGTAAACAGACAAGAAAGAACTTATTTCTCAGGGTTCTTATTCTTGTAGAACAGACAACATTCTAGTATTTATCTATGGTTCCTTATACATCTTAGTTGTCCACATCACACCAGCCTTACAGTTCTGTCTACTACGCCATAAAATACTTATTACACACATCAGGAATGAACCTAATAGAAGGACTAGAGAGATGCATTAGGATTAGCTTGCCTCTATAGTTTAGTAAGAGACTTACTAATGATAATTGTGGCTGATTAATCTTTTGAAATCCATTTAATATTTTTTTTTTTAATAAACATTTTATTGGATTTTTTTATTTTTATTTCAATGATAAACATAAAATCAAACACATATTAGCAGTATTGGTGTCTACATTACAGCATGGTATGATTGAGTGGAAGAAGATATAAAGATGGTGTGCATAAAAAACCTATATATAAATATTGGGCAGCAAGATCATTATAAACGGAAAAAACGAAAAAGACTACATTCGTAGTCTTGCTGGACGATACCAAAACACCATATATAAATTGATCATCTCATTATAACTGCAAAAAGTATACTAAGGGGGGGAGGGACAAGAGAACCGGGGAAAGGAGGGGAAAAGTGATGGCAACTCCAAACAAAAACAAGTCATCACAGTAAATGGGAGTTATGTTATCTTCTGTCTTAGAAACCAGTCAGTACCTTCAAATCATACTTACCTACTTTGCTGCCTCCTCCTCCGGGAGGAGGCAGCGTTGTAGGTGTATGGGGGCGTGGCCGGCAGCAGGACGGGCGGTACGGAGGCGTGGCTGGCAGCAGAATGGGCGGTCTGGGGGCGTTTCATCAGGGTCGTGTCATCGTGACTCCACCCCCCGCTGTGCCGAGAAACGAGGCGCTGCATCGCGGGGGGTGGAGCTACGATGACTCGATTCAGCGCGAATAGCGTCATCGGACCCCCTCGGGCCGCCCACTTGTTCTCTGCTGCAGGCGGCCGAGGGGGAAAGCGGGAGGCTTACCCACCTTTCCGGGGGGCCGGGAGGGTCACCCGATTTTCGGGAGCCTCCCGGCCATTCCAGGAGGGTAGGCAAGTATGCTACAAATATTGTTCGAATCTGGTCCTGTACGTCCTTGGGGAGCTGGTCTACATTCATAATAAAGTATTTTTAAAATCAATTGGAGTTCGTGTAAAAACAAAGGGAGGGGATCTAGAGATCCATTGAGTTAAAATGAGTTTACTAGCAATGGTTAGAATAACCGTTAATATAGGGGACACTAAACGCTTATGTAGTCCCAGATCCCATTCATCGAAGTTCAAAAGTAGACATGGGAGATGGAGTTTGATAAGACGTAAAGAAAAAAGATTATTAATATAAGTAAGAACCTTATCCCAGGATCGTCTAATCTTTCCACATTCCCAGAAGTTATGATAAAAATCTGCTTTTGAGGCAGTACATTTTGGGCATCTACCTGATTCGTCTAAGACCATATATTTCTCTGCGATTGGGAAGTATATGCCCTATGTATGATCTTAAGAGGAGTTTCCTGCAGCGCTGCCGAAGGGAGACGCTTGAGAGTAACCTCACAACAATCAGTCCAAATGGTAGATGACCTAATGGAGGGAATGTCTCGGGCCCAACTGCTGAGGGAGCGAGACCAAGCTTTAGTCGCAGTTGGTTCTAACAGGAAAGGGTACAAGTAGCATATTTTGTATGGTTTTATTTTAATGAAAGCTATGGTTTCCAAAATAATATCTTTGGGATGGGACGAAGATGGTTTTATAGTTTTGGTTTGAGCAAAATGTCTGGCCTGTAGATACATTAAAAAAAAAACTTTTCTGTAAACCAGAAGTATTTTGGATTTAATCAAAAGTGCGGACGATGCCACCTGGATCAAAGATGTCCTTTATCGCTATTATTCCTTTCGCTTTCTAGTTTAAATACAGCTGATTATCTAGACCCGGGATAAAACAAGGGTTCCCTCAGAAGGTAGTAAAAGGAGTGTCAGTATGATCCCTGTTCAAGCGTTTGTTGATAGCGCACCAGCTCCTATAAATATCTGTGAATAATATATTAGAATTAATGGGTGTGGGGATCAGTGATTTGGGAGAATGCAATAATGCACTAGGGGAAAAAGGGAAAAATAGTGCTTCTAGTTCTTTATTGGTAAATACCAAGTTTTGGTGGTCATTCCGAGTTGTTCGCTCGTTGCCGATTTTCGCTATGCTGCGATTTGTTGCTAAATGCGCATGGTACGCAGAGTACATGCGCTAATTTATTTTACTCAAAACCTTGTAGATTTGCTGGTGTTTGTGCGGCGCTTTTCAGTCGCACTGCTGATCGGTGAATGATTGACAGGAAAGGGGCTTTCTGGGTGGTTACTGAGCATTTTCCGGGAGTGTGCTAAAAAAAACGCAGGCGTGTCAGGGAAAAACGCGGGAGTGTCTGGAGAAACAGGGGAGTGGCTGGCCGAACGCAGGGCGTATTTGTGACGTCAAACCAGGAACTAAACGGACCGAGGTGATCGCAATCTAGGAGTAGGTCTGGAGCTACTCAGAAACTGCAACAAAATATTAGCAGTTCTGCTAATCTTTCGTTCGCAATTCTGCTAAGCTAAGATACAATCCCAGAGGGTGGCGGCCTAGCGTTTGCAATGATTATAAAAGCAGCTAGCGAGCGAACAACTCAGAATGAGGGCCATTGGCCAAACCAGTCTGATATGTAGCGAAAATGAGCTGCTTGTGTAAAGGTGGTAAAGGAAAGCCTCCCTGTGCTCTAGGGAGAACAAGTTTAGAAAGAGCAATTCGTGTTTTTTTTACCTTGCCAAATAAAGTTAGTAAGCGGAGCATTCAAGGCTTTGGTATCTTGTTTGGAGAGAGAAAGAGGAAGCATTTGCAGTATATAGGAAAGTTTGGGGAATAACACACTTTTTATTACCGCGATTCTGCCCGACAATGAGAGTGGTAAATATATCCAATTATTGATTCATTTTTCAATTGAGGTTAATATTGGTGTAAAGTTAACCGAATAGAGTAAACTTAGAGTTGCTGGAATAAGAATCCCGAGATATTTAAGAGGGGTGTGACAATTAGAAAATCGGGATAAAGTAGGGCGTGATGAAAAATAAGTGACCTCTGACGCTATAGGTAAAAGTCGTGATTTGGAATAATTTACCTTAAAACCTGAAAACGCACTGAAATTGTCTATAACAGATATAATAGCTATAAGTGATTGTAAAGGGTGAGATATAAATAATAGCATGTCGTCTGTGAAAAAGACTCATCTTAACCTCCATATCTTTGATTTTAACGCCAGTAAACAGGGAGTTTGAACGAAGGGCCACTGCCAATGGTTCTAATGCCATAGTGAAGAGGAGGGGGGGAAAGGGGACAGCCTTGCCTTGTGCCTTTTAAAATGGAAAAGGGAGAGGAAAGGTAACTGTTTCTTAAAATTTGTGTAGAGGAGCCCTTATATAGTCTTTGCAATGTCAGGATGAAGAATTCTCTAGGGGTGCCAAATCTGTGCATGGAATCATACAGTTGTTCCCATGCCACTAGATCCAAGGTTTTTTCTGCATCGAGTGATAAGATTGCATGGTGATCAGTTTGGTCTGAGGATTCTAGCCATTGCATTAGCTGTGAGGACTTTTCTAACATTCCCTACTGAGCAGGGACGGATCTAGACTTTTCTTTAGGGGGGGCGGTTTACTGTTTAATCTTGACTCCTCCCTCTACAGTCCCAACTCCTCCCATCTGCAATCCTGACTCCTCCTCTCTCAATTCTGACTGAACTTTTTGAGTGAGACTGAGATAGAGCTTTGCGATTGTTCTTTGTACATGTGACTGTGCTATGGGGTAATTGTATTTATTAGCCCTAGTACCCACACACCAGCAAGTGAGGGGCAAATGCTCTGTAACCCTTGCTCTCCTGGCTCCTCTGTGCTGCTGTGGTATAGGCTGCAGCACATCATTCTGCCTCAGGCTCTCCCAGGAGAGCTCTCTTCTGCTCAAAAGTGGGCGTGGCTATGACTGTTAGGGGGGGCGGTCGCCCCCTTCGCCCCCCCCTAGATCCGGCCCTGCTACTGAGTGGCGGCCCATAATAAATCCTGTTTGATCTTCGTGAATGATAGTTTGAAGAACGAGTTTGAGTCTGTCGGCTAAAATGTTGGTATATATTTTATAATCAGTGTTCAGGAGAGAGATTGGAGAGGGTCACATCCTGGTTTTTGTAGGACTTTCAACAGTGCAGAGTTAAAGTATAGAGGGGGGTCAGAACCTGATAGAAGGGAGTTAAAAAATGCTAGTAGGGTATCTTCAATTTTGGTGCCTAAAATCTTATAAAAATCATTAGAAATTCCATCTGGGCCCTTATTAGATTTAAGTTGTTTGATGGCACATCTTATTTCCTCAATAGATATGGGCAGCATTAGGAATGAAGCTTGTACTGGGGACATTTGGGCGAGTGATACTTTGTCCCAAAAAGCAACCCTGTCCTCCTCTCTAGGTTCTGATGAGGCGTATAGGTCAGAGTAAAAGGCATGTAAGATATTGGAGATTCCTTTCCCAGAAGAAGTAGTCGTATCGCTTTTATCTTTAAGAGCTTTAATTATACTGGAGGTGAGTTGACTCTTAAGTAGGTTAGATAAAAGTTTCCCCGACCTGTTTCCATATCTATGGAACTTACAGGCAGAGTTACAGTAAATGTGTATTTGGACTCTGCCTGCGATAACATGTTATCAAAAGCTGTTTTCTGGGACAAATATGCCTTACTATTGGCTGGGGTGGGAGCGGACTTAAATAACTGATTAGATGTAGTCAGATTGGATTGTAAGATCATATAAGAGGATCGAAACATTTTGCCCCCTACATTTAGAGAACCTAATTTTAGACTAGCCATACAGGTGGTGGAGGACGAGCAAGTAATCATAACAGAATTTAAAACCACACTTTGAATACATTCTACGTGATGACAATTTGAAAAACAAAACAAAATCTGAGTTGTGAAAGGGAAGAGAGGGCGGAGGGAAAGAACAACTGGGGGTACAAACATATAGAATATACTCCTATAGGGGAATACATTCCTATGTTAAGCATTTAAGCGAAATGGACTTCCGGGATCAGATCTGCCCGCGTTATACTAATACGCTGGAAATCTGTAGCAAATACGGAATAGAACAGGGAAAGTGCTTTCAGCCTCTATTAACAAGATGGAAATAGGTTTAACAGAGTATATGAGCAGGCGTAGCACAGAGCCAGTTTAAATCAAGAAGCAGAGTATCAACCTGATAAAATATAAAGGGTTCTCTAAAGCGAGAGTATACATAATACCGCATTCACATCGCAAATGCCGGATCCTACCCGGTAAGACAAACGTGTACTTACCGGGTGGGATCCGGCATTTGCGCTCCTCTGCTGGCTTTCCGACCCGGCAATATACCGGGTCGGTTGTCATAGCAGCGGAGGGCGCAGCAGCAGCAGGGGCGGGGGTGGAGGCGGCGCCGGGAGATGAGCTCATCTCCTGCGCCGCCTCTGCCTATGCTGTGAATGGGAGCCGATTCGCATCGGAACGGCTCCCATTCACACCGCACCTGACCCGGTAATCAACCCGGTAAGAACCCTTCTTTTTTACCGGGGTTGAATTACCGGGTCAGGCGACCCGCTAATTCACAATTGGACCTTTCACATCGCACACGGACCCGTTTCGACACGGCAATATTCCGTGTCGGTACCGGGTTTTCAGTGCGATGTGAAAGGGGTATAAGTAATATCCAAACCTCTATATCTTATAGCATTAATGTCATGATACTGTAAGTGGTTAAATATAATCATATCAACACAGAAGAGTAGCACAAGAAAAGAGCATTAAAAGAAAAAAGAGAGCAATCACAGCATTTAAATATGCATAATACTAAACATGAGAGTAGCTAGGTCATGAAAAAGGTCTAGACTGGTAGGAAAAGGCAACCTGTTAATGTAAATGAAAACAGAAAAACAAAAATAATGTTAGCAAGGAGACCGCAAGCTGGCCACAGTTTGCTGTGTAAAGTAGTAAATCTGCAGATACAAGATCTACGGTGAGAGTGGACGTGGGCATCACTCCAATGGTAAGTGAGGTTAAAGAAATGCAGACTCGCAGGACTCGTTAAAGATCATCTGGGTCTGCAGAAGGGTTGCCGTCTGCCTGAGCCGATTCACGTAAATAACCCTCGGTATCTCCTACTGTAGAAAAATCTTTAAACGTGTTTCCTTCAAAAAGACGAAGACGTGCCGGAAATAGCAAGGCAAATTTTCTTTTTTCCTTTACCAATTTGGTACAGATAGGCGCAAATTCTTTTCTCGCTCTCATCACTTCGGAAGAGTAATCTTGGAAAAATGAACAATCTGGATCCAAGCCACTTGATATCTCTAGTGCGTCTTGATGAAGCCCAGATAAAGCTGAGAGATTTAAAAATGACCACCCGGGGTCTACTACCTGGGCCAGACAGTGGGGGACCCAAGCGGTGAGCTCGCTCTATAACCAATCCCGTACAAGCCTCATTGATATCCAATAGGTCAGGCAGGGTAGATTGTAAAAACGTAAATAGCTCAAGGCCCTTAAGTGACTCAGGTAAGCCCACTACTCTTAAATTACATAGTCTCGATCTGTTCTCAAGGTCATCGACCTTTGTAAGTAATTGACAATGGGATTTCTGTAGCAGATCATATTGTGTTTTAAGTTCAGTGACCTCTTGGAAGGTTTCCCCAATGCGCTGTTCATTAGTTACCACTGTTTTAGAGAGTTGCTTCATTTGTGGCTTCATGTCACGTATAGCTTGTTGCAGCTTGGCTGAATGTGCATCCATGATAGGTCCCATAGCCACTTGTACTGCTTTCACAACATCAGAGTATGTGACAGGGTTATTAGAAGCAGTTACAGGGGTGGCTGGGTCTTGTTGTGGATGGTGCGGGGCTTGATCACTGTTAGCTGCGTGTGCACCCACCTGAGTATCAGACGCGGCGGCCATCTTGGATTCCGGCTGCCGGCGTTCAGACTTGGATTTTTGCACTTTGGGGGACATAGATGCAGACAGATACTTGTCCATGTAGTGCCCCACACTCTTCCCTTCAGGTGACTGCAAAACCGCCGCATTCCTGGGCGATATGACGGCTCTGTGCTGCCCGTTGCTTAGAGGTGCTGAAGAGCTGCGGTGTTCAGCGTTTCCTCATGCAGGCACCGGAACCGGGAGTCTAATATTTGTTTTATGTGTATAAATAAGTAGAGTCATATTTCCGCTTTATCAGAACCTGTGGTGTAGACGTTCCACATGACATTGCCTTGTGCCACGTCACTGGGGTTTAGTGATCCAGATCTGGGGCCGCCCCCGATGTGGGAGAATGTATGAGGTTTGGGGGGTCTGATAACACTGCTCCTTATGCAGATCACTGTAACGTGTATTCTATATGATGTGTACAATAGGTTACTGAGCAGAGAGTGGTATCGGGACGGCAGACGGAGAATCGCCGGAGCACGTGCCGGAAGATACAGGGTGCGATTCAGGGATGGACGCAGCAGCTGCTGTATGAACGCATTGGCAGGGAAGATGTGCGCAGTCCATCGGGGTTACACACATCTCAGAATCAGTAATTGGTACATTATTGAGCAGCTGCTACAGCGTGCCACTTCTGCGACACTGGCCGCTTTCCTGACCACAATTCCCAATACCTGCAACCAGGGGCGCTTTAAGAGAGGAGGAGTCCCGGGTGCGGCCTCCTCCGTTCGGGCCCCCTCCTCTCTGCCGGCAGCGCTGAGAGTCTGAGCATTAGAGCGCTCAGACTCTACTGCGCATGCGCAGATCTCCGGTAAAATAGCACGGCGGCCATTTTCCCTGAGATTTCTCTACTGCGCATGCGCAGAACTCCGTGAAAATGGGCCATTTTCACAGAGTTTTAATACCGCCGCGGGACTCCGGAGGGGTGAGTATTTAGAAAATGGGCGCAGCGTGTGCGGTGGGGGCCCCCTCTGGACTCAGGAGCCCGTGTTCACCGCACACACTGCACCCATTATAGAAACGCCGGTGCCTGCAACGCTTTTATAATAGATGACAGCATTGATTTATTATAACTCTGGCAATTACTAGAGTCATTCTATTTCATTTG
The DNA here is from genome assembly GCF_028390025.1 of Pseudophryne corroboree. NCBI lineage: Eukaryota > Metazoa > Chordata > Amphibia > Anura > Myobatrachidae > Pseudophryne > Pseudophryne corroboree. The sequence goes on from NC_086454.1 coordinate 338,516,488, forward strand.
GGGTAAATAAGATGTGAGTTCTATTTAAGCCCCAACATCTCACTGGGCCTGATTCAGGCCTGATCACTGCTGTGCGTTTTTGCGCAGCGGGCGATCAGGTCATAACTGCGCATGCGTATGCACCGCAATGTGCACGCACGTCAGACAACAACGGGAATCGCTGGTCAGCAACAGGATGGCGCGAAGAATACAATTGCACGGGCGTTCGCAAGGTGATTGACAGGAAGAGGACTTTGGGGGTGGTAACTGACCGTTTACAGGGAGTGTCCGGCGTGCCCAAGCGTTTTCAGGGAGGGTGTGTGACATCAGCTCCGGCCCCGATCCGTTCGTTCTCATTGCACTGTAGGAGTAAGTCCTGGGCTGCGCACAGACTGCACAAAGTGGATTTTTGCAGCTTGGCGTACACATGGGATCGCACACTTGCACGGCGAGCTTACACTCCCCCTGGAGGCGGCGACTACGTTTGCAGCCCAGCGATCAGATTTGAATCACCCCCACAGTCTAGTATTGCGATGTACAACACGGTAACAGTATTGGCGTTCCTAGTTTCAGCATAAGATATAGCATCATGTTCGACAGTAATGGCGCCATAGAAACTGGTCACGTTTGTCCTAGTGTGACGCAATCAGCCTGACCAATAAGACCACAACAAGCTACAATCACTAGACATATCATTGTGCAGAGGGTGAGTACTGAGTATGGGGTTGGATCCTGAGCGCCGGTCACATGACCGGATCCCCTGAGTATGCGGTGCGGCCCGTGTGCCCTGGATTTACACCTTTGGGTTTATAGAAGGCCGATGGAACCCTGTCTCTGCATTCATTGTAATTTAGCATCTCTGTGCCCTGTAGCATGTTAGCCACAGTGGTCCACTGAGAGAGGTGGGTACACCCCTGTGTTCTGTAAGGTCAGGCTCCCCTGGACTCCTCCTGTTCTTGTGTCTAGAGTGTTCCTATAAAGCTGCGCATATGCATGATATAAATGAGCAGACGCTCCACGCCGGGCCACGTCCGGTGGTCGCAGCAAATCTCTGTTTTCTCCCTAATCTCTAGTGGTGAGGGCTGCGGAGAGCTGTACCTATATATAGCTGCCTCTGTCTTGTGGCGTGGTTTGCTCTGTCTCATCTCCCCGTGTGTCGGAGCACATGTATCCTGTGACTACCTGCTGTCCCCTCTAGATCTCTTTTCTGATCACAAAGTAGAAGTGACGGATAGAAAAGCCGGCCTTCCATTGTAGTCATCTCCTTTGTGTGCAGAAGGAAAGCTCTGAAGCAACAAAATAATGAGCAGGTTCCCAGGAAACTGTATCTGTCTGATTAACTCCTTATTTCCCAGATCTTCTACAGGAATCTGCTCCTATAAGTGCTTCACAGGCCAGCTGCCTCGTGTGCAGCGTACCTGGGGTCCCTCTCTTATCAGCAAGCTCCCACCGCCACACTCTGCTCCTTACATTGTGTGTCCCACCGCCACACTCTGCTCCTTACATGGTGTGTCCCACCGCCACACTCTGCTCCTTACATGGTGTGTCCCACCGCCACACTCTGCTCCTTACATGGTGTGTCCCACCGCCACACTCTGCTCCTTACATGGTGTGTCCCACCGCCACACTCTGCTCCTTACATGGTGTGTCCCACCGCCACACTCTGCTCCTTACGTGGTGTGTCCCACCGCCACACTCTGCTCCTTACGTGGTGTGTCCCACCGCCACACTCTGCTCCTTACGTGGTGTGTCCCACCGCCACACTCTGCTCCTTGCGTGGTGTGTCCCACCGCCACACTCTGCTCCTTACGTGGTGTGTCCCACCGCCACACTCTGCTCCTTACGTGGTGTGTCCCACTGCCCCCACCGCCACACTCTGCTCCTTACATGGTGTGTCCCAATGCCACAGTCTGCTCCTTACGTAGCATGTCCCACCGCTACACTCTGCTCCTTACGTGGTGTATCCCACCGCCACACTCTGCTCCTTACGTGGTGTGTCCCACCGCCACACTCTGCTCCTTATGTGGTGTATCCCATTGCCACAGCCTGCTCCTTACATGGTGTGTCCCACCACCACAGTCTGCTTCTTACGTGGTGTATCCCACCGCTGCAGCCTTCTCCTTATGTGGTGTGTCCCACCACCACACTCTGCTCCTTATGTGGTGTATCCCACCGCCACAGCCTTCCCCTTACGTGGTGTATCCCACTTCCACACTCTGCTCCTTACGGAGAGTGTCCCACCGCCACACTCTGCTCCTTACGTGGTATGTCCCACTGCCACACTCTGCTCCTTACGTGGTATGTCCCACTGCCACACTCTGCTCCTTACATAGAGTGTCCCACCGCCACACTCTGCTCCTTACGTGGTATGTCCCACTGCCACACTCTGCTCCTTACGTGGTGTGTCCCACCGAAACAGTCTGCATCATAAGTGGTGTGTCCCACTAGCACACTCTGCTCCTTAAGAGGTGTGTCTGAGGTGATTTACAGACACCATCCTTATGGGAATGACAAGCATCCAGACCTCCAGATCTTGTGATTCCTGTACAGGAATCCCAGATGGGAGGGAAAACCTCTCGCCGCACTACATGCACCAAGTTTAAACCCATAGTATTTTCCAACACCACCTGCCCCTTTCATAGTGTTTCCCACCACCGCTACCTCTCTCATTCTAGATAATTTTCCGCCGCCTGTTCTTTAGAGTGTTTCCCACCGCCACACTCTGCTCCTTACGTGGTGTGTCCCACCGCCACTCTAGTGCATTTTCTAGAGTGTTTCCCACCACCGCCACCTGCTCCTTCTAGAGTGAATTCTGCCACATGCTCCTTCTAGAGTGTTTCCCACCACCGCCACCTGCTCCTTCTAGAGTGATTTCCGCGGCCTGCTCCTTCTAGAGTGTTTCCCACCACCGCCACCTGCTCCTTCTAGTGATTTCTGCCACATGCTCCTTCTAGAGTGATTTCTGCCACCTGCTCCTTCTAGAGTGTTTCTCACCACCACCACCTGCTCCTTCTAGAGTGTTTCTCACCACCACCACTGCTCCTTCTAGAGTGATTTCCACCGCCTGCTCCTTCTAGAGTGTTTCCCACCACCGCCACCTGCTCCTTCTAGAGTGATTTCTGCCACATGCTCTTTCTAGAGTGATTTCCGCCGCCTGCTCCTTCTAGAGTGTTTCCCACCACCGCCACCTGCTCCTTCAAAGTGATTTATGCCACATGCTCCTTCTAGAGTGATTTCTGCCGCCTGCTCCTTCTAGAGTGTGTCTCACCACCACCACCTGCTCCGTCTAGAGTGATTTTCCGTTCGCTATAAGCCAGTTGTTGTTTTCTGCACCACATTTATGTTCTTCTAAGAAAGCACAGGCCTAGCATCCAGCTCCCCTATGTTAGTCCTTAGGTAACCTATCCTGCAGTGGTTGGTCCTTAGGTAGAGTCTAACACAGTGGAAGTTACATTTCTGCTGGACATTGTAGTGGACAGAAACAGATCTGAAGGTAAATCTGGATCTTGGGTGTTGAGAGCTTGGCAGAAGGAGTTAATACAGCGCTGGGAGGGAATGGGGAGAAATCTGCTTTTTCACAGACGGGAGAATGTGAGGGTAATGAACACTCTGAACCAGAACTACAAAACCGAGAACCCCGCAGTGTAAGGAGGAGAGACGAGTGATTCAGCCCTTCCCTCATTACTGCCTTGCGCGCTGATGCCTCCTGACCTCCCTGGCTTTCCTCTAAGATGAATCCAAACCCTTCTGAAAGATCTATTTATGGCTGGTGTCCTGTGGGGAGAGAATACTCCTGTAACCATGGCTTACTGTCATAGAACGGGAAACGGAGAGTGAGATAGTGATATCATCTGCTCTGATTCTAGGCCGACCACCTTAGTACTATGTGCCAGAGCCATCAGGATCATTGTACACTGACTGGACCGTGATATCTCCGGGTTACTGACATTCCCCATCCCTCCGTTATGTGACCATTAGTATCAGGAATGCATGGCTGGGTTAATAAGGCCATCTCTTGTCCCCGCTGTGCCTCTTAATGGATGTGCTGGCCTGACGGAGGGAGGACGCATCGATGTTTACACTATGGGACTGCTCATTGTTCTGGAAGGCAACTGTCGCTTACACTGTGGGTTATTAGAGCACACAGTCATTAGTGGGGTGTCCCACATATACATAGCATGCCGCTACATCTTATATAAGTAGGCCAGCTACTGCTCCATCATGCACAAGTCCTAGGCATAGACTGTGACACCAGGAAACCCAGTGACTGCCGTAATCAGACCCTTGCTGGCAGTATGGGGCCCGGTAGGAACATACAGACCTCTCCCTCTGTGGTGCTTACATACGGGGAAACGAACCACTGGTCCATGCAACAATCACTTCTAAATCCTAGCAGTGTTCACACCAGCGTTCCCCAACTCCTGGCCACTAACAGTGCAGGTTTTCCACATCTCCTTAGGAACATAGAATGTGACGCCAGATAAGAACCACTCGCCCCATCTAGTCTGCCCCCTTTTTTTTTTTACCATATTTTTTTATCTCAAACCTTATTTGATAGTTATTTCTGTGTAAGGATATCCTTATGTCTATCCCGTGAATGTTTACATTGCTCTACAGTCTTATCCCCTACCATCTCTGATAGGAGACTATTCCACTTGTCCACTACCCTTTCTGTGAAGTAATTTTTCCTCAAATTTTCCCTGAACCTCCCCCCCTCCAGTCTCAGTGCATGTCCTCATGTCCTATTGCTTCTCGTCATTTGGAGATTGTTTCCCTCCTGGACTTTGTTAAAACCGTTAATATATTTAAAAGTTTCTGTCAGGTCCCCTCTTTATCTTCTCTGCTCCAAACTATACATATTAGTCTTTCTGGGTAAGTTGAGTGATGTCGGCCATGCACCATTTTAGTTGACCTTCTTTGTACAGTCTCTAATGTATTAATAATCCTTTTGAAGACATGGCCTCCAGAACTGGGCACAGTATTCTAGATGAGGCCGTACCAATGACCTATACAGTGGCATTATTACTTCTCTCTGCTGCTGATTCCTCTCCCTATGCACCAAGCATCTGACTTGCCTTCCTCATTGCTCTGTTACATTGCTTACCTGCCTTTAAGTCATCTGAAATAGTGACTCCTAAATCCCTTTCCTCCTCAGTAGTTTCCAGTATAGTGCCATTAATACTATATTTAGCCTTTGGATTTTTGAGACCCAAGTGCATGATTTTGCATTTGTTGGCTTTAAACTGTAATTGCCACATATTCCTCTAGTCTACCTAGATCATCAGTCATTTGTTTTACCCTCCTGGTGTGTCTGCCATTTTGCATACCTTTGTATCATCGTCAAAGAGGCATACTTTCCCTTTAATGCCATTTGCAATGTCACCAATAAAGATATTAAAAAGCACTGGTCCAAGTACAGATGCCTGGGGTACTCCACTGGTAACATTTCCCTCCTGTGAATGCACTCCATTTACTACAACTCTCTGTTTTCTATCTTGCAACCAAGATCTTATCCCTTCAATAATCCTAGTATCCAATCCCAAGCTTCCAAGTTTATTTAGCAGTCTGCGATGTGGAACAGTGTCAAAATCCTTACTAAAGTCTAGATAAGCTGTATCCACGGCTCCACCTTTATCCACCACTGCTTGTTGGAATACAGGTACATAGTGGGGGTGGTACTAATTAGTTCCGTTGTGATTCTGTGTGGATATCTGGAAAACATGCACTTGCACAGTGGAAGTCACAACAAAGCCAAAGACATTTGCCAAATTATTTATTCTCCCGACCCCTGACCATTACTGTGCAGGAGAACTTAGAGATTCCTGCGCTCTAGCACCTCTTGTACCAAGCGTGCGGATTGGCCGGCTGCCTGACGCTCGCTGCTTGGGGCATGAAAGCACTGCGCTGTTGAAGCGCCCAAGAAGTTCCTGTAGCCCGGACTGTGGTGGAGCGGCCAGCTCTGGGGCCGAGGCCGCACATCATGTGTCTGTGTGTAGGTCTGTTAGCCCATCCTCCAAAGCCCTTCTCACCACATTGCAGGATTTCTATCCCGGATCAGTCGCTGGAATTATTTATTCATCTCCGCTACTGCTGACATCCTTAATAAGAAAGACATCTGCCATTATACCTTCTCATGGGGGGCACAGAAACCCCCCACCCCCCAACATTACACCACTAAACTTGGGGAACTGTTGTGTCTGCCCCAGTACGCTCCCAGTGTAGCTATGTCATGGTCACTTTCATCAGAAGACCGACCGCTGCATCCCGATGGAGAGAATTCCTCCTAACTTAATACCTCCCCAACCCTCTGCAGGGGTGCCTAAACCTAACCCCCCCCCCCCCACTACAGCCTAACCCTCCCTCCCTACAGCCTAACCCTCCCTCCCAAGGGGTACCTAAACCTACCCCCCCCCCCTACAGCCTAACCCTCCCTTCCTGGGGGTGCCTAAACCTACCCCCCCCCCCCCTACAGCCTACCCCTCCCTCCCTGGGGGTGCCTAAACCTACCCCCCTACAGCCTAACCATCCCTCCCAAGGGGTGCCTAAACCTACCCCCCCCCCCCCCCCTCAGCCTAACCCTCCCTTCCTAGGGGTGCCTAAACCTAACCCCCCCCCTCCTCCCAGCTAACACTAAGAGTGAGCGGCATACTTACGATCGGGATTCCATCATCAGCATTTCATCCGCTGTTTGGAGTTCCGGCTTCGGCATTGTGGCTGTGTGCCAGGATTCCGATTGACGGCATCCCAACCGCATCCCGGTTCTAGTAGTATGCGTTAATGCGTTATACGTAGAGTATAATGCTTCCAGGTCTTTCCGTATACCTACAATAACCTCTCATGGCCTGATGTGTCTTCCTGTGCCCGCGTGAAGAGGGTCGCTGCCACCATCACTGTGTTATGCCCTCGCCTCTCATCAGCAATGTGCACTAGGACCCTCATGCTCGTGACACAAACGCCTCCTATTGTTATCACTTCTCTTAAGCATATAAATTGTGCCATTCCTCTGTAGTCACGTCCGTGCCATGTTCTTTTTATTTTCATTCATCTTAAAAATTCCGCATTATCTAGCGGGCATTAAGGAAGGACGTGCTGCCACTATGCTCCGGAGCCCAACTCCCTTTACCACCTTGGGAGAGGAGCTACAGTGGGCATCAGCACCCTGCCCGCTCTGACATCGGGCCAGCCAGGTCCGAGGCATCGAGAGGTGACCGCGCAGGGCTGGGGAATGCAGCTGTCAGCTCCCGTGAGCTGCAGCCTACCCCGCTGGAGGGAGCCGCGGCCTGGAGTTTGGAGCACCGATCCGGGCCTCTACCCCCGCACACCGGCTGGCGCGCGGTGGCTCCCGGAGACTCACCAGGACTTGGAGGGGACTTCAGAGGGCTTTCATAGCTGTCAGGCAGTGGGGTTCTCGGCTGAGACACCTGGCAGGACAAAGCTTCCAGTTTGCAGCTGTTATTCTCATCTGCTCTCCGACGCAGCTGCAGACACTTTGCTGGGGTAAACTGTAACACCCCCTCCCTTCTGTTATTTTCCTGGATCTGTCACTCTCTCCTGGGGACTGTATTGCCTCTGATTGCCGGATACCCCCTACTTTACTCCTCCTGCTTGTATTGGAGATCGGTGGGCGCAGGGAGCAGTGAATAGGGGTCACCACAAAGCCATCCTTAGCTCTGATAGCTGTTGGCGGGCCAGGATATCTGGAGTCTTATGCTTATACCACAGTTCACCTACATTTGATTTCAACAAATTTCCCTCTCTTCACCGCTGTGCTAATTATGGATAAATAAGTGGCCAGACCTGCCAGAGGCACTAAGGGGGGCCAGGTGGGCAAGGGTCGTGGCAGCAACATGCCATCTTCCGCATCACCCGCCTCTCCCGGTAATCGATGGGGCAAAGTTACTAGAGAACAAGCCTACGATGACGCTCCTCCTACCATCAATGGTTCTCACACCTCTCAAGAACTGACCACCCTTCTAGCTTCACTTTTGGACCAGAAATTAGCACCACTTAAAGATTTTATCGACTCTGCGCTCACACAACTCATGAAACACGATCAACGTCTCTCTGAAGCTGAACAGTGCATATCAGATTTGGAAGACGAGCTTACAGCGGCTAAAGCCACTTTATCTGATCAGGTGAAATCGGTAATGTCCATGGTGGACAAATTAGAAGATGTAGAGAACAGAAATCGTAGAAATAATGTCCGCATTATCGGACTTCCTGAATCAGTCAAATATACGTACCTCATGTCGCTGGTTTCTGAGTGGCTGCCACAAGAATTGGGCTGTGTTCCTTTTGGTTCATCGTTGTTAGTGGAAAGGGTGCATCGGGTGAGCCCTGATAGACAGGCTACTAGGGACTGCCCTCGCCCCCTGTGATATTGCGGATCTTGGGGGAGATTCAAATGTTTGAAAAGTCAGTTGGGAGTCTGTTTTTACCTATCTAATAGACAGGGGGAAAAAACAGACACCCAACTGACTTTTCAAACATTTGAATCTCCCCCCTTGAATTATGCCGACAAAGTGCGTTTGCTAGAAGCTTATCGTAAACATGCTGATCTTCGTTACCACGGTGTAAAGCTCTTACTATTTCAAGACTTTTCATATTTGGTGGCTATGAAACAACGTGAATATGCCCCGACCTGCAAGAAATTATTTGATTTTGGATGCCGATTTTCATTATTGTATCCTGCAAAACTTTGTGTTTTTCACAACGGCAAACCCCATTTCTTTGATTCGCCAGAGGCGGCCAAGAACTTTGTGGACTCATTCTCCTCAAGATCCTCGACACTTAGATCGGACAAAGATTGAAGATGAGTAGTATTGTTTGTATTGTTATCTCATCGCCCCTTTTACATTCAGGTCTTTAAGTTTTCTTTTAAGTTTCACGGCCTCTATTACTTGTTTCTCAATGTTTAGCATGGTGTGGCTGACTGTGAGATCTAGTTATACTGCAATTGAGTATTATTTTTTTATTTTCATTGCTGCAGATTTTGCTATATATGTGGTTTCACATTGGGGGTCATTCCGAGTTGTTCGCTCGTTATATTTTTCTCGCAACGGAGCGATTAGTCGCTAATGCGCATGCGCAATGTCCGCAGTGCGACTGCGCCAAGTAAATTTGCTATGCAGTTAGGTATTTTACTCACGGCATTACGAGGTTTTTTCTTCGTTCTGGTGATCGTAATGTGATTGACAGGAAGTGGGTGTTTCTGGGCGGAAACTGGCCGTTTTATGGGTGTGTGCGAAAAAACGCTACCGTTTCTGGGAAAAACGCGGGAGTGGCTGGAGAAACGGAGGAGTGTCTGGCCGAACGCTGGGAGTGTTTGTGACGTCAAACCAGGAACGAAACTGACTGAACTGATCGCAGTTGCCGAGTAAGTGTGGAGCTACTCAGAAACTGCTAAGAAGTGTCTATTCGCAATTTTGCTAATCTTTCGTTCGCAATTTTGATAAGCTAAGATTCACTCCCAGTAGGCGGCGGCTTAGCGTGTGCAAAGCTGCTAAAAGCAGCTTGCGAGCGAACAACTCGGAATGAGGGCCATTGTTTTATTGTTTCATTATTATCACTGTTGGATTGCTAATGTTATGTTATTCCATGCTCTACTCTCACTTCCCCTATCCCTTCTCCTCTGGTCCTGCTGTTATTATTCTAGGTATTGGCAGTCGGATGGTTTGCCCTCATGAGTTCAAAAAAGTTGTAAGACGTTTTGGATATTGATTGTTTGGTTTATTGTTTTAGATTTGTGGTATTTGTGTACAGGTTTGGCAAAATGCTCTAGGTACTCATATTACTGTCTCCGCCTGCTCGCTGGGACGGGCTGGATACGACTGTTTCCCATAATCATGATAATATTGTGGCCTAGAGTAGGTATTGATAGTATGGTTATTCCCACGGCAGCTCCACTAGGACTCAATCCTCTTTAAAATGTATCACTTGGAATGTGGAGGGACTAAACTCTCCTATTTAGAGACGCAAAGTATTGTCACATTTAAAACGCCTTAAATCCGATATTGCATTTTTACAAGAAACCCACTGGGATATAAAAGATCCCAACACCCTTGGGGAACCTTGGGTGGGAGAATTTAAAGCTGCTTCATTTACTGCAAAACGTAGAGGGGTTTTGATCTTATTTAGGAAACACTTGCCATACACAATCAAAGATACGTGGCCCGATCTAGACAGTCATTTTCTTTTTATAAAACGCTCGCTCCTGGGTTCCTTATATACATTAGCGGTGCTTTACGCACCAACAGGTTCGACTAGACAGTTTTTTACAACTTTATATTCAAACTTACAGGATTGGGCGGAAGGAGAATTGCTCCTTGGTGGCGATTTTAATTGTGTTCTCTCTAGGGGCCAGGATCGTTCCTCTTGTCGGGGGGTGGTGGGAGATGAATCCTCGGTGACCTTTTTGAAAGATTCTTTAAAGTTATGTGATCCATGGAGATGCCAACATCCGATTTAATGGGAATATACTTTTTACTCTCACCCCCATCATACTTCTTCTCGCATAGATTTTTGGTTACTTTCTGACACACTATATAGTAGGGTGGTGGACTCAGGTATAGGCCCCATTGCTCTTTCAGTCCATGCATCGGTTTGGGTAACCCTATCTATTAAAGATCCCCTGATTACTTCTTATAATTGGAGATTTCCTGCCTACCTTGCCAAGTCTACTGATTTTCGTACTCACTTGATAACTGCTTTCTGTAATTATGAACAAGATAATGCAGGTCATCTAGATGATATTCAGCTGTTTTGGGCTGCGTCGAAGCCTGTAATTAGAGGTCAGGTGATGGAGTATGTGACCAGAAAACTGAGAAAACTTTCAAAGATTATTGAAGATCACAGTAAATTGTTGACAGCATATGATGCCATGTTGCAGTCGGACTCTATACCCTCTCGACAACATTACTTAGATGCCAAACACTCTTATGGTACTTTATGTACTGAACAGACCCAATTTGCCCATGATGTTCAGCGTAGTAAATATTATGGGTGCAATAAGTCAGGGAGACTACTTGCTAACCTTGTACGTTCTCATAACGCCCCCTCTCGTGTTTTACAAATAGACCCTTCAAATGGATCTCCTGTTACTGATCCATCGGAAATATCTAATCATTATTACCGGCTGCTATATACCCCTCCTCATGATTTTCCATCTGAAGGTGACCAATTCCTTTCTAAGGCGGAATTACTGAGGAGGAAAGAGATTTATTGACTGCGCCGGTAACTGATGTAGAATTATCCTTTTTGATCAAATGATTGGTCAAAGGTAAGTCCCCAGGTCCTGATGGTTTCGGAGCAGAATACTATCAACTCCTCTTAGATCATTTGTTACCCCACATGGTTACTTTGTTTAATTCCTTGCTTTCTGGAAAACAACCCCCCTCAAACTTCACTGAGGCTAGGATTGTAGTTTTCCCGAAACCGGGCAAAGGTCCTACACAGGTCCAATCTTATAGGCCCATTTCTCTATTAAATCAGGACCTGAAACTCTTTACTAAACTGTTGGCACAACGTATACAGAGTTTTCTCCCTCGGATATTGCACCCAGCTCAAAATGGCTTTGTGAAGTGTAGAACCTCGGTTCACAATATGCGTATGTTGGTGGCGGCATTGCATCGTTATCATCAGACAACAAAGAAGCCATCATTGTCAGCTGTGATGCTGACGAGGCTTTTGCTATGTTTTCCTGTTCACATATTTCACGTATACTTCATGCTCAACAATTTGGCCTGGCATTTATTGGTATTTTTAGTATGATGTACTCACTTCCGATGGCTTATTTAACTATTAATGGACTAAAGTCGTCACCTTTCACACTATCTAGAGGCACCCGCCAAGGTTGTCCCCTCTCGCCACTGTTGTTTAACTTGGCACTTGACCCACTGATCCGCGTATTCTACAAGGACAATACGTGGCAAGGTATTAGATTAGGCATTACAGAGATTAAAGTATCGGCCTTTGCAGATGATCTGCTTTTGTATTTTAGTAATCCAAAGCAGGCCCTCCCCTCCCTACAAAATATTTTGGCAGATTTTCAATTGATATCTGGTTTCACGGTTAATTTTACTAAAACAGAAGCTTTGGCTTTACATATTATGACTAAATCTGGATGGAGTAGCTCCTTTCCTTTTCTCTGGGCCCAAGATCATCTCTTATATCTGGGTTTACATTCTTGCAGTGTTCCTACCAAAGTATATACTGTCAATTATATCCACTTTGTCACTCAAATGTTGACAGATTTAGAAAAATGGAGACGTCTGCCGTTATCGTATATTGGGAGATGCCATTTATTTAAAATGATCTCTTTCCCTCGGTTTCTAGATCCGGTCCAGATGCTGCCATTTTTATTGAATAAAAAAGACATTGTCACTGTCAATGGATCCTTATCCAAATTCATATGGGCGGGTAATTGCCCTCGAATGTCACTTTTTTAACTACAACAGCCACTATCCTTGAGAGGTATCAATCTTCCCAACATACAAGACTATGCAATAGCTTCTAATCTGAGATATGTGCTGGACTGGTTAGGTGAAACCTCTTCCTTTGTCAAATTGGATATGGGGGTTATTTCCGAGTTGATCGTAGCTGTGCTAAATTTAGCACAGCTACGATCATCTTCCCTGAAATGTGGGGGGAAGCCCAGCACAGGGCTAGTCCGCCCCGCATGTCAGTCCGGCCCCCCCCCCACACATACACAAATACAAAAGCATCGCACAGCGGCGATGCTTTTGTATTTGTGGAGTAACTCCCGGCCAGCGCAGCTCCTACAGCTGGCCGGGAGTTGATTGTCGCTGCCACTGGCCGCAGCAGCTGCGTGAGACGTCATGCAGCCACCGCAGCCCGCCCCCACAATGGTCCGGCTATGCCTGCATTGGCCGGACCGCTCCCCATAAACCGTGGCTTAACGCCGCCGTCCAGCTCCCTCCCGCCCAGCGACCGCCTCTGTCTCAGAGGCAATCGTTAGGCAACGACAGCTGCCATGCGCCGGCACATGCGCAGTTCCGACCCGATTGCTGCGACAAACTGCAGCGATCGGGTCGGAATGGCCCCCCCATTGAACGAGGCTTTCTTGTTAAGGGCTCTTTAATTTCCATTCTACACACCTCTGCTTTCTCTCCCTGTAGAGGTTAAAGGTAACCCATTGTTGTGCACTCCATGTATGGTATGGCGTATATCACGTAAACGTTTAGGATTGTTCTTTACCCGTACAATATTCTCACCGTTATTACATAATAGTGATTTTCAACAGGGTGACCCTCAAGCGATTTTTGAGTCTTGGCAACTTCATAGACTTCGATTAGCGTTTCATTTGATGGATGATGGTCTCTCCACCACCCACACCCTGGAGAGACTCAAGGAGTTGTTTCCTGATATCCAGATTCCTCTATTTGCTTATTTCCAGGCCCGTAGTTATGCAACTAGACTATTATCTGAGCTAACCCATTCAAATCTTTCTCTGGTATTTGATGTTTTGATAAAAACCCGTTTAGGTACCTCCTTCCCTACCTCTTTCCCTACCTCTTTATTACATCAACAGGTTCGGAAGAAAATTGACCTTTCTACCTTATCGACAGGTATGGCAAAGTGGAAAGATTCCTCCCCTAATATCTCCTTACACACTATTTTTCCGGCCTCGGCCAAATTGAATAAACAGTTACTCTCATCCTCGTTTGCTGAAATGCAATTTAAGATCATTCATCGAGCGTACTATGGGGGTGATTCCGAGTTGATCGCTCGCTAGCTGCTTTTAGCAGCATTGCACACGCTAAGCCGCCGCCCTCTGGGAGTGTATCTTATCTTAGCAGAAGTGCGAACGAAAGATTAGCAGAATTGCGAATATAAATTTCTTAGCAGTTTCTGAGTAGCTCCAGACTTCGCAGCCGTTGCGACCAGCTCAGTCCTTTTCGTTCCTGGTTTGACGTCACAAACACACCCAGCGTTTGCCCAACCACTCCCCCATTTCTCCAGCTACTCCTGCGTTTTGCAACTCGAACGCCTGCGTTTTTCCGCACACTCCCATAAAACGGCCAGTTTCCGCCCAGAAACACCCACTTCCTGTCAATCACACTACGATCAGCACAGCGATGAAAAAGCTTTGTTATGCCGTGAGTAAAATACCAAACTTTTATGTAAAATAACTAAGTGCATGAGCAGCAAGCGACTAATCGCAGTATAGCGAAAATCGGCAACGAGCGAACAACTCGGAATGACCCCCTATACTCCAAAACTAAGATTTCTAACTGGAGTAGCAGAGGACTCCAATTGTTTTAAGTGTTGTCTCCCCGATGCTGACATTCTTCACTGCCTCTGGTCTTGTTCAGTGGTTCATGTTTTTTGGACCACTGTTCAAGACTATATAAATAATGTCCTTCACGTTTCTTTCACTATAACGATGCCATGGGCATTGTGGAATTACTATACTCAACCTCCATCCCTACAACATACTAAAGGCACTACACTTTTACTTGCTAAAATAGCAGCAGTGGCTAAAAAAACTATTTTGTCTCCATGGATACTGTCACACATCAGAGGCAGTGGCCGCCGCGCTTACCCCTGCGTGTCTGCTGGTCCGTCTGGCGGGCCCCGCATCTGGCGGTCGTCGGGTCCCGGCGTCTGGCTGGCGCTGCTCCCGGCGGTTCCCCGGAGTGTGGGCGCCGCCATTGCACCCGGCGTCACGTGGGCGGGAGTGGGTGGCGTCACAGAACCGCTCCACCAATCCTGTTAGGGCGGGAGATTCAAAACCAGACGCCGGGTAGAGCTCCGGCTCCTGAGTATCGTCGCTTTTCCAGAGGTGATCTCCAGTGCTCCTGTGACCGTTGTGCTACCTCCTAGAGTTTCCAGCATCCAGTCAGCTTTCCCAGCATATTGTGCTGCTCGCTCACCTAGTCTTCAGTGTTTTTAAACATCGCTCACGAGTTCTTCAATCATCAGCGTCTTTGAACACTGCTCACAAAATCTTCAGTGTCTTTATCATCGCTCACAAGTTCTTCATTCACCAGTGTCTTTATCATCGCTCACAAGTTCTTCATTCACCAGTGTCTTTATCATCGCTCACAAGTTCTTCATTCACCAGTGTCTTTATCATCGCTCACAAGTTCTTAATTCACCAGTGTCTTTATCATCGCTCACAAGTTTTTCATTCATCAGTGTCTTTATCATCGCTCACAAGTTCTTCATTCACCAGTGTCTTTATCATCGCTCACAAGTTCTTCATTCATCAGTGTCTTTATCATCGCTCACAAGTTCTTCATTCACTAGTGTCTTTATCATCGCTCACAAGTTCTTCAATCATCAGTGACTTTAAACATCGCTCACGAATTCTTTAGTGTCTTTCACAATCGCTCACAAGTTCTTTATTCATGTGTCTTTAAACATCGCTCACAAATTCTTCAGTAGCCTTTGACATTGCCCACCAGTCCTCTTTCTTCCATGTGTTGCTGTATTGCTCCCTTCCCTAAATAAAGTTCTTCAGCATTTCTTCATCAAACACGATTGTCAGAGTCCTGTATGAGGAAAACCTATATCCGGCCTTCTCTGCTCCGACCCAGCTGTGGTGCCTCTTCCCGACCATCGGAGGAGCCCCCGAGTTCACAACACTCCCAATCCAGGTCAGTGACAGATACACTCTACCCCCATTACTGTTTCTCTTATGTTACCAAGATTGGCTTATGTTTATAGGATGGAGTGGATAGACTGTTCTTTGGATTTAGAATCTCGATCACAATTTTTTTTTTTATATTTGGCTACCCTATGTACTCACATTATCAACTGAAGAGGAGGAATTACTTTGAGGCATGGTACGTCTCACTTCTTGGTATAACGTGACTACACTGGAGAAAGGCTACCCACAGTGTCAGACTGGGGCATGTACGGCCCACTGGGGGAATACAGTGGTAGGGGCCCATGTTTAGGGGTGTGGCCAGTCTCTAGAGGGGGTGTGCCCAGTCGCCAAATTGGTTTGCCTAACCATTTTGCAAGTGTTGGTCCCCTAGATAAATATATACAGTAAATACTGTAGTGCATGCAAGATAATGTACTAGATTAGTAACTGCACAGTCTGGAACCTGATCCCTAGAGGAGGTGGTGGCCCCCAGGCAGTAGGGCCAACCGGTGGTTTCCCCTGTACCCCTGTGGGCCAGTCCAACCCTGGCTACCCACCTTTCTAGATAGATTCATTTCATGGGTTCTAGATACCCACATTGAGTCAGTCTACTCGCTCTATCCTACCATATGATTTTCTTTTATAGATTAAGGAATGTTCTCCATTGACTCCTTTTGAAATTTTCAGATGAATATGTATGTCTCTATTTATATATATGTTCCAATGTCTTCCTATGGAGCTTCAGTTCCCTTTTATTCGCTATTGACTTGCCAACCTGTATACTCAAATCATCTGTAGTGTTTGTATCTCTCAATAAACATATTTGAAAAAAATAAATTACAAAATTCAACATTATTTTGTTAGTCCAGCGTGTAACTATTATTTTCATTTTTAATAAATACTTTTATATGATGTTTTGCTGCTGCGGGTGAGCGGAAATCCCTAAAATGTTCTACGTGCGCACAAAGGCGCTGTGCGAGTGGAATGCGCAGCAACAGGAGTGTCTTGGTAAAATGGTGGGCGGGGGCTGAGACATGGTCCATCTTATGGGCTTATTATGGGAGTGAAGCAGCATACTACCCGACGTCACTGTCCCGTCACATATGGGTGGGCTGTGCGGGGGGATGTGGTGGCACGATCACGTCATGGTGGCTCCACTTGGCTGGATGGGGGTATGGGAAACTTGCCCACCTCTCTGAGGGTCGGGAGCCTCCCCGCCATCAAATGACTGCGGTAGCTGCGGGGAACAATATAGGAAATGCTTTGCATTCCTGATATTGATACATCGGGCAGCAACCTATGGGGGATGTGGCAGCGGGTGTAAATGGAGGGATTGTAGCAGGTATTGGAGATAGCTACTGTGATCCACCCTTCATACATTGCAGAGATACTTACTATTTGTGGCTACCCCCCCAAAATTAGTGTTTTCAGGGGCATAGCCGCAAATATTATTGGATAAATGGGCCCCGAAGACCCTCATCCACTCACTGGTCACCTCCAGACTGGACTACTGTAACCTCCTCCTGACTGACCTCTCTGACATACACCTCTCTCCACTCCAATCTATCCTCAATGCTGCTGCTCGGCTCATCTTCCTCACCAAACCCACTACATCCACATCCCCTCTCCTACAAGCCCTTCACTGGCTCCCCGTCCCATTCAGAATCCAATTCAAGCTTCTCACACTCACATACCCTCCAACTGTACCTTTTTAATAGGTACAGTACCTTTTTTTTATGGTCTGTACCGATTTTTGGCTCTCCAAACTTCCATTGAAAGTATAGGAAAAGGGGCGTGACCACGCCCCCTTTACCCGCGTCCACGCCCCTTTTTCGGATATGTACCGATTTTTCTGTGTAAAATGTTGGAGGGTATGCACTCACAAAAGCCCTCACCCACTCCTCTCTCCCACTTACATCTCTGACTTTATCTCCCTTTACACTCCCACCCGTCCTCTTCACTCTGCTAATGCACGCCGACTCTCCTGCCTACTGATTACTTCCTCCCACTCCTAACTCCAAGATTTCTCACGTGCTGCTCCTTTTCTCTGGAATTCTCTACCTCTCCCCCTCAAACTCTCCACCTCTCTACAAAACTCAAACGGGCTCTCAAGCCCACTTCTTCCCCAAACCCAGCCAAATCTCTGGGTCGACACCCATTATGTGGACACCCTTTGGCCGACAGTGAATAGGTCGGCACTGGAAATAGGTCGACATGAACAAGGTCAACATGTAAAAAGGCCGACATGCGTTTTTAACATTTTTTTTTTTAACTTTTTCATACTTTACAATCCATGTGGACTACAATTGGGAACGGTAATCTGTGCACCTTGCCAGAAGTATGGCGAGCGAAGCGAGGGGACACAGTGCACTAATTAGGGTTCCTGGTCACTTTACGAAAAAAACAACACCAAAAAACTCATCTACCTTTTTTTCACGTCGACCAAATGGCCATGTTGACCTATTTCTAGTGTCGACCTAGCCACTGTCGACCTAATGGGTGTCGATGTAGACACTGTCGACCCTGAGTCCCATACCCGTCTCTCATCCTGACCCTCTGTTCCACGCTATGTACTCCGTCTGTTTGAACGTAAGCTCTCACGAGCAGGGCCCTCAACCCTCATGTGCTTTTCCTTCTCTTACTTATAGATCTTGAAAGGATATCAGCCTCTTCTTGTACCCCTCGATTTGATGGCCACTGACGTCAGTGAGAGCAATCCTTAAAATTACAGATTATACACGACACCATGTAATTAAGAATCACTCTCCGTTTATTGTTCATAACAATGGTATATAAGGCATCATTGTCTAGGGAGGGATTGGAATGTCCAGGGAGGGGTAGGCAAAAGTAAATACTTTATTGGTTTAACTTTACTGCATAGGAGGGATAAAACAGGCTACATGGGGGGGGATGTAGGATACAGCCTAGTACTTCATCTAGGGGTGGTGATTTCACACAGTTCCCAACAAACTATGGGTGGAGCTATATTCATTTTATGCAATGCAAGCTAAATCCAAGGCAAAAGAAAAAGAAACAATATTTACACAATGCACACTGACAGAGGAGATTTAACCCTTCAATCCCCTCTTAGAATCATGATTGTTATATGACATGATTCTTAAGTGAGGCTCCTTTCTTGTTCCTCCAGTTCTTGAGATATTGGGCATAATCGTCGGGTCCCTTACTATCAGAGGAGGTGACAGGACTGGTGGTTATATCATAGTACATCAGGGCCTTATCAATGCCTTTGGAGGTAAGTTTCTTTCCACAGGGAATTACACAATAAACTATAATGCCTAAAAGAATTAAAGTTACAAGTATGAATATGCTTATTTGCACAAGAGCCTGTTTCCAATTTTCAAACCACCCAAAATATTGGCTCCATGGGTTATCAATACCTGAATTTTTCTTAAGTTCTATGGATAAGGTTTCTAACTTGTTTATGGCTAAAGTAACCTTACCGTTGGGACCAGTGTTGTCAGGAATATATGTACAACAGCCTTCCACCTTACTAATGTAAACACATGTACCGCCTTTTTCTGCTAGAATCATGTCAAGGGCCATTCTATTTTGGAAGGTCATTTGGGAAGTGGCTTCTAGCTGTTCAGCTATACCTTTAAGAGCATCTTTGGTATCATTAACAAATCTTTGTTGGTTATAATATATATAATTAATCCAGGCTACGTTTTTATTTACAGTTACTATAGGGAACAATGATTCAAAACCCGCAGCCACCTCATCTCTAGCTTTGAACTCATTTGGAACACCTCTTGGGACCCCTATAGCATCAATGTATACGTGGGGGTCAAAGCTACCTCCTGGGAGTGCTCTTTTCTTTCGATTAGCAGGAGTATTAGAGGGAGGAGTGGGGTCATCGGTGATCATTAGGAGTGGCATTATGACTTTGGCCAGGGCACACTCACCATACCATGGTGTGTCTAATTTACTTCTAAGTTTCATATCCCCACATATGTAATAAATGTCGCCTAATGATCTAGTTTGGTTGACTAAAACAGTTGTTCTTTTATTTGCACAATACCCTGGTGGGAAGGTTTTTAAATTTCTCCCTGTGGTGGTGTTAGATGTATAACAGGTATAGTTTCCAGGATATATGGTTATGGTGCTTCCTGGGTTGGGATTTTTTGACAATATGGGATATTCCCTTTTCCACATTTCGCACTGACTGTCATTTGTTTTGGTGTCATTAAAAAGGCTGAAAAAACAATTTTCCTGTTCTAGGGGTATATTAAGGGGCACTGTACCTAGGTGGGGCCTAGATTTGCCACAGACATAACAGTTACTTTTATTATGTTTGCTAGCACTATACTTCATCCATTCTAACCAGAAATTGATGTCAGAGAAACCAGTTTCAATAGCTAGGGTGTCTTTAAAGGTGGGATTGTTAACGGCCATCATATCCTTGAAGGTGGTTATATGAGGTTTCAAGAGGTTGGGGCGTGGTTTAGGGGGCTTGAGCTGGGCATACTTTTCATTGTTAAACATATCCTGTAACAAGAATGGTGTAAGGGATGGGTTTAAAAAAAAGGATTCACCTAGGACATAGGTGCCTGCATCAGTAGACTGGGGATGTTTTATGCTTAATATGAATTTACTATCACATCTGTTTTGTCTATGAAGGGTAAGACGGGTAAGCAGGGACTCACCATATTTGTCTTTTCTTGAGAGAGCCTCTTTGGGCTGGTATCCATAACTATGGCCAGAATTCCATCCCACTGATCCCCAATACGCACATTTATTTCCCCAATATTTACTAGTAACACAAATATAGGCTTCAGTGGGGGTATTACGTGTACCATACTGATCACACTGCCAGGCATAATGTTTGTTAAGACAGGGAGCAATGGTACAGAAATCTATTTTATAGGCGGCAACCTCAGTATTGGAGGAGTTATACCAAAATGTGTAGGTGCCGGATTTTTGTGTAATGTCTACTTCAGCTGTAGCTTGGCAAGTGAGGACCATTAGGATTATCAACATAGTCCCCAGGATAGAGGTAGGGGACAGGTTCCTCATCCTCCTCTGTTCTTCTGTCTTCGCTAGGTGGGAGGTCAGGGCTGTCTGCCCCCGTTTGTACCTCGCTGGAATCACTTGCTTCCCTCTCTAGGTCTGGTCTAGGAACCTTTTTCACTCGGGATGCATGGATCCAGGTGGGGCTTTCCTCTGTCAGGACTGCTGTTCTGGTTACTGCTACGACCTCTGTCTCTGGACCGTAGGTAAAGTCTCCTGGGCTCTTGTTCCTGGGGAGCACCTTCACCACGACTCTGTCTCCGACTTTAAAGGGGTGTGTAGGTTCCTGTGGATTCAAAGGGTTTTTACAAACAACCTCATGTTCAATTTCATTCAGTTTTATTATCAGGGACCTGACATACTCTTCTCTGATAAGTTCTAGATCTCCCTCCTGTATTACTAATGGTTTCTTAGCCCAAGGTGTAGGGAAGGGCCTACCCATTAATATTTCAAAGGGGGAGTAACCCAAAGTCTTTTGTGGTGTCATTCTGATCTCTGCTAGGATAATAGGAAGGACCTTCTTCCATTTATGGAAGGTACCCCCTGTGGCCTTCCTAAGCTTGTCTTTGAGGGTCCTATTCATGCGTTCTACGACCCCTGAACTCTGCGGGTGATACGGGATGTGGAACTTCCATTCCACCTGCAGGGCCTTTACCAAGGCCTGTGTAATTTTTGCTGTAAAGGCGGAGCCTTTATCACTATTGATTTGCAATGGGCACCCCCATCTGGGGATGATTTCCTGAGTTAGGATCCTAGCAACTGTCTTTGCATCCTCAGATTTAGTGGGGAATACCTCTGGCCATCGAGAGAACATGTCTACAATGACCAGGGCATATTCCTGTTTACCAGTACCTGGGATATGGGTGAAGTCAATTTGCAGGTGTGTAAAGGGTGTGGTGGGGTATTCAAGATGCTGATGTTTTGCCTTGTCAGGGTTGTTGGGGTTGTTTCGCAGGCAAGTGATGCATCTACTGACATACTGATCTACTAATGACTTGGCATCCGTGACATAGAAATCATTACGTAAGAGTAAGGTAGTTGTTGCCTTACTGTGGTGTCCTATGCCATGGTAGTGGGCAATAAACAAGGGTGCACTGGACTGGGGTATACAAGGTTTCCCCTCTTTGCAGATTAATCCTGTTTTAGGATTCTTCTGCAAAACTGGGTAAGTCCAGTCAGCTAGGTCGGCATTGGAGGCTGAGGCCTGTAACTGGGTGATCAGGTAATGGTTGTCGAGAGCTGGGGGGGTCATGATGGTCATGTGGGCCTGAGTGATGGGCTGTGAGGCTGCATGTTTGGCAGCAGAGTCAGCAAGGG
Organism: Pseudophryne corroboree; assembly: GCF_028390025.1. Taxonomy (NCBI): domain Eukaryota; kingdom Metazoa; phylum Chordata; class Amphibia; order Anura; family Myobatrachidae; genus Pseudophryne; species Pseudophryne corroboree. Next base: position 338,538,425 of record NC_086454.1, read on the forward strand.
CATTTCCAAGGGAGACTGCATCCTTCCCCCCGGTGTGTGCCCTGCAATGGAGGATTGCAATGTCAGAGGGTAAGGTTATGGCATGCAGAAGGTCAGAGATGAGTTGGGCATGTGATATGCCTTTTCCATCAGCTCCAAGGAAACCACGGCGTTGCCAAATGACCCCATGGTCATGCACGACGCCGTACCCGTATTTGGAGTCAGTGTAGATGGTGACTGGTTTATTCCGGTAAAGGTGACAAGCCCTTGTGAGAGCAATGAGCTCTGCAGCCTGTGCTGACTGGTAAGGAATGGGCTGTGCTTCCAGAATAATGTCAGGGAGAGTGACAATAGCATAACCCGCTTGGTACGTGGTGTCATTGGGTCTGCTACAGGAACCATCTACAAAAATGACATCCGCGTCGGGGACAGGGACAGGGGACATGTCCAGTCTGGGGGATGTTTCTGACTCAATGGAGGCTGAGCAGTCATGGGGTTCAGGAGGGTGGTCTTCAGGACCTTTGAGCCCCAGGAGAGCGTTGAGAATGGGTGCAGGACCTGAAGAGTTGGTGGCATACTTAATGGTGAGGGAGGGGTTGTTCAAAAGGAGAACCTCATATCCACTAAGGCGCTGAGCTGACATGTGTTGTGTGTGTAACCCTTTTAAAATGGTTAGAACATCATGAGTGGTGTGAAGTATTGTTGTGTGGCCTAGGGTGAGTGTGGTGGCCATTTCAGTTACCATTGCACAGGCTGCAAGTGCCCTGAGGCAAGCAGGCATACCTTGCACAGTGACAGGCATTACTTTGGAAAAAAATGCCACTGGGCGCAACTTTCCTCCATGAAACTGTGTGAGCACCCCCGCCATGGTTTTACAATTGTCCCTTGCAAACAAATGAAAAGGTAGTACATAGTTGGGGAGGCCAAGTGCCGGACTTTTCATTAACATACACTTTAAGCTTTCATATGCAGTTAACATTTCTTGTGACCATTGTACAATATTAGGTTTGTCTTTCAGTGTGGCTTGTCTCAAAATGTTATCATAATAGGAACAATCAGATATCCACTGTCTGCAGTAATTTACCATACCCAGAAAAGACAGCAGTTCTCTCTGGGTAGTTGGGGTGACCAGGCCCAATACAGACTGAATGCGCTGTGGACTGACTTTCCTTTCCCCCTGAGTGAGCACAAAACCTAAGTAATCCACATGCTTCTTACACCATTGCATTTTTGTTTTGGACACCTTGTGTCCACATTCACAGAGCCAGTTTAACAGTGATATACCATCCTCCCGGCAGGCCTCCTCAGTTTGACTACAGAGCAGCAGATCATCTGCATACTGTAGCAGGACTGAACCATGGTGAGGTTGCCAGGGCCCCAATGTGGCCTGGAGTACAATGCTATAGACAACGGGTGCGTCAATATAGCCCTGGGGTAAACGACACCAGGTGAGTTGCTTGCCCTCAAAAGAAAATGCAAAAAGTAACTGTGTCTGTGCATCCACTGGAATGCTAAAAAATGCATTTTTTAAATCAATCACAGAAAAAATTGCAGCATCTGCAGGGATAGCTGAAATGAGTGAGTTAATGTCAGGTACAATGGGTGCTATGGGCACAATGAGTTGGTTAATTGCCCTGAGGTCTTGTACAAACCTTACACTACCATCTGACTTAGCAACAGGGTTGACTGGTGTGCAGTAAGGTGAGATTATGTGTCTGAGAATGCCTTGTTGGAGAAACTGTTGTATCATTGGTCTAAGACCTTCAACCTTCTCTTGTGACAAGGGGTATTGCTTTTGATAGACAGGTTGTGTGTCAGGTTTCAGGGTTGCTCTATATGGTGTGCAAGGAATGAGGCCAGTGTCATAGGGACCCTCCGACCATAGAGCAGGGTTCACTTTGTCAAAATCAGGTGTAATGTCTGTTGCCTCCCACACCGGTAGGTGTGGGGACTCGACCTCCAGGCCACTGCTAGTGGGTGAAGGGAGAATGGAGATTTCGAGTTTGCTAAGAAGATCCCTTCCCAGAAGATTAATTGGACATTCAGGTATTACAGTGAAATTGTGTTTACCCATATACGTGCCTCCCGTGGTTCTGACACTAAGGGCATCTGTCAGGTAAGCATCTGTGGGTATCCCATTGATTCCCATTGAAGGAGCAGTCTTTTCCAAATGACCATCGTACAGGTCGACACACAAAACACTAGTAGTTGCCCCGCTATCTACCAGGAAAGGGATTGCTCTCTTTCCTATAATCAAGGTTAGTAGCGGTGGGTCCTTCCAGTGTCTGGTGAGTTGGGCAAAGGCTGGGATACCCTCCTCCGGGCCCCGTCAGTGGGAGGGGTCCTGCCAGTCAACTCGGAATCGGACATGATCCTGAAAGGGGTTGTTGTGTGACTGTCGGGGATGATCCCGGGAGGGAGCCGGAGCTTGGGGCTGTCGGTGGTTTTGTGGGGGACAAGGGCAATCCCTTGCCCAGTGATCGTCCCTTCCACAGTTGAAGCAGGAGGTTTGTTTCCTGCTGGCAGAGTCAGGGGGGTGGGGTGGCCTGGCTTGTGGGTTTTGATATCGGGCTGGATTGCGGGGTGGGCCAGTAAAGTGCTGCTGGCGTCTATCTCCCCGGTTTCTGTGATTTTGGTAATTATGAGTTGGGGCATTCTGCAAGGGTTTTTTAACATCAAAGCATCCTGCAGCTTCCTTTTCATATAAGTGCTTTTCAAATTCCTTAATATTATCAGAGGTCCAGGAAGAAACACCTTGCTTAACAGGGACCATAACAGATGGCAACAAGTTATTTACAAAGGTAGAAATTAGTAAATGGTCTGTATCTACAAGAGTAAGACCTGCATCTTCAGACCAACACTTTTTAAACCTCTTCCAAAACTCAGTGACAGTTTCAGTGGGCTTTTGTTTACATGCTACGGCAATAGGAAGAGAAGCTCGGGTTTTAAAAATCTCTTTCATATGGGTCTCAATTTCCTTCCACATCTCCGTTACACCGTCCCCAGTATTGAGAGGGTAGCGAACGGCATCGTTAAGGGTGGTAGGAGTGTTTATGGTGGGAATCTTTTTCCAATCCCACCCGTTGTAATGGTCTATAACCCCATCTATGATCAGCTTCATATCTTCTTGAGTATAGCTGCGTCCTGTGCAAGCCTTTTTCAAGTAAGCTATGCAGCCGTCAGGTGCAACAGTGGGTTTGGGACAGTTCTTAACAATTCTGTCTAAATCCTCTATTTCAATGGGTTTCTTTAACAACTGATCCCCTACTGTCATGAAGGGCAGGTGCTGGGTGGCGACACTGCTGGCATCAGCACTGTTTTCAAGGAAACCAGTGCCGGATCGCGTTATGGAGGGGGTAAGAGGGTGGTGAATGATAACAGTTGAGTCAGCGTTACGGCGGGAGGTGATTTGTTTGTTAGGAGTAGGGGCACTAGGGGCGGGGGTGGTTACGTCTATGTGGAGGGTACTGTCAGGGGGGGCTATTCCTCCTGAGCCTCCTTCTCCTTCCCCTTCCCCTCCTCCCCCTCCCCTTTGCATCGGCATTCGTGACAAAGCAACTGAGCTTCCTTCTCCTTCCCCTTCCCCTCCTCCCCCTCCCCTTTGCATCGGAATTCGTGACAAAGCAACTGCAGCTAACAGATCTGTGTCTTTTAAGGAGGGGTATAGGGGATTGTAAGGCGGGGGAGAAGAATTTTTCAGAAACTTGTTGCTTCTAAATTCCTCAGCTTTATGCAGTCTGGAAGTTACAGATTTTATTCTACGCTGTTTCTGCTTGATATTCTTGTCATACCAATGAGGTGCTATCGTGAGCCATTGCTCTCCTCCAGCACGCATATATGTCATGTCCCATTGTGGGTCATGATCGTACCATGGCCAGGCTTCCTTGTCTTCCAGACAAAGACCTTTGACCATGTCCATATAAAAGGGATAATTAATACCGTCACGGGGGAATGGACTGGGGCTGCCAACTTTCTCTGTCCACCCCGCTAAGTTATCCACCCAAGGGTTAACTAAATAATAATCTGTGGTGGAGTTACGGGCAACATATTCCTTACATGTTTCTCCTGGTAAAGGTGGGGGGTAAATGACTGTCTTACTCTGACCCCCTCCCATAGTAAAGAATACAATCTACACCAGCTTTCTACGCAATTTCTACAACAACTTATAACAACTGTCTATGCAATATCACAACAAAAATGCAGTTTAAAAAAAAACCTTCTATACAACTTCACAACAAAAAGACTTTCTATGCAATTTACAAAAACTTTCTATGCATGCATTAGTTAACACCAGTTAATTAGTCATTGACAATATCACAATATTATCTGTATAATGAGAACATGAAATCTTTTGACGGGTACGCTTACCTTCGTACAAGATGTCAGAAAAAATACAGCGTTTTAAACAGGAAGCAAGAAAAGTGTTTTGAGTAAAGATATCTGGCAGACGAAAACTTACCAGCCGTCTGGACCAAACATAAGAACTTATCACACTACAAGCATACAAGAATATAGGCGATCAAATCGGGGTATTTTCTACGTTACGTATAGACCCCAGGTCTATTTTTTTTTAAGTATCCCAGATACTAACGTCTTTGGAGAATTGCGCTTTTCTCAGACGTATCTTTAAGTCCCAGACATTAAAGATTATATGGTATCCCTGATACCTGTTTTATGGCTTTACATAAAACTACGTAATATTAAGTCCCGGACTTAAATATTACCTTGTCACGTGTTCCCGGAACACGGAGCGAGTTCAAATTCAGTGTTTGAACGCAATCCCTTACGGAAAAGACAGACAATGAATTCTCTATCTTACCGATTCGGGGGCGATCAACTGAATCCAGGACTGAGCCCCCACTTGAAAGGATATCAGCCTCTTCTTGTACCCCTCGATTTGATGGCCACTGACGTCAGTGAGAGCAATCCTTAAAATTACAGATTATACACGACACCATGTAATTAAGAATCACTCTCCGTTTATTGTTCATAACAATGGTATATAAGGCATCATTGTCTAGGGAGGGATTGGAATGTCCAGGGAGGGGTAGGCAAAAGTAAATACTTTATTGGTTTAACTTTACTGCATAGGAGGGATAAAACAGGCTACATGGGGGGGGATGTAGGATACAGCCTAGTACTTCATCTAGGGGTGGTGATTTCACACAGTTCCCAACAAACTATGGGTGGAGCTATATTCATTTTATGCAATGCAAGCTAAATCCAAGGCAAAAGAAAAAGAAACAATATTTACACAATGCACACTGACAGAGGAGATTTAACCCTTCAGATATTCTCCTCCATACTCCCTATAGAGGCACCTAACCCGCGGTTCTCTGCCGCCCTGCTGCTTAGGTCAGCGTGGTCTGCCTAGCTGGTGGTGTTGGGCGGCAGTGTATTAACTGGGTGTGGGGAAGGGCAGTAACAGCTCCGGAACAGTATAATGGCGGAACCATAATGTAGGGAAACGTTGTGCGGGGACAGTATTGAATGTCACGTAGAAGCCGGCTACATTTATAGCCCTGGTTGCTATGGAGACGGGGGAAGCGCGAGCAGCCAATCACAGCGCGGAGTATTAGGAAGTCCGTCTCGTTGTTATGGTAACCGAAATAACTAACCAGCTGTGAGACCGGGCACCAGAGCGTCACCTGCCCGTCCTGACCCCGCGCCACCGGCTCCTCACACCAGGTACCGGAGAGGGTGTGACGATATATGTGCGGTATATAGGAGGCTAGATACAGGTTAGAGTGTGACGGTGTATGTGCGGTATATAGGAGGCTAGATACGGGTCAGGGTGTGATGGTGTATGTGCGGTATATAGGGGGGGCTAGATACAGGTCAGGGTGTGACGGTGTATGTGCGGTATATAGGAGGCTAGATACAGGTCAGGGGGTGACGATATATGTGAGGTATAGAGGAGGCTAGATACAGGTCGGGGTGTGACGGTGTATGTGCGGTATATAGGGGGGGCTAGATACAGGTCAGGGTGTGACGGTGTATGTGCGGTAAATAGGAGGCTAGATACAGATCAGGGTGTGACGGTGTATGTGCGGTATATAGGAGGCTAGATACAGGTCAGGGTATGACGGTGTATGTGCGGTATATAGGGGGGGCTAGATACAGATCAGGGTGTGACGGTGTATGTGAGGTATATAGGAGGCTAGATACAGGTCAGGGTGTGACGGTGTATGTGCGGTATATAGGAGGCTAGATACAGGTCAGGGTATGGCGGTGTATGTGCGGTATATAGGGGGGCTAGATACAGGTCAGGGTGTGACGGTGTATGTGCGGTATATAGGAGGCTAGATACAGGTCAGGGTGTGACTGTGTATGTGCGGTATATAGGGGGGGCTAGATACAGGTCAGGGTATGACGGTATATGTGCGGCATATAGGAGGCTAGATACAGGTTAGAGTGTGACGGTGTATGTGCGGTATATAGGAGGCTAGATACAGGTCAGGGTGTGACGGTGTATGTGCGGTATATAGGAGGCTAGATATAGGTCAGGGTGTGACGGTGTATGTGCGGTATATAGGAGGCTAGATACAGGTCAGGGTGTGACGGTGTATGTAAGGTATATAGGAGGCTAGATACAGGTCAGGGGGTGACGATATATGTGAGGTATATAGGAGGCTAGATACAGGTCGGGGTGTGACGGTGTATGTAAGGTATAAAGGAGGGTAGATACAGGTCTGGGTGTGACAGTGTATGTGCGGTATATAGGAGGCTAGATACAGGTCAGGGTGTGACGGTGTATGTGCGGTATATAGGAGGCTAGATACAGGTCGGGGTGTGACGGTGTATGTGTGGTATATAGGAGGCTAGATACAGGTCAGGGTGTGACGGTGTATGTGCGGTATATAGGGGGGGCTAGATACAGGTCAGGGTATGACGGTATATGTGCGGCATATAGGAGGCTAGATACAGGTTAGAGTGTGACGGTGTATGTGCGGTATATAGGAGGCTAGATACAGGTCAGGGTGTGACGGTGTATGTGCGGTATATAGGAGGCTAGATACAGGTCGGGGTGTGACGGTGTATGTGCGGTATATAGGAGGCTAGATACAGGTCAGGGTGTGACGGTGTATGTGCGGTATATAGGGGGGGCTAGATACAGGTCGGGGTGTGACGGTGTATGTGCGGTATATAGGGGGGGCTAGATACAGGTCAGGGTGTGACGATGTATGTGCGGTATATAGGGGGCGCTAGATACAGGTCAGGGTGTGACGGTGTATGTGAGGTATATAGGAGGCTAGATACAGGTCAGGGTGTGACGGTGTACGTGCGGTATATAGGAGGCTAGATACAGGTCAGGGTGTGACGGTGTATGTGCGGTATATAGGAGGCGCTAGATACAGGTCAGGGTGTGACGGTGTATGTGAGGTATATAGGAGGCTAGATACAGGTCAGGGTGTGACGGTATATAGGAGGCTAGATACAGGTCAGGGTGTGACGGTGTATGTAAGGTATATAGGAGGCTAAATACAGGTCAGGGTGTGACGGTGTATGTAAGGTATATAGGAGGCTAGATACAGGTCAGGGTGTGACGGTGTATGTAAGGTATATAGGAGGCTAGATACAGGTCAGGGGGTGACGATATATGTGAGGTATATGGGGGGGGCTAGATACAGGTCGGGGTATGACGGTGTATGTGCGGTATATAGGGGGGGCTAGATACAGGTCGGGGTGTGACGGTGTATGTAAGGTATAAAGGAGGGTAGATACAGGTCGGGGTGTGACAGTGTATGTGCGGTATATAGGGGGGGCTAGATACAGGTCAGGGTGTGACGGTGAATGTGCGGTATATAGGAGGCTAGATACAGGTCGGGGTGTGACGGTGTATGTGCGGTATATAGGAGGCTAGATACAGGTCAGGGTGTGACGGTGTATGTGCGGTATATAGGAGGCTAGATACAGGTCAGGGTGTGACGGTGTATGTGAGGTATATAGGGGGCTAGATACAGGTCAGGGTGTGACGGTGTATGTGAGGTATATAGGGGGACTAGATACAGGTCAGGGTGTGACGGAGTATGTGCGGTATATAGGGGGGGCTAGATACAGGTCAGGGTGTGACGGTGTATGTGCGGTATATAGGAGGCTAGATACAGGTCAGGGTGTGACGGTGTATGTGCGGTATATAGGAGGCTAGATACAGGTCAGGGGGTGACGATATATGTGAGGTATAGAGGAGGCTAGATACAGGTCGGGGTGTGACGGTGTATGTGCGGTATATAGGGGGGGCTAGATACAGGTCAGGGTGTGACGGTGTATGTGAGGTATATAGGAGGCTAGATACAGGTCAGGGTGTGACAGTGTATGTGAGGTATATAGGAGGCTAGATACAGGTCAGGGTGTGACAGTGTATGTGCGGTATATAGGAGGCTAGATACAGGTCAGGGTGTGATGGTGTATGTGCGGTATATAGGGGGGGCTAGATACAGGTCAGGGGGTGACGGTGTATGTGCGGTATATAGGAGGCTAGATACAGGTCAGGGGGTGACGGTGTATGTGCGGTTTAGAGGGGGGGCTACTTTCTAGCCTCTCTAACTTCCCTCTCCCCTGTTCAACTCTGCTTTAATCCTCACTCTTCTGCTGACCCCTCTCCTACTCACTGATCAGCACTTACCACTCCTGGCCAGGATTGCCACCTCTCCTACTCACTGATTAGCACCGATCCTGGCTAGGATTGCCACCTCTCATACCTACTGATCAGCAATTACGGCTCCTGGCCAGGATTGCCACCTCTCCTACTCACTGATCAGCACTTACTGCTCCTGGCCAGGATTGCCACCTCTCATACCTACTGATCAGCAATTACTGCTCCTGGCCAGGATTGCCACCTCTCATAGCTACTGATCAGCAATTACTGCTCCAGGCCAGGATTGCCACCTCTCATACCTACTGATCAGCATTTACCGCTCCTGGCCAGGATTGCCACCTCTCATACCTACTGATCAGCACTTACCGCTCCTGGCCAGGATTGCCACCTCTCCTACTCACTGATCAGCACTTACAGCTCCTGACCAGGATTGCCACCTCTCCTACTCACTGATCAGCACTTACTGCTCGAGGCCAGGATTGCCACCTCTCATACCTACTGATCAGCATTTACCGCTCCTGGCCAGGATTGCCACCTCTCATACCTACTGATCAGCAATTACTGCTCCAGGCCAGGATTGCCACCTCTCATACCTACTGATCAGCATTTACCGCTCCTGGCCAGGATTGCCACCTCTCATACCTACTGATCAGCATTTACCGCTCCTGGCCAGGATTGCCACCTCTCATACCTACTGATCAGCATTTACCGCTCCTGGCCAGGATTGCCACCTCTCATACCTACTGATCAGCAGTTACCGCTCCTGACCAGGATTGCCACCTCTCCTACTCACTGATCAGCACTTACTGCTCCAGGCCAGGATTGCCACCTCTCATACCTACTGATCAGCATTTACCGCTCCTGGCCAGGATTGCCACCTCTCATACCTACTGATCAGCACTTACCGCTCCTGGCCAGGATTGGCACCTCTCCTACTCACTGATTATCACTTACTGCTCCTGTCGAGGATTGCCACCTCTCCTACTCACAGGTTAGCACCGCTCCTGGCCAGGATTGCCACCTCTCATACTCACTGATTAGCACTGCTCCTTGTCAGGTTTGCCACCTCTCATGCCTACTGATCAACACTTACTGCTCATGGCCAGGATTGACACCTCTCCTACTCACTGATTAGCAATTACCGCTCTTGGCCAGGATTGCCACCTTTCATACCTACTTATCAGCAATTACCGCTACAGGCCAGGATTGCCACCTCTCCTACTCGCTGATCAGCACTTACCGCTCCTGGACAGGATTGCCACCTCTCCTACTCACTGATCAGCACTTACCGCTCCTGGACAGGATGGCCACCTCTCCTACTCACTGATCAGCACTTACCGCTCCTGGACAGGATTGCCACCTCTCCTACTCACTGATCAGCAATTACCGCTCTTGGCCAGGATTGCCACCTTTCATACCTACTTATCAGCAATTACCGCTACAGGCCAGGATTGCCACCTCTCCTACTCACTGATCAGCACTTACCGCTCCTGGACATAATGTGTCCCCAGAGGATAGATAACACTCAGCGTATATATACTGATACATAATGTGTCCCCAGAGGATAGATAACACTCGGCGTATATATACTGATACATAATGTGTGCCCAGAGGATAGATAACACTCAGCGTATATATACTGATACATAATGTGTCCCCAGGGGATAGATAACACTCAGCGTATATATACTGATACATAATGTGTGCCCAGAGGATAGCGGACACTCAGCGTATATATACTGATACATAATGTTTCCCCAGAGGATAGCGGACACTCAGCGTATATATACTGATACATAATGTGTCCCCAGAGGATAGATAACACTCAGTGTATATATACTGATACATAATGTGTCCCCAGAGTATAGCGTACACTCAGCGTATATATACTGATACATAATGTGTCCCCAGAGGATTGCGGACACTCAGCGTATATATACTGATACATAATGTGTCCCCAGAGGATTGCGGACACTCAGCGTATATATACTGATACATAATGTGTCCCCAGAGGATAGCGGACACTCAGCGTATATATACTGATACATAATGTGTCTCCAGAGGATAGATAACACTCAGTGTATATATACTGACACATAATGTGTCCCCAGAGGATAGCGGACACTCAGCGTATATATACTGATACATAATGTGTCTCCAGAGGATAGCGGACACTCAGCGTATATATACTGATACATAATGTGTCCCCAGGGGATAGCGGACACTCAGCGTATATATACTGATACATAATGTGTCCCCAGAGGATTGCGGACACTCAGCGTATATATACTGATACATAATGTGTCTCCAGAGGATAGCGGACACTCAGCGTATATATACTGATACATAATATGTCTCCAGAGGATAGATAACACTCAGCGTATATATACTGATACATAATGTGTCCCCAGAGGATAGATAACACTCGGCGTATATATACTGATACATAATGTGTGCCCAGAGGATAGATAACACTCAGCGTATATATACTGATACATAATGTGTCCCCAGGGGATAGATAACACTCAGCGTATATATACTGATACATAATGTGTGCCCAGAGGATAGCGGACACTCAGCGTATATATACTGATACATAATGTTTCCCCAGAGGATAGCGGACACTCAGCGTATATATACTGATACATAATGTGTCCCCAGAGGATAGATAACACTCAGTGTATATATACTGATACATAATGTGTCCCCAGAGTATAGCGTACACTCAGCGTATATATACTGATACATAATGTGTCCCCAGAGGATTGCGGACACTCAGCGTATATATACTGATACATAATGTGTCCCCAGAGGATTGCGGACACTCAGCGTATATATACTGATACATAATGTGTCCCCAGAGGATAGCGGACACTCAGCGTATATATACTGATACATAATGTGTCTCCAGAGGATAGATAACACTCAGTGTATATATACTGACACATAATGTGTCCCCAGAGGATAGCGGACACTCAGCGTATATATACTGATACATAATGTGTCTCCAGAGGATAGCGGACACTCAGCGTATATATACTGATACATAATGTGTCCCCAGGGGATAGCGGACACTCAGCGTATATATACTGATACATAATGTGTCCCCAGAGGATTGCGGACACTCAGCGTATATATACTGATACATAATGTGTCTCCAGAGGATAGCGGACACTCAGCGTATATATACTGATACATAATGTGTCTCCAGAGGATAGATAACACTCAGCGTATATATACTGATACATAATGTGTCCCCAGAGGATAGCGGACACTCAGCGTATATATACTGATACATAATGTGTCCCCAGAGGATAGCGGACACTCAGCGTATATATACTGATACATAATGTGTCCCCAGAGGATAGCGGACACTCAGCGTATATATACTAATACATAATGTGTCCCCAGAGGATAGCGGACACTCAGCGTATATATACTGATACATAATGTGTCCCCAGAGGATTGCGGACACTCAGCGTATATATACTGATACATAATGTGTCTCCAGAGGATAGCGGACACTCAGCGTATATATATACTGATACATAATGTGTCCCCAGAGGATAGATAACACTCAGCGTATATATACTGATACATAATGTGTCCCCAGAGGATAGCGGACACTCAGCGTATATATACTGATACATAATGTGTCCCCAGAGGATAGCGGACACTCAGCGTATATATACTGATACATAATGTGTCCCCAGAGGATAGCGGACACTCAGCGTATATATACTGATACATAATGTGTCCCCAGAGGATTGCGGACACTCAGCGTATATATACTGATACATAATGTGTCCCCAGAGGATAGATAACACTCAGCGTATATATACTGATACATAATGTGTCCCCAGAGGATAGCGGACACTCAGCGTATATATACTGATACATTATGTGTCCCCAGAGGATAGCGGACACTCAGCGTATATATACTGATACATAATGTGTCCCCAGAGGATAGCGGACACTCAGCGTATATATACTGATACATAATGTGTCCCCAGAGGATAGCGGACACTCAGCGTATATATACTGATACATAATGTGTCCCCAGAGGATTGCGGACACTCAGCGTATATATACTGATACATAATGTGTCCCCAGAGGATAGATAACACTCAGCGTATATATACTGATACATAATGTGTCCCCAGAGGATAGATAACACTCAGCGTATATATATACTGATACATAATGTGTCCCCAGAGGATTGCGGACACTCAGCGTATATATACTGATACATAATGTGTCCCCAGAGGATAGATAACACTCAGCGTATATATATACTGATACATAATGTGTCCCCAGAGGATAGATAACACTCAGCGTATATATACTGATACATAATGTGTCCCCAGAGGATTGCGGACACTCAGCGTATATATACTGATACATAATGTGTCCCCAGAGGATAGATAACACTCAGCGTATATATACTGATACATAATGTGTCCCCAGAGGATAGCGGACACTCAGCGTATATATATACTGATACATAATGTGTCCCCAGGGGATAGCGGACACTCAGCGTATATATACTGATACATAATGTGTCCCCAGGGGATAGCGGACACTCAGCGTATATATACTGATACATAATGTGTCCCCAGAGGATAGCGGACACTCAGCGTATATATACTGATACATAATGTGTCCCCAGAGGATTGCGGACACTCAGCGTATATATACTGATACATAATGTGTCCCCAGAGGATAGATAACACTCAGCGTATATATACTGATACATAATGTGTCCCCAGAGGATAGATAACACTCAGCGTATATATACTGATACATAATGTGTCCCCAGAGGATAGCGGACACTCAGCGTATATATACTGATACATAATGTGTCCCCAGAGGATAGCGGACACTCAGCGTATATATACTGATACATAATGTGTCCCCAGAGGATAGATAACACTCAGCGTATATATACTGATACATAATGTGTCCCCAGAGGATAGCGGACACTCAGCGTATATATACTGATACATAATGTGTCCCCAGAGGATAGCGGACACTCAGCGTATATATACTGATACATAATGTGTGCCCAGAGGATAGATAACACTCAGCGTATATATACTGATACATAATGTGTCCCCAGAGGATTGCGGACACTCGGCGTATATATACTGATACATAATGTGTCCCCAGAGGATAGCGGACACTCAGCGTATATATACTGATACATAATGTGTCCCCAGAGGATAGCGGACACTCAGCGTATATATACTGATACATAATGTGTCCCCAGGGGATTGCGGACACTCAGCGTATATATACTGATACATAATGTGTCCCCAGAGGATAGCGGACACTCAGCGTATATATACTGATACATAATGTGTCCCCAGAGGATAGCGGACACTCAGCGTATATATACTGATACATAATGTGTCCCCAGAGGATAGATAACACTCAGCGTATATATACTGATACATAATGTGTCCCCAGAGGATAGCGGACACTCAGCGTATATATACTGATACATAATGTGTCCCCAGAGGATAGATAACACTCAGCGTATATATACTGATACATAATGTGTCCCCAGAGGATAGCGGACACTCAGCGTATATATACTGATACATAATGTGTCCCCAGAGGATAGCGGACACTCAGCGTATATATACTGATACATAATGTGTCCCCAGAGGATAGCGGACACTCAGCGTATATATACTGATACATAATGTGTCCCCAGAGGATAGCGGACACTCAGCGTATATATACTGATACATAATGTGTCCCCAGAGGATAGCGGACACTCAGCGTATATATACTGATACATAATGTGTCCCCAGAGGATTGCGGACACTCAGCGTATATATACTGATACATAATGTGTCCCCAGAGGATAGATAACACTCAGCGTATATATACTGATACATAATGTGTCCCCAGAGGATAGATAACACTCAGCGTATATATATACTGATACATAATGTGTCCCCAGAGGATTGCGGACACTCAGCGTATATATACTGATACATAATGTGTCCCCAGAGGATAGATAACACTCAGCGTATATATATACTGATACATAATGTGTCCCCAGAGGATAGATAACACTCAGCGTATATATACTGATACATAATGTGTCCCCAGAGGATTGCGGACACTCAGCGTATATATACTGATACATAATGTGTCCCCAGAGGATAGATAACACTCAGCGTATATATACTGATACATAATGTGTCCCCAGAGGATAGCGGACACTCAGCGTATATATATACTGATACATAATGTGTCCCCAGGGGATAGCGGACACTCAGCGTATATATACTGATACATAATGTGTCCCCAGGGGATAGCGGACACTCAGCGTATATATACTGATACATAATGTGTCCCCAGAGGATAGCGGACACTCAGCGTATATATACTGATACATAATGTGTCCCCAGAGGATTGCGGACACTCAGCGTATATATACTGATACATAATGTGTCCCCAGAGGATAGATAACACTCAGCGTATATATACTGATACATAATGTGTCCCCAGAGGATAGCGGACACTCAGCGTATATATATACTGATACATAATGTGTCCCCAGGGGATAGCGGACACTCAGCGTATATATACTGATACATAATGTGTCCCCAGAGGATAGTGGACACTCAGCGTATATATACTGATACATAATGTGTTCCCAGAGGATTGCGGACACTCAGCGTAGATATACTGATACATAATGTGTCCCCAGAGGATAGATAACACTCAGCGTATATATACTGATACATAATGTGTCCCAAGAGGATTGCGGACACTCAGCGTATATATACTGCTACAAGCACATGTCTCTTCTGTATCATGATCTCGGCCGGCATTACAGGCTCTGACTTTTCTGATCTCCGGAGAGGGGACTTATAACATCATTCATATTGCTGTAAACATAACCCATATTCTGAGTGTCAGGCCAGACTAATCTCCGGGACAGCGGTAATCTGCTCGCTAAGACTGGATTAATGTTCCTGCTCCGAGCACGGACATAGATGATATGAAGCTGGGATTTCAGGATCACCGGAGTACCAGGCAGTGTCGCTGGCTTCTCCTATACTGGAGTCAGCATTAGAGCTGTACTGGAGAATATCGTCAGAGAGTATCATTATCTCTGCACCAATAAACCACAGAAATATCTCCCCTAATTATGTAGTTGTGGACATTCTGCTGTTCTGTCTGATGGACAATCCGCATACTGTGACATTCCGCAGCTGGGTCACTCCCGGTGCCACTATCCATTCTCCCATTCTGTCCATATGCCGCACTTCTGCCCGGTGCTCGTGTTTACTGAGACTATTGTGTGCTAGTCGCCGGGAGGGCAATCCCCAGTGCAATGAGTGAGGCGGGGGGCTTCATGTTGTTATTTGCTGTGACCCGTAGCCCATGGTGTGATGGCATCATTCATGCCATTACGTATAGATGTGTAGCATTACCTGTGACTATAGACACCCAGAGGGAGCGGGGTCAGGTGGGGGTGGTACAGGCTATAGACACCCAGAGGGAGCGGCGTCAGGTGGGGGTGGTACAGGCTATAGACACCCAGAGGGAGCGGCGTCAGGTGGGGGTGGTACAGGCTACAGACACCCAGAGGGAGAGGTGTCAGGTGGGGGCAGGACAGGCTATAGACACACAGAGGGAGCGGTGTCAGGTGGGGGTGGTACAGGTTATAGACACCCAGAGGGAGCGACGTCAGCTGGGGGTGGGACAGGCTATAGACACCCAGAGGGAGCGGGGTCAGGTGGGGGTGGGACAGGCTATAGACACCCAGAGGGAGCGGGGTCAGGTGGGGGTGGGACAGGCTATAGACACCCAGAGGGAGTGGCGTCAGGTGGGGGTAGGACAGGCTATAGACACCCAGAGGGAGCGGTGTCAGGTCAGGGTGGTACAGGCTATATACACCCAGAGGGAGCAGGGTCAGGTGGGGGTGGTACAGGCTATAGACACCCAGAGGGAGCAGGGTCAGGTGGGGGTGGTACAGGCTATAGACACCCAGAGGGAGCGGGGTCAGGTGGGGGTGGTACAGGCTATAGACACCCAGAGGGAGCGGGGTCAGGTGGGGGTGGGACAGGCTATAGACACCCAGAGGGAGCGGCGTCAGGTGGGGGTGGTACAGGCTATAGACACCCAGAGGGAGCGGCATCAAGTGGGGGTGGGACAGGCTATAGACACCCAGAGGGAGCGGCATCAGGTGGGGGTGGGACAGGCTATAGACACCCAGAGGGAGCGGTGTCAGGTGGGGGTGGGACAGGCTATAGACACCCAGAGGGAGCGGCGTCAGGTGGGGGCAGGACAGGCTATAGACACCCAGAGGGAGCGGCGTCAGGTGGGGGCGGGACAGGCTATAGACACCCAGAGGGAGCGGGGTCAGGTGGGGGTGGTACAGGCTATAGACACCCAGAGGGAGCGGTGTCAGGTGGGGGTGGTACAGGCTATAGACACCCAGAGGGAGCGGGGTCAGATGGGGGTGGGACAGGCTATAGACACCCAGAGGGAGCGGGGTCAGGTGGGGGTGGGACAGGCTATATACACCCAGAGGGAGCGGGGTCAGGTGGGGGTGGGACAGGCTATATACACCCAGAGGGAGCGGGGTCAGGTGGGGGTGGTACAGGCTATAGACACCCAGAGGGAGTGGCATCAGGTGGGGGTGGTACAGGCTATAGACACCCTGAGGGAGCGGCGTCAGGTGGGGGTGGTACAGGCTATAGACACCCAGAGGGAGCGGGGTCAGGTGGGGGTGGTACAGGCTATAGACACCCAGAGGGAGCGGTGTCAGGTGGGGGTGGTACAGGTTATAGACACCCAGAGGGTGCGGCGACAGGTGGGTATGGTACAGTCTATAGACATCCAGAGGGAGCTGGGTCAGGTGCGGGTGGGTTAACCCTAGCTACGCCACCACTCGAGGGTTATCCCTATCCGCTACCCCTGAAGGATTAGGGTAGGGGTGTGTGTGTGTGTGTGCGTGTGTGGTGGAGGAGGTCGGGAAGTTAAAATACCCCCTCCGCTGTCGGGATCTTCAGTGTCAGGATACCGACGTCTGTCATGTGACTGCCGACATTCCAAATACCGGGATAGCATTCCACACCCATGTAACCATTGCCGACACTGAAATTAGTATCAGGGTGTCAGAGAACCACGGCATTTGGTTCCTCTGTAGGGAGTATGGAGGAAAAGATGGTTTAAGTAAGAGAGGGAAAGGCACATGAGGGTTGAGGGCCCTGCTCATGAGCGCTTACATTCTAAAGGGGAGGGGCAGACAGATGGGTGACACAGATGGGGCTGACAGAGAGCGTGGGACAGAGGGTCAGGATGAGAGACGGCTGGGTTTGGGGAAGAAGTGAGTCTTGAGAGCGTGTTTGAGGTTATGTGGAGAGATGGAGAGTCTGAGGGGGAGAGGTAGAGAATTCCATAGATAGGCAGCAGCACGTTGGATGCGTTCAGGTAAGAAGGTTGGATACGTGTGTGTTTGTGACCTGAGAAGTCATATATGGAATGTGGTATAAAATGGGTTTTATACGATCGCCTACTCCCTACACGGCGCCTAGCCCTCGGAGTCTGCCTCCCTGATGCTTACCTGGGTGTCATGTCTGCTGATGCAGCGATGTATATATAGCATGTCCTGCATTGTCTTGTGCTGTAAGTCACTGTTTTCTTGTTCTGCTCATGTGTTTATGTACTTAGGTGCTGTGGAACCCTTGTGGCGCCATATAATGGATGATAATTATAATAGTAATGTGTAAGTCTGACTGCTGTCCTCTGCAGATGTACTAATCAGCGTCAGACATGCCGACCAGCAAAATGCAGGGACCCCTGAGCTCACTCCAGGAGCTGCCGAGCGGGTACCAGAGCAAAGTCTGTACACCGCGCAACCCAAAGCTCAGCAGACATGAAGAGGCCGCTGTGACGGTAATGAGTGCGCCATAAATTGGGTCGTCTTTTTATCCATCATTGTACAGCTTAGGCAGACAGATGTTGGTGACCGAGACCAGGGATTATCCAGGACAAAGCAAATGAAGAGAGACAGCTGTTCACACAAAGTACTTGTTCCTCACTGACAGTCCGCGGACCGAGATCGCAGCCTGCATGCAAGATAATGTTGTGTTAGTGTGACAATAATTCCCCTGCATTACTCTGTTCCCGGAGGCCTAATACAGGATATACGTCTTCTCACTTGTGTATAATACTGTACGCGGAGTATATAGTTATATAGAGGATAGGTGATGTGTGTAAGATGGGAGAGGTTGTGGCTTGGTACACGGTGAGGGCTAGCTGTGGTGTAGGTGTATACATGCCCCTTGTATAATTCTATATGTGCAGTATATAGTTATATAGAGAGGCGACGAGTGTAAGATGGGAGAGGTTGTGGCTTGGTACACGGTGAGGGCTAGCTGTGGTGTAGGTGTATACATGCCCCTTGTATACTACTATACGCAGGGTAAATAGTTATATAGAGTATAGGTGACGTGTAAGATGGGAGAGGTTGTGACTTGGTACATGGTGAGGGCTAGCTATGGTGTAGTGTATACATGCCCCTTGTATAATACTATATGTGGAGTATATAGTTGCATAGAGGATAGGTGATGAGTGTAAGATGGGAGAGGTTGTGACTTGGTACACGGTGAGGGCTAGCTGTGGTGTAGGTGTATACATGCCCCTTGTATAATACTGTACGCAGAGTATATAGTTATATAGAGGGTAGGTGACAAGTGTAAGATGGGAGAGGTTGTGACTTGGTACATGGTGAGGGCTAGCTATGGTGTAGTGTATACATGCCCCTTGTATAATACTGTACGCGGAGTATATAGTTATATAGAGGATAGGTGACGTGTGTAACATAGGAGAGGTTGGGACTTGGTACACAGTGAGGGCTAGCTATGGTGTAGTGTATACATGCCCCTTGTATAATACTGTACGCAGAGTATATAGTTATTTAGAGAGGTGATGAGTGTAAGATGGGAGAGAGGTTGTGACTTGGTACACGGTGAGGGCTAGCTGTGGTGTAGGTGTATACATGCCCCTTGTATAATACTGTACGCAGAGTATATAGTTATATAGAGGATAGGTGACGTGTGTAACATGGGAGAGGTTGTGACTTGGTACACGGTGAGGGCTAGCTGTGGTGTAGGTGTATACATGCCCCTTGTATAATACTATACGTGGAGTATATAGTTATATAGAGGATAGGTGACGTGTGTAACATGGGAGAGGTTGTGACTTGGTACACGGTGAGGGCTAGCTGTGGTGTAGGTGTATACATGCCCCTTCTATTATACTATACGTGGAGTATATAGTTATATAGAGGATAGGTGACGTGTGTAACATGGGAGAGGTTGTGACTTGGTACACGGTGAGGACTAGCTGTGGTGTAGGTGTATACATGCCCCTTGTATAACACTGTACGCAGAGTATATAGTTATATAGAGGATAGGTAGCCAGTATGTAATAACGCATGTAGCCAGCATGTAATAACACATGTTAGCCAGTATGTAATAACACATGTAGCTAGTATGTAATAACACATGTAGCCAGCATGTAATAACACATGTTAGCCAGTATGTAATAACACATGTATCCAGTATGTAATAACACATGTAGCCAGTATGTAATAACACATGTTAGCCAGTATGTAATAACACATGTTAGCCAGTATGTAATAACACATGTAGCCAGTATGTAATAACACATGTAGCTAGTATGTAATAACAGATGTTAGCCAGTATGTAATAACACATGTAGCTAGTATGTAATAACACATGTTAGCCAGTATGTAATAACACATGTTAGCCAGTATGTAATAACACATGTTAGCCAGTATGTAATAACACATGTTAGCCAGTATGTAATAACACATGTAGCCAGTATGTAATAACACATGTTAGCCAGTATGTAATAACACATGTTAGCCAGTATGTAATAACACATGTTAGCCAGTATGTAATAACACATGTTAGCCAGTATGTAATAACACATGTTAGCCAGTATGTAATAACACATGTTAGCGTGTATCCTCAGGACGGCAGACACATGCACTTGTCTGATGGTCTTTATGTTTCCCCCATTGATAGTTGACCCCTTCAGCGTTCCTGCAGGAAATGTCCCTGACCACAGAGCAGCGATTGGCCAACACTCGGGAGATGCGTCCACCCAAGATCATCCAGCTGCTGGACATGAGCGAAAGCAGCCACCAGAAGGTGCGTACAGTCTCCATGCATAGAGACAGCGGTCAGCCATACTGGCTTCCTGCTCTGGGGTATACTGGGGTATCTTCCTCTCACTCTCTCACAGTAAGTCTCCATGCATAGAGACGGCGGTCAGCCATACTGGCTTCCAGCTCTGGGGTATACTGGGGTATCTTCCTCTCACTCCCTCTCCTTCCATAGACGCATGCATGTATTTAATTTATATCACACTGATCTGTATGACTGATAGTGACATTACATCCTCACCGATCTGTATACCTGATAGTGACATCACATCCTCACTGATCTGTACGCCTGATAGTGACATCACATCCTCACCGATCTGTATGCCTGATAGTGACATCACATCCTCACCGATCTGTAAGCCTGATAGTGACATCACATCCTCACTGATCTGTATACGCCTGATAGTGACATCACATCCTCACCGATCTGTACGCCTGATAGTGACATCACATCCTCACGATCTGTTTGCCTGATAGTGACATCACATCCTCACGATCTGTTTGCCTGATAGTGACATCACATCCTCACTGATCTGTACGCCTGATAGTGACATCACATCCTCAATGATCTGTATGCCTGATAGTGACATCACATCCTCACTGATCTGTTTGCCTGATAGTGACATCACATCCTCACCGATCTGTTTGACTGATGGTGACATCACACCCTAACCGATCTCTTTGCCTGATAGTGACATCACATCCTCAATGATCTGTACGCCTGATAGTGACATCGCATCCTCATCTCGCTTATCTGTACGCCTGATAGTGACATCACATCCTCACTGATCTGTATACGCCTGATAGTGACATCACATCCTCACTGATCTGTATGTCTGATAGTGACATCACATCCTCACCGATCTGTTTGCCTGATAGTGACATCACATCCTCACTGATCAGTATGCCTGATAGTGACATCACATCCTCACCGATCTGTATACGCGTGATAGTGACATCACATCCTCACTGATCTGTATACGCCTGATAGTGACATCACATCCTCACTGATCTGTATACGCCTGATAGTGACATCACATCTTCACCGATCTGTATGCCTGATAGTGACATCACATCCTCACTGATCTTTACGCCTGATAGTGACATCACATCCTCACTGATCTGTATACGCCTGATAGTGACATCACAGCCTCACTGATCTGTATGTCTGATAGTGACATCACATCCTCACCGATCTGTTTGCCTGATAGTGACATCACATCCTCACTGATCAGTATGCCTGATAGTGACATCACATCCTCACTGATCTGTATACGCGTGATAGTGACATCACATCCTCACTGATCTGTATACGCCTGATAGTGACATCACATCCTCACCGATCTGTTTGCCTGATAGTGACATCACATCCTCACTGATCTGTTCACCTGATAGTGACACCACATCCTCACCGATCTGTATGCCTGATAGTGACATCACATCCTCACCGATCTGTTTGCCTGATAGTGACATCACATCCTCACTGATCAGTATGCCTGATAGTGACATCACATCCTCACTGATCTGTATACGCGTGATAGTGACATCACATCCTCACCGATCTGTACGCCTGATAGTGACATCACATCCTCACCGATCTGTATGTCTGATAGTGACATCACATCCTCACTGATCTGTATGCCTGATAGTGACATCACATCCTCACTGATCTGTATGCCTGATAGTGACATCACATCCTCACCGATCTGTATGCCTGATAGTGACATCACATCCTCACCGATCTGTATACGCCTGATAGTGACATCACATCCTCACCGATCTGTTTGCCTGATAGTGACATCACATCCTCACTGATCTGTTCACCTGATAGTGACATCACATCCTCACCGATCTGTATGTCTAATAGTGACATCACATCCTCACCGATCTGTTTGCCTGATAGTGACATCACATCCTCACTGATCAGTATGCCTGATAGTGACATCACATCCTCACTGATCTGTATACGTGTGATAGTGACATCACATCCTCACTGATTTGTATACGCCTGATAGTGACATCACATCCTCACCGATCTGTTTGCCTGATAGTGACATCACATCCTCACTGATCTGTTCACCTGATAGTGACATCACATCCTCACCGACCTGTATGCCTGATAGTGACATCACATTCTCACCGATCTGTATGCTTGATAGTGACATCACATTCTCACTGATCTGTATGCCTGATAGTGACTTCTCATCCTCACCGATCTGTTTGTCTGATAGTGACGTCACATCCTCACCGATCTGTTTGCCTGATAGTGACGTCACATCCTCACCGATCTGTATGCCTGATAGTGACATCTCATCCTCACCGATCTGTATGCCTGATAGTGACATCTCATCCTCACCGATCTGTATGCCTGATAGTGACATCTCATCCTCACCGATCTGTTTGTCTGCTAGTGACGTCACATCCTCACCGATCTGTTTGCCTGATAGTGACATCACATCCTCACCGATCTGTTTGCCTGATAGTGACATCACATCCTCACCGATCTGTTTGCCTGATAGTGACATCACATCCTCATCTCACTGATCTGTATGCCTGATAGTGACATGACATCCTCACTGATCTGTATGCCTGATAGTGACATCACATCCTCATCTCACTGATCTGTACGCCTGATAGTGACATCACACCCTCACTGATCTGTATGCCTGATAGTGACATCACATCCTCACTGATCTGTACGCCTGATAGTGACCTCATCCCTCAGCGATCTACATACCTGTTCTATAATCGGACACCTCAAGGATCTAGTTATCCTCTACATATAGTGACCTTGTTCCCAAGTCATGGGGTTGTTTTTGGCTTTTCTGGATACCTGCAACTCAGCAGAGTTGTGTCCAGAAGTATTGTATACACTAACCAGACGTCACCCATAAATATGTAGGTACATTCCCAGTGGTATTGGGCCACCTGCAAGTCCTGTATTCACAGCAGGTAACAGAGGGTGTAACGTCGGAGTATAGGGTGCTCCTGTTTAATCCCTGCCATTTCCTGCAGTTCTCCACGGTAGACTTGGACCAAGCCCTCTTTCAGCCTTTCCCTTCAGAGATCACCTTCCAGAACTACCTGCCCTGTGAGCCCTACGAGGTGCCGCTGGCCTTGCGGAACAATGACAAGGTACGCATCTCCTTATGTAATTATCTGTATCCGGAGTCTGGTGATTGGTAGTTCTCAGAATGGTGAATTTGGGGAAGGATTTGTTGCTAGGCAGAGCTCTGGAATGGGATTGTGTCTGCATTACACAGCTACACGTCCGATATGTTTGAACAATACAAGTAATGTGAATGTCCTGCGGCACCTGTATGAATGAACAGTACAGTGTGGGTAGTGCTGCAGCACCTGTAAGAATGGCCAGTACAGTGTGGGTAGTGCTGCAGCACCTGTATGAATGGACAGTGCAGTGTGGGTAGTGCTGCAGCACCTGTATGAACGGACAGTGCAGTGTGGGTAGTGCTGCAGCACCTGTATGAATGGACAGTGCAGTGTGGGTAGTGCTGCAGCACCTGTATGAATGGACAGTGCAGTGTGGGTAGTGCTGCAGCACCTGTATTAATGGACAGGGCAGTGTGGGTAGTGCTGCAGCACCTGTATGAATGGACAGTGCAGTGTGGGTAGTGCTGCAGCACCTGTATTAATGGACAGTGCAGTGTGGGTAGTGCTGCAGCACCTGTATGAACGGACAGTGCAGTGTTGGTAGTGCTGCAGCACCTGTATGAACGAACAGTGCAGTGTGGGTAGTGCTGCAGCACCTGTATGAATGGACAGGGCAGTGTGGGTAGTGCTGCAGCACCTATATTAATGGACAGGGCAGTGTGGGTAGTGCTGCAGCACCTATATGAATGGACAGGGCAGTGTTGGTAGTGCTGCAGCACCTGTATGAATGGACAGTGCAGTGTGGGTAGTGCTGCAGCACCTGTAAAGAATGCACAGTGCAGTGTGGGTAGTGCTGCAGCACCTGTAAAGAATGGACAGTGCAGTGTGGGTAGTGCTGCAGCACCTGTATGAATGGACAGTGCAGTCTGGGTAGTGCTGCAGCACCTGTATGAATGAACAGGGCAGTGTTGGTAGCGCTGCAGCACCTGTATGAATGGCCAGGGCAGTGTGGGTAGTGCTGCAGCACCTGTATGAATGGACAGTGCAGTATGGGTAGTGCTGCAGCACCTTTATGAATGAACAGGGCAGTGTTGGTAGCGCTGCAGCACCTGTATGAATGGCCAGGGCAGTGTGGGTAGTGCTGCAGCACCTGTATGAATGGCCAGGGCAGTGTGGGTAGTGCTGCAGCACCTGTATGAATGGACAGTGCAGTGTGGGTAGTGCTGCAGCACCTGTATGAATGGCCAGGGCAGTGTGGGTAGTGCTGCAGCACCTGTATGAATGGCCAGTGCAGTGTGGGTAGTGCTGCAGCACTTGTAAAGAATGGACAGTGCAGTGTGGGTAGTGCTGCAGCACCTGTATGAATGGACAGTGCAGTGTGGGTAGTGCTGCAGCACTTGTAAAGAATGGACAGTGCAGTGTGGGTAGTGCTGCAGCACCTGTATGAATGGCCAGTGCAGTGTGGGTAGTGCTGCAGCACTTGTAAAGAATGGACAGTGCAGTGTGGGTAGTGCTGCAGCACCTGTATGAATGGACAGTGCAGTGTGGGTAGTGCTGCAGTCAGAGTCTGTGCGGTAACGCTTACAGGACTTAGAGCTTTATGTACTAAGCCTTATAGAGAGAGAAAGTACCAGCCAATCACCTCCTAGCTGTCATTTCAAACACAGCCTGTAGCATATGGCAGTTAGCAGCTGGTTGGCTGGTACTTTATCTCTCTCCAAGGCTTAGTACATAGACTCCATAGTCGTGTCTGCCTGTTTGCATATGCTCACGTGTAACGTTATACTACACGATAAGGTATCGCCACTATCGGGCAGTCCATGCGGTTACTGAGCTAACACCTGTCCTTATTCCATCAGACATGATAAATATTGTACTGGGGGGAGGATGGAGAAGGGACAAATCCTGAGTGATATAGATGCTTCATTAGTCAGTGACCGATCCTCTAGGCAGAAGATACAGTCAGATAGTAACATCTCCCAGCATGTGCAAAGGGGCGCTCTCCTGTTGCAGGGAGCGCTCTCCTTCCCCAGAGGCGATCTTCTTGTACCTGCACTCAGTAAATTAGTGGAGACTCTCATAATGACAGCTGTTTAATTCTTCTAGGTTCCACGGCTTATAAAAGTAATTCAGGAGAACTCGCCCTACTTTCAGGTCATCAGCCCCAATGACGTCTGCAACAAAGTGGCTCCGGGAATGGCATCCACATTCCGCATCCTATTCACCCCCGAGGAGAACAAGGTAATCAGAGGGCGCCTCTGGGCGGAGGCAGCCCAGGAAAACATGGCGCTCTTGCAGTGTCCTGATTCTGGAGGAATATCATGTAATAGGTCCTAACTTGGTTAAAATGCCTAAAATCCCATTATCACTGAGCTAGCATTGTGAGGATGACACACTCTGGTGATAGTGCAGCTTGTTTTCCTTCTGACAGCGACAGAGCAGGGTTGTGCGGATGACGTTACACTCTCGTGAGAGTGTCACTTGTTTTCGTTCTGACAGCGAGAGAGCAGGGTTCCTCTTCCAGCAGGACCCTATGTAAGAGCCTGGTACCCTGGATAGCACACAGGTGTTCCCCCTGCAGCACATCACTTTCTGCAGGAACCCCATTGCCAGGGTTATGGAGACAATTCTATATATTATATTACAGTAATGTTTCTAACGTTGATTTCTCTATAAGGAACTTTGTTTTTAAAGTTTTTCAGCTAAACACCTTGTCGCCATAACACAGTCTGGGGAATGTAATCTCTGTGGGGCTGTAGTGTCTTAGAAAGTCTGAGATCGTCCATTGCATCACCTCATATAACAAACAGGTTTTCCCTAGTGTGGTCGCCACACTCCTGGGGGTAGCACCTAATGGGATCAGCAGATACAACAAATGCTCCTATTCCTCATAACCCTTTATGTCCCCACCATCACAGACACCATAGGGCTTTGCCCTGCAGTGCTGACATCGCATAATGAACCATAGGGCTCTGCCCTGCAGTGGTGACATCACATCATGGGCCATAGGGCTTTGCCCTGCAGTGCTGACATCGCATAATGAACCATAGAGCTCTGCCCTGCAGTGCTGACATCACATCATGGACCATAGAGCTCTGCCCTGCAGTGGTGACATCACGTCATGGGCCATAGAGCTCTGCCCTGCAGTGCTGACATCACATCATGGACCATAGAGCTCTGCCCTGCAGTGATGACATCACATCATGGGCCATAGAGCTCTGCCTGTAGTGGTGACATCACATTATGGATCATAGAGCTCTGCCCTGCAATGCTGACATCGTATTATATGCCGTAGACTGCGTCCTGCAGTGGTGACATCACATCATGGTCCGTAGAGCTCTGCCCTGCAGTGCTGACATCACATCATGGACCATAGGGCTCTGCCCTGCAGTGGTGAAATCACATCATGGGCCATAGGGCTCTGCCCTGCAGTGGTGACATCACATCATGGGCCATAGAGCTCTGCCCTGCAGTGATGACATCACATCATGGGCCATAGAGCTCTGCCCTGTAGTGGTGACATCACATTATGGATCATAGAGCTCTGCCCTGCAATGCTGACTTCGTATTATAGGCCGGAGACTGCATCCTGCAAGGGTGACATCACATCATGGGCCATAGAGCTCTGCCCTGCAGTGCTGACATCACATCATGGTCCGTAGAGCTCTGCCCTGCAGTGCTGACATCACATCATGGACCATAGGGCTCTGCCCTGCAGTGGTGAAATCACATCATGGGCCATAGAGCTCTGCCCTGCAGTGATGACATCACATCATGGGCCATAGAGCTCTGCCCTGTAGTGGTGACATCACATTATGGATCATAGAGCTCTGCCCTGCAATGCTGACTTCGTATTATAGGCCGGAGACTGCATCCTGCAAGGGTGACATCACATCATGGGCCATAGAGCTCTGCCCTGCAGTGCTGACATCATATTATGGGCCATAGACTGCGTCATGCAGTTGTGACATCATATCATATACCATAGAGCTCTGCCCTGCAGTGGTGACATCACATCATGGACCATAGACTGTATCCTGCAGTGGTGACATAACATCATAGACCATAGGGCTCTGCCCTGCAGTGGTGACATCATATTATGGACCATAGACTGCGTCCTGCAGTGGTGACATCACATCATGGACCATAGAGCTCTGCCCTGCAGTGGTGACATCACATCATGGACCATAGAGCTCTGCCCTGCAGTGGTGACATTACATAATGGGCCATAGACTGCGTCCTGCAGTGGTGACATAACATCATGGACCACAGGGCTCTGCCTTGCAGTGGTGACATCATATTATGGACCATAAACTGCGTCCTGCAGTGGTGACCACATCATGGACCATAGAGCTCTGCCCTGCAGTGGTGACATCACATCATGGGCCATAGAACTCTGCCCTGCAGTGCTGACATCACATCATGGGCCGTAGAGCTCTGCCCTGCAGTGCTGACATCACATCATGGACCGTAGGGCTCTGCCCTGCAGTGGTGACATCACATCATGGGCCATAGGGCTCTGCCCTGCAGTGGGGATATCACATCATGGGCCATAGAGCTCTGCCCTGCAGTGATGACATCACATCATGGGCCAAAGAGCTCTGCCCTGTAGTGGTGACATCACATTATGGATCATAGAGCTCTGCCCTGCAATGCTGACATCGTATTATAGGCCGGAGACTGCATCCTGCAAGGGTGACATCACATCATGGGCCATAGAGCTCTGCCCTGCAGTGCTGACATCATATTATGGGCCATAGACTGCGTCTTGCAGTTGTGACATCATATCATATACCATAGAGCTCTGCCCTGCAGTGGTGACATCATATTATGGACCATAGACTGCGTCCTGCAGTGGTGACATAACATCATGGACCATAGGGCTCTGCCCTGCAGTGGTGACATCATATTATGGACCATAGACTGCGTCCTGCAGTAGTGACATCACATCATGGGCCATAGAGCTCTGTCCTGCAGTGGTGACATCACATCATGGGCCATAGAGCTCTGCCCTGCAGTGGTGACATTACATAATGGACCATAGACTGCGTCCTGCAGTGGTGACATAACATCATGGACCACAGGGCTCTGCCTTGCAGTGGTGACATCATATTATGGACCATAAACTGCGTCCTGCAGTGGTGACCACATCATGGACCATAGAGCTCTGCCCTGCAGTGGTGACATCACATCATGGGCCATAGAACTCTGCCCTGCAGTGCTGACATCACATCATGGACCATAGGGCTCTGCCCTGCAGTGGTGACATCACATTATGGACCATAGAGCTCTGCCCTGCAGTGGTGACATCACATCATGGACCATAGAGCTCTGCTCTGCAGTGGTGACATCACGTTATGGACCATAGACTGCGTCCTGCAGTGGTGACATAACATCATGGACCATAGGGCTCTGCCCTGCAGTGGTGACATCATATTATGGACCATAGACTGCGTCCTGCAGTGGTGACCACATCATGGACCATAGAGCTCTGCCCTGCAGTGGTGACATCACATCATGGGCCATAGAACTCTGCCCTGCAGTGCTGACATCACATCATGGACCATAGGGCTCTGCCCTGCAGTGGTGACATCATATTATGGACCATAGACTGCGTCCTGCAGTAGTGACATCACATCATGGGCCATAGAGCTCTGTCCTGCAGTGGTGACATCACATCATGGGCTATACACTGAGCTGTGAAATTATGTATATGGTAATAATGAAACTTTCTGTCCCTGGTAAAAATGATTTTAGTGCAGCATTCTGAGCAGTTGGTGGTTATTTCACGTCTAACCTTATGTGTTCTAGTAATGACTATTTCTCTATCGTCCTAGTGGATGCTGGGGTTCCTGAAAGGACCATGGGGAATAGCGGCTCCGCAGGAGACAGGGCACAAAAAGTAAAGCTTTAGGATCAGGTGGTGTGCACTGGCTCCTCCCCCTATGACCCTCCTCCAAGCCAGTTAGATTTTTGTGCCCGGCCGAGAAGGGTGCAATCTAGGTGGCTCTCCTAAAGAGCTGCTTAGGAAAGTTTAGCTTAGGTTTTTTATTTTACAGTGAGTCCTGCTGGCAACAGGATCACTGCAACGAGGGACTTAGGGGAGAAGAAGTGAACTCACCTGCGTGCAGGATGGATTGGCTTCTTGGCTACTGGACATCAGCTCCAGAGGGACGATCACAGGTACAGCCTGGATGGTCACCGGAGCCTTGCCGCCGGCCCCCTTGCAGATGCTGAAGTAAGAAGAGGTCCAGAATCGGCGGCAGAAGACTCCTCAGTCTTCTAAAGGTAGCGCACAGCACTGCAGCTGTGCGCCATTTTCCTCTCAGCACACTTCACACGGCAGTCACTGAGGGTGCAGGGCGCTGGGAGGGGGGCGCCCTGGGAGGCAAATGAATACCTAATTTGGCTAAAAATACCTCACATATAGCCTCCGGAGGCTATATGGAGATATTTAACCCCTGCCAGAATCCGTTAAGAGCGGGAGACGAGGCCGCCGAAAAAGGGGCGGGGCCTATCTCCTCAGCACACAGCGCCATTTTCCCTCACAGAAAGGCTGGAGGGAAGGCTCCCAGGCTCTCCCCTGCACTGCACTACAGAAACAGGGTTAAAACAGAGAGGGGGGGCACTAATTTGGCGATATGCTTATATATATATTAAGATGCTATAAGGGAAAACACTTATATAAGGTTGTCCCTATATAATTATAGCGTTTTGGTGTGTGCTGGCAAACTCTCCCTCTGTCT
Organism: Pseudophryne corroboree; assembly: GCF_028390025.1. Classification (NCBI taxonomy): domain Eukaryota; kingdom Metazoa; phylum Chordata; class Amphibia; order Anura; family Myobatrachidae; genus Pseudophryne; species Pseudophryne corroboree. Next base: position 338,569,086 of record NC_086454.1, read on the forward strand.
CTCCAAAGGGCTAGTGGGTCCTGTCCTCTATCAGAGCATTCCCTGTGTGTGTGCTGTGTGTCGGTACGTGTGTGTCGACAGGTAGGAGGACGATGTTGGTGAGGAGGCGGAGAAATTGCCTGTAATGGTGATGTCACTCTCTAGGGAGTCGACACCGGAATGGATGGCTTATTTAGGAAATTACGTGATAATGTCAACACGCTGCAAGGTCGGTTGACGACATGAGACGGCCGACAAACAATTAGTACGGTCCAGACGTCTCAAAAACACCGTCAAGGGTTTTTAAAACGCCCGTTTACTTTAGTCGGTCGACACAGACACAGACAGGGACACTGAATCCAGTGTCGACGGTGAATAAACAAACGTATTCCTTATTAGGGCCACACGTTAAAGGCAATGAAGGAGGTGTTACGTATTTCTGATACTACAAGTACCACAAAAGAGGGTATTATGTGGGATGTGAAAAAACTACCATAGTTTTTCCTGAATCAGATAAATTAAATAAAGTGTGTGATGATGCGTGGGTTCCCCCCGATAGAAAATTATGGGCGGTATACCCTTTCCCGCCAGAAGTTAGGGCGCGTTGGGAAACACCCTTTAAGGTGGATAAGGCGCTCACACGCTTATCAAAACAAGTGGCGGTACCGTCTATAGATAGGGCCGTCCTCAAGGACCAGCTGACAAGGCTGGAAAATATAATAAAAAGTATATACACACATACTGGTGTTATACTGCGGCCAGCGATCGCCTCAGCCTGGATGTGCAGAGCTAGGGTGGCTTGGTCGGATTCCCTGACTAAAAATATTGATACCCTTGACAGGGACAGTATTTTATTGACTATAGAGCATTTCTATATATGCGAGATGCACAGAGGGATATTTGCACTCTGGCATCATGAATAAACGCGATGTCCATAACTGCCAGAAGATGTTATGGACACGACAGTGGTCAGGTGATGCAGATTCCAAACGGCACAGTATGGCCGTATACAGGAAGAGGACTTGTTTGGGGTCGGTCCATCGGACCTGGTGGTCACGGCAACTGCTGGAAAATCCACCGTTTTTTACCCTAAGTCACATCTCTGCAGAAAAAGACACCGTCTTTTCAGCCTCAGTCCTCTCGTCCCTATAAGATCATATCTGCCCAGGGATAGAGGAAAGGGAAGAAGACTGCAGCAGGCAGCCCATTCCCAGGAACAGAAGCGTTCCACCGCGTCTGACAAGTTCTCAGCATGGCGCTGAGACCGTACAGGACCCCTGGATCCTACAAGTAGTATCCCGGGGGTACAGATGGAAATGTCGAGACGTTTCCCCTTCGCAGGCTCCTGAAGTCTGCTTTACCAAGTCTCCCTCCGACAAGGAGGTAGTATGGGAAAAAATTCACAAGCTGTATTCCCAGCAGGTGATAATTAAATTACCCCTCCTACTACAGAAAAGGGGTATTATTCCACACTATATTGTGGTACTGAAGCCAGAAGGCTAGGTGAGACTTATTCTAAAAATTTTTTTTTGAACACTTACAAAGGTTCAAATTAAGATGAAGTCACTCAGAGCAGTGATAACGAACCAGGAATAAGGGGACTATATAGTGTCCCGGGACATCAGGGATGCTTACCTCTATGTCCCAAATTTGCCCTTCTCACTAAGGGTACCTCAGGTTCGTGGTGCAGAACTGTCACTATCAGTTTCAGACGCTGCCGTTTGGATTGTCCACGGCACCCTGGGGTCTTTACCAAGGTAATGGCCGAATTGATGATTCTTCTTCGAAGAAAAGGCGTCTTAATTATCCCTTACTTGGACGATCTCCTGATAGGGGCATAGTCCAGGGAACAGTTGGAGGTCGGAGTAGCACTATCTCGGATACTGCTACAATCAGCACGGGTGGATTCTAAATATTCCAAAATCGCAGCTGATCCCGACGACACGTCTGCTGTGCCTAGGGATGATTCTGGACACAGTCCAGAAAAAGGTGTTTCTCCCGGAAGAGAAAGCCAGGGAGTTATCCGAGCAAGTCAGGAACCTCCTAAAAACAGTGCATCATTGCACAAGGGTCCTGGTAAAAATGGTGGCTTCCTACGAAGCAATTCCATTCGGCAGATTTCACGTAAGAACTTTTCAGTGGGATCTGCTGGACAAATGGTCCGGATCGCATCTTCAGATGCATCAGCGGATAACCCAATATCCAAGGACAAGGGTGTCTCTCCTGTGGTGGTTATAGAGTGCTCATCTTCTAGAGGGCAGCAGATTCGGCATTCAGGATTGGATGCTGGTAACCACGGAGCCCAGCCTGAGAGGCTGGGGAGCAGTCACACAAGGAAAAAATTTCCAGGGAGTGTGATCAAGTCTGGAGACTTTTCTCCACATAAATATACTGGAGCTAAGGGTAAATTTATAATGCTCTAAGCTTAGCAAGACCTCTGCTTCAAGGTCAGCCGGTATTGATCCAGTGGGAAAAACATCACGGCAGTCGCCCACGTAAACAGACAGGGCGACACAAGAAGCAGGAGGGCAATGGCAGAAACTGCAAGGACTTTTCGCTGGGCGGAAAATCATGTGATAACACTGTCAGCAGTTTTTCATCCCGGGAATGGAAACTGGGAAGCAGACTTCCTCAGCACGACCTCCACCCGGGAGAGTGGAAACTTCATTGAGAAGTTTTTTCCACATGATTGTAAACCGTTGGGAAATACCAAAGGTGGACATGATGGCGTCCCGTCTGAACAAAAAACGGGACAGGTATTGCGCCAGGTCAAGAGACCCTCAGGCAATAGATGTGGACGTTCTGGTAACACCGTGGGTGTACCAGTCGGTGTATGTGTTCCCTCCTCTGCTTCTCATACCTAAGGTGCTGAGAATTATAAGACGTAGAGGAGTAAGAACTATACTCATGGCTCCGGATTGGCCAAGAAGGACTTGGTACCCGGAACTTCAAGAGATGCTTACAGAGGTCTTATGGCCTCTGCCGCTAAGAAGGGACTTGCTTCAGCAAGTACCATGTCTGTTCCAAGACTTACCGCAGCTGCGTTTGTCGGCATGGCGATGGAAAGCCGGATCCTAAGGGAAAAAAGGCATTCCGGAAGAGGACATTCCTACCCTGGTCAAAGCCAGAAAGGAGGTGACCGCACAACATTATCACCACGTGTGGCGAAAATATGTTGCGTGGTGTGAGGCCAGGAAGGCCCACAAAGAAATTTCAACTCGGTCGTTTCCTGCATTTCCTGAAAACAGGAGTGTCTATGGGCCTCAAATTGGGGTCCATTAAGGTTCAAATTCGGCCCTGTAAATTTTCTTCCAGAAAGAATTGGCTTCAGTTCCTGAAGTCCAGAAGTTTGTCAAGGGAGTATTGCATATACAAACCCCTTTTTTGTGCCTCCAGTGGCACTGTGGGATCTCAACGTAGTTCTGGGATTCCTCAAATCACATTGGTTTAAAACCAGTCAAATATGTGGATTTGAAGCATCTCACATAAAAAGTGACCATGCTCTTGGCCCTGGCCTGGACCAGGCGAGTGTCAAATTGGTGGTTTTTTCTCAAAAAAGCCCATATCTGTTTGTCCATTCGGACAGGGCAGAGCTGCGGACTCGTCCCCAGTTCTCTCCCTAAGGTGGTGTCAGTGTTTCACCTGAACCAGCTTATTGTGGTGCCTTGCACCTACTAGGGACTTGGAGGACTCCAAGTTGCTAGGAGTTGTCAGGGCCCTGAAAATATGTTCCAGGACAGCTGGAGTCAGAAAATCTGACTCGCTGTTTATACTGTATGCACCCAACAAGTTGGGTGCGCCTGCTTCTAAGCAGGCGATTGCTCGTTGGATTTGTAACACAATTCAACTTGCACATTCTGAGGCAGGCCTGCCACAGTCTAAATCGGTTAAGGCCCATTCCACAAGGAAGGTGGGCTCATCTTGGGCGGCTGCCCGAGAGGTCTCGGCATTACAACTCTGCCGAGCAGCTACGTGGTCAGGGGAGAACACGTTTGTAAAATTCTACAAATTTGATATCCTGGCAAAAGAGGACCTGGAGTTCTCTCATTCGGTGCTGCAGAGTCATCCGCACTCTCCCGCCCGTTTGGGAGCTTTGGTATAATCCCCATGGTCCTTTCAGGAACCCCAGCATCCACTAGGACGATAGAGAAAATAAGAATTTACTTACCGATAATTCTATTTCTCGGAGTCCGTAGTGGATGCTGGGCGCCCATCCCAAGTGCGGATTATCTGCAATACTTGTACATAGTTACAAAAATCGGGTTATTATTGTTGTGAGCCATCTTTTCAGAGGCTCCGCTGTTATCATACTGTTAACTGGGTTTAGATCACAAGTTGTACGGTGTGATTGGTGTGGCTGGTATGAGTCTTACCCGGGATTCAAAATTCCTCCCTTATTGTGTACGCTCGTCCGGGCACAGTACCTAACTGGCTTGGAGGAGGGTCATAGGGGGAGGAGCCAGTGCACACCACCTGATCCTAAAGCTTTACTTTTTGTGCCCTGTCTCCTGCGGAGCCGCTATTCCCCATGGTCCTTTCAGGAACCCCAGCATCCACTACGGACTCCGAGAAATAGAATTATCGGTAAGTAAATTCTTATTTTCTGGTCCTGCCATCATGGGCGTCCTGGGGCGTGGGGGCGGCAGCGAGTGTTATATAAGCCACACCAGGCTCTGTGTAGTGCAGGCTGCTTCTGTTTCTCATTAGCAAGGTCTTAGCTCATTGCTAGTACTGAGTCTGATGGATACATGACTGCACAGCCCCATTAAGCCTCCAGGAGCCCCGGGCAGGATCATGGGTAGGGCCTCCTTGTTTATTAAAAACAACACATAGAAACCAGTTATATAATCTGGGCCCTCGGTTAATAAACTACAAGACCCAGAAAAGTTGGTTAGGGTAATTCGGGCCACTCAGGCCTTAGGCTGGAGCCTTGGTTATATGACGGATGAGCCGGTTCTGCAGAATGGTGATGTTGGTCTTATACAGGGTTTGCTGACCTTAGGTTGTGAGAGCAGTTTACAGAGCTGCCCCCTAGTGGCAGGCTACCGTGATGTGTAATAGAATGGTTAGCATACCGGAGGCACTCTCATGGATGGGGAGGGCAGCTGTGAGATTGGACAGGTTGGGACTACACCTGGTCTATATAAAGAGCGCACTGATTGGCTGCAGGAGAGAGGGGGCGCTGTTATCCGGATCAGATGGGTAATATTACCAGCAGAGGATAGAGGGAAAGTGGGGCTTGCAGAGGGTACAGTGTTTGGGTTAGGGGTTAGCTTATGTCGGAGGATGGGAATTAAGGAGAAGGTCCCTTCCTTTCCCTGCTGCGGCAGAATCCTGTCTGTGTAGTCTAATGAGAGGAAGCCGCCTCTGAGCTGCTGCTTGTGGCACAATCTGGATGTGGGATCTGCCTAGTGTGGCTCTGGGGCCACGGCTGCCACCAAGAGCAGTTGCCGCATTTCGTGTCTGAGATTACTATGCATTATTGAAGAGGAAACTGCTCAGGAGCACCTTTCACCATAGATCTCCATGCACAAGGAGCCGGCAAGGCTGAGAAGACTGTCAGTGTGGAGTTTGTATATTCTCCCTGTGCTTGTGTGGGTTTCCTCCGGGTACTCTACATTTCCTCCCACAGTCTGAAAATAAACTGGTGGAGCTAAATGAACCCTAACGTGAATGTGTGTGCGTGTACGTGTGGTAGGGGAGAGATGTAGTTATGTGACCGAATGCCGACGCTTGCATCCCGACCCCTCAAAATCACGACGGTCGGCATGCCAACTAACAGGGACTATTCCCAGTCGTGGGTGCCCACGACACCCATAGAGTGGGAATAACCTGTGGTCGCCACCAAACCCCCAAGGGGCTTCATTGCGCTCGCCCCTCGCCGTCATTCTAAACCCTGGGATGCCGGTGTCGATATGGTGACCCATACGCCGGTCACCCATACCCAACCCATAGGGAATATAGGGGTAGATGTATTATAGAGGTATGGATCGCGCCCCTATAACACTTCCTGCTTCTCCCCATTACCGAGCCGAAGCAGGAAGTGACATCATAGAAATATATGTATAAACATCTTGTCTGCTGAAGCGGGGGAATGAAAGCTTCCTGTCCCTGCTGTGGAGATATGGTCAGAACGGTCAGTTCAGGCAATGCCCCCTCATATCGCCGTGTTATCTGTTAGATAGCAGCGCCAATATGGACGGAGGCGGCACCGCAGCTGTCACACATGGCGGAGAAGCGCTATAGGTGCACATAACGTGCGCTGATACCTCTTCTCCCCCGTAACGGAGGGTATTACATTTACCCCATAGAGTGTAAGCTCCACTGGGGCAGGGACTGATGTGAATGGGCAAAAATTCTCTGTACAGTGCTGCGGAATATGTGAGCGCTATAAATAAGTGGTAATAAATAAAATCATAATTCTGCATGTACTGTGTATAAACATCGGCCCATCCTGCATATAAAAAGTCACCTCAACGGTTTGAAGTCCAGGAGGTTTATTTCCGACGTGTAAATCCCGGCGATACTGATGGTGTTTATGCCTGAAAGGCGGCGTGCCGTGTTAATCATTGCCCTTCTACATTTCAGGTATAAACATGATCAGCAACACTTTGGGCTTAATTCAGACCCAATCGTTGGTACACCCGCGATCGCAGCCTGAAGCCCTTTCTGGAGTGCGCACCCACCCAGTAACACCCAGTGAGATGCGAAAACATCCCACTGGTGCGATCACCTCTGCCTGCGGGTAGCCGCCTGCCAGCGCAGCCGAGCCATGCTTTCTCACCCGTACTCACGCGCTGGGGGAGGGGCCTGACATGTGGGGCGGAATAGCCCTGTGCTGGGCGTCCCCCCGCATGTCAGAGAAGCTGATCGTAGATGTGCTACATTCTGATCTGAATCACCCACATTGTAAATAAACCCAGGTGATTGTTTAAAACAAAGGGGTCTATGTACTAAGCCTTGGAGAGATAAAGTACCAGCCAATCAGCTGCTAACTATCATTTCTCTGACGTCCTAAGTGGATGCTGGGACGCCGTAAGGACCATGGGGATTAGCGGCTCCGCAGGAGACTGGGCACAACTAAAGAAAGCTTTGGGACTACCTGGTGTGCACTGGCTCCTCCCACTAAGACCCTCCTCCAGACCTCAGTTAGATTCTTGTGCCCGGCTGAGCTGGATGCACACTAGGGGCTCTCCTGAGCTCCTAGAAAGAAAGTATATTTTAAGTTTTTTATTTTACAGTGAGATCTGCTGGCAACAGGCTCACTGCATCGAGGGACTAAGGGGAGAAGAAGCGAACCTACCTAACAGGTGGTAGTTTGGGCTTCTTAGGCTACTGGACACCATTAGCTCCAGAGGGATCGACCGCAGGACCCGACCTTGGTGTTCGTTCCCGGAGCCGCGCCGCCGTCCCCCTTACAGAGCAGGAAGCAAGAAGTGTTCCGGAAAATCGGCGGCAGAAGACTTCTGTCTTCTCCAAGGTAGCGCACAGCACTGCAGCTGTGCGCCATTGCTCCTCATGTACACCTCACACTCCGGTCACTGATGGGTGCAGTGCGCTGGGGGAGGGCGCCCTGGGCTGCAATATAAGTACCTTACTTGGCAAATTAACACATAATATAGCCTTTAAGACTATATATGTGTAAAATCCCCTGCCATAACTGTATAAAAAAAGCGGGAGAAGCCCGCCGGAAAAGGGGCGGGGCTATCTCCCTCAGCACACTGGCGCCATTTTCCCTCACAGCTCCGCTGGAAGGATCGCTCCCCAGGCTCTCCCCTGCAGTTCCAGACTACATAGGGTAAAAAAGAGAGGGGGGGGCACTAAATTTAGGCGCAATCTGTGATATATAAGCAGCTATAAGGGGTAAAATCACTGTGTAGTGTGTATCCCTGTTTTATATAGTGCTCTGGTGTGTGCTGGCATACTCTCTCTCTGTCTCCCCAAAGGACTTTGTGGGGTCCTGTCCTCAGTCAGAGCATTCCCTGTGTGTGTGCGGTGTGTCGGTACGGCTGTGTCGACATGTTGGATGAGGAAGGTTACGTGGAGGTGGAGCAGAGGCCGATAAATGGGATGTCGCCCCCTGTGGGGCCGACACCAGAGTGGATGGATAGGTGGAAGGTATTAACCGACAATGTCAACTCCTTACATAAAAGGCTGGATGACGTAACAGCTGTGGGACAGCCGGCTTCTCAGCCCGCGCCTGCCCAGGCGTCTCAAAGGCCATCAGGGGCTCAAAAAACGCCCGTTACCTCAGATGGCAGACACAGATGTCGACACGGAGTCTGACTCCAGTGTCGACGAGGTTGAGACATATACACAATCCACTAGGAACATCCGTTACATGATCTCGGCAATGAAAAATGTGTTACGCATTTCTGACATGAACCCAAGTACCACATAAAAGGGGTTTTATTTTTGGGGAGAAAAAGCAGCCAGTGTTTTGTTCCCCCATCAGATGAATGAATGAAGTGTGTAAAGTAGCGTGGGTTCCCCCGATAAGAAACTGGTAATTTCTAAAAAGTTACTGATGGCGTACCCTTTCCCGCCAGAGGATAGGTCACGTTGGGAGATATCCCCTAGGGTGGATAAGGCGCTCACACGTTTGTCAAAAAAGGTGGCACTACCGTCTTAGGATACGGCCACCTTGAAGGAGCCTGCTGATAAAAAGCAGGAGGCTATCCTGAAGTCTGTATATACACACTCAGGTTATATACTGAGACCTGCAATTGCCTCAGCATAAATAGTGCTGCTGCAGCGTGGTCTGATACCCTGTCAGATAATATTAATACTCTAAGACAGGGATAATAGTTTGCTAACATAGAGCATATCAAAGACGTCGTCTTATATATAAAGGATGCACAGAGGGATATTTGCCGGCTGGCATCCAGAATTAATGCAATGTCCATTCTGCCAGGAGGGTATTAGAAACCCGGCAGTGGACAGGTGATGCTGCCTGTAAAAGGCACATGGAGATTCTGCCTTATAAGGGTGAGGAATTGTTTGGGGATGGTCTCTGGGACCTCGTATCCACAGCAACAGCTGGGAAGAAATTTTTTTACCTTAGGTTTCCTCACAGCCTAAGAAAGCACCGTATTTTTAGGTACAGTCCTTTCGGCTTCAGAAAAGCAAGCGGGTCAAAGGCGCTTCCTTTCTGCACAGAGACAAGGGAAGAAGGAAAAAGCTGCACCAGCAGCCAGTTCCCAGGATCAAAAATCTTCCCCCGCTTCCTCTGAGTCCACCGCATGACGCTGGGGCTCCACAGGTGGAGACAGGTGCGGTAGGGGCGCGTCTCGGGAACTTCAGGGACCAGTGTGCTTGCCCAGAGGTGGATCCCTAGGTTCTGCAAATAGTATCACAGGGATACAGGCTGGAGTTCGAGGCGACTCCCCCTCGCCGTTACCTCACATCAGCCTTGCCTGCTGCCCTCGGAGAAAGGTAGTACTGGCGGCAATTCACAAGCTGTACTTCCAGCAGGTGAAATCAAGGTACCCCTCCTTCAACAAGGCCGGGGTTACTATTCCAAAATGTTGTGGTACCGAAACCAGACGGTTCGGTGAGACCCATTCTACAATGGAAAGCCTTGAACACTTATATACGAAAGTTCAAGTTCAAAATGGAATCGCTCAGGGCGATTATTGCAAGCCTGGAGAATTTCATGGTATCACTGGACATCAAGGATGCTTACCTGCATGTCCCTATTTACCCTCTTCACCAGGAGTACCTCAAAATTGTGGTACAGGATTGTCATTACCAATTCCAGACGTTGCCGTTGGTCTGTCCCCGGCACCGAGGTATTTACCAAGGTAATGGCCGAAATAATTATCCCGTACTTGGACGATCTCCTTATAAAGGCGAGGTCCAGGGAGCAGTTGTTCGTCGGAGTAGCACTATCTCGGGAAGTGCTACAACAGCACGGCTGGATTCTGAATATTCCAAAGTCGCAGCTGGTTCCTACGACACGTCTACTGTTCCTGGGTATGGTTCTGGACACAGAACAGGATAAAAAGGGTTTCTCCCGGAGGAGAAGTCCAAGGAGTTGTTGTCTCTAGACAGAGACCTCCTAATACGTATACAGGTGTCGGTACATCAATGCACGCGAGCCCTGGGAAAGATGGTAGCTTCTTACGAAGAAATTCCATTCGCCAGGTCCCATGCAAGGATTTTCCAGTGGGATCTGTTGGACATGTGGTCCGGGTCGCATCTTCAGATGCATCGGCGGATAACCCTGTCTCCAAGGGCCAGGGTGTCGCTGTTGTGGTGGCTGCAGAGTGCTCATCTTCTAGGGGGCCGCAGATTCGGCATACAGGACTGGGTCCTGGTGACCACGGATGCCAGCTTTCGAGGCTGGGGGGCAGTCACACAGGGAAGAAACTTCCAAGGCTATGGAAAAGTCAGGAGACTTCCCTACACATAAATATTCTGGAACTAAGGGCCATTTACAATGCCCTAAGTCAGGCTAGACCCTGCTTCAACACCGGCCGGTGCTGATCCAGTCAGACAACATCACGGCGGTCGCTCATGTAAACCGACAGGGCGGCACAAGAAGCAGGATGGCGATGGCAGAAGCCACAAGGATTCTCCGATGGGCGGAAAATCATGTGTTAGCACTGTCAGCAGTGTTCATTCCCGGAGTGGACAACTGAGAAGCAGACTTTCTCAGAAGACACGACCTCCACCCGGGAGAGTGGGGACTTCATCCAGAAGTCTTCCAAATGATTGTACACCGTTGGGAAAGGCCACAGGTGGACATGATGGCGTCCCGCCTCAACAAAAGATACAAAGATATTGCGCCAGGTCAAGGACCCTCAGGCGATAGCTGTGGACGCTCTGGTAACACCGTGGGTGTACCAGTCGGTGTATGTGTTCCCTTCTCTGCCTCTCTTACCCAGGGTAATGAGAATAATAAGAAGGAGAGGAGTAAGAACTATACTCATTGTTCCGGGTTGGCCAAGAAGAGCTTGGTAACCAGAACTCCAAGAAATGATCTCAGAGGACCCATGGCCTCTGCCGCTCAGACAGGACCTGCTGCAGCAGGGGGCCTGTCTGTTCCAAGACGTACCGCGGCTGCGTTGGACGGCATGGCGGTTGAACGCCGGATCCTGAAGAAAAGGGAATTCCGGAGGAAGTTATCCCTACGCTATTTAAAGCTAGGAAAGAAGTGAACGCAAACCATTATCACCGCATATGGCGGAAATATGTTGCGTACTGTGAGGCCAGGAAGGCCCCAAAGGAGAAATTTCAGCTAGGTCGATTTCTGCACTTCCTACAGTCAGAGGTGACTATGGGCCTAAAATTGGGTTCCATTAAGGTCCAGATTTCGGCTCTATCGATTTTCTTCCAAAATTGACCTGGCTTCACTGCCTGAAGTTCAGACTTTTGTTAAGGGAGTGCTGCATAGTCAGCCCCGGTTTGTGCCTCCAGTGGCACCGTGGGATCTCAACGTGGTGTTGGATTTCCTGAAGTCGCATTGGGTTGAGCCACTTAAATCCGTGGAGCTATAATACCTCACGTGGAAAGTGGTCATTCTGTGGGCCTTGGCGTCGGCCAGGCGTGTATCAGAATTGGCGGCTTTGTTATACAAAAGCCCTTATCTGTATTTTATATGGATAAGGCGGAATTGAGGACTCGTTCCCAATTCCTTCCTAAGGTGGTATCAGTTTTTCATGTGAACCAACCTATTGTGGTGCCTGCGGCTACTTGGGACTTGGAGGATTCCAAGTTACTGGACGTAGTCAGGGCCCTGAAAAGTATATGTTTCCAGGGCAGCTGGAGTCAGGAAAACTGACTCGCTATTTCTCCTGTATGCACCCAACAAGCTGGGTGCTCCTGCTTCTAGGCAGACGATTGCTCACTGGATCTGTAGCACGATTCAACTTGCACATACTGCGGCTGGACTGCCGCACCCTAAATCTGTAAAAGCCCATTCCACGAGGAAAGTGGGCTCTTCTTGGGCGGCTGCCCGAGGGGTCTCGGCTTTACAACTTTGCCGAGCTGTTACTTGGTCGGGTTAAAACATCTACAAGTTTGATACCCTGGCTGAGGAGGACCTAGAAGTTCTCTCATTCGGTGCTGCAGAGTCATCCGCACTCTCCCGCCCGTTTGGGAGCTTTGGTATAATCCCCATGGTCCTTACGGAGTCCCAGCATCCACTAGGACGTCAGAGAAAATAAGATTTTACTCACCGGTAAATCTATTTCTCGTAGTCCGTAGTGGATGCTGGGCGCCCATCCCAAGTGCGGATTGTCTGCAATACTTGTTTATAGTTATTGCCTAACTAAAGGGTTATTGTTGAGCCATCTGTTGAGAGGCTCAGTTATATTTCATACTGTTAACTGGGTATAGTATCACGAGTTATACGGTGTGGCTGGTATGAGTCTTACCCGGGATTCAAAATCCTTCCTTATTGTGTCAGCTCTTCCGGGCACAGTATCCTAACTGAGGTCTGGAGGAGGGTCATAGAGGGAGGAGCCAGTGCACACCGGGTAGTCCTAAATCTTTCTTTAGTTGTGCCCAGTCTCCTGCGGAGCCGCTAATCCCCATGGTCCTTACTGAGTCCCAGCACCCACTACGGACTACGAGAAATAGATTTACCGGTGAGTAAAATCTTATTATTACACACTGTGTTTGAAAAATTACAGGAGCTGATTAGAGTGTAGTTTACACCTCTCATGTTTATCTCTCTCCAAGGCTTAGTACATTTGCCCCACAGTGTAGTGTGTATGCTCCACACCTGGTGTTATGGGGATCATTCTGGTTCTCTGGCAGATCTGTTGGTGTGCATCCAGCTTTCATTGCCTGTGTGTCTGGTGTGCATCCAGCTTTCATTACCTGTGCGTCTGGTGTGCATCCAGCTTTCATTGCCTGTGTGTCTGGTGTGCATCCAGCTTTCATTACCTGTGCGTCTGGTGTGCATCCATCTTTCATTGCCTGTGTGTCTGGTGTGCATCCAGCTTTCATTACCTGTGCGTCTGGTGTGCATCCATCTTTCATTGCCTGTGCGTCTGGTGTGCATCCATCTTTCATTGCCTGTGCGTCCGGTGTGCATCCATCTTTCATTGCCTGTGCGTCTGGTGTGCATCCATCTTTCATTGCCTGTGCGTCTGGTGTGCATCCATCTTTCATTGCCTGTGCGTCCGGTGTGCATCCATCTTTCATTGCCTGTGCGTCCGGTGTGCATCCAGCTTTCACTGCCTGTGCGTCCGGTGTGCATCCAGCTTTCATTGCCTGTGCGTCCGGTGTGCATCCAGCTTTCATTGCCTGTGCGTCCGGTGTGCATCCATCTTTCATTGCCTGTGCGTCCGGTGTGCATCCAGCTTTCATTGCCTGTGCGTCCGGTGTGCATCCAGCTTTCATTGCCTGTGCGTCTGGTGTGCATCCATCTTTCATTGCCTGTGCGTCTGGTGTGCATCCATCTTTCATTGCCTGTGCGTCTGGTGTGCATCCAGCTTTCATTGTCTGTGCGTCTGGTGTGCATCCATCTTTCATTGCCTGTGCGTCCGGTGTGCATCCAGCTTTCATTGCCTGTGTGTCTGGTGTGCATCCAGCTTTCATTGCCTGTGTGTCTGGTGTGCATCCAGCTTTCATTGCCTGTGCGTCTGGTGTGCATCCAGCTTTCATTGCCTGTGTGTCTGGTGTGCATCCAGCTTTCATTGCCTGTGCGTCTGGTGTGCATCCATCTTTCATTGCCTGTGCGTCTGGTGTGCATCCATCTTTCATTGCCTGTGCGTCCGGTGTGCATCCATCTTTCATTGCCTGTGCGTCTGGTGTGCATTCAGCTTTCATTACCTGTGTTTCTGGTGTGCATCCAGCTTTCATTGCCTGTGTGTCCGGTGTGCATCAGCTTTCATTACCTGTGTGTCCGGTGTGCATCCATCTTTCATTGCCTGTGTGTCTGGTGTGCATCCAGCTTTCATTGCCTGTGTGTCTGGTGTGCATCCAGCTTTCATTGCCTGTGCGTCTGGTGTGCATCCATCTTTCATTGCCTGTGCGTCTGGTGTGCATCCATCTTTCATTGCCTGTGCGTCCGGTGTGCATCCATCTTTCATTGCCTGTGCGTCTGGTGTGCATCCATCTTTCATTGCCTGTGCGTCTGGTGTGCATCCATCTTTCATTGCCTGTGCGTCCGGTGTGCATCCATCTTTCATTGCCTGTGCGTCCGGTGTGCATCCATCTTTCATTGCCTGTGCGTCCGGTGTGCATCCAGCTTTCACTGCCTGTGCGTCCGGTGTGCATCCGGCTTTCATTGCCTGTGCGTCCGGTGTGCATCCAGCTATCATTGCCTGTGCGTCCGGTGTGCATCCATCTTTCATTGCCTGTGTGTCCGGTGTGCATCCATCTTTCATTGCCTGTGCTTCCGGTGTGCATCCAGCTTTCATTGCCTGTGCGTCTGGTGTGCATCCAGCTTTCATTGCCTGTGCGTCTGGTGTGCATCCATCTTTCATTGCCTGTGCGTCTGGTGTGCATCCAGCTTTCATTGCCTGTGCGTCCGGTGTGCATCCAGCTTTCATTGCCTGTGCGTCCGGTGTGTATCCAGCTTTCTCTAACGTCCTAAGTGGATGCTGGGGACTCCGTAAGGACCATGGGGAATAGCGGCTCCGCAGGAGACTGGGCACATCTAAAGAAAGCTTTAGGACTAACTGGTGTGCACTGGCTCCTCCCCCTATGACCCTCCTCCAAGCCTCAGTTAGATTTATGTGCCCGACGAGAAGGGTGCACACTAGGGGCTCTCCTGAGCTTCTTAGTGAAAGTTTTAGTTTAGGTTTGTTATTTTCAGTGAGACCTGCTGGCAACAGGCTCACTGCATCGAGGGACTAAGGGGAGAAGAAGCGAACTCACCTGCGTGCAGAGTGGATTGGGCTTCTTGGCTACTGGACATTAGCTCCAGAGGGACGATCACAGGCCCAGCCTGGATGGGTCCCGGAGCCGCGCCGCCGGCCCCCTTACAGAGCCAGAAGAGCGAAGAGGTCCGGAAAAATCGGCGGCAGAAGACGTTCCTGTCTTCAATAAGGTAGCGCACAGCACTGCAGCTGTGCGCCATTGCTCTCAGCACATTTCATACTCCGGTCACTGAGGGTGCAGGGCGCTGGGGGGGGCGCCCTGAGACGCAATAAAACATGATAAAAATACCTTACATGGCAAAAAAAATACATCACATATAGCTCCTGGGCTATATGGATGCATTTAACCCCTGCCAGAATATACAGAAAAACGGGAGATAAGGCCGCCGAAAAGGGGGCGGAGCCTATCTCCTCCGCACACTGGCGCCATTTTCCCTCACAGCTCAGTTGGAGGGAAGCTCCCTGGCTCTTCCCTGTAGTCACTACACTACAGAAAGGGTTAAAAAAAAGATAGGGGGGCACTAATTAGGCGCAGTATTAAAACATACAGCAGCTATAAGGGGAAAAACACTTATATAAGGTTATCCCTGTATATATATATATAGCGCTCTGGTGTGTGCTGGCATACTCTCCCTCTGTCTCCCCAAAGGGCTAGTGGGGTCCTGTCCTCTATCAGAGCATTCCCTGTGTGTGTGCTGTGTGTCGGTACGTTTGTGTCGACATGTATGAGGAGAAAAAATGATGTGGAGACGGAGCAGAGTGTCTGTAACAGTGATGTCACCACCTAGGGGGTCGACACCTGAGTGGATGTACTGTTGAAAATTACGTGACAGTGTCAGCTCTGTATAAAAAAAATCCAGTGGTTGACATGAGACAGCCGGCTACTCAGCTTGTGCCTGTCCAGACGTCTCATAGGCCGTCAGGGGCTCTAAAGCGCCCGTTACCTCAGATGGCAGATACAGACGCCGACACGGATACTGACTCCAGTGTCGACGGTGAAGAGACAACCGTGATTTCCAGTAGGGCCACACGTTACATGATTGAGACAATGGAAAATGTTTTATACATTTCTGATAATACGAGTACCACCAAAAAGGGGTATTATGTTCGGTGAGGGAAAAACTACCTGTAGTTTTCCTGAATCTGAGAAATAAAATGAGGTGTGTGATGATGCGTGGGTTTCCCCCCGATAACAATTGATAATTTCTTAAAAAGTATTGGCTGTATACCCTTTCCCGCCAGAGGTTAGGGTGCGTTGGGAAACACCCCCTAGGGGGGATAAGGCGCTCACACGCTTGTAAGAACAAGGGCTCTACCCTCTCATGAGATGGCCGCCCTTAAGGATCCTGCTGATAGAAAGCAGGAGGGTATCCAAAAATGTATTCACACACATACTGGTGTTATACTGCGACCAGCAATCGCCTCAGCCTGGAGGTGCAGTGCTGGGTTGGCATGGTCGGATTCCCTGACTGGAAATATTGATATCCTAGATAAGGATAGTATATTATTGCCTATAGAGCATTTAAAAGATGCATTTCTATATATGCATGATGCACAGCGGAATATTTGCCGACTGGCATCAAGTATAAGTGCGTTGTCCAATTCTACCAGTAAAATGGTCAGGTGATGCGGATTCCAAACGGCATTTGAAAGTATTGCCTTTGAAAGGGGACATTTGGGGTCGGTCTTTTA
Source organism: Pseudophryne corroboree (assembly GCF_028390025.1). Classification (NCBI taxonomy): domain Eukaryota; kingdom Metazoa; phylum Chordata; class Amphibia; order Anura; family Myobatrachidae; genus Pseudophryne; species Pseudophryne corroboree. The sequence continues at coordinate 338,585,594 of NC_086454.1, forward strand.
GACCTGGTGGCCACGGCAACAACTGGGAAATCCACGTTTGTACCCCAGGTCGCCTCTCAAAATAAGACGCCGTATTATCAGGCGCAGTCCTTTGTTGGCAAGCGGACAAAAGGTTCCTCTTTTCTGCTCGTGACAGAGGGAGAGGAAAAAGGCTGAAGAGATTACCCAGTTCCCAGGAACAGAAATCCTTTCCCGCCTCTGCAAAGCCCTCAGTATGACGCTAGGGCCTTACAAGCTCAGGCACGGTGGGGGCCCGTTCTCAATGAATTTCAGTGCGCAGTGGGCTCACTCGCAAGTAGACCCCTGGATCCTTCAGGTAATATCTCAAGGGTACATATTGAAATTCGAGACGTCTCCCCCTCGCCGTTTCCAAAAGTCGGCTTTACCGACGTCTCCCTCTGACAGGGAGGCAGTTTTGGAAGCCATTCACAAGCTGTATTCCCAGCAGGTGATAATCAAGGTACCCCTCCTGCAACAAGGAACGGGGTATTATTCCACACTATTGTGGTACCGAAGCCAGACGGCTCGGTGAGACCGATTCTAAATCTAAAATCAAAAATCTTTGAACACTTACATACAGAGGTTCAAATTCAAGATTGAGTCACTCAGAGCAGTGATTGCGAACCTGGAAGAAGGGGACTACATGATGTCTCGGGACATCAAGGATGCTTACCTTCATGTCAAAATTTACCCTTCTCACCAAGGGTACCTCAGGTTATGGTACAGAACTGTCACTATCAGTTCAGACGCTGCCGTAGGGATGGTCCACGGCACCCCGGGTCTTTACCAAGGTAATGGCCGAAATGATATCCCTTCGAAGGAAGGGAATTTTAGTTATCCCTTACTTGGACGATTCCCTGATAAGGGTAAGATCCAGGGAACAGTTGGAAGTCGGTGTAGCACTATCTCAGGTAGTGTTGCGGCAGCACGATTGGATTCTCAATATTCCAAAATCGCAGCTGGTTCCGACGACTTGTCTTCTGTTTCCTAGGGATGTTCCTGGACACAGTCCAGAAAAAAGGTGTTTCTCCCGGAAGAGAAAGCCAGGGAGTTATCCGAGCTAGTCAGGAACCTCCTAAAACCGAACCAAGTCTCAGTGCATCAATGCACAAGGGTTCTGGGTAAAAATGGTGGCTTCCTACGAAGCAATCCCATTCGTTAGATTCCACGCAAGAACTTTCCAGTGGAACCTACTGGACAAATGGTCCGGGTCGCATTTTCAGATGCATCAGCGGATAACCCTGTCACCAAGGACAAGGGTATCCATCCTGTGGTGGTTGCAGAGTGCTCATCTTCTAGAGGGCCGCAGATTCGGCATTCAGGACTGGGTCCTGGTGACCACGGATGCCAGCCTGCAAGGCTGGGGAGCAGTCACACAGGGAAGGAATATCCAGGGCTTAGGGTCAAGCCAGGATACATCACTTCACATAAATATCCTGAAGCTAAGGGCCATTTACAATGCTCTAAGCTTAGCAAGACCTCTGCTTCAAGGTCAGCCGGTGTTGATCCAGTCGGACAACATCATGGCAGTCACCCACGTAAACAGACAGGGTGGCACAAGAAGCAGGAGGGCAATGGCAGAAGCTGCAGGGATTCTTCGCTGGGCGGAAAATCATGTGATAGCACTGTCAACAGTATTCATTCCGGGAGTGGACAACTGGGAAGCAGACTTCCTCAGCACGACCTCCACCCGGGAGAGTGGGGACTTCACCCAGAAGTCGTCCACATGATTAAAAAACTCGACAGGTATTGCGCCAGGTCAAGAGACCCTCAGGCAATAGTTGTAGACGCTCTGGTAACACCGTGGGTGTACCAGTCAGTGTATGTGTTCCCTCCTCTGCCTCTCATACCCAAGGTACTGAGATTGATAAGATGGAGAGGAGAAAGCACTATATTCGTGGCTCCGGATTGGCCAAGAAGGACTTGGTAACCGGAACTTCAAGAGATGCTCACGGAGGATCCGTGGCCTCTACCTCTAAGAAGGGACCTGCTCCAGCAAGGACCCTGTCTGTTCCAAGACTTACCGCGGCTGCGTTTGACGGCATGGCGGTTGAACGCTGGATCCTGAAGGAAAAAAAGGCATTCCGGATGAAGTCATCCCTATCCTGATCAAAGCCAGGAAGGATGTAACCGCAAAAACATTATCACCGCAATTGGCGAAAATATGTTGCGTGGTGCGAGGCCAGTAAGGCCCGACGGAGGAAATTCAACTGGGTCGATTCCTACATTTCCTGCAAACAGGAGTGTCTATGGGCCTGAAATTGGGGTCCATTAAGGTTCAAATTTCGGCCCTGTCAATTTTCTTCCAAAAAGAACTAGCTTCAGTCCCTGAAGTTCAGACGTTTGTAAAAGGGGTACTGCATATACAGCCTCTTTTTGTGCCTCCAGTGGCACTTTGGGATCTCAATGTAGTTTTGGGTTCCAAAAGTCACATTGGTTTGAACCACTTAAATCTGTGGAGTTAAAATATCTCACATGGAAAGTGGTCATGCTGTTGGCCCTGGCCTGGGCCAGGCGCGTGTCAGAATTGGCGGCTTTATCCTGAAAAAGCCCTTATCTGATTTTCCATTCGGACAGGGCGGAATTGAGGACTCGTCCTCAGTTTCTCCCCAAGGTGGTTTCAGCGTCTCACCTGAACCAACCTATTGGTGGTGCCTGCGGCTACTAGGGACTTGGAGGCCTCCAAGTTGCTAGACGTTGTCAGTGCCCTGAAAATATATGTTTCCAGGACGGCTGGAGTCAGGAAATCTGACTCGCTGTTTATCCTGTGTGCACCCAACAAGCTGGGTGCTCCTGCTTCTAAGCAGACTATTGCTCGTTGGATTTGTAGTACAATTCAGCTTGCACATTCTGTGGCAGGCCTGCCACAGCCAAAAATCTGTAAATGCCCACTCCACAAGGAAGGTGGGCTCATCTTGGGCGGCTGCCCGAGGGGTCTCGGCTTTACAACTTTGCCGAGCAGCTACTTGGTCAGGAGCAAATACGTTTGTAAAATTCTACAAAATTGATATCCTGGCTGAGGAGGACCTGGAGCTCTCTCATTTGGTGCTGCAGAGTCATCCGCACTCTCCCGCCCGTTTGGGAGCTTTGGTATAATCCCCATGGTCCTTACGGAGTCCCCAGCATCCACTTAGGACGTTAGAGAAAATAAGAATTTACTTACCGATAATTCTATTTCTCATAGTCCATAGTGGATGCTGGGCGCCCATCCCAAGTGCGGATTGTCTGCAATACTTGTACATAGTTATTGTTACAAAAATCGGGTTATTATTGTTGTGAGCCATCTTTCAGAGGCTCCTCTGTTATCATGCTGTTAACTGGGTTCAGATCACAGGTTATACGGTGTGTTTGGTGTGGCTGGTATGAGTCTTACCCGGGATTCAAAATCCTTCCTTATTGTGTACGCTCGTCCGGGCACAGTATCCTAACTGAGGCTTGGAGGAGGGTCATAGGGGGAGGAGCCAGTGCACACCAGTTAGTCCTAAAGCTTTCTTTAGATGTGCCCAGTCTCCTGCGGAGCCGCTATTCCCCATGGTCCTTACGGAGTCCCCAGCATCCACTACGGACTATGAGAAATAGAATTATCGGTAAGTAAATTCTTATTTTCACTGCCTGTGCGTCCGGTGTGCATCCATCTTTCATTGCCTGTGCGTCCGGTGTGCATCCAGCTTTCATTGCCTGTGCGTCCGGTGTGTATCCATCTTTCATTGCCTGTGCCTCCGGTGTGCATCCAGCTTTCATTGCCTGTGTGTCCGGTGTGCATCCATCTTTCATTGCCTGTGCGTCTGGTGTGCATCCATCTTTCATTGCCTGTGAGTCCGGTGTGCATCCAGCTTTCATTACCTGTGTGTCCGGTGTGCATCCATCTTTCATTACCTGTGTGTCTGGTGTGTATCCAGCTTTCATTGCCTGTGCGTCCGGTGTGCATCCAGCTTTCATTGCCTGTGCGTCCGGTGTGTATCCAGCTTTCATTGCCTGTGCGTCTGGTGTGCATCCAGCTTTCATTGCCTGTACGTCTGGTGTGCATCCAGCTTTCATTGCCTGTGCGTCTGGTGTGCATCCATCTTTCATTGCCTGTGTGTCCGGTGTGCATCCAGCTTTCATTGCCTGTGCGTCCGGTGTGCATCCATCTTTTCATTGCCTGTGCGTCTGGTGTGCATCCAGCTTTTATTGCCTGTGCGTCCGGTGTGCATCCAGCTTTCATTGCCTGTGCGTCCGGTGTGCATCCAGCTTTCATTGCCTGTGCGTCTGGTGTGCATCCATCTTTCATTGCCTGTGCGTCTGGTGTGCATCCATCTTTCATTGCCTGTGCGTCCGGTGTGCATCCAGCTTTCACTGCCTGTGCGCCTGGTGTGCATCCAGCTTACACTGCCTCTTCTTCTTTTATACTTGTTGCGATTAAGTTGTATTTTTACAACGATAATCTATTACACGCTACCATTAATCATTTAAAGTCATTTGGAAAATATAAGACTGTTTAGCAGGATGAGAACCCTCTCAGTACGGTGTATCTTCTTCTAGGATTATTTCCATGAGTTAATTTGCATTACCGAGCGGGAGAAGTTTGTGGTTCCCATCCGAGCGATTGGAGCACGCGCCGTGCTGGATTTCCCAGATCAGATAAGTTTCCGGGTCTCTCCTGTCAAGTACAACTCCCAGAAGACTCTCCTGGTGCGAAACATTGGGAATCGTCAGGCGTGCTTCCAGCTCCTAACGCAGAGGTACGGAAATCAGGCTGACGCAGTGTCTGGGCGGAGTAATCTGGTCTCTGTAGAGAACATCCTCATATCAGGACCAGGCACATATTAATCTGAGACAGAATGTATTTACTGAGAACTGTAGAGTATATCCGGCACTGAGAAGGGGGCTTTATGGATCAGTACGTCAATGTCACACTACTGCTATGTACAACTAGTCCCGACGAGTAGTGTCCAAAGCCCTCTTACCCAAACATGAAATCTGGGCTGCATTTAGCTTATAAAGGGGCGACCCAACAAAAATACATAATCCCTAATCAAATGATTTTATTAAATTGATTAATACCTTACTATACTCATGGGTCATTTCCACTCTACTAGACCGCTATGGTTAGACGAGAAGTGACAGATATCACGTAAATCTGCAGCGCGTCCCCCGCATCTGGTGAATGAGCATTGGTGGTCATTCCGAGTTGCTCACTAGCTACATTCGTTCGCTGTGCAGCGATGAGGCAAAAAAACGGCACTTCTGCGCGTGCGTATGTAGCGCAATGCGCACGCGCGACGTACTATTACAACGAACTATGTAGTATCACACAAGGTCTAATGAAGCTTTTCAGTCGCACTGCTGGCTGCAGAGTGAATGACATGAAGTGGGCGTTTCTGGGTGTCAACTGACCATTTTCAGGGAGTGTTTGAAAAAACGCAGGCGTGCCAGGAAAAAACGCAGGCGTGGCTGGGCGAACGCAGGGCGTGTTTGTGACGTCAAAACAGGAACTGAACAGTCTGAAGTGATCGCAAGCGCTGAGTAGGTATTGAGCTACTCTGAAACTGCACAAAAATACTTTGCCGCCGTTCTGCGATCCTTTCGTTCGCACTTCTGCTAAGCTAAAATACACTCCCAGTGAGCGGCGGCATAGCGTTTGCACGGCTGCTAAAAACTGCTAGCGAGCGAACAACGCAGAATGACCCCCATTGTCAGAGGAAGCGGCCAGGTGCTGTGACATCTACCATAGTGAAAACGCTTCATTTTAATTTCTCTGACGTCCTAGTGGATGCTGGGGACTCCGTCAGGACCATGGGGATATAGCGGCTCCGCAGGAGACAGGGCACAATAATAAAAGCTTTAGGATCAGGTGGTGTGCACTGGCTCCTCCCCCTATGACCCTCCTCCAAGCCTCAGTTAGATTTTTGTGCCCGACGAGAAGGGTACAATCTAGGTGGCTCTCCTGAGCTGCTTAGAATAAAAGTTTAAGTTAGGTTTTTTATTTTCAGTGAGTCCTGCTGGCAACAGGCTCACTGCTACGAGGGACTTAGGGGAGAGAAGAAAACTCACCTGCGTGCAGGATGGATTTGCTTCTTAGGCTACTGGACACCATTAGCTCCAGAGGGAGTCGGAACACAGGTCTCACCCTGGGGTTCGTCCCGGAGCCGTGCCGCCGACCCCCCTTACAGATGCCGAAGTTGAAGAGGTCCAGAAACAGGCGGCAGAAGACTTTCAGTCTTCATAAGGTAGCGCACAGCACTGCAGCTGTGCGCCATTGTTGTCAGCACACTTCACCAACAGTCACCAACTGTCACTGAGGGTGCAGGGCGCTGGGGGGGGGGCGCCCTGGGCAGCAATGTATAATACCTTTTTATGGCTAAAATACATCACATATAGCCCTTGAGGCTAAATGGAGGTATTTAACCCCTGCCAGATCTCACAAACTCCGGGAGAAGAGCCCGCCGAAAAGGGGGCGGGGCCTATTCTCCTCAGCACACGGCGCCATTTTCCTGCTCAGCTCTGCTGTGAGGAAGGCTCCCAGGCTCTCCCCTGCACTGCACTACAGAAACAGGGTTAAAACAGAGAGGGGGGGCACTTATTTGGCGATATGATTACATATATAAAAATGCTATAAGGGAAAACACTTGTATAAGGGGTTGTCCCTGTATAATTATAGCGTTTTTGGTGTGTGCTGGCAAACTCTCCCTCTGTCTCCCCAAAGGGCTAGTGGGGTCCTGTCCTCTGTCAGAGCATTCCCTGTGTGTGTGCTGTGTGTCGGTACGTGTGTGTCGACATGTAGGAGGACGATGTTGGTGAGGAGGCGGAGCAAATTGCCTGTATTGGTGATGTCACTCTCTAGGGAGTCGACACTGGAATGGATGGCTTATTTAGGAATTACGTGATAATGTCAACACGCTGCAAGGTCGGTTGACGACATGAGACGGCCGGCAAACAAATTAGTACCTGTCCAGGCGTCTCAGACACCGTCAGGGGCTTGTAAAAACGCCCATTTACCTCAGTCGGTCGACACAGACACGGACACTGACTCCAGTGTCGACGGTGAAGAAACAAACGTATTTTCCTTTAGGGCCACACGTTTCATGTTAAGGGCAATGAAGGAGGTGTTACATATTTCTGATACTACAAGTACCACAAATAAGGGTATTATGTAGGGTGTGAATAAACTACTTGTAGTTTTTCCTGAATCAGATAAATTAAATGAAGTGTGTGATGATACGTGGGTTTCCTCCGATAGAAAATTATTGGCGGTATACCCTTTCCAGCCAGAAGTTAGGGCGAGTTGGGAAACACACCTTAGGGTGAATAAGGCGCTCACACGCTTATAAAAACAAGTGGCGTTACCGTCTCCAGATACGGCAGCCCTCAAGGAGCCAGCTGATAGGAAGCTGAAAAATATCCTAAAAGTATATACACATATACTGGTGTTATACTACGACCAGCAATCGCCTCAGCCTGGATGTGCAGCGCTGAGGGGGCTTGGTCGGATTTCCTGACTGAAAATATTGATACCCTTGACAGGGACAAGATTTTATTGACTATAGAGCATTTTAAGGATGCATTTCTATATATGCGAGATGCGCAGAGGGATATTTGCATTCTGGCATCAAGAGTAAATGTGATGTCCATATCTGCCAGACGACAGTGGTCAGGTGATGCAGATTCCAGACGGCACATGGAAGTATTGCCGTATAAAGGGGCGGTCCATCGGACCTGGTGGCCATGGCAACAGCTGAAAAATCCACCTTTTGTTACCCCAAGTCACATCTCAGCAGAAAAGGACACAGTCTTTTCAGTCTCAGTCCTTTCGTCCCCATAAGGGCAGGCGGGCAAAAGGGCCAGTCATATCTGCCCAGGGGTAGAGGAAAGGGAAGAAGACTGCAGCAGGCAGCCCATCACCAGGAACAGAAGCCCTCCACAGCTTCTGCCAAGTCCGCAGCATGACGCTGGGGCCGTACAAGCGGACTCAGGTGCGGTAGGGGGTCATCTCAAGAGTTTCAGCACGCAGTGGGCTCACTCACAAGTGGACTCCTGGATCCTACACGTAGTATCCCAGGTGTACATTGGAAATTCGAGACGTCTCCCCCTCACAAGTTCCTGAAGTCTGCTTTACCAACGTCTCCCTCCGACAGGGAGGCAGTATTGGGAACAATTCACAGGCTGTATTCCCAGCAGGTGATAATCAAAGTACCCCTTCTACAACAAGGGAAGGGGTATTATTCCACACTATATTGTGGTACTGAAGCCAGACGGCTAGGTGAGATCTGAAATATTTGAACACTTACATACAAGCGTTCAAATCAAGATGGAGTCACTCAGAGCAGTGATAGCGAACCAGGAAGAAGGGGACGATATGGTGTCACTGGATATCAGGGACGCTTACCTACATGTCCAAATTTGCCCTTCTCACCAAGGGTACCTCAGGTTCGTGGTACAGAACTGTCACTATCAGTTCAGACGCTGCCGTTTGGATTGTCCACGGCACCCCGGGTCTTTACCAAGGTAATGGCCGAAATGATGATTCTTCTTAAAAGAAATATGGACGCTTTCCTGATAAGGGCAAGGTCCAGAGAACAGTTGGAGGTCGGAGTAGCACTATCTTAAGTAGTTCTACGACAGCACGAGTGGATTCTAAATATTCCAAAATCGCATTTTTTTCCGACGACACGTCTACTGTTCCTAGGGATGATTCTGGTCACAGTCCAGAAAAGGATGTTTTCTCCCGGAGAAGAAAGCCAGGGAGTTATCCGAGCTAGTCAGGAACCTCCTAAAACCAGGAAAAGTATCAGTGCATCATTGCACAAGGATCCTGTGAAAAATGGTGGTTTCTTACAAAGCGATCCCATTCGGTAGATTTCACGCAAGAACCTTTACGTGGGATCTGCTGGAAAAATGGTCCGGATCGCATCTTCAGATGCATCAGCGGATAACCCTGTCTCCAAGGACAAGGGTGTTTCTTCTGCGGTGGCTGCAGAGTGCTCATCTATGAAAGGGCCGCAGATTCGGCATTCAGGACTGGGTCCTGGTGACCACGGATGCCAGCCTGAGTGGCTGGGGAGCAGTCACACAAGGAAAAAATTTCCAGAGAGTGTGATCGAGTCTGGAGACTTCTCTCCACATAAATATACTGGAGCTAAGGGCAATTTACAATGCTCTAAGCTTAGCAAGACCTCTGCTTCAAGGTCAGCCGGTATTGATCCAGTGGGACAACATCACGGCAGTCGCCCACGTAAACAGACAGGGCGGCACAAGAAGCAGGAGGGAAATGGCAGAAACTGCAAGGATTCTTCGCTGGGCGAAAAATCATGTGATAACACTCTCAGCAGTGTTCATTCCGGGAGTGGAAAACTGGGAAGCAGACTTCCTCAGCAGGCATGACCTCCACCCGGGAGAGTGGGGACTTCATCGGGAAGTCTTCCACATGATTGTAAACCGTTGTGAAAAACCAAAGGTGGACATGATGGCGTCCCGCCTGAACAAAAAACTAGATATTGCGCCAGGTCAAGGGACCCTCAGGCAATAGCGGTGGACGCTCTGGTAACACTGTGGATGTACCAGTCAGAGTATGTGTTCCCTCCTATGCCTCTCATACAAAAAGTACTGAGAATCATAAGAGGGAGATGAGTAAGAATGATACTCGTGGTTCAGGATTGGCCAAGAAGGACTTGGTACCCGAAACTTCAAGAGATGTTCACGGAAGACCCGTGGCCTCTACCTTTAAGAAAGGACCTGCTCCAGCAGGGGCCTTGTCTGTTCCAAGACTTACCGCGGCCGCGTTTGACGGCATGGCGGTTGAACGCCGGATCCTGAAAGGGCATTCCAGATGAAGTCATCCCTACCCTGGTCGAAGACAGGAAGGATGTAACCGCAAAACATTTTCACCGCATTTGGCGAAGATATGTTGCGTGGTGTGAGGCCAAGAAGGCCCCTACAGAGGAATTCCAACTGGGTCGTTTCCTACATTTCCTGAAAACAGGACTGTCTATGGGCCTAAAATTAGGGTCCATTAAGGTTCAAATTTCGGCCCTGTCGAATTTCTTCCAGAAAGAACTGGCTTTAGTGCCTGACGTTCAGATGTTTGTAAAAGGGGTACTGCATATACAGCCTCCTTTTGTGCCCCAGTGGCACCTTGGGATCTCAATGTTGTTTTGAGTTTCCTAAAGTCACATTGGTTTGAACCACTCACCACTGTGGACTTAAAATATCTCACATGGAAGGTGACGATGCTATTAGCCCTGGCTTCAGCCAGGCGTGTGTCAGAATTGGCGGCTTTCTCATATATAAAGCCCTTACTTAATTTTTCATTCTGACAGGGCAGAATTGAGGACTCGTCCTCAATTTCTCCTTAAGGTGTTTTCTGTTTTTCACATGAACCAACCTATTGTGGTACCTGCGGGTACTAGGGACTTGGAGGACTCCAAGTTACTTGACGTTGTCAGGGCCCTGAAAAATATGTTTCCAGGAAGGCTGGAGTCAGAAAATCTGACTCGCTGTTTAGCCTGTATGCACCCAACAAGATGGGTGCTCCTGCTTCTAAGCAGACGATTGCTCGCTGGATTTGTAATACAATTCAGTTTACACATTCTGTGGCAGGCCTGCCACAGCCAAAATCGGTAAAAGCCCATTCCAAAAGGAAGGGGGCTCATCTTGGGCGACTGCCCGAGGGGTCTCGGCTTTACAACTTTGCCGAGCAGTTACTTGGTCAGGGGAAAACACGTTTGCTAAATTCTACAAATTTGATACCCTGGCTGAGGAGGACATGGAGTTCTCTCATTCGGTGCTGCAGGGTCATCCGCACTCTCCCGCCCGTTTGGGAGCTTTGGTATAATCCCCATGGTCCTGACGGAGTCCCCAGCATCCACTAGGACGTCAGAGAAAATAAGATTTTACTTACCGATAAATCTATTTCTCGTAGTCCGTAGTGGATGCTGGGCGCCCATCCCAAGTGCGGATTGTCTGCAATACTTGTACATAGTTATTGTTACAAAAATCGGGTTATTCTTGTTGTGAGCCATCTTTTCAGAGGCTCCTTCGTTGTTATCATACTGTTAACTGGGTTCAGATCACAGGTTGTACGGTGTGATTGGTGTGGCTGGTATGAGTCTTACCCGGGATTCAATATCCTTCCTTATTATGCACGCTCGTCCGGGCACAGTATCCTAACTGAGGCTTGGAGGAGGGTCATAGGGGGAGGAGCCAGTGCATACCACCTGATCCTAAAGCTTTTATTATTGTGCCCTGTCTCCTGCGGAGCCGCTATATCCCCATGGTCCTGACGGAGTCCCCAGCATCCACTACGGACTACGAGAAATAGATTTATCGGTAAGTAAAATCTTATTTTCCGTTTATCCATGAGAATAGTGAGATGTATTATGGTGCCATTAATCTATTTCATCCCCTATTTGCTAGTTGCAGCCCAGATTGTATATTTGAGTGAGAGGGCGTTGGACCACTTATATCATACATAGTGACACCACCGGTAACAGTCCTATATTGCTGTGCGAGGACGGGACAAATAGTACGGAGCAGAAGTGCCCTATGAAGTCCCCTTCTCAGTGCCTGAAATACTCTCTTTTAAATTCTGTTTCCTTTGGGCTAAGTCTGGAAGCCGACTGGCTCTCCATAGGTGGCAGAGATGGCCCCCGTTTATTCATTATTACACAGTGTAGTAATTGCCAGATGGGCTCCAGGAAACACATGTAATCTATCATATTGTGTTCCAGGCCTTTCAGTGTGGCACCAGTGTCAGGAACGCTGGATGCTGGGGACAGTATGCAAGTTACACTGGAGTTCCAGCCTACAGAGGTGGGAGATCATAAACAGGATCTGGTAATTCAGTATGATACAGGTAAGTGATACTGATGCCAGGGCCATCAGTCATTGTGCAGTAACGCATCTAATGTTACTTCCAGCTCAGACCACTTATAATACATCACATCACTTAAAATACATCAATACAAAAGCTGTTCCACCTTTATATAGAGTCCGTGTAACGTCAGATACTACAGATCCCTACTGACACATCCAACTCTAGCGTAGACGCGTCACACAGATCACAACTGACACCTGTAGCTCTACTGTAAGAGAACAAGTCTATGTAACGTCACACACAGATCCCTACTGACACCTGTAGCTCTACTGTAAGAGAACAAGTCCATGTAACGTCACACACAGATCCCTACTGATACCTGTAGCTCTACTGTAAGAGAACAAGTCCATGTAACGTCACACACAGATCCCTACTGACACCTGTAGCTCTACTGTAAGAGAACAAGTCAATGTAACGTCACACACAGATCCCTACTGACACCTGTAGCTCTACTGTAAGAGAACAAGTCTATGTAACGTCACACACAGATCCCTACTGACACCTGTAGCTCTACTGTAAGAGAACAAGTCCATGTAACGTCACACACAGATCCCTACTGACACCTGTAGCTCTACTGTAAGAGAACAAGTCCATGTAACGTCACACACAGATCCCTACTGACACCTGTAGCTCTACTGTAAGAGAACAAGTCCATGTAACGTCACACACAGATCCCTACTGATACCTGTAGCTCTACCGTAAGAGAACAAGTCCATGTAATGTCACACACAGATCCCTACTGACACCTGTAGCTCTACTGTAAGAGAACAAGTCCATGTAACGTCACACACAGATCCCTACTGACACCTGTAGCTCTACTGTAAGAGAACAAGTCCATGTAACGTCACAGACAGATCCCTACTGACACCTGTAGCTCTACCGTAAGAGAACAAGTCCATGTAACGTCACACACCGATCCCTACTGACACCTGTAGCTCTACTGTAAGAGAACAAGTCCATGTAGCGTCACACACAGATCCCTACTGACACCTGCAGCTCTACCATAAGAGAACAAGTCCATGTAACGTCGCACACAGATCTCTACTGACACCTGTAGATCTACTGTAAGAGAACAACTCCATGTAACGTCACACACAGATCCCTACTGACACCTGTAGCTCTACCGTAAGAGAACAAGTCCATGTAACGTCACACACTGATCCCTACTGATACCTGTAGCTCTACCATAAGAGAACAAGTCCATGTAACGTCGCACACAGATCCCTACTGACACCTGTATCTCTACTGTAAGAGAACAAGTCCATGTAACGTCACACACAGATCCCTACTGACACCTGCAGCTCTACCATAAGAGAACAAGTCCATGTAACGTCACACACTGATCCCTACTGATACCTGTAGCTCTACCATAAGAGAACAAGTCCATGTAACGTCGCACACAGATCCCTACTGACACCTGTATCTCTACTGTAAGAGAACAAGTCCATGTAACGTCACACACAGATCCCTACTGACACCTGCAGCTCTACCATAAGAGAACAAGTCCATGTAACGTCGCACACAGATCCCTACTGACACCTGTAGCTCTACTGTAAGAGAACAAGTCCATGTAACGTCACACACAGATCCCTACTGATACCTGTAGCTCTACCATAAGAGAACAAGTCCATGTAACGTCGCACACAGATCCCTACTGACACCTGTATCTCTACTGTAAGAGAACAAGTCCATGTAACGTCACACACTGATCCCTACTGATACCTGTAGCTCTACCATAAGAGAACAAGTCCATGTAACGTCGCACACAGATCCCTACTGACACCTGTATCTCTACTGTAAGAGAACAAGTCCATGTAACGTCACACACAGATCCCTACTGACACCTGTAGCTCTACTGTAAGAGAACAAGTCCATGTAACGTCGCACACAGATCCCTACTGACACCTGTAGCTCTACTGTAAGAGAACAAGTCCATGTAACGTCACACACAGATCCCTACTGACACCTGCAGCTCTACCATAAGAGAACAAGTCCATGTAACGTCGCACACAGATCTCTACTGACACCTGTAGCTCTACTGTAAGAGAACAACTCCATGTAACGTCACACACAGATCCCTACTGACACCTGCAGCTCTACCATAAGAGAACAAGTCCATGTAACGTCGCACACAGATCTCTACTGACACCTGTAGCTCTACTGTAAGAGAACAACTCTATGTAACGTCACACACAGATCCCTACTGACACCTGTAGCTCTACTGTAAGAGAACAAGTCCGTGTAACGTCACACACAGATCCCTACTGACACCTATAGCTCTACCGTAAGAGAACAAGTCCATGTAACGTCACACACCGATCCCTACTGACACCTGTAGCTCTACTGTAAGAGAACAAGTCCATGTAACGTCACACACAGATCCCTACTGACACCTGTAGCTCTACTGTAAGAGAACAAGTCCATGTAACGTCACACACAGATCCCTACTGACACCTGTAGCTCTACCGTAAGAGAACAAGTCTATGTAACGTCACACACCGATCCCTACTGACACCTGTAGCTCTACTGTAAGAGAACAAGTCCATGTAACGTCACACACAGATCCCTACTGACACCTGTAGCTCTACTGTAAGAGAACAACTCCATGTAACGTCACACACAGATCCCTACTGACACCTGTAGCTCTACTGTAAGAGAACAAGTCCATGTAACGTCGCACACAGATCTCTACTGACACCTGTAGCTCTACTGTAAGAGAACAACTCCATGTAACGTCACACACAGATCCCTACTGACACCTGTAGCTCTACTGTAAGAGAACAAGTCCGTGTAACGTCACACACAGATCCCTACTGACACCTATAGCTCTACCGTAAGAGAACAAGTCCATGTAACGTCACACACCGATCCCTACTGACACCTGTAGCTCTACTGTAAGAGAACAAGTCCGTGTAACGTCACACACAGATCCCTACTGACACCTGTAGCTCTACTGTAAGAGAACAAGTCCATGTAACGTCACACACAGATCCCTACTGACACCTGTAGCTCTACCGTAAGAGAACAAGTCTATGTAACGTCACACACCGATCCCTACTGACACCTGTAGCTCTACTGTAAGAGAACAAGTCCGTGTAACGTCACACACAGATCCCTACTGACACCTGTAGCTCTACTGTAAGAGAACAAGTCCATGTAATGTCACACACTGATCCCTACTGACACCTGTAGCTCTACTGTAAGAGAACAAGTCCGTGTAACGTCACACACAGATCCCTACTGACACCTGTAGCTCTACCGTAAGAGAACAAGTCCATGTAACGTCACACACCGATCCCTACTGACACCTGTAGCTCTACCGTAAGAGAACAAGTCCATGTAATGTCACACACAGATCCCTACTGACACCTGTAGCTCTACTGTAAGAGAACAAGTCCATGTAATGTCACACACTTATTCCTACTGATACCTGTAGCTCTACTGTAAGAGAACAAGTCCATGTAATGTCACACACAGATCCCTACTGACACCTGTAGCTCTACTGTAAGAGAACAAGTCCATGTAATGTCACACACAGATCCCTACTGACACCTGTAGCTCTACTGTAAGAGAACAAGACCATGTAATGTCACACACAGATCCCTACTGACACCTGTAGCTCTACTGTAAGAGAACAAGTCCATGTAATGTCACACACCGATCCCTACTGACACCTGTAGCTCTACTGTAAGAGAACATGTCCATGTAACGTCACACACTGATCCCTACTGACACCTGTAGCTCTACTGTAAGAGAACAAGTCCATGTAACGTCACACACAGATCCCTACTGACACCTGCAGCTCTACCATAAGAGAACAAGTCCATGTAACGTCACACACAGATCCCTACTGATACCTGTAGCTCTACCATAAGAGAACAAGTCCATGTAACGTCACTCACAGATCCCTACTGATACCTGTAGCTCTACTGTAAGAGAACAAGTCCATGTAATGTCCTACACAGATCCCTACTGATACCTGTAGCTCTACCGTAAGAGAACAAGTCCATATTATGTCACACACAGATCCCTACTGATACCTGTAGCTCTACTGTAAGAGAACAAGTCCATGTAATGTCCTACACAGATCCCTACTGATACCTGTAGCTCTACCGTAAGAGAACAAGTCCATATAATGTCACACACAGATCCCTACTGACACCTGTAGCTCTACTGTAATAGAACAAATCCATGTGACGTCACACACAGATCCCTACTGACACCTGTAGCTCAACTGTGAGAGAACAAGTCGATGTAATGTCACACAGATCCCTACTGACACCTGTAGCTCTACTGTAAGAGAACAAATCCATGTGACGTCACACACAGATCCCTACTGACACCTGTAGCTCTACTGTAATAGAACAAATCCATGTGACGTCACACACAGATCCCTAGTGACACCTGTAGCTCTACTGTAAGAGAACAAGTCCATGTAACGTCACACACAGATCCCTACTGATACCTGTAGCTCTACCATAAGAGAACAAGTCCATGTATCGTCACACACAGATCCCTACTGACACCTGTAGCTCTACTATGAGAGAACAAGTCCATGTGACGTCACACACAGATCCCTACTGACACCTGTAGCTCTACTGTAATAGAACAAATCCATGTGACGTCACACACAGATCCCTACTGACGCCTGTAGCTCTACTATGAGAGAACAAGTCCATGTAACGTCACACACTGATCCCTACTGACACCTGTAGCTCTACTGTAAGAGAACAAGTCCATGTAATGTCACACACAGATCCCTACTGACACCTGTAGCTCTACAGTAAGAGAACAACTCCATGTAATGTCACACACAGATCCCTACTGATACCTGTAGCTCTACCATAAGAGAACAAGTCCATGTAATGTCACACACTGATCACTACTGACACCTGTAGCTCTACTGTAAGAGAACAAGTCCATGTAATGTCACACACAGATCCCTACTGACACCTGTAGCTCTACTGTAAGAGAACAACTCCATGTAACGTCACACACAGATCCCTACTGACACCTGTAGCTCTACTGTAAGAGAACAACTCCATGTAACGTCACACACAGATCCCTACTGATACCTGTAGCTCTACCATAAGAGAACAAGTCCATGTAATGTCACACACTGATCACTACTGACACCTGTAGCTCTACTGTAAGAGAACAAGTCCATGTAACGTCACACACAGATCCCTACTGACACCTGTAGCTCTACTGTAAGAGAACAAGTCCATGTAACGTCACACACAGATCCCTACTGACACCTGTTGCTCTACTGTAAGAGTACAAGTCCATGTAATGTCACACACAGATCCCTACTGACACTTGTAGCTCTACTGTAATAGAACAACTCCATGTAACGTCACACACAGATCCCTACTGACACCTGTAGCTCTACTGTAAGAGAACAACTCCATGTAACGTCACACACCGATCCCTACTGACACCTGTAGCTCTACTGTAAGAGAACAAGTCCATGTAACGTCACACACAGATCCCTACTGATACCTGTAGCTCTACCATAAGAGAACAAGTCGATGTAACGTCACTCACATATCCCTACTGATACCTGTAGCTCTACTGTAAGAGAACAAGTCTATGTAATGTCCTACACAGATCCCTACTGAAACCTGTAGCTCTACCGTAAGAGAACAAGTCCATATAATGTCACACATAGATCCCTACTGACACCTGTAGCTCTATTGTAAGAGTACAAGTCCATGTAACGTCACTCACAGATCTCTACTGACACCTGTAGCTCTACTGTAAGAGAACAAGTCCATGTAACATCACACACAGATCCCTACTGACACATGTAGCTCTACTGTAAGAGAACAAGTCCATGTAACGTCACACACAGATCCCTACTGACACCTGTAGCTCTATTGTAAGAGTATAAGTCCATGTAACGTCACACACAGATCCCTACTGACACCTGTAGCTCTATTGTAAGAGTATAAGTCCATGTAACGTCACACACAGATCCCTACTGACACATGATGGTCTAGTGTAGGAGACCAAAGCAATGTAATGTCACACACTGATCCCTTCTGACACCTGAAGATCTAGTGTAGGAGTGTACTGCTATAGAGGGAGTGTTCAGTGTACTGGTATAGAGGAAGTGTTCAGGGTACTGGTATAGAGGAAGTGTGCAGTGTACTGTGATAGAGGGAGTGTGCAGTGTACTGTGATAGAGGAAGTGTGCAGTGTACTGTGATAGAGGAAATGTGCGGTGTACTGTGATAGAGGGAGTGTGCATTGTACTGTGGTAGAGGGAGTGTGCAGTGTACTGGTATAGAGAAAGTGTGCAGTGTACTGGTATAGAGGGAGTGTGCAGTGTACTGTGATAGAGGAAGTGTGCAGTGTACTGTGATAGATGAAGTGTGCAGTGTACTGGTATAGAGGAAGTGTGCAGTGTACTGTGATAGAGGAAGTGTGCATTGTACTGTGATAGAGGGAGTGTGCAGTGTACTGGTATAGAGGAAGTGTACAGTGTACTGTGATAGATAGAGGAAGTGTGCAGTGTACTGTGATAGATGAAGTGTGCAGTGTACTGTGACAGAGAAAGTGTGCAGTGTACTGTGACAGGAAGTGTGCACTGTACTGTGATAGAGGGAATGTGCAGTGTACTGTGATAGAGGGAGTGTGCAGTGTACCGTGATAGAGGGAGTGTGCAGTGTACTGTGATAGAGGGAGTGTGCAGTGTACTGTGATAGAGGGAGTGTGCAGTGTACTGTGATAGAGGGAGTGTGCAGTGTACTGTGATAGAGGGAGTGTGCAGTGTACTGGTATAGAGTGAGTGTGCAGTGTACTGGTATAGAGTGAGTGTGCAGTGTACTGGTATAGAGGGAGTGTGCAGTGTACTGGTATAGAGGGAGTGTGCAGTGTACTGGTATAGAGGGAGTGTGCAGTGTACTGGTATAGAGGGAGTGTGCACTGTACTGGTATAGAGGGAGTGTGCACTGTACTGTGATAGAAAGAGGGAGTGTGCACTGTACTGTGATAGAGGAAGTGTGCAGTGTACTGGTATAGCGGGAGTGTGCAGTGTACTGGGATAGCGGGAGTCTGCAATGTACTGTGATAGATTGAGGAAGTGTGCAGTGTACTGGTATAGAGGAACGCTGTGGTGTACTGTGATAGAGGAAGTGTGCAGTGTACTGTGATAGAGGAAGTGTGCAGTGTACTGTGATAGAGGGAGTGTGCAGAGTACTGTGATAGAGAGAGTATGCAGTGTACTGTGATAGAGGGAGTGTGCAGTGTACTGTGATAGAGGGAGTGTGCAGTGTACTGTGATAGAGGGAGTGTGCACTGTACTGGTATAGAGGAAGTGTGCAGTGTACTGTGATAGAGGAAGTGTGCAGTGTACTGGTATAGATGGAGTGTACAGTGTACTGGTATAGAGGGAGTGTGCAGTGTACTGGTATAGAGGGAGTTTGCAGTGTACTGTGATAGAGGAAGTGTGCACTGTACTGTGATAGAGGAAGTGTGCAGTGCATTGTGATAGAGGACGTGTGCAGTGTACTGTGATAGAGGACGTGTGCGGTGTATTATGATAGAGGAAGTGTGCAGTGTACTGGTATAGCGGGAGTGTGCAGTGTACTGGGATAGCGGGAGTGTGCAGTGTACTGGGATAGCGGGAGTGTGCAGTGTACTGGGATAGCGGGAGTGTGCAGTGTACTGGGATAGCGGGAGTGTGCAGTGTACTGGGATAGCGGGAGTGTGCAGTGTACTGGGATAGCGGGAGTGTGCAGTGTACTGGGATAGCGGGAGTGTGCAGTGTACTGGGATAGCGGGAGTGTGCAGTGTACTGGGATAGCGGGAGTGTGCAGTGTACTGGGATAGCGGGAGTGTGCAGTGTACTGGGATAGCGGGAGTGTGCAGTGTACTGGGATAGCGGGAGTGTGTAGTGTACTGGGATAGCGGGAGTGTGCAGTGTACTGTGATAGAGGAAATGTGCAATGTACTGTGACAGAGGAAGTGTACTGTGATAGATAGAGGTAGTGGCCCTCATTCCGAGTTGTTCGCTCGCTAGCCGCTTTTCGCAGCAGTGCACACGCTAAGCCGCCGCCCTCTGGGAGTGTATCTTAGCTTAGCAGAATTGCGAACGAAAGATTCGCAAAATTGCGAATAGAAATTTCTTAGCAGTTTCTGAGTAGCTCGAGACTTACTCCTACACTGCGATCAGTTCAGTCAGTTTCGTTCCTGGTTTGACGTCACAAACACACCCAGCGTTCGCCCAGACACTCCCCCGTTTCTCCAGCCACTCCCGTGTTTTTCCCAGAAACTGCAGCGTTTTTTCACACACACCCATAAAACGGCCAGTTTCCGCCCAGAAACACCCACTTCCTGTCAATCACACTCCGATCACCAGAACGAAGAAAAATCCTCGTAATGCCGTGAGTAAAATACCAAACTTCTTAGCAAATTTACTTGACGCAGCCGCAGTGCGAACATTGCGCATGCGCAGTTAGCGGAAAATCGGACCGATGCGAAGGAAAATAACGAGCGAACAACTCGGAATGAGGGCCAGTGTGCAGTGTACTGTGAGAGATAGAGGAAGTGTGCACTGTACTATGGCCCTCATTCCGAGTTGTTCGCTCGCTAGCTGCTTTTAGCAGCATTGCACACGCTAGGCCGCCGCCCTCTGGGAGTGAATCTTAGCTTAGCAGAATTGCGAATGAAAGATTAGCAGAATTGCGAATAGAAAATTCTTAGCAGTTTCTGAGTAGCTCCAGACTTACTCCTACACTGCGATCAGCTCAGCCCGTTTCGTTCCTAGTTTGACGTCACAAACACGCCCTGCGTTTGGCTAGGCACTCCCCCATTTCTCCAGACACTCCCGCGTTTTTACCTGGCACGCCTGCGTTTTTTAGCAAACGCTGGGAAAACGCTGAGTTGCCGCCCAGAAACGCCCCTTTCCTGTCAGTCATTTACCGAACACCAGTGCGACTGAAAAGCGCCGCAGACGCTACAGCAAAACACCTAAGTTTTTAGTAAAATAACTGAGCGCATGCGCTCTGCGTACCATGCGTATGCGCAGTTAGCGACTAATCGCAGTATAACGAAAATCGGCAACGAGCGAACAACTCGTAATGACCCCCTATGATAGAGGAAATGTGTACTATGATAGATAGTGGAAGTCTGCACTGTACTGTGATAGACTGGCTTCTGTAGGCAGATTCCCACCAGTATCCATTCTTTTTGTTTATCTTAGCGGAGGAGATCCATGTCAGGCTTTATGGAGCAGCCGCTGACATTAATGTGCGATTAGACAAGAATTCACTGACCATAGAAAAGACCTTTCTGTCATTAGCCAATCAGAGGACAGTTACCATATGCAACCGTAGTGACATCATTGTACACTTCCAGTGGAAAGAATTTGCTACTCTGCAGGAGGAGGAGCTTCAGAAACAGAGGTAAGTCCATCCTCTGTGAAAGTACACCAACTGTTCACTTATACTGGCACTGCTTTGTGCCTCTGCTACACTACACTCCTACACTGCTGTCACTGCTACCTGTCTCCTCTACACTACTCTCCTGCACTGCTGACACTGCTACCTGTCTCCTCTACACTACTCTCCTGCACTGCTGACACTGCTACCTGTCTCCTGTACACTACACTCCTGCACTGCTGACACTGCTACCTGTCTCCTCTACACTACTCTCCTGCACTGCTGACACTGCTACCTGTCTCCTGTACACTACACTCCTGCACTGCTGACACTGCTACCTGTCTCCTCTACACTACTCTCCTGCACTGCTGACACTGCTACCTGTCTCCTCTACACTACTCTCCTGCACTGCTGACACTGCTACCTGTCTCCTCTACACTACTCTCCTGCACTGCTGACACTGCTACCTGTCTCCTCTACACTACTCTCCTGCACTGCTGACACTGCTACCTGTCTCCTGTACACTACTCTCCTGCACTGCTGACACTGCTACCTGTCTCCTCTACACTACTCTCCTGCACTGCTGACACTGCTACCTGTCTCCTCTACACTACTCTCCTGCACTGCTGACACTGCTACCTGTCTCCTGTACACTACACTCCTGCACTGCTGACACTGCTACCTGTCTCCTCTACACTACTCTCCTGCACTGCTGACACTGCTACCTGTCTCCTCTACACTACTCTCCTGCACTGCTGACACTGCTACCTGTCTCCTCTACACTACTCTCCTGCACTGCTGACACTGCTACCTGTCTCCTCTACACTACACTCCTGCACTGCTGCCTATCTCCTCTACACTACACTCCTGCACTGCTGTCACTGCTACCTGTCTCCTCTACCCTACACTCCTGCACTGCTGTCACTGCTGCCTATCTCCTCTACGCTGCACTGCTGTCACTGCTACCTGTCTCCACTATTCTACACTCCTGCACTGCTGTCACTGCTGCCCATCTCCTCTACACTACACTCCTGCACTGCTGTCACTGCTGCCTATCTCCTCTACACTACACTCCTGCACTGCTGTCACTGCTGCCTGTCTCCTCTACACTACACTCCTGCACTGCTGTCACTGCTGCCTATCTCCTCTACACTACACTCCTGCACTGCTGTCACTGCTGCCTATCTCCTCTACACTACACTCCTGCACTGCTGACACTGCTACCTGTCTCCACTATTCTACACTCCTGCACTCCTGTCACTGCTGCCTATCTCCTCTACACTACACTCCTGCACTGCTGTCACTGCTGCCTATCTCCTCTACACTACACTCCTGCACTGCTGTCACTGCTGCCTATCTCCTCTACACTACACTCCTGCACTGCTGTCACTGCTGCCTATCTCCTCTACACTACACTCCTGCACTGCTGCCTATCTCCTCTACACTACACTCCTGCACTGCTGTCACTGCTGCCTGTCTCCTCTACACTACACTCCTGCACTGCTGTCACTGCTACCTGTCTCCACTATTCTACACTCCTGCACTGCTGTCACTGCTGCCTGTCTCCTCTACACTACACTCCTGCACTGCTGACACTGCTACCTGTCTCCTCTACACTACACTCCTGCACTGCTGTCACTGCTGCCTATCTCCTCTACACTACACTCCTGCACTGCTGTCACTGCTGCCTATCTCCTCTACACTACACTCCTGCACTGCTGTCACTGCTGCCTGTCTCCTCTACACTACACTCCTGCACTGCTGTCACTGCTGCCTATCTCCTCTACACTACACTCCTGCACTGCTGACACTGCTACCTGTATAGATCTGGAGGGCCTATGCAATGTAATGTACCTGGGAGTTTTGCACTGTGGCTGGGAATTGTGTCAGCAGACATTAGTTACCTTATATAACCAGCAGTATTACAGCACATGGGTGGATGGACGGCTCTGCGCTCATCCGATTACTCTTGGCCCTGTTATTTATTAGCACCGTGTGCTGCATGGTCACTAAACCTGCAATGCAAGGGGGGGTCTATGGAATGTCTCAGTCCATGCGCAGCAGTTCCTGGAACTGGTTAATATGTGGTCTGTATCTCACATGGATAATAAAAGCAGATGACAGGCCGTCATATTACACCAGCGTCTGACATGAGACATATGACGGCTCAGGGCCCATATTACGCCGAGCTCTGCAGTCACGCGGCCTGTCTGCACGGCTGTACACGTTGTCTCTTTCAATCACACAAGATGAGGACACGGCGCACACTACATGAAAGTAAAAGTACTAGCGAGTTCTCTGCGTGTCCTCCGCGTTTGTACATGTTAATCTGATGTGGCAATTCTGCACTAAATGCTCCTTTCTCTCCTGTAATATTTAGCAGTCAGACAGCGCTTCTGAGCGAGCCGTACCGTAATCCCCACAAAGTGGGGGCCGCAGCGGATGTCTCCATACTCTCATTAACGGCACAGTAATGCACCCTGCCAAGTCCTGCACAGTGTGTGAGGGTTAAAAGGCTTTCTCCAACTGGGCCAGTGTTTGCCCCCGAGGGGCACGGCTGAGAGACTTCACTACTGCGCTCAATATTTAATGACATTAGCCAGAGATGAGTGGTCTTGTGCTGAATAAAGCACTTTAACTAAGAGCAAAGTACAGCCCAGTGTCCTCACTTCCAGCGACGGTTCCATCTGTGGGACAGGGACTAAGCAGGCCTAAAGGAAGATGAGCCACCTATGAATTCTGTGTCTGTCCAGATGTTTTGGCACCACTAGTCTCCGCATGCCCAGCCATCTTTAGGCTAGCAGGGAAACTGCTGTGTTGATATTTCAGATCATGTGCACAGGGGTATCCTGTAGCTGGGCACATGAACTGGGTAAATGCTGGGCAGTACTTACTGTTACAGCGATATGCACTATAATATTACACTGACAGCGTTGCTGCACGTGCCTCCTCCCAGAGAACCT
Organism: Pseudophryne corroboree; assembly: GCF_028390025.1. Taxonomy (NCBI): domain Eukaryota; kingdom Metazoa; phylum Chordata; class Amphibia; order Anura; family Myobatrachidae; genus Pseudophryne; species Pseudophryne corroboree. Next base: position 338,609,794 of record NC_086454.1, read on the forward strand.
TCACAGCCTCCAAAAGAGATTTAATGTGTCAGTCCCATGTACAGAGCGAAGAGATCTATGTAATGTGTCATTTTCAGAGTCTGATCCACCGAGGTAGATTTATGTGTTTATTTATTAACATTTACTTATATAGTGTCAGCGTATTGTGTTGTGCCTTACACTCTTACCGCTGGGAACAAACCGTAATAAACCAAGACTAGGTAATAGCAGGCAGACATAGAGACGCTACAGTGTAGAAACAGAACATATATAGAGTCATGTGTGGACTGTATAGAGGGGAGGATAGCTTACTGTATAGCGTGTAGTTATATGTATGGAAGGCGTATAACGTGTGATCTCCGTGGTGCTGTGTAATATGCAGGGGTATATGTATGGAAGGCGTATAACATGTGATCTCTGTGGTGCTGTGTAATGTGCAGGGGTATATGTATGTAAGGCGTATAACGTGTGATCTCTGTGGTGCTGTGTAATATGCAGGGGTATATGTATGGAAGGCGTATAACGTGTGATCTCTGTGGTGCTGTGTAACGTGCAGGGGTATATGTATGGAAGGCGTATAACGTGTGATCTCTGTGGTGCTGTGTAACGTGCAGGGGTATATGTATGGAAGGCGTGTAGCGTGTGATCGCTATGGTGCTGTGTTTTGTGCAGGGGTATATGTATAGAAGACGTATAACGTGTTCTCTCCGTGGTGCTGTGTAATGTGCAGGGGTATATGTATGGGAGACGTGTAACGTGTGACCTCCGTGGTGGTGTGTAACGTGCAGGGGTATATGTATGTAAGGCGTATAACGTGTGATCTCTGTGGTGCTGTGTAACGTGCAGGGGTATATGTATGGAAGGCGTATAACGTGTGATCTCTGTGGTGCTGTGTAACGTGCAGGGCTATATGTATGGAAGGCGTGTAGCGTGTGATCGCTGTGGTGCTGTGTTTTATGCAGGGGTATATGTATGGAAGACGTATAACGTGTTCTCTCCGTGGTGCTATGTAATGTGCAGGGGTATATGTATGGGAGACGTGTAACGTGTGACCTCCGTGGTGCTGTGCAATGTGCACGGGTATATGTATGGGAGACGTGTAACGTGTGATCTCCGTGGTGCTGTGTAAGTTGCAGGGGTATATGTATGGAAGGCGTGTAATGTGTGATCTCCATGGTGCTGTGTAATGTGCAGGGGTATATGTATGGGAGACGTGTAACGTGTGACCTCCGTGGTGCTGTGCAATGTGCACGGGTATATGTATGGGAGACGTGTAACGTGTGATCTCCGTGGTGCTGTGTAAGTTGCAGGGGTATATGTATGGAGGGCGTATAACGTGTGATCTCTGTGGTGCTGTGTAATGTGCAGGAGTACATGTATGGAAGGCGTATAACGTTTTCTCCCAGTGGTGCTGTGTAACGTGCAGGGGTATATGTATGGAAGGCGTATAACTTTTTCTCTCCGTGTTGCTGTGTAATGTGCAGGGGTATATGTATGATCTCTGTGGTGCTGTGTAATGTGCAGGGGTATATGTATGGAAGGCGTATAATGTGTGATCTCCATGGTGCTGTGTAATGTGAAGGGGTATATGTATGTAAGGCGTATAACGTGTGATCTCTGTGGTGCTGTGTAATGTGCAGGGGTATATGTATGGAAGGCGTATAATGTGTGATCTCCATGGTGCTGTGTAATGTGAAGGGGTATATGTATGGAAGGCGTATAACGTGTGATCTCCATGGTGCTGTGTAATGTGAAGGGGTATATGTATGGAAGGCGTATAACGTGTGATCTCTGTGGTGCTGTGTAATGTGCAGGGGTATATGTATGGAAGGCGTATATTGTGTGATCTCCATGGTGCTGTGTAATGTGCAGGGGTATATGTATGGAAGACGTGTAATGTGTGATCTCCATGGTGCTGTGTAATGTGCAGGGGTATATGTATGGAAGGCGTATAATGTGTGATCTCCATGGTGCTGTGTAATGTGAAGGGGTATATGTATGGAAGGCGTATAACGTGTGATCTCTGTTGTGCTGTGTAATGTGAAGGGGTATATGTATGGAAGGCGTATAACGTGTGATCTCTGTGGTGCTGTGTAATGTGAAGGGGTATATGTATGGAAGACGTATAACGTGTGATCTCTGTGGTGCTGTGTAATGTGCAGGGGTATATGTATGGAAGGCATATAACGTGTTCTCTCCGTGATGCTGTGTAATGTGAAGGGGTATATGTATGGAAGGCATATAACGTGTTCTCTCCGTGATGCTGTGTAATGTGAAGGGGTATATGTATGGAAGGCGTATAAAGTGTTCTCTCCGTGATGCTGTGTAATGTGAAGGGGTATATGTATGTAAGGCATATAACGTGTTCTCTCCGTGATGCTGTGTAATGTGAAGGGGTATATGTATGGAAGGCGTATAAAGTGTTGTCTCCGTGATGCTGTGTAATGTGAAGGGGTATATGTATGGGAGACGTGTAACATGTGATCTCCGTGATGCTGTGTAATGTGAAGGGGTATATGTATGGGAGACGTGTAACATGTGATCTCCGTGATGCTGTGTAATGTGAAGGGGTATATGTATGGAAGGCGTATAAAGTGTTTTCTCCGTGATGCTGTGTAATGTGAAGGGGTATATGTATGGAAGGCGTATAAAGTGTTCTCTCCGTGATGCTGTGTAATGTGAAGGGGTATATGTATGGAAGGCGTATAAAGTGTTCTCTCCGTGATGCTGTGTAATGTGAAGGGGTATATGTATGGAAGGCGTGTAACATGTGATCTCCGTGATGCTGTGTAATGTGAAGGGGTATATGTATGGAAGGCGTATAAAGTGTTCTCTCCGTGATGCTGTGTAATGTGAAGGGGTATATGTATGGGAGACGTGTAACATGTGATCTCCGTGATGCTGTGTAATGTGAAGGGGTATATGTATGGAAGGCGTATAAAGTGTTCTCTCCGTGATGCTGTGTAATGTGAAGGGGTATATGTATGGGAGACGTGTAACATGTGATCTCTGTGGTGCTGTGTAATGTGCTGGGGTATATGTATGGAAGGCGTATAAAGTGTTTTCTCCATGGTGCTGTGTAACGTGCAGGGGTATATTTATGGAAGGCGTGTAACGTGTTCTCTCCGTGGTGCCGTGTAATTGCAGGTTGTGCTCGGATCTGCGCGCCGTGGAAGAAGAGGAGACGGAACGCTTCCTGGATGAGTGCAGCGCCGATCCTTCCCTCCGCGAGCGCCTCTCGCTCCTCAGCTGCACTTTTCACAATCGCAGACGGCTGGCAGAGAATGACGCTGCCTTGTTCTGCGACCCCATCTTCCATGTAGAGCCTGTGGTAAGACCTGTACAATGTGTGCTAGTAACTGATCCTGTGCAGGCTCTGTCTGCACACTGTGTGACATAAGCACTGAGTACTGGTAGCATAGCATCTCGTACACAGCAATATAATGTTACTAACACAGTGAGGAGAATGGAAGTATCGCGGCTTTGGTAACCCAGGGAAAGCGTCAATCTCCTCTGTGGCCACACACACCGCTAAGCACTGGGATCTGTTACTGAACACACAGGGTGTACCAGTGTGAGTAGTACAGGTGTGAGGGTGTACCAGTGTGAGTAGTACAGGTGGGAGTAGGGTAGGTGTGAGGGTGTACCAGTGTGAGTAGTACAGGTGGGAGTAGGGTAGGTGTGAGGGTGTACCAGTGTGAGTAGTACAGGTGGGAGTAGGGTAGGTGTGAGGGTGTACCAGTGTGAGTAGTACAGGTGGGAGTAGGGTAGGTGTGAGGGTGTACCAGTGTGAGTAGTACAGGTGGGAGTAGGGTAGGTGTGAGGGTGTACCAGTGTGAGTAGTACATGTGGGAGTAGGGTAGGTGTGAGGGTGTACCAGTGTGAGTAGTACAGGTGGGAGTAGGGTAGGTGTGAGGGTGTACCAGTGTGAGTAGTACAGGTGGGAGTAGGGTAGGTGTGAGGGTGTACCAGTGTGAGTAGTACAGGTGGGAGTAGGGGAGGTGTGAGGGTGTACCAATGTGAGTAGTACAGGTGTGAGGGTATACCAGTGTGAGTAGTACAGGTGTGAGGGTATACCAGTGTGAGTAGTACAGGTGAGAGTAGGGTAGGTGTGAGGGTGTACCAGTGTGAGTAGTACAGGGTGGAGTAGGAGAGGTGTGAGGGTGTACTAGTGTGAGTAGTACAGGTGGGAGTAGGGTAGGTGTGAGGGTGTACCAGTATGAGTAGTACAGGTGTGAGTAGGGGAGGTGTGAGGGTGTACCAGTGTGAGTAGTACAGGTGTGAGTAGGGTAGGTGTGAGGATGTACCAGTGTGAGTAGTACAGGGTGGAGTAGGGTAGGTGTGAGGGTGTACCAGTGTGAGTAGTACAGATGGGAGTAGGAGAGGTGTGAGGGTGTACCAGTGTGAGTAGTACAGGTGGGAGTAGGGTAGGTGTGAGGGTGTACCAGTGTGAGTAGTACAGATGGGAGTAGGAGAGGTGTGAGTAGTACAGATGGGAGTAGGGGAGGTGTGAGGGTGTGCCAGTGTGAGTAGTACAGGTGGGAGTAGGGGGGTAGGTGTGAGGGTGTACCAGTGTGAGTAGTACAGGTGGGAGTAGGGGAGGTGTGAGGGTGTACCAGTGTGAGTAGTACAGGTGGGAGTAGGGGAGGTGTGAGGGTGTACCAGTGTGAGTAGTACAGGTGGGAGTAGGGTAGGTGTGAGGGTGTACCAGTGTGAGTAGTACAGGTGGGAGTAGGGGAGGTGTGAGGGTGTACCAGTGTGAGTAGTACAGGTGTGAGTAGGGGAGGTGTGAGGGTGTACCAGTGTGAGTAGTACAGGTGTGAGTAGGGGAGGTGTGAGGGTGTACCTGTGTGAGTAGTACAGGTGGGAGTAGGGTAGGTGTGAGGGTGTACCAGCATATGTAGTACAGGTGTGAGTAGGGGAGGTGTGAGGGTGTACCAGTGTGAGTAGTACAGGTGTGAGTAGGGGAGGTGTGAGGGTGTACCAGTGTGAGTAGGGGAGGTGTGAGGGTGTACCAGCGTGAGTAGTACAGGTGTGAGGGTATACCAGTGTGAGTAGTACAGGTGAGAGTAGGGTAGGTGTGAGGGTGTACCAGTGTGAGTAGTACAGGGTGGAGTAGGAGAGGTGTGAGGGTGTACTAGTGTGAGTAGTACAGGTGGGAGTAGGGTAGGTGTGAGGGTGTACCAGTATGAGTAGTACAGGTGTGAGTAGGGGAGGTGTGAGGGTGTACCAGTGTGAGTAGTACAGGTGTGAGTAGGGTAGGTGTGAGGATGTACCAGTGTGAGTAGTACAGGGTGGAGTAGGGTAGGTGTGAGGGTGTACCAGTGTGAGTAGTACAGATGGGAGTAGGAGAGGTGTGAGGGTGTACCAGTGTGAGTAGTACAGGTGGGAGTAGGGTAGGTGTGAGGGTGTACCAGTGTGAGTAGTACAGATGGGAGTAGGAGAGGTGTGAGTAGTACAGATGGGAGTAGGGGAGGTGTGAGGGTGTACCAGTGTGAGTAGTACAGGTGGGAGTAGGGGGGTAGGTGTGAGGGTGTACCAGTGTGAGTAGTACAGGTGGGAGTAGGGGAGGTGTGAGGGTGTACCAGTGTGAGTAGTACAGGTGGGAGTAGGGGAGGTGTGAGGGTGTACCAGTGTGAGTAGGGGAGGTGTGAGGGTGTACCAGTGTGAGTAGTACAGGTGGGAGTAAGGTAGGTGTGAGGGTGTACCTGTGTGAGTAGTACAGATGTGAGTAGGGGAGGTGTGAGGGTGTACCAGCATTAGTAGTACAGGTGGGAGTAGGGTAGGTGTGAGGGTGTACCAGTGTGAGTAGGGTAGGTGTAGGTGTGAGGGTGTACCAGTGTGAGTAGGGTAGGTGTGAGGGTGTACCAGTGTGAGTAGGGTAGGTGTGAGGGTGTACCAGTGTGAGTAGGGTAGGTGTGAGGGTGTACCAGTGTGAGTAGGGTAGGTGTGAGGGTGTACCAGTGTGAGTAGGGTAGGTGTGAGGGTGTACCAGTGTGAGTAGGGTAGGTGTAGGTGTGAGGGTGTACCAGTGTGAGTAGGGTAGGTGTGAGGGTGTACCAGTGTGAGTAGGGTAGGTGTGAGGGTGTACCAGTGTGAGTAGGGTAGGTGTGAGGGTGTACCAGTGTGAGTAGGGGAGGTGTGAGGGTGTACCAGTGTGAGTAGGGTAGGTGTGAGGGTGTACCAGTGTGAGTAGGGTAGGTGTGAGGGTGTACCAGTGTGAGTAGGGTAGGTGTGAGGGTGTACCAGTGTGAGTAGGGGAGGTGTGAGGGTGTACCAGTGTGAGTAGGGGAGGTGTGAGGGTGTACCAGTGTGAGTAGTACAGGTGGGAGTAGGGTAGGTGTGAGGGTGTACCAGTGTGAGTAGGGTAGGTGTGAGGGTGTACCAGTGTGAGTAGGGTAGGTGTGAGGGTGTACCAGTGTGAGTAGGGTAGGTGTGAGGGTGTACCAGTGTGAGTAGGGTAGGTGTGAGGGTGTACCAGTGTGAGTAGGGGAGGTGTGAGGGTGTACCAGTGTGAGTAGTACAGGTGGGAGTAGGGTAGGTGTGAGGGTGTACCAGTGTGAGTAGGGTAGGTGTGAGGGTGTACCAGTGTGAGTAGGGTAGGTGTGAGGGTGTACCAGTGTGAGTAGGGTAGGTGTGAGGGTGTACCAGTGTGAGTAGGGTAGGTGTGAGGGTGTACCAGTGTGAGTAGGGGAGGTGTGAGGGTGTACCAGTGTGAGTAGGGTAGGTGTGAGGGTGTACCAGTGTGAGTAGGGTAGGTGTAGGTGTGAGGGTGTACCAGTGTGAGTAGGGTAGGTGTGAGGGTGTACCAGTGTGAGTAGGGTAGGTGTAGGTGTGAGGGTGTACCAGTGTGAGTAGGGGAGGTGTGAGGGTGTACCAGTGTGAGTAGGGGAGGTGTGAGGGTGTACCAGTGTGAGTAGTACAGGTGGGAGTAGGGTAGGTGTGAGGGTGTACCAGTGTGAGTAGGGTAGGTGTGAGGGTGTACCAGTGTGAGTAGGGTAGGTGTGAGGGTGTACCAGTGTGAGTAGGGTAGGTGTGAGGGTGTACCAGTGTGAGTAGGGTAGGTGTGAGGGTGTACCAGTGTGAGTAGGGTAGGTGTGAGGGTGTACCAGTGTGAGTAGGGTAGGTGTGAGGGTGTACCAGTGTGAGTAGGGTAGGTGTGAGGGTGTACCAGTGTGAGTAGTACAGGTGGGAGTAGGGGAGGTGTGAGGGTGTACCAGTGTGAGTAGGGTAGGTGTGAGGGTGTACCAGTGTGAGTAGGGTAGGTGTAGGTGTGAGGGTGTACCAGTGTGAGTAGGTGTAGGTGTGAGGGTGTACCAGTGTGAGTAGGGTAGGTGTGAGGGTGTACCAGTGTGAGTAGGTGTAGGTGTGAGGGTGTACCAGTGTGAGTAGGGTAGGTGTGAGGGTGTACCAGTGTGAGTAGGGTAGGTGTGAGGGTGTACCAGTGTGAGTAGGGGAGGTGTGAGGGTGTACCAGTGTGAGTAGGTGTAGGTGTGAGGGTGTACCAGTGTGAGTAGGTGTAGGTGTGAGGGTGTACCAGTGTGAGTAGGGTAGGTGTGAGGGTGTACCAGTGTGAGTAGGGTAGGTGTGAGGGTGTACCAGTGTGAGTAGGGGAGGTGTGAGGGTGTACCAGTGTGAGTAGGGTAGGTGTGAGGGTGTACCAGTGTGAGTAGGGGAGGTGTGAGGGTGTACCAGTGTGAGTAGGGTAGGTGTGAGGGTGTACCAGTGTGAGTAGGGGAGGTGTGAGGGTGTACCAGTGTGAGCAGTACAGTATCCTGTAACACCTACAAGTATACAGTGGGAGTTGCGGGGAGAGGGTTGCGGAGAGCACAGTGTCCTGGGTGTACATCCTACACAGTCATGTATATACTAATGTGTCTCTCCTGGCAGGAAGGAGACGTTTGGCCCAACTCCTCTGTACACGTTACTGTACTCTTCAGGCCTCTGGCTGCCAAGATATACCAGCGCACTGTCTACTGTGACATAACAGGTAACAAACGTGTTACAGGTATACCAGCGCACTGTCTACTGTGACATAACAGGTAACAAACGTGTTACAGGTATACCAGCGCACTGTCTACTGTGACATAACAGGTAACAAACGTGTTACAGGTATACCTGCGCACTGTCTACTGTGACATAACAGGTAACAAACGTGTTACAGGTATACCTGCGCACTGTCTACTGTGACATAACAGGTAACAAACGTGTTACAGGTATACCAGCGCACTGTCTACTGTGACATAACAGGTAACAAACGTGTTACAGGTATACCAGCGCACAGTCTACTGTGACATAACAGGTAACAAACGTGTTACAGGTATACCAGCGCACTGTCTACTGTGACATAACAGGTAACAAACGTGTTACAGGTATACCAGCGCACTGTCTACTGTGACATAACAGGTAACAAACGTGTTACAGGTATACCAGCGCACTGTCTACTGTGACATAACAGGTAACAAACGTGTTACAGGTATACCAGCGCACTGTCTACTGTGACATAACAGGTAACAAACGTGTTACAGGTATACCAGCGCACTGTCTACTGTGACATAACAGGTAACAAACGTGTTACAGGTATACCAGCGCACTGTCTACTGTGACATAACAGGTAACAAACGTGTTACAGGTATACCAGCGCACTGTCTACTGTGACATAACAGGTAACAAACGTGTTACAGGTATACCTGCGCACTGTCTACTGTGACATAACAGGTAACAAACGTGTTACAGGTATACCAGCGCACTGTCTACTGTGACATAACAGGTAACAAACGTGTTACAGGTATACCTGCGCACTGTCTACTGTGACATAACAGGTAACAAACGTGTTACAGGTATACCTGCGCACTGTCTACTGTGACATAACAGGTAACATGCGTGTTACAGGTATACCCGCGCACTGTCTGCTGTGACATAACAGGTAACATGCGTGTTACAGGTATACCTGCGCACAGCCTATTGTAACATAACAGGTAACATGCGTGTTACAGGTATACCTGCGCACAGCCTATTGTGACATAACAGGTAACATGCGTGTTACAGGTATACCTGCGCACTGTCTACTGTGACATTACAGGTAACGTGTGTTACAGGTATACCTGCGCACAGCCTATTGTGACATAACAGGTAACATATGTGTTACAGGTATACCAGCACACCGCTTACTGTGATATAACAGGTGACATACGTGTTAAAGGTATACCTGCACACCGCTTACTGTGATATAACAGGTGATATACGTGTTACAGGTATACCTGCGCACCATTTACTGTGATATAACAGGTAACATGCGTGTTACAGGTATGCCTGCGCACAGCCTATTGTGACATAACAGGTAACATGCGTGTTACAGGTATACCTGCGCACAGCCTATTGTGACATAACAGGTAACATGCGTGTTACAGGTATACCTGCGCACAGCCTATTGTGACATAACAGGTAACATGCGTGTTACAGGAATACCTGCGTACAGCCTATTGTGACATAACAGGTAACATGCGTGTTACAGGTATACCTGCGCACAGCCTATTGTGACATAACAGGTAACATGCGTGTTACAGGTATACCTGCGCACAGCCTATTGTGACATAACAGGTAACATGCGTGTTACAGGTATACCTGCGCACAGCCTATTGTGACATAACAGGTAACATGCGCACTGTCTATTGTGACATAACAGGTAACATTTGTGTTACAGGTATACCTGCGCACAGCCTATTGTGACATAACAGGTAACATGCGTGTTACAGGTATACCTGCGCACAGCCTATTGTGACATAACAGGTAACATGCGTGTTACAGGTATACCTGCGCACTGTCTACTGTGACATAACAGGTAACATGCGTGTTACAGGTATACCTGCGCACAGCCTATTGTGACATAACAGGTAAAATGCGTGTTACAGGTATACCTGCGCACTGTCTACTGTGACATAACAGGTAACATGCGTGTTACAGGTATACCTGCGCACAGCCTATTGTGACATAACAGGTAACATGCGTGTTACAGGTATACCTGCGCACAGCCTATTGTGACATAACAGGTAACATGCGTGTTACAGGTATACCTGCGCACAGCCTATTGTGACATAACAGGTAAAATGCGTGTTACAGGTATACCTGCGCACCGTCTACTGTGACATAACAGGTAACATGTGTGTTACAGGTATACCTGCGCACAGCCTATTGTGACATAACAGGTAACATGCGTGTTACAGGTATACCTGCGCACAGCCTATTGTGACATAACAGGTAAAATGCGTGTTACAGGTATACCTGCGCACTGTCTACTGTGACATAACAGGTAACATGCGTGTTACAGGTATACCTGCGCACAGCCTATTGTGACATAACAGGTAACATGCGTGTTACAGGTATACCTGCGCACAGCCTATTGTGACATAACAGGTAACATGCGTGTTACAGGTATACCTGCGCACAGCCTATTGTGACATAACAGGTAACATGCGTGTTACAGGTATACCTGCGCACAGCCTATTGTGACAAAACAGGTAACATGCATGTTACAGGAATACCTGCGCACAGCCTATTGTGACATAACAGGTAACATGCGTGTTACAGGTATACCTGCGCACAGCCTATTGTGACATAACAGGTAACATATGTGTTACAGGTATACCTGCACACCATTTACTGTGATATAACAGGTGACATACGTGTTAAAGGTATACCTGCACACCGCTTACTGTGATATAACAGGTGACATACGTGTTACAGGTATACCTGCGTACAGCCTATTGTGACATAACAGGTTACATGCGTGTTACAGGTATACCTGCGCACAGCCTATAGTGACATAACAGGTAACATGCGTGTTACAGGTATACCTGCGCACAGCCTATTGTGACATAACAGGTAACATGCGTGTTACAGGTATACCTGCGCACAGCCTATTGTGACATAACAGGTAACATGCGCACTGTCTACTGTGACATAACAGGTAACATTTGTGTTACAGGTATACCTGCGCACAGCCTATTGTGACATAACAGGTAACATGCGTGTTACAGGTATACCTGCGCACAGCCTATTGTGACATAACAGGTAACATGCGTGTTACAAGTATACCTGCGCACTGTCTACTGTGACATAACAGGTAACATGCGTGTTACAGGTATACGTGCGCACAGCCTATTGTGACATAACAGGTAACATGCGTGTTACAGGTATACCTGCGCACAGCCTATTGTGACATAACAGGTAAAATGCGTGTTACAGGTATACCTGCACACTGTCTACTGTGACATAACAGGTAACATGTGTGTTACAGGTATACCTGCGCACAGCCTATTGTGACATAACAGGTAACATGCGTGTTACAGGTAAACCTGCGCACAGCCTATTATGACATAACAGGTAACATGCGTGTTACAGGTATACCTGCGCACAGCCTATTGTGACATAACAGGTAACATGCGTGTTACAGGTATACCTGCGCACAGCCTATTGTGACATAACAGGTAACATGCGTGTTACAGGTATACCTGCGCACTGTCTACTGTGACATAACAGGTAACATGCGTGTTACAGGTATACCTGCGCACAGCCTATTGTGACATAACAGGTAAAATGCGTGTTACAGGTATACCTGCGCACCGTCTACTGTGACATAACAGGTAACATGTGTGTTACAGGTATTCCTGCGCACAGCCTATTGTGACATAACAGGTTACATGCGTGTTACAGGTATACCTGCGCACAGCCTATTGTGACATAACAGGTAACATGTGTGTTACAGGTATACCTGCGCACAGCCTATTGTGACATAACAGGTAACATGCGTGTTACAGGTATACCTGCGCACAGCCTATTGTGACATAACAGGTAACATGCGTGTTACAGGAATACCTGCGTACAGCCTATTGTGACATAACAGGTAACATGCGTGTTACAGGTATACCTGCGCACAGCCTATTGTGACATAACAGGTAACATGCGTGTTACAGGTATACCTGCGCACAGCCTATTGTGACATAACAGGTAACATGCGTGTTACAGGTATACCTGCGCACAGCCTATTGTGACATAACAGGTAACATGCGCACTGTCTACTGTGACATAACAGGTAACATTTGTGTTACAGGTATACCTGCGCACAGCCTATTGTGACATAACAGGTAACATGCGTGTTACAGGTATACCTGCGCACAGCCTATTGTGACATAACAGGTAACATGCGTGTTACAAGCATACCTGCGCACTGTCTACTGTGACATAACAGGTAACATGCGTGTTACAGGTATACGTGCGCACAGCCTATTGTGACATAACAGGTAACATGCGTGTTACAGGTGTACCTGCGCACAGCCTATTGTGACATAACAGGTAAAATGCGTGTTACAGGTATACCTGCGCACTGTCTACTGTGACATAACAGGTAACATGCGTGTTACAGGTATACCTGCGCACAGCCTATTGTGACATAACAGGTAACATGCGTGTTACAAGTATACCTGCGCACTGTCTACTGTGACATAACAGGTAACATGCGTGTTACAGGTATACGTGCGCACAGCCTATTGTGACATAACCGGTAACATGCGTGTTACAGGTATACCTGCGCACAGCCTATTGTGACATAACAGGTAAAATGCGTGTTACAGGTATACCTGCGCACTGTCTACTGTGACATAACAGGTAACATGTGTGTTACAGGTATACCTGCGCACAGCCTATTGTGACATAACAGGTAACATGTGTGTTACAGCTAAACCTGCGCACAGCCTATTATGACATAACAGGTAACATGCGTGTTACAGGTATACCTGCGCACAGCCTATTGTGACATAACAGGTAACATGCGTGTTACAGGTATACCTGCGCACAGCCTATTGTGACATAACAGGTAACATGCGTGTTACAGGTATACCTGCGCACTGTCTACTGTGACATAACAGGTAACATGCGTGTTACAGGTATACCTGCGCACAGCCTATTGTGACATAACAGGTAACATGCGTGTTACAGGTATACCTGCGCACAGCGTATTGTGACATAACAGGTGACATACGTGTTAAAGGTATACCTGCACACCGCTTACTGTGATATAACAGGTGACATACGTGTTACAGGTATACCTGCGCACCATTTACTGTGATATAACAGGTGACATACGTGTTACAGGTAAACCTGCGCACCATTTACTGTGATATAACAGGTGACATACGTGTTACAGGTATACCTGCACACCGCTTACTGTGATATAACAGGTGACATACGTGTTACAGGTATACCTGCACACCTTGTCTAGGTCTAGCAGTGATGTACCTTGTTTTGTCTTCTCACAGGCCGGGAAATGCGACTACCCCTGAGGATTCGGGGAGAGGGCCTGGGGCCCAACCTTTGCTTCAACTTTGACCAGTTAGAAATTGGAAAGGTGTTTGTGGGCTCCACTCACAGCTATGAGGTGTGTGTCCACCTGTTACCTGCTGGGAAACAATCCCATGTGTGCACACAACCAGTTTGGAGCCACCAGCGATCTAGTTATTGGCCACAATATCCACCGATTGAGCCGGGTCAGCTGTCTCACTTCCTATCCTGCTGCTGACCATACAGTGGCAATGGGCCTGTACCAGTGACTTCACGTGTGATGGCCATAGTGTCTGTATGTAATCACACTAGCACCTCAGCAGCACTGCATTGCTGGCTATCTGAGTGTGACGCCTCAGACAGAACAGGCACATTCAGTCTCTAGTCCTGCAGCCACTTTGGTTCCTGTTTTCTGTCCCTGACCCCTAGCTTCCTTTATCTACGGGTCATCTCTTGTCACCACAAACATGGCTTATAGTTGGGTAATCTTTCTTCTGGATTCCTGATCTCTGCATCGTCGCCGATGTGTCTACTGAAATTCACATCAAGCCTATGTCCAAATGATCTCTTCTTTCTTACACCTTATGCTGCTCCTCTGCCTGTATCCTCCTTCATCTGTCCGCTGTGCCTTAGCACTACACCTGCTGCAGCTTCCTCTGCTCCTCTACCTGTAACCTCCTTCCTCTGTCCCCTGTGCCTCAGCACTACACCTGCTGCAGCTTCCACTGCTCCTCTGCCTGTAACCTCCTTCCTCTGTCCCCTCTGCCTCAGCACTACACCTGCTGCAGCTTCCGCTGCTCCTCTGCCTGTAACCTTCTTCCTCTGTCCCCTGTGCCTCAGCACTACACCTGCTGCAGTTTCCTCTGCTCCTCTGCCTGTAACCTCCTTCCTCTGTCCCCTGTGCCTCAGCACTACACCTGCTGCAGCTTCCGCTGCTCCTCTACCTGTAACCTCCTTCCTCTGTCCCCTGTGCCACAGCACTACACCTGCTGCAGCTTCCGCTGCTCCTCTACCTGTAACCTCCTTCCTCTGTTCCCTGTGCCACAGCACTATACCTGCTGCAGCTTCCACTGCTCCTTTGCCTGTAACCTCCTGCCTCTGTCCCCTCTGCCTCAGCACTACACCTGCTGCAGCTTCCTCTGCTCCTCTACCTGTAACCTCATTCCTCTGTCCCCTCTGCCTCAGCACTACACCTGCTGCAGCTTCCGCTGCTCCTCTGCCTTTGACCTCCTTCCTCTGTCCCCTGTGCCTCAGTACTACACCTGCTGCAGCTTCCACTGCTCCTCTGCCTGTAACCTCCTGCCTCTGTCCCCTGTGCCTCAGCACTATACCTGCTGCAGCTTCTGTTGCTCCTCTGCCTGTAACCTCCTTCCTCTGTCCCCTCTGCCTCAGCACTACACCTGCTGCAGCTTCCGCTGCTCCTCTGCCTGTAACCTCCTTCCTCTGTCCCCTGTGCCTCAGCACTACACCTGCTGCAGCTTCTGTTGCTCCTCTGCCTGTAACCTCCTTCCTCTGTCCCCTGTGCCTCAGCACTACACCTGCTGCAGTATCCACTGCTCCTCTGCCTGTAACCTCCTTCCTCTGTCCCCTCTGCCTCAACACTACACCTGCTGCAGCTTCCGCTGCTCCTCTGCCTGTAACCTCCTTCCTCTGTCCCCTGTGCCTCAGCACTACACCTGCTGCAGCTTCTGTTGCTCCTCTGCCTGTAACCTCCTGCCTCTGTCCCCTGCACCTCAGCACTACACCTGCTGCAGCTTCCGCTGCTCCTCTGCCTTTGACCTCCATCCTCTGTCCACTGTGCCTCAGAACTACACCTGCTGCAGCATCTGCTGCTCCTCTTCCTGTAACCTCCTTTCTCTGTCCCCTGTGCCTCATCACTACACCTGCTGCAGTTTCTGCTGCTCCTCTGCCTGTAACCTCCTTCCTCTGTCCCCTGTTCCTCAGCCTGCTGCTGCAGCATCTGCTGCTCCTCTGTTTTTAACCTCCTTTCTCTGTCCCCTGCACCTCAGCACTACACCTGCTGCAGCTTCTGCTGCTCCTCTGCCTTTGACCTCCATCCTCTGTCCACTGTGCCTCAGAACTACACCTGCTGCAGCATCTGCTGCTCCTCTTCCTCTAACCTCCTTTCTCTGTCTTCTGTGCCTCAGCACTACACCTGCTGCAGCATCCACTGCTCCTCTGCCTGTAACCTCATTCCTCTATCCCCTGCGCCTCAGCACTATACCTGCTGCAGTTTCCTCTGCTCCTCTGCCTGTAACCTCCTTCCTCTGTCCCCTGTGCCTCAGCACTACACCTGCTGCAGCTTCCGCTGCTCCTCTGCCTGTAACCTCCTTCCTCTGTCCCCTGTGCCTCAGCACTACACCTGCTGCAGCTTCCGCTGCTCCTCTGCCTGTAACCTCCTTCCTCTGTCCCCTGTGCCTCAGTACTACACCTGCTGCAGCTTCCGCTGCTCCTCTGCCTGTAACCTCCTTCCTCTGTCCCCTGTGCCTCAGCACTACACCTGCTGCAGCTTCCACTGCTCCTCTGCCTGTAACCTCCTTCCTCTGTCCCCTGTGCCTCAGCACTACACCTGCTGCAGCTTCCACAATGACCTATATAATAAGAGTGTATGGGGTAAATATAAGAGCCTGGACACCCGACAATGTTCTAGTACGCAGATTATTACATTTACCCGTATGTCTCCAGACATCACCCCCTACACTGCTACACATTGCACTAGCCTTACTGACAACACCTAACGGCTGCCGTTCCTCATTCAAGGTCATCCTGACAAACCAAGGAGCCATTGATGGGATCTTCAGCCTCACCCCTCACTCCTCTGCGCTGGCTTCTTGTTTCACATTCACTCCCAGTGAGGGGATCATTCTGCCTGATGGGCACCAGGCCGTCCAGATTGTACTCAGCTGCTGCATTCTGGGAGAGTTCAGAGAGGAGTTCCGCTTCAGTGTGGATGGGGCTCATGAAGATGTTACCTTATCAGTCAGGTAATGAGGGGCCACAGTGACTGTCTCCTTATCAGTCAGGGAATGAGGGGCCACAGTGACAATCTCCTTAACAGTCAGGGAATGAGGGGCCACAGTGACTGTCTCCTTAACAGTCAGGTGATGAGGGGCCACAATGACGGTCTCCTTATCAGTCAGGTAATGAGGGGCCACAGTGACAATCTCCTTAACAGTCAGGTAATGAGGGGCCACAGTGACTGTCTCCTTATCAGTCAGGTAATGAGGGGCCACAGTGATGGTCTCCTTATCATTCAGGGAATGAGGGGCCACAGTGATGGTCTACTTATCAGTCAGGTAATGAGGGGCCACAGTGATGGTCTACTTATCAGTCAGTGAATGAGGGGCCACAGTGACTGTCTCCTTAACAGTCAGGTAATGAGGGGCTACAGTGACGGCCTCCTTATCATTCAGGGAATGAGGGGCCACAGTGACTGTCTCCTTATCAGTCAGGTAATGAGGGGCCACAGTGACTGTCTCCTTATCAGTCAGGTAATGAGGGGCCACAGTGACTGTCTCCTTATCAGTCAGGTAATGAGGGGCCACAGTGACTGTCTCCTTATCAGTCAGGTAATGAGGGGCCACAGTGACTGTCTCCTTATCAGTCAGGTAATGAGGGGCCACAGTGATGGTCTCCTTATCATTCAGGGAATGAGGGGCCACAGTGATGGTCTACTTATCAGTCAGGTAATGAGGGGCCACAGTGATGGTCTACTTATCAGTCAGTGAATGAGGGGCCACAGTGACTGTCTCCTTATCAGTCAGGTAATGAGGGGCCACAGTGACTGTCTCCTTATCAGTCAGGTAATGAGGGGCCACAGTGACTGTCTCCTTATCAGTCAGGTAATGAGGGGCCACAGTGACGGTCTCCTTATCAGTCAGGTAATGAGGGGCCACAGTGACTGTCTCCTTATCAGTCAGGTAATGAGGGGCCACAGTGACGGTCTCCTTATCAGTCAGGTGATGAGGGGCCACAATGACGGTCTCCTTATCAGTCAGGTGATGAGGGGCCACAGTGACTGTCTCCTTATCAGTCAGGTAATGAGGGGCCACAGTGACTGTCTCCTTATCAGTCAGGTGATGAGGGGCCACAGTGACTGTCTCCTTATCAGTCAGGGAATGAGGGGCCACAGTGACGGTCTCCTTATCAGTCAGGGAATGAGGGGCCACAGTGATGGTCTCCTTATCAGTCAGGGAATGAGGGGCCACAGTGATGGTCTCCTTATCAGTCAGGGAATGAGGGGCCACAGTGACGGTCTCCTTATCAGTCAGGTAATGAGGGGCCACAGTGACGGTCTCCTTAACAGTCAGGTAATGAGGGCCACAGTGATGGTCTACTTATCAGTCAGGTGATGAGGGGCCACAGTGACGGTCTCCTTAACAGTCAGGTAATGAGGGCCACAGTGACGGTCTCCTTACAGTCAGGTGATGAGGGGCCACAGTGACTGTCTCCTTAACAGTCAGGTAATGAGGGCCACAGTGACGGTCTCCTTATCAGTCAGGGAATGAGGGGCCACAATGACGGTCTCCTTATCAGTCAGGTAATGAGGGGCCACAGTGACTGTCTCCTTAACAGTCAGGTAATGAGGGCCACAGTGACGGTCTCCTTATCAGTCAGGGAATGAGGGGCCACAATGACGGTCTCCTTATCAGTCAGGTGATGAGGGGCCACAGTGACTGTCTCCTTATCAGTCAGGGAATGAGGGGCCACAATGACGGTCTCCTTATCATTCAGGGAATGAGGGGCCACAGTGATGGTCTACTTATCAGTCAGGTAATGAGGGGCCACAGTGACGGCCTCCTTATCAGTCAGGTGATGAGGGGCCACAATGACGGTCTCCTTATCAGTCAGGTGATGAGGGGCCACAGTGACTGTCTCCTTATCAGTCAGGTGATGAGGGGCCACAGTGACTGTCTCCTTATCAGTCAGGGAATGAGGGGCCACAGTGACGGTCTCCTTATCAGTCAGGTATTGAGGGCCACAGTGACTGTCTCCTTATCAGTCAGGTGATGAGGGGCCACAGTGACGGTCTCCTTATCAGTCAGGTATTGAGGGCCACAGTGACTGTCTCCTTATCAGTCAGGTAATGAGGGCCACAGTGATGGTCTCCTTATCAGTCAGGTATTGAGGGGCCGCAGTGACGGTCTCCTTATCAGTCAGGTAATGAGGGCCACAGTGACTGTCTCCTTATCAGTCAGGTAATGAGGGGCCACAGTGACTGTCTCCTTATCAGTCAGGTAATGAGGGGCCACAGTATCATTCAGGTATTGAGGGGCCTGCAGTGATGGCATCGGTTATAGTGACCTGTGTGTAGCACCGGTTAGTGTACTGTAGTGACCCGTGTGTGGTTATAGTGCCCCGCGTGTAGCGCCGGTTAAAGTGCCCCGTGTGTAGCACCGGTTATAGTGCCCCGTATGTAGCGCCGGTTATAGTGCCCCGTGTGTAGCGCCGGTTATAGTGCCCCGTGTGTAGCACCGGTTATAGTGCCCCGTGTGTAGCACCGGTTATATTGCCCCGTGTGTAGCACCGGTTATAGTGCCCCGTGTGTAGCACCGGTTATATTGCCCCGTGTGTAGCACCGGTTATATTGCCCCGTGTGTAGCATCGGTTATATTGCCCCGTGTGTAGCACCGGTTATATTGCCCCGTCTGTAGCGCCGGTTATAGTGCCCCATCTGTAGCGCCGGTTATAGTGCCCTGTCTGTAGCGCCGGTTATAGTGCCCCGTGTGCAGCGCCGGTTATAGTGCTCCGTGTGCAGCGCCGGTTATAGTGCTCCGTGTGTAGCACCGGTTATAGTGCCCCGTGTGTAGCATCGGTTATAGTGCCCCGTGTGTAGCACCGGTTATAGTGCCCCGTGTGTAGCACCGGTTATAGTGCCCCGTGTGTAGCGCCGGTTACAGTGCCCCGTGTGTAGCGCCGGTTACAGTGCCCCGTGTGTAGCGCCGGTTACAGTGCCCCGTGTGTAGCGCCGGTTACAGTGCCCCGTGTGTAGCACCGGTTACAGTGCCCCGTGTGTAGCACCGGTTATAGTGCCCCATCTGTAGCACCGGTTATATTGCCCCGTCTCGTGTGTAGCACCGGTTACAGTGCCCCGTGTGCATCGCCGGTTATAGTGCCCCGTGTGTAGCACTGGTTATAGTGCCCCGTATGTAGCGCCGGTTATATTGCCCCGTGTGTAGCGTCGGTTATAGTGCCCTGTGTGCAGCGCCGGTTATATTGCCCCGTGTGCAGCACCGGTTATAGTGCCCCGTGTGTAGCACCGTTATAGTGCTCCGTGTGTAGCATCGGTTATATTGCCCCGTGTGTAGCACCGGTTACATTGCCCCGTATGTAGCACCGGTTATATTGCCCCGTGTGTAGCACCGGTTATAGTGCCCCGTCTGTAGCACCGGTTATAGTGCCCCGTCTGTAGCACCGGTTATAGTGCCCCGTGTGTAGCACCGGTTATAGTGCCCCGTGTGTAGCACCGGTTATAGTGCCCCGTGTGTAGCACCGGTTATAGTGCCCCGTGTGTAGCACCGGTTATAGTGCCCCGTGTGTAGCACCGGTTATAGTGCCCCGTGTGTAGCATCGGTTATAGTGCCCCGTCTGTAGCACCGGTTAGTGTAGCAATAATGTGTTTGCTCTATCTCCAGTGGCTGTATCATGGGACCCACCTTTCACTTCAACGTGCCCACCCTTAACTTCAGTGATATCTCTTATGGTAAGTACATAAACACCTCTGTTACATTGGCTGCAGAGCTCACAGGGACGTCTACTTTACCATATACTCTATTTATTGCTTAACTATGTGGAGTAGACAGCTGGGCGGTCTCTGCCGATTAGACAGCTGGGCGGTCTCTGCCGATTAGACAGCTGGGGGCGGTCTCTGCCAATTAGACAGCTGGGGGCGGTCTCTGCCGATTAGACAGCTGGGGGCGGTCTCTGTCGATTAGACAGCTGGAGGCGGTCTCTGCCGATTAGACAGCTGGAGGCGGTCTCTGCCGATTAGACAGCTGGAGGCGGTCTCTGCCGATTAGACAGCTGGGGGGCGGTCTCTGCCGATTAGACAGCTGGGCGGTCTCTGCCGATTAGACAGCTGCGTAAACACTGTACATTAGATCCGTGTGTCTCACACCCTGTCCTCATTGACCCTAGCAGTGCATGGTTTCCAGATCACTAAGTGGAGCACAAGTGTGTTAATTGAGCAACGCAATAGATCTGCAGGTAGTAATTATTCCTGAGGACATCTGGAAAACATGCACTGTCAGGGTTCCATGAGAATCCCGGCATCAGTTAGCGGTGTGGGCTCTGTGCATTAGCTGCTGACTATCACATTTATATTGCAGGTTTCCCCCGCACTCTGCGATGCTCCATACACAATACATCTCTGGTTCCTATGAGCTTCAGCCTGAGAGTCCCAGGAGATGGGAGTGGGGAGCCGAGCCTCACCAGTCACCGGGTCCTCCTGGACAAGGGGTCATCAGCTTGGAGAAGAAAGCACCATGGAGGGCTTAGACTTCGGGAATTTTCCATTGCTCCTTCCAGAGGCACCATCCGTTCCCAGGGCCTTCTAGACATAGAGGTACAGCCTAACCTGCTGATATATAGCTGGCAGCATTGGTTGTACTGCACTGGCATCAGCGCATATAGGGGGTCATTCCGAGTTGTTCGCTCGGTAGCAGTTTTTAGCAGCCGTGCAAACGCTATGCCGCCTCCCACTGGGAGTGTATTTTAGCTTAGCAGAAGTGCGAACGAAAGGATTGCAGAACGGCGGCAAAGTTTTTTTGTGCAGTTTTAGAGTAGCTCAATACCTACTCAGCGCTTGCGATGACTTCAAACTGTTCAGTTCCTGTTTTGACGTCAGGAACACGCCCAGCATTCACCCAGCCACGCCTGCGTTTTTCCTGCCACGCCTGCGTTTTTCCGAATGCTCCCTGAAAACGGTCAGTTGACACCCAGAAACGCCCACTTCCTGTCAATCACTCTGCGGCCAGCAGTGCGACTGAAAAGCGTCGGTAGACCTTGTGTGAAACTACATCGGCCATTGTGAAAGTACGTCGCGCATGCGCATTGCGCCACATACGCATGCGCAAAAGTGTCGTTTTTTTGCCTCATCACTGCACAGCAAACGATTGCAGCTAGCGAACAATTCGGAATGACCCCCATAGTGTATCTCTGTGGTGTCCTGCACCACGGCCATCTGATCTGCTCTGCCTGTGCCATGCCTGAAAGCACATAATGGTAGGAGTGAGGCAGGAGGTGGGCATGACAAATGACATATCTTCTCCACTGTTAGCGTACAACTGTGTGATGGGGACGGAGGCAGAGGATAACCGCTCAGCGCTGTCACAGGTCAGGGCACCATATTGCAGCGCTGCAGAGATTCCTCCCCAGGTTCCCTGCCTCTCTGCTCCCCTAAGCACAGCATCTCTCGGAGGCTCAGTAGCTGATGCATACGCGGCAGCTGTGGCCCCAGGGCTCCTCTGTAAAACAAGTCTCCATGACTATCACTCACACACCTGTAACCCTAACGTGACACCTGCTGCAGAGGGGTGAGAGAGCATGGCTGACACTCATGTACAGTACTCAGTGGGTGAGTCCTGTACATGAGTACAGGACTCCAGCCCCACAAGTCCTTGGCTTCATATAACAAGGGATTTCTCTATCGTCCTAAGTGGATGCTGGGGTTCCTGAAAGGACCATGGGGAATAGCGGCTCCGCAGGAGACAGGGCACAAAAAAGTAAAGCTTTACTAGGTCAGGTGGTGTGCACTGGCTCCTCCCCCTATGACCCTCCTCCAGACTCCAGTTAGATTTTGTGCCCGAACGAGAAGGGTGCAATCTAGGTGGCTCTCCTAAAGAGCTGCTTAGAGAAAGTTTAGTTTAGGTTTTTTTTCTTTACAGTGAGTCCTGCTGGCAACAGGATCACTGCAACGTGGGACTTAGGGGGAAAGTAGTAAACTCACCTGCATGCAGAGTGGATTTGCTGCTTGGCTACTGGACACCATTAGCTCCAGAGGGATCGAACACAGGCCCAGCCGTGGAGTCCGGTCCCGGAGCCGCGCCGCCGACCCCCTTGCAGATGCTGAAGCGTGAAGAGGTCCGGAAACCGGCGGCTGAAGACTCCTCAGTCTTCATAAGGTAGCGCACAGCACTGCAGCTGTGCGCCATTTTCCTCTCAGCACACTTCACTGGGCAGTCACTGAGGGTGCAGAGCGCTGGGGGGGGGCGCTCTGAGAGGCAAATATAAACCTTATACAAGGCTAAAAATACCTCACATATAGCCCATAGGGGCTATATGGAGATATTTAACCCCTGCCTGACTGGAAAAATAGCGGGAGAAGAACCCGCCGAAAAAGGGGCGGGGCCTATCTCCTCAGCACACGGCGCCATTTTCTGTCACAGCTCCGCTGGTCAGAACGGCTCCCAGGTCTCTCCCCTGCACTGCACTACAGAAACAGGGTAAAACAGAGAGGGGGGGCACATTAATGGCGATATATATATATATTAAAGCAGCTATAAGGGAGCACTTAATATAAGGATATCCCTTGTATATATAGCGCTTTGTGGTGTGTGCTGGCAGACTCTCCCTCTGTCTCCCCAAAAGGGCTAGTGGGTCCTGTCTTCATTAGAGCATTCCCTGTGAGTTTGCGGTGTGTGTCGGTACGTGGTGTCGACATGTATGAGGACGATATTGGTGTGGAGGCGGAGCAATTGCCAAATATGCAGATGTCACCCCCCAGGGGGTCGACACCAGAATGGATGCCTTTATTTGTGGAATTACGTGATGGTTTATCTTCCCTTAAACAGTCAGTTGAGGACATGAGGCGGCCGGACAATCAATTAATGCCTGTCCAGGCGCCTCAAACACCGTCAGGGGCTGTAAAACGCCCTTTGCCTCAGTCGGTCGACACAGACCCAGACACGGGCACTGATTCCAGTGACGACGGTAGAAATTCAAACGTATTTTCCAGTAGGGCCACACGTTATATGATTTTGGCAATGAAGGAGACGTTACATTTAGCTGATACTACAGATACCGTAAAACAGGGTATTATGTATGGTGTAAAAAAAACTACAAACAGTTTTTCCTGAATCAGAAGAATTAAATGACGTGTGTGATGAAGCGTGGGTTGCTCCTGATAAAAAGTTGATAATTTCAAAAAAGTTATTGGCATTATACCCTTTCCCGCCAGAGGTTAGGGCGCGCTGGGAAACACCCCCTAAGGTGGACAAGGCGCTCACACGCTTATCCAAACAAGTGGCGTTACCCTCTCCTGAGACGGCCGCACTTAAGGATCCATCAGATAGAAAGATGGAAGTTATTCAAAAGAATATATACACACATGCAGGTGTTATACTACGACCAGCTATAGCAACTGCCTGGATGTGCAGTGCTGGAGTAGTTTGGTCAGAATCCCTGATTGAAAATATTGATACCCTAGATAGGGACAATGTTTTACTGTCGTTAGAACAAATAAAGGATGCATTTATCTATATGCGTGATGCACAGAGGGATATTTGCACGCTGGCATCTCGGGTGAGTGCTATGTCCATTTCAGCCAGAAGAGCCTTATGGACACGACAGTGGACAGGCGATGCGGATTCAAAACGTCACATGGAGGTTTTGCCGTATAAAGGGGAGGAGTTATTTGGAGTTGGTCTATCAGACTTGGTGGCCACGGCTACTGCCGGGAAATCCACTTTTTTACCTCAAGTCACTCCCCAACAGAGAAAGGCACCGACCTTTCAACCGCAGCCTTTTCGCTCCTACAAAAATAAGAGAGCAAAGGGCTTGTCGTACCTGCCACGAGGCAGAGGAAGAGGGAAGAGACACCAACAGGCAGCTCCTTCCCAGGAACAGAAGCCCTCCCCGGCTCCTGCAAAAACCTCAGCATGACGCTGGGGCCTCTCAAGCGGACTCGGGGACAGTGGGGGGCCGTCTCAAAAATTACAGCGCGCAGTGGGCTCACTCGCAGGTAGACCCCTGGATCCTGCAGATAATATCTCAGGGGTACAGGTTGGAATTAGAGACGGATCCTCCTCATCGTTTCCTGAAGTCTGCCTTACCAACCGTCTCTTCCGAAAGGGAGAGGGTGTTGGAAGCCATTCACAAGCTGTACGCTCAGCAGGTGATAGTCAAAGTACCCCTATTACAACAAGGAAAGGGGTATTATTCCACTCTATTTGTGGTACCGAAGCCGGATGGCTCGGTAAGGCCTATTCTAAATCTGAAGTCCTTGAACCTCTACATAAAAAAGTTCAAGTTCAAGATGGAGTCACTCAGAGCAGTGATAGCGAACCTGGAAGAAGGGGACTTTATGGTATCCTTGGACATCAAGGATGCGTATCTACACGTTCCGATTTACCCCGCACACCAGGGGTACCTCAGGTTCATTGTTCAAAACTGTCACTATCAGTTTCAGACGCTGCCGTTCGGATTGTCCACGGCGCCTCGGGTCTTTACCAAGGTAATGGCCGAGATGATGATTCTTCTTCGAAGAAAAGGCGTATTAGTTATCCCATACTTGGACGATCTCCTAATAAGGGCAAGGTCCAGAGAACAGCTGGAGACAGCTTTAGCACTATCTCAAGAGGTGCTAAGACAACACGGGTGGATTCTGAATATTCCAAAATCCCATTTAATCCCGACAACTCGTCTGCTGTTCCTAGGAATGATTCTGGACACGGTTCAGAAAAAGGTTTTCCTTCCAGAGGAAAAAGCCAAGGAGTTATCCGATCTGGTCAGGAACCTCCTAAAACCAGGAAAAGTGTCAGTACATCAATGCACAAGAGTCCTGGGAAAAATGGTGGCTTCTTACGAAGCAATTCCATTCGGCAGATTCCATGCAAGAATATTCCAAAGGGATCTGTTGGACAAATGGTCAGGGTCGCATCTGCAGATGCACCTGCGAATAACCCTGTCACCAAAGACAAGGGTGTCACTTCTGTGGTGGTTGCAGAAGGCTCACCTATTAGAAGGCCGCAGATTCGGCATTCAGGATTGGATCCTGGTGACCACGGACGCCAGCCTGAGAGGCTGGGGAGCAGTCACACAAGGAAGAAACTTCCAGGGAGTATGGACGAGTCTGGAAAAGTCTCTTCACATAAACATTCTGGAACTAAGAGCAATCTACAATGCTCTAAGCCAGGCGGAACTTCTCCTGCAAGGAAAGCCGGTGTTGATTCAGTCGGACAACATCACGGCGGTCGCCCATGTAAACAGGCAGGGCGGCACAAGAAGCAGGAGTGCAATGGCAGAAGCTGCCAAGATTCTTCGCTGGGCGGAGAATCACGTGATAGCACTGTCAGCAGTGTTCATCCCGGGCGTGGACAACTGGGAAGCAGACTTCCTCAGCAGACACGATCTTCATCCGGGAGAGTGGGGTCTACATCCAGAAGTCTTCAACATGTTAATAGACCGTTGGGAAAGACCAATTGTAGACATGATGGCGTCTCGCCTCAACAAAAAACTGGACAAATATTGCGCCAGGTCAAGAGATCCACAGGCAATAGCTGTGGACGCACTGGTAACTCCTTGGGTGTACCAGTCAGTGTATGTGTTTCCTCCTCTGCCGCTCATACCAAAGGTATTGAAGATCATACGGCAAAGAAGAGTAAGAACAATACTAGTGGTTCCGGATTGGCCGAGAAGGACTTGGTATCCGGAACTTCAAGAGATGCTCACGGACGAACCGTGGCCTCTACCTCTGAGAAGGGACCTGCTACAGCAGGGTCCCTGTCTTTTTCAAGACTTACCGCGGCTGCGTTTGACGGCATGGCGGTTGAACGCCAGATCCTAAAAGGGAAAGGCATTCCAGAAGAAGTCATTCCTACCTTGATTAAGGCACGGAAGGAAGTCACCGTGAAACATTATCACCGCATTTGGCGAAAATATGTAGCGTGGTGCGAGGATCGGAGGGTTCCGACGGAGGAATTCCAACTGGGTCGTTTCCTACATTTCCTGCAATCAGGATTATCTATGGGTCTCAAATTGGGATCCATTAAGGTTCAAATTTCGGCCCTGTCAATATTCTTCCAAAAAGAATTGGCCTCTGTCCCTGAGGTCCAGACTTTTGTCAAGGGAGTACTGCATATACAGCCTCCTGTGGTGCCTCCGGTGGCACCGTGGGATCTAAATGTAGTTTTAGATTTCCTCAAATCCCATTGGTTTGAACCATTGAAAAAGGTGGATTTGAAATATCTCACATTGAAAGTGACTATGTTACTAGCCCTGGCCTCTGCCAGGAGAGTATCTGAATTGGCGGCTTTATCTTATAAAAGTCCTTATCTAATCTTCCATTCGGATAGGGCAGAACTGCGGACTCGTCCGCATTTTCTCCCTAAAGTGGTATCAGCATTTCATCTGAACCAACCTATTGTGGTGCCTGCGGCCACTAGCGACTTGGAGGACTCCAAGTTGTTGGACGTTGTCAGAGCCTTAAAAATATACATTGCAAGGACGGCTGGAGTCAGAAAATCTGACTCGCTGTTTATATTGTATGCACCCAACAAGTTGGGCGCACCTGCTTCTAAGCAGTCGATTGCTCGTTGGATTTGTAACACAATTCAACTTGCACATTCTGTGGCAGGCCTGCCACAGCCTAAAACTGTAAAAGCCCACTCCACAAGGAAGGTGGGCTCATCTTGGGCGGCTGCCCGAGGGGTCTCGGCATTACAACTCTGCCGAGCAGCTACGTGGTCGGGGGAGAACACGTTTGTAAAATTTTACAAATTTGATACCCTGGCAAAGGAGGACCTGGAGTTCTCTCATTCGGTGCTGCAGAGTCATCCGCACTCTCCCGCCCGTTTGGGAGCTTTGGTATAATCCCCATGGTCCTTTCAGGAACCCCAGCATCCACTTAGGACGATAGAGAAAATAAGAATTTACTTACCGATAATTCTATTTCTCGGAGTCCGTAGTGGATGCTGGGCGCCCATCCCAAGTGCGGATTATCTGCAATACTTGTACATAGTTATTGTTAACTAATTCGGGTTATTGTTAAGGAGCCATCTTTAAGAGGCCCTTTCTGTTGTCATACTGTTAACTGGGTTTAGATCACAAGTTGTACGGTGTGATTGGTGTGGCTGGTAGGAGTCTTACCCGGGATTCAAAATGCCTCCCTTATTGTGTATGCTCGTCCGGGCACAGTACCTAACTGGAGTCTGGAGGAGGGTCATAGGGGGAGGAGCCAGTGCACACCACCTGACCTAGTAAAGCTTTACTTTTTTGTGCCCTGTCTCCTGCGGAGCCGCTATTCCCCATGGTCCTTTCAGGAACCCCAGCATCCACTACGGACTCCGAGAAATAGAATTATCGGTAAGTAAATTCTTATTTTTAGCAGGGTTACCCCACCTATTTACTACATAGGGGCAGGTTCTATATAGAAAAGGGGGGATTCATCACCTCTGTAACTTGCCCTATAGCATATATTATGCAGGCTGAGCTTTGGAGGAGTAAAATGGTCCTGATAAAGTAAAAGCGACTCTTCCCGTCATGACTTATTTACTGGTGTGCTCCGTTAATAATAGATGTGTGCAAAGCAGCTTTACACGATGTGCCTTGTACCTGGGGATGCGGTCACAGCGCGGCGTCCGCAGGGAACAGAGAGCTGCTGTCTCCGTGTTACCCCAGGCCGCGTGTCTCTGTCAGCACTGTATATATAGAGACAGCTGCTCTCTCTCCTACCTGTCTCCACGTGTATCATTAGCTCCATTATATCTATCTTCTGTCACGCCAGCCCACCCCCTGGCGCTCTCAGCCTTCTCCTGATGCAGGTGACCTGGCACGCGGAGGACAATCATAGCCAGCCCATAAATTACTAATAGCTGCTGAGATCCTGCTGCCATCCCCTCCACGAGTGCTCTCAGCTGTCAGCATTATGGCTCAGGGACCGGCCTCTACCTAACCAGCTCTCAGCTGTCAGCATTATGGCTCAGGGACCGGCCTCTACCTAACCAGCTCTCAGCTGTCAGCATTATGGCTCAGGGACCGGCCTCTACCTAACCAGCTCTCAGCTGTCAGCATTATGGCTGAGGGACCGGCCTCTACCTAACCAGCTCTCAGCTGTCAGCATTATGGCTGAGGGACCGGCCTCTACCTAACCAGCTCTCAGCTGTCAGCATTATGGCTGAGGGACCGGCCTCTACCTAACCAGCTCTCAGCTGTCAGTATTATGGCTCGGGGACCGGCCTCTACCTAACCAACTCTCAGCTGTCAGCATTATGGCTCGGGGACCGGCCTCTACCTAACCAGCTCTCAGCTGTCAGTATTATGGCTGAGGGACCGGCCTCTACCTAACCAGCTCCCAGCTGTCAGCATTATGGCTGAGGGACCGACCTCTACCTAACCAGCTCTCAGCTGTCAGCATTATGGCTCGGGGACCGGCCTCTACCTAACAAGCTCTCAGCTGTCAGCATTATGGCTCGGGAACTGGCCTCTACCTGACCAGCTCTCAGGTGTCAGCATTATGGCTCTGGAACTGGCCTCTACCTGACCAGCTCTCAGGTGTCAGCATTATGGCTCGGGAACTGGCCTCTACCTGACCAGCTCTCAGCTGTCAGCATTATGGCTGAGGGACCGGCCTCTACCTGACCAGCTCTCAGCTGTCAGCATTATGGTGGAGGGACCGGCCTCTACCTGACCAGCTCTCAGCTGTCAGCATTATGGCTCGGGGACCGGCCTCTACCTGACCAGCTCTCAGCTGTCAGCATTATGGCGGAGGGACCGGCCTCTACCTAACCAGATCTCAGCTGTCAGCATTATAGCTGAGGGACCGGCCTCTACCTGACCAGCTCTCAGCTGTCAGCATTATGGCTCGGGGACCGGCCTCTACCTGACCACTTGCCCCCTCTTACTCTCTTACACCTCCTCTGCGTTATGTCCTCCATGCTGGATGTATAAGTGTGGGTCACTTTCTCATTCTGTTTCCTAGTACAGTACAATGCTATCCTGCTATGCAAGGAATAGGGTTCTAACCTGAACAATTGCTCTTCTTCCAGGTTACCTTCTGTCCCAACCAGGTGAAGAAGTATGAGCTTGCCCTGGTGGTTGATGTGGATGATATAGGAGAGGAGGTTCTGGCTGTGCCCATTACTGCCAGGTAAATGACGCCTGCGAGCTCTGTTCTGTGTTCCCTCCAGCAGTCCTGTACTCACTGACATTATCCGGCTGTGCACAGGTGTATGGTGCCCCCCCTGTTTGTGGAGAACTTCGCTGTGAAATTTAGCCGCTGTCTCCTGCAGTACCCGTATGAGAGGAGCGTCACATTGACCAATCCCAGCAGCCTCCCGGGGTGTTACAGCCTCATGCCACAGGTAACTCTATGGGCCAGGGGACAGGTGCACAGGTAGCTCTATGGGCCAGGAGACAGGTGCACAGGTAACTCTATGGGCCAGGGGACAGGTGCACAGGTAACTCTATGGGCCAGGGGACAGGTGCACAGGTAACTCTATGGGCCAGGGGTCAGGTGCACAGGTAACTCTATGGGCCAGGGGACAGACATGCAGGTAACTCTATGGGCCAGGAGACAGGTGCACAGGTAACTCTATGGGCCAGGGGACAGACATGCAGGTAACTCTATGGGCCAGGAGACAGGTACACAGGTAACTCTATGGGCCAGGGGACAGGTGCACAGGTAACTGTATGGGCCAGGGGACAGGTGCACAGGTAACTCTATGGGCCAGGGGACAGGCACACAGGTAACTCTATGGGCCAGGGGACAGACATGCAGGTAACTCTATGAGCCAGGATACAGGTACACGGGTAACTCTATAGGCCAGGGGACAGACATGCAGGTAACGCTATGGGCCAGGGGACAGGTGCACAGGTAACTCTATGGGCCAGGGGACAGACATGCAGATAACTCTATGGGCCAGGAGACAGACATGCAGATAACTCTATGGGCCAGGAGACAGATGCAGATAACTCTATGGGCCAGGGGACAGACATGCAGGTAACTCTATGTGCCAGGGACAGGTGCACAGGTAACTCTATGGGCCAGAGGACAGGTGCACAGGTAACTCTATGGGCCAGGTAACAGACATGCAGATAACTCTATGGGCCAGGGGATAGACATGCAGATAACTCTATGGGCCAGGGGACAGACATGCAGGTAACTCTATGTGCCAGGGACAGGTGCACAGGTAACTCTATGGGCCAGGGACAGGTACACAGGTAACTCTATGGGCCAGGGGACAGACATGCAGATAACTCTATGGGCCAGGAGACAGGTGCATAGGTAACTCTATGGGCCAGGGGACAGACATGCAGATAACTCTATGGGCCAAGAGACAGGTGCACAGGTAACTCTATGGGCCAGGAGACAGGTGCACAGGTAACTCTATGGGACAGGTGCACAGGTAACTCTATGGGCCAGGTAACAGACATGCAGATAACTCTATGGGCCAGGGGACAGACATGCAGATAACTCTATGGGCATGGGGATAGGTGCACAGGTAACTCTATGGGCCAGGAGACAGGTACACAGGTAACTCTATGGGCCAGGGGACAGACATGCAGGTAACTCTATGGGCCAGGAGACAGGTGCACAGGTAACTCTATGGGCCAGGGGACAGGTGCACAGGTAACTCTATGGGCCAGGTAACAGACATGCAGATAACTCTATGGGCCAGGAGACAGGTGCACAGGTAACTCTATGGGCCAGGGGACAGGTGCACAGGTAACGCTATGGGCCAGGGGACAGACATGCAGATAACTCTATGGGCCAGGGGACAGGTGCACAGGTAACTCTATGAGCCAGGAGACAGGTGCACAGGTAACTCTATGGGCCAGGAGACAGGTGCACAGGTAACTCTATGAGCCAGGGGACAGGTGCACAGGTAACTCTATGGGACAGGTGCACAGGTAACTCTATGGGCCAGGGGACAGACATGCAGGTAACTCTACGGGCAGGAGACAGGTGCACAGGTAACTCTATGGGCCAGGGGACAGGTGCACAGGTAACTCTATGGGCCAGGGGACAGGTGCACAGGTAACTCTATGGGCCAGGGGACAGGTGCACAGGTAACTCTATGGGCCAGGGGACAGGTGCACAGGTAACTCTATGGGCCAGGAGACAGGTGCTCAGGTAACTCTATGGGCCAGGAGACAGGTGCACAGGTAACTCTATGGGCCAGGAGA
The DNA here is from genome assembly GCF_028390025.1 of Pseudophryne corroboree. Classification (NCBI taxonomy): domain Eukaryota; kingdom Metazoa; phylum Chordata; class Amphibia; order Anura; family Myobatrachidae; genus Pseudophryne; species Pseudophryne corroboree. The sequence continues at coordinate 338,641,231 of NC_086454.1, forward strand.
CAGGTGCACAGGTAACTCTATGGGCCAGGAAACAGGTGCACAGGTAACTCTGTGGGAACTCAGCGCTCACATCCTCCCCCCATGTAAAATACACCGTGCCACTGCACCTTGGTCTCGTCATGTACAATACACAGTGCCACTGCACCCTGGTCTCATCATGTAGAATACACAGCACCACTGCACCCTGGTCTCATCTTGTACAATACACAGTACCACTGCACCCTGGCCTTATTGTGTAATATTAACAGAACCACTGCACCCTGGTATCATCATGTGCAATACACAGTACCACTGCACCCTGGTCTCATTATGTAGAATACACAGTACCACTGCACCCTGGCCTTATTGTGTAATATTAACAGAACCACTGCATCCTGGTCACATCATGTACAATACACAGTACCACTGCACCCTGGTCTCATCATGTACAACACACAGTACCACTGCACCCTGGTCTCATCATGTAGAGTACACAGTACCACTGCACCCTGGCCTTATTGTGTAATATTAACAGAACCAGTGCATCCTGGTCTCATTATGTAGAATACAAAGTACCACTGCACCCTGGTCACATCATGTACAATACACAGTACCACTGCATTCTGGTCTTATTATGTATAATACACAGTACCACTGCATCCTGGTCTCATCATATACAATACACAGTAACACTGCACCCTGGTCTCATCATGTTCAATACACCGTACCACTGCACCCTGGTCTCATTATGTAGAACACACAGTACCACTGCACCCTGGTCTCATCATGTAGAACACACAGTACCACTACTCCCTGGTCTCATCATGTAAAATACACAGTGCCACTGCACCCTGGTCTCATCATGTGCAACAAACAGTACCTCTGCGCCCTAGTCTCATCATGTACAATGCACAGTACCACTGCTCCCTGGTCTTATTGTGTAATATTAACAGAACTAGTGCACCCTGGTCTCATTATGTAGAATACACAGTACCACTGCACCATTATCTCATCATGTACAATACACAGTACCACTGCACCCTGGTCTCATCATGTACAGTACACAGTACCACTGCATTCTGGTCTTATCATATACAATACACAGTAACACTGCACCCTGTTCTCTTCATGTACAATACACAGTACCACTGCATCCTGGTCTCCTCATATACAATACACAGTAACACTGCACCCTGGTCTCTTCATGTACAATACACAGTACCACTGCGCCCTGATCTCTACAATACACAGTACCACTGCACCCTGATCTCATAATGTACAATACACAGTACCACTGCACCCTGGTCTCATCATGTACAATATACAGTGCCACTGCACCCTGGTCTCATCATGTACAATATACAGTACCCCTGCACCCTAGTCTCATCATTTACAATACACAGTACCACTGCACCCTGGTCTTATTGTCTAATATTAACAGTACCACTGCATCCTGGTCTCATCATGTACAATACACAGTTACACTGCACCCTGGTCTCATCATGTATAATACACAGTATCACTGCACCCAGGTCTCATCATGTAGAACACAGCGTAGAATTGCACCATTATCTCATTATGTACAATACACAGTACCACTGCACCCTGGTCTCATCATGAACAATACATATTACCACTACATCCTGGTCTCATCATGTACAATACACAGTACCACTGCATTCTGGTCTCATCATGTATAATACACAGTACTACTGCACCCTGGCCTCATTATGTAGAATACACAGTACCACTGCACCATTATCTCATCATGTACAATACACAGTACAGCTGCACCCTGGTCTCATCATGTAGAATACACAATGCCACTGCACCCTGGTCTCATCATGTACAATACACAGTGCCACTGCACCCTGATCTCATCATGTACAATACACAGTACTACTGCACTCTGTTCTCATCATGTACAATACACAGTACCACTGCACCATGGTCACATCATGTACAATACACAGTACTACTGCACCCTGGTCTCATCCTGTACAATGCACAGTACCACTGCACCCTGGTCTCATCTTGTACAATACACAGTACCACTGCACCCTGGTCTCATCCTGTACTACACACAGTACCACTGCACCCTGGTCTCATCCTGTACAACACACAGTACCACTGCACCCTGGTCTCATCATGTACAACACACAGTACCACTGCACCCTGGTCTCATCGTGTACAACACACAGTACCACTGCACCCTGGTCTCATCATGTACAACACACAGTACCACTGCACTCTGGTCTCATCATGTACAACACACAGTACCACTGCGCCCTGGTCTCATCATATACAACACACAGTACCACTGCACCCTGGTCTCATCCTGTACAACACACAGTACCACTGCAACCTGGTCTCATCATGTAGAGTACACAGTACCACTGCAACCTGGTCTCATCCTGTACAACACACAGTACCACTGCAACCTGGTCTCATCATGTAGAATACACAGTACCACTGCACCCTGGTCTCATCCTGTACAACACACAGTACCACTGCAACCTGGTCTCATCATGTATAATACACAGCACCACTGCACCCTGGTCTCATCCTTTACAACACACAGTACCACTGCAACCTGGTCTCATCATGTAGAATACACAGTACCACTGCACCCTGGTCTCATCCTGTACAACACACAGTACCACTGCACCCTGGTCTCATCATGTAAAATACACAGTACCACTGCACCCTGGTCTCATCATGTACAATACACAGCACCACTGCACCCTGGTCTCATCCTGTACAACACACAGTACCACTGCACCCTGGTCTCATCATGTACAATACACAGTGCTACTTCACCCTGGTCTCATCATGTACAACACACAGTACCACTGCAACATGGTCTCATCATGTACAATACACAGTACCACTGCACCCTGGTCTCATCATGTACAATACACAGTACCACTGCACCCTGGTCTCATCCTGTACAACACACAGTACCACTGCAACTTGGTCTCATCATGTAGAATACACAGTACCACTGCACCCTGGTCTCATCCCATACAACACACAGTACCACTGCACCCTGGTCTCATCCTTTACAACACACAGTACCACTGCACCCTGGTCTCATCATGGAGAGTACACAGTACCACTGCACCCTGGTCTCATCATGTACAATACACAGTACCACTGCACCCTGGTCTCATCCTGTACAATACACAGTACCACTGCACCCTGGTCTCATCATGTACAATACACAGCACCACTGCACCCTGGTCTCATCATGTAGAGTACACAGTACCACTGCACCCTGGTCTCATCCTGTACAACACACAGTACCACTGCACCCTGGTCTCATCATGTAGAGTACACAGTACCACTGCACCCTGGTCTCATCATGTAGAGTACACACTACCACAACACCCTGGTCTCATCATGTAGAGTACACAGTACCACTGCACCCTGGACTCATCCTGTACAACACACAGTACCACTGCACCCTGGTCTCATCATGTAGAGTACACAGCACCACTGCACCCTGGTCTCATCATGTACAATACACAGCACCACTGCACCCTGGTCTCATCATGTACAACACACAGCACCACTGCACCCTGGTCTCATCCTGTACTACACACAGTACCACTGCAACCTGGTCTCATCATGTAGAATACACAGTACCACTGCACCCTGGTCTCATCATGTACAATACACAGTACCACTGCACCCTGGTCTCATCATGTACAACACACAGTACCACTGCAACCTGGTCTCATCATGTACAATACACAGTACCACTGCACCCTGGTCTCATCATGTAGAGTACACTACCACTGCACCCTCGTCTCATCCTGTACAACACACAGTACCACTGCAACCTGGTCTCATCATGTACAATACACAGTACCACTGCACCCTGGTCTCATCATGTACAATACACAGTACCACTGCACCCTGGTCTCATCCTGTACAACACACAGTACCACTGCAACCTGGTCTCATCATGTAGAATACACAGTACCACTGCACCCTGGTCTCATCATGTACAATACACAGCACCACTGCACCCTGGTCTCATCATGTACAATACACAGTGTTACTTCACCCTGGTCTCATCATGTAGAGTACACAGTACCACTACACCCTGGTCTCATCATGTACAATACACAGTACCACTGCACCCTGGTCTCATCCTGTACAACACACAGTACCACTGCACCCTGGTCTCATCATGTAGAGTACACAGTACCACTGCACCCTGGTCTCATCATGTAGAGTACACACTACCACTACACCCTGGTCTCATCATGTAGAGTACACAGTACCACTGCACACTGGTCTCATCCTGTACAACACACAGTACCACTGCACCCTGGTCTCATCATGTAGAGTACACACTACCACTACACCCTGGTCTCATCATGTACAACACACAGTACCACTGCAACCTGGTCTCATCATGTACAACACACAGTACCACTGCACCCTGGTCTCATCATGTACAATACACAGTACCACTGCACCCTGGTCTCATCCTGTACAATACACAGTACCACTGCACCCTGGTCTCATCCTGTACAACACACAGTACCACTGCAACCTGGTCTCATAATGTAGAATACACAGTACCACTGCACCCTGGTCTCATCCTGTACAACACACAGTACCACTGCACCCTGGTCTCATCCTGTACAACACACAGTACCACTGCACCCTGGTCTCATCCTGTACAACACACAGTACCACTGCACCCTGGTCTCATCATGTAGAGTACACAGTACCACTGCACCCTGGTCTCATCATGTAGAGTACACACTACCACTACACCGTGGTCTCATCATGTAGAGTAAACAGTACCACTGCACCCTGGTCTCATCCTGTACAACACACAGTACCACTGCACCCTGGTCTCATCATGTAGAGTACACACTACCACAACACCCTGGTCTCATCATGTAGAGTACACAGTACCACTGCACCCTGGTCTCATCCTGTACAACACACAGTACCACTGCACCCTGGTCTCATCATGTAGAGTACACAGTACCACTGCACCCTGGTCTCATCATGTACAATACACAGCACCACTGCACCCTGGTCTCATCATGTACAACACACAGCACCACTGCACCCTGGTCTCATCCTGTACTACACACAGTACCACTGCAACCTGGTCTCATCATGTAGAATACACAGTAACACTGCACCCTGGTCTCATCATGTACAATACACAGTACCACTGCACCCTGGTCTCATCATGTACAACACACAGTACCACTGCAACCTGGTCTCATCCTGTACAACACACAGTACCACTGCACCCTGGTCTCATCATGTACAATACACAGTACCACTGCACCCTGGTCTCATCATGTAGAGTACACTACCACTGCACCCTCGTCTCATCCTGTACAACACACAGTACCACTGCAACCTGGTCTCATCATGTACAATACACAGTACCACTGCACCCTGGTCTCATCATGTACAATACACAGTACCACTGCACCCTGGTCTCATCCTGTACAACACACAGTACCACTGCAACCTGGTCTCATCATGTAGAATACACAGTACCACTGCACCCTGGTCTCATCATGTACAATACACAGCACCACTGCACCCTGGTCTCATCATGTACAACACACAGTACCACTGCAACCTGGTCTCATAATGTAGAATACACAGTACCACTGCACCCTGGTCTCATCCTGTACAACACACAGTACCACTGCACCCTGGTCTCATCCTGTACAACACACAGTACCACTGCACCCTGGTCTCATCCTGTACAACACACAGTACCACTGCACCCTGGTCTCATCATGTAGAGTACACAGTACCACTGCACCCTGGTCTCATCATGTAGAGTACACACTACCACTACACCGTGGTCTCATCATGTAGAGTAAACAGTACCACTGCACCCTGGTCTCATCCTGTACAACACACAGTACCACTGCACCCTGGTCTCATCATGTAGAGTACACAGTACCACTGCACCCTGGTCTCATCATGTAGAGTACACAGTACCACTGCACCCTGGTCTCATCATGTAGAGTACACACTACCACAACACCCTGGTCTCATCATGTAGAGTCCACAGTACCACTGCACCCTGGTCTCATCCTGTACAACACACAGTACCACTGCACCCTGGTCTCATCATGTACAACAGACAGCACCACTGCACCCTGGTCTCATCCTGTACTACACACAGTACCACTGCAACCTGGTCTCATCATGTAGAGTACACAGTACCACTACATCCTGGTCTCATCATGTACAATACACAGTACCACTGCACCCTGGTCTCATCCTGTACAACACACAGTACCACTGCACCCTGGTCTCACCATGTAGAGTACACAGTACCTCTGCACCCTGGTCTCATCATGTAGAGTACACAGTACCACTGCACCCTGGTCTCATCCTGTACAACACACAGTACCACTGCACCCTGGTCTCATCATGTAGAGTACACAGTACCACTGCACCCTGGTCTCATCATGTAGAGTACAAACTACCACTACACCCTGGTCTCATCATGTACAACACACAGTACCACTGCAACCTGGTCTCATCATGTACAACACACAGTACCACTGCACCCTGGTCTCATCATGTACAATACACAGTACCACTGCACCCTGGTCTCATCCTGTACAATACACAGTACCACTGCACCCTAGTCTCATCCTGTACAACACACAGTACCACTGCACCCTAGTCTCATCCTGTACAACACACAGTACCACTGCAACCTGGTCTCATAATGTAGAATACACAGTACCACTGCACCCTGGTCTCATCCTGTACAACACACAGTACCACTGCACCCTGGTCTCATCCTGTACAACACACAGTACCACTGCACCCTGGTCTCATCATGTAGAGTACACAGTACCACTGCACCCTGGTCTCATCATGTAGAGTACACACTACCACTACACCGTGGGTCTCATCATGTAGAGTAAACAGTACCACTGCACCCTGGTCTCATCCTGTACAACACACAGTACCACTGCACCCTGGTCTCATCATGTAGAGTACACAGTACCACTGCACCCTGGTCTCATCATGTAGAGTACACAGTACCACTGCACCCTGGTCTCATCATGTAGAGTACACAGTACCACTGCACCCTGGTCTCATCCTGTACAACACACAGTACCACTGCACCCTGGTCTCATCATGTAGAGTACACAGTACCACTGCACCCTGGTCATCATGTACAATACACAGCACCACTGCACCCTGGTCTCATCATGTACAACACACAGCACCACTGCACCCTGGTCTCATCCTGTACAATACACGGTACCACTGCACCCTAGTCTCATCCTGTACAACACACAGTACCACTGCAACCTAATCTCATAATGTAGAATACACAGTACCACTTCACCCTGGTCTCATCCTGTACAACACACAGTACCACTGCACCCTGGTCTCATCCTGTACAACACACAGTACCACTGCACCCTGGTCTCATCCTGTACAACACACAGTACCACTGCACCCTGGTCTCATCCTGTACAACACACAGTACCACTGCACCCTGGTCTCATCATGTAGAGTACACAGTACCACTGCACCCTGGTCTCGTCATGTAGAGTACACACTACCACTACACCGTGGTCTCATCATGTAGAGTAAACAGTACCACTGCACCCTGGTCTCATCATGTAGAGTACACACTACCACAACACCCTGGTCTCATCATGTACAACACACAGTACCACTGCAACCTGGTCTCATCATGTACAACACACAGTACCACTGCACCCTGGTCTCATCATGTAAAGTACACAGTACCACTGCACCCTGGTCTCATCATGTACAATACACAGTACCACTGCACCCTGGTCTCATCCTGTACAACACACAGTACCACTGCACCCTGGTCTCATCATGTAGAGTACACAGTACCACTGCACCCTGGTCTCATCATGTAGAGTACACACTACCACTACACCCTGGTCTCATCATGTAGAGTACACAGTACCACTGCACCCTGGTCTCATCCTGTACAACACACAGTACCACTGCACCCTGGTCTCATCATGTAGAGTACACAGTACCACTGCACCTTGGTCTCATCATGTAGAGTACACACTACCACTACACCCTGGTCTCATCATGTACAACACACAGTACCACTGCAACCTGGTCTTATCATGTACAACACACAGTACCACTGCACCCTGGTCTCATCATGTACAATACACAGTACCACTGCACCCTGGTCTCATCCTGTACAACACACAGTACCACTGCAACCTGGTCTCATAATGTAGAATACACAGTACCACTGCACCCTGGTCTCATCCTGTACAACACACAGTACCACTGCACCCTGGTCTCATCCTGTACAACACACAGTACCACTGCACCCTGGTCTCATCCTGTACAACACACAGTACCACTGCACCCTGGTCTCATCATGTAGAGTACACAGTACCACTGCACCCTGGTCTCATCATGTAGAGTACACAGTACCACTGCACCCTGGTCTCATCCTGTACAACACACAGTACCACTGCACCCTGGTCTCATCATGTAGAATACACAGTACCACTGCACCCTGGTCTCATCATGTAGAATACACAGTGCTACTTCACCCTGGTCTCATCGTGTACAACACACAGTACCACTGCACCCTGGTCTCATCCTGTACAACACACAGTACCACTGCACCCTAGTCTCATCATGTAGTGTACACACTACCACTACACCCTGGTCTCATCATGTACAACACACAGTACCACTGCAACCTGGTCTCATCATGTACAACACACAGTACCACTGCACCCTGGTCTCATCATGTACAATACACAGTACCACTGCACCCTGGTCTCATCCTGTACAATACACAGTACCACTGCACCCTGGTCTCATCCTGTACAACACACAGTACCACTGCAACCTGGTCTCATAATGTAGAATACACAGTACCACTGCACCCTGGTCTCATCCTGTACAACACACAGTACCACTGCACCCTGGTCTCATCCTGTACAACACACAGTACCACTGCACCCTGGTCTCATCCTGTACAACACACAGTACCACTGCACCCTGGTCTCATCATGTAGAGTACACAGTACCACTGCACCCTGGTCTCATCATGTAGAGTACACACTACCACTACACCCTGGTCTCATCCTGTACAACACACAGTACCACTGCACCCTGGTCTCATCATGTAGAATACACAGTACCACTGCACCCTGGTCTCATCATGTAGAATACACAGTGCTACTTCACCCTGGTCTCATCGTGTACAACACACAGTACCACTGCACCCTGGTCTCATCCTGTACAATACACAGTGCTACTTCACCCTGGTCTCATCATGTAGAGTACACAGTACCACTACACCCTGGTCTCATCATGTACAATACACAGTACCACTGCAACCTGGTCTCATCATGTACAATACACAGTACCACTGCACCGTGGTCTCATCGTGTAGAGTACACAGTACCACTGCACCCTGGTCTCATCATGTCGAGTACACACTACCACTACACCCTGGTCTCATCATGTAGAGTACACAGTACCACTGCACCCTAGTCTCATCCTGTACAACACACAGTACCACTGCAACCTAATCTCATAATGTAGAATACACAGTACCACTTCACCCTGGTCTCATCCTGTACAACACACAGTACCACTGCACCCTGGTCTCATCCTGTACAACACACAGTACCACTGCACCCTGGTCTCATCCTGTACAACACACAGTACCACTGCACCCTGGTCTCATCCTGTACAACACACAGTACCACTGCACCCTGGTCTCATCATGTAGAGTACACAGTACCACTGCACCCTGGTCTCGTCATGTAGAGTACACACTACCACTACACCGTGGTCTCATCATGTAGAGTAAACAGTACCACTGCACCCTGGTCTCATCATGTAGAGTACACACTACCACAACACCCTGGTCTCATCATGTAGAGTACACAGTACCACTGCACCCTGGTCTCATCCTGTACAACACACAGTACCACTGCACCCTGGTCTCATCATGTACAATACACAGTACCACTGCACCCTGGTCTCATCATGTACAATACACAGTACCACTGCACCCTGGTCTCATCATGTAGAGTACACAGTACCACTGCACCCTGGTCTCATCATGTACAATACACAGTACCACTGCACCCTGGTCTCATCATGTACAACACACAGCACCACTGCACCCTGGTCTCATCATGTAAAGTACACAGTACCACTGCACCCTGGTCTCATCATGTACAATACACAGTACCACTGCACCCTGGTCTCATCCTGTACAACACACAGTACCACTGCACCCTGGTCTCATCATGTAGAGTACACAGTACCACTGCACCCTGGTCTCATCATGTAGAGTACACACTACCACTACACCCTGGTCTCATCCTGTACAACACACAGTACCACTGCACCCTGGTCTCATCATGTAGAATACACAGTACCACTGCACCCTGGTCTCATCATGTAGAATACACAGTGCTACTTCACCCTGGTCTCATCGTGTACAACACACAGTACCACTGCACCCTGGTCTCATCCTGTACAACACACAGTACCACTGCACCCTGGTCTCATCATGTAGAGTACTCAGTACCACTGCACCCTGGTCTCATCATGTAGAGTACACACTACCACTACACCCTGGTCTCATCATGTAGAGTACACAGTACCACTGCACCCTGGTCTCATCCTGTACAACACACAGTACCACTGCACCCTAGTCTCATCATGTAGTGTACACACTACCACTACACCCTGGTCTCATCATGTACAACACACAGTACCACTGCAACCTGGTCTCATCATGTACAACACACAGTACCACTGCACCCTGGTCTCATCATGTACAATACACAGTACCACTGCACCCTGGTCTCATCCTGTACAATACACAGTACCACTGCACCCTGGTCTCATCCTGTACAACACACAGTACCACTGCAACCTGGTCTCATAATGTAGAATACACAGTACCACTGCACCCTGGTCTCATCCTGTACAACACACAGTACCACTGCACCCTGGTCTCATCCTGTACAACACACAGTACCACTGCACCCTGGTCTCATCCTGTACAACACACAGTACCACTGCACCCTGGTCTCATCATGTAGAGTACACAGTACCACTGCACCCTGGTCTCATCATGTAGAGTACACACTACCACTACACCCTGGTCTCATCCTGTACAACACACAGTACCACTGCACCCTGGTCTCATCATGTAGAATACACAGTACCACTGCACCCTGGTCTCATCATGTAGAATACACAGTGCTACTTCACCCTGGTCTCATCGTGTACAACACACAGTACCACTGCACCCTGGTCTCATCCTGTACAACACACAGTACCACTGCACCCTGGTCTCATCATGTAGAGTACTCAGTACCACTGCACCCTGGTCTCATCATGTAGAGTACACACTACCACTACACCCTGGTCTCATCATGTAGAGTACACAGTACCACTGCACCCTGGTCTCATCCTGTACAACACACAGTACCACTGCACCCTAGTCTCATCATGTAGTGTACACAGTACCACTGCACCCTGGTCTCATCATGTAGAGTACACACTACCACTACACCCTGGTCTCATCATGTACAACACACAGTACCACTGCAACCTGGTCTCATCATGTACAACACACAGTACCACTGCACCCTGGTCTCATCATGTACAATACACAGTACCACTGCACCCTGGTCTCATCCTGTACAATACACAGTACCACTGCACCCTGGTCTCATCCTGTACAACACACAGTACCACTGCAACCTGGTCTCATAATGTAGAATACACAGTACCACTGCACCCTGGTCTCATCCTGTACAACACACAGTACCACTGCACCCTGGTCTCATCCTGTACAACACACAGTACCACTGCACCCTGGTCTCATCCTGTACAACACACAGTACCACTGCACCCTGGTCTCATCCTGTACAACACACAGTACCACTGCACCCTGGTCTCATCCTGTACAACACACAGTACCACTGCACCCTGGTCTCATCATGTAGAGTACACAGTACCACTGCACCCTGGTCTCATCATGTAGAGTACACACTACCACTACACGGTGGTCTCATCCTGTAGAGTAAACAGTACCACTGCACCCTGGTCTCATCCTGTACAACACACAGTACCACTGCACCCTGGTCTCATCATGTACAACAGACAGCACCACTGCACCCTGGTCTCATCCTGTACTACACACAGTACCACTGCAACCTGGTCTCATCATGTAGAGTACACAGTACCACTACATCCTGGTCTCATCATGTACAATACACAGTACCACTGCACCCTGGTCTCATCCTGTACAACACACAGTACCACTGCACCCTGGTCTCACCATGTAGAGTACACAGTACCTCTGCACCCTGGTCTCATCATGTAGAGTACACAGTACCACTGCACCCTGGTCTCATCCTGTACAACACACAGTACCACTGCACCCTGGTCTCATCATGTAGAGTACACAGTACCACTGCACCCTGGTCTCATCATGTAGAGTACAAACTACCACTACACCCTGGTCTCATCATGTACAACACACAGTACCACTGCAACCTGGTCTCATCATGTACAACACACAGTACCACTGCACCCTGGTCTCATCATGTACAATACACAGTACCACTGCACCCTGGTCTCATCCTGTACAATACACAGTACCACTGCACCCTAGTCTCATCCTGTACAACACACAGTACCACTGCACCCTAGTCTCATCCTGTACAACACACAGTACCACTGCAACCTGGTCTCATAATGTAGAATACACAGTACCACTGCACCCTGGTCTCATCCTGTACAACACACAGTACCACTGCACCCTGGTCTCATCCTGTACAACACACAGTACCACTGCACCCTGGTCTCATCATGTAGAGTACACAGTACCACTGCACCCTGGTCTCATCATGTAGAGTACACACTACCACTACACCGTGGGTCTCATCATGTAGAGTAAACAGTACCACTGCACCCTGGTCTCATCCTGTACAACACACAGTACCACTGCACCCTGGTCTCATCATGTAGAGTACACAGTACCACTGCACCCTGGTCTCATCATGTAGAGTACACAGTACCACTGCACCCTGGTCTCATCATGTAGAGTACACAGTACCACTGCACCCTGGTCTCATCCTGTACAACACACAGTACCACTGCACCCTGGTCTCATCATGTAGAGTACACAGTACCACTGCACCCTGGTCATCATGTACAATACACAGCACCACTGCACCCTGGTCTCATCATGTACAACACACAGCACCACTGCACCCTGGTCTCATCCTGTACAATACACGGTACCACTGCACCCTAGTCTCATCCTGTACAACACACAGTACCACTGCAACCTAATCTCATAATGTAGAATACACAGTACCACTTCACCCTGGTCTCATCCTGTACAACACACAGTACCACTGCACCCTGGTCTCATCCTGTACAACACACAGTACCACTGCACCCTGGTCTCATCCTGTACAACACACAGTACCACTGCACCCTGGTCTCATCCTGTACAACACACAGTACCACTGCACCCTGGTCTCATCATGTAGAGTACACAGTACCACTGCACCCTGGTCTCGTCATGTAGAGTACACACTACCACTACACCGTGGTCTCATCATGTAGAGTAAACAGTACCACTGCACCCTGGTCTCATCATGTAGAGTACACACTACCACAACACCCTGGTCTCATCATGTACAACACACAGTACCACTGCAACCTGGTCTCATCATGTACAACACACAGTACCACTGCACCCTGGTCTCATCATGTAAAGTACACAGTACCACTGCACCCTGGTCTCATCATGTACAATACACAGTACCACTGCACCCTGGTCTCATCCTGTACAACACACAGTACCACTGCACCCTGGTCTCATCATGTAGAGTACACAGTACCACTGCACCCTGGTCTCATCATGTAGAGTACACACTACCACTACACCCTGGTCTCATCATGTAGAGTACACAGTACCACTGCACCCTGGTCTCATCCTGTACAACACACAGTACCACTGCACCCTGGTCTCATCATGTAGAGTACACAGTACCACTGCACCCTGGTCTCATCATGTAGAGTACACACTACCACTACACCCTGGTCTCATCATGTACAACACACAGTACCACTGCAACCTGGTCTTATCATGTACAACACACAGTACCACTGCACCCTGGTCTCATCATGTACAATACACAGTACCACTGCACCCTGGTCTCATCCTGTACAACACACAGTACCACTGCAACCTGGTCTCATCATGTAGAATACACAGTACCACTGCACCCTGGTCTCATCATGTACAATACACAGCACCACTGCACCCTGGTCTCATCATGTACAATACACAGTGCTACTTCACCCTGGTCTCATCATGTAGAGTACACAGTACCACTACACCCTGGTCTCATCATGTACAATACACAGTACCACTGCAACCTGGTCTCATCATGTACAATACACAGTACCACTGCACCGTGGTCTCATCGTGTAGAGTACACAGTACCACTGCACCCTGGTCTCATCATGTCGAGTACACACTACCACTACACCCTGGTCTCATCATGTAGAGTACACAGTACCACTGCACCCTAGTCTCATCCTGTACAACACACAGTACCACTGCAACCTAATCTCATAATGTAGAATACACAGTACCACTTCACCCTGGTCTCATCCTGTACAACACACAGTACCACTGCACCCTGGTCTCATCCTGTACAACACACAGTACCACTGCACCCTGGTCTCATCCTGTACAACACACAGTACCACTGCACCCTGGTCTCATCCTGTACAACACACAGTACCACTGCACCCTGGTCTCATCATGTAGAGTACACAGTACCACTGCACCCTGGTCTCGTCATGTAGAGTACACACTACCACTACACCGTGGTCTCATCATGTAGAGTAAACAGTACCACTGCACCCTGGTCTCATCATGTAGAGTACACACTACCACAACACCCTGGTCTCATCATGTAGAGTACACAGTACCACTGCACCCTGGTCTCATCCTGTACAACACACAGTACCACTGCACCCTGGTCTCATCATGTACAATACACAGTACCACTGCACCCTGGTCTCATCATGTACAATACACAGTACCACTGCACCCTGGTCTCATAATGTAGAATACACAGTACCACTGCACCCTGGTCTCATCCTGTACAACACACAGTACCACTGCACCCTGGTCTCATCCTGTACAACACACAGTACCACTGCACCCTGGTCTCATCCTGTACAACACACAGTACCACTGCACCCTGGTCTCATCATGTAGAGTACACAGTACCACTGCACCCTGGTCTCATCATGTAGAGTACACAGTACCACTGCACCCTGGTCTCATCCTGTACAACACACAGTACCACTGCACCCTGGTCTCATCATGTAGAATACACAGTACCACTGCACCCTGGTCTCATCATGTAGAATACACAGTGCTACTTCACCCTGGTCTCATCGTGTACAACACACAGTACCACTGCACCCTGGTCTCATCCTGTACAACACACAGTACCACTGCACCCTAGTCTCATCATGTAGTGTACACACTACCACTACACCCTGGTCTCATCATGTACAACACACAGTACCACTGCAACCTGGTCTCATCATGTACAACACACAGTACCACTGCACCCTGGTCTCATCATGTACAATACACAGTACCACTGCACCCTGGTCTCATCCTGTACAATACACAGTACCACTGCACCCTGGTCTCATCCTGTACAACACACAGTACCACTGCAACCTGGTCTCATAATGTAGAATACACAGTACCACTGCACCCTGGTCTCATCCTGTACAACACACAGTACCACTGCACCCTGGTCTCATCCTGTACAACACACAGTACCACTGCACCCTGGTCTCATCCTGTACAACACACAGTACCACTGCACCCTGGTCTCATCATGTAGAGTACACAGTACCACTGCACCCTGGTCTCATCATGTAGAGTACACACTACCACTACACCCTGGTCTCATCCTGTACAACACACAGTACCACTGCACCCTGGTCTCATCATGTAGAATACACAGTACCACTGCACCCTGGTCTCATCATGTAGAATACACAGTGCTACTTCACCCTGGTCTCATCGTGTACAACACACAGTACCACTGCACCCTGGTCTCATCCTGTACAACACACAGTACCACTGCACCCTGGTCTCATCATGTAGAGTACTCAGTACCACTGCACCCTGGTCTCATCATGTAGAGTACACACTACCACTACACCCTGGTCTCATCATGTAGAGTACACAGTACCACTGCACCCTGGTCTCATCCTGTACAACACACAGTACCACTGCACCCTAGTCTCATCATGTAGTGTACACAGTACCACTGCACCCTGGTCTCATCATGTAGAGTACACACTACCACTACACCCTGGTCTCATCATGTACAACACACAGTACCACTGCAACCTGGTCTCATCATGTACAACACACAGTACCACTGCACCCTGGTCTCATCATGTACAATACACAGTACCACTGCACCCTGGTCTCATCCTGTACAATACACAGTACCACTGCACCCTGGTCTCATCCTGTACAACACACAGTACCACTGCAACCTGGTCTCATAATGTAGAATACACAGTACCACTGCACCCTGGTCTCATCCTGTACAACACACAGTACCACTGCACCCTGGTCTCATCCTGTACAACACACAGTACCACTGCACCCTGGTCTCATCCTGTACAACACACAGTACCACTGCACCCTGGTCTCATCCTGTACAACACACAGTACCACTGCACCCTGGTCTCATCCTGTACAACACACAGTACCACTGCACCCTGGTCTCATCATGTAGAGTACACAGTACCACTGCACCCTGGTCTCATCATGTAGAGTACACACTACCACTACACGGTGGTCTCATCATGTAGAGTAAACAGTACCACTGCACCCTGGTCTCATCCTGTACAATACACAGTACCACTGCACCCTGGTCTCATCATGTAGAGTACACAGTACCACTGCACCCTGGTCTCATCATGTAGAGTACACAGTACCACTGCACCCTGGTCTCATCATGTAGAGTACACACTACCACAACACCCTGGTCTCATCATGTAGAGTACACAGTACCACTGCACCCTGGTCTCATCCTGTACAACACACAGTACCACTGCACCCTGGTCTCATCATGTAGAGTACACAGTACCACTGCACCCTGGTCTCATCATGTACAATACACAGCACCACTGCACCCTGGTCTCATCATGTACAACACACAGCACCACTGCACCCTGGTCTCATCCTGTACTACACACAGTACCACTGCAACCTGGTCTCATCATGTAGAATACACAGTACCACTGCACCCTGGTCTCATCATGTACAATACACAGTACCACTGCACCCTGGTCTCATCATGTACAACACACAGTACCACTGCAACCTGGTCTCATTATGTACAATACACAGTACCACTGCACCCTGGTCTCATCATGTAGAGTACACTACCACTGCACCCTCGTCTCATCCTGTACAACACACAGTACCACTGCAACCTGGTCTCATCATGTACAATACACAGTACCACTGCACCCTGGTCTCATCATGTACAATACACAGTACCACTGCACCCTGGTCTCATCCTGTACAACACACAGTACCACTGCAACCTGGTCTCATCATGTAGAATAAACAGTACCACTGCACCCTGGTCTCATCATGTACAATACACAGCACCACTGCACCCTGGTCTCATCCTGTACAACACACAGTACCACTGCACCCTGGTCTCATCATGTAGAGTACACAGTACCACTGCACCCTGGTCTCATCATGTAGAGTACACAGTATCACTACACCCTGGTCTCATCATGTACAATACACAGTACCACTGCACCCTGGTCTCATCCTGTACAACACACAGTACCACTGCACCCTGGTCTCATCATGTAGAGTACACAGTACCACTGCACCCTGGTCTCATCATGTAGAGTACCCACTACCACTACACCCTGGTCTCATCATGTACAACACACAGTACCACTGCAACCTGGTCTCATCATGTACAACACACAGTACCACTGCACCCTGGTCTCATCATGTACAATACACAGTACCACTGCACCCTGGTCTCATCCTGTACAATACACAGTACCACTGCACCCTGGTCTCATCCTGTACAACACACAGTACCACTGCAACCTGGTCTCATAATGTAGAATACACAGTACCACTGCACCCTGGTCTCATCCTGTACAACACACAGTACCACTGCACCCTGGTCTCATCCTGTACAACACACAGTACCACTGCACCCTGGTCTCATCCTGTACAACACACAGTACCACTGCACCCTGGTCTCATCATGTAGAGTACACATTACCACTGCACCCTGGTCTCATCATGTAGAGTACACACTACCACTACACCGTGGTCTCATCATGTAGAGTAAACAGTACCACTGCACCCTGGTCTCATCCTGTACAACACACAGTACCACTGCACCCTGGTCTCATCATGTACAATACACAGTACCACTGCACCCTGGTCTCATCATGTAGAGTACACAGTACCACTGCACCCTGGTCTCATCATGTACAATACACAGTACCACTGCACCCTGGTCTCATCCTGTACAACACACAGTACCACTGCACCCTGGTCTCATCATGTAGAGTACACAGTACCACTGCACCCTGGTCTCATCATGTAGAGTACACACTACCACTACACCCTGGTCTCATCCTGTACAACACACAGTACCACTGCACCCTGGTCTCATCATGTAGAATACACAGTACCACTGCACCCTGGTCTCATCATGTAGAATACACAGTGCTACTTCACCCTGGTCTCATCGTGTACAACACACAGTACCACTGCACCCTGGTCTCATCCTGTACAACACACAGTACCACTGCACCCTTGTCTCATCATGTAGAGTACACAGTACCACTGCACCCTGGTCTCATCATGTAGAGTACACACTACCACTACACCCTGGTCTCATCATGTAGAGTACACAGTACCACTGCACCCTGGTCTCATCATGTAGAGTACACACTACCACTACACCGTGGTCTCATCATGTAGAGTAAACACTACCACTGCACCCTGGTCTCATCCTGTACAACACACAGTACCACTGCACCCTGGTCTCATCATGTAGAGTACACAGTACCACTGCACCCTGGTCTCATCATGTAGAGTACACACTACCACAACACCCTGGTCTCATCATGTAGAGTACACAGTACCACTGCACCCTGGTCTCATCCTGTACAACACACAGTACCACTGCACCCTGGTCTCATCATGTACAACACACAGCACCACTGCACCCTGGTCTCATCCTGTACTACACACAGTACCACTGCAACCTGGTCTCATCATGTAGAGTACACAGTACCACTACACCCTGGTCTCATCATGTACAATACACAGTACCACTGCACCCTGGTCTCATCCTGTACAACACACAGTACCACTGCACCCTGGTCTCATCATGTAGAGTACACAGTACCTCTGCACCCTGGTCTCATCATGTAGAGTACACACTACCACTGCACCCTGGTCTCATCCTGTACAACACACAGTACCACTGCACCCTGTTCTCATCATGTAGAGTACACAGTACCACTGCACCCTGGTCTCATCATGTAGAGTACAAACTACCACTACACCCTGGTCTCATCATGTACAACACACAGTACCACTGCAACCTGGTCTCATCATGTACAACACACAGTACCACTGCACCCTGGTCTCATCATGTACAATACACAGTACCACTGCACCCTGGTCTCATCCTGTACAATACACAGTACCACTGCACCCTAGTCTCATCCTGTACAACACACAGTACCACTGCACCCTAGTCTCATCCTGTACAACACACAGTACCACTGCAACCTGGTCTCCTAATGTAGAATACACAGTACCACTGCACCCTGGTCTCATCCTGTACAACACACAGTACCACTGCACCCTTGTCTCATCCTGTACAACACACAGTACCACTGCACCCTGGTCTCATCCTGTACAACACACAGTACCACTGCACCCTGGTCTCATCATGTAGAGTACACAGTACCACTGCACCCTGGTCTCATCATGTAGAGTACAAACTACCACTACACCCTGGTCTCATCATGTACAACACACAGTACCACTGCAACCTGGTCTCATCATGTACAACACACAGTACCACTGCACCCTGGTCTCATCATGTACAATACACAGTACCACTGCACCCTGGTCTCATCATGTAGAGTACACTACCACTGCACCCTCGTCTCATCCTGTACAACACACAGTACCACTGCAACCTGGTCTCATCATGTACAATACACAGTACCACTGCACCCTGGTCTCATCATGTACAATAACAGCACCACTGCACCCTGGTCTCATCATGTACAATACACAGTGCTACTTCACCCTGGTCTCATCATGTAGAGTACACATTACCACTACACCCTGGTCTCATCATGTACAATACACAGTACCACTGCACCCTGGTCTCATCCTGTACAACACACAGTACCACTACACCCTGGTCTCATCATGTAGAGTACACAGTACCACTGCACCCTGGTCTCATCATGTAGAGTACACACTACCACTTCACCCTGGTCTCATCATGTAGAGTACACAGTACCACTGCACCCTGGTCTCATCCTGTACAACACACAGTACCACTGCACCCTGGTCTCATCATGTAGAGTACACAGTACCACTGCACCCTGGTCTCATCATGTAGAGTACACACTACCACTACACCCTGGTCTCATCATGTACAACACACAGTACCACTGCAACCTGGTCTTATCATGTACAACACACAGTACCACTGCACCCTGGTCTCATCATGTACAATACACAGTACCACTGCACCCTGGTCTCATCCTGTACAACACACAGTACCACTGCAACCTGGTCTCATCATGTAGAATACACAGTACCACTGCACCCTGGTCTCATCATGTACAATACACAGCACCACTGCACCCTGGTCTTATCATGTACAATACACAGTGCTACTTCACCCTGATCTCATCATGTAGAGTACACAGTACCACTACACCCTGGTCTCATCATGTGCAATACACAGTACCACTGCACCCTGGTCTCATCCTGTACAACACACAGTACCACTGCACCGTGGTCTCATCGTGTAGAGTACACAGTACCACTGCACCCTGGTCTCATCATGTAGAGTACACACTACCACTACACCGTGGTCTCATCATGTAGAGTAAACAGTACCACTGCACCCTGGTCTCATCCTGTACAACACACAATACCACTGCACCCTGGTCTCATCATGTAGAGTACACAGTACCACTGCACCCTGGTCTCATCATGTAGAGTACACACTACCACAAGACCCTGGTCTCATCATGTAGAGTACACAGTACCACTGCACCCTGGTCTCATCCTGTACAACACACAGTACCACTGCACCCTGGTCTCATCATGTAGAGTACACACTACCACAAGACCCTGGTCTCATCATGTAGAGTACACAGTACCACTGCACCCTGGTCTCATCCTGTACAACACACAGTACCACTGCACCCTGGTCTCATCATGTAGAGTACACAGTACCACTGCACCCTGGTCATCATGTACAATACACAGCACCACTGCACCCTGGTCTCATCATGTACAACACACAGCACCACTGCACCCTGGTCTCATCCTGTACTACACACAGTACCACTGCAACCTGGTCTCATCATGTAGAATACACAGTACCACTGCACCCTGGTCTCATCATGTACAATACACAGTACCACTGCACCCTGGTCTCATCATGTACAACACACAGTACCACTGCAACCTGGTCTCATCATGTAGAGTACACTACCACTGCACCCTCGTCTCATCCTGTACAACACACAGTACCACTGGAACCTGGTCTCATCATGTACAATACACAGTACCACTGCACCCTGGTCTCATCATGTACAATAACAGCACCACTGCACCCTGGTCTCATCATGTACAATACACAGTGCTACTTCACCCTGGTCTCATCATGTAGAGTACACATTACCACTACACCCTGGTCTCATCATGTACAATACACAGTACCACTGCACCCTGGTCTCATCCTGTACAACACACAGTACCACTGCACCCTGGTCTCATCATGTAGAGTACACAGTACCACTGCACCCTGGTCTCATCATGTAGAGTACACACTACCACTACACCCTGGTCTCATCATGTACAACACACAGTACCACTGCAACCTGGTCTTATCATGTACAACACACAGTACCACTGCACCCTGGTCTCATCATGTACAATACACAGTACCACTGCACCCTGGTCTCATCCTGTACAACACACAGTACCACTGCAACCTGGTCTCATCATGTAGAATACACAGTACCACTGCACCCTGGTCTCATCATGTACAATACACAGCACCACTGCACCCTGGTCTTATCATGTACAATACACAGTGCTACTTCACCCTGGTCTCATCATGTAGAGTACACAGTACCACTACACCCTGGTCTCATCATGTACAATACACAGTACCACTGCAACCTGGTCTCATCATGTACAATACACAGTACCACTGCACCCTAGTCTCATCATGTGCAATACACAGTACCACTGCACCCTGGTCTCATCCTGTACAACACACAGTACCACTGCAACCTGGTCTCATCATGTAGAATACACAGTACCACTGCACCCTGGTCTCATCATGTACAATACACAGCACCACTGCACCCTGGTCTCATCATGTACAATACACAGTGCTACTTCACCCTGATCTCATCATGTAGAGTACACAGTACCACTACACCCTGGTCTCATCATGTACAATACACAGTACCACTGCACCCTGGTCTCATCATGTAGAGTACACACTGCCACTACACGGTGGTCTCATCATGTAGAGTAAACAGTACCACTGCACCCTGGTCTCATCCTGTACAATACACAGTACCACTGCACCCTGGTGTCATCATGTAGAGTACACAGTACCACTGCACCCTGGTCTCATCATGTAGAGTACACAGTACCACTGCACCCTGGTCTCATCATGTAGAATACACAGTACCACTGCACCCTGGTCTCATCATGTAGAGTACACAGTACCACTGCACCCTGGTCTCATCATGTACAATACACAGCACCACTGCACCCTGGTCTCATCATGTACAACACACAGCACCACTGCACCCTGGTCTCATCCTGTACTACACACAGTACCACTGCAACCTGGTCTCATCATGTAGAATACACAGTACCACTGCACCCTGGTCTCATCATGTACAATACACAGTACCACTGCACCCTGGTCTCATCATGTACAACACACAGTACCACTACAACCTGGTCTCATTATGTACAATACACAGTACCACTGCACCCTGGTCTCATCATGTAGAGTACACTACCACTGCACCCTCGTCTCATCCTGTACAACACACAGTACCACTGCAACCTGGTCTCATCATGTACAATACACAGTACCACTGCACCCTGGTCTCATCATGTACAATACACAGTACCACTGCACCCTGGTCTCATCCTGTACAACACACAGTACCACTGCAACCTGGTCTCATCATGTAGAATACACAGTACCACTGCACCCTGGTCTCATCATGTACAATACACAGCACCACTGCACCCTGGTCTCATCATGTACAATACACAGTGCTACTTCACCCTGGTCTCATCATGTAGAGTACACAGTACCACTACACCCTGGTCTCATCATGTACAATACACAGTACCACTGCACCCTGGTCTCATCCTGTACAACACACAGTACCACTGCACCCTGGTCTCATCATGTAGAGTACACAGTACCACTGCACCCTGGTCTCATCATGTAGAGTACACACTACCACTACACCCTGGTCTCATCATGTAGAGTACACAGTACCACTGCACCCTGGTCTCATCCTGTACAACACACAGTACCACTGCACCCTGGTCTCATCATGTAGAGTACACAGTACCACTGCACCCTGGTCTCATCATGTAGAGTACCCACTACCACTACACCCTGGTCTCATCATGTACAACACACAGTACCACTGCAACCTGGTCTCATCATGTACAATACACAGTGCTACTTCACCCTGGTCTCATCATGTAGAGTACACAGTACCACTACACCCTGGTCTCATCATGTACAATACACAGTACCACTGCACCCTGGTCTCATCCTGTACAACACACAGTACCACTGCACCCTGGTCTCATCATGTAGAGTACACAGTACCACTGCACCCTGGTCTCATCATGTAGAGTACACACTACCACTACACCCTGGTCTCATCATGTAGAGTACACAGTACCACTGCACCCTGGTCTCATCCTGTACAACACACAGTACCACTGCACCCTGGTCTCATCATGTAGAGTACACAGTACCACTGCACCCTGGTCTCATCATGTAGAGTACACACTACCACTACACCCTGGTCTCATCATGTACAACACACAGTACCACTGCAACCTGGTCTCATCATGTACAACACACAGTACCACTGCACCCTGGTCTCATCATGTACAATACACAGTACCACTGCACCCTGGTCTCATCCTGTACAATACACAGTACCACTGCACCCTGGTCTCATCCTGTACAACACACAGTACCACTGCAACCTGGTCTCATAATGTAGAATACACAGTACCACTGCACCCTGGTCTCATCCTGTACAACACACAGTACCACTGCACCCTGGTCTCATCCTGTACAACACACAGTACCACTGCACCCTGGTCTCATCCTGTACAACACACAGTACCACTGCACCCTGGTCTCATCATGTAGAGTACACAGTACCACTGCACCCTGGTCTCATCATGTAGAGTACACACTACCACTACACCGTGGTCTCATCATGTAGAGTAAACAGTACCACTGCACCCTGGTCTCATCCTGTACAACACACAGTACCACTGCACCCTGGTCTCATCATGTACAATACACAGGACCACTGCACCCTGGTCTCATCATGTACAATACACAGTACCACTGCACCCTGGTCTCATCATGTAGAGTACACAGTACCACTGCACCCTGGTCTCATCATGTACAATACACAGTACCACTGCACCCTGGTCTCATCATGTACAACACACAGCACCACTGCACCCTGGTCTCATCATGTAAAGTACACAGTACCACTGCACCCTGGTCTCATCCTGTACAACACACAGTACCACTGCACCCTGGTCTCATCATGTAGAGTACACAGTACCACTGCACCCTGGTCTCATCATGTAGAGTACACACTACCACTACACCCTGGTCTCATCCTGTACAACACACAGTACCACTGCACCCTGGTCTCATCATGTAGAATACACAGTACCACTGCACCCTGGTCTCATCATGTAGAATACACAGTGCTACTTCACCCTGGTCTCATCGTGTACAACACACAGTACCACTGCACCCTGGTCTCATCCTGTACAACACACAGTACCACTGCACCCTTGTCTCATCATGTAGAGTACACAGTACCACTGCACCCTGGTCTCATCATGTAGAGTACACACTACCACTACACCCTGGTCTCATCATGTAGAGTACACAGTACCACTGCACCCTGGTCTCATCCTGTACAACACACAGTACCACTGCACCCTGGTCTCATCATGTAGAGTACACCGTACCACTGCACCCTGGTCTCATCATGTAGAGCACACACTACCACTACACCCTGGTCTCATCATGTACAACACACAGTACCACTGCAACCTGGTCTCATCATGTACAACACACAGTACCACTGCACCCTGGTCTCATCATGTACAATACACAGTACCACTGCACCCTGGTCTCATCCTGTACAATACACAGTACCACTGCACCCTGGTCTCATGCTGTACAACACAC
Source organism: Pseudophryne corroboree (assembly GCF_028390025.1). Lineage (NCBI taxonomy): Eukaryota > Metazoa > Chordata > Amphibia > Anura > Myobatrachidae > Pseudophryne > Pseudophryne corroboree. The sequence goes on from NC_086454.1 coordinate 338,667,141, forward strand.
AGTACCACTGCAACCTGGTCTCATAATGTAGAATACACAGTACCACTGCACCCTGGTCTCATCCTGTACAACACACAGTACCACTGCACCCTGGTCTCATCCTGTACAACACACAGTACCACTGCACCCTGGTCTCATCATGTAGAGTACACAGTACCACTGCACCCTGGTCTCATCATGTAGAGTACACACTACCACTACACCCTGGTCTCATCCTGTACAACACACAGTACCACTGCACCCTGGTCTCATCATGTAGAATACACAGTACCACTGCACCCTGGTCTCATCATGTAGAATATACAGTGCTACTTCACCCTGGTCTCATCGTGTACAACACACAGTACCACTGCACCCTGGTCTCATCCTGTACAACACACAGTACCACTGCAACCTGGTCTCATCATGTAGAATACACAATACCATTGCACCCTGGTCTCATCATGTACAACACACAGTACCACTGCACCCTGGTCTCATCATGTACAATACACAGTACCACTGCACCCTGGTCTCATCCTGTACAACACACAGTACCACTGCAACCTGGTCTCATCATGTAGAATACACAGTACCACTGCACCCTGGTCTCATCCCATACAATACACAGTACCACTGCACCCTGGTCTCATCCTGTACAACACACAGTACCACTGCACCCTGGTCTCATCATGTAGAGTACACAGTACCACTGCAGCCTGGTCTCATCATGTAGAATACACAGTACCACTGCACCCTGGTCTCATCATGTAGAGTACACAGTACCACTGCACCCTGGTCTCATCATGTAGAATACACAGTACCACTGCACCCTGGTATCATCATGTAAAATACACAGTACCACTGCACCCTGGTCTCATCATGTAGAGTACACAGTACCTCTGCACCCTGGTCTCATCATGTAGAGTACACAGTACCACTGTACTCCAGTGTAATCAGTAACTGTAAGTGTTATATGTTTGCTCTATGCAGGAGCCCGATTCCTCCTCCAGGGTCCTGTTTTACAGCCCCAACCCCTGCGGGATCATCGAGCCACATAGCAGTGTGGACTTGCCCATCGTACTGGAGGCCCAGGTGACTGGGGAGCAGTGTACTGAGGCTCAGGTCGCAGTGTTTGGATGCAGCGAGCCTCCCCTGGTAAGGATGACCCTAATTGTTCCCTCATCATGTCTGTCAGGAGGCTGATACAGTAATACCCGGGGGACTGATCACATACATGTAGTTCCACCTGGGACGGAATGCAGTTACAGACGTCTGACCGCTTCCGTGCCTGACCTGTAGCCTACTGCTGTACCCAGAAATCCAGCTCCACACAGACTGTGTCACCCTGGTTGTGGCCCATCAGTGTAGGGACTGGGTTTCTGTAAAGCTCCCTGGTGTGTCTCCATGGTTTCCTCAGCCCCTGTATTGTAGAATGTTCCTTGTATACTGTACCAGGGAGGAGCTGGGACCTTATATACGTCCCAGTGACCTTCTCCCCTCAATGGTACATGTTCTCTGTGACTCCTGTATAGAGCCTGCCCCTACGCTGCACCTTCTCTGCTCTGTATGACTGTCTAACATTTCCCTAATAGGAGATTGTCCTGCTCTGTGTCGGGGAAGGACCTGTAGTCCATGTGCAGCCCAGCGAGATGGACTTTGGAAATATTCCAGTTCTGAATGATGTCTCAAAAACCCTCCGCCTGTGTAACCAGTCCCTGATCCCTGCACCCTTCCGGGCCACCATGGTAAGTGCAGGCCTGTGTAACCAGTCCCTGATCCCTGCACCCTTCCAGGCCACCATGGTAAGTGCAGGCCTGTATAACCAGTCCCTGATCCCTGCACCCTTCCAGGCCACCATGGTAAGTGCAGGCCTGTATAACCAGTCCCTGATCCCTGCACCCTTCCGGGCCACCATGGTAAGTGCAGGCCTGTGTAACCAGTCCCTGATCCCTGCACCCTTCCAGGCCACCATGGTAAGTGCAGGCCTGTGTAACCAGTCCCTGATCCCTGCACCCTTCCGGGCCACCATGGTAAGTGCAGGCCTGTGTAACCAATCCCTGATCCCTGTTCCCTTCTGGGCCACCATGGTAAGTGCAGGCCTGTATAACCAGTCCCTGATCCCTGCACCCTTCCGGGCCACCATGGTAAGTGCAGGCCTGTATAACCAGTCCCTGATCCCTGCACCAACCAATCCCTGATCCCTGCACCCTTCCAGGCCACCATGGTAAGTGCAGGCCTGTGTAACCAGTCCCTGATCCCTGCACCCTTCCAGGCCACCATGGTAAGTGCAGGCCTGTATAACCAGTCCCTGATCCCTGCACCAACCAATCCCTGATCCCTGCACCCTTCCAGGCCACCATGGTAAGTGCAGGCCTGTGTAACCAGTCCCTGATCCCTGCACCCTTCCAGGCCACCATGGTAAGTGCAGGCCTGTGTAACCAGTCCCTGATCCCTGCACCCTTCCAGGCCACCATGGTAAGTGCAGGCCTGTGTAACCAGTCCCTGATCCCTGCACCCTTCCAGGCCACCATGGTAAGTGCAGGCCTGTGTAACCAGTCCCTGTTCCCTGTTCCCTTCTGGGCCACCATGGTAAGTGCAGGCCTGTGTAACCAGTCCCTGATCCCTGCACCCTTCCAGGCCACCATGGTAAGTGCAGGCCTGTGTAACCAGTCCCTGTTCCCTGTTCCCTTCTGGGCCACCATGGTAAGTGCAGGCCTGTGTAACCAGTCCCTGATCCCTGCACCCTTCCAGGCCACCATGGTAAGTGCAGGCCTGTGTAACCAGTCCCTGATCCCTGCACCCTTCCGGGCCACCATGGTAAGTGCAGGCCTGTGTAACCAGTCCCTGATCCCTGCACCCTTCCAGGCCACCATGGTAAGTGCAGGCCTGTGTAACCAGTCCCTGATCCCTGCACCCTTCCAGGCCACCATGGTAAGTGCAGGCCTGTGTAACCAGTCCCTGATCTCTGCACCCATCCAGGCCACCATGGTAAGTGCAGGCCTGTGTAACCAGTCCCTGATCTCTGCACCCTTCCAGGCCACCATGGTAAGTGCAGGCCTGTGTAACCAGTCCCTGTTCCCTGTTCCCTTCCGGGCCACCGTGGTTAGTGCAGGCCTGTGTAACCAGTCCCTGATCCCTGTTCCCTTCCGGACCACCATGGTAAGTGCAGGCCTGTGTAACCAGTCCCTGATCCCTGCACCCTTCCAGGCCACCATGGTAAGTACAGGCCTGTGTAACCAGTCCCTGATCCCTGCACCAACCAATCCCTGATCCCTGCACCCTTCCAGGCCACCATGGTAAGTGCAGGCCTGTGTAACCAGTCCCTGATCCCTGCAACCTTCCAGGCCACCATGGTAAGTGCAGGCCTGTGTAACCAGTCCCTGATCCCTGCACCCTTCCGGCCCACCATGGTAAGTGCAGGCCTGTGTAACCAGTCCCTGATCCCTTCCAGGCCACCATGGTAAGTGCAGGCCTGTGTAACCAGTCCCTAAGTTCAGAGGTGGAAATGCTGGATACACAACGTACTGGTGTAATAATGAGCATATAGAGATGGAAATGCTGGATACACAATGTACTGGTGTAATAATGATCATATATAGAGATGGAAATGGTGGATACACAATGTACTGGTGTAATAATGAGCATGGAGAGGTGGAAATGCTGGATACACAATGCACTGGTGTAATAATGAGCATATAGAGATGGAAATGCTGGATACACAATGTACTGGTGTAATAATGAGCATGGAGAGGTGGAAATGCTGTATACACAATGTACTGGTGTAATAATGAGCGTATAGAGATGGAAATGCTGTATACACAATGTACTGGTGTAATAATGAGCATATAGAGGTGGAAATGCTGGATACACAATGTACTGGTGTAATAATGAGCATACAGAGATGGAAATGCTGGATACACAATGTACTGGTGTAATAATGAGCATATAGAGATGGAAATGCTGGATACACAATGTACTAGTGTAATAATGAGCATATAGAGATGGAAATGGTGGATACACAATGTACTGGTGTAATAATAAGCATAGAGAGGTGGAAATGGTGGATACACACTGTACTGGTGTAATAATGAGCATGGAGAGGTGGAAATGCTGGATACACAATGTACTGGTGTAATAATGAGCATATAGAGATGGAAATGCTGGATACACAATTTAATGGTGTAATAATGAGGATATAGAGATGGAAAATAAGAATTTACTCACCGGTAATTCTATTTCTCGTAGTCCGTAGTGGATGCTGGGAACTCCGTAAGGACCATGGGGAATAGCGGGCTCCGAAGGAGGCTGGGCACTCTAGAAAGATCTTAGACTACCTGGTGTGCACTGGCTCCTCCCACTATGACCCTCCTCCAAGCCTCAGTTAGGTACTGTGCCCGGACGAGCGTACACAATAAGGAAGGATTTTGAATCCCGGGTAAGACTCATACCAGCCACACCAATCACACCGTACAACTCGTGATATGAAACACAGTTAACAGTATGAAACAATAGAGCCTCTCAACAGATGGCTCAACAATAACCCGATTTAGTTAACAATAACTATGTACAAGTATTGCAGATAAACCGCACTTGGGATGGGCGCCCAGCATCCACTACGGACTACGAGAAATAGAATTACCGGTGAGTAAATTCTTATTTTCTCTAACGTCCTAGTGGATGCTGGGAACTCCGTAAGGACCATGGGGATTATACCAAAGCTCCCAAACGGGCGGGAGAGTGCGGATGACTCTGCAGCACTGAATGAGAGAACTCCAGGTCCTCCTCAGCCAGGGTATCAATTTTGTAGAATTTTGCAAACGTGTTTGCCCCTGACCAAGTAGCTGCTCGGCAAAGTTGTAAAGCCGAGACCTCTCGGGCAGCCGCCCAAGATGAGCCCACCTTCCTTGTGGAATGGGCATTGACAGATTTTGGCTGTGGCAGGCCTGCCACAGTATGTGCAAGCTGAATTGTACTACAAATCCAACGAGCAATAGTCTGCTTAGAAGCAGGAGCACCCAGCTTGTTAGGTGCATATAGGATAAACAGCGAGTAAGATTTTCTGACTCTAGCCGTTCTGGAAACATATATTTTCAGTGTCCTGACAACGTCTAGCAACTTGGAGTCCTCCAAGTCCCTAGTAGCCTAGGCACCACAATAGGCTGGTTCAGGTGAAACGCTGACACCACCTTTGGGAGAAACTGGGGACGAGTCCTCAATTCTGCCCTATCCATATGGAAAATCAAATAAGGGCTTTTACAAGACAAAGCCGCCAACTTTGATACTCGCCTGGCAGAAGCCAAGGCCAATAACATAACCACCTTCCACGTGAGATATTTCAGATCCACGGTTTTTAGTGGTTCAAACCAATGTGATTTTAAGAAACTCAACACCACGTTGAGATCCCAAGGTGCCACAGGAGGCACAAACGGGGGCTGACTCTGCAGCACTGCTTTTTTAAATGTCTGAACTTCAGGTACTGAAGCTAGTTCTTTTTGAAAGAAAATCGACAGAGCCGAGATCTGTACCTTAATGGAACCCAATTTAAGGCCCATAGTCACTCCTGCTTGCAGGAAATGCAGAAATCGACCTAGTTGAAATTCCTCTGTTGGGGCCCTTTCGGCCTCACACCATGCAACATATTTTCGCCATATGCGGTGATAATGAGTTGCTGTAACCTCTTTCCTGGCTTTAGTAAGCGTAGGAATGACTTCCTCCGGAATGCCCTTTTCCTTCAGGATCCGGCGTTCAACCGCCATGCCAACAAACGCAGCCGCGGTAAGTCTTGGAACAGACAGGGCCCCTGCTGCCGCAAGTCCTGTCTGAGTGGCAGAGGCCATGGGTCCTCTGATATAAATTCTTGAAGTTCTGGGTACCAAGCTCTTCTTGGCCATCCACGAGTATCGTTCTTACTCCTCGCCTTCTTATTATTCTCAGTACCTTTGGTATGAGAGGCAGAGGGGAGAACACATAAACCGACTGGTACACCCACGGTGTTACCAGAGCGTCCATAGCTATCGCCTGAGGGTCCCTTGACCCGGTGCAATATCTTTTATAGCTTTTTGTTGAGGCGGGACGCCATCATGTCCACCTGTGGCCTTTCCCAATGGTGTACAATCCTATTGGAAGACTTCTGGAGGAAGTCCCCATTCTCCCGGGTGGAGGTCGTGTCTGTTGAGAAGATCTGCTTCCCAGTTGTCCACTCCGGGAATGAACACTGCTGACAGTGCTAACACATGATTTTCCGCCTATCGGAGAATCCTTGTGGCTTCTGCCATCGCCATCCTGCTTCTTGTGCCGCCCTGTTGGTTTACATGGGCGACTGCCGTGATGTTGTCTGATTGGATCAGTACCGGCTGGTTTTGAAGCAGAGGCCTTGCCGGCCTCAGGGCATTGTAAATGGCCCTCAGGTCCAGAATATTTATGTGTAGGGAAATAACCTGACTTGACCAAAGTCCCTGGAAATTTCTTCCCTGTGTGACTGCCTCCCAGCCTCAAAGGCTGGAATCCATGGTCACTAGGACCTAGTCCTGTATGCCGAACCTGCGGCCCTCTTGAAGATGGGCACTCTGCAGCCACCACAGTAGAGATACCCTGGTCCTTGGAGACAGGGTTATCAGCCTATGCATCGGAAGATGCGATCCGGACCACTTGTCCAACAGGTCCCTCTGAAAAGTTCTTGTATGGAACCTGCCTAATGGGATTGCTTCGTAGGAAGCTACCATTTTTCCCAGGACTCGCGTGCAATGATGCACCGCTACCTATTTTGGCTTCAGGACAGTGGCGGATCTAGGGGGGGGGCACTCGGGCCCGTGCCCCCCCTGTCGTTACCCAGGAATTGATATGGGGACACAAAAAAAAAAAATGCTGGGTCCCGACTCACTCAGGACGCGCTGTGAGCCGCAGCGCTGTCCTGTCCTGTCAATCAGTCCGGTGGGAGGGACGGAACGGAGGGAGGAACTTGGAAGAGGCGGAGACCATGAAGAGTGTGATCTCCCGCCCTCCCCTCCTCCTCCTCTGCTCCGCATGCTCCGCATGCTCTCCCCCCACGATGAACTCCGTCTCCGCTGCTGTACCAGTTTGGTCCCTGGTCCCCCAGCTGGATGCCGCCGCACTCCCCGCTGATTCCCCTCTTCTCCCTCCTCGACCATGCGGCGGCCCCCTCAGCGTTTTCCGCTCCCCCCTGGCCGCATCCTGAGACTCCATCCTGGCGAACTATAACCCCCGGCCTGACAGCGCTGCTGGCTGCTCACAGTGTCCATGGTAAGCAGTGGGGGCCTGGTCCCTGGAGGGAGTTATTTGGTGGGGTTTCTGGCTGCACACTCTCCTGCCTCTCTGTCCCTACCCCCCTCTGGTGCCTCTGTCCCTACCCCCCTCTGGTGCCTCTGTCCCTACCCCCCTCTGGTGCCTCTGTCCCTACCCCCCTCTGGTGCCTCTGTCCCTACCCCCCTCTGGTGCCTCTGTCCCTACCCCACTCTGGTGCCTCTGTCCCTACCCCACTCTGGTGCCTCTGTCCCTACCCCACTCTGGTGCCTCTGTCCCTACCCCACTCTGGTGCCTCTGTCCCTACCCCACTCTGGTGCCTCTGTCCCTACCCCACTCTGGTGCCTCTGTCCCTACCCCACTCTGGTGCCTCTGTCCCTACCCCCCTCTGGTGCCTCTGTCCCTACCCCCCTCTGGTGCCTCTGTCCCTACCCCCCTCTGGTGCCTCTGTCCCTACCCCCCCCTGGTGCCTCTGTCCCTACCCCCCCTGGTGCCTCTGTCCCTACCCCCCCCTGGTGCCTCTGTCCCTACCCCCCCCTGGTGCCTCTGTCCCTACCCCCCCTGGTGCCTCTGTCCCTACCCCCCCTGGTGCCTCTGTCCCTACCCCCCCTGGTGCCTCTGTCCCTACCCCCCCCTGGTGCCTCTGTCCCTACCCCCCCCTGGTGCCTCTGTCCCTACCCCCCTCTGGTGCCTCTGTCCCTACCCCCTGCTGCCTCCGTCCCTACCCCCTGCTGCCTCTGTCCCTTCCCCCTGCTGCCTCCGTCCCTTCCCCCTGCTGCCTCCGTCCCTACCCCCTGGTGCCTCTCTCTGTCCCTACCCCCTGGTGCCTCTGTCCCTACTCCTTGCTCTCTCTGTCCCTATTCCCTGGTGCCTATCTCTGTCCCTGCTACCTCTGTCCCTTCTCCCTGCTACCTCTGTCGCTACTCCCTAGTACCATATAAAACGTGTATAACATGCTCTACCTGGCGCAATGTGTATAGAACACTAACTGGTGCAATGTGTGTAACGTGTTCTACCTGGTACAGTGTGTATAACGTGTTCTACCTGGCGCAATCTATATAACGTGTTCTACCTGGCGCAATCTATATAACGTGTTCTAGCTGACGCAATCTGTATAACGTGCTCTACCTGGCGCAGTGTGTGTAACGTGCTCTACCTGGCGCAGTGTGTGTAACGTGCTCTACCTGGCGCAGTGTGTGTAACGTGCTCTACCTGGCGCAGTGTGTGTACGTGCTCTACCTGGCGCATTGTGTAGAAAGTGCTCTACCTGGCGCATTGTGTAGAACGTACTTTACCTGGTGCAGTGTGTAGAACGTGCTCTACCTGGTGCAGTGTGTATAACGTGTTGTAACTGGCGCAATATGTATAACGTGTTCTACCTGGCTCTGTCTGTATAATATGTTCTACCTGGTGCAGTGTGTGTAACGTGTTCTACCTGGCGCAGTGTGTGTAACGTGTTCTACCTGGCGCAGTGTGTATAGGGTGTTCTAACTGGCGCAATGTGTGTAACGTGCTCTACCTGGTGCAATGTGTATATAACGTGCTCTACCTGTGTGGTGTAATGTGAATTGGTACTGTTATGTGGCCATGCTCTTTCCCCATGAAGCCAGACCCCTACATTTTTGGTGAGCACCTTCGGCGCGCACTGTCCTTGGTTTGAAATATGGCAGGGGGAGCACCAATATACTTTCTGCCAAAGGGCACTGAAATGTCTAGTTACAGCTCTGGGGCAGAGTGTCCTGTTGGCTACACATCCCAGCAGCATTGTCACCCCATCCTCCCCCTCGCAATACTTTTGTAGTGTCCAAATCAAGTCTGTTTTTATATTTGAATAATTAATAAGATTAATATGAACCTTAATTCCGATGGGACCCAGAAAAGGACAGATAGGACCACAATTTTTAAAAGTGAGGGGTCCGTGGGACCCACTTTTCTTTGGGCTCAGCGCGATCACTGACACTTCTTTTTTATTTTTTTTCAAAAGGAGAACCACACTCCTTATCTGGGAGCACGCGTGCCTTAGGTGCATGTAAATATAACTATTACTGTTCCCATATTATGGTGCCCCCCCTTTCATTTTCTTCTGGATCCGCCCCTGCTTCAGGAGGTCTCTGACTAGAGATGACAACTCCTTGGCTTTCTCCTCCGGGAGAAACACTATTTCTGGTTTATGTCCAGAACCATCCCCAGGAACAGTAGACGTGTCATAGGAACCAGCTGTGACTTTGGACTGTTTAGAATCCAACCATGCTGTTGTAGCACTTTCCAAAATAGTGCTACCCCGACTACCAACTGCTCCTTGGACCTCGCCCTTATAACGAGATTGTCCAAGTACGGGATAATTACAACTCCCTTTTTTTTTGAAGGAGTATCAACATTTCGGCCATTACCTTGATAAAACACCCTCGGTGCCATGTACAGTCCAAACGGCAGTGTCTGGACTTGGTAATGGTAATCCTGTACCACAAATCTGAGGTACTCCTGGCGAGGATGGTAAATGGGGACATGCAGGTAAGCATCCTTGATGTCCCAGGATACCATGTAATCCCCCTCGTCCAGGCTTGGAATAACCGCCCTGAGCGATTCCATCTTGAACTTGAATTTTTGTGTTCAAGGATTTTAAATATAAAATGGGTCACACCGAACCATGCGGTTTCGGTACCCCAACCCGTGTGGAATAGTAACCCCGTCCTTGTTGAAGTAGGGGCACCTTGAGTATTACCTGCTGGGAATACCGCTTATTAATTGCCTCTAGCACAGCCTCCCTGCCTGAGGGAGTTGTCAGCAAGGCATATTTTAGGAAACGGCTGGGGGGAGACATCTCGAATTCCAGCTTGTACCCCTGAAATACTACTTGAAAGAAACAGGGATCCACCTGTGAGCGAGCCCACTAATTGCTGAAATTTTTTGAGACGGCCCCCCACCGTACCTGGCTACACCTGTGGAGCACCCGCGTCATGGTGTGGCCTCACAGGAGGCGGGGGAAGAATCTTGATTCTGGGAACAGGCTGACTGGTGCAGCTTTTTTCCCTCTACCCTTGTCTCTGTACAGAAAGGAAGCGCCATTTGACCCGCTTGCTTTTCTGAAGCCGAAAGGACTGTACCTTTGTCTGTGAGGAAACCTGAGGTAAAATGATTTCTTCCCAGCAGTTGCTGTGGATACGAGGTCCCAGAGACCATCCCCAAATAATTCCTCACCCTTATAAGGCTCTCTATGCGCTTTTTAAGTCAGCATCACCTGTCCAGTGACAGGTCTCTAATACCCTCCTGACAGAATGGACATTACATTTATTTTGGATGCCAGCCGGCAAAATATCCCCCATATATAAGACGACGTCTTTAATATGTTTTTATGTTTGCCAACTAGTATCCCTAGTATCTGGACTGTGAGTAGCAAGATTCCTATTCTTCGATTCCTTTATTTTATTTCATTTTTTAATCGGCCAAAAAAATTTTTTTTTTTCAAAACAGAAATTTTTTTTTCTTTTTTATGTGTGTCATTTTTTACTTGTAAAACTTTTGCGCTATTGGACTGGATTAAAGAAGTATTTGTCTTTTTATAAACGCCATTTGCATTTGGAATTTTTCTTTTTGGGATTATCACACATCATCAAGTGTGACCAATAGACTTTATAAGATTCTTCCTGCCATCATACATTGATTGGTGAAGTGTTTAAAGACAGAATAGACAGAACACACCACAAAGATACCTTGATAGGATTCCTTCATGCCACCACTACGTGAGTTTGGGTACGCCCATATTTGAGTGCTAAAGTGTGAAAGATACCGTTAGAGGAACGTCTGTCATATATCCTGTGTGAGTTTGGGTACGCCTATATATTAATCCATTTGGATTAAATTTATCATCCATGGTTTGGGAGAGTCTCTATATGAGCAATATATATATGGATAGTATCTATATGGGAACCTCGCCATCTATGTTTTGATGTGAGTGGGATACGTGATAACTATTGGTTTCACACTAATTACCAGTGTCTCACTATTTGTGCACACTGCTTTTTTAAGACAATACCACACATTGTTTGCTATTATTCTCTTTCTCTGCATACCTGTGAGCCACCAAACAAGAACATTGGGGTTTGCTGACAACATTACCCAGGGATAAAGAAACCTTGATAGGAACAGAACCGCAAGTTCCAGTGTGAGTTGGGGTACGCCTTTTTGAGAAATAGAAAGCTTAAAGATACCTTTTGATGAATGTACTCCAACATCTTCTGTGTGAGTCTTGGGTACGCCTATGTATGACTAATTCATTATATTTAATGTTTAGTCACTTTAATGCTGTTGACATCACTGCGCCCAAAGATACCTTTATGAGCACATTATTACATTTCTCAGTGTGAGTGGGGTACGCGAGACAACTGTGGATCACCATTCATTTCATCTGCTTTATTACTGTTGGACTATTAGCAATATTACACATTGCATGTTATTTTTTTTGTTTCACATGTATGGATAACCTCAACTCAATTTTATTGGACGAGATTACAATACTTCCATAAGGAGTGAACTAATCTTGAAGTCATCCATCTTTAAGAGGAACGTATTGTATATATCATTTTCTTCATTCTTTTTTCATATCAGTTATTTTGTAAGCGCCCAGGACACAGTCTGGTGTCTATTTAGTATTGTATATCTGTGTTCTTTAAATGTGGTGACATTTATTCTGACACCAGAAGTGTACAGGCGGCTTTGCGCCCAGGAAACTTGTTTCACTGTTTTTATATTTTGCCATTCAACTAGTATCCCTGTTTGACAGGGTCACCGACCACGCTGCAGCAGCACTATCTGCAGGTCTCAGTCTAGTACCTGAGTGTGTAAATACAGACTTCAGGATAGCCTCCTGTTTTTTATCAACAGGTACCTATTAAAGTGGCCGTATCCTAAGACGGCAGTGCCACCTTTTTTGACAAACGTGTGAGCGCCTTATCCACCCTAGGGGATATCTCCCAGCGTAACTTATCCACCTGGCGGGAAAGGGTACGCCATCAGTAACTTTTTATAAATTACCAGTTTCTTAACGGGGGAACCCACGCTTTCACACACTTCATTTATTCATCTGATGGGGGAACAAAACACTGCCTTTTTTTTCTCCCCAAACCTAAAACCCATTTTTAGAGGTGCTTGGGTTAAAGTCAGAAATGTATAACACATTTTTTATTGCCGGGATCACGTCACGGATGTTCCTAGTGGATTGTGTATATGTCTCCACCTTGTCGACACTGGAGTCAGACTCCGTGTCGACATCTGTGTCTGCCATCTGAGAGAGCGGGCGTTTTTGAGCCCCTGATGGCCTTTGAGACGCCTGGGCAGGCGCGGGCTGCGAAGCCGGCTGTCCCACAGCTGTTACGTCATCCACCCTTTTATGTAAGGAGTTGACACTGTCGGTTAATACCTTTCACCTATCCATCCACTCTGGTGTCGGCCCCACAGGGGGCGAAATCACATATATCGGCCTCTGTTCTGTCACCATATAAGCCTCCTCATTCAACATGTCGACACAGCCGTACCGACACACCGCAGACACACAGGGAATGCTCTAAACGAGGACAGGACCCACAAAAGCCCTTTGGGGGGACAGAGTAAGAGTATGCCAGCACACACCAGAGCGCTATATATATACAGGGACTAACTGAGTTATGTCCCTAATAGCTTTTATATAATATACTGTATACAGTGCCAATTTTAATGCCCCCCCTCTCTTTTCCCTCTTACTGTACTGTAGAATTGCAGGGAAGAGCCAGGGAGCTTCCCTCCAGCCGAGCTGTGAGGGAAAAATGGCGCCAGTGTGCTGAGGAGATAGGCTCCGCCCCTTTTTCGCGGCCTATTCTCCCGTTTTTTATGGAATTCTGGCAGGGGTATTTACCTCATATATAGCCCCTGGGGCCATATATTGAGGTATTTTAGCCAGCCAAGGTGTTTTTATTGCTGCCTCAGGGCGCCCCCCCCCAGCGCCCTGCACCCTCAGTGACCGGAGTGTGAAGTGTGTGAGAGGAGCAATGGCGCACAGCTGCAGTGCTGTGCGCTACCTTGGTGAAGACAGAGTCTTCATGCCGCCGATTTTCCGGACCATCTTCTTGCTTCTGGCTCTGTAAGGGGGACGGCGGCGCTGCTCCGGGACCGAACATCAAGGCTGGGCCTGCGGTCGATCCCTCTGGAGCTAATGGTGTCCAGTAGCCTAAGAAGCCCAATCCGGCTGCAAGCAGGCGAGTTCGCTTCTTCTCCCCTTAGTCCCTCGCTGCAGTGAGCCTGTTGCCAGCAGGTCTCACTGAAAAAAAACAAATTCTAAGACTATAACTTTCTAAGAGCTCAGGAGAGCCCCTAGTGTGCATCCAACCTCGGCCGGGCACGAAATCTAACTGAGGCTTGGAGGAGGGTCATAGTGGGAGGAGCCAGTGCACACCAGGTAGTCTAAGATCTTTCTAGAGTGCCCAGCCTCCTTCGGAGCCCGCTATTCCCCATGGTCCTTACGGAGTTCCCAGCATCCACTAGGACGTTAGAGAAATGCTGGATACACAATGTACTGGTGTAATAATGAGCATATAGAGATGGAAATGCTGGATACACAATGTACTGGTGTAATAATGAGCATATAGAGATGGAAATGCTGGATACACAATGCACTGGTGTAATAATGAGGATATAGAGATGGAAATGGTGGATACACAATGTACTGGTGTAATAATGAGCAAATAGAGATGGAAATGCTGGATACACAATGTACTGGTGTAATAATGAGCATATAGAGATGGAAATGCTGTATACACAATGTACTGGTGTAATAATGAGCATATAGAGATGGAAATGCTGGATACACAATGCACTGGTGTAATAATAAGCATATAGAGATGGAAATGGTGGATACACAATGTACTTGTGTAATAATGAGCATATAGAGGTGGAAATGCTGGATACACAATGCACTGGTGTAATAATGAGCATATAGAGATGGAAATGCTGGATACACAATGTACTGGTGTAATAATGAGCATGGAGAGGTGGAAATGCTGTATACACAATGTACTGGTGTAATAATGAGCATATAGAGGTGGAAATGCTGTATACACAATGTACTGGTGTAATAATGAGCATATAGAGGTGGAAATGCTGGATACACAATGTACTGGTGTAATAATGAGCATACAGAGATGGAAATGCTGGATACACAATGTACTGGTGTAATAATGAGCATATAGAGATGGAAATGCTGGATACACAATGTACTAGTGTAATAATGAGCATATAGAGATGGAAATGGTGGATACACAATGTACTAGTGTAATAATGAGCATAGAGAGGTGGAAATGGTGGATACACACTGTACTGGTGTAATAATGAGCATGAAGAGGTGGAAATGCTGGATACACAATGTACTGGTGTAATAATGAGCATATAGAGATGGAAATGCTGGATACACAATGTAATGGTGTAATAATGAGGATATAGAGATGGAAATGCTGGATACACAATGTACTGGTGTAATAATGAGCATATAGAGATGGAAATGCTGGATACACAATGTACTGGTGTAATAATGAGCATATAGAGATGGAAATGCTGTATACACAATGCACTGGTGTAATAATGAGGATATAGAGATGGAAATGGTGGATACACAATGTACTGGTGTAATAATGAGCAAATAGAGATGGAAATGCTGGATACACAATGTACTGGTGTAATAATAAGCAAATAGAGATGGAAATGCTGGATACACAATGTACTGGTGTAATAATGAGCATATAGAGATGGAAATGCTGTATACACAATGTACTAGTGTAATAATGAGCATATAGAGATGGAAATGGTGGATACACAGCGCACTGGTGTAATAATGAGCATGGAGAGATGGAAATGCTGGATACACAATGTACTGGTGTAATAATGAGCATATAGAGATGGAAATGGTGGATACACAATGTACTGGTGTAATAATGAGCATATAGAGATGGAAATGCTGGATACACAATGTACTGGTGTAATAATGAGCATACAGAGATGGAAATGCTGGATACACAATGTACTGGTGTAATAATGAGCATATAGAGATGGAAATGCTGGATACACAATGTACTGGTGTAATAATGAGCATGGAGAGATGGAAATGCTGGATACACAATGTACTAGTGTAATAATGAGCATACAGAGATGGAAATGCTGTATACACAATGTACTAGTGTAATAATGAGCATGGAGAGGTGGAAATGCTGGATACACAATGTACTGGTGTAATAATGAGCATATAGAGATGGAAATGCTGGATACACAATGTACTGGTGTAATAATGAGCATATAGAGATGGAAATGCTGGATACACAATGTACTAGTGTAATAATGAGCATATAGAGATGGAAATGGTGGATACACAATGTACTGGTGTAATAATGAGCATGGAGAGGTGGAGATGCTGGATACACAATGTACTGGTGTAATAATGAGCATATAGAGGTGGAAATGCTGTATACACAATGTACTGGTGTAATAATGAGCATATAGAGGTGGAAATGCTGGATACACAATGTACTGGTGTAATAATGAGCATACAGAGATGGAAATGCTGGATACACAATGTACTGGTGTAATAATGAGCATATAGAGATGGAAATGCTGGATACACAATGTACTAGTGTAATAATGAGCATATAGAGATGGAAATGGTGGATACACAATGTACTAGTGTAATAATGAGCATAGAGAGGTGGAAATGGTGGATACACACTGTACTGGTGTAATAATGAGCATGAAGAGGTGGAAATGCTGGATACACAATGTACTGGTGTAATAATGAGCATATAGAGATGGAAATGCTGGATACACAATGTAATGGTGTAATAATGAGGATATAGAGATGGAAATGCTGGATACACAATGTACTGGTGTAATAATGAGCATATAGAGATGGAAATGCTGGATACACAATGTACTGGTGTAATAATGAGCATATAGAGATGGAAATGCTGGATACACAATGCACTGGTGTAATAATGAGGATATAGAGATGGAAATGGTGGATACACAATGTACTGGTGTAATAATGAGCAAATAGAGATGGAAATGCTGGATACACAATGTACTGGTGTAATAATGAGCAAATAGAGATGGAAATGCTGTATACACAATGTACTGGTGTAATAATGAGCATATAGAGATGGAAATGCTGTATACACAATGTACTGGTGTAATAATGAGCATATAGAGATGGAAATGCTGGATACACAATGTACTGGTGTAATAATGAGCATACAGAGATGGAAATGCTGGATACACAATGTACTGGTGTAATAATGAGCATATAGAGATGGAAATGCTGGATACACAATGTACTGGTGTAATAATGAGCATGGAGAGATGGAAATGCTGGATACACAATGTACTAGTGTAATAATGAGCATACAGAGATGGAAATGCTGGATACACAATGTACTGGTGTAATAATGAGCATATAGAGATGGAAATGCTGGATACACAATGTACTAGTGTAATAATGAGCATGGAGAGGTGGAAATGCTGGATACACAATGTACTGGTGTAATAATGAGCATATAGAGATGGAAATGCTGGATACACAATGTACTGGTGTAATAATGAGCATATAGAGATGGAAATGCTGGATACACAATGTAGTGGTGTAATAATGAGCATACAGAGATGGAAATGGTGGATACACACTGTACTGGTGTAATAATGAGCATTGAGAGGTGGAAATGCTGGATACACAATGTACTGGTGTAATAATGAGCATATAGAGGTGGAAATGGTGGATACACACTGTACTGGTGTAATAATGAGCATATAGAGATGGAAGTGCTGGATACACAATGTAATGGTGTAATAATGAGCGTATAGAGATGGAAATGGTGGATACACAATGTAGTGGTGTAATAATGAGCATACAGAGATGGAAATGCTGGATACACAATGTACTAGTGTAATAATGAGCATGGAGAGATGGAAATGCTGGATACACAATGTACTGGTGTAATAATGAGCATACAGAGATGGAAATGCTGGATACACAATGTACTGGTGTAATAATGAGCATATAGAGATGAAAATGCTGGATACACAATGTACTGGTGTAATAATGAGCATACAGAGATGGAAATGCTGTATACACAATGTACTAGTGTAATAATGAGCATGGAGAGGTGGAAATGGTGGATACACAATGTACTGGTGTAATAATGAGCATATAGAGATGGAAATGCTGGATACACAATGTACTGGTGTAATAATGAGCATATAGAGATGGAAATGCTGGATACACAATGTAGTGGTGTAATAATGAGCATACAGAGATGGAAATGGTGGATACACACTGTACTGGTGTAATAATGAGCATGGAGAGGTGGAGATGCTGGATACACAATGTACTGGTGTAATAATGAGCATATAGAGGTGGAAATGCTGGATACACAATGTACTGGTGTAATAATGAGGATATAGAGATGGAAGTGCTGGATACACAATGTACTGGTGTAATAATGAGCATGGAGAGGTGGAAATGGTGGATACACAATGTACTGGTGTAATAATGAGCATATAGAGATGGAAATGCTGGATACATAACACAATGTACTGGTGTAATATTGAGGATATAGAGGTGGAAATGGTGGATACACACTGTACTGGTGTAATAATTAGCATGGAGAGGTGGAAATGGTGGATACACAATGTACTGGTGTAATAATGAGTATATAGAGATGGAAGTGCTGGATTCACAATGTACTGGTGTAATAATGAGCATATAGAGATGGAAGTGCTGGATACACAATGTACTGGTGTAATAATGAGCATATAAAGATGGAATTGCTGGATACACAATGTGCAGGTGTAATAATGAGCATATAGAGATGGAAATGCTGGATACACAATGCACTGGTGTAATAATAAGCATATAGAGATGGAAATGGTGGATACACAATGTACTTGTGTAATAATGAGCATAGAGAGGTGGAAATGGTGGATACACAATGTACTGGTGTAATAATGAGCATATAGAGATGGAAATGCTGGATACACAATGTAATGGTGTAATAATGAGCATATAGAGATGGAAATGCTGGATACACAATATACTGGTGTAATAATAAGCATATAGAGATGGAAATGCTGGATACACAATGCACTGGTGTAATAATGAGCATATAGAGATGGAAATGGTGGATACACAACGTACTGGTGTAATAATGAGCATGGAGAGGTGGAAATGGTGGATACACAACGTGCAGGGGTAATAATGAGCATATAGAGATGGAAATGCTGGATACACAATGTACTGGTGTAATAATGAGCATAGAGAGGTGGAAATGGTGGATACACAATGTACTAGTGTAATAATGAGCATATAGAGATGGAAATGCTGGATATACAATGTACTGGTGTAATAATGAGCATATAGAGATGGAAATGGTGGATACACAATGTACTGGTGTAATAATGAGCATATAGAGATGGAAATGCTGGATACACAATGCACTGGTGTAATAATAAGCATAGAGAGGTGGAAATGGTGGATACACAATGTACTGGTGTAATAATGAGCATATAGAGAAGGATATGGTGGATACACAATGTACTGGTGTAACAATGAGCATAGAGAGATGGAAATGGTGGATATACAATGTACTGGTGTAATAATGAGCATGGAGAGGTGGAAATGGTGGATACACAATGTACTGGTGTAATAATAAGCATATAGAGATGGAAATGCTGGATACACAATGTACTGGTGTAATAGTGAGCATATAGAGATGGAAATGCTGGATACACAATGCACTGGTGTAATAATGAGCATATAGAGGTGGAAATGCTGGATACACAATGTACTGGTGTAATAATGAGCATATAGAGATGGAAATGCTGGATACACAATGTACTAGTGTAATAATGAGCATATAGAGATGGAAATGCTGGATACACAATGTACTGGTGTAATAATGAGCATATAGAGATGGAAATGCTGGATACACAATGCACTGGTGTAATAATGAGGATATAGAGATGGAAATGGTGGATACACAATGCACTGGTTTAATAATGAGCATATAGAGATGGAAATGGTGGATACACAATGCACTGGTGTAATAATGAGCATAGAGAGGTGGAAATGGTGGATACACAATGTACTGGTGTAATAATGAGCATATAGAGATGGAAATGCTGGATACACAATGCACTGGTGTAATAATGAGCATATAGAGATGGAAATGGTGGATACACAATGCACTGGTTTAATAATGAGCATATAGAGATGGAAATGGTGGATACACAGTGCACTGGTGTAATAATGAGCATACAGAGATGGAAATGCTGGATATACAATGTACTGGTGTAATAATGAGCATATAGAGATGGAAATGCTGTATACACAATGTACTGGTGTAATAATGAGGATATAGAGATGGAAATGCTGGATATACAATGTACTGGTGTAATAATGAGCATAGAGAGGTTGAAATGCTGGATACACAATGTAATGGTGTAATAATAAGCATATAGAGATGGAAATGCTGGATACACAATGCACTGGTGTAATAATGATCATATATAGAGATGGAAATGCTGGATATACAATGTACTGGTGTAATAATGATCATATATAGAGATGGAAATGCTGGATACACAATGTACTGGTGTAATATTGAGGATATAGAGATGGAAATGCTGTATACACAATGTACTGGTGTAATAATGATCATATATAGAGATGGAAATGGTGGATACACAATGCACTGGTGTAATAATGAGCATAGAGAGGTGGAAATGGTGGATACACAATGTACTGGTGTAATAATGAGCATGGAGAGGTGGAAATGGTGGATACACAATGTACTGGTGTAATAATGAGTATATAGAGGTGGAAATGGGGGATACACAATGCACTGGTGTAATAATAAGCATAGAGTGGTGGAAATGCTGGATACACAATGTACTGGTGTAATAATGATCATATATAGAGATGGAAATGCTGGATACACAATGTACTGGTGTAATAATGATCATATATAGAGATGGAAATGGTGGATACACAATGTACTGGTGTAATAATGAGCATAGAGAGGTGGAAATGGTGGATACACAATGTACTGGTGTAATAATGAGCATGGAGAGGTGGAAATGGTGGATACACAATGTACTGGTGTAATAATGAGTATATAGAGGTGGAAATGGTGGATACACAATGCACTGGTGTAATAATAAGCATAGAGAGGTGGAAATGCTGGATACACAATGTACTGGTGTAATAATGAGCATATAGAGATGGAAATGCTGGATACACAATGTACTGGTGTAATAATGAGCATGGAGAGATGGAAATGCTGGATACACAACGCACTGGTGTAATAATGAGCATAGAGAGATGGAAATGCTGGATACACAATGTACTGGTGTAACAATGAGCATATAGAGATGGAAATGGTGGATACACAATGTACTGGTGTAATAATACTGGTGCCTTCCTACCTCTATGTCTGTCTGTTTTTACCCAGTTTTGTTCTATTACTGTTGTTCTAATTGTAAAGCGCAACGGAATATGCTGCGCTATATAAGAAACTGTTAATAAATAAATAAATAAATAAATAAATAAAATAAATAATGATCATATAGAGGTGGAAATGGTGGATACACACTGTACTGGTGTAATAATAAGCATATAGAGATGGAAATGCTGGATACACAATGCACTGGTGTAATAATGAGCATATAGAGATGGAAATGGTGGATACACAATGTACTGGTGTAATAATGAGCATATAGAGATGGAAATGGTGGATACACAATGTACTGGTGTAATAATGAGCATATAGAGATGGAAATGCTGGATACACAATGCACTGGTGTAATAATGAGGATATAGAGATGGAAATGCTGGATACACAATGTAGTGGTGTAATAATGAGCATACAGAGATGGAAATGGTGGATACACACTGTACTGGTGTAATAATGAGCATTGAGAGGTGGAAATGCTGGATACACAATGTACTGGTGTAATAATGAGCATATAGAGGTGGAAATGGTGGATACACACTGTACTGGTGTAATAATGAGCATATAGAGATGGAAGTGCTGGATACACAATGTAATGGTGTAATAATGAGCGTATAGAGATGGAAATGGTGGATACGCAATGTACTGGTGTAATAATGAGCATACAGAGATGGAAATGCTGGATACACAATGTACTAGTGTAATAATGAGCATGGAGAGATGGAAATGCTGGATACACAATGTACTGGTGTAATAATGAGCATACAGAGATGGAAATGCTGGATACACAATGTACTGGTGTAATAATGAGCATATAGAGATGAAAATGCTGGATACACAATGTACTGGTGTAATAATGAGCATACAGAGATGGAAATGCTGTATACACAATGTACTAGTGTAATAATGAGCATGGAGAGGTGGAAATGGTGGATACACAATGTACTGGTGTAATAATGAGCATATAGAGATGGAAATGCTGGATACACAATGTACTGGTGTAATAATGAGGATATAGAGATGGAAGTGCTGGATACACAATGTACTGGTGTAATAATGAGCATGGAGAGGTGGAAATGGTGGATACACAATGTACTGGTGTAATAATGAGCATATAGAGATGGAAATGCTGGATACATAACACAATGTACTGGTGTAATATTGAGGATATAGAGGTGGAAATGGTGGATACACACTGTACTGGTGTAATAATTAGCATGGAGAGGTGGAAATGGTGGATACACAATGTACTGGTGTAATAATGAGTATATAGAGATGGAAGTGCTGGATTCACAATGTACTGGTGTAATAATGAGCATATAGAGATGGAAGTGCTGGATACACAATGTACTGGTGTAATAATGAGCATATAAAGATGGAATTGCTGGATACACAATGTGCAGGTGTAATAATGAGCATATAGAGATGGAAATGCTGGATACACAATGCACTGGTGTAATAATAAGCATATAGAGATGGAAATGGTGGATACACAATGTACTTGTGTAATAATGAGCATAGAGAGGTGGAAATGGTGGATACACAATGTACTGGTGTAATAATGAGCATATAGAGATGGAAATGCTGGATACACAATGTAATGGTGTAATAATGAGCATATAGAGATGGAAATGCTGAATACACAATATACTGGTGTAATAATAAGCATATAGAGATGGAAATGCTGGATACACAATGCACTGGTGTAATAATGAGCATATAGAGATGGAAATGGTGGATACACAACGTACTGGTGTAATAATGAGCATGGAGAGGTGGAAATGGTGGATACACAACGTGCAGGGGTAATAATGAGCATATAGAGATGGAAATGCTGGATACACAATGTACTGGTGTAATAATGAGCATAGAGAGGTGGAAATGGTGGATACACAATGTACTAGTGTAATAATGAGCATATAGAGATGGAAATGCTGGATATACAATGTACTGGTGTAATAATGAGCATATAGAGATGGAAATGGTGGATACACAATGTACTGGTGTAATAATGAGCATATAGAGATGGAAATGCTGGATACACAATGCACTGGTGTAATAATAAGCATAGAGAGGTGGAAATGGTGGATACACAATGTACTGGTGTAATAATGAGCATATAGAGAAGGATATGGTGGATACACAATGTACTGGTGTAACAATGAGCATAGAGAGATGGAAATGGTGGATATACAATGTACTGGTGTAATAATGAGCATGGAGAGGTGGAAATGGTGGATACACAATGTACTGGTGTAATAATAAGCATATAGAGATGGAAATGCTGGATACACAATGTACTGGTGTAATAGTGAGCATATAGAGATGGAAATGCTGGATACACAATGCACTGGTGTAATAATGAGCATATAGAGGTGGAAATGCTGGATACACAATGTACTGGTGTAATAATGAGCATATAGAGATGGAAATGCTGGATACACAATGTACTAGTGTAATAATGAGCATATAGAGATGGAAATGCTGGATACACAATGTACTGGTGTAATAATGAGCATATAGAGATGGAAATGCTGGATACACAATGCACTGGTGTAATAATGAGGATATAGAGATGGAAATGGTGGATACACAATGCACTGGTTTAATAATGAGCATATAGAGATGGAAATGGTGGATACACAATGCACTGGTGTAATAATGAGCATAGAGAGGTGGAAATGGTGGATACACAATGTACTGGTGTAATAATGAGCATATAGAGATGGAAATGCTGGATACACAATGCACTGGTGTAATAATGAGCATATAGAGATGGAAATGGTGGATACACAATGCACTGGTTTAATAATGAGCATATAGAGATGGAAATGGTGGATACACAGTGCACTGGTGTAATAATGAGCATACAGAGATGTAAATGCTGGATATACAATGTACTGGTGTAATAATGAGCATATAGAGATGGAAATGCTGTATACACAATGTACTGGTGTAATAATGAGGATATAGAGATGGAAATGCTGGATATACAATGTACTGGTGTAATAATGAGCATAGAGAGGTTGAAATGCTGGATACACAATGTAATGGTGTAATAATAAGCATATAGAGATGGAAATGCTGGATACACAATGCACTGGTGTAATAATGATCATATATAGAGATGGAAATGCTGGATATACAATGTACTGGTGTAATAATGATCATATATAGAGATGGAAATGCTGGATACACAATGTACTGGTGTAATATTGAGGATATAGAGATGGAAATGCTGTATACACAATGTACTGGTGTAATAATGATCATATATAGAGATGGAAATGGTGGATACACAATGCACTGGTGTAATAATGAGCATAGAGAGGTGGAAATGGTGGATACACAATGTACTGGTGTAATAATGAGCATGGAGAGGTGGAAATGGTGGATACACAATGTACTGGTGTAATAATGAGTATATAGAGGTGGAAATGGGGGATACACAATGCACTGGTGTAATAATAAGCATAGAGTGGTGGAAATGCTGGATACACAATGTACTGGTGTAATAATGATCATATATAGAGATGGAAATGCTGGATACACAATGTACTGGTGTAATAATGATCATATATAGAGATGGAAATGGTGGATACACAATGTACTGGTGTAATAATGAGCATAGAGAGGTGGAAATGGTGGATACACAATGTACTGGTGTAATAATGAGCATGGAGAGGTGGAAATGGTGGATACACAATGTACTGGTGTAATAATGAGTATATAGAGGTGGAAATGGTGGATACACAATGCACTGGTGTAATAATAAGCATAGAGAGGTGGAAATGCTGGATACACAATGTACTGGTGTAATAATGAGCATATAGAGATGGAAATGCTGGATACACAATGTACTGGTGTAATAATGAGCATGGAGAGATGGAAATGCTGGATACACAACGCACTGGTGTAATAATGAGCATAGAGAGATGGAAATGCTGGATACACAATGTACTGGTGTAACAATGAGCATATAGAGATGGAAATGGTGGATACACAATGTACTGGTGTAATAATACTGGTGCCTTCCTACCTCTATGTCTGTCTGTTTTTACCCAGTTTTGTTCTATTACTGTTGTTCTAATTGTAAAGCGCAACGGAATATGCTGCGCTATATAAGAAACTGTTAATAAATAAATAAATAAATAAAATAAATAATGATCATATAGAGGTGGAAATGGTGGATACACACTGTACTGGTGTAATAATAAGCATATAGAGATGGAAATGCTGGATACACAATGCACTGGTGTAATAATGAGCATATAGAGATGGAAATGGTGGATACACAATGTACTGGTGTAATAATGAGCATATAGAGATGGAAATGGTGGATACACAATGTACTGGTGTAATAATGAGCATATAGAGATGGAAATGCTGGATACACAATGCACTGGTGTAATAATGAGGATATAGAGATGGAAATGCTGGATACACAATGTAGTGGTGTAATAATGAGCATACAGAGATGGAAATGGTGGATACACACTGTACTGGTGTAATAATGAGCATTGAGAGGTGGAAATGCTGGATACACAATGTACTGGTGTAATAATGAGCATATAGAGGTGGAAATGGTGGATACACACTGTACTGGTGTAATAATGAGCATATAGAGATGGAAGTGCTGGATACACAATGTAATGGTGTAATAATGAGCGTATAGAGATGGAAATGGTGGATACGCAATGTACTGGTGTAATAATGAGCATACAGAGATGGAAATGCTGGATACACAATGTACTAGTGTAATAATGAGCATGGAGAGATGGAAATGCTGGATACACAATGTACTGGTGTAATAATGAGCATACAGAGATGGAAATGCTGGATACACAATGTACTGGTGTAATAATGAGCATATAGAGATGAAAATGCTGGATACACAATGTACTGGTGTAATAATGAGCATACAGAGATGGAAATGCTGTATACACAATGTACTAGTGTAATAATGAGCATGGAGAGGTGGAAATGGTGGATACACAATGTACTGGTGTAATAATGAGCATATAGAGATGGAAATGCTGGATACACAATGTACTGGTGTAATAATGAGCATATAGAGATGGAAATGCTGGATACACAATGTAGTGGTGTAATAATGAGCATACAGAGATGGAAATGGTGGATACACACTGTACTGGTGTAATAATGAGCATGGAGAGGTGGAGATGCTGGATACACAATGTACTGGTGTAATAATGAGCATACAGAGATGGAAATGGTGGATACACACTGTACTGGTGTAATAATGAGCATATAGAGGTGGAAATGCTGTATACACAATGTACTGGTGTAATAATGAGCATATAGAGGTGGAAATGCTGTATACACAATGTACTGGTGTAATAATGAGCATATAGAGGTGGAAATGCTGGATACACAATGTACTGGTGTAATAATGAGCATATAGAGGTGGAAATGCTGTATACACAATGTACTGGTGTAATAATGAGCATATAGAGGTGGAAATGCTGGATACACAATGTACTGGTGTAATAATGAGCATACAGAGATGGAAATGGTGGATACACACTGTACTGGTGTAATAATGAGCATATAGAGGTGGAAATGCTGTATACACAATGTACTGGTGTAATAATGAGCATATAGAGGTGGAAATGCTGTATACACAATGTACTGGTGTAATAATGAGCATATAGAGGTGGAAATGCTGGATACACAATGTACTGGTGTAATAATGAGCATACAGAGATGGAAATGCTGGATACACAATGTACTGGTGTAATAATGAGCATATAGAGATGGAAATGCTGGATACACAATGTACTGGTGTAATAATGAGCATGGAGAGATGGAAATGCTGGATACACAATGTACTAGTGTAATAATGAGCATACAGAGATGGAAATGCTGTATACACAATGTACTAGTGTAATAATGAGCATGGAGAGGTGGAAATGCTGGATACACAATGTACTGGTGTAATAATGAGCATATAGAGATGGAAATGCTGGATACACAATGTACTGGTGTAATAATGAGCATATAGAGATGGAAATGCTGGATACACAATGTACTAGTGTAATAATGAGCATATAGAGATGGAAATGGTGGATACACAATGTACTGGTGTAATAATGAGCATGGAGAGGTGGAGATGCTGGATACACAATGTACTGGTGTAATAATGAGCATATAGAGGTGGAAATGCTGTATACACAATGTACTGGTGTAATAATGAGCATATAGAGGTGGAAATGCTGGATACACAATGTACTGGTGTAATAATGAGCATACAGAGATGGAAATGCTGGATACACAATGTACTGGTGTAATAATGAGCATATAGAGATGGAAATGCTGGATACACAATGTACTAGTGTAATAATGAGCATATAGAGATGGAAATGGTGGATACACAATGTACTAGTGTAATAATGAGCATAGAGAGGTGGAAATGGTGGATACACACTGTACTGGTGTAATAATGAGCATGAAGAGGTGGAAATGCTGGATACACAATGTACTGGTGTAATAATGAGCATATAGAGATGGAAATGCTGGATACACAATGTAATGGTGTAATAATGAGGATATAGAGATGGAAATGCTGGATACACAATGTACTGGTGTAATAATGAGCATATAGAGATGGAAATGCTGGATACACAATGTACTGGTGTAATAATGAGCATATAGAGATGGAAATGCTGGATACACAATGCACTGGTGTAATAATGAGGATATAGAGATGGAAATGGTGGATACACAATGTACTGGTGTAATAATGAGCAAATAGAGATGGAAATGCTGGATACACAATGTACTGGTGTAATAATGAGCAAATAGAGATGGAAATGCTGTATACACAATGTACTGGTGTAATAATGAGCATATAGAGATGGAAATGCTGTATACACAATGTACTGGTGTAATAATGAGCATATAGAGATGGAAATGCTGGATACACAATGTACTGGTGTAATAATGAGCATACAGAGATGGAAATGCTGGATACACAATGTACTGGTGTAATAATGAGCATATAGAGATGGAAATGCTGGATACACAATGTACTGGTGTAATAATGAGCATGGAGAGATGGAAATGCTGGATACACAATGTACTAGTGTAATAATGAGCATACAGAGATGGAAATGCTGGATACACAATGTACTGGTGTAATAATGAGCATATAGAGATGGAAATGCTGGATACACAATGTACTAGTGTAATAATGAGCATGGAGAGGTGGAAATGCTGGATACACAATGTACTGGTGTAATAATGAGCATATAGAGATGGAAATGCTGGATACACAATGTACTGGTGTAATAATGAGCATATAGAGATGGAAATGCTGGATACACAATGTAGTGGTGTAATAATGAGCATACAGAGATGGAAATGGTGGATACACACTGTACTGGTGTAATAATGAGCATTGAGAGGTGGAAATGCTGGATACACAATGTACTGGTGTAATAATGAGCATATAGAGGTGGAAATGGTGGATACACACTGTACTGGTGTAATAATGAGCATATAGAGATGGAAGTGCTGGATACACAATGTAATGGTGTAATAATGAGCGTATAGAGATGGAAATGGTGGATACACAATGTAGTGGTGTAATAATGAGCATACAGAGATGGAAATGCTGGATACACAATGTACTAGTGTAATAATGAGCATGGAGAGATGGAAATGCTGGATACACAATGTACTGGTGTAATAATGAGCATACAGAGATGGAAATGCTGGATACACAATGTACTGGTGTAATAATGAGCATATAGAGATGAAAATGCTGGATACACAATGTACTGGTGTAATAATGAGCATACAGAGATGGAAATGCTGTATACACAATGTACTAGTGTAATAATGAGCATGGAGAGGTGGAAATGGTGGATACACAATGTACTGGTGTAATAATGAGCATATAGAGATGGAAATGCTGGATACACAATGTACTGGTGTAATAATGAGCATATAGAGATGGAAATGCTGGATACACAATGTAGTGGTGTAATAATGAGCATACAGAGATGGAAATGGTGGATACACACTGTACTGGTGTAATAATGAGCATGGAGAGGTGGAGATGCTGGATACACAATGTACTGGTGTAATAATGAGCATATAGAGGTGGAAATGCTGGATACACAATGTACTGGTGTAATAATGAGGATATAGAGATGGAAGTGCTGGATACACAATGTACTGGTGTAATAATGAGCATGGAGAGGTGGAAATGGTGGATACACAATGTACTGGTGTAATAATGAGCATATAGAGATGGAAATGCTGGATACATAACACAATGTACTGGTGTTATATTGAGGATATAGAGGTGGAAATGGTGGATACACACTGTACTGGTGTAATAATTAGCATGGAGAGGTGGAAATGGTGGATACACAATGTACTGGTGTAATAATGAGTATATAGAGATGGAAGTGCTGGATTCACAATGTACTGGTGTAATAATGAGCATATAGAGATGGAAGTGCTGGATACACAATGTACTGGTGTAATAATGAGCATATAAAGATGGAATTGCTGGATACACAATGTGCAGGTGTAATAATGAGCATATAGAGATGGAAATGCTGGATACACAATGCACTGGTGTAATAATAAGCATATAGAGATGGAAATGGTGGATACACAATGTACTTGTGTAATAATGAGCATAGAGAGGTGGAAATGGTGGATACACAATGTACTGGTGTAATAATGAGCATATAGAGATGGAAATGCTGGATACACAATGTAATGGTGTAATAATGAGCATATAGAGATGGAAATGCTGGATACACAATGTACTGGTGTAATAATAAGCATATAGAGATGGAAATGCTGGATACACAATGCACTGGTGTAATAATGAGCATATAGAGATGGAAATGGTGGATACACAACGTACTGGTGTAATAATGAGCATGGAGAGGTGGAAATGGTGGATACACAACGTGCAGGGGTAATAATGAGCATATAGAGATGGAAATGCTGGATACACAATGTACTGGTGTAATAATGAGCATAGAGAGGTGGAAATGGTGGATACACAATGTACTAGTGTAATAATGAGCATATAGAGATGGAAATGCTGGATATACAATGTACTGGTGTAATAATGAGCATATAGAGATGGAAATGGTGGATACACAATGTACTGGTGTAATAATGAGCATATAGAGATGGAAATGCTGGATACACAATGCACTGGTGTAATAATAAGCATAGAGAGGTGGAAATGGTGGATACACAATGTACTGGTGTAATAATGAGCATATAGAGAAGGATATGGTGGATACACAATGTACTGGTGTAACAATGAGCATAGAGAGATGGAAATGGTGGATATACAATGTACTGGTGTAATAATGAGCATGGAGAGGTGGAAATGGTGGATACACAATGTACTGGTGTAATAATAAGCATATAGAGATGGAAATGCTGGATACACAATGTACTGGTGTAATAGTGAGCATATAGAGATGGAAATGCTGGATACACAATGCACTGGTGTAATAATGAGCATATAGAGGTGGAAATGCTGGATACACAATGTACTGGTGTAATAATGAGCATATAGAGATGGAAATGCTGGATACACAATGTACTAGTGTAATAATGAGCATATAGAGATGGAAATGCTGGATACACAATGTACTGGTGTAATAATGAGCATATAGAGATGGAAATGCTGGATACACAATGCACTGGTGTAATAATGAGGATATAGAGATGGAAATGGTGGATACACAATGCACTGGTTTAATAATGAGCATATAGAGATGGAAATGGTGGATACACAATGCACTGGTGTAATAATGAGCATAGAGAGGTGGAAATGGTGGATACACAATGTACTGGTGTAATAATGAGCATATAGAGATGGAAATGCTGGATACACAATGCACTGGTGTAATAATGAGCATATAGAGATGGAAATGGTGGATACACAATGCACTGGTTTAATAATGAGCATATAGAGATGGAAATGGTGGATACACAGTGCACTGGTGTAATAATGAGCATACAGAGATGGAAATGCTGGATATACAATGTACTGGTGTAATAATGAGCATATAGAGATGGAAATGCTGTATACACAATGTACTGGTGTAATAATGAGGATATAGAGATGGAAATGCTGGATATACAATGTACTGGTGTAATAATGAGCATAGAGAGGTTGAAATGCTGGATACACAATGTAATGGTGTAATAATAAGCATATAGAGATGGAAATGCTGGATACACAATGCACTGGTGTAATAATGATCATATATAGAGATGGAAATGCTGGATATACAATGTACTGGTGTAATAATGATCATATATAGAGATGGAAATGCTGGATACACAATGTACTGGTGTAATATTGAGGATATAGAGATGGAAATGCTGTATACACAATGTACTGGTGTAATAATGATCATATATAGAGATGGAAATGGTGGATACACAATGCACTGGTGTAATAATGAGCATAGAGAGGTGGAAATGGTGGATACACAATGTACTGGTGTAATAATGAGCATGGAGAGGTGGAAATGGTGGATACACAATGTACTGGTGTAATAATGAGTATATAGAGGTGGAAATGGGGGATACACAATGCACTGGTGTAATAATAAGCATAGAGTGGTGGAAATGCTGGATACACAATGTACTGGTGTAATAATGATCATATATAGAGATGGAAATGCTGGATACACAATGTACTGGTGTAATAATGATCATATATAGAGATGGAAATGGTGGATACACAATGTACTGGTGTAATAATGAGCATAGAGAGGTGGAAATGGTGGATACACAATGTACTGGTGTAATAATGAGCATGGAGAGGTGGAAATGGTGGATACACAATGTACTGGTGTAATAATGAGTATATAGAGGTGGAAATGGTGGATACACAATGCACTGGTGTAATAATAAGCATAGAGAGGTGGAAATGCTGGATACACAATGTACTGGTGTAATAATGAGCATATAGAGATGGAAATGCTGGATACACAATGTACTGGTGTAATAATGAGCATGGAGAGATGGAAATGCTGGATACACAACGCACTGGTGTAATAATGAGCATAGAGAGATGGAAATGCTGGATACACAATGTACTGGTGTAACAATGAGCATATAGAGATGGAAATGGTGGATACACAATGTACTGGTGTAATAATACTGGTGCCTTCCTACCTCTATGTCTGTCTGTTTTTACCCAGTTTTGTTCTATTACTGTTGTTCTAATTGTAAAGCGCAACGGAATATGCTGCGCTATATAAGAAACTGTTAATAAATAAATAAATAAATAAAATAAATAATGATCATATAGAGGTGGAAATGGTGGATACACACTGTACTGGTGTAATAATAAGCATATAGAGATGGAAATGCTGGATACACAATGCACTGGTGTAATAATGAGCATATAGAGATGGAAATGGTGGATACACAATGTACTGGTGTAATAATGAGCATATAGAGATGGAAATGGTGGATACACAATGTACTGGTGTAATAATGAGCATATAGAGATGGAAATGCTGGATACACAATGCACTGGTGTAATAATGAGGATATAGAGATGGAAATGCTGGATACACAATGTAGTGGTGTAATAATGAGCATACAGAGATGGAAATGGTGGATACACACTGTACTGGTGTAATAATGAGCATTGAGAGGTGGAAATGCTGGATACACAATGTACTGGTGTAATAATGAGCATATAGAGGTGGAAATGGTGGATACACACTGTACTGGTGTAATAATGAGCATATAGAGATGGAAGTGCTGGATACACAATGTAATGGTGTAATAATGAGCGTATAGAGATGGAAATGGTGGATACGCAATGTACTGGTGTAATAATGAGCATACAGAGATGGAAATGCTGGATACACAATGTACTAGTGTAATAATGAGCATGGAGAGATGGAAATGCTGGATACACAATGTACTGGTGTAATAATGAGCATACAGAGATGGAAATGCTGGATACACAATGTACTGGTGTAATAATGAGCATATAGAGATGAAAATGCTGGATACACAATGTACTGGTGTAATAATGAGCATACAGAGATGGAAATGCTGTATACACAATGTACTAGTGTAATAATGAGCATGGAGAGGTGGAAATGGTGGATACACAATGTACTGGTGTAATAATGAGCATATAGAGATGGAAATGCTGGATACACAATGTACTGGTGTAATAATGAGCATATAGAGATGGAAATGCTGGATACACAATGTAGTGGTGTAATAATGAGCATACAGAGATGGAAATGGTGGATACACACTGTACTGGTGTAATAATGAGCATGGAGAGGTGGAGATGCTGGATACACAATGTACTGGTGTAATAATGAGCATACAGAGATGGAAATGGTGGATACACACTGTACTGGTGTAATAATGAGCATATAGAGGTGGAAATGCTGTATACACAATGTACTGGTGTAATAATGAGCATATAGAGGTGGAAATGCTGTATACACAATGTACTGGTGTAATAATGAGCATATAGAGGTGGAAATGCTGGATACACAATGTACTGGTGTAATAATGAGCATACAGAGATGGAAATGGTGGATACACACTGTACTGGTGTAATAATGAGCATATAGAGGTGGAAATGCTGTATACACAATGTACTGGTGTAATAATGAGCATATAGAGGTGGAAATGCTGTATACACAATGTACTGGTGTAATAATGAGCATATAGAGGTGGAAATGCTGGATACACAATGTACTGGTGTAATAATGAGCATACAGAGATGGAAATGCTGGATACACAATGTACTGGTGTAATAATGAGCATATAGAGATGGAAATGCTGGATACACAATGTACTGGTGTAATAATGAGCATATAGAGATGGAAATGGTGGATACACAATGTACTAGTGTAATAATGAGCATAGAGAGGTGGAAATGGTGGATACACACTGTACTGGTGTAATAATGAGCATGAAGAGGTGGAAATGCTGGATACACAATGTACTGGTGTAATAATGAGCATATAGAGATGGAAATGCTGGATACACAATGTAATGGTGTAATAATGAGGATATAGAGATGGAAATGCTGGATACACAATGTACTGGTGTAATAATGAGCATATAGAGATGGAAATGCTGGATACACAATGTACTGGTGTAATAATGAGCATATAGAGATGGAAATGCTGGATACACAATGCACTGGTGTAATAATGAGGATATAGAGATGGAAATGGTGGATACACAATGTACTGGTGTAATAATGAGCAAATAGAGATGGAAATGCTGGATACACAATGTACTGGTGTAATAATGAGCAAATAGAGATGGAAATGCTGTATACACAATGTACTGGTGTAATAATGAGCATATAGAGATGGAAATGCTGTATACACAATGTACTGGTGTAATAATGAGCATATAGAGATGGAAATGCTGGATACACAATGTACTGGTGTAATAATGAGCATACAGAGATGGAAATGCTGGATACACAATGTACTGGTGTAATAATGATCATATATAGAGATGGAAATGCTGGATACACAATGCACTGGTGTAATAATGAGCATAGAGAGGTGGAAATGCTGGATACACAATGTACTGGTGTAATAATGAGCATGAAGAGGTGGAAATGCTGGATACACAATGTACTGGTGTAATAATGAGCATATAGAGATGGAAATGCTGGATACACAATGTACTGGTGTAATAATGAGCATAGAGAGGTGGAAATGCTGGATACACAATGTACTGGTGTAATAATGAGCATATAGAGATGGAAATGCTGGATACACAATGTACTGGTGTAATAATGAGCATGGAGAGATGGGAATGCTGGATACACAATGTACTAGTGTAATAATGAGCATACAGAGATGGAAATGCTGGATACACAATGTACTGGTGTAATAATGAGCATATAGAGATGGAAATGCTGGATACACAATGTACTGGTGTAATAATGAGCATATAGAGATGGAAATGCTGGATACACAATGTAGTGGTGTAATAATGAGCATACAGAGATGGAAATGCTGGATACACAATGTACTGGTGTAATAATGAGCATTGAGAGGTGGAAATGCTGGATACACAATGTACTGGTGTAATAATGAGCATATAGAGGTGGAAATGGTGGATACACACTGTACTGGTGTAATAATGAGCATATAGAGATGGAAGTGCTGGATACACAATGTAATGGTGTAATAATGAGCGTATAGAGATGGAAATGGTGGATACGCAATGTACTGGTGTAATAATGAGCATACAGAGATGGAAATGCTGGATACACAATGTACTAGTGTAATAATGAGCATGGAGAGATGGAAATGCTGGATACACAATGTACTGGTGTAATAATGAGCATATAGAGATGAAAATGCTGGATACACAATGTACTGGTGTAATAATGAGCATATAGAGATGAAAATGCTGGATACACAATGTACTGGTGTAATAATGAGCATATAGAGATGGAAATGCTGGATACACAATGTACTGGTGTAATAATGAGCATATAGAGATGGAAATGCTGGATACACAATGTACTGGTGTAATAATGATCATATATAGAGATGGAAATAGTGGATACACAATGTACTGGTGTAATAATGAGCATAGAGAGGTGGAAATGGTGGATACACAATGTACTGGTGTAATAATGAGCATACAGAGATGGAAATGCTGGATACACAATGTACTGGTGTAATAATGAGCATATAGAGATGAAAATGCTGGATACACAATGTACTGGTGTAATAATGAGCATACAGAGGGGTAAATTTACTAAGATTCGTAATTTCCGAAAAAAGGTCAAAGTTCAATCACGAATGACATCGACAGTGTAAAACTGCAACTTTTTGAATTGATTACGATGGATTTACTAAGCTGTCGTATTCGTGTTTTTCTTTTCTTCCGATGTCGATGTCATTCGTTTTTTTTTTACCTAATTTTACGGCAGTGATTAGCAAAACACTGCCGTTTTTTTTTACAATCAATCTCGGCCGGATCTGTGTGATCCGTGCTGGGGTTCTTTTATTTTTTTATTTTTAATTAAACAATGTAAAATCCCCCAAAAAAATGCGTGGGGTCCCCCCTCCTAAGCATAACCAGCCTCGGGCTCTTTGAGCCGATCCTGGTTGCAGAAATATGGGGGAAAAAATGACAGGGGTTCCCCCATATTTAAGCAACCAGCATCGGGCTCTGCGCCTGGTCCTGGTCCCAAAAATACGGGGGACAAAAAGAGTAGGGGTCCCCCGTATTTTTAAAACCAGCACCGGGCTCCACTAGCTGGACAGATAATGCCACAGCCGGGGGTCACTTTTATACAGCGCCCTGCGGCCGTGGCATCAAAAATCCAACTAGTCACCCCTGGCCGGGGTACCCTGGGGGAGTGGGAACCCCTTCAATCAAGGGGTCCCCCCCCCCCAGCCACCCAAGGGCCAGGGGTGAAGCCCGAGGCTGTCCCCCCCCATCCAATGGGCTGCGGATGGGAGGGCTGATAGCCTTTGTTGTAAAATAAAAGATATTGTTTTTAGTAGCAGTA
Organism: Pseudophryne corroboree; assembly: GCF_028390025.1. Lineage (NCBI taxonomy): Eukaryota > Metazoa > Chordata > Amphibia > Anura > Myobatrachidae > Pseudophryne > Pseudophryne corroboree. Next base: position 338,703,456 of record NC_086454.1, read on the forward strand.
CTACAAGTCCCAGCAAGCCTCCCCCGCATGCTGGTACTTGGAGAACCACAAGTACCAGCATGCGGCGGAAAAACGGGCCCGCTGGTACCTGTAGTACTACCACTAAAAAAATACCCAAAAAAACACAAGACACACACACCGTGAAAGTATAATTTTATTACATACATACACACATACATACATACTTACCTTATGTTCCCACGCAGGTCGGTCCTCTTCTCCAGTAGAATCCAAGGGGTACCTGTTGAATAAATTCTACTCACGAGATCCAGGGGTCCAGGCTCCTCGGCAAATCCAGGGATAATCCACGTACTTGAATAAAACAAAAAAACGGTTGCCCGACCACGAACTGAAAGGTGACCCATGTTTGCACATGGGTCACCTTCCCACGAATGCCAGAAACACACTTTGCCTTCTGGCTAAGTGGGTTTCTTCAGCCAATCAGGGAGTGCCACGTTGTAGCACTCTCCTGATCAGCTGTGTGCTCCTGTCCTCACTGACAGGCGGCACACGGCAGTGTTACAATGTAGCGCCTATGCGCTACATTGTAACCAATGATGGGAACTTTCTGCTCAGCGGTGACGTCACTTTAGGTCAACCGCAGGGCAGAAAGTTCCCATCATTGGTTACAATGTAGCGCATAGGCGCTACATTGTAACACTGCCGTGTGCCGCCTGTCAGTGAGGACAGCAGCACACAGCTGATCAGGAGAGTGCTACAACGTGGCGCTCCCTGATTGGCTGAAGAAACCCACTTAGCCAGAAGGCAAAGTGTGTTTCTGGCATTCGTGGGAAGGTGACCCATGTGCAAACATGGGTCACCTTTCAGTTCGTGGTCGGGCAACCGTTTTTTTGTTTTATTCAAGTACGTGGATTATCCCTGGATTTGCCGAGGAGCCTGGACCCCTGGATCTCGTGAGTAGAATTTATTCAACAGGTACCCCTTGGATTCTACTGGAGAAGAGGACCGACCTGCGTGGGAACATAAGGTAAGTATGTATGTATGTGTGTATGTATGTAATAAAATTATACTTTCACGGTGTGTGTGTCTTGTGTTTTTTTGGGTATTTTTTTAGTGGTAGTACTACAGGTACCAGCGGGCCCGTTTTTCCGCCACATGCTGGTACTTGTGGTTCTCCAAGTACCAGCATGCGGGGGAGGCTTGCTGGGACTTGTAGTACTGCTACTAAAAACAATATCTTTTATTTTACAACAAAGGCTATCAGCCCTCCCATCCGCAGCCCATTGGATGGGGGGGGACAGCCTCGGGCTTCACCCCTGGCCCTTGGGTGGCTGGGGGGGGGGGGACCCCTTGATTGAAGGGGTTCCCACTCCCCCAGGGTACCCCGGCCAGGGGTGACTAGTTGGATTTTTGATGCCACGGCCGCAGGGCGCTGTATAAAAGTGACCCCCGGCTGTGGCATTATCTGTCCAGCTAGTGGAGCCCGGTGCTGGTTTTAAAAATACGGGGGACCCCTACTCTTTTTGTCCCCCGTATTTTTGGGACCAGGACCAGGCGCAGAGCCCGATGCTGGTTGCTTAAATATGGGGGAACCCCTGTCATTTTTTTCACCATATTTCTGCAACCAGGATCGGCTCAAAGAGCCCGAGGCTGGTTATGCTTAGGAGGGGGGACCCCACGCAATTTTTTTTAAAAAAATAAGCACTTTCCCACCCCTTCCCACTGATATACATGCACGGATCTCATGGATCCGTGCATGCCTATCCAATCACGAATTAAAAAAAAAGTTCTGTTTTTTTTTAGCACTTTTTTACGAGTTGAAATTTTTCACGGCAGTGTTTGTTCTTTTTTGGCTTTGCACTTCTTAGTAAATGACCGAGATTCATACTTAAACAGCCGCGTTTTGACCGATGGTGTATTCATTCGTAATTTTTTACCTGAACTTGCAAAAAATTACGAATGCCCTCATCACTGCCGTGATTAGTGTTTAGTAAATGACCGAGATTAACCGAGATGACACTTTGAAGAAAAAACGGCATCTCGGTCAAAATCGGGAGCTTAGTAAATATACCCCAGAGATGGAAATGCTGTATACACAATGTACTAGTGTAATAATGAGCATGGAGAGGTGGAAATGGTGGATACACAATGTACTGGTGTAATAATGAGCATATAGAGATGGAAATGCTGGATACACAATGTACTGGTGTAATAATGAGCATACAGAGATGGAAATGGTGGATACACACTGTACTGGTGTAATAATGAGCATGGAGAGGTGGAGATGCTGGATACACAATGTACTGGTGTAATAATGAGCATATAGAGGTGGAAATGCTGGATACACAATGTACTGGTGTAATAATGAGGATATAGAGATGGAAGTGCTGGATACACAATGTACTGGTGTAATAATGAGCATGGAGAGGTGGAAATGGTGGATACACAATGTACTGGTGTAATAATGAGCATATAGAGATGGAAATGCTGGATACATAACACAATGTACTGGTGTAATATTGAGGATATAGAGGTGGAAATGGTGGATACACACTGTACTGGTGTAATAATTAGCATGGAGAGGTGGAAATGGTGGATACACAATGTACTGGTGTAATAATGAGTATATAGAGATGGAAGTGCTGGATTCACAATGTACTGGTGTAATAATGAGCATATAGAGATGGAAGTGCTGGATACACAATGTACTGGTGTAATAATGAGCATATAAAGATGGAATTGCTGGATACACAATGTGCAGGTGTAATAATGAGCATATAGAGATGGAAATGCTGGATACACAATGCACTGGTGTAATAATAAGCATATAGAGATGGAAATGGTGGATACACAATGTACTTGTGTAATAATGAGCATAGAGAGGTGGAAATGGTGGATACACAATGTACTGGTGTAATAATGAGCATATAGAGATGGAAATGCTGGATACACAATGTAATGGTGTAATAATGAGGATATAGAGATGGAAATGCTGGATATACAATGTACTGGTGTAATAATAAGCATAGAGAGGTTGAAATGCTGGATACACAATGTAATGGTGTAATAATAAGCATATAGAGATGGAAATGCTGGATACACAATGCACTGGTGTAATAATGATCATATATAGAGATGGAAATGCTGGATATACAATGTACTGGTGTAATAATGATCATATATAGAGATGGAAATGCTGGATACACAATGTACTGGTGTAATATTGAGGATATAGAGATGGAAATGCTGTATACACAATGTACTGGTGTAATAATGATCATATATAGAGATGGAAATGGTGGATACACAATGCACTGGTGTAATAATGAGCATAGAGAGGTGGAAATGGTGGATACACAATGTACTGGTGTAATAATGAGCATGGAGAGGTGGAAATGGTGGATACACAATGTACTGGTGTAATAATGAGTATATAGAGGTGGAAATGGGGGATACACAATGCACTGGTGTAATAATAAGCATAGAGAGGTGGAAATGCTGGATACACAATGTACTGGTGTAATAATGATCATATATAGAGATGGAAATGCTGGATACACAATGTACTGGTGTAATAATGATCATATATAGAGATGGAAATGGTGGATACACAATGTACTGGTGTAATAATGAGCATAGAGAGGTGGAAATGGTGGATACACAATGTACTGGTGTAATAATGAGCATGGAGAGGTGGAAATGGTGGATACACAATGTACTGGTGTAATAATGAGTATATAGAGGTGGAAATGGTGGATACACAATGCACTGGTGTAATAATAAGCATAGAGAGGTGGAAATGCTGGATACACAATGTACTGGTGTAATAATGAGCATATAGAGATGGAAATGCTGGATACACAATGTACTGGTGTAATAATGAGCATGGAGAGATGGAAATGCTGGATACACAACGCACTGGTGTAATAATGAGCATAGAGAGATGGAAATGCTGGATACACAATGTACTGGTGTAACAATGAGCATATAGAGATGGAAATGGTGGATACACAATGTACTGGTGTAATAATACTGGTGCCTTCCTACCTCTATGTCTGTCTGTTTTTACCCAGTTTTTTTCTATTACTGTTGTTCTAATTGTAAAGCGCAACGGAATATGCTGCGCTATATAAGAAACTGTTAATAAATAAATAAATAAATAAATAAAATAAATAATGATCATATAGAGGTGGAAATGGTGGATACACACTGTACTGGTGTAATAATAAGCATATAGAGATGGAAATGCTGGATACACAATGCACTGGTGTAATAATGAGCATATAGAGATGGAAATGGTGGATACACAATGTACTGGTGTAATAATGAGCATATAGAGATGGAAATGGTGGATACACAATGTACTGGTGTAATAATGAGCATATAGAGATGGAAATGCTGGATACACAATGCACTGGTGTAATAATGAGGATATAGAGATGGAAATGGTGGATACACAATGTACTGGTGTAATAATGAGCATAGAGAGATGGAAATGCTGGATACACAATGTACTGGTGTAATAATGAGCATATAGAGATGGAAATGCTGGATACACAATGTACTGGTGTAATAATGAGCATATAGAGATGGAAATGCTGGATACACAATGTACTGGTGTAATAATGAGCATAGAGAGGTGGAAATGGTGGATACACAATGCACTGGTGTAATAATGAGCATATAGAGATGGAAATGGTGTATATAGCTGATTTTCCAGGCATATGATGCGCTTCTCCCTTTCTCCAGAAGCGACGCCGATCTTTGTGGCGTATAGAACCCAGCAGTGGTGAGGTTCCCCCAGAAGGAGAAGTACATCTGGTTCTTGTGGCCTATCTGGACGATACCACAGCCTTCAGAGACACCGTCCAGCTGGATATTACTAATAGCAGCACCCATCTCATCCCGGTGCATGCCACTGGCACGGGAACCACCATCGTCACTGACCGAGCCTTCGCACCGGTGCTTAACCTTGGAGCCCATTTCAGGTGAGTGGTCCGGTAACAGGAGAGCGGTCTGTCACCCTGGTGGGACCTTATTATTCTGTGACGTTTCCTGCACACGGTGTGTGCTCTTCCCAGGGACTCTCTCTGTCCATCCTCCCAATCCATCATATATTATTATCACTGATCCCACTCTGTGTGTGTGCTGGGTGCATCTCCCGCCATGTAACACATTGTAATGAAGATTAACAGAATGGAGACACTTACTAGAACAGGGTATATACACCTATATTAGGAATTATCACCATATAATACACAGTTTACTGGAGCATAACTTGTCATCATTGTCTATACATAAGGGACATCATCCTATATAATAAAAGGGGCTCCTCACCTCTATGAGAGGGGTTAAGTGTTGCTCCGTTTGGGCGCGCCCAACCACCAGCGCTGACATTCTGTTATGGTCAGTAAATGTTAAGGGGGGTACACACGGGGCGATCTAGCACAGACCGCTCAGCACATATCTCTCCCCCTCGCTCATCACACATCCCCCCCCACCCTTGCTCAGCACTCAGCGCAATGTGTGCTGTGCGAGGGGGGTGGGGGGGCGCTCACTTCACACAGCGGTGAAGTGAGCGGCCTGACTAGATTGGCCAATCTAGAACCGCCGAGAGCGACGCACAAGGCCGCGCATCGCTACTGCTATGGGGCATACACACGGAGAGATCTGCCCAGATTGCTTAGAAATGAAGCATACATCGCTGTGTGTGTACCCCCCTTTACAGGGCTTACGTGGTGCTGATGTAATTAGGGGATGATAGTGAGGCAATGATACTAGTAATCATTGTATTAGCACTAATCTCATGAATGAAGTGCTTGTAAAGGTCGTTCCCAATTTCCGTATGTACTGCGATTCTCTCTAAGTCTCTACAGGAACTAGTTACTATTCTCAGGCGTGCTATAGGTGATCGGCGGGGTGTGATGTGGTCCAAGATCGCCGGACGTGCGGGTTGTGGCCCACCTCGGATGATTTTTTAAAGGGGAAATCACTTACAAGGCAAAACCATGCCTTTATTATCTCCTATATAATATAGCCCAGATCTGTCCCTCCCACACAGGTTACATCCAATGGGAGGCTCTGCCCTTTGGCTGCTGTGTGTTTCCAGAGCAGGATTAACAATGGGGCTGATGGAGCTGCAGCTCCAGGTCCATACCCCAAAATAGGCCCCACTGCATCTACAGCATCATACCCTCCAACAATATACACATAAACATCACCACAAATTCGAAAAGGGGGCGTGGCCACAGGTACAGTGGTGTGGCCACGCCCCTTTTCCTGTACTTTCAATGGAAGTTTGGAGAGCCAAAAATCGGTACAGACCATAAAAAAAGGTCCTGTACCTGCCAAAAAGGTGCAGCTGGAGGGTATGCCACTGCATCTGCAGCAAGTCCCTGCGCTGTACATAGGGAAAAATAAAACCTTTTACTGCAGCGTCCTATGGGGGTCATTCTGACCTGATTGCTCACTGCAGTTCATCGCAGCGCAGCGATCAGGTCAGAACTGCACATGCCGATGCCGCAGTGCGCTGGCACATGACTGACAGCCAACGGCTGTCGTTGCCTAGCGATCACCTCTGCCTGATTGACAGGCAGAGGCGGTCGCTGGGCAGGAGGGGGTGGCACAGCGTCGTTTGGCCGCCATTTTGTTTGCGCGGTCCGGCCAACACAGGCGTGGCAGGACCATGAGGTGGCCGGGCCGCAGCGGCTGTGTGACGTCACACTCAGCCGCTGCGTCCCAGGCAGTGACGAGTAACTCCTGGCCAGCCGCAGCAGCTGTGCTAGCTGGGAGTTACTCTTCAAGTACAAAAGCATCGCCGCTGTGCGATGCTTTTGTACTTGTGTAGGGTGGGGAGGGGGACCGGCCTGACATGCGTGGTGGACTAGCCCTGTGCTGGGCATCCCCCCGCATGTCAGTGTAAGTGATCGTAGCTGTGCTAAATTTCAGGTATCGGAATGACCCCCTGTGTCCGCCTACCCCCCTCCGGCATCAACAATCCCCACTCCCTAGTGGAAGGCTTTCATAGCCCTCCCTGCGCCGCATACTCTCTGAGCCCCGGAGCCTCCTCTGCGTGTGATGTCACAGAAGTGCCTCCCCGCCACAGCCGCACCCAGATCCCCAGAGGCCCTGACTCCGCAACACAGCACCTGAGATGCCGGCCTGGAAGCCCCGAGATGGCTAATGTAACGGATAGAGTGGGTGATATCACGGAGGGTAATGTCTGGACGCTGAATCAATGTAACAGGTGACAGTGCTGTGCAGTGCAGTGGGTGTGCAGTGTCACTGACACTGCACAGCACTCTCACCTTTTACATTGATTCAGTGAGTCAGTCAGTTCCGCCAGCCAGTCACTATTGTTAGCGCCGGTGTCCCAACGAGTCGCATTACAGGGAAGTACACGCACTAAATAAACTACAGCTCCCAGCAACCCTTAGCGCCAAAGCATTCCGGCCCTTAGGCCTGCTGGGAGCTGTAGTTTATTGAGTGCATCTTCTTCCCTGTAATGCGGCGTGTTGGGACAGCGGCGCTAACAATAGTGACTGGCTGCTGTGCGAGTCTCCGGGAGAGCCACTGCCAAAGGGAGGACAGCAGCTTAGCTGCTTCCAGGAGGAGAAGCATTACCCGCCCCTCCCCCACTCACAGTACTTCCGGGCCCCATCCGCGGCACCCACACATAGCTGAATGGAGATAATTGACTGATGCTCCTGACCTCTTGTATGGAACATTGCTACCTGTGTCCTGTGTCTCCCCAGAATGGTCTGTCTGTATGGGCTGTGCTGTGACAGAATCACAAGACTCCTCTGAATATAATGTGTGATACGTTCTCAGTGGTGATAATGGAGCTTCTATTAATCAGGCTCCTCGGTCTTCCATCTCAGCCCCCCGCCACTAACACCCTCCTGGCTTCTCAGCCCCCTCGGCACTAACACCCACCTGTCATCTCAGCCCCCCGGCACTAACACCCACCCATCTCAATGCTGACCGGCCCCAATACAGTGACACCCGCTGTATTACACCCACACATCAGCCCCCCGCCACTAACACCCACCCGTCTCATTGCTGACCGGCCCCAATACAGTGACACCCGCTGTATTACACCCACACATCAGCCCCCCGCCACTAACACCCACCCGTCTCATTGCTGACCGGCCCCAATACAGTGACACCCACAGTATTACACCCACACATCAGCCCCCCGCCACTAACACCCACCCGTCTCATTGCTGACCGGCCCCAATACAGTGACACCCGCTGTATTACACCCACACATCAGCCCCCCGCCACTAACACCCACCCGTCTCATTGCTGACCGGCCCCAATACAGTGACACCCGCTGTATTACACCCACACATCAGCCCCCCGCCACTAACACCCACCCATCTCAATGCTGACCGGCCCCAATACAGTGACACCCACAGTATTACACCCACACATCAGCCCCCCGCCACTAACACCCACCCGTCTCATTGCTGACCGGCCCCAATACAGTGACACCCGCTGTATTACACCCACACATCAGCCCCCCGCCACTAACACCCACCCATCTCAATGCTGACCGGCCCCAATACAGTGACACCCGCTGTATTACACCCACACATCAGCCCCCCGCCACTAACACCCACCCGTCTCAATGCTGACCGGCCCCAGTACAGTGACACCCGCTGTATTACACCCACACATCAGCCCCCCGCCACTAACACCCACCCGTCTCATTGCTGACCGGCCCCAATACAGTGACACCCGCTGTATTACACCCACACATCAGCCCCCCGCCACTAACACCCACCCATCTCAATGCTGACCGGCCCCAATACAGTGACACCCGCTGTATTACACCCACACATCAGCCCCCCGCCACTAACACCCACCCGTCTCATTGCTGACCGGCCCCAGTACAGTGACACCCGCTGTATTACACCCACACATCAGCCCCCCGCCACTAACACCCACCCGTCTCATTGCTGACCGGCCCCAATACAGTGACACCCGCTGTATTACACCCACACATCAGCCCCCCGCCACTAACACCCACCCATCTCAATGCTGACCGGCCCCAGTACAGTGACACCCGCTGTATTACACCCACACATCAGCCCCCCGCCACTAACACCCACCCGTCTCATTGCTGACCGGCCCCAATACAGTGACATCTGCTGTATTACACCCACACATCAGCCCCCCGCCACTAACACCCACCCGTCTCATTGCTGACCGGCCCCAGTACAGTGACACCCGCTGTATTACACCCACACATCAGCCCCCCGCCAGTAACACCCACCCGTCTCAATGCTGACCGGCCCCAGTACAGTGACACCCACTGTATTACACCCACATATCGGCCCCCCGCCACTAACACCCACCCGTCTCAATGCTGATGTTTCTGGAGCACCCAGTCCGTCACTTGCTGGGCAGACCTGCCTCTCATTACCTGCAGTGGTTACAGTGTAGTACTGTGGCATCTGGAGGTGAAGGAGGGTATCACAGCCATCACTGGCACAGGGATCGGCACCAGATAGAGGCTTGAGCAGGACGTAACATGGCATCACTTTGCCCATAGCAGTATCTGAGTATGGATGCCTCTGTCATGCCGTGTTCTGCCCCTGTTCCTACCCATAGACAGTGCAGGTTGTACTAGTGCCAGCGATGCCCTGATTCTCAGTAAGTGCAGCCTGGCATCAGGCATTTCCTGGGCTCATGTAATGAGTGTATTTAGGTCTCGGCAATTACTGTATATTTCCTGCGCCTGCAGTGACTGGGCACAGATGTCTGCGGGTGCCAGGTGCCAGGCATCAGCGTGATGCCTCCCTTGTTTGCTGCCAGGAGATGCAGAACTCTCCGTAGTCTCTGGTGTCAGTGGAAAATGTATCAGTAATGAGTGTTTGGGTGGTTGGGGGCTGTCACCGCTGGTGGGCTCAGGTTCCTATTCTCCTCTTCTAGCTCTATTGTTTGTGGCCTTTATCCGATACCAAACTCATTGTCTGTTCTTTCAAAGGTTTATCCAATGATGGCAACATAATGCCATGTAAGATGCCAATTAACCCAGCGGTCTCTGGGTTGGGCTTCTCTTGCAGCACATGAACAGAGCCTGGAGGCCGTTGCTGCGACTCACGGAGTTAATGGCCAGATGCTGCGTATCACTGTGTGTCCCCTGCTGGTGCTTCATGTCAGCATCATTGTTATTCTCCCTGCTGAGTATAATGGCAGCACTGCAAGATTATACCCCAGTAACATTATCTAAGCCCCTGCAGTAACACAAGATGCCAAGCAGAGAGCGTGACCCCTGCCCCCGCCTCACATGCCAGCATCGGCCTGCTGTGCCCGATAATGCCTTGTTCCACTGTAACACAGCACCACGGGGAGACGTGGACATTGTTGTGCCACAGCCATCTTACCCAATGTGATTGCAGGCCTGGTCTCATACCTGACACCCTGTCTACAGCTGGCAGTGCCCAGCAATCCTCTATGGCATCTGTTATTCCATCTATCGGATATTCTGCTCACCCTCCAGCATCGGCCCTGCTCATGTCTCTCATACACTATCCCTTCCTGTCTGTCTGCATACACTGCAGTATCCCCCACAGGCCCCAGCGCATCACACTGCAGTATCCCCCACAGGCACCAGCGCATCACACTGCAGTATCCCCCACAGGCCCCAGCGCATCACACTGCAGTATCCCCCACAGGCACCAGCGCATCACACTGCAGTATCCCCCACAGGCACCAGCGCATCACACTGCAGTATCCCCCACAGGCCCCAGCGCATCACACTGCAGTATCCCCCACAGGCCCCAGCGCATCACACTGCAGTATCCCTCACAGGCCCCAGCGCATCACACTGCAGTATCCCCCACATGCACCAGCGTATCGCACTGCAGTATCCCCATAGGCACCAGCACATCACACTGCAGTATCCCCCACAGGCCCCAGCGCATCACACTGCAGTATCCCCCACAGGCCCCAGCGCATCACACTGCAGTATCCCCCACAGGCACCAGCGCATCACACTGCAGTATCCCCCACATGCACCGGCACATTACACTGCAGTATCCCCCACAGGCCCCAGCGCATCACACTGCAGTATCCCCCACAGGCACCAGCGCATCACACTGCAGTATCCCCCACATGCACCAGCGCATCACACTGCAGTATCCCTCACTGGCACCAGCGCATCACACTGCAGTATCCCCCACATGCACCAGCGCATTATACTGCAGTATCCCCCACATGCACCAGCGCATTACACCACAGTATCCCTCACAGGCACCCGCGCATCACACTGCAGTATCCCCCACATGCACCAGCGCATCGCACTGCAGTACCCCCCACAGGCACCAGCGCATTATACTGCAGTATCCCCCACATGCACCAGCGCATCGCACTGCAGTATCCCCCACATGCACCAGCGCATTACACCACAGTATCCCTCACAGGCACCCGCGCATCACACTGCAGTATCCCCCACATGCACCAGCGCATCGCACTGCAGTATCCCCCACAGGCACCAGCACATTACACCACAGTATCTCCCACAGGCATCAGCGCGTTACACCGCAGTATCTCCCACAGGCACCAGCGCATTACACCTCATTGTTCCCCACAGGCGCCAGCGCATTACACTGCAGTATTCCCCACAGGCACCAACGTATTACACCGCAGTATCCCCCACAGGCACCAACGCATTACACCACAGTATCCCCCACAGGCACCAGCGCATCACACTGCAGTATTCCCCACATGCACCAGCGCATCGCACTGCAGTATCCCCCACAGGCACCAGACCATTATACAGCAGTATCCCGCACATGCACCAGCGCATTACACTGCAGTATCCCCCAAGGCACCAGCCCATTACACCGCATTGTCCCCTACAGGCACCAGCGCTTTACACTGCAGTATCCCCCACAGGCACCAGACCATTATACCGCAGTATCCCCCACAGGCACCAGCTCATTATACCACAGTATCCCCCACAGACACCAGCTCATTACACCACAGTATCCCCCACAGACACCAGCGCATCACACTGCAGTATCCCCCACAGACACCAGCGCATCACACTGCAGTATCCCCCACTGGCACCAGCGCATTACACCGCAGTATCCCCCACTGGAACCAGCCCATTGCACCACAGTATCCCCCACAGACACCAGCGCATCACACTGCAGTATCCCCCACAGGCACCAGCACATTACACCACAGTATCTCCCACAGGCATCAGCGCGTTACACCGCAGTATCTCCCACAGGCACCAGCGCGTTACACCGCAGTATCTCCCACAGGCACCAGCGCGTTACACCGCAGTATCTCCCACAGGCACCAGCGCATTACACCTCATTGTTCCCCACAGGCGCCAGCGCATTACACTGCAGTATTCCCCACAGGCACCAACGTATTACACCGCAGTATCCCCCACAGGCACCAACGCATTACACCACAGTATCCCCCACAGGCACCAGCGCATCACACTGCAGTATTCCCCACATGCACCAGACCATTATACAGCAGTATCCCGCACATGCACCAGCGCATTACACTGCAGTATCCCCCACAGGCACCAGCCCATTACACCGCATTGTCCCCCACAGTCACCAGCTCATTATACCACAGTATCCCCCACAGACACCAGCTCATTACACCACAGTATCCCCCACAGACACCAGCGCATCACACTGCAGTATCCCCCACTGGCACCAGCGCATTACACCGCAGTATCCCCCACTGGAACCAGCCCATTGCACCACAGTATCTCCCACAGGCACCAGCCCATTGCACCACAGTATCCCCGACAGGCACCAGCCAGCCCATTACACCGCAGTATCCCCCACATGCACCAGCGCAGCACACTGCAGTATCCCCACAGGCACCAGCGCATTACATTGCAGTATCCCCCACAGGCACCAGCGCATCACACCGCGATATCCCCCACAGGCACCAGCACATTACACCACAGTATCTCCCATAGCATCAGCGTATTACACTGCAGTATCCCCCACAGGCACCAGCGCATTACACCACATTGTTCCCCACAGGCGCCAGCGCATTACATTGCAGTATGTTGCACATGCACCAGTGCATTACACCACAGTATCCGCACATGCACCAGTGCATTACACCGCAGTATCCCCCCCCACAGGCACCAGCGCATTACACCGCTGTATCCCACCACAGGCACCAGCGCATTACAATGCATTGTTCCCTACAGGCGCCAGCGCATTACATTGCAGTATGTTGCACATGTACCAGCGCATTACACGCAGTATCCCGCACATGCACCAGTGCATTACACCGCAGTATCCCCCACAGGCACCAACGCATTACACCACAGTATCCCCTACAGGCACCAGCCTATTACACCACAGTATCCCCCACAGGCACCAGCCCATTACACTGCAGTATCCCCCACAAGCACCAGCGCATCACACTGCAGTATCCCCCTCAGGCACCAGCGCATCATACCGCAGTATCCCCCACAGTCACCAGCGCACCACACCACAGTATCCCCCACAGTCACCAGTGCATCATACCGCAGTATCCCCCACAGGCACCAGCGCATCACACCGCAGTATCCCCCACAGGCACCAGCACATTACACCGCAGTATTCCCTCACAGGCACCAGCGCATCACACCGCAGTATCCACCACAGGCACCAGCGCATTACACCACAGTATCCCCCAGAGGCACCAGCGCATTACACCACAGTGTCCACCACAGGCATCAGCGCATCACACTGCAGTATTCCCCACATGCACAGCGCATCGCACTGCAGTATTCCCCACATGCACCAGCGCATCGCACTGCAGTATCCCCCACAGGCACTAGCCCATTACACTGCAGTATTCACCACAGGCACAAGCGCATCACACTGCAGTATCCCCCACCGGCACCAGCGCATCACACTGCATTATCCCCCACAGGCACCAGCGCATCATACCGCAGTATCCCCCACAGTCACCAGCGCACCACACCACAGTATCCCCCACATGCACCAGCGCATTACACCGCATTATCCCCCACAGTCAGCAGTGCAGCCCATTACACTGCAGTATCCCTTACAGACGGCAATGCATAACACCTTAGTATACCCCACAGACACCAGTACATTACACCACATTATCCTCCACAGGCACCAGTGCAGCCCATTACACTGCATTATCCCCCACAGGCACCAGTGCAGCCCATTACACGGCATTATCCCCCACAGGCAACAGTGCAGCCCATTACACGGCATTATCCCCCACAGGCAACAGTGCAGCCCATTACACGGCATTATCCCCCACAGGCACCAGTGCAGCCTGCATTATCCCCCACAGGCACCAGTGCATCCCATTACACTTTATTTTCTCTAACGTCCTAGTGGATGCTGGGGACTCCGTCAGGACCATGGGAATAGCGGGCTCCGCAGGAGACAGGGCACATCTAAAAAGCTTTTTAGGTCACATGGTGTGTACTGGCTCCTCCCCCATGACCCTCCTCCAAGCCTCAGTTAGGTTTTTGTGCCCGTCCGAGAAGGGTGCAAACTGGATGGCTCTCTTAAGGAGCTGTTTAGTAAAGTTTTTTTTTTTAGGTTTCTAATCAGTGATTCCTGCTGGCGACAGGATCACTGCAACGAGGGACTTAGGGGAGAGACTTGCAACTCACCTGCGTGCAGGAGGATTGAAGTTTTAGGCTACTGGACACTGAGCTCCAGAGGGAGTCGGAACACAGGTCAGCCTGGGGTTCGTCCCGGAGCCGCGCCGCCGATCCCCCTTACAGACGCTGAAGAAAGACGGCGGAACGGAGGTCCGGAAACAGGCGGCAGAAGACTTCACAGTCTTCAGAGAGGTAGCGCACAGCACTGCAGCTGTGCGCCATTGTTGCTACACGGCTCACTGACACGGTCACGGAGGGTGCAGGGCGCTGCTGGGGGCGCCCTGGGCAGCAATATAAATACCTATTTGGCAAATAAATACATCACATATAGCCATTAAGGCTATATGTATGTATTTAACCCAGGCCAGTTTTCCTAATAACCGGGAGAAAAGCCCGCCGTGAAAGGGGCGGAGCTTATTCTCCTCAGCACTCAGCGCCATTTTCCTGACCAGCTCCGCTGGTGAGGAAGGCTCCCACTCTCCCCTGCACTACAGAAACAGGGTTAAAGAGAAGGGGGGCATAAATTGGCGATATAATTATATATTAAGAGCCCATATATAGAAACAACACCTTCTAGGGTTGTTATATACATTATGGCGCTTTTGGTGTGTGCTGGCAAACTCTCCCTCTGTCTCCCCAAAGGGCTAGTGGGTCCTGTCCTCTATCAGAGCATTCCCTGTATGTGTGTGCTGTAGGTCGGTACGTGTGTGTCGACATGTATGAGGAAAATGTTGGTGAGGAGACGGAGAAAATTGCCTGTATTGGTGATGTCACTCTCTAGGGAGTCGACACCAGAATGGATGGCTTACTTATGGAATTACGTGATAATGTCAACACGCTGCAAGCCGGTTGACGACATGAGACAGCCGGCGGACAAATTAGTATCGGTCCAGGCGTCTCAGACACCGTCAGGGGCTTGTAAAAACGCCCATTTACCTCAGTCGGTCGACAGACACTGACACGGACACTGACCCCAGTGTCGACGGTGAAGAAACAAACGTATTTTTCCTTTAGGGCCACAAGTTACATGTTAAGGGCAATGAAGGAGGTGTTACGTATTTCTGATACCACAAGTACCACAAATAAGGGTATTTTGTAGGGTGGGAATAAACTACTTGTAGTTTTGCCTGAATCAGATAAATTAAATGAAGTGTGTGATGATACGTGGGGTTCCTCCGACAGAAAGTTATGGGCGGTATACCCTTTTTCCCGCCAGTAGTAAGGGCGAGTTGGAAAACACACCTTAGGGTGGACAAGGCGCTCACACGCTTATAAAAAACATGGCGTTACCGTTTCCAGATACGGCCGCCCTCAAGGAGCCAGCTGATAGGAAGCTGGAAAATATCATAACAGTATATACACACATACTGGTGTTATACTACGACCAGCAATCGCCTCAGCCTGGATGTGCAGCGCTGAGGGGGCTTGGTCGGATTTCCTGACTGAAAATTTTGATACCCTTGACAGGGACAGGATTTTATTGTCTATAGAGCATTTTAAGGATGCATTTCTATATATGTGTGATGCGCAGAGGCATATTTGCATTCTGGCATCAAGAGTAAATGTGATGTACATATCTGCCAGACGAAGACACGACAGTGGTCAGGTGAGGCAGATTCCAGACGGCATATGGAAGTATTGCCGTATAAAGGGGCGGTCCATTGGACCTGGTGGCCATGGCAACAGCTGAAAAATCCACCTTTTGTTACCCCGAGTCACATATTGGCAGAAAAGGACACAGTCTTTTCAGTCTCAGTCCTTTCGTCCCCATACGGGCAGGCGGGCGAAGGCCAGTCATATCTGCCCAGGGGGAGAGGAAAGGGAAGAAGACTGCAGCAAGCAGCTCATTCCCAGGAACAGAAGCTCCTCACGGCTTCTGCCAAGTCCGCAGCATAACGCTGGGGCCGTACAAGCGGACTCAGGTGCGGTAGGGGGTCATCTCAAGAGTTTCAGCAACACTCGCAAGGGAACTCCGGGATCCTACATGTAATATCCCAGGTGTACATTGGAAATTCGAGACGTCTCCCCCTCACACAATTCACAGGCTGTATTCCCAGCAGGTGATAATCAAAGTACCCTTCTTACAACAAGGAAGGGGGTAGTATTCCACACTATATTGTGGTACTGAAGCCAACCGGCTCGGTGAGATCTGAAATATTTGAACACTTACATACAAGCGTTCAAATCAAGATGGAGTCACTCGGAGCAGTGATAGCGAACCAGGAAGAAGGGGACGATATGATGTCACTGGATATCAGGGACGTTTACCTACAGGTCCAAATTTGCCCTTCTCACCAAGGGTACTTCAGGTTCCTGGTACAGAACTGTCACTATCAGTTCAGACGCTGCCGTTTGGATTGTCCACGGCGCCCCGGGTCTTTACCAAGGTAATGGCCGGAATGAGGATTTTTCTTAAAAGAAACATGGACGCTTTCCTGATAAGGGCAAGGTCCAGAGAACAGTTGGAGGTCGGAGTAGCACTATCTTAAGTAGTTCTACGACAGCACGAGTGGATTCTAAATATTCCAAAATCGCAGCTTTTTCCGACGACACGTCTACTGTTCCTAGGGAAGATTCTGGACACAGTCCAGAAAAACGTGTTTCTCCCAGTGGAGAAAACCAGGGAGTTATCCGAGCTAATCGGGATCCTCCTAAAACCAGGAAAAGTGTCAGTGCATCATTGCACAAGAGTCCTGGTAAAAATGGTGGCTTATTACGAAGCAATTCCATTCGGCAGATTTCCCGCAAGAACTCTTCAGTGGGATCTGCTGGACAAATGGTCCGGATCGCATCCTCAGATGCATCAGCGGATAACCCTATATCCAAGGAAAAGGGTGTCTCTCCTGTGGTGATTACAGAGTGCTCATCTTCTAGAGGGCCGCAGATTCGGCATTCAGGATTGGATGCCGGTGACCACGGAGGCCAGCCTGAGAGGCTGGGGAACAGTCACACAGGGAAAAAATTTCCAGGGAAGTGTGATTAAGTCTGGAGAATTCTCTCCGCATAAATAAGCTTAGAGCAAATTTATAATGCTCTAAACTTAGCTAGACCTCTGCTTCAAGGTCAGCCGGTATTGATCCAGTGGGATAACATCACGGCAGTCGCCCACGTAAACAGAAGGGCGGCACAAGAAGCAGGAGGGCAGTGAAAACTGCAAGGATTTTTCGCTAGGCGGAAAATCATGTGATAGCACTGTCAGCAGTGTTCTTTCCGGGAGTGGACGACTGGGAAGCAGACTTCCTCAGCAGGCATGACCTCCACCCGGGAGAGTGGAAACTTCATAGGGAAGTTTTTCAACATGATTGTGGACCGTTGGCAAAGACCAAAGGTGGACATGATGGCGTCCCGCCCGAACAAAAAACGGGACAGGTATTCCGCCAGGTCATGAGACCTTCAGGCGATAGCTGTGGATGTTCTGGTAACACCGTGGGTGTACCAGTCTGTGTATGTGTTCCCTCCTCTGTTTCTCATAACCAGGGTATTGAGAATTATAAGACATAGAGGAGTATGAACTATACTAGTGGCTCCGGATTGGCCAAGAGGGACTTGGTACCCGGAACTTCAAGAAATGCTCACAGAGGACTAAGGGCCTGGGGAGCTAAGAAGGGACTTGATTCAGCAAGTACCATGTCTATTCCAAGACTTACCGCGGCTGCGTTTGACGGCATGGCGGTTGAATGCCGGATCCTGAGGGGAAAAGGCATTCCATAAGAGGTCATACCTACCTTGGTCAAAGCCAGGAAGGAGGTGACCGCACAACGTCATCACCACATGTGGTGAAAATATGTTGCGTGGGTGAGGCCAGGAAGGCTCCACGACGGAAATTCAACTAGGTCGATTTCTACACTTCCTGAAAACAGGAGTGTTTTGGACCTCAAATTGGGGTTCATTAACATTTAAATTTCGGCCCTGTAGATTTTCTTCCAGAAAGAATTGACTTCAGTTCCTGAAGTCCAGATTGTAAAGGATGTATTGCATATACAGCTTTTTTGTGCCCCTAGGGGCACCGTGAGATCTCAACATAGTGTTGGGATTTCTTAAAATCATATTGGTTTGAACCGCTCAAATCTGTGGATTTGAAATATCTCACATGGAAAGTGACCATGCTGTTGACAAATATCTCACATGGGAAGTGACCATGTTGTTAGCCCTGGCCTCGGCCAGGCGATTGTCAGAATGGGCGGCTTTGTCTTACAAAAGCCCATATTAAAATTTTCCATTTGAACAGGACAGAACTGGGACTCGTCTCCAGTTTCTTCATAAAGGGGTGTCAGCGTTTTCACCTGAAACAACCTCTTGTGGTGCCTGCGGCTACTAGGGACTTGGAGGACTCCAAGTTACTAGACGTGGTCAGGGCCCTAAAAATATATATATATATATATATATATATAGTTAGGACGGCTGGAGTCAGAAAGTCTGACTTGCTGTTTATACTGTATACACCCAACAAGCTGGGTGCTCATGCTTCTAAGCAGTCTATTGCACGCTGGATTTGTAGTACAATTCAGCTTGCACATTCTGTGGCAGGCCTGCCACAGACGAAATATGTAGATGCCCATTCCACAAGGAAGGTGGGCTCATCCTGGGCGGCTGCCCGAGGAGTCTCGGCATTACAACTTTGCCGAGCAGCTACGTGGTCAGGGGAGAACACGTTTGTAAAATTTTACAAATTTTGATACTCTGGCTAAGGAGGACCTGGAGTTCTCTCATTCGGTGCTGCAGAGTCATCCGCACTCTCCCGCCCGTTTGGGAGCTTTGGTATAATCCCCATGGTCCTGACGGAGTCCCCAGCATCCACTAGGACGTTAGAGAAAATAAGAATTTACTTACCGATAATTCTATTTCTCGTAGTCCGTAGTGGATGCTGGGCGCCCATCCCAAGTGCGGATTGTCTGCAATGCTTGTACATAGTTATTGTTACAAAAATCGGGTTATTACTATTGTTGTGAGCCATCTTTTCGGAGGCTACTTCGTTTTGTTATCATACTGTTAACTGGGTTCAGATCACAAGTTGTACGGTGTGATTGGTGTGGCTGGTATGAGTCTTACCCGGGATTCAAGATCCTTCCTTATTGTGTACGCTCGTCCGGGCACAGTACCTAACTGAGGCTTGGAGGAGGGTCATGGGGGGAGGAGCCAGTACACACCATGTGACCTAAAAAGCTTTTTAGATGTGCCCTGTCTCCTGCGGAGCCCGCTATTCCCATGGTCCTGACGGAGTCCCCAGCATCCACTACGGACTACGAGAAATAGAATTATCGGTAAGTAAATTCTTATTATCCCCCACAGGCACCAGTGCAGCACATTACACCGCATTATCCCCCACAGGCAGCAGCGCAGCCCATAACACTGCAGTATCCCCACAGACATCAGCGCATTACACCGCAGTATTCCCCCCACAGGCACCAGCACATCACACCGCAGTATCCCCCACAGGCACCAGCGCATTACACCGCAGTATCCCCCACAGGCACCAGCGCATTACACTGCAGTATCCACTACAGGCACCAGCGCATTACACTACAGTATCCCCCACAGGCACCAGCGCATTACACTGCAGTATCCCCACAGGCACCAGCACATTACACTGCAGTTTCCCCCACAGGCATCAGCGCATTACACAGCAGTATCCCCCACAGGCACCAGCGCAGCCCATTACACCGCATGATTCCCCACAGTCACCAGTGTATCACACCGCAGTATCCCCCATAGTCACCAGTGCAGCTCATTACACCATTATCCCAGATTTGGGAAGTAGTTTCTCCCTCTGAACTCTCCATGTACTTGTGTAGCAGACAGACAGAGGCAGCGTCCTACTTTATCAATGTCCGCACTAACACACACCTAGGCGTATATTTACTAACATTACATTTTCAACTATTTTTATTGATTTTAAATTGTCTCAGTCGTTGTTTTGTTTCTGGGGCTAAAACACATTTACCAACAGATGATTTTTTACATTAATTATTAAATGTTAGTTTCTGTTGTATCCCTGGAAACACATCATCGATTTATATCTATTCCATCATTTTGTAATCGATAAAAACATCGTCCTATAGTAAATATACCCCTGAGTCTCTCACTATTGCATCATATTACTATGCAGCTGCGCAGATTAATCCGACACACTTATATGGAATACATACTGTCCATCACTAGATACCTGTGACTAGTCTCTGAGTGGTGGGGCCATAGTGTCCTAT
Organism: Pseudophryne corroboree; assembly: GCF_028390025.1. NCBI lineage: Eukaryota > Metazoa > Chordata > Amphibia > Anura > Myobatrachidae > Pseudophryne > Pseudophryne corroboree. Next base: position 338,724,252 of record NC_086454.1, read on the forward strand.
ATGGAATACACACTGTCCATCACAGATACCTGTGACTAGTCTCTGAGTGGTGGAGCCATAGTGTCCTATATGGAATACATACTGTCCATCACCAGATACATGTGACTAGTGTGTGAGTGGTGGGGCCAAAGTGTCCTATATGGAATACACACTGTCCATCACCAGATACCTGTGACTAGTCTCAGTGGTGGGGCCAAAGTGTCCTATATGGAATACATATTGTCCATCACCAGATACATGTGACTAGTCTCTAAGTGGTGGGGTCATAGTGTCTTATATGGAATACATACTGTCCTTTACCAGATACCTGTGACATGTCTCTGAGTGGTGGGGCCATAGTGTCCTATATATGTAGTAATGACTCCTCTTCACACAGTGCCGGCCCATGTCGCTATCACTTCACAATGACCAACCATGGTCGCCGTACTCACCAGCTGTACTGGATGACCGAAGGATTCCCTCAGTTCCGCAAACGTCAACAGCTGCCAAGCTTGAAACCTCGGGCGTCACACCCAGAAGCACATTGTCCCGTGTTTAGTCTGTGCCCATCACGAATGGAGCTAGCTCCTGGGCAGAGTGTGGATGTTGTGCTTGAGGGGTCATCGGATGTTCCAAAGGCAAGTATTGCTAATATTACTAGAGTCATGTATGGAAGAATTCTCAGGGATTAGTAATATTAGTAGGGTGATAGAGCGGTATAGTCAGGGATTAGTAATATTAGTAGGGGGATAGAGGGGTATAGTCAGGGATTAGTAATATTAGTAGGGGGTTAGAGCGGTATAGTCACGGATTAGTAATATTAGTAGGGGGATAGAGCGGTATAGTCAGGGATTAGTAATATTAGTAGGGGGATAGAGCGGTATAGTCAGGGATTAGTAATATTAGTAGGGGGATAGAGCGGTTTAGTCAGGGATTAGTAATATTAGTAGGGGGATAGAGCGGTATAGTCAGGGATTAGTAATATTAGTAGGGGGATAGAGCGGTATAGTCAGGGATTAGTAATATTAGTAGGGTGATAGAGCGGTATAGTCAGGGATTAATAATATTAGTTAGGGGATAGAGCAGTATAGTCAGGGACTAGTAATATTAGTTGGGGGATAGAGCGGTATAGTCAGGGATTAGTAATATTAGTAGGGGGATAGAGCGGTATACTCAGGGATTAGTAATATTAGTAGGGGGATAGAGCGGTATAGTCAGGGATTAGTAATATTAGTAGGGTGATGGAGTGGTATAGTCAGGGATTAGTAATATTAGTAGGGGGATAGAGCGGTATACTCAGGGATTAGTAATATTAGTAGGGGGATAGAGCGGTATAGTCAGGGATTAGTAATATTAGTAGGGTGATGGAGCGGTATAGTCAGGGATTAGTAATATTAGTAGGGGGATAGAGCGGTATAGTCAGGGATTAGTAATATTAGTAGGGGGATAGAGCGGTACACTCAGGGATTAGTAATATTAGTAGGGTGATGGAGTGGTATAGTCAGGGATTAGTAATATTAGTAGGGGGATGGTATACTCAGGGATTAGTAATATTAGTAGGGGGATAGAGCGGTATAGTCAGGGATTAGTAATATTAGTAGGGGGATAGAGCGGTATAGTCAGGGATTAGTAATATTAGTAGGGTGATGGAGTGGTATAGTCAGGGATTAGTAATATTAGTAGGGGGATAGAGTGGTATTATCAGGGATTAGTAATAGTAGTAGGGGGATAGAGCGGTATACTCAGGGATTAGTAATATTAGTAGGGGGATAGAGCGGTATAGTCAGGGATTAGTAATATTAGTAGGGGGATAGAGTGGTATTATCAGGGATTAGTAATAGTAGTAGGGGGATAGAGAAGTATAGTCAGGGATTAGTAATATTAGTAGGGTGATGGAGTGGTATAGTCAGGGATTAGTAATATTAGTAGGGTGATGGAGTGATATAGTCGGGGATTAGTAATATTAGTAGGGGGATAGAGCGGTATACTCAGGGATTAGTAATATTAGTAGGGGGATAGAGCGGTATAGCCAGGGATTAATAATAGTAGGGGGATTGTGCCATGTATGCTTTGTATGACAGCTGGTGAAGGAGCGGCTGATCGGGCAGGCTATCATCGGGAAGCAGTCTGGGAAGGAGACCATTATGACTGTAGATGTCACCTGTGAATTCATTGCTCCTGTGCTTCACCTGTCGCCCAGGAACCTGCTCTTCTGTGTGGAGAAGGTGAGATATCTCCCCATTACTGAGGTTTCCTGGCCGCAGCTGTCTTTGTCCTCATCATCCTCTCTCCTGTGTCTTTCCCAGCACCCCGGCAAGGACCTGACACAGGCGTATGAAGCGGTTTCTCTAAGAAACGTTTCCTCATTACCGCTGACATTATTCCTGTCCGTGAACCACCCTTTCTCTGTCTGCTGCAGTGACGCTGACCCCGATGAGGACACGCAGGTAATGCTAGTCACCCTCTAACTGGTGTCTGTGATGTTACAATATAATATATAACCGCGTAGACCCATCTATGTTACATGAGTACATGCCTCTGGTGCCTCTTCTGTGTTAGCTCTGAGACATAGTCTATCTGACATAACCTCCCTCTCATCTAGAAACCCCTCTACCTGGAGACTGGTGAGGAAAAGGAGCTGACCATCACATTTGATCCAACTTTCATTCGTGACCTGCACAGTCGAGTCATAGAAGAGGTTCTGTCCATCCGATATGCAGAACACCCGCATACGGACTATATCGCCCTAGAGGGCCAGGTGCATTTCCCAAACCTTCACTTCCCTTCTACTCAGATCGACTTCAGCTGTATCCTCAATGACACAGAGAGCACCCGTCAGCTGGAGGTGACCAACTGTGGCCCGCTAGCCGTGCATTACCGCTGGAGCTTTGTGACCGAGAGCTGCCAGATCAGGTATAACATCTGTAGTACCACTGCAACACGCTGGCAGCATGATCACCGGCTTATCACTCCCTTATGCCTTCTCCAGGTTAATACATCTGCCCCATAGTCATTTATACCTCAGATAGTTGCAGGACAGATTGCACATTGGGGCCTACAGTAATTCAGACCTGATCGCTAGGCTGCGTTTTCGTACAGCGGGTGATCAGGTCAGAACTGCGCATGCGTATGCACCGCAATGCGCAGGCGCATCGTACGGATACAAAGCGGATCGCCGCTCAGCGATGGGTTTCTGAGAATGATCCGTTCGCACGGGCGATCGCAAGTAGATTGACAGGGAGAAGGCGCTTGTGGGTGTCAACTGACCGTTTTCTGGGAGTGGTTGGAAAAACACAGGCATGTCCAAGCGTTTGCATGGAGGGTGTTTGACGTCAATTCCGGTCCCGGACAGGCTGATGTGATCGCAGCGGCTGAGTAAGTCCTGGGCTGCGCAGAGACTGCACAAAATCTGTTTGTACAGCTCTGCTACACATGCGATCGCACACTTGCACAGCTACAATACACTCCCCCTGTAGGCGGCTACAATCCTATTGCAGCAGTGCAAAAATCGCCTGCTAGCAATCAGGTCTGAATTACCCCCATTGTCTATTCTGTTCTGGTTCCTTTATGTGAAGTGTGCTTTGTTCTGCAGGTCCAGTGGCAGATTGCAGAATGCACCCGGCATGGTCAGTAGTGTGAGCTCGGGACATAATCTAGGTGTGGAAGATGTGGACAGTCTGGAGGAAAGGTGGGCATCACACTAATAGTAATGTACACCTATGGTACACGTATGTACATGCTTATGCCCACACATCCAGGTAGGGGGTAGAAGGGGAGAAGAGCAGACTGTTCTGATTCCTCTCCAGACACATTGAGATCACAAGAACTGTTTCTACAATCGGAGCTCAGCGCACCCTGGGGGGGGGGGGGGGGGGGATTGAGTGTTATCAGCACAGCCCACATGGATCTCTCACTTTCTCACTAACGTGGCGCATGTAATGCCCTGAGCGCTGTCAAAGATGTCATTGGGTTCACGCAACAAGGGAGGATTTGCCGACATAGGGGTATATTCAGTAAGAGTCTGATTCATTCCGACATGCAGTTGTCGGAATGGATCCGACAACCCCTATTCAATGGACGGCCAAATCCGACTGTCGGATTTGGCCGTACACAGGGTTCTGTCCTGCCGCTGATGTCAGCGGGACGGTGGCGGGGGGAGCAGAGATCGGCGGCCGGAGCTGGCTGCGGGGGCACATGTCTGGGGAGGTGCTGCAGGGAGAGAGGTGCCTGTGTGCGGCTGGGGTAGCTGAGATCGACGGCCGGCGGGGGGACATGTCTGCGGCGAGGGGGAGGCGCTGCAGGGAGAGAGGTGCCTGGCCAGGGGAGCTCAGTCATGTCCCCCCGCAGCGCAGCCAGCTCCCCCCACCGGCCGTCGATCTCAGCTTCCCCAGCCGCCCGCAGCACCGATTGTCTCCTCACCTCAATTTGACTTGTTTTCAAGTCGGATTGAGTTTGTCGGAAAGGCGGCCAAAACCTGTCGGATTTGGCCCCATTTCCGACAGAAACGTGGATCGGTGGCTATTCCGCCGATCCACATGTTTTCTAACAATTTGGGTATTACCGACTTGTCGGAAAAAATCAGCCCCTATTGAATAGGTCGGAACCCCTTCCGATCTATTTCTGTTGGAAGCTGCCGTCTATCCAACAAGACGGCATCTTCCGACAGTTATTGAATACACTCCATAAAGTGTAAGCAGTGGCCGCCTCCTCTTCCACAGTAAAATTACTATGTAACTAAAAGGTTTGTCAGCTCATGAGATCTTACATCTACTACAGTACTACACGATGACCACCAGCTAATAGAGTAACTGCTGCGGATCCCTGGTGTCGCCATATAAATAAAGTATAATAATAATAACAAATGTTTGCTGGTTTGAAATAAAAACTTTGTTAGTTATACTCTTAAAATAGTAATCTCTTATCACTAATAATAAATACAACATTAAAGAAGGGGAAAATGTAAAGAAAATAAAAAAACCTGACCCTACAGATGTGTCCTCATACATCTTGCCTCAATACGCCACATAGCCGGAGATGCCTAGTGTGAGTGAGCTGACCGGTCCTGGGCAACTCTTAGCGCCAGTCATCTTTTTTTTGTAGTTGCTGAAAATACGTCTTATTCGCATCGCTATGTGAAAGAGGTGCACAAGTAGATTCTGCTGATTAAAATGATATGCGGCATGCCTATATTCTGTGTGTGACTGTAGCTGTATCTGCATACGGAATGCCGCATTACAGTGTCAGTAATAGGATATGCGGCATGCCTATATTCTGTGTGTGACCGTTGCTGTATCTGCATATGGAATGCTATGTTACAGTGTCAGTAATAGTATATGCGGCATCCCTATATTCTGTGTGTGACCACACCTGTATCTGCATATGGAATGCTACGTTACAGTGTCAGTAATAGGATATGTGGCATGCCTATATTTTGTGTGTCACTACACCTGTATCTGCATACGGAATGCTATGTTACAGTGTCGGTAATGGGATATGCGGCATGCCTATATGCTGTGTGTGACCACACCTGTATCTGCATATGGAATGCTACATTACAGTGTCAGTAATACGATATTCTGCATGCCTATATTCTGTGCATGTGACTGCAACTGTATCTGCATACGGAATGCTATGTTACAGTATCAGTAATATGATATGTGGCATGCCTATATTCTGTGTGTGACCACACCTGTATCTGCATACAGAATGCTACGTTACAGTGTCAGTAATAAGATATGCGGCATGCCTATATTCTGTGTGTGACCACACCTGTATCTGCATACAGAATGCTACGTTACAGTGTCAGTAATAAGATATGCGGCATGCCTATATTCTGTGTGTGACCACACCTGTATCTGCATACAGAATGCTACGTTACAGTGTCAGTAATAAGATATGCGGCATGCCTATATTCTGTGTGTGACCGCGGCTGTATCTGCATACGGAATGCTATGTTACAATGAAAGTAATAGGATATGCTGCATGTATATATTCAGTGTGTGACTGCAACTGTATCTGCATACACAATGCTACGTTACAGTGTCAGTAATAGTATATGCGGCATGCCTATAATCTGTGTGTGACTGCGACTGTATTTGCATACAGAATGCTACGTTACAGTGTCAGTAATAGGATATGCTGCATGTGTGTATTCTGTGTGTGTGACTGCAGCTGTATCTGCATACGGAATGCTGTGTTAATGTTAGCAAAATTATATGTCGCATGCCTATATTCTGTGTGTGACCATGGCTGTATCTGCATACGGAATGCTACGTTACAGTGTCAGTAATAGGATATGCTGCATGCCTATATTCTGCGACCGTGGCTGTATCTGCATACGGAATGCTACGTTACAGTGTCAGTAATATGATATGCAGCATGCCTATATTCTGTGTGTGACCATGACTGTATCTGCATACGGAATGCTACGTTACAGTGTCAGTAATATGATATGAGGCATGCCTATATTCTGTGTGTGACCATGACTGTATCTGCATACAGAATGCTACGTTACAGTGTCAGTAATAGGATATGCGGCATGTCTATATTCTGTGTGTGACTGTGACTGTATCTGCATATGGAATGCTAAGTTACAGTGTCAGTAATAGGATATGCGGCATGTCTATATTCTGTGTGTGACTGTGACTGTATATGCATATGGAATGCTAAGTTACATTGCCAGTAATATGATATGCGGCATGTCTATATTCTGTGTGTGACCATGACTGTATCTGCATACAGAATGCTACGTTACAGTGTCAGTAATAGGATATGCGGCATGTCTATATTCTGTGTGTGACTGTGACTGTATCTGCATATGGAATGCTAAGTTACAGTGTCAGTAATAGGATATGAGGCATGCCTATATTCTGTGTGTGACTGTGACTGTATATGCATATGGAATGCTACGTTACAGTGTCAGTAATATGATATGAGGCATGCCTATATTCTGTGTGTGACCATGACTGTATCTGCATACAGAATGCTACGTTACAGTGTCAGTAATAGGATATGCGGCATGTCTATATTCTGTGTGTGACTGTGACTGTATCTGCATATGGAATGCTAAGTTACAGTGTCAGTAATAGGATATGAGGCATGCCTATATTCTGTGTGTGACTGTGACTGTATATGCATATGGAATGCTAAGTTACAGTGTCAGTAATATGATATGTGACATGTCTATATTCTGTGTGTGACCATGACTGTATCTACATATGAAATGCTACGTTACTGTGTCAGTAATAGGATATGTGGCATGCCTATATTCTGTGTGTGACCACGGCTGTATCTGCATACGGAATGCGATGTTACAATGTCAGTAATAGGATAAGCTGCATGTGTATATTATGTGTGTGACTGCGGCTGTATCTGCATATAGAATGCTTCATTACAGTGTCAGTAATACGATATGTGGCATGCCTATAATCTGTGTGTGACTGCGGCTGTATCTGCATATAGAATGCTTCATTACAGTGTCAGTAATAGGATATGTGGCATGCCTATAATCTGTGTGTGACTGCGGCTGTATCTGCATATAGAATGCTTCATTACAGTGTCAGTAATACGATATGTGGCATGCCTATAATCTGTGTGTGACTGCGGCTGTATCTGCATATAGAATGCTTCATTACAGTGTCAGTAATACGATATGTGGCATGCCTATAATCTGTGTGTGACTGCGGCTGTATCTGCATATAGAATGCTTCATTACAGTGTCAGTAATACGATATACGGCATGCATATAATCTGTGTGTGACTGCGGCTGTATCTGCATATAGAATGCTTCATTACAGTGTCAGTAATACGATATACGGCATGCATATAATCTGTGTGTGACTGCGGCTGTATCTGCATATAGAATGCTTCATTACAGTGTCAGTAATACGATATGTGGCATGCCTATAATCTGTGTGTGACTGCGGCTGTATCTGCATATAGAATGCTTCATTACAGTGTCAGTAATACTATATACGGCATGCATATAATCTGTGTGTGACTGCGGCTGTATCTGCATACAGAATTCTACGTTAGCCGGCCTTAGCTATAGGCAGGCTAGGCATTTGCCTAGGGCATTCAAGCATGTCTAGGGGCATCCAAGCATGTCCCTGCAGCATCTCATGCTGGGAGGGACAGTCCGCAAACTAACTGTTACTTTCCAAATGTATTCAATCAGTACTTGTATACACTGCTGTTTACATTTGTAAAAAAAAATGCACACTGTGCCTTAAACTTCCTCTGACATGCTTGAATGCCCCTGACTTGTGAGACCTCAGACAGACAGCAGAAGCCCAGTAAATGCAATTCCTGGACCTGTGACATTTTTACTGACTATATAAGGTTATTACTGGATGGCTTCTATAACACATGTGTATTTTGGAAGACTGCTTCACAGAAACCTGACATCACCTATACTGCTTGTGCACATGGGGGAGGGGGACCCTGCCATCCTGTGTGTGTCCCTTATCCCTGTGCAAACCCCAGGTGTCTGCAGGGACATAACATGGGCACACTTTATTTCCTAGTCAGTCCATACCATAAAATTCCCCTGCCATCTAGCACTGTAACGTGGTCAGTAAGTTGCGTTGTGCTTTTCTATATGAAACATCAGTGCAGCGTGACTTTTGGACACATCAGACTGGAGGGCAGAGCATTTAGCTCCCACAGTATAAAGTAAAGGGCATGCAGTTAACGGGAGTAACAGACACCAGCAAACACACTGAATAGTGAAGAGAATGGACAGTTTCTACATGTTTGATACTGATCTTTTTGTATAACCAGCAAGTGTGACAGTATCTGTGGCAGTATATGTGTATTATGGGCATTACTAATGTGGGGCATATGTGTAAGGTGCATTACTGTGTGGCATTATGTGTATTATGGGCATTACTAATGTGGGGCATATGTGTAAGGTTCCTTTACTGTGTGGAATTATATGTATTATGGTCATTACTGTGTGGCATTATGTGTATTATGGGCATTACTAATGTGGGGCATATGTGTAAGGTTCCTTTACTGTGTGGAATTATATGTATTATGGTCATTACTGTGTGGCATTGTTCAGAGTTGAACTGGCCCACAGGGTAACCCCCCGGTGGGCCCCACTACCTGAGCGTTGCAGGTACAGATGCAGAACTAGCGGCGGAGCTAGGGGGCACCAGACAAAATTTTGCCTAGGGCATCAAATTGGCTAGGGCCGGCTCTGTACGTTACAGTGTCAGTAATAGTATATGAGGCATGCCTATAATCTGTGTGTGACTGCGACTGTATCCGCATATGGAATGCTACGTTACAGTGTCAGTAATAGGATATGCTGCATGTGTGTATGCTGTGTGTGTGACTGCAGCTGTATCTGCATACGGAATGCTGTGTTAGTGTTAGCAAAATTATATGTCGCATGCCTATATTCTGTGTGTGACCATGACTGTATCTGCATACGGAATGCTACGTTACAGTGTCAGTAATATGATATGAGGCGAGCCTATATTCTGTGTGTGACCGCAACTGTATCTGCATATGGAATGCTACGTTACAGTGTCAGTAATATGATATGAGGCGAGCCTATATTCTGTGTGTGACCGCAACTGTATCTGCATATGGAATGCTAAGTTACAGTGTCAGTAATAGGATATGTGGCATGCCTATATTCTGCGACCGTGGCTGTATCTGCATACAGAATGCTACGTTACAGTGTCAGTAATAGGATATGTGACATGCCTATATTCTGCGACCGTGGCTGTATCTGCATACAGAATGCTACGTTACAGTGTCAGTAATAGGATATGTGACATGCCTATATTCTGCGACCGTGGCTGTATCTGCATATGGAATGCTACGTTACAGTGTCAGTAATAGGATAGCGGCATGCCTATATTATGTGTGTGACTGCGACTGTATCTGCATACGGAATGCTACGTTACAGTGTCAGTAATAGGATATGTGGCATGCCTATATTCTGTGACCGTGGCTGTATCTGCATATGGAATGCTACGTTAGTGTCAGTAATAGGATATGCAGCATGCCTATAGTCTGTGTGCGTTTGTGGCTGTATCTTCACATGGAATGCTACGTTACAATGTCAGTGGCTGTTTTGTAGAAAAACACAGTAACGTAGCATTTTGTGTGCAGATACAGCCGCGGTCACACACACAATATAGGAATGCTGCATATAATTTCAATCAGCGTAAGCTGCTTGTGCGTCCTATTTGCATCGTTTGGCAAATAATATGCATTTTAATTGAAAAATTTGCACGAATAGACGCTCGGCGCTACTGAGTCACGCCACGGCGTATCATGACTAGAAGGGTTGTATAGCGTGCAGAGAGGCTAGATGTACTGTACGCAGATGCATCTGTATGGCTCCTTATACATTTAATACATGTGCACACATTAATGCTTCATTGTCCAGATATTGTAGGGGGACACCGTCTTTAGGGTGTTGTATGGAAGGTAGATAGTAACTAGGTCGACAGTGTCTAGGTCGACCACTATTGGTCGACAGGGTCTCTAGGTCGACAGGGTCTAGGTCGACAGGTCAAAATGTCGACATGAGTTTTTTTTTTTTTTTTTTTGTGTCGTTTTCGTCGTAGAGTGACCAGGAACCCCAGTTAGTGCACCGTGTCCCCTCGCATGGCGAGCGAAAGCAAGGTGCTTTGCTACGCTCGGCACAGGTTACCGTTCCCAATTGTAGTCCACGTGGATCGTTAAGTATGAAAAGGTTCAAAAAAAGAAAAAAATCGGGAAAAACTGTCGACCTTTTGACCTGTCGACCTAGAGACCCTGTCAACCTAGAAACCCTGTCGACCTATTTACTGTCGACCAATAGCGGTCGACCTAAGTAGTGTCGACCTAGTTACTGTCGACCTAGAGACCAGATCCCCCGTCTTTAGCAGTAACCAACCCAGGCTGAAGCACTTCTTCCGGTTGTTTCTGTATTGTATTTGGTTTTCCACATTCAGGGCACAGATTGTAGCCTACCATACATAGAGGCTGTGTCGTCAGTCAGAGACTCCTCAGACATCTTTCTCCTGTCTTTGTGGCTTATGTGTTTTAGAACCTACAGGCAGAATGAGTTCCACAATTCAGGAGGAAATGACCGTACTGCTGACTCCTTTGCACAAAACCATTGTCTGGCCTCCCATCCTGAGGTAACATTTCTGTAACATGTCCTTCTACTGCTTCTTTTCTGTATCCTCTAACATCAGTAAATTCTCATATCTCTGTATTCTCCCAGATCATTGTCCTTTCCTCAGATCTCTGTATCCTCCCAGATCATTGCCCTCTACTCAGATCTCTCTATCCTCCCAGATCATTGTCCTCTACTCAGATCTCTCTATCCTCCCAGATCATTGTCCTCTACTCAGATCTCTGTATCCTCTCAGATCATTGTCCTTTCCTCAGATCTCTGTATCCTCCCAGATCATTGTCCTTTCCTCAGATCTCTGTATCCTCCCAGATCATTGTTCTCTACTCAGATCTCTGTATCCTCCCAGATCATTGTCCTCTACTCAGATCTCTGTATCCTCTCAGATCATTGTCCTTTCCTCAGATCTCTGTATCCTCCCAGATCATTGTTCTCTACTCAGATCTCTGTATCCTCCCAGATCATTGTCCTTTCCTCAGATCTCTGTATCCTCCCAGATCATTGTTCTCTACTCAGATCTCTGTATCCTCCCAGATCATTGTCCTCTACTCAGATCTCTCTATCCTCCCAGATCATTGTCCTCTACTCAGATCTCTGTATCCTCTCAGATCATTGTCCTTTCCTCAGATCTCTGTATCCTCCCAGATCATTGTCCTTTCCTCAGATCTCTGTATCCTCCCAGATCATTGTCCTTTCCTCAGATCTCTGTATCCTCCCAGATCATTGTCCTTTCCTCAGATCTCTGTATCCTCCCAGATCGGTGTCCTGTCCTCAGATCTCTCTATCCTCCCAGATCATTGCCCTCTCCTCAGATCTCTCTATCCTCTCAGATCGGTGTCCTCTCCTCAGATCTCTGTATCTTCCCAGATCAATGTCCTCTCCTCAGATCTCTGTATCCTCTCAGATCGGTGTCCTCTCCTCAGATCTCTGTATCTTCCCAGATCAATGTCCTCTCCTCAGATCTCTGTATCCTCTCAGATCGTTGTCCTCTCCTCAGATCTCTGTATCTTCCCAGATCAATGTCCTCTCCTCAGATCTCTGTATCCTCCCAGATCGTTGTCCTCTCCTCAGATCTCTGTATCCTCCCAGATCATTGGGGGTAATTCCAAGTTGATCGCAGCAGGAAATTTTTTAGCAGTTGGGCAAAACCATGTGCACTGCAGGCGGGGCAGATATAACATTTGCAGAGAGAGTTAGATTTGGGTGGGTTATTTTGTTTCTGTGCAGGGTAAATACTGCCTGCTTTATTTTTACACTGCAATTTAGATTGCAGATTGAACTCACCACACCCAAATCTAACTCTCTCTGCAAATGTTATATCTGCCCCCCCTGCAGTGTACATGGTTTTGCCCAACTGCTAAAAAATTTCCTGCTGCGATCAACTTGGAATTACCCCCATTGTCCTCTCCCCAGATTTCTGTAACCTCCCAGATTATTGTACTGTCCTCCAAACGGTTTCAACTCAGATTCTTGTCCTCTCCTCAGATCTCTGTATATTCCGGATTATTGTACTCTCTCAGATCTGTTTCTTCTCATATTGGTGTCCTCTCCTCAGATCTCTGTATCCTCTCAGATCAGTGTCCTCTCCTCAGATCTCTGTATCCTCTCAGATCATTGTCCTCTCCCCAGATTTCTGTATCCTGTTATTGCCCATTCCTCAGATATGTTTCCTTTCAAATTATTGTCCTTCACAAAACTCTAAATCCTCTTAAATTGATGTCTTATTCCAGATCTCTTTATCCTCTCAGATTATAGTCTTCTCCTCAGATCTGTTCCCTATCAGATTGTTGTCCTCTCTTCAGATCTCTGTAACCTCCCAGATTATTGTACTGTCCTCCAATCGGTTTCAACTCAGATTCTTGTCCACTCCTCAGATCTCTTTATATTCCAGATTATTGTACTCTCCTCAGATCTGTTTCTTCTCAGATTGGTGTCCTCTTCTCAGATCTCTGTATCCTCTCAGATTGGTGTCCTCTCCTCAGATCTCTGTAACCTCTGGGATCTGTGTCCTCTCCTCAGATCTCTGTATCCTCTTATATCTGTGTCCTCTCCTCAGATCTCTGTAACCTCTCAGATCGGTGTCCTCGCCTCAGATCTTTGTTACCCATCAGATCGGTGTCTTCTCCTCGGATCTCTGTATCCTCTCAGATCAGGGTCCTCTCCTCGGATCTCTGTATCTTCTCAAACCTCATCTTCTTGAGGGATGCAGTCAATTTACCTACAATCAAAATCCCGACTGTCAAAATACCGACAACCATTGACCGACGGTTAAAATCCCGACATGGTCAAAATACCGACATTTAAAATACCAAATAGGTCATAATACCGACATTTAAAATGCCGACAGGTCAAAAAGTCAACATGAGTTTTTCACAATTTTTTAATTGAAACCGACTTGTTCATACTGTACCATCCCAGTGGACCTAGAGTGGGACTATAATAGTGTGCGAGGCACCGTGCCCGAAGCCGCGAGCCATGCTAGGGGACACGGTACACTTATACGGTGTCCATGTTGACCTATGTTGACATACTCACCAAAAAACAATGAAAAACTCTTGTCGACTTTTTGACCCGTCGACATTTTAAATGTCGGTATTTTAATTTTTTTTTTTTTTTTTTTAAATGTCGGTATTTTGACCATGTCAGTATTTTGATCTTGGGATTTTGCCCGTCGGTCAATTGATGTCGGGATTTTGATCGTAGGTATTTCATACTGATCCCCTTCTTGAACTCACCATGACTACATACAATGGAGGATTATTCTTTTATTCACTACTCCTTTTTTTTTTTTGGTTCGTCATTCAATTTTATCACCGGCAACTCTCTCTCCACCGTCCATATTTTCCCTTTCTCTGGTCCCTATTTTATCACTGTTTATTTGGGTTTCTTTGTGTCCAGACTGTGTTGTCGGACGATGGAGATGGCGATCCTTTGGCAGAAGATCATGTCCTAACAGGAGTGGAGGAGGTGAGCAGTAACTATATATGATGTGTCCTGATCATTGGCTAGACCCAGTGGGTCTCATTCCCAGGATAATAGCTGAGGCGCAGCAGAAAATCCTCATGCACATTAATTTCACCAGAGTGCATAGGTGTGAGGAGAAGAATTTGGATGGGTTGGGGTCGGGGTATGGTTTAGGCGTACAGGTGCGCCAGGTTTGCGGAGTACTGTAAACACAAGATTACTGAAATGTGTGCGGTAGTAAAGGCAGCGTCTCATGGTGTCTGCCAGTTATGTTTATATGGAGGAAGAGGAAGGCCAGTTGCACAGTGCGCCTCTCCGCACGCTAATACGCACTCCTGGTTGGACTGCAGACTATGCGCGCCCCTTGGAGATCGCTGAGCATATGATAGCTGCGCAAACCCAAAGTGGCTCCTCCAGTGCATTTCCTCAGTGAGGTCCAGAGTATTCCAGATGCCCTGTTCCTGTGTCCTCATGTGCCCAGCTGGCATTGTACATGGATATATGCCTGGATCCCACACCCATGTTATGTACCAGGTGATAGATAGAGGTGGTTCCAGGCAGGGGAAGAGGAGCTGCTCTGTTGTAACGAGGACATTCCCTATCCCACTCTCCTCCAGGTATTCGATATTCTGCCCCAGTTCGGGAGTCTGCAGCCGGGAGAGAGCCAGATTGTTATTTTCACATTTTATGGGCACTCGGACATCAAGGCCCAGGCCAGAGCCCTATGTGAGGTGTCTGGTGGCCCGGGATATGAGATCAGCCTGTGCGGTGAGGCCTCGCTGGTCACCTACACCCTCAGTACCAGGGACATCGACTATGGCGTACAGGTAACCTATCCTGCATACATGGATGTGTTACATGTGTCTCCTGTGCGTACATGTATGGTTGTGTGCTGCTGGTTGTTGCTGTGTATACATGTATATGCTGGTGAGGTGTTACATGTGTCCCCTGTGTATACATGTATGTGCCAGTGAGGTATTACATGCGTCTCGTGTGTATCAGTGTATGTGCTGGTGAGGTTTTAGATGTGTCTTCTGTGCATACATGTATGTGCCAGTGAGTTGTTACATGTGTCTCTTGTGTATACATGTATGTGCTAGCGAAGTGTTTTATGTTATTGCTGTATATACATGTATGTATGTGCTGGTGAGGTGTTACATGTGTCTCATGTGTATAAATGTATGTGCTGGTAAGGTGTTACATGTAACTCCTGGGCATACATTTATGTGCCAGTAAGGTGTTACATGCATCTCCTGTGTATACATGTATGTGCTGGTGAGGTGTTACATGTATTTCATGTGTATACATGTATGTGCAAGTGAGGTGTTACATGTGTCTCCTGGGCATACATGTATGTGCCAGTAAGGTGTTACATGTGTCTCCTGTGTATACATGTATGTGCTGCAGTGCTGGTGAAGTGTTACATGAATCTCCTGTATATACATGTATGTGTTGGTGAGGTGTTACATGTGTCTCCTGTGTATACATGTATGTGCTGGTGATGTGTTATGTGTGCCTACTGTATATACATGTATGTGCCGGTGAGGTGTTACATGAATCTCCTGTATATACATGTATGTGTTGGTGAGGTGTTACATGTGTCTCCTGTGTATACATGTATATGCTAGTGAGGTGTTACATGTGTCTCCTGTGTATACATGTATGTGCCAGTGAGGTGTTACATGTGTCTCCTGTGTATATATTTTCTGCACAGATGTTTTACCAAGTGGCTGAAGCAGAGATTGTCTTGAGAAACAGCGGGATGGTCAGTTTCCCATTCACCGTGCTGACCAGGAACGCCGACACCCTGCCATCGTCTTATCCTGGGGAGCCGCTTGTAGAGCCGCACAGTGTGAGTGTCATTCCTCCCCACATAGACTCCTTACTCAGTGCAATGTCCATAATCCTCTTTTACCCATTGTGAGTGTCCACTCATCCCCCCAGTACCCATTGTGAGTGTCCGCTCATCCCCCCAGTATCCATTGTGAGTGTCCGCTCATCCCCCCAGTACCCATTGTGAGTGTCCCCATTATGAGTGTCCGCTCATCCCCCCAGTACCCATTGTGAGTGTCCGCTCATCCCCCCAGTACCCACTGTGAGTGTCCACTCATCCCCCCAGTATCCATTGTGAGTGTCCACTAATCCCCCCTTCCCAATATAAGTGTCCAATAATGAATTCCTCCTTACTCAGTGTAAGTGTCCATAATTTCCTCTTACTTAGTGTGAGTGTCACTAATCAGCCCATACCTAGTGTGAATGTCCACTAATTGAATCCCAGATCAGATCAGATCAGCTGCACTTGCGTCTGTCACAGCATCGGATCAGCATCAGCAGTCACAGTATCGGATCAGCTGTGTTGTCATCACTTGCAGCTTCGCATCAGTTGTGTGGCCGATAGTCGGCACATAAGATCAGCAATGTGGCTGTCAGTCACCACATTAAATCAGCTGCGTGGCCATCAGTCATGCATTGGATCAGCTGTTTGGCTGTCAGTCGCTGCACCGGATCAGCTGTGTTACCGTCAGTCGCCACATTGGATCAGCTACGTAGCAGTCAGTCACTTTATTGGATCATCTGCATGGCCGTCAGTCGCAGCATTGGATCAGCTTCTTCAGTCACAGCATCATATCAACTGCTTTGTCATCACTTGCATCATCGGATCAGCTGTGTGTCGCATCAGTCACAAGCATTAGATCAGCTGTGTGGACGTTAGTCGCAGTATCCTATCAGCTGTGTGGTCGTCAGTCGCAGCATCGAATCAGCTGCGTATGTGTTGGTCACAGCATAGAATCAGCAGCGTCAGTCACAGCATCGGATCAACTGCATTGTCATCACTTGCAGCATCGGAGCAGCTGCGTGGTCGTCAGACACAGCATTGGAGCAGCTGTGTAACCGTTGGTTGCATCATGTGATCGGGATGCGGTTAGCATTTTTGCACTCGGGATGCTGGTGGTCATGTGATCAACACTGGAATCCCAACATCACTTGGATTCCCGGCACCTGCACACCGACCGCCAACATCCCGAAGGTAAGTATAGGGATGACTGTTATGGTTAATGCCTTGGGCTTAGGGTGAGGAGGTTAGCCATAGCCGCCAACCCCTGAGTCTAATCCCTAGCTGCCATCCCAGTCGGGTTAGGGTAGGGGACAAGGGAGGGGTAAAATAATTACCCTGTCCTGTGTTGGCATTTTCTTTGTCGGGATGCCGGTGTTGGTCAAGTGACCGCTGGCATCCCGGCCGCTAGGGTGCATGGCTGTTAGTTGCAGCATCCGATCAGCTACATGGTCGTTGGTAACAGCATCAAATCAGTATCGTCATTCGCAGCATCGGCTCAGCTGCGTGGCCATCAGTTGCAGCATCGGATCAGCTGCGTGGCCATCAGTTGCAGCATCGGATCAGCTGCGTGGCCATCAGTTGCAGCATCGGATCAGCCGCGTGGCCATCAGTTGCAGCATCGGATCAGCCGCGTGGCCATCAGTTGCAGCATCGGATCAGCCGCGTGGCCATCAGTTGCAGCATCGGATCAGCCGCGTGGCCATCAGTTGCAGCATCGGATCAGCCGCGTGGCCATCAGTTGCAGCATCGGATCAGCTGCGTGGCCATCAGTTGCAGCATCGGATCAGCTGCGTGGCCATCAGTTGCAGCATCGGATCAGCTGCGTGGCCATCAGTTGCAGCATAGGACATCTGAGTATCCCTCCCCTTTTCCTGAGTATTCCTCCCACTGATGCTATTATTATAGTGAGAATGCTACGGCCTATTTGCAGTATGTAAATTATATGTGCAATCGGACTACGGCATGAAACCAGATTCTATTTAATTGAATTATTGAGTAGTTTCATTTTGCATTTGTTCTGTATTTAAATGTATTTCTCATCATATTCTCATATACCAGTGGTTCCCAAACTTTTTTGAACCATGGCGCCCTAGGGCATCAGAATATTTTTCAAGGCACCCCTAGACCAAGTTTTCTATTGAGAAATTTAAATAAAAATATTCAATTAATTAAACTGTGTTTATATGTCATCCTTAGGTTCAGTCATGTTGTGTGGAACAGGATACCCTTCTGTTTATCCAAAAAGTTTATGATTGGCAGCCACCAACATTGGTTTTACCTATCACATTGACCATAAATAATTTGACTTGGTCCTGGACCACCAACCCAGGGCACCCCTGCAAGTGTCCTGAGGCGCGCCAGGGTGCCACGGCACACAGTTTGAGAACCACTGTCATACACTATTGCTCTCTCCCGGTGTAACCCAGGCACATACACTATTGCTCTCTCCCGGTGTAACCCAGGAGCATATACTACTGTTCTCTCCTGGTGTAACCCAGGCACATATACTACTGCTTTCTCCCGCTGTAACCCAGGCACATATACTACTGTTCTCTCCCGCTGTAACCCAGGCACATATACTACTGCTCTCTCCCGCTGTAACCCAGGCACATATACTACTGCTCTATCCTGGTATAACCCAGGCGCATGTAATACTGCTCTCTCCCGGTGCAACCCACGCGCATATACTACTGCTCTCTCCCGATGTAACCCATGCGCATATACTATGGCTTTCTCCCAGTGTAACCCAGGCACATATACTACTGTTCTCTCCTGCTGTAACCCAGGCACATATACTACTGTTCTCTCCTGGTGTAACCCAGGCACATATACTACTGCTCTCTCCCGGTGTAACCCATGCGCATATACTATGGCTTTCTCCTAGTGTAACCCAGGCACATATACTACTGTTCTCTCCTGGTGTAACCAAGGCACATATACTACTGTTCTCTCCTGGTGTAACCCAGGCACATATACTACTGCTCTCTCCCGGTGTAACCCATGCGCATATACTATGGCTTTCTCCCGGTGTAACCCAGGCACATATACTACTGTTCTGTCCTGGTGTAACCCAGGTGCATGTACTACTGCTCTCTCCCAGTGTAACCCAGGCACATATACTACTGCTCTCTCCCGGTGTAACCCAGGCACATGTACTACTGCTCTCTCCCGGTGTAACTCAGGCACATATACTACTGCTCTCTCCTGGTGTAACCCAGGCACATATACTACTGTTCTCTCCTGGTGTAACCCAGGCACATATACTACTGCTCTCTCCCGGTGTAACCCAGGCACATATACTACTGTTCTGTCCTGGTGTAACCCAGGTGCATGTACTACTGCTCTCTCCCAGTGTAACCCAGGCACATGTACTACTGCTCTCTCCCGGTGTAACTCAGGCACATATACTACTGCTCTCTCCCGGTGTAACTCAGGCACATATACTACTGCTCTCTCCTGGTGTAACCCAGGCACATATACTACTGTTCTCTCCTGGTGTAACCCAGGCACATATACTACTGCTCTCTCCCGGTGTAACCCAGGCACATATACTACTGTTCTGTCCTGGTGTAACCCAGGTGCATGTACTACTGCTCTCTCCCAGTGTAACCCAGGCACATGTACTACTGCTCTCTCCCGGTGTAACTCAGGCACATATACTACTGCTCTCTCCCGGTGTAACTCAGGCACATATACTACTGCTCTCTCCTGGTGTAACCCAGGCACATATACTACTGCTCTCTCCCGATGTAACCCAGGCACATATACTACTGCTCTCTCTCCCGGTGTAACCCAGGCACATGTACTACTGCTTTCTCCCGGTATAACCCAGGCACATATACTACTGCTCTCTCCCGCTGTAACCCAGGCACATATACTACTGCTCTCTCCCGCTGTAACCCAGGCACATATACTACTGCTCTCTCCCGCTGTAACCCAGACGCATATACTACTGCTCTCTCTCCCGGTGTAACCCAGGCGTATATACTACTGCTCTCTCCCGGTGTAACCCAGCACATATACTACTGTTCTCTCCCGGTGTAACCCAGTCACATATACTACTGCTCTCTCCCGGTATAACCCAGGCACATATACTACTGTTCTCTCCTGGTGTAACCCAGGCACATATACTACTGTTCTCTCCTGGTGTAACCCAGGCACATATACTACTGCTCTATCCCGATGTAACCCAGGCACATATACTACTGCTCTCTCCCGGTGTAACCCAGACACATATACTACTGCTCTCTCCCGATGTAACCCAGGCACATATACTACTGCTCTCTCCCGATGTAACCCAGGCACATATACTACTGCTCTCTCCTGCTGTAACCCAGGCACATATACTACTGCTCTATCCTGGTATAACCCAGGCGCATGTAATACTGCTCTCTCCCGGTGCAACCCACGCGCATATACTACTGCTCTCTCCCGGTGTAACCCATGCGCATATACTATGGCTTTCTCCCAGTGTAACCCAGGCGCATGTAATACTGCTCTCTCCCGGTGTAACCCAGGCACATATACTACTGTTCTGTCCTGGTGTAACCCAGGTGCATGTACTACTGCTCTCTCCCAGTGTAACCCAGGCACATGTACTACTGCTCTCTCCCGGTGTAACTCAGGCACATATACTACTGCTCTCTCCTGGTGTAACCCAGGCACATATACTACTGCTCTCTCCCGATGTAACCCAGGCACATATACTACTGCTCTCTCTCCCGGTGTAACCCAGGCACATGTACTACTGCTTTCTCCCGGTATAACCCAGGCACATAAACTACTGCTCTCTCCCACTGTAACCCAGGCACATATACTACTGCTCTCTCCCGCTGTAACCCAGGCACATATACTACTGCTCTCTCCCGCTGTTACCCAGACGCATATACTACTGCTCTCTCTCCCGGTGTAACCCAGGCGTATATACTACTGCTCTCTCCCGGTGTAACCCAGCACATATACTACTGTTCTCTCCCGGTGTAACCCAGTCACATATACTACTGCTCTCTCCCGGTATAACCCAGGCACATATACTACTGTTCTCTCCTGGTGTAACCCAGGCACATATACTACTGTTCTCTCCTGGTGTAACCCAGGCACATATACTACTGCTCTATCCCGATGTAACCCAGGCACATATACTACTGCTCTCTCCCGGTGTAACCCAGACACATATACTACTGCTCTCTCCCGATGTAACCCAGGCACATATACTACTGCTCTCTCCCGATGTAACCCAGGCACATATACTACTGCTCTCTCCCGGTGTAACTCAGGCACATATACTACTGTTCTGTCCCGGTGTAACTCAGGCACATATACTACTGCTCTCTCCTGGTGTAACCCAGCACATATACTACTGCTCTCTCCCGGTGTAACCCAGGCACATGTACTACTGCTCTCTCCCAGTGTAACCCAGGCACATATACTACTGCTCTCTCTCCCGGTGTAACCCAGGCACATATACTACAATTGCATCATTTGCAAATGACGCATTTTAATGGAAGAAGTAGTATGAAAAGACGCCCGGCACCACCCAGTCACGGCATGGCGTGACGAGAAGGGCTGTTTAATATGGAGGGAGGCTAGATGTAAATGGACACTTCTATAAATCACATCTAATCTCCTATGGTTATTAGGGTCACATTCCTGCTGGAGGGGAGGAAATCCTGAAGGTTTCCTATTTCCCTGGAGTCCCAGAATCCTTTCAGCGGGTCATTCAGCTACATGTCGCTCATCTGGAGCCAGAGATCATTACCCTGCGAGGGGAAGGCGTGTTCCCGCAGATCTGTCTGGACCTTCCACGTAACATTAGAGGTACATAGTGATAACTACTCTCTCATTCCATCACATCACACACTCTCATTCCATCACATCACACACTCTCATTCCATCACATCACTCTCTCATTCCATCACATCACTCTCTCTCATTCCATCACATCACTCTCTGTCATTCCATCACATCACTCTCTGTCATTCCATCACATCACTCTCTGTCATTCCATCACATCACTCTCTGTCATTCCATCACATCACTCTCTGTCATTCCATCACATCACTCTCTGTCATTCCATCACATCACACTCTCTCATTCCATCACATCACTCTCTGTCATTCCATCACATCACTCTCTGTCATTCCATCACATCACTCTCTGTCATTCCATCACATCACTCTCTCTCATTCCATCACATCACTCTCTCTCATTCCATCACATCACTCTCTGTCATTCCATCACATCACTCTCTGTCATTCCATCACATCACTCTCTCTCATTCCATCACATCACTCTCTCTCATTCCATCACATCACACTCCCTCTCATTCCATCACATCACTCGCTCTCATTCCATCACATCACTCGCTCTCATTCCATCACATCACACTCTCTCTCATTCCATCACATCACACTCCCTCTCATTCCATCACATCACACTCCCTCTCATTCCATCACATCACTCTCTCTCATTCCATCACATCACTCTCTCTCATTCCATCACATCACTCTCTCTCATTCCATCACATCACACTCTCTCTTGTTCCATCACATCACTCTCTCTCGTTCCATCACATCACTCTCTCTCATTCCATCACATCACTCTCTCTCGTTCCATCACATCACTCTCTCTTATTTCGTCACTCTCTCATTCCATCACATCACACTCTCTCATTCCATCACATCACTCTGTCTCATTCCATCACATCACTCTGTCTCATTCCATCACATCACTCTCTCTCATTCCATCACATCACTCTTTCTCTCATTCCATCACATCACACACTCTCGTTCCATCACATCACACACTCTCGTTCCATCACATCACTCTCTCTCATTCCATCACACCACACTCTCTCGTTCCATCACATCACACTCTCTCGTTCCATCACATCACTCGCTCTCATTCCATCACACCACACTCTCTCATTCGATCACATCACACTCTCTCATTTCATCACATCACTCTCTCTCTCATTTCATCACATCACTCTCTCTCTCATTTCATCACATCACTCTCTCTCTCATTCCATCACATCACTCTCTCTCATTCCATCACATCACTCTCTCTCATTCCATCACATCACTCTCTCTCATTCCATCACATCACTCTCTCTCTCATTCCATCACATCACTCTCTCTCTCATTCCATCACATCACTCTCTCTCTCATTCCATCACATCACTCTCTCTCTCATTCCATCACATCACTCTCTCTCTCATTCCATCACATCACTCTCTCTCTCGTTCCATCACATCACACTCTCTCTCATTCCATCACATCACTCTCTCTCGTTCCATCACATCACTCTCTCTCATTCCATCACATCACTCTCTCTCGTTCCATCACATCACTCTCTCTTATTTCGTCACTCTCTCATTCCATCACATCACACTCTCTCATTCCATCACATCACTCTGTCTCATTCCATCACATCACTCTCTCTCATTCCATCACATCACTCTCTCTCATTCCATCACATCACTCTTTCTCTCATTCCATCACATCACACACTCTCGTTCCATCACATCACTCTCTCTCATTCCATCACACCACACTCTCTCGTTCCATCACATCACACTCTCTCATTCCATCACATCACACACTCTCGTTCCATCACATCACTCTCTCTCATTCCATCACACCACACTCTCTCGTTCCATCACATCACACTCTCTCGTTCCATCACATCACTCGCTCTCATTCCATCACACCACACTCTCTCATTCCATCACATCACACTCTCTCATTTCATCACATCACTCTCTCTCTCATTTCATCACATCACTCTCTCTCTCATTCCATCACATCACTCTCTCTCATTCCATCACATCACTCTCTCTCATTCCATTACATCACTCTCTCTCTCTCATTCCATCACATCACTCTCTCTCTCATTCCATCACATCACTCTCTCTCTCATTCCATCACATCACTCTCTCTCTCATTCCATCACATCACTCTCTCTCTCATTCCATCACATCACTCTCTCTCTCATTCCATCACATCACTCTCTCTCTCATTCCATCACATCACTCTCTCTCTCATTCCATCACATCACTCTCTCTCTCATTCCATCACATCACACTCTCTCTCATTCCATCACATCACACTCTCTCATTCCATCACATCACTCTCTCTCTCATTCCATCACATCACTCTCTCTCTCATTCCATCACATCACTCTCTCTCTCATTCCATCACATCACTCTCTCATTCCATCACATCACACTCTCTCTCATTCCATCACATCACACTCTCTCGTTCCATCACATCACTCTCTCTCTCATTCCATCACATCACTCTCTCTCTCATTAAATCACATCACTCTCTCTCATTCCATCACATCACACACTCTCTCGTTCCATCACATCACTCTTTCCTTTCGTCACCCCGCTCTCTACTTCCATCACCCCACTGCCTCATTCCGTCACCTCACTGCCTTGGTCCAGCCCTGCTAACACCATTACCCGATAACTGCTTCTCGCTGTTTTGCTTACCTTGGTACCTCACGGCCTAATTCCTACCGTCCACTATGCTACACATACTCTGTGCGCGGACTCTCTGGGGTTGGTATATACTGTATAGTACATAAAGTGTGCATATAGTAAGTTATATTTTATTTATATCTGGAAGATGACCGGTTTGGACCTTACCTGAGAATAGCAGAGAAGAAGATACGAGACAGAGATCGCAGCTCCGGTCTGGAGGAACCTGAGACCTCTGTAAGAACAGCCCATACGTCTGTAATCTCCAATCTGTATATTATACTGTATGTGTTATATAGAGTCACACAGTCAGTGCATGTCATACTGTATGTGTTATATAGAGTCACATCAGTGTATATTATACTGTATGTGTTATGGAGTCACACAGTCGGTGCATATTCTACTGTATGTATTATATAGAGTCACACAGTCAGTGCATATTATACTGTGTGTGTTATATAGAGTCACACAGTCAGTGCATATTATACTGTATGTGTTATATGGAGTCACACAGTCAGGGTATATTATACTGTATGTGTTATATAGAGTCACACAGTCAGTGCATATTATACTGTATGTGTTATATGAAGTCACACAGTCAGGGTATATTATACTGTGTGTGTTATATAGAGTCACACAGTCAGTGTATATTATACTGTGTGTGTTATATGGAGTCACACAGTCAGTGCATATTATACTGTATGTGTTATATGGAGTCACACAGTCAGTGCATATTATACTGTGTGTGTTATATGGAGTCACACAGTCAGTGCATATTATACTGTATGTGTTATATAGAGTCACACAGTCAGTGCATATTATACTGTATGTGTTATATGGAGTCACACAGTCAGTGCATATTATACTGTGTGTGTTATATGGAGTCACACAGTCAGGGCATATTATACTGTATGTGTTATATGGAGTCACACAGTCAGTGCATATTATACTGTGTGTGTTATATGAAGTCACACAGTCAGGGTATATTATACTGTGTGTGTTATATAGAGTCACACAGTCAGTGCATATTATACTGTATGTGTTATATAGAGTCACACAGTCAGTGCATATTATACTGTATGTGTTATATGGAGTCACACAGTCAGTGCATATTATACTGTGTGTGTTATATGGAGTCACACAGTCAGTGTATATTATACTGTATGTGTTATATAGAGTCACACAGTCAGTGCATATTATACTGTGTGTGTTATATGAAGTCACACAGTCAGGGTATATTATACTGTGTGTGTTATATGGAGTCACACAGTCAGGGTATATTATACTGTATGTGTTATATGGAGTCACACAGTCAGTGCATATCATACTGTATGTGTTATATGGAGTCACACAGTCAGGGCATATTATACTGTGTGTGTTATATGGAGTCACACAGTCAGTGCATATTATACTGTATGTGTTATATAGAGTCACACAGTCAGTGCATATTATACTGTATGTGTTATATAGAGTCACACAGTCAGTGCATATTATACTGTATGTGTTATATGGAGTCACACAGTCAGTGCATATTATACTGTGTGTGTTATATGGAGTCACACAGTCAGTGCATATTATACTGTATGTGTTATATAGAGTCACACAGTCAGTGCATATTATACTGTATGTGTTATATGAAGTCACACAGTCAGGGTATATTATACTGTGTGTGTTATATAGAGTCACACAGTCAGTGTATATTATACTGTGTGTGTTATATGGAGTCACACAGTCAGTGTATATTATACTGTATGTGTTATATAGAGTCACACAGTCAGTGCATATTATACTGTGTGTGTTATATGAAGTCACACAGTCAGGGTATATTATACTGTGTGTGTTATATGGAGTCACACAGTCAGGGTATATTATACTGTATGTGTTATATGGAGTCACACAGTCAGTGCATATCATACTGTATGTGTTATATGGAGTCACACAGTCAGGGCATATCATACTGTATGTGTTATATGGAGTCACACAGTCAGTGCATATTATACTGTGTGTGTTATATGGAGTCACACAGTCAGTGTATATTATACTGTGTGTGTTATATGGAGTCACACAGTCAGGGTATATTATACTGTATGTGTTATATGGAGTCACACAGTCAGGGCATATTATACTGTATGTGTTATATGGAGTCACAGAGTCAGTGTATATTATACTGTGTGTGTTATAAAGAGTCACATCAGTGCATATTATACTGTATGTGTTATATAGAGTCACATCAGTGTATATTATACTGTGTGTTATATAGGGTCACACAGTTAGTGTATATTATACTGTGTGTTATATGGAGTAACATCAGTGTATATTATACATTATATATAGCACAGATAGATAGACACAGTTTCTTTTGTAAAAGATAAGACATAAAAAGTTTTACAAAGTTAAAAAATAGACAATTATCAGCGTGTTCTATAGGCAGGACTCCAATAAAATAAGGTGCAGTGGATAGTTCCCGAATAAATTAGAACTTTGGCCAAGCAGTTTTAAACCAGCATACAGCTTTTTAGTTGAAGGGCATCCCGGAAATCCCTCTTCCACGTTATGCTGGAACAATAAGTCCACCACCGTCCTTAGCACTGGGGTCCTGTGCTCTCCGACGCGTTTCAACCCCTTGCTGGGGTCTTTTTCAAGGTGCAAATTTCAAATGAATCCCATGCTGCTCCCAAGTTGATGTTTAAAAACACAATTGACCAATCGTAAGGCTTCTACACAGCTGGACCCTATACATAGAAATTCCTAATAGAGTCCCATGGTCCTTTGCTCTGTAGTACTTCCTGTTAGGTCCAGTTTGTATATAAGGAACCGTGGTAACGGCCATGCGTCTATCATCACTTTAGTACTTCCTGATGGGTCCCATTTGTATATAGGGAACCATAGCAACAGCCGTGCGCATCTCCTTAGTATTTCCGGTTGGGGAGATCCAAGACCGACCTGCAAAGAGTGTGATTTTTTTCTATCAGCAACACTCACAGATGCTGAGAGTATCCAATGTTGTGTCTCTCACTTAAGCAAATAAAAATTGTGCTTTCCCATAAGGACACACCTGGGTATCGTGATTCAGGAGAAGCGCAACGTCACTTACGGTGACATGTTCCCACAGCAATAGCAAACAAAAATCCTCTGCTTCATTCTAAATTATTAGAAACACGATCCCTTAAATATAAACATGGTAAAAACATAAAATTAATATAAAAACCATCTACATACAATTAAAATCTATAGAAATATAAAAACCGTAACAAAGCGACCTTCCACCAGACAAGACGCTGACACAATTGTATAGGGTAGCAGTCTGTTTACTTCCACAGCACAGTGAGCAGGTCTTTGTCATGGCAAAATTACTGGGTACCTTATCCAGGCACCAGTCCACCAACAGCATGTACACAAATCTGAGGCTCCCTGCCTCTAACCCACTGGTCCACCCTCTATTGCCTGGCCACTTGTTGGCATCAGGAGCCCTGAGCCCTTGCCCTAACGAGCTTTATAAAAGTATGGCACAGGTGTGCCTGATTGCTGGGAGCGCCTGCTCCAAAACCTGAACCGGACCTGCATGGATGGGATCCCGGCCACTCTCTCACCCATCCAAACCCCAGGGACTCAAAACCGGCCGTGCTAAGGCCGAATGACAGCCTGCCGTGTCCCAACACTTCCCCGGGGCTTCTCAAACACCCGGGGTGGCATCTGGACTGGACTGCCACAAAAATAAATAAATAAATTATAAATAATCTCTGTCTCTCTCTCTATCTATCTATCTATCTATCTATATATATATATATATATATATATATATAGTATGTGTCATATAGAGTGTATGTGTGTGTGTGTGTATATATATATATATGGAAAAGAATGATGAAGGCGCACTCAGTGAATCAAGGTATAAAGTAGATTTACTACAAATAACAAGCTCACATACATCAAGGTTTAAAATCACCGGCTCGTGGAAATCGAAAACGCTGTCTCCAATGCCACTTGCAGCAGTCTGTCTCTCAGGTTGACGGCATGCAGTAATGCTCAGGTCAGCGTCTCAGCTTACGGAACAGGTGTTCATGGATGGAACGAACACGTCCTTGTTTAGGCCACGCACAACGCGTTTCGTCACTGTATGACTTCGTCAGGGGGTGTGATATATATAGTATGTGTCATATAGAGTGTGTGTGTGTGTGTATATATATATATGTGTGTGTATGTGTATATATATATATCTATATCATAGTGTGTGTCATATAGGGTAATACAGCCAGTATATACAGAGAGAGAGAGTGTGTGTTATATAGATGAAGACTGCGTTTGTTATTTCCCATACACAGGTGGACGCTCTTCTGCTGATGGAGGCGGACCGTTTGTTAATTGAGAAACATTCGGGCGATGAGCTAAATATGGGGGTGACGGCTGACAGCAGCCATAAATCATGCAGAAAGCTGCTTAGGTGAGTGGTTACTGTGTAATAACTATCATTGATTGGTATTGGTCTGCTGCAGTCACAGCCATAAGAGCTTACACCAGTGGTTTCCAAACTTTTTTGAATCACGGAACCCTAGAGTATCAGATTTTTTTGCACGGCACCCCTAAGCCAATAGTTTCTTATTGAAAAATGTAGAAAGAAATATTAAATTATGTAAATTGTCTTTATAGGTCGTCCTTAGGGTAACTTATGTGGTGAGGGACAGGATTTGCTTCTGATTGTCAATATATTTTATGATTGGCAGCCATTAACACTGGTTTTGATTTTTACATTGACCATGCAGAATTTGAATTGGTTCTGGGCCACCAACCCGAGGCACCCCTGCAAGTGTCCCGAGTCACCCCAGGGTGCCACGGCACACAGTTTGGGAACGACTGGTTTACAGTCTTCATCTTCTGGTTCCACAGTCTTTACCAGTGTCAGTATAGTGGCATATTCTCATCTGCATAACCCCACCCACAGTCTATACCAGTATATAGGCATATTCTCATCTGCATAACACCACCCACGGTCTATACCAGTATATAGGCATATTCTCATCTGTATAACCCCACCCACAGTCTATACCAGTATAGTGGCAGATTCTCATCTGCATAACTCCACCCACGGTCTATACCAGTATAGTGGCAGATTCTCATGTGCATAACTCCACCCACAGGCTATACCAGTATATAGGCATATTCTCATCTGTATAACTCCACCCACAGGCTATACCAGTATAGTGGCAGATTCTCATGTGCATAACTCCACCCACAGTCTATACCAGTATATAGGCATATTCTCATCTCTATAACTCCACCCACAGGCTATACCAGTATAGTGGCAGATTCTCATGTGCATAACTCCACCCACAGGCTATACCAGTATAGTGGCAGCTTCTCATCTGTATAACTCCACCCACAGGCTATACCAGTATAGTGGCAGATTCTCATGTGCATAACTCCACCCACAGGCTACACCAGTATATAGGCATATTCTCATCTCTATAACTCCACCCACAGGCTATACCAGTATAGTGGCAGATTCTCATGTGCATAACTCCACCCACAGGCTATACCAGTATAGTGGCAGCTTCTCATCTGTATAACTCCACCCACAGGCTATACCAGTATAGTGGCAGATTCTCATGTGCATAACTCCACCCACAGGCTATACCAGTATAGTGGCAGATTCTCGTCTGCATAACTCCACCCATGGTCTATACCAGTATAGTGGCAGATTCTCATCTGCATAACTCCACCCATGGTCTATACCAGTATAGTGGCAGATTCTCGTCTGCATAACTCCACCCACGATCTTCATCAGCGTTAAATGGGTGTAGATTGCCCTCTGTATGCCTGCTACCACATCCAGTGCATGGCGTTGATCAGTAGCTAATTTCATCCTCATCTCCAGTCACTGTGAGCACATTATTTTGGGCAGTCTGTCCCCTTCCTGTATATGTGTGCTGTACACTCTCTGAGTCTCTGGCTGCCTGCCCCTTGTTATCCCAGTCTATGTGTATATATCATGGTATGGAGAATGAGGTGCTTGATGTTTCAGGGCTGATCTTCCGGAGTACCTGCTGGACTTTGGCTACGTCATACTCGGAGATGTCCGTTCACATGTCATTAAAGTCACCAACACAGGACATTTCCCAGTGTCCTTCCAGGTAGACCGACGTGGTCTAGCCGGCACAGGTATGACGTTGTCACGCTTATGATAGAGTGCACGGGCTGACTGATGACAGAGACAGCAGTAATATCGATGTTGTGTGTGACAGGCCTCACAGTGGAGTTAGACCGTGTGAAGAATCTGCCGTGCTGTCACATTGAGACTTTCCAGGTCAAGTTTGATCCTCAGGGGGCCAATCTTAATCTTGGCCCTGTTGATATACTGATGCCTATTCAGGTAACTTGGCATTGTATGTATAGGGTCACTCAGCCATTGCTAATACGTGCTGTAATGTTCTCATCTGTTCTCGCCAGGTGAGTGGAGGCCCCAGGTACTCAGTACGTCTGAGGGCATCAGTGACCATGCCATCCCTCTGTGCGTCCAGTGACAAGGTGGAGTTTAGCCCTGTGCAGTGTGGCCAGTGTCAGATCAGGACTATTCAGCTCTACAACCAGCTTCCAGTGCCCTGTGAATGGACAGTTGTGAACCAGGAGTCTGTCGTGAAGGTATCATGGATAACTTGTCTTTTTCTAGCTGTTACTCCTCCTCTAAGTCATGGCCGGTCAGTCATTGTTACTGTGCATTGTGTGCTGCAGCTGGACAAACACATCCCGATGCATCTGCGCAAAAAGTTGCGACATGAAATTAGACCCAAAGTTGCCATTTTTGAGGTGATGCCGTCACACGACCTTCTGCTCCCAGGGCAAAAGAAGAATGTGGAGATAAAGTTTCTGCCACAGGAAGAGGTAAAGTACAAGATCCCTGCAGAAGATGAGACCCGAGAAGGATGTGTCCATAGGACCATTGTGGCCTCAGCATGGATAGATCTTGGGTTTAGGCTGATTCATGTATTATTCTATTCTCCTGTGTTAGAAGCCGTACAGTCAGCGACTGGTCCTGCAAGTAGCCCACAGCAGCCAGCGAGTGATGCTGCTGGTAGAGGGCCAGGGTCTGGAGCCCCGTCTGGAATTCTTACCATCTGTACTTGAGTTGGGCCCCATCCTGCCCTTCAGCTCTGGAGATGATATGGAGGTTCTGGTGAAGAACCCATGTTCCTTTCCTGTAGAGTTCTACTCCCTGGAGATGGACAAGCAGTACATGGAGGAGGAAAAGGTACAGTACTGACACTTGTCCTGATCATCTTCTCTGCGAATATCAGCTGCTGGAATCTGATGTGTATCTGGATTCAGGTTCTACGGCTGCTGAAGGGTTATGACTCTCGGAACACCCTGCTTCTCCCCCTCCGCTCACCTGGAGAGAAGTTGCCTGCCGAAATCCTTGAGTATTATGAGGAGAACAGACAACTGCTGGAGGAACAAGGTGGGAAACAATTGGTGGAAAGCACTGAGACAGGTGAGATTAGTGTCTGTGGTCTGGTAATAAATATCTGACATGTACTGCCCCGTCTCTGATACTCTGTACCTCACTGGATGCGTTTATTAGGGCAGGTCTTTCATCAGGGGGGAAAATGTCTCCAATTCTTTTTATATCTTTATTTAACTTACTTTAGGAACAGAGCTAACAGGCAGTAAACAAAAACATATTGCAGTCATGTGTGCAATATAAATCAGATCTACTTTAGAACAATAAAAAAAAAAAATTGATTGCAGTTGAGGCATAGGTAGGGTGGATAGGGAAGGGTTAGTGTCTCAAATCATAAGCTCATAGTCACATTCCATCTTGTTTCTGGTTTTGTTTCTTTAAATTTAATTATTGAGAAATACGTGTAGACGTACACAAATAGTAAAGAGCCAACTTATAGACTTGTCTCTGACGAAATCCTAGGAATGGATGTAGAGTTGTTATGAGGGGAGTGGGAAACGGGTGGGCACATGGCCAGTTTCCGCAGTATTGAATTAACCAAATACGCTTTACTATCATGTTCACCAAGTTGGGAAGACAGTGCCGATATGATCTCATTGCCTCCAGCACAAATTGGAAGTATTGGAGTATAGATGCGTTAGTTGTTCTGGAATCCAATTGCTTCTTTATTGTCCTGTACGTTTTATACAAAGCTATCAATCAGTGGGTGATGCTGATACCATCTTGAGTGGAAGCTCCAGAAACTGGCTAGGTATTATGCCTCGACCTTAGCGCTAAGTGTGCTCAGTTGCTCCCAGATCTTGCGCTCCCTGTATTAGAGCCTTATTCTAGATCTTGTTTGTCATAAGAGGTCTTAGCAAATATTCCCAGGGGAATGTACACACAGAGGCCAGGGAAGGCACAACAAGGACCAGGGCTAGCAGGAATAATCCAAGCAGGGGTCAGGGCAAGCAGTAGAGTGGTCAGGGCAAGAACGCAGCAATATACTGCATCAATAATGGTAAGCCAATAAGATCTCTGCCTAAGAGCTGGGCCACCAGAAGTGGCTGCAGTGCAATCACATGCTCATGCTTCAGGCTGTTCCTCTTGGAATTGTCCATGTTATTTGAGCAGGGGGGCTGGAACCTCACAGTGGTGTGCGCTTGCGACCACTGTTGCTGGCTAGGTGTTACTCACTACAATGCTGGATGCATTTATCTGCTTCTCTCACAATGTTCCTCCATCCTGTCTTGGTTATTAGGTATTGTGGAGGCAACAGATGCGGATCTTGTTTCAAACACAGGTGACATTCCATCTGCCACTAGTTGTGGTGACAGCCATTCCTCCCATGCTGGAACTAAACATGAGGATGCTGAGGAGTACCTTGAACAGCCAGTGAGCTCAGGTGAATAGGAATGGAAGAAACCTCAAATGAACAGGAATGGGGGCGGAAGTGAC
This sequence comes from Pseudophryne corroboree, assembly GCF_028390025.1. Lineage (NCBI taxonomy): Eukaryota > Metazoa > Chordata > Amphibia > Anura > Myobatrachidae > Pseudophryne > Pseudophryne corroboree. Next base: position 338,757,550 of record NC_086454.1, read on the forward strand.
CTCAGATAAGCAGGAATGGGGGCGGAAGTGACCTCAGATCAGCAGGAATGGGAACAGAAGTGACCTCAGATGAGCAGGATGGTAGTTGGTCAGATGAGAAGGAATGGGAATGGACGTTACCACAGATGAGCAGAAGTGAACTCAGTTAAGCAGGAATGGTGAAGATAGTAACCTCAGATGTGCAGGAATGGAAATGGTAGTGAGTCAGATGAAAAGGAATGGGGATGGAAGTGACCTCAGATTAGCAGGAATGGGGGCGGAAGTGATCTCAGATGATCAGGAATGGAGACGGAACTGACCTCATATGAGCAGGAATGGGGGCGGAAGTGACCTCAGATGAGCAGGAATGGGGGCGGAAATGACCTCAGATGAGCAGGAATGGGGGCGGAAGTGACCTCAGATGAGCAGGAATGGGTGCTGTAGTGATTTCAGATGAGCAGGATTGGGGGCAGAAGTGATCTCAGATGAGCAGGAATGGCGTCGGAAGTGATCTCAGAAGAGAAGAAATGGGGATGGAAGTGACCTCAGATAAGCAGGAAATGGGATGTAAGTGACCTCAGTTTAGCAGGAATGGTGAAGGTAGTGAGTCAGATGAAAAGGAATGGGGATGGAAGTGACCTCAGATGAGCAGGAATGGGGGCAGAAGTGATCTCAGATGAGCAAGAATAGGGGCGGAAGTGATCTAAGATGAGCAGGAATGGGGGCGGAAGTGACTTCAGATGAGCAGGAATGGCAGCAGAAGTGATCTCAAAAGAGAAGGAATGGGGATGGAAGTGACCTCAGATAAGCAGTAATTGGGATGTACAGTAAGTGACCTCAGTTTAGCAGGAATGGTGAAGGTAGTAACCTCAGATGAGCAGGAATGGAGATGGTAGTGAGTCAGATGAAAAGGAATGGGGGCGGAAGTGATCTCAGATGAGCAGGATTGGGGGCGGAAGTGATCTCAGATGAGCAGGAATGGAGGCGGAAGTGACCTCAGATGAGCAGGAATGGAGGCGGAAGTGACCTCAGATGAGCAGGAATGGAGGCGGAAGTGACCTCAGATGAGCAGGAATGGAGGCGGAAGTGACCTCAGATGAGCAGGAATGGCGGCGGAAGTGACCTCAGATGAGCAGGAATGTGGGCGGAAGTGATATCAGATGAGCAGGAATGGGGGCGGAAGTGACCTGAGATAAGCAGGAATGGGAGCAGAATTGATCTCAGAAGAGAAGTAATGGGGATGGAAGTGACCTCAGATAAGCAGGAATTGGGATGTACAGTATGTGACCTCAGTTTAGCAGGAATGGTGAAGGTAGTAACCTCAGATGAGCAGGAATGGAGATGGTAGTGAGTCAGATGAAAAGGAATGGGGGCAGAAGTGATCTCAGATGAGCAGGAATGGGGGCGGAAGTGATCTCAGATGAGCAGGAATGGCGGCGGACGTGATCTCAGAAGAGAAGGAATGGGGATGGAAGTGACCTCAGATGAGCAGGAATGGGGGCGGAAGTGATTCTCAGATGAGCAAGAATAGGGGCGGAAGTGATCTCAGATGAGCAGGAAGGGGGGCGGAAGTGACTTCAGATGAGCAGGAATGGCAGCAGAAGTGATCTCAGAAGAGAAGGAATGGGGATGGAAGTGACCTCAGATAAGCAGTAATTGGGATGTACAGTAAGTGACCTCAGTTTAGCAGGAATGGTGAAGGTAGTAACCTCAGATGAGCAGGAATGGAGATGGTAGTGAGTCAGATGAAAAGGAATGGGGGCGGAAGTGATCTCAGATGAGCAGGAATGCGGGCTGAAGTGATCTCAGATGAGCAGGAATGGAGGCGGAAGCGATATCAGATGAGCAGGAATGGGGGCGGAAGTGATATCAGATGAGCAGAAGTGACCTGAGATAAGCAGGAATGGGGGCGGAAGTGATCTCAGAAGAGAAGGAATGGGGATGGAAGTGACCTCAGTTTATCAGGAATGGTGAAGGTAGTAACCTCAGTTGAGCAGGAATGGAGATGGTAGTGAGTCAAATGAAAAGGAATGGCGATGGAAGTGACCTCAGATAAGCAGGAATGGTAACGAGAGTGACCTGAGAAGAGAAGGAATGGGAAAGGGAGCGATGTCAGACTTGCAGTAATGTGGAAGGGAGAGATGTCAGAAGTGCAGGAAGGGGAAGGAAGCAATGTCAGACTTGCAGGAATGGGGAAGGCAGCGATGTCAGACTTGCAGGAATGGGGGCGGAAGCGATGTCAGACCTGCAGGAATGGGGGCGGAAGCGATGTCAGACCTGCAGAAATGGGGAAAGGAGCGATGTCAGACTTGCAGGAATGGGGAAGGGAGCAAAATCAGACTTGCAGGAATGGGGAAGGGAGCGATGTCAGACTTGCAGGAATGGGGAAGAGAGCGATGTCAGAAGTGCAGGAATGGGAAAGGAAGCGATGTCAGAATTGCAGGAATGGGAAAGGGAGCAAAATCAGACTTGCAGGAATGAGAAAGGGAGCAAAATCAGACTTGCAGGAATGGAGAAGAGAGCGATGTCAGAAGTGCAGGAATGGGGAAGGAAGCGATGTCAGAATTGCAGGAATGGGAAAGGGAGCAAAATCAGACTTGCAGGAATGGGAAAGGGAGCAAAATCAGACTTGCAGGAATGGGGAAGGGAGCGATGTCAGAAGTGCAGGAATGGGGAAGGGAGCAATGTCAGGTTTACAGGAATGGGGAAGAGAGCGATGTCAGAAGTGCAGGATTGGGGAACGAAGCAATGTCACAATTGCAGGAATGGGGAAGGAAGCGATGTCACAATTGCAGGAATGGAGAAGGGAGCAATGTCAGAAGTGCAGGAATGGGGAAGGGAGCGATGTCACAATTGCAGGAATGGGGAAGGGAGCAATGTCAGAAGTGCAGGAATGGGGAAGGAAGCGATGTCAGAATTGCAGGAATGGGAAAGGGAGCAAAATCAGACTTGCAGGAATGGGAAAGGGAGCAAAATCAGACTTGCAGGAATGGGAAAGGGAGCAAAATCAGACTTGCAGGAATGGGGAAGGGAGCGATGTCAGGTTTACAGGAATGGGGAAGAGAGCGATGTCAGAAGTGCAGGAATGGGGAAGGAAGCAATGTCACAATTGCAGGAATGGGGAAGGAAGTGATGTCACAATTGCAGGAATGGGGAAGGAAGCGATGTCACAATTGCAGGAATGGGGAAGGAAGCGATGTCATAATTGCAGGAATGGGGAAGGAAGCGATGTCACAATTGCAGGAATGGGGAAGGGAGCGATGTCAGAAGTGCAGGAATGGGGAAGGGAGCGATGTCAGGTTTACAGGAATGGGGAAGAGAGCGATGTCACAATTGCAGGAATGGGGAAGGAAGCGATGTCACAATTGCAGGAATGGCGAAGGAAGCAATGTCACAATTGCAGGAATGGGGAAGGAAGCGATGTCACAATTGCAGGAATGGGGAAGGGAGCGATGTCACAATTGCAGGAATGGGGAAGGGAGCGATGTCAGAAGTGCAGGAATGGGGAAGGAAGCGATGTCACAATTGCAGGAATGGGGAAGGGAGCGATGTCAGAAGTTCAGGAATGGGGAAGGAAGCGATGTCACAATTGCAGGAATGGGGAAGGGAGCGATGTCACAATTGCAGGAATGGGGAAGGGAGCGTTGTCAGAGGTGCAGGAATGGGGAAGGGAGCGTTGTCAGAGGTGCAGGAATGGGGAAGGAAGCGATGTCACAATTGCAGGAATGGGGAAAGAAGCGATGTCACAATTGCAGGAATGGGGAAGGAAGCGATGTCAGAAGTGCAGGAATGGGGAAGGGAGCGATGTCAGAAGTGCAGGAATGAGGAACGGCGGCCTCAGTTGAGAACTGTGGAGGGAATCTAGGTGAACAGGGATGAGGAATGGAGAAGTCGCTAGTAATGTTTTGTGCTTTTAAACATGTCTGTACAGGTTGTTTTAGATCTAAAGTGAACCCAGATGCCTAATTGTTCTCATTGGAGGCCGTTACCTAGCATGGGGCTGGTGCAGGTTCCGTTGTTGTGACTGATGATTTCATCTATAGACGCACAAAGCGTGCAGACGCACAGATGTACACCTGGAAAGGACATATGGTGCATTTGAATAAAGGCGCACACACTGCCAGCAAATGACGTACTCCGGGCCGACTGAGAACCATAAGACTCTCTCATTCACTCATCCTGTAGAAATGCTGATTTCACACCAACATTTAATTTCCCTCTAGGTAACAAAGTTCCTATTCGTGATGGCACCAACCAGGCTGTGGGGGAGCTGGAGCACAGTCCTGTGGCTCTGGCTATGGCCCGCTACCTAGGTATTGACACCAGTAGTGAGGGGCAAGCAGCAAGAAACCGCCTGGGCATTTCCCTTATCATACATGGTGCACCCCTTACAGGTGAGTGGAACCCAGTCTATGCATTATAGGGAAGAATAAGTCTGCGTATCTGTTTTACTGGAGGCTGAGGCATAACAATAAAACGTTATTGTCGCGTTCATCCAGTTGGGAGACCCTGGAACACTGGAGTAAAGATTGCAGATCCTCATTTTGTCTAGAATGACCAGGGTGGGATTGGCACTGGAGGCCGGACTGTAGAGAGATAAATGGGGCCCATGTACTGGGAGAGCAGGAGACTGAGCACCTAGCGTACAGCAGGTGGACTGATGCAGCAGGAGACTGAGCACTAGCGTACAGCAGGTGGACTGATGCAGCAGGATACCGATCACGAGTGATAAAGCTACGGTCTAAGAACACTGTACGCTATCTACGTATGAAGTACCGTAAGGGTACGCACGTTGCGTAACAATCGCTTAGCCGTAGTCGAGACGCTCAAGCATTACGTTCGCTCACGGCCAAGAGATCACTGGCAGGCATGCTATTGGCTGCTGACTAACGTAATGATTCGCTATAGCGTAGCGGACGCTCGGGACCACGAGGAGATCACCAGCGGCGCTGACGCTCACAATGTTAAACCTTTATATCTAAACCATAAACAATGTAATATGCTGTAAAACCTTTGTGTAGAGATAGGGTGTAGATGCAACCTAGTGTAACCTTATTAACTTAAAAGCTGTTTGAGCGTCACCGACGCTCTGAGAATACTAAACACTATAAGAATTACACAGATACCGTGCTTAGGGTCCAACGCCTAATATATATATATTATGAATGATATACTTGCAAAAGAATTAATACAAATACAAATCATACACTACAATATAACATAGACTACCTAACCAGATAACTACACAGGAAATATAATACAATTACTATTTAAAGGAAAATAAGAGAGAAAGAGGAGAAGGGAGAGAGAGAGAGAAATTGGCCCACAATAACAAGAAGATCAATATAGTTGCGGAGAAACACTTACGCACAAGGGGAAACGATCGCATGCGCCTCGATATCCAGCTCCCGATTATCAGCAATGAGAACCGTTGAAGAGAGTGAACTGGTGAACTGGATATGGTCGGCCTGCCTATTTATGCCCCACACACAATACAATTCAATGGTCCCTACAATCTCATTGTTCATTGGACACAGGAATTCGGCTTCGCATTATAACAAAAGGTCATAGGTTGATTCATACAGGTGGGCTGTGACTGCTTCCAACTGTTCAGGTGGGTGGGACACTGAGTTTCCCGCCGCATGACTAAATAAGAACAAATAATAGTAAATGGACATAAACGTCTTATGTCCATAACTATTCGCACGAGCGATTAATCCGCTCCAAACCAACACCGGAATATTGCTATTTAAATACTCTTCCGATGGGTACCAAACACCACTGTATGACCCCTGTTATACCCTTCGTATAATACAAAGAGGGATCTCTCTGTTCAGGAACATGCTAGGTTAACTAAACTTTCAGAATCTATCAAAGGGACCATGATCTACAAAATACATTATATAGTGAAAATATGTAACGATTGAGTCGCACGCTACGATCACATAAACTCTACCGTAAATACGCATACCGTGCGCCTGCGGGTGCCCGCGACTGTGAGTATGCGCACGTACGGGAGAGCGCACGCATGCGCAGCACGGACCTGTGTGAGGTGCAAATATGGTAGTGTGCATAGAGATATTTTTCTGACTTTGACAGTCCACCCTTTGGCAGTCAATAATAACTGCCACCTTCTAAAACATTTCAAAAGAGAAAAATATATGTCAGGGGTTAATACATTTACATGGTTGGGTAGGGGAGGAGAGGAGAAGGTAGGAAAAGGGTATGACCTAGTGAGATAGCAGAAGCATGTGTGTATGAATCTGTGCTTGGGGGTCATGTATCATCGTGCCGTACGTGTTTTAACTCAAGCTTCGAGGTATTGCGAAGTATACATTTGAATTCCTTCTTATCCCGTGGTACGGGTCTGTGGATGGGCTGTCAAACTTTACCGAGCTCTTTTCGGCTTTGGTTGTAACAAAATGGGGGAGCACATTTTAGTTGATGATACATGAATGGGGGAGATATGTGATTGCTGATATCTGTGCCTGTATTCCCTATCGACTATGTGTGTCATTACCTGAGGGTTGTAGAAATGAAGAAAATACATAATTACGGTAAATGCGGTGGTATTCTATGTCAGGTAAATGTACATTCGTCGATTGAGGTCTTGTTTGGTGTCTGTTGAATGCAGTCTTCTTTGTGCTTTTGCCCATAAGGTGCGAGCAAAAGCTGTCAATGTCCATAGATTTACAAAAGTGTTGGGCTAGCGTAATTTTAAAATTTCTAGGGAAACTGGGGATCCATGGCATAGTTCATCAAAAATCTGTGTATCAGGTTGTCAAAACTTCTTCTTTAATCTCTCTGTTGTCTGTATATCGGCTCATCAAATTCCTCGTCCAAGTGGGTCTTTTTACCTTGGAGGAAACGGAAAAACAGGTGAAGGAAACGGACCGTAGAAATCGCATTTTCATCACATCATTGTTTCTACATTTGGGTCATAAATCAAGTCCATTGGAATTACAGTTTCCTCACTCCTCAAACTCATTACCCTGGTACGATGTTTGCACTTCATTAAAGCCTGACCGCATCTAAATATCAAACCAATCGTTATGATAACACCTAAGATGCATAGGAGAAACTTCCCAACATCCATTATGACTCCTTGAGCCCAGTCTCCTAAACCAGAGAACCAATTTCGCGGGTTCAACCATGACACCCAACCAGTCAGCTCATTACCTACAGCAGCAAGAGTGAGATTGTGTCTCCTGCGAAATTCCCACTTCAGTTGGAGAATATCGTCCATCTTTTGGTCTATGACCTCGACCGGGTCCTCGGTGCTATTCGTAATATATGTGCAACATTTCACGCCGTATTGTGTTGCCAGTGTGACACAATATCCGCCTGTCACTGCTGTGAGGTAATTAAGAACCATTCTATGCTGTACCAGTTCTGTTTTATAAGCTTGAAGTTCCCTTCCAGTATACCTAAACGTGTCATCATACATTTCAGTGATATTATCTAACAAATTGGCGAGCGCAGATATGTATTTATAATTCAACACTCCTCTGGCGGTGCGAGTGATGTCTAACGTGATTAGAAACTGAATCCCGGTGGATTCATGGATCATGTCAGAGGCCGGATGCTCTGTTCTTTCTATCAGGTGTCGTTTAACTACGTGCTCGTAATGGGTGTGAGTATAAGGAGTTTGGGCAACACGGTGTATGTCTTTCATTTTGTCATGTGATACAGTCATTACTTCAGGCAGTACTTTTCCAATATAACACAATCCTTCAGAGTTTGGGGCAAGCCACTTATACGCCTTTCTCCCGCATATGAAATATGCATCATCGGGGAGAACATATGGGACGGAGTAGGACATAACCATATTACATACCTTCCATGTGAAATCTCCTAACCCTAATTCTTCCATCTGCTTAGTACACGTATCAGGTTGTACGATATGTGCACAGTATCCTGGTGATACCTCTCCAACTCTCGTAATCCTATTTCCTAAGGTATACCTATACCGGAAAGATTTTCCTCTACTGGCTATGTGGCGTATAAGCTCTGTATCTGTAGGCATTCTATCTGCTCTATGTGAAAAGGTCATGGTTTGATTACTCCATGACACTTCCCAATTTCCCGGCTTTTGGGGATTGGAGATGTTAAAACATAATAGGGACCTATCCACATGGTATTGGTGGAGCTTCAAACTAGGAGGGCTGGAGATATTAAACCTCCTGTCCACCGGTCTCCCACCACTTAACTCAAGTACCTCCCCTAACGTTAAAGGAAATGGTACTAGCCCTGATTTGCTATGACCTTGAGGTACTTGAGAGCATACCCAACAATCTGTTTTATGTAACACACTACCCACTAAGGAGTGATAGTCACTCAATGGATGCCGGTCCATATGGATATTAAAACTGGATTGGCATTTCTTTATGCACCCATCCTCAATGACATTGTTACAGAGCCGACAGATACAGTTTTCTTCAGCTAACAATCCTTCACAATTCCTTCTATGGTCAATGCTATCGGATCGTTTTCTGATACTCGCCTTTGCTTGTTGATTATGTTGTTCTTGGAAAACTACGCCTCCATCTCTGTCATCAGAACCCATTCCAGAACCTCTCTCGACCTCCATGGTACTCTCGCCGGAACAGACTGCTCTGGTCAACATCATGGTCAACAGGAAAATCCGGATCACAGTCTCTTGGGGCAAGTCCATCTTGTAGGAGGAAACGGAGAAGAATGAGAAGGGGGAAAAAAAAATAATTTGAGGGAGAGGGGATGGGAAGTTGGAGAAAAACAATAAAAGGGAACAGGGGATCGACAACTGCTTTTGGTCTTGTGATTTTCAATGCTCAGGTGCCGCCTCAATCCTCCTGGAACAGACACTCCAGTGATACAACCTCTACCGTCTGTTCCTTATCACGGGACCTCTCTGGATCAGCAACCTTTTTACAGTGGGACGAATGAACCCAAGTCTCTCTCTCAGCAACCTTCAATGCTGTAGTGCTAGTCAATAAGACCTGGTATGGTCCTTCCCATCTGTCAATAAGGCAACCTGAGCGTAGAAAATTCCGTATCATTACATAATCCCCAGGTTCAATGTCATGACAATTACTATCTGGTAAATCAGGAATCACTAACTTCAGATTATCATTTTGATTCCTCAACTGTTTACTCATGTTAATCAAGTATTTTACAGTCACTTCATTGTTACACTTCAAATCATCCTGAGGGTTAATCATAACATGCGGTTGTCGACCAAACAAGATTTCAAAGGGAGACAGATTAAGAGGGGACCTGGGAGTGGTTCTGATGCTGTACAGTACAATGGGTAAAGCTTCTGGCCATGTCAATCCTGTCTCTGCCATCACTTTACTCAGTTTATTTTTAATAGTGCTGTTCACTCTTTCCACTTTCACACTCGCCTGTGGACGGTATGGAGTGTGCAGCTTGCTATCAATTCCCATCAATTTACACATTCCTTGAAAGACATCACCTGTAAAATGGGTACCCCTATCACTTTCGATAATTCTAGGGATACCATATCTACATACAAATTCCTGCACAATTTTCTTAGCAGTAAACATAGCGGTATTTGTGGCCGCCGGAAATGCTTCGACCCAATTTGAGAAAACATCTATACAAACAAGTACATATTTCAAATTTCGACAAGGGGGTAATTGAATAAAGTCAATCTGTATTACCTGGAAAGGGCCGCCGGCAGGTGGGATATGAGATGGTTCTGTAGGTATTGCCTTTCCGATGTTCTTTCTCAGACAGGTAAGGCATGACATTGCCCTTTTACTCGCATGAGAAGAAAATCCTGGGGCACACCAATATGCTCTTACCAACTTGCACATCCCTTCCTTGCCCAGATGAGTCAGCCCGTGAGCTGCCTCAGCTAAGCATGGAAGGTATGCTTTGGGGGCCACTGGTTTACCGTGTCCATCCGTCCAGAGTCCTGAGGACTCCTGACCATATCCCTTTGCCTTCCAGACTGCCTTTTCCTGTGTGGAACACAAATTTTGCATCTCACACAACTTCTGTGTGTTGATGGTATTAAATACCATCAGTTGTGTGGTGTCTTTCTGTCTGGGGGTAGCAGCTGCTAATTTAGCAGCTTCGTCTGCTCGGCTGTTACCAAGTGATACTGGGTCTTGGCTATATGTATGTGCTTTACATTTGATAACAGCCACTCTGTCGGGTTCCTGTATCGCTGTTAGAAGCCTTTTTATGTGAGCTGCATGCGCTACCGGTGTACCAGCTGCCGTCATGAAATTTCTGAGGCGCCATAGGGCTCCGAAATCATGGACTACCCCGAATGCGTATCTAGAGTCGGTGTAGATATTGGCTGATTTGCCCTTAGCCAATTCACATGCTCTGGTTAGGGCGACCAGTTCAGCAACCTGGACTGAGAGAGGTGGGCCTAGCGGTTCCGCTTCTATGGTGCCTTGGTCATCTACGACTGCGTATCCAGTACACAAGTCTCCCGAGTCTGACTGTCTATGACAACTACCGTCCGTGTAGAACGTAAGTTCTACATCTTCCAGTGGGTTGTCACTGATGTCAGGCCTTGCGGTAAAATTTTGGGTCAAATATTCCATACAATCATGAGTGTCTTCCTTTGTGTTAAATTCTCCTTCCCCACCACTCTCATCCTCCACCCTTTGTGCCTGTCCAGGCACACCTGGGAGATATGTTGCAGGATTTAATGCACTGCATCTCCTTATGGTGATGTTTACGGGGGCCATTAGTGCCAATTCCCATCTTGTAAACCGCGCTGATGAGACGTGTCTGGTTTGTGCAGAATTTAACAAGGCTGACACTGCATGTGGTGTATGAATTGTGAGGTTGTGACCTAGCACGACGTCTTCGCTTTTCGTTACTAGCAATGCTATCGCAGCAACGCTTCGCAAGCATGTGGGGAGGGATCGCGCTACCGTATCTAGCTGAGCGCTGTAATATGCTACCGGCCTGCTGGCATCACCGTGCTTTTGGGTTAGTACGCCTGCCGCGCAACCAGCACTTTCTGTTCCGTATAGTTCAAAGGGTTTCCCATAGTCAGGCATACCTAATGCTGGTGCCTGCGTTAGGCACTGTTTAAGTCTCTCAAATGCTGTCTCAGACTCGTCTGTATGCGAAATCCGATCAGGTTTGTTTGAGGAGACCATCTCCTGCAAGGGTAACGCTAGGATGGAAAACCCTGGGATCCAGTTACGGCAATACCCACACATTCCTAAAAATGTTCTGATCTGTTGCTGGGTTTGTGGCAGAGTCATGTCTCTAATTGCTTGAATTCTATCAGCGGTCAGGTGTCTCAGTCCTTGTGTTAAACAGTGTCCCAAATATTTTACCTTAGTTTGGCATAATTGCAACTTGTCTTTGGAAACCTTGTGTCCTGTGTCTGAAAGATGAAACAGGAGCTGTTTCGTATCCTTCAGGGATGCTTCCAATGAATCAGAACACAGTAGTAGATCATCCACGTACTGTATTAATACTGATCCACTCACTGGTTGGAAAGACTGTAAACAATCATGCAAAGCCTGGGAAAATATACTTGGGCTATCTATGAATCCTTGTGGTAATCGAGTCCATGTGTATTGGACTCCTCTGTATGTAAATGCAAACAAATATTGACTGTCAGGGTGCAGAGGTACCGAAAAGAAAGCGGAGCAGAGGTCAATAACAGTGAAAAATTTCGCAGTGGGAGGGATTTGCATTAGGATGACAGCTGGATTTGGCACTACGGGGAACTGACTCTCAACTATTTTGTTAATCCCCCTTAGATCCTGCACTAGCCGGTAACCCCTCCCCCCACTCTTTTTAACAGGGAAGATGGGACTATTGGCAGTGCTGGACGTTCTTACCAGAATGCCCTGTTGTAGCAAGCGCTCTGTTACGGGATACACTCCTAACTCCACCTCTGGCTTCAGAGGGTACTGTGGGATTTTTGGAGCTATCCTACCATCTTTTACTTGTACAACTACCGGAGCTACGTTTGCCATTAATCCAGTGTCCTGTCCATCTTTAGTCCAAAGTGACTCTGGTATCTGAGATGTCATTTCTTCTACTTGGGAGGGAGTCCTATTTGTCATAATGGTATGTGACATTAATTTTGACGGGGAGTCTAACATGTCTCGCACTTCCTGAGCTTGATTCTCAGGTATGTCCAAGAATACACCTTCAGGAGTACAATAAATGACGCACCCCATTTTACACAGTAAGTCTCTTCCCAGGAGATTAGTCGGTGCCGATGCAGCCAGCAAAAAGGAATGCTTGGTATGTAAAGGCCCTACTGTAATCTCGGCTGGTTTGCTAACAGGGTAGTGCTGGACTACTCCCGTTACCCCTATGGCTGGAATTGTCTTACCAGTGGTTCTCATGCCCACTGTCGAATTTATCACTGATTTGGCCGCCCCTGTGTCTACAAGAAAGTTTAATGATTTACCAGCTACATTGATTGCAATTTCTGGTTCGCTTTCAAGGCTTGCAATCAATTTTACTGGCTGCAGATTACAGGTATGGCCACACCCCTATTGGGTATGGTGACCTCCCTGAATCCCGCTGGCAGCAACTACTTGTGATGGAGTTAATTGGGAGCTACCAGAGGCTTTCCAGTCTCTGTTCGGGGGGTATCTTTTTGTTTCCCCTGTATGTGGCTCATAACTCCGTTTCTGCTGACTTTGCTCCCAATGTCGTGTGTCGTGTCGTTGTCTAGGGGGTTGGTATGAGTTTCGTGAATTCTTCATTCTACAATCTCGTGCCATGTGTCCCTGTTTATGACAAGAATAACAAGTAACCACATTTGACTTACCCACAGGGTTTGGTGATATAAACAAAGGCTGCCTTGTGGTCAGGGCCTGTATACTTACTGCCATTAACTTATCACCTTGTTGTTCCCTGTGTCTGGTGATGTTCCTATCGTGATCAATAGCAGCCTCTCTCAAAGTAGCCACAGACAGACCTCGCCAACATGGTTGTGTGGTCTGTACCCTAGTCTTCAATGACTCTTTTAAACCATCCATCAGTACCGATACTGCTACTTCTCGATGGTTTATGTTTGTTTTAATGTCCTCTATGCCTGTGTATTTTGCCATTTCTGATAATGCTCTGTGAAAATACTCTGCAGCTGTTTCTGACTCCTTCTGTTTGATGGAGAATATTTTGTTCCATTTAACTACGGCTGGGAAATACTCTTTTAACTGTAAGCTTATTCTTTTTACATTGTCTTTGTTGTACACATCTGTAAGAGGTACATCCTGATCTAATCCACAATCAGCTAAAAATTGAGCTGCGTCGACATTGGAGGGTAAACATGCTCTCAGCAATATCTGCCAGTCTTTGTTGTTGGGCTCTAACGTGTTACCTAGGTCTCTGATGTATTTTTGGCTGGCAACTAAGTCTTTTCTAGGGTCAGGGAATTCCGACACTATGGTCCTTAATTCCATTCGGGAAAATGGGCTGTACATGGCAATGTTCCTAACAGGAGTGACTCCTGAAGTGTCTGTTTTCCCATTTGGAACTACTATTACCTTAACAGGATTAACTCTAACAACCTCATCCTGTGTAGATTCTACAGGCTGTGGTGAAATAGTTTCAGCATAGTGTATGGTGCCGTACTTACCCGTTGATACGACCTCACCTATCCCTCCGCTAGGGGCTTTCGTTACTAATCTCGGGGGTTGAGCTGTGCCTACAGTGGTCTCTGCTATGGTGGCTGCTAGAGAGAGCGCTGAAATTGTTGCCGATTCGTCCTCTTGATCACACTCCTGAGGAAAGTTCAAAACAGGGTACAACTTGCACGGGTTAATACTTGCATTGGTTAATTGGTTAACATTATCTTTAACATTTACACAGTTGCTAAGTGTTTGTTTGTTACACCTTAATGCGTCATTCTCCGCAACCAATTTTTCTCCCGATATATATGGTGGCGGTGGGGCCGTGGCTATCAGTTTTCTGATCGAGCCAGATCCCGCCGCCTGAGCCAATCCTCTCTGTATGTCACCCTCCTGTTGCCACAACTGTAAATAATCATAATGCTTGATTCGTCTCTTGGCTGATTTAATGAGACATATCCTTCTCCTTAAATTCGTTAACACTTCTGTGCTGAAGCTACCTACTCTTGGGAATTTCTCCCCGTCATGTACCGTCATTCTCTCCCATTCATCACATAAAGCTTCTGTGTGACTTCCGTATTTCTCACACATTACGTATCTTGCCGACCCGACTGGTCGGTTCACTGAATCAACCCGAACCGAGGTTGATCGCCCCCTACCTGAACAAGTGGCCCCCATAGTTCGAAGGTGTTGCTTTATTCAACCAACCCTTACGCAAACCAAAATGTTCAAAATAGGCTGACGGTGGCGGTTTACCGAGTACCCCACTCACTCGCCCACGCCGACCAATACGACCTGATCACACCGATATGGTGCTGGCGTACTCGACCTAGGGCCCCTGCGACCTGAACCTCTATTTACTGGAACCTGTGAGGGTGATCCGAAGAACACTTACTCTTTCCAGTAACTATTGGTTGTTGGATAGTTCCTGAGTGAGCAGCGAACCTCCCTTAAAATAAAAAAAATTACACAAATCACGTTAGAATGTACAAATAGCGTTTATGACCTTCGTACACAAATAGTACCGGTCAGGTTTACTAATGCACACAATTACGTGCGGTACAATCGTTCAGCACATAAGCAACTAATCTTATGTACGGAGCGACCAGTGGAATCGAAAATTGCGGCTGCGAATTCCTTCAGCCAGAGCTTGTATGGCCTATATGGGTGTTGCACCAACCCTTTCTTGGTGTTGTGCCTGTGGACTGTATAGCGGACTTCCTTGTCTGCTGTACCTGAACCTGCTGGTCTGCTATGACCTCCTGGTCTGTTACAGTATGACCTCCTGGTCTGCTACACTCTAATGCTCAAATTGTATGTTTTAACCAGTTATGCCTCCCTAGCCACCATGTACGTCACTTACACGCATGTACCTCACGAGAACTCGACTTTTCTTGTGGTTCAACCTCAAAAATTGTAAAAACAAACACTCACTCACCACATATACACTTTTGTTTCTATTTCTATTTCTGCGCAGAAATTTTTCTTTAGACCAGATGTGTTACAAATTAGGAGAAGGATCTATTAATTTAAATTTCGAATTTTAAAATAGATTTGCGCGATTTATCGCCTTGCGTTATTTACCGCGTTGCGCTATTTATCGCGTTGAAAAAAAAAAAATTAACACGTGATTTGAGTTACGTGGGCGTACCCGTACGCTCCGTTGCGTAATATACGCTGCGTGCGTCGGCCCTTGGATTGCGTACACAAATCTCAGTCCTTTGTTAGAGACACGTGTACGCAAAGCAAAGATCCACCGTAACACAATTTATACGTTTATCAATGTAGATGATCCTTTATCATCTACCACGCACCACACTGACTTCGCCTTGTCTCTCAGGCACAGCTGTGTTTGTCTATATTTTAACTATATTACCTTTACTCTTAAACTATGAAATAGCGGCAAATCTCTCTTAGCACGTTTATCAACTATAAAACTGGCAAACAGGAGAGTGATATACGAAAATACACAAATGAAAAAAAGAAATGCAGATATATATGTGTGCGTGCGTGTGTACGCAAGACAGAAAAATAAACAGTTTTAAAAGAGACTAGCGTGTTGTTCTTACCTCCGGTTCCTGGATTCCTTCAGCACCCTTTACTAAGAGAAGCAGACGCTTATCCAAACAGCACTACGAGGAATATGATCTCCCGCCCTTTGCTGCTGGATAATGTCTGCTGAAATTACCTAGTGCAGATGTGTGAAGGACAGGACGAGCCCGCAATTGATAAAGCTACGGTCTAAGAACACTGTACGCTATCTACGTATGAAGTACCGTAAGGGTACGCACGTTGCGTAACAATCGCTTAGCCGTAGTCGAGACGCTCAAGCGTTACGTTCGCTCACGGCCAAGAGATCACTGGCAGGCACGCTATTGGCTGCTGACTAACGTAATGATTCGCTATAGCGTAGCGGACGCTCGGGACCACGAGGAGATCACCAGCGGCGCTGACGCTCACAATGTTAAACCTTTATATCAAAATCATAAACAATGAAATATGCTGTAAACCTTAGTGTAGAGATAGGGTGTAGATGCAACCTAGTGTAACCTTATTAACTTAAAAGCTGTTTGAGCGTCACCGACGCTCTGAGAATACTAAACACTATAAGAATTACACAGATACCGTGCTTAGGGTCCAACGCCTAATATATATATATTATGAATGATATACTTGCAAAAGAATTAATACAAATACAAATCATACACTACAATATAACATAGACTACCTAACCAGATAACTACACAGGAAATATAATACAATTACTATTTAAAGGAAAATAAGAGAGAAAGAGGAGAAGGGAGAGAGAGAGAGAGAGAGAAATTGGCCCACAATAACAAGAAGATCAATATAGTTGCGGAGAAACACTTACGCACAAGGGGAAATGATCGCATGCGCCTCGATATCCAGCTCCCGATTATCAGCAATGAGAACCGTTGAAGAGAGTGAACTGGATATGGTCGGCCTGCCTATTTATGCCCCACACACAATACAATTCAATGGTCCCTACAATCTCATTGTTCATTGGACACAGGAATTCGGCTTCGCATTATAACAAAAGGTCATAGGTTGATTCATACAGGTGGGCTGTGACTGCTTCCAACTGTTCAGGTGGGTGGGACACTGAGTTTCCCGCCGCATGACTAAATAAGAACAAATAATAGTAAATGGACATAAACTTCTTATGTCCATAACTATTCGCACGAGCGATTAATCCGCTCCAAACCAACACCGGAATATTGCTATTTAAATACTCTTCCGATGGGTACCAAACACCACTGTATGACCCCTGTTATACCCTTCGTATAATACAAAGAGGGATCTCTCTGTTCAGGAACATGCTAGGTTAACTAAACTTTCAGAATCTATCAAAGGGACCATGATCTACAAAATACATTATATAGTGAAAATATGTAACGATTGAGTCGCACGCTACGATCACATAAACTCTACCGTAAATACGCATACCGTGCGCCTGCGGGTGCCCGCGACTGTGAGTATGCGCACGTACGGGAGAGCGCACGCATGCGCAGCACGGACCTGTGTGAGGTGCAAATATGGTAGTGTGCATAGAGATATTTTTCTGACTTTGACACGAGCATACAGCAGGTGGACTGATGCAGTAGGAGACTGAGCACTAGCGTACAGCAGGTGGACTGATGCAACAGGAGACTGAGCACCAGTGTACAGCAGGTGGACTGATGCAGCAGGAGACTGAGCACTAGCGTACAGCAGGTGGACTGATTCGGCAGGAGACTGAGCACTAGTGTGCAGCAGATGGACTGATGCAGCAGGAGACTGAGCACTAGCGTACAGCAGGTGGACTGATTCGGCAGGAGACTGAGCACTAGCGTACAGCAGGTGGACTGATGCAACAGGAGACTGAGCACTAGTGTGCAGCAGGTGGACTGATACAGCAGGAGACTGAGCACTAGTGTGCAGCAGGTGGACTGATACAGCAGGAGACTGAGCACTAGTGTGCAGCAGGTGGACTGATACAGCAGGAGACTGAGCACTAGTGTGCAGCAGGTGGACTGATACAGCAGGAGACTGAGCACTAGTGTGCAGCAGGTGGACTGATACAGCAGGAGACTGAGCACTAGTGTGCAGCAGGTGGACTGATACAGCAGGAGACTGAGCACTAGTGTACAGCAGTTGGACTGATGCAGTAGGAACCAGATCCAGCACTTATAGAGAAGAGCAGTAATGCTGACAAATGAGGGATTAACAGGAGAACTGACATTTGCAAATGGAGCAGGTGAACTTGATGTAGCAGGAACCCAGGTCCAGCATGTAGAGAAAATAACAGGAGTGATGGATCTGGATTCACAGAATGAACACTTACAGCAGGACCTTAAGCCAAGGTGAACCTCTGCTGGAAAATGGGATTTTGGTACTTACCAGATAAATTATTTTCTTTGAATCCACAGCGGGCACTGGAGTACTCTTGAGATATGGACGGGGCGTTAGCAGGGATAGGCACATTTACAGGGTTCACTACGGCTGGCCGGCGGTCGGGCTCCCGGCGACCAGCATACCGGCGCCGGGAGCCCGACCGCCGGCTTACCGACAGTGTGGCGAGCGCAAATGAGTCCCTTGCGGGCTCGCTGCGCTCGCCACGATACGGGCACGGTGGCGCGTTACGCGCGCCACACTATTTTATTCTCCCTCTATGGGGGTCGTGGACCCCCACGAGGGAAAATAAGTGTCGGTATGCCGGCTGTCGGGCTCCCGGCGCCGGTATACTGAGCGCCGGGAGGCCGACCGCTGGCATACAGAAGACCACCCCATTTACATATTTAAATTAGTAACCCTCCACCCCCTCCATACTCTCAAGGTACCTCAGTGTTTTTTACTAAGCCGAATAGGAGCGAAAGAGAGGATGAACAATGGAGAGTTACATATAACATTATAACATAACGGACAACTAGAAAGTTGACACAACAATAGATAACAATCACCTTAACTTTTGAACAAGTCGGTGAGAATGTGTTACCATTAGATCTGCTGAACTTACCACAAGCCAGGTGAAACTGCTCTGGGTGGGCGTCCAGTGCCCCCTGTGGATTCAAAGAAAAGGATTGTATTTAAAGGTAAGTACCAAAATCCCATTTTCTTTTTCATCCACTAGGGGTCACTGGAGTACTCTTGGAACGTACCAAAGTTTCCCCCTTGGGTGGGAGAGCTGTTTGGCACCTGTAACACTAGACGGCCAAAGCTAGATGCTGATGCCGCAAAACTTATCAAACTTATAAAAGCGCACAAACGTGTACACTGATGACCATGTAGCCGCATGGCAAAGTTGCGTCGTAGAAGCTCCGCAATTTGCTGCCCATGAAGTTCCCACAGAACGTGTGGAATAAGTTAAAACTGATGTAGGCGGTTGTAGCCTAGCATGAAGGAAAGTCTAACGAATGGGCTGCTTAATCCATCTGGCCAAGGTCTGCTTGGAAGCTGGCCAACCCATCTTGCCTGCATCATAGAGAACAAACAATGTATCCGTTTTACATACTGTTGCTGTTCGGGCTACATAAACGCGAAGCACGCGTAACACATCCAAAGTAGCTGGAGTTCTTGCAGCTTCTTATAACACTGGAACTACGATTGATTGGTTGATTAATCTGAAAAGAAGATACCACCTTTGGTAGGAATGCGGGATTCGTCCGAAGTTCCGCTCTATCATCATGAAACACCAGATATGGTGGCTTGCATGACAAGGCACCCAATTCTGAAACATGCCTTGCTTGAAGCTAAGGCTAGTAGAAAAACTGTTTTCCAAGTTAGAAACTTAACATCCACTTGTTGTAAGGGTTAAAAAATTGAAGACTGTAAAAAATCTAAAACCAGATTCAAGTCCCATGGAGCTGTAGGTGGTATAAACGGAGGTTGTACTCTGAGGACACCTTGCAGGAATGTGTGAACTGTTGACAAAAGTGCCAAACGCCTTTGAAAGAAAATCGACAAGACAGAGACCTGCACCTTTAGCGTAGTCCTCCATCTAATCTCGTTTGTAAAAATAGCAAAAGACGGGCTAATTTGAAAGAAGATGTCGCAAACTTCCGAGCCTCACACCACCCTATATAATCTGTAAATAAGAGAGAGGAACAAGCGCCTGTGGTGTAATATTTCTTTCCAGGGTGTATAATCAACAGATAGTGGCTTGTCTTATAGCATATTAATCCACTGCTTCAAAGTAAATATCTGAATCTGTTCTACTTTTGGAGAGAAATACGACGGAGAGATCCTATTGTACCAAATGAGCTGGGTGTAGGTCAGACTATGCACAGGTCTGACGCCACTGCTGGTACAGACAGCTGTTTCGCCAGTAGGTTGCTTATTCAGCTCACCAAATTCTGTGATAATGAGCTGCTGTAATTGGCTTCCTAGCATGTAACATGGTTGGTATAACAGACTGTGGAATGGCCTCTCGTCTTAAGAGAGCGGTTTCAACAGCCACCCCGTCAAACGCAGCCGCACTAAATCGTGGTAAAGGAACGGACCCTATGGTAGAAGGTCTGGACGAAGCGGGAGCGGCCAAGGATTGTCTGCGAGTAGACCGCGGAGATCCAAGAACCACGCTCTTCGAGGCCAATGAGGCGCTACTAGTATGACTGTCGTGGACTCTCTTTTGATCCGTTTTAGGGTGGAAATAGATGTTTGATAGTTTTGGTGAGATGCCATCAGGTCAACCTGTGGGTAACCCCACCGCTGGACCAACATCTGGAACACTTCTGGATGTAATGCACATTCTCCTGGATGAAAATCTTGACGATTGAGATAAGCTGCCTCCCAGTTGTCCACTCCTGGTAAGAACACTGCCGACAATATCACTTGGTGATGCTCGGCCCAATTCAGGATTCGAACATCTTCTCGTATGGCCATGTGACTTCGAGTTCCTCCTTGTTTGTTGATGTATGCGACTGCCGTCGCGTTGTCTGACTGAACCTGGACAGTCTGATACTGGAGCATGTGCACTGCCTGTCGCAGTGCGTTGTAAATTGCCCTGAGCTCCAGGACATTTATTGACAGTAATCTTTCTCGGTCTGACCATAGACCCTGAAGCTGACAATTTAAGACCACTGCTCCCCAACCTCTGAGATTTGCTTCCGTCGTCAGAATTAGCCAATTCCAGACACCGAACCTTTTTCCTGCGGTGAGATTGTGTATGTGGAGCCACCAGAGTAGTGATACTCTGGCCCTTGGAGACAACCGCACCAACTGATGTATTTGTAGATGCGAGCCTGACCACTGAGCGAGAAGATCCAGTTGAAAAGGACGTGAGTGAAATCTTCCGAACTGCAGTGCTTTGAAAGACGCCACCATCTTGCCTAACAGTCAAATGCACCGAGACTGTCCATAGTTTGAGCACTAACTGTACCAGATGACGAATACTTTGTGCTTTCTGTTCTGGCAGGTACATTTGTTGATCCACCGTATCGAGAATCATTCCTAGGAATTGAAGTCTTTGAGACTGAATCAGGCTTGATTTCTTGAAGTTGACAATCCAACCATGCTGAACTAGTACATTGTACATTAGTAAGGCATGTTGAAGGAGTATTTGTTGAGACTGATCCTTGATGAGAAGGTTGTCTAAGTACGGAATTATTATCACTCCCAGGGTTCTGAGATGAGCTATCATCACAGACATCACCTTTGTGTATACCCGAGGCGCTGATGAGAGGCCAAACGGTAGTGCCTGAAATTGATAATGGTTTGTTGTACCGCAAACCTTAAGTACACCTGATGCGGTGGCCAAATTGGAATGTGTAAGTACGCATCCTTGAGATGCAGCCAAATCATGAATTCCTGTGGTTCTAAACCTGCAATCACCGACCGCAGGGATTCCATTTTGAATCTGTAGCAAGCGACGTACTGATTGAGCCCATTCAGGTTCAATATCAGTCTGACAGAGCCGTCCGGCTTTGGTACTACAAAAAGATTGGAATAATAACCTTGACCCTGTTGGTGAACTGGAATCAAAACTGCGGAATCTACGAGAGACTGAATCGCGGTCTGCAGAACCGCCTTCTTGTCTTCCGACACAGGTAGGCCTGTCGTGAAAAACCACATCGGTAGTAGACAATCGAACTCTATTTTGTAACCTTTGACCACTAAATTGCGGATCCACCCATATGTGGATGTCTGAAACCACGCCAAGTGAAACATATGAAGGCGTGCTCCCACAATTGAAGATGCAAGATGGCCCGTCATGCCACTGGCTTGTGAGCGGACTTGGTGTCCTGACGACAGTTATTGGTTTGTTGGAAACCACGTCCTCTACCACTTCTACTCTGTACGGTTGTTTCTTAAACACGGCCTCGAAAGGACTGAGTTCTAAAGGAATTAAACGCTGGTCCAGCTTATTTCCGTTTTGGAACTGATGTGGGCAATGGTAGGAAAACAGACTTTCCCCCAGTGGCCTGCAAAATCCATTTGTCTAATTCAGAACCAAACAACATATCGCCAGTGTAAGGCAACGTTTCTATTCCTTGTTTTGACTCTGCCTCCGCCTGCTAAGAATGTAGCCAAAGCGCCCGTCGGGCCGCAGCTAGTGTAGCTGAAAATCGAGAACTAACCTGGCCGATATCCATAGAAGCCGTACCTAAAAACTCTGCGGATTCACAAATATGATCAGCAAGAAGGATAAGCTGATTCAAGGGAAGATCTTGTTGCAGGCCCATCTTGAGCTGTTTTGGCCATGTAACTACAGTCTTGTTAACCCAAACTCCAACTAAAGCAGGCCAAAGCAACACCCCTACTGCTGTATACATTGACTTTAGCATAGTTTCCAGCTTCCGCTCTGATGGGTCTTTAAGCGTGGTAGCAGCTGGGACTGGAATGGTTAACTTCTTTGAAAGTTTTGACACTGAGGAATCCACCGCCGGTGGAGTTTACCATTTCGTAGTCCATAGACTCTGGGAACGGATAGTTAGACAGAAACCATCTAGGCATAGAAAACCGTTTATTCGGATTCATCCATGCTTCCGTTAACTGCTTATTAATAGAATCTGAATACGGAAAACACACAGGTGCTCTGTTTTTTTTTTGCAAATAAAATCTCATCATTTGAAAGAGGTTCTTCAGTCTCTGTAAAATTCAAAACCTGACTTACTGCCATGATGAGATTATCAATGGTTGGGCTATCAGTAACTTCACTATCTGACTCCTGGCCCAATTCACCTTCTTCTTGTTCCTCCTGAGATAACAGGTCTGGCATTGAATCGTCAGAACGCAACACAGCTGACTCCGGTAGGTTATGAGACCACCAATGACTATTTTTCGGATTTGAACTGGACCTGGACTGCTGTAAACCCTGCAAAGTCCTTGACATCTCCTGAGCCCACTCTGGCAGCTCAGACAGTATCAGCCTAGCCTCAGATCTAGCCGTCTCACGCTCCTTACGCACAGCAGCCAACTCCGATTGTAAGCCAGTCATCACACCTGCCATCATCACCCAAGGCGGATCAGGGAAAATGTTTGTATTTGTACCCGTATGTGCAAGACACACTGTGCAAGTGGTAGTTCCATCAGGTAACACACTCTCACAGACCTTGCAGCCAAGCTGCTTTTTTTATTTTGCATTAGCTTTACTCATTATGTAACCAAACCCAAACAGACAAGTAGACAAAGACAGACAAGTCCCACGACTCAGTAAAAATGTCACTAAAGTGTGTATAAGCCCGAAGTGCAGTGCACGTGGGACACACTAAAATCAGTTTCCAGAGACCTGCACTGTGAGCCTCTGTAATCCGAGGCGCTGATGTGGTCATAATCTCTGCTCCCTTCCTGCGATCTCCCCCCTGCAGCATCGCAGCTCTTGCTGGCGGACCGAGGCAGCAGTGAGAGCTGTTCGCGGTCCGAGTGAGGACAGAGCCGCGGCAGGGAGCCTTTGGTGGTTGGGGAAGCTAACTGCGGGAGGAAGGCGGGAAGCGGCGGCGGCTGCTGGGCAGTCCGCGGCTGGGCTGCGGGAGGTAGGCAGGGAGCGGCGGCAGGCGCCCAGCGGCTGCTGTGCTGGGGAACACAGAAGGAACATGTTTTAATAAAGTCCCCTTGCATGGCGGGCGGCAGCGTGAGCTGACCGCCCCGTCTCTCCCCTTCCCCAGTAACAGAAAACAAGTGAGCAGCGGCAGTGTGAGTTGCCTGGCCGCTCATTACCTGATAGTAGAGGAGGCTATGACGGGGCTTCTCTCCCAATCTCTGTCCAGCTCCTTCTGCAGCCTGAGGCTGAAATCAGCAAAGGCTGATACTGGTCTATTTTGGGGCTCCTCTCATGAGCACTGACAAGCCAACTGCTGCAGTCAGCAGCACCAACAATCCCGGACCCAAGCTTCTTGATAAGCTGGGAAGGGATTGTGTGAAAAAATTTAAAATCTCAAAATTAGTAGAAAAACTGTGGAGAATCCTCCACGTGTGTCTTCCCAACTGAGGCACAGGAAAACACTGGGGTACCTTGGAAGTATGGAGGGGGTGGAGGGTTACTAATCTAAATATTTAAATGTGCATGTCCCTGCTAACGCCCCGTCCGTATCCCAAGAGTACTCCAGTAACCGCTAGTGGATGAAAAAGAAAGTAAGTTGTTCTGGCAATGCTCTGCAGTCCACAACAGGTTTAAATAGGACATTCCTGGCTGTCATTGGATGCAGAGGTCATGTGAGCGCAGCATTCAGAATCAGACTGGATGGATCAGTCACCTGACTACATCGAGCATGGCTGCACCCATGTAGTCCAGGAAATAAAAACAGTCAGGATATTAGGAATGCTACAGTCAACCACAATATGTGAGCGTCGGAGAGGTATGTGAGACTAAGACCCCGTTGTGTGACAGTGCCCAATTATGTAGTATAACGCGCACTGGAGCATATGTAATGTAAGTGTGGAAATCTCATATTGCTATGCACAGCTTATTCAGCTGATGATCAGGACGGCTGGTGTAACCTCTCCCTTCATTCTGTGCTTTAGGCAAGTCCTCCATGGCAGTGCTTTTGGCCCAGCACTATAATGTTGCCTGCCTTTCAATTGATTCGGTGGTACTAGAAGCGATATCTGATGGGAACAGCCACACAGGTCTGAGGGCAAGACAACTGTGTGCCAAGGCTGCACTGGATCAGGCGCTTCGGGAGTCTGAGGAGGCCGGTGAGTACTCTCAGAGCTGTATCTCCGGTACATATATGTGATGTGTGTGTACCGGAGGTTTATATGGGATGTCTGTGCCCCGGAGGTGTATATGTAATGTGTGTGTACCGGAGGTGTATATGTAATGTGTGTGTCCCGGAGGTGTATATGGGATGTGTGTGTTCCGGAGGTGTATATGTGATGTGTGTGTGTACTGAAGGTGTATATGTGATGTGTGTGTACCGGAGTTGTATATATGTGATGTCTGTGCCCCGGAGGTGTATAAGGGGGTGTGTCTGCCCCGGAGGTGTATTTGGGGGTGTGTGTGCCCAGGAGGTGTATATGTGATGTGTGTGTACCGGAGGTGTATATGTGATGTGTGTGTGTACCGGAGGTGTATTCGTGATGTGTGTGTACCGGAGGTGTATATGTGATGTCTGTGCCCAGGAGGTGTATATGGGAGTGTGTGTGCCCCGGAGGTGTATATGGGATGTGTGTCCCCCGGAGGTGTATATGGGATGTGTGTGTACAGGAGGTGTATATGGGATATGTGTGCCCCGGAGGTGTATATGGGATGTGTGTGTTCCGGAGGTGTATATGTGATGTGTGTGTGTACTGAAGGTGTATATGTGATGTGTGTGTGTGTACTGAAGGTGTATATGTGATGTGTGTGTGTGTACTGAAGGTGTATATGTGATGTGTGTGTGTGTACTGAAGGTGTATATGTGATGTGTGTGTACCGGAGTTGTGTATATGTGAGGTGTGTGTACCGGAGGTGTATATGTGATGTGTGTGTGTGTGTGTGTGTGTGTGTGTGTGTACCGGAGGTGTATTTGTGATGTGTGTGTACCGGAGGTGTATATGTGATGTCTGTGCCCAGGAGGTGTATATGGGGATGTGTGTGCCCCGGAGGTGTATATGGGATGTGTGTGTCCCGGAGGTGTATATGGGATGTGTGTGTACAGGAGGTGTATTTGGGATATGTGTGCCCCTGAGGTATATATGGGATGTGTGTGCCCTGGGTGTTTATATGGGATGTGTGTGCCCCGGGGGTGTATATGGGATATGTGTGTCCCGGAGGTGTATATGGGTTATGTGTGTCCCGGAGGTGTATATGGGATGTGTGTGTCCCGGAGGTGTATATGTGATGTGTGTGTCCCGGAGGTGTATATGTGATGTGTGTGCCCCGGAGGTGTATATGTGATGTGTGTGTGCGCCCCGGGGGTGTATATGTGATGTGTGTGCCCCAGGGGTGTATATGGGATGTGTGTGCCCCGGGGGTGTATATGGGATGCGTGTGCCCCGGGGGTGTATATGGGATGCGTGTGTCCCGGAGGTGTATATGGGATGCGTGTATCCCAGAGGTGTATATGTGATGAGTATGGCCGGAGGTGTATATGGGATGTGTGTGCCCCGGAGATGTATATGGGGTGTGTGTGCCCCGGAGGTGTATATATGATGTGTGTGTCCCGGAGGTGTATATGGGATGTGTGTGCCTCGGAGGTGTATATATTAGAAACATAGAAACATAGAATTTGACGGCAGATAAGAACCACTTGGCCCATCTAGTCTGCCCCTTTTTTTTTATCCTTTAGGTAATCTCAACCCTTTTTGAACCTTAATTCTTTGTAAGGATATTCATATGCCTATCCCAAGCATGTTTAAATTGCTCTACAGTCTTAGCCTCTACCACCTCTGATGGGAGACTATTCCACTTATCCACTACCCTTTCTGTGAAGTAATTTTTCCTTAAATTTCCCCTGAACCTCCCCCCCTCCAGTCTCAGTGTATGTCCTCGAGTTCTAATACTTCTCTTCCTTTGAAGAATGTTTCCCTCCTGAACTTTGTTAAGACCCTTGATATATTTGAAAGTTTCTATCATGTCTCCCCTTTCCCTTCTCTCCTCCAAACTATACATGTTAAGATCTTTTAGCCTTTCCGGGTATGTTTTGTGATGTAGGCCATGCACCATTTTAGTTGCCCTTCTTTGTACAGTCTCTAATGTATTTATATCCTTCTGGAGATATGGTCTCCAGAACTGGACACAGTATTCCAGATGGGGCCGCACCAATGGCCTATACAGTGGCATTATCACTTCTTTTTTCCTGCTACTGATTCCTCTCCCTATGCAACCAAGCATCTGACTTGCCTTTCTCATTGCTTTGTTGCATTGCTTTCCTGCCTTCAAGTCACTTGAAATAGTGACTCCTAAATCTCTTTCCTCCTCAGTAGTTTCCATTATAGTACCCTTGATACTATATTTAGCCTTTGGGTTTTTGAGACCCAAGTTCATGATTTTGCATTTCTCTATCGTCCTTGTGGATGCTGGGGTTCCCGAAAGGACCATGGGGAATAGCGGCTCCGCAGGAGACAGGGCACAAAAAGTAAAGCTTTCCGATCAGGTGGTGTGCACTGGCTCCTCCCCCTATGACCCTCCTCCAGACTCCAGTTAGATTTTTGTGCCCGGCCGAGAAGGGTGCAATCTAGGTGGCTCTCCTAAAGAGCTGCTTAGAGAAAGTTTAGCTTAGGTTTTTTATTTTACAGTGAGTCCTGCTGGCAACAGGATCACTGCAACGAGGGACTTAGGGGAGAAGGAGTGAACTCACCTGCGTGCAGGATGGATTGGCTTCTTGGCTACTGGACATCAGCTCCAGAGGGACGATCACAGGTACAGCCTGGATGGTCACCGGAGCCGCGCCGCCGGCCCCCTTGCAGATGCTGAAGTAAGAAGAGGTCCAGAATCGGCGGCTGAAGACTCCTGCAGTCTTCTAAAGGTAGCGCACAGCACTGCAGCTGTGCGCCATTTTCCTCTCAGCACACTTCACACGGCAGTCACTGAGGGTGCAGGGCGCTGGGAGGGGGGCGCCCTGGGAGGCAAATGAAAACATTTTTTGGCGAAAAATACCTCACATATAGCCCCCAGAGGCTATATGGAGATATTTAACCCCTGCCAAGATTCACTAAATAGCGGGAGACGAGCCCGCCGAAAAAGGGGCGGGGCCTATCTCCTCAGCACACAGCGCCATTTTCTCTCACAGAAAGCCTGGAGAGAAGGCTCCCAGGCTCTCCCCTGCACTGCACTACAGAAACAGGGTTAAAACAGAGAGGGGGGGCACTGATTTTGGCGATATTGAGATATATATAAAGATGCTATAAGGGAAAACACTTATATAAGGTTGTCCCTATATAATTATAGCGTTTTGGTGTGTGCTGGCAAACTCTCCCTCTGTCTCCCCAAAGGGCTAGTGTGGGTCCTGTCCTCTGTCAGAGCATTCCCGGTGTGTGTGCTGTGTGTCGGTACGTGTGTGTCGACATGTATGAGGACGATGTTGGTGAGGAGGCGGAGAAATTGCCTGTAATGGTGATGTCACTCTCTAGGGAGTCGACACCGGAATGGATGGCTTATTTAGGGAATTACGTGAGAATGTCAACACGCTGCAAGGTCGGTTGACGACGTGAGACGGCCGACAAACTATTAGTACCGGTCCAGGCGTCTCAGAAACACCGTCAGGGGCGTTAAAAACGCCCATTTACCTCAGTCGGTCGACACAGACACAGACACGGACACTGAATCCAGTGTCGACGGTGAATAAACAAACGTATTTCTCATTAGGGCCACACGTTAAGGGCAATGAAGGAGGTGTTGCATATTTCTGATACTACAAGTACCACAAAAAAGGGTATTATGTGGGAGTGAAAAAACTACCTGTAGTTTTTCCTGAATCAGATAAAATAAAATGAAGTGTGTGATGATGCGTGGGGTTACCCCGATAGCAAATATTGGCGTTATACCCTTTCCCGCCAGAAATTAGGGCGCGTTGGGAAACACCCCTTAGGGTGATAAGGCGCTCACACGCTTATCAAGTGGCGTTACCGTCTCCAGATACGGCCGCCCTCAAGGAGCCAGCTGATAGGAAGCTGGAAAGATATCCTAAAAAGTATATACACACATACGGTGGTTATACTGCGACCAGCGATCGCCATCAGCCTGGAGATGCAGTGCTGGGTTGGCTTGGTCGGATTCCCTGACTGAAAATATTTTATTCATATAGAGCATTTAATAGGATGCATTCTATATATATGTACGTGAGATGCACAGAGGGATATTTGCTCTCTGGCATCAAGATAAGTACGTTGTCCATATCACCCAGAAGATGTCATGGACACGACAGTGGTCAGGTGATACAGATCCCATACGGCACATGGAAGTATTGCCGTATAAAGGGAAGGAGTTAGTTGGGGTCGGTCCATCGGACCTGGGGACCACGGCAACAGCTGGGAAATCCAACCTTTTTACCCCAAGTTACATCTCAGCTGAAAAAGACACCGTCTTTTCAGCCTCAATCCTTCCTTTCCCATGAGGGCATGCAGGCAAAAGGCCAGTCATATCTGCCCAGACATAGAGGTAAGGGAAGTAGACTGCAGCAGGCAGCCCCTTCCCAGGAAAAGAAGCCCTCCACCGCGTCTGCCAAGTCCTCAGCATGACGCTGGGGCCATGCAAGCGGACTCAAGGTGGGGGGGTAGTCTCAAGAGTCTCAGCGCGCAGTGGGATCACTCACAGGTTGACCCCTAGATAGTACAAGTATTATCCCAGGGGTACAGATTGGAGAGTCGAGACATCTTCTCCTCGCAGGTTTCTGAAGTCTGCTTTACCAACGGCTCCCTCCGACAGGGAGGCAGCATTGGAAACAATTCACAAGCTGTATATCCAGCAGGTGATAATCAAAGTACCCCTCCTACAACAAGGAAAAGGGTATTATTTTTCCACACTATATTGTGGTACTGACGCCAGACGGCTTGGTGAGACATAGTCTAAACTGAAATCTTTGAACACTTACATAAAAGGTTCAAATCGAGATGGAGTCACTCAGAGCAGTGATAGCGAACCGAAAAAAAGGGGACTATATGGTGTCCTTGGACATCAAGGATTACCTCCATGTCCAAATTTGCCCTTCTCAACAAGGGTACCTCTGGTTCGTGGTACAGAACTGTCAATATCAGTTTCAGACGATGCCGTTTGAATTATCCACGGCACCCCGGGCCTTTTACCAAGGTAATGGCCGAAAAGATGTTTCTTCAAAGAAAAAAGGCATCTAAATTATCCCTTACTTGGACGATATCCTGAAAAGGGCAAGTTCCAGAGAACAGTTGGAGGTCGGAAGAGCACTATCTAAAGTAGTTCTACGACAGCACGACTGGATTCTAAATATTCCAAGAATCGCAGCTGTTTTCCGACGATACGTCTGCTGTTCCTAGGAATGATTCTGGGCATAGTCCAGAAAAAGGTGTTCCTCCGGGAGGAAAAAGCCAAGGAGTTATTCGACCTAGTCAGAAACCTCCTAAAACCAGGCCAAGTATCAGTGCATCAATGCACAGGAGTCCTGGGAAAAATGGTGGCTTCTTACGAAGCGATTCCATTCGGCAGATCTCAGGGGATTTGCTGGACGAATGGTCCGGATCGCATTTTCAGATGCATCAGCGGATAATCCTGTCTCCAAGGACAAGGGTGTCTCTTCTGTGGGGGCTGCAGAGTGCTCATCTTTTAGAGGGCAGCACACTCAGCATTCAGGACTGTGTTCTGGGGACCACGGATACCAGCCTGAGAGGCTGGGGAGTAGTCACACAGGGAAAAAATTTCCAAGGAAGTGTGGTCAAGTCTGGAGAATTCTCTCCACATGAATATACTGGAGCTAAGGGCAATTTACAATGCTCTGAGCCTAGGAAGACTCCTGCTTCAAAGTCAACCGGTGCTGATCCAGTAGGACATCATCATGGCGGTCGCCCACGTTATCAGACGGGGCGACACAAGAAGCAGGAGGGCAATGACAGCAAGGATTCTTCGCTGGGCGGAAAATCATGTGATAACACTGTCAGCAGTGTTCATTCCGGGAGTGGGCAACTGGGAAGATTTCCTCAGCATAAATGAATTCCACCCGGAAAAGTGGAAACTTAATCTGGAAGTTTCCACATGATTGTAAACCGTTGGGAAAGACCAAAGGTGGTTATGATGGCGTCCCACCTGAAGCGCCAGGTCAAGAGACACTCAGGCAATAGCTGGGACGCTCTGGTAACACCGTCGGTGTACCAGTCGGTGTATGTGTTCCATCCTCTGCTTTTCATACCCAATGTATTGAAAATGATAGGAAGGAGAGGAGTAAGAACTATACTCGTGGCTCCGGTTTGGCCAAGAAGGACTTGGTTCCCGGAACTTCAAGAGATACTAAGAAGGGTCTTGATTCGGCAAGAACCGTGTCTGTTCCGGGACTTACCGCAGCTGCGTTGACGCCAAGGCGGGTGAACGCCGGATCCTAAGGGAAAGAGGCATTCCGGAAGAGGTCATCCCTACCCTGGTCAGAGCCAGGAAGGAGGTGACCGCACAACATTATCACCACTTAGGTGAAAATATGTGCCAGGGTGTGAGTCCAGGAAGGCTCCACGGAAGAATTTCAACTAGGTTAATTTCTACATTTCCTGCAAACAGGAGTGTCTATGGGTCTCAAATTGGGTCCATTAAGGTTCAAATTTCGGCCTGTTGATTTTCTTCCAGAAAGAAATTGGCTTCAGTTCCTGAAGTCCAGAAGTTGTTAAGGGAGTACTGCATATACAGCCCCTTTGATGTCTCCAGTGGCACTGGGCGATCTCAACGTAGTTTTGGGATTCCTAAAAAATCACATTGGTTTAAACAACTCAAATCTGTGGATTTGATATATCTCACATGGAAAATGACCATGCTGTTGGTCCTGGCCTCGGCCAGGCGAGTGTCAGAATTGGCGGCTTTATCTCACAAAGCCATATCTGATTGTCCATTCGGACAGAGCAAAGCTGCGGACTCGTCCCCAGTTTCTCCTTAAGGTGGTGTCAGCGTTTCACCTGAACCAGCTTATTGTGGTACCTGCGGCTACTAGGGACTTGGAGGACTCCAAGTTGCTGGATGTTATCAGGACCCTGAAAATATAGTTTCCAGGTTGGCTGGAGTCAGGAAATCTGACTTGCTGTTTATCCTGTATGCACCCAACAATGCTGGGTGCTTCTGCTTCTAAGCAGTCGATTGCTCGTGGGATTGGTAGCACAATTCAACTTGCACATTCTGTGGCAGGCCTGCCACAGTCTAAATCTGTTAAGGCCCATTCCACAAGGAAGGTGGGCTCATCTTGGGCGGCTGCCCGAGGGGTCTCGGCATTACAACTTTGCCGAGCAGCTACGTGGTCGGGGGAGAACACGTTTGTAAAATTCTACAAATTTGATACCCTGGCAAAAGAGGACCTGGAGTTCTCTCATTCGGGGCTGCAGAGTCATCCGCACTCTCCCGCCCGTTTGGGAGCTTTGGTATAATCCCCATGGTCCTTTCAGGAACCCCAGCATCCACAAGGACGATAGAGAAAATAAGAATTTACTTACCGATAATTCTATTTCTCGGAGTCCGTAGTGGATGCTGGGCGCCCATCCCAAGTGCGGATTATCTGCAATACTTGTACATAGTTATTGCTAACTAAATCGGGTTATTGTTGTTGTGAGCCATCTTTTCAGAGGCTCCGCTGTTATCATACTGTTAACTGGGTTCAGATCACAGGTTGTACAGTGTGATTGGTGTGGCTGGTATGAGTCTTACCCGGGATTCAAAATTCCTCCCTTATTGTGTACGCTCGTCCGGGCACAGTACCTAACTGGAGTCTGGAGGAGGGTCATAGGGGGAGGAGCCAGTGCACACCACCTGATCGGAAAGCTTTACTTTTTGTGCCCTGTCTCCTGCGGAGCCGCTATTCCCCATGGTCCTTTCAGGAACCCCAGCATCCACTACGGACTCCGAGAAATAGAATTATCGGTAAGTAAATTCTTATTTTTTTAGCATTAAACTGTAGTTGCCACGTTCTTGACCATTTCTCAAGCCTAGCTAGGTCATCAATCGTTTGTTGTGATGTGTGCACCCCGGAGGTGTATATGTGATGTATGTGTGTGCCCCGGGGGTATATATATAATGTGTGTGCCCCGGAGGTGTATATGTAATGTGTGTGCCCCGGAGGTGTATATGTAATGTGTGTGTCCCGGAGGTGTATATGTAATGTGTGTGTCCCGGAGGTGTATATGTAATGTGTGTGCCCCGGAGGTGTATATGTAATGTGTGCACCCCGGAGGTGTATATGTGATGTATGTGTGTGCCCCGGGGGTATATATATAATGTGTGTGCCCCGGAGGTGTATATGTAATGTGTGTGCCCCGCAGGTGTATATGTAATGTGTGTGCCCCGGAGGTGTATATGTGATGTGTGTGTCCCGGAGGTGTATATGGGGTGTGTATTATGGTGTAGTCAGTAGCTGGTGTAATTGGGGTTTAGCAGTAACTGGTGTAGGAGTACCTAGAATGCCCCTATTGACCTGTGATAATGAGATACATGGAGTAACATATTGGATGGTCTCCTGCAGCCGGCCAGGCAGCGGACGCAGTGAGCGGTCAGTCTGGACTTAGTGTGGAAGCTCTCGCAAAGCACACAGCAGATGGCGGACAGGGATCAGAGGCCAAGGTCGCTCCACAGTCAATCATATCCCGTGTGAATAGGAGCAGTCTGCTTGCTGGGAAGGGCAAGACGGACAGTCACCAAATAACGGGCAGTAAGCAGCACCTGCCTGACCCAGCAACGTCACAGGTAATGAGGAATCCAGACTCCCATACCACCCAGGGCCTCACTCTATCAATCATTCTTATTTTATCTTTGCTACACAATTTATGATCTCTATTTTACTGCAGACTGGGAGCTCCCCTCTTCCAGGACCAGCACAGCAGCGTCTAAGTGTTAGCGCAAGTGTGGGTGGCGAGCTCGGACTGATGAGCTGCGTGCTTCCAGAAGACCTCCTACTGGAAATTCTCAGTGACCGGCTCCAGGTATACATAGTGTCTCCTGAGTGACAGCTGCTGTGAGTGACCGGCTCCAGGTATACAGAGTGTCTCCTGAGTGACAGCTGCTGTGAGTAACCGGCTCCAGGTATACATAGTGTCTCCTGAGTGACAGCTGCTGTGAGTGACTGGCTCCAGGTATACATAGTGTCTCCTGAGTGACAGCTGCTGTGAGTGACCGGCTCCAGGTATACATAGTGTCTCCTGAGTGACAGCTGCTGTGAGTGACTGGCTCCAGGTATACATAGTGTCTCCTGAGTGACAGCTGCTGTGAGTGACTGGCTCCAGGTATACATAGTGTCTCCTGAGTGACAGCTGCTGTGAGTGACCGGCTCCAGGTATACATAGTGTCTCCTGAGTGACAGCTTCTGTGAGTAACCGGCTCCAGGTATACATAGTGTCTCCTGAGTGACAGCTGCTGTGAGTGACCGGCTCCAGGTATACATAGTGTCTCCTGAGTGACAGCTGCTGTGAGTAACCGGCTCCAGGTATACATAGTGTCTCCTGAGTGACAGCTGCTGTGAGTGACTGGCTCCAGGTATACATAGTGTCTCCTGAGTGACAGCTGCTGTGAGTGACCGGCTCCAGGTATACATAGTGTCTCCTGAGTGACAGCTGCTGTGAGTGACTGGCTCCAGGTATACATAGTGTCTCCTGAGTGACAGCTGCTGTGAGTGACTGGCTCCAGGTATACATAGTGTCTCCTGAGTGACCGGCTCCAGGTATACATAGTGTCTCCTGAGTGACAGCTTCTGTGAGTGACGGCCTCCAGGAATACATAGTGTCTCCTGAGTGACAGCTGCTATGAGTGACCGGCTCCAGGTATACATAGTGTCTCCTGAGTGACAGCTGCTGTGAGTGACCGGCTCCAGGTATACATAGTGTCTCCTGAGTGACAGCTGCTGTGAGTGACCTGCTCCAGGTATACATAGTGTCTCCTGAGTGACCGGCTCCAGGTATACATAGTGTCTCCTGAGTGACAGCTGCTGTGAGTGACCGGCTCCAGGTATACATAGTGTCTCCTGAGTGACAGCTTCTGTGAGTGACGGCCTCCAGGTATACATAGTGTCTCCTGAGTGACAGCTGCTGTGAGTGACCGGCTAAAGGTATACATAGTGTCTCCTGAGTGACAGCTGCTGTGAGTGACCGGCTAAAGGTATACATAGTGTCTCCTGCGTGACAGCTGCTGTGAGTGACGGCCTCCAGGAATACATAGTGTCTCCTGAGTGACAGCTGCTGTGAGTGACCGGCTCCAGGTATACATAGTGTCTCCTGAGTGACAGCTGCTGTGAGTGACTGGCTCCAGGTATACATAGTGTCTCCTGAGTGACAGCTGCTGTGAGTGACCGGCTAAAGGTATACATAGTGTCTCCTGAGTGACAGCTGCTGTGAGTGACCGGCTCCAGGTATACATAGTGTCTCCTGAGTGACAGCTGCTGTGAGTGACCGGCTCCAGGTATACATAGTGTCTCCTGAGTGACAGCTGCTGTGAGTGACCGGCTCCAGGTACACATAGTGTCTCCTGATTGACAGCTGCTGTGAGTGACTGGCTCCAGGTATACATAGTGTCTCCTGAGTGACAGCTGCTGTGAGTGACCGGCTAAAGGTATACATAGTGTCTCCTGAGTGACAGCTGCTGTGAGCGACCGGCTCCAGGTATACATAGTGTCTCCTGAGTGACAGCTGCTGTGAGTGACTGGCTCCAGGTATACATAGTGTCTCCTGAGTGACAGCTGCTGTGAGTGACCGGCTCCAGGTATACATAGTGTCTCCTGAGTGACAGCTGCTGTGAGTGACCGGCTCCAGGTTTACATAGTGTCTCCTGAGTGACAGCTGCTGTGAGTGACCGGCTCCAGGTATACATAGTGTCTCCTGAGTGACAGGTGCTGTGAGTGACCGGCTCCAGGTATACATAGTGTCTCCTGAGTGACAGCTTCTGTGAGTGACCGCCTCCAGGAATACATAGTGTCTCCTGCGTGACAGCTGCTGTGAGTGACCGGCTCCAGGTATACATAGCGTCTCCTGAGTGACAGCTGCTGTGAGTGATGGCCTCCAGGAATACATAGTGTCTCCTGAGTGACAGCTGCTATGAGTGACCGGCTCCAGGTATACATAGTGGCCCTCATTCCGAGTTGATCGCTCGGTAATTTTCTTCGCATCGCAGTGAAATTCCGCTTAGTACGCATGCGCAATATTCGCACTGCGACTGCGCCAAGTAATTTTACAATGAAGATAGTATTTTTACTCACGGCTTTTTCTTCGCTCTGGCGAACGTAGTGTGATTGACAGGAAATGGGTGTTACTGGGCGGAAACACAGCGTTTTCGGGGCGTGTGGATAAAAACGCTACCGTTTCCGGAAAAAACGCAGGAGTGGCTGGAGAAACGGGGGAGTGTCTGGGCGAACGCTGGGTGTGTTTATGACGTCAAACCAGGAACGACAAGCACTGAACTGAACGCAGATGCCGAGTAAGTCTGAAGCTACTCTGAAACTGCTAAGTAGTTTGTAATCGCAATATTGCGAATACATCGGTCGCAATTTTAAGAAGCTAAGATACACTCCCAGTAGGCGTAGGCTTAGCGTGAGCAACTCTGCTAAATTCGCCTTGCGAGCGATCAACTCGGAATGAGGGCCAGTGTTTCCTGATTGACAGCTGCTGTGAGTGACGGGCTCCAGGTATACATAGTGTCTCCTGAGTGACAGCTGCTGTGAGTGACCGGCTCCAGGTATACATAGTGTCCCCTGAGTGACAGCTGCTGTAAGTAACGGGCTCCAGGAATACATAGTGTCTCCTGAGTGACAGCTGCTGTGAGTGACCGGCTAAAGGTATACATGGTGTCTCCTGCGTGACAGCTGCTGTGAGTGACTGGCTAAAGGTATACATGAGTGACGGGCTCCAGGTATACATAGTGTCTCCTGAGTGACAGCTGCTGTGAGTGACCGGCTAAAGGTATACATGAGTGACGGGCTCCAGGTATACATAGTGTCTCCTGAGTGACAGCTGCTGTGAGTGACCGGCTCCAGGTATACATAGTTTCTCCTGAGTGACAGCTGCTGTGAGTGACCGGCTAAAGGTATACATGGTGTCTCCTGCGTGACAGCTGCTGTGAGTGACCTGCTCCAGGTAGACAGAGTGTCTCCTGAGTGACAGCTGCTCTGAGTGACCGGATCCAGGTATACATAGTGTCTCCTGAGTGACAGCTGCTGTGAGTGACCGGCTCCAGGTATACATAGTGTCTCCTGAGTGACAGCTGCTGTGAGTGACCGGCTCCAGGTATACATAGTTTCTCCTGAGTGACAGCTGCTGTGAGTGACCGGCTAAAGGTATACATGGTGTCTCCTGCGTGACAGCTGCTGTGAGTGACCTGCTCCAGGTAGACAGAGTGTCTCCTGAGTGACAGCTGCTGTGAGTGACCGGCTCCAGGTATACAGAGTGTCTCCTGAGTGACAGCTGCTGTGAGTGACCGGCTCCAGGTATACATAGTGTCTCCTGATTGACAGCTGCTGTGAGTGACTGGCTCCAGGTATACATAGTGTCTCCTGAGTGACAGCTGCTGTGAGTGACTGGCTCCAGGTATACATAGTGTCTCCTGAGTGACAGCTGCTGTGAGTGACCGGCTCCAGGTATACATAGTGTCTCCTGAGTGACAGCTGCTGTGAGTGACTGGCTCCAGGTATACATAGTGACTCCTGAGTGACAGCTGCTGTGAGTGACCGGCTAAAGGTATACATAGTGTCTCCTGAGTGACAGCTGCTGTGAGTGACTGGCTCCAGGTATACATAGTGTCTCCTGAGTGACAGCTGCTGTGAGTGACTGGCTCCAGGTATACATAGTGACTCCTGAGTGACAGTTGCTGTGAGTGACCGGCTCCAGGTATACATAGTGTCTCCTGAGTGACAGCTGCTGTGAGTGACTGGCTCCAGGTATACATAGTGTCTCCTGAGTGACAGCTGCTGTGAGTGACCGGCTAAAGGTATACATAGTGTCTCCTGCGTGACAGCTGCTGTGAGTGACCTGCTCCAGGTAGACATAGTGTCTCCTGAGTGACAGCTGCTGTGAGTGACCGGCTCCAGGTATACATAGTGTCTCCTGAGTGACAGCTGCTGTGAGTGACCGGCTCCAGGTACACATAGTGTCTCCTGATTGACAGCTGCTGTGAGTGACCGGCTCCAGGTATACATAGTGTCTCCTGAGTGACAGCTGCTGTGAGTGACGGCCTCCAGGTATACATAGTGTCTCCTGAGTGACAGCTGCTGTGAGTGACTGGCTCCAGGTATACATAGTGTCTCCTGAGTGACAGCTGCTGTGAGTGACTGGCTCCAAGTACACATAGTGTCTCCTGATTGACAGCTGCTGTGAGTGACTGGCTCCAGGTATACATAGTGTCTCCTGAGTGACAGCTTCTGTGAGTGACGGCCTCCAGGAATACATAGTGTCTCCTGAGTGACAGCTGCTGTGAGTGACCGGCTAAAGGTTTACATAGTGTCTCCTGAGTGACAGCTGCTGTGAGTGACTGGCTCCAGGTATACATAGTGTCTCCTGAGTGACAGCTGCTGTGAGTGACCGGCTCCAGGTATACATAGTGTCTCCTGAGTGACAGCTGCTGTAAGTAACGGGCTCCAGGAATACATAGTGTCTCCTGAGTGACAGCTGCTATGAGTGACAGGCTCCAGGTATACATAGTGTTTCCTGATTGACAGCTGCTGTGAGTGACTGGCTCCAGGAATACATAGTGTCTCCTGAGTGACAGCTGCTGTGAGTGACCGGCTCCAGGTATACATAGTGTCTCCTGCGTGACAGCTGCTGTGAGTGACCTGCTCCAGGTAGACAGTGTCTCCTGAGTGACAGCTGCTGTGAGTGACCGGCTCCAGGTATACATAGTGTCTCCTGAGTGACAGCTGCTGTGAGTGACTGGCTCCAGGTATACATAGTGTATCCTGAGTGACAGCTGCTGTGAGTGACCGGCTCCAGGTATACATAGTGTCTCCTGAGTGACAGCTGCTGTGTGTGACCGGCTCCAGGTATACATAGTGTCTCCTGAGTGACAGCTGCTGTGAGTGACTGGCTCCAGGTATACATAGTATCTCCTGAGTGACAGCTGCTGTGAGTGACCGGCTCCAGGTATACATAGTGTCTCCTGAGTGACAGCTGCTGTAAGTAACGGGCTCCAGGAATACATAGTGTCTCCTGCGTGACAGCTGCTGTGAGTGACCGGCTCCAGGTATACATAGTGACAGCTGCTGTGAGTGACTGGCTCCAGGAATACATAGTGTCTCCTGAGTGACAGCTGCTGTGAGTGACCGGCTCCAGGTATACATAGTGTCTCCTGAGTGACAGCTGCTGTAAGTGACCGGCTCCAGGTATACATAGTGTCTCCTGCATGACAGCTGCTGTGAGTGACCTGCTCCAGGTATACATAGTGTCTCCTGAGTGACAGCTGCTGTGAATGACCGGCTCCAGGTATACATAGTGTCTCCTGAGTGACAGCTGCTGTGAGTGACTGGCTCCAGGTATACATAGTGTCTCCTGAGTGACAGCTTCTGTGAGTGACGGCCTCCAGGAATACATAGTGTCTCCTGAGTGACAGCTGCTGTGAGTGACCGGCTAAAGGTATACATAGTGTCTCCTGAGTGACAGCTGCTGTGAGTGACCGGCTCCAGGTATACATAGTGTCTCCTGAGTGACAGCTGCTGTGAGTGACCGGCTCCAGGTATACATAGTGTCTCCTGAGTGACAGCTGCTGTAAGTAACGGGCTCCAGGAATACATAGTGTCTCCTGAGTGACAGCTGCTGTGAGTGACCGGCTCCAGGTATACATAGTGACAGCTGCTGTGAGTGACTGGCTCCAGGAATACATAGTGTCTCCTGAGTGACAGCTGCTGTGAGTGACCGTCTCCAGGTATACATAGTGTCTCCTGAGTGACAGCTGCTGTGAGTGACCGGCTCCAGGTATACATAGTGTCTCCTGCATGACAGCTGCTGTGAGTGACCTGCTCCAGGTATGCATAGTGTCTCCTGAGTGACAGCTGCTGTGAGTGACCAGGTCCAGGTATACATAGTGTCTCCTGAGTGACAGCTGCTGTGAGTGACTGGCTCCAGGTATACATAGTGTCTCCTGAGTGACAGCTGCTGTGAGTGACCGGCTCCAGGTATGCATAGTGTCTCCTGAGTGACAGCTGCTGTGAGTGACTGGCTCCAGGTATACATAGTGTCTCCTGAGTGACAGCTGCTGTGAGTGACCGGCTCCAGGTATACATAGTGTCTCCTGAGTGACAGCTGCTGTGAGTGACGGCCTCCAGGTATACATAGTGTCTCCTGAGTGACAGCTGCTGTGAGTGACTGGCTCCAGGTATACATAGTGTCTCCTGAGTGACAGCTGCTGTGAGTGACTGGCTCCAAGTACACATAGTGTCTCCTGATTGACAGCTGCTGTGAGTGACTGGCTCCAGGTATACATAGTGTCTCCTGAGTGACAGCTTCTGTGAGTGACGGCCTCCAGGAATACATAGTGTCTCCTGAGTGACAGCTGCTGTGAGTGACCGGCTAAAGGTTTACATAGTGTCTCCTGAGTGACAGCTGCTGTGAGTGACTGGCTCCAGGTATACATAGTGTCTCCTGAGTGACAGCTGCTGTGAGTGACCGGCTCCAGGTATACATAGTGTCTCCTGAGTGACAGCTGCTGTAAGTAACGGGCTCCAGGAATACATAGTGTCTCCTGAGTGACAGCTGCTATGAGTGACAGGCTCCAGGTATACATAGTGTTTCCTGATTGACAGCTGCTGTGAGTGACTGGCTCCAGGAATACATAGTGTCTCCTGAGTGACAGCTGCTGTGAGTGACCGGCTCCAGGTATACATAGTGTCTCCTGCGTGACAGCTGCTGTGAGTGACCTGCTCCAGGTAGACAGTGTCTCCTGAGTGACAGCTGCTGTGAGTGACCGGCTCCAGGTATACATAGTGTCTCCTGAGTGACAGCTGCTGTGAGTGACTGGCTCCAGGTATACATAGTGTATCCTGAGTGACAGCTGCTGTGAGTGACCGGCTCCAGGTATACATAGTGTCTCCTGAGTGACAGCTGCTGTGTGTGACCGGCTCCAGGTATACATAGTGTCTCCTGAGTGACAGCTGCTGTGAGTGACTGGCTCCAGGTATACATAGTATCTCCTGAGTGACAGCTGCTGTGAGTGACCGGCTCCAGGTATACATAGTGTCTCCTGAGTGACAGCTGCTGTAAGTAACGGGCTCCAGGAATACATAGTGTCTCCTGCGTGACAGCTGCTGTGAGTGACCGGCTCCAGGTATACATAGTGACAGCTGCTGTGAGTGACTGGCTCCAGGAATACATAGTGTCTCCTGAGTGACAGCTGCTGTGAGTGACCGGCTCCAGGTATACATAGTGTCTCCTGAGTGACAGCTGCTGTAAGTGACCGGCTCCAGGTATACATAGTGTCTCCTGCATGACAGCTGCTGTGAGTGACCTGCTCCAGGTATACATAGTGTCTCCTGAGTGACAGCTGCTGTGAATGACCGGCTCCAGGTATACATAGTGTCTCCTGAGTGACAGCTGCTGTGAGTGACTGGCTCCAGGTATACATAGTGTCTCCTGAGTGACAGCTTCTGTGAGTGACGGCCTCCAGGAATACATAGTGTCTCCTGAGTGACAGCTGCTGTGAGTGACCGGCTAAAGGTATACATAGTGTCTCCTGAGTGACAGCTGCTGTGAGTGACCGGCTCCAGGTATACATAGTGTCTCCTGAGTGACAGCTGCTGTGAGTGACCGGCTCCAGGTATACATAGTGTCTCCTGAGTGACAGCTGCTGTAAGTAACGGGCTCCAGGAATACATAGTGTCTCCTGAGTGACAGCTGCTGTGAGTGACCGGCTCCAGGTATACATAGTGACAGCTGCTGTGAGTGACTGGCTCCAGGAATACATAGTGTCTCCTGAGTGACAGCTGCTGTGAGTGACCGTCTCCAGGTATACATAGTGTCTCCTGAGTGACAGCTGCTGTGAGTGACCGGCTCCAGGTATACATAGTGTCTCCTGCATGACAGCTGCTGTGAGTGACCTGCTCCAGGTATGCATAGTGTCTCCTGAGTGACAGCTGCTGTGAGTGACCTGCTCCAGGTATGCATAGTGTCTCCTGAGTGACAGCTGCTGTGAGTGACCGGCTCCAGGTACACATAGTGTCTCCTGAGTGACAGCTGCTGTGAGTGACCTGCTCCAGGTATGCATAGTGTCTCCTGAGTGACAGCTGCTGTGAGTGACCGGCTCCAGGTACACATAGTGTCTCCTGAGTGACAGCTGCTGTGAGTGACCGGCTCCAGGTATACATAGTGTCTCCTGCGTGACAGCTGCTGTGAATGACCAGCTCCAGGTATACATAGTGTCTCCTGAGTGACAGCTGCTGTGAGTGACCGGCTCCAGGTATACATAGTGTTTCCTGATTGACAGCTGCTGTGAGTGACTGGCTCCAGGTATACATAGTATCTCCTGAGTGACAGCTGCTGTGAGTGACCAGCTCCAGGTGTACATAGTGTCTCCTGATTGACAGCTGCTGTGAGTGACTGGCTCCAGGTATACATAGTGTCTCCTGAGTGACAGCTGCTGTGAGTGACTGGCTCCAGGTATACATAGTGTCTCCTGAGTGACAGCTGCTGTGAGTGACCGGCTCCAGGTATACATAGTGTCTCCTGAGTGACAGCTGCTGTGAGTGACCGGCTCCAGGTATACATAGTGTC
Organism: Pseudophryne corroboree; assembly: GCF_028390025.1. NCBI lineage: Eukaryota > Metazoa > Chordata > Amphibia > Anura > Myobatrachidae > Pseudophryne > Pseudophryne corroboree. Next base: position 338,799,843 of record NC_086454.1, read on the forward strand.
TCCTGAGTGACAGCTGCTGTGAGTGACCAGCCCCAGGTATACATAGTGTCTCCTAATTGACAGCTGCTGTGAGTGACCGGCTCCAGGTATACATAGTGTCTCCTGCGTGACAGCTGCTGTGAGTGACCGGCTCCAGGTATACATAGTGTCTCCTGAGCTACAGCTGCTGTGAGTGACCGGCTCCAGGTATAGGTAGTGTCTCCTGAGTGACAGCTGCTGTGAGTGACTGGCTCCAGGTATACATAGTGTCCCCTGAGTGACAGCTGCTGTGAGTGACTGGCTCCAGGTATACATAGTGTCTCCTGAGTGACACCTGCTGTGAGTGACCGGCTCCAGGTATACATAGTGTCTCCTGAGTGACACCTGCTGTGAGTGACCGGCTAAAGGTATACATAGTGACAGCTGCTGTGAGTGACCGGCTCCAGGTATACATAGTGACAGCTGCTGTCAGTGACTGGCTTCAGGTATACATAGTGTCTCCTGAGTGACAGCTGCTTTGAGTGACCGGCTCCAGGTATACATAGTGTCTCCTGAGTGACAGCTGCTGTGAGTGACCGGCTCCAGGTATACATAGTGTCCCCTGAGTGACAGCTGCTGTGAGTGACTGGTTCCAGGTATACATAGTGTCTTATGAGTGACAGCTGCTGTGAATGACTGGCTCCAGGTATACATAGTGTCTCCTGAGTGACACCTGCTGTGAGTGACCGGCTAAAGGTATACATAGTGACAGCTGCTGTGAGTGACCGGCTCCAGGTATACATAGTGACAGCTGCTGTCAGTGACTGGCTTCAGGTATGCATAGTGTCTCCTGAGTGACAGCTGCTGTGAGTGACCGGCTCCAGGTATACATAGTGTCTCCTGAGTGACAGCTTCTGTGAACGATCTCTAAGTGACAGCTGCGGGTTGCTGATCTCTGATTGACAGCTGCGGGTTTCTGATCTCTGAGTGACAGCTTGGAGGCGCTGATTTCAGGGTGACAGCTGGGAGAGGCTGATGTGTGACAGCTGTTGGGCGCTGTTCCCTCTTTGGTGGTAATTAACTTCTGTCCTTCTTTCTCAGCTGAACGACTGTTTCCGGGGTGTAGTGTTTGATGGCCTGGACACACTTTTTGCCCGGAACACGCCCGCCGCACTTCGCATTGTACTGAAGGCTCTGAATAAACGAAAGCATATATATGTCATTGACCTATGCCAGGATTATATGACCATGATGACACGCGAGAGAGTCCAGAGAGAGCAGAGAGGTAAAGTATTGCCGGTATTACTGTATGTTCCACGCTGTGCTAGTTCCTAGCAAGGTACCAGAGATGATATAGGAGGAATGGACATCAAGCAGTATGGTCTTACTGTCTGTGGGTGGATCCTGGTGTACTGTATATAGTTCCTATCTGATGGTTAGTGGATCCTGGTGTACTGTGTATAGTTCCTGTCTCATGTTTAGTGGATCCTGATGTACTCTATAGAGATCCTGTCTCACGGTTAGTGGATCCTGATGTACTGTATATAGTTCTTGTCTCATGGTTAGTGTATCGTGATGTACTCTATAGAGATTCTGTCTCACGGGTAGTGGATCCTGGTGTATTGTATATATATTCTATCTGATGGTTAGTGGACCCTGATGTACTGTATATAGTTCCTGCCTCACGATTAGTGGATCCTGATGTACTGTGTATAGTTCCTATCTCACGGTTAGTGGATCCTGATGTGCTCTGTAGAGATCCTGTCTCACAGTTCTTGGATCCTGGTGTACTGTATATAGTTCCTGTCTCACGGTTAATGGATCCTGGTGTACTCTATAGAGATCCTGTCTCACGGTTATTGGATCCTGATGTACTGTATATAGGCCCTCATTCCGAGTTGTTCACTCGCTAGCTGCTTTTAGCAGCATTGCACACGCTAAGCCGCCGCCTACTGGGAGTGTATCTTCACAGCAGAATTGCGAATAGAAAATTCTTAGCAGTTTCTGAGTAGCTCGAGACTTACTCCTACACTGCGATCAGTTCAGTCCGTTTCGTTCCTGGTTTGACGTCACAAACACACCCAGCGTTCGCCCAGACACTCCCCCGTTTCTTCAGACACTCCCGCGTTTTTCCCAGAAACACCCACTTCATGTCAATCACACTACGATCACCAGAACGATGAAAAATCCTCGTTAGGCCGTGAGTAAAATACCAAACTTTTGTGCTAATTTACTTGGTGCAGGCGCACTGCGAACATTGCGCATGCGCAGTTTGCGACTAATCGCTCCGTAGCGAAAAAAAATAACGAGCGACCAACTCGGAATGACCCCCATAGTTCCTTTCTCATGGTTAGTGGATCCTGATGTACTGTATATAGTTCATGCCTCACGGTTAGTGGATCCTGATGTACTCTATAGAGATCCTGTCTCACGGTTATTGGATCCTGATGTACTGTATATACTTCCTTTCTCACGGTTAGTGGATCCTGGTGTACTGTATATAGTTCCTGTCTCACGGTTAGTAGATCCTTATGTACTCTATAGAGATCCTGTCTCACGGTTAGTGGATCCTTATGTATTCTATAGAGATCCTGTCTCACGGTTAGTGGATCCTGATGTACTGTATATAGTTCCTGTCTCACAGTTAGTGGATCCTGATGTACTGTATGTACTGTAGTTCCTGTCTCATGGTTAGTGGATCCTGATGTACTCTATAGAGATCCTGTCTCACATTTAGTGGATCCTGATGTACTCTATAGAGATCCTGTCTCACGGTTAGTGGATCCTCATGTACTCTGTGTGGATCCTGGTGTACTCTATATAGATAGTGTCTCACAGTTAGTAGATCCTGGTGTACTCTATAGAGATCCTGTATCACGGTTAGTGGATCCTGATGTACTGTGTAAAGATCCTGTCTCACGGTTAGTGGATCCTGGTATACTCTATAGAGATCCTGTCTCACGGTTAGTGGATCCTGATGTACTGTGTATACCCTATCTGACAGTTAGTGGATCCTGGTGTACTGTATATAGTTCCTTTCTCACGGTTATTGGATCCTGATGTACTGTATATAGTTCCTGTCTCACGGTTAGTGGATCCTGGTATACTCTATAGAGATCCTGTCTCACGGTTAGTGGATCCTGATGTACTGTGTATACCCTATCTGACAGTTAGTGGATCCTGGTGTACTGTATATAGTTCCTTTCTCACGGTTATTGGATCCTGATGTACTGTATATAGTTCCTGTCTCATGGTTAGTGGATCATGATGTACTCCATAGAGATCCTGTCTAACGATTAGCGGATCCTGGTGTACTCTATAGAGATCCTGTCGCATGGTTAGTGGATCCTCGCACTCTATAGAGATCCTGTCTCACAGCTGGTGGATCCTGGTGTACTCTATAAAGATCCTGTCTCAAGGTTAGTGGATCCTGGTGTACTGTATATAGTTCCTGTCTAACGATTAATGGATCCTGATGTACTCTGTAGAGATCCTGTCTCACGGTTAGTGGATCCAGGTGTACTGTATATAGTTCCTGTCTCACGGTTAATTGATCCTGGTGTACTCTATAGAGATCCTGTCTCACGGTTAATGGATCCTGGTGTACTCTATAGAGATCCTGTCTCACGATTAATTGATCCTGGTGTACTCTATAGAGATCCTGTCTCACGGTTAATGGATCCTGGTGTACTCTATAGAGAAAACAAGAAAAGAGAAGGAAAAGGCTGTACTATCGGTGCACACACTGAGGAGTGATTTGATTATCACTTCTCCTTAAAACTTAATTTTCATTATTATTATCATCATAAGAATAATGTGAAATATCTTTATTTAAACTGCAAGTTGAGGCGAAACATAGAGGATAAAATTATTGACATAGACAAAACATACAAAAGTGTAATGAAAGTAATAAATGTGAATAAAGATTAAAAATGTGTGTCAGTGTGTTTTATTCTATTGTCCTAACAATATGGTATGTATCCTACGTTGAGCCAGTAATCAATTTTTTCTAATTCATCCACACTATGTCTACCAATGTCAATCTCACTCTTTAGTGATACGCAATCATTTTATAGGAACTGTATTCCTGTACATTCTCATGGGATATATTAGTGGGACATTGACAGTTGGTATATATGAATCTTGAATTCCTATGGTATAGGCGGTGTATCAGGGAGTATAGGTCTTGTTAATATTACAATAATAATTCGAAATTATATGTTGAGTTCAGACCAAAACACATAAATCAATTATTGCTGCATCTGATTTGAATATAGGACGCTTTAACCGCTGTTAATTTATCATTCAGGTCATTTGCAATATTCGGTAATCATACTATGTTGGGATGTTGTTATGGTGAATATAGTGAGCGTAATACACCGTCCAAAAGATATATGTATATCTCTCCAATCAAGGTGATGCACTAGATCAAATTCAAATGTGTAATACACCTTAGAGGATATATATCTCTCTTAATATTCAATGTCAGTACAAGTTTGATATGTGATAGTTAGGATAATTTGGTGTTCACAAAATTATTGTCCTTAGAGGGAAAGCATCCTCATTATTTAGGACTCGTGGCACCTTCTCGACTAATCACAATCAGATCCGTACATGTAAAAGTAGTTAATACACTTCAGCTTATATATGGTGAAACCTCATTATGAGGTGTATCACTGGATCAATAAATTATGCACCACCCTTATATATCCAGAGTCTATTAATATAGGAACGGTTTTTATTTATTCTGCATATTTCATAGATAATATAAGTTTAAGTATTTATTTCATTCTTATAGCTCACTATTAACACTTCTCAGCTATATACTCCTTAAATAATTATGAATATTAATGTTACAACATTTGTTGCAATTATCTGCTGAGTTCTATCCTAAACATCACACAGCATGAATTTCTCCTGTGTGTACACAGTGTTTCACTGTTAGCATGTCTCAGCTGTGTATTCATTAAATAGTTGTAGATGTTAATGGTGTACTGTATATAGTTCCTGTCTCACGGTTAATGGATCCTGGTGTATTCTATAGAGATCCTGTCTCACGGTTAATGGATCCTGGTGTATTCTATAGAGATCCTGTCTCACGTTTAATGGATCCTGGTGTACTCTATAGAGATCCTGTCTCATGGTTAATGGATCCTGATGTACTCTGTAGAGATCCTGTCTCACGGTTAGTGGATCCTGGTGTACTCTGTAGAGATCCTGTCTCACGGTTAGCGGATCCTGATGTACTCTGTAGAGATCCTGTCTCATGGTTAGTGGATCCGGGTGTACTCTATAGAGATTCTGTCTCATGGTTAATGGATCCTGATGTAATCTATAGAGATCCTGTCTCACGGTTAGTGGATCCTGGTGTACTCTGTAGAGATCCTGTCTCATGGTTAGTGGATCCTGGTGTACTCTGTAGAGATCCTGTCTCACGGTTAGCGGATCCTGGTGTACTCTGTAGAGATCCTGTCTCACGGTTAGCGGATCCTGATGTACTCTGTAGAGATCCTGTCTCATGGTTAGTGGATCCGGGTGTACTCTATAGAGATTCTGTCTCATGGTTAATGGATCCTGATGTAATCTATAGAGAAGAAATACAAAAGGGATTTTTCCCACGCACTCTGCTGGATGTTAGTAAGAAGAACTATATACTATGTAATAATAGGAAATTTAGAGCTCTTCGTTACATATGTTTTGCAAAAGATATGATAAGCCTCCAGGCCACTTCACGGCTGCTCTATTGCTGGAGGTCCCTAACTAAGCATAGGTCCAAGGCTTGGACCCCACAAAGTCGGCTCAGGCCTGACCACCCCAGGGCAGCACACCATTGAAATACTAAAGTGTTAATATGTGTTAAGAAAGAAGCAGAAGCTATGGGTTAGAAAGTGCTACAAAAATAAGGGTGTTAATAAAATACTCAAAAGAGTAATATTAGTGAAAAAATAGGAGTGTTACATAAGTGCTAAATAAATAATATGGCATGCTACCCCAAGGTGGCCCAGCCCCACCAGACCCGGGGGTACCACTCCCCAAACCCATACACAGCATAATAATAATAACATCCACTATGGGTCATACAATTGCTTAATATATGGCCACATGATAATGGCACATACAGAACATATCCAGATTGAGAGCTAGTTTACCTGGAGGCACCCCTGTATCCTCCAAATGGCACTACAGGACCCAGCATGCCCTCCTAATGCTGGCTCCATCTATGCCTCTCTGAACTGCAATAAATAGTGGAAAACTGCTCTAATCAAGCTGGTAACAATCCCCAGGTGCTGCGGGAGGGGGTTACTCTAGACAAGAAATACAAAAGGGATTTTTCCCACGCACTCTGCTGGCTGTTAGTAAGAAGAACTATATACTATATAATAATAGGAAATTTAGAGCTCTTCGTTACATATGTTTTGCAAAAGATATGATAAGCCTCCAGGCCACTTCACGGCTGCTCTATTGCTGGAGGTCCCTAACTAAGCATAGGTCCAAGGCTTGGACCCCACAAAGTCGGCTCAGGCCTGACCACCCCAGGGCAGCACACCATTGAAATACTAAAGTGTTAATATGTGTTAAGAAAGAAGCAGAAGCTATGGGTTAGAAAGTGCTACAAAAATAAGGGTGTTAATAAAATACTCAAAAGAGTAATATTAGTGAAAAAATAGGAGTGTTACATAAGTGCTAAATAAATAATATGGCATGCTACCCCAAGGTGGCCCAGCCCCACCAGACCCGGGGGTACCACTCCCCAAACCCATACACAGCATAATAATAATAACATCCACTATGGGTCATACAATTGCTTAATATATGGCCACATGATAATGGCACATACAGAACATATCCAGATTGAGAGCTAGTTTACCTGGAGGCACCCCTGTATCCTCCAAATGGCACTACAGGACCCAGCATGCCCTCCTAATGCTGGCTCCATCTATGCCTCTCTGAACTGCAATAAATAGTGGAAAACTGCTCTAATCAAGCTGGTAACAATCCCCAGGTGCTGCGGGAGGGGGTTACTCTAGACAAGAAATACAAAAGGGATTTTTCCCACGCACTCTGCTGGCTGTTAGTAAGAAGAACTATATACTATGTAATAATAGGAAATTTAGAGCTCTTCGTTACATATGTTTTGCAAAAGATATGATAAGCCTCCAGGCCACTTCACGGCTGCTCTATTGCTGGAGGTCCCTAACTAAGCATAGGTCCAAGGCTTGGACCCCACAAAGTCGGCTCAGGCCTCTGTAGAGATCCTGTCTCACGGTTAGCGGATCCTGATGTACTCTGTAGAGGTCCTGTCTCATGGTTAGTGGATCCGGGTGTACTCTATAGAGATTCTGTCTCATGGTTAATGGATCCTGATGTAATCTATAGAGATCCTGTCTCACGGTTAGTGGATCCTGGTGTACTCTGTAGAGATCCTGTCTCATGGTTAGTGGATCCTGGTGTACTCTGTAGAGATCCTGTCTCACGGTTAGCGGATCCTGGTGTACTCTGTAGAGATCCTGTCTCACGGTTAGCGGATCCTGATGTACTCTGTAGAGATCCTGTCTCATGGTTAGTGGATCCGGGTGTACTCTATAGAGATTCTGTCTCATGGTTAATGGATCCTGATGTAATCTATAGAGATCCTGTCTCACGGTTAGTGGATCCTGGTGTACTCTGTAGAGATCCTGTCTCACGGTTAGTGGATCCTGGTGTACTCTGTAGAGATCCTGTCTCACGGTTAGTGGATCCTGGTGTACTCTGTAGAGATCCTGTCTCACGGTTAATGGATCCTGATGTACTTTATAGAGATCCTGTCTCATGGTTAGTTGATCCTGGTGTACTCCCATGTGTCACTGTGCTCTGTCTGTTACAGATGAGGCGTTGCTGCGCGCCCAGGAGGAGGAGAAAGCCATGATAGAGGCGATGGATGAAGAGGAATATGATCAGTTACCTGCAGAGGAACGAGCACGTATCGATGGACTGCGCCTCAAAGCTGTGCGGGAACGGAAAAAAAGGTCTTATCTGTCATATATCCTCTCCTCTCTTACTTCACATATGTGTAACTACATCTGCGCCGTTATAGTTAGTAAATACTGAGGAAACGGAATGCTGCAAACCTCACTTTGTGTCAGAGAGATTTGCCCTCTCTCTGAAGGGGGAGAGTTATCAACGCTTGGAGAGAGAAAAGGTACTAACCAATCACCTCCTTTCTTTCTTCTAGCACAGTCTGTAACATGGCAGTTAGGAGCTGAGTGGCTGGTACTTTTTCTGGTATCCGGTCTTTAGGTCGACCACTATTGATCGACCTGCATTAGGTTGACATGGTCACTAGGTCAACATGGCAAAGGTCGACACATGAAAAGGTCGACATGAGTTTTTCAAATTTTTTGAACTTTTTCATACTTTACCATCCACATGGACTGCAATTGGGAACGGTAACCTGCCCAAAGCATGGCGAGGGGACACGGAGCACTAATTGGGGTTCCCGGTTACTGTACGGAAAAAAGACACGTTTTTTTTTTTTTTTTAAACTTCATGTCGACCATTTCACCGGCTTTGCGAGGTGTCAGAGCCGCTTCTCCGCTGCAGGACCACTGTCCTGAGAGGTTGTTTGTTCAGCGGGACACTGCACCTTGGCTGTCTCAATCGCAGCACGCCGCACACCCCTAACAGCCTGAAGGCGACATCGGTGGTGAGTACAAACCAGGGGCTCCTCAAGAGGTGTCCCCCGGTTCAAGGTGCGGCTGACACGCAGGGGAGGCATACAGGATCCTCCTGGGGGGGACCCGCTATAGCCCCGTGTACACCGGCAGCGGTTTAGTGAAAACTTGCATTTATGTTGTTTTACACTGTTTGTGTGAATGTGTATGGCGCTATTGTTATTGCAATCATGGTAAAACAGAAGTTGTGCAGTATGTGTAACACCAGATTCTCCCCTCTATCATCTGGCTCCATTTCATGTGAACAATGCAGTCAGTCCTCACAAATCATTGAGTCGGCTGGGGTGGAGGGTCCAGTCAAAACTATGATGTCTGATATGTCATCTCAGCTCACTGCAAATACCCATAAAACTCAGCAATTACAGCAGGCTGTTGCAGACCTGGCTGCTAGGGTAGATGTCCCCCATCACCCCTTTAGGTCCACAAAAACGTGAATTGCCTGCATTACTCTCAGATTCTCAGGAAGAAATACAAGAGGATGGGGAGGACGTGGTCCCCATTGGTGGGGATCCCCCTTCAGCACAGGGTATTGAACCCCTCATTCTGGCTATACGGGATGTGTTAAAACTCCTTCTAGAGGACGTTGCTATACAGCAGTAGCTTTTCCTCACGCAAAACAAACTTTGTGTCACTTTCCCTGATTCTACTGAATTAGATTACCTATTTAAGTTAGCCTGGAAAAATCCAGACAAAAAATACCAGGTCTCCAAACGGTTTTTGCACACTTTCCCATTTGCTCCTGAAGGCAGGAAATTCTGGGAAGTACCCCCAGCTGTGGACGTATCAGTATCTCGCCTCTCTAAGAAGACGGTACTGCCGGCCCCGTTCTCCTTTACCATAAAGGACCCTGGAGATAGAAAAATTGAGACTACACTGAAGTCTGTCTACATGGCAGCAGGTGTATCACAGAGACCGGTCATTGCAGGTTGCTGGATGACCCATGCCATTCATACATGGGCTACTCAGATTCTGGAGGGCCTTTCAGGGGATATGTCCCTGGTTACTACGGTGACTCTCCTAAAACACATTCAGGACACTGCACGCGTCCTGTGTGACTCTCTCAAGGAGATAGGCAATATCAATGCTAGGAACACTGCTATGGCAGTGTCAGCGCGCAGGGCCTTGTGGTTGCGTCAGTGGGTTGCGGACGCAGAATCCAAGCGCAATGTGGAGTCTCTTCCATTTTCAGGGGAATGGCTCTTCAGGGGAGAACTGGATGCGTTGATCTCTAAGGTTACTGATGGGAAATCTAAATTTCTCCCCTCTGGGGCCCCGCCAGCTAGAAGGACCTATCCGGGGCCGTCTACTCAGTCCTTTCGGTCCACCAGATTTCGATCTAGGGCCAGAGGTGCCTCCAATGCGGCTAGAGGCACCAGAGTTAAGCCTAAGAAACCAGCCATTGCCGGCTCTCATGAACAGAACACCAGTTCAGCTTCCACTAAAACCTCAGCATGACGGTGCACGCCCACCCCGAGGGGATCTCAAGGTGGGAGCTCGGTTACGTCACTTCAGCCACATCTTGGAAAGTTCCTGCCAGGATGCCGGGGTCAGAGAACTCATATCTCAAGGCCACAAGCTGGAGTTTGACTGTGCTCTTCCCCAACGGTTTTTCAAATCAAGCTTACCAGCTTTGGAAGATTTGTGGGCTACGCTGCTGCTGGCCATCAACAAGTTGGGTCAGTCACAAGTCATTGTTCCAGTACCACTGCAACAACAAGGGCAAGGTTACTACTCCAATCTGTTCGTAGTGCCGAAACCAGACGGGTCGGTAAGACCCATTATGAATCTGAAGTCCTTGAACCCTTACCTAAAGGTTTTCAAGTTCAAGATGGAATCTTTGCAAGCAGTGATTGCAGGTCTGGAAGAACAGGAATTCCTGGTATCCCTGGATATCAAGGACGCCTATCTCCATATCCTGATTTGGCTTTTTCATCAGGCCAGCTTATCTGAGGTTTGCTTTGCTGACCGCTTGCTACCAGTTCCAGGCATTACCCCTTGGCCTGTCTACAGCTCCGAGGGTGTTCATGAAGGTGATGGCGGAGATGATGTTCCAGCTCCAAGTCCAGGGGCTCACGATTGTCCCTTACTTGGACGATCTCCTGATAAAGGCAAAATCCAGGGAGCTTCTATTGCTCCATATAGATCGCACTATCCAGCTTATGTCTCATCATGGGTGGATCTTCATTTACAGAATTCCCACCTGGAGCCATCTCAGCAGCTCCTGTTCTTGGGAATGATCCTGGATACTGTGGCACAGAAAGTGTTCCAACCAGAGGACAAAGTGAGAACGCTCCAAGAGATGGTCCGCATGGTTCTCCGACCTGCTCGAATATCCATCCATCTTTGCATAAGATTGTTGGGATTAACGGTGGCCTCGTACGAGGCAATCCAGTATGGTAGGTTCCACACCAGAACATTTCAATTGGATGTCATGAGCTAGTGGTCCGGTTCACATCTTCAGATGCAACGGGTGATTCAACTGTCACCTCAGGCCAGGATTTCTCTCCTGCAGTGGCTGCAGTCTTCCAACCTCCTGGAAGGCCGAAGCTTCGGGATTCAGGATTGGATCCTCCTCATGACGGATGCAAGTCTTATAGAATGGGGTCCTGTCACCCAAGGGGCTCCATTCCAGGGCAGGTGGTCTGCCCACGAAGGCCTACTTCCGATCAACATTCTGGAATTTCGGTCAATCTACAATGCTCTGATTCAGTCCTTTCCTCTGCTCAAGGATCGGGCAATCCAGGTTCAGCTGGACAATCGACAAGGAGGGACAAAAAGCAGCGCCTGCATGCGAGAAGTGTCAAGGATACTCCTCTGGGCAGAAAGAAATGCAAGAGCACTGTCCACGATCTATATTCCGGGAGTGGACAACTGGGAAGCGGATTTCCTGAGTCGTCACAATCTCTACCCAGGAGAGTGGGGGCTACACCTTCGGGTGTTTCAGCAGATCATTGACAGGTGGGGTTGCCCACAAATCGACATGATGGCGTCTCGCCTCAACAAGAATCTTCGCTGCTATTGCTCGCGATCCAGGGATCCTCAGGCAAGTGCAGTAGATGCTCTGACGTCGCCTTGGCCATATCGGCTGGTCTACCTATTTCCTCCAATTCCGTTGATCCCGCGGGTGCTCAAGAGGCTCAGACATCAATCAAGGTGTTCAGGCAATACTGATTGCCCCGGATTGGCCTGGAGAGCTTGGTACATGGATCTTCTGGGCATGTCCGTAGAAGACCCTTGGCCTCTGTCGCTAAGAAGGGATCTTCTTCAACAAGGACCATTCGTCTACCCGGACTTACGGCGGCTTCATTTGACGGCATGGAAGTTGAGTGGAACATCCTAGCTCACAAGGGCTTTTCCAAAAAGGTCATTGCTACCATGGTTCAGGCCAGGAAACCTGTGACGTCAAAAAACTATCACCATATATCTGGAAGAGGTATGTGTCCTGGTACGCGGAATGAAATTATCAGCCTGCGCAGTTCCATTTGGGGCGGTTCCTCCGTTTCCTGAAGGCTGGTGTGGATAAGGGCTTACGTCTGGATTCCATTAAGGTCCAGATTTCAGCCCTCTCCACTTTCTTCCAGAAGAAACTGGCAGTGGAAGTTCAGACCTTCTTGCCTTATCGTGTAAAAGTCCATATTTGGTCGGTCTTTTACGAGGACAGAGCAGAGCTCAGGACTCGACAGCAGTTCCTGCTGAAGGTCGTCTCTGTGTTGCGTTTGAATCAACCTCCTTGTATTTCCACCTAGTTCTGGCGCTTCTGCTCCTCCGGAGGCATTGGATTCTGTGCGAGCCTTGAAGGTCTATATCAAGAGAACGTCTAGAATCAGACGGATTCCTTGTTCGTGCTGTATGATGTGCAGAAGAAGGGTTGCCCTGCTTCAAAGCAGTCCATTGCTCGTTGGCTTAGGCTCACTATCCAACAGGCCTATGTGCACGCAGCTTTGCCTGTTCCACAGTCTCTGAAGGCCCACTCTACTAGATCAGTGGGGTCTTCCTGGGCGGCTGCCCGTGGGGTCTTGGCCCTGCAACTGTACCGGGCTGCTACCTGGTCGGGGAAGAACACCTTTGTGAAGTACTACGGATTTGATACCCTGGCCAAAGAGGATACCCAGTTTGGGCAGGCGGTACTGCAAACGTCTCCGCCCGTTCCCGCCCGTTCTGGAAGCTTTGGGACGTCCCCATCGTACTAATGTGTCCCGAATATCCCTTATGGATGCTAGAGAAAATAGGATTTTAATACCTACCGGTAAATAATTTTCTCGTAGTCCATAAGGGATATTGGGCATCTGCCTTAGTACGGTGACTTTCTGCAGGTGGTCTGTTGTACGTTACCTGCTCAGCTGTTGCTGTTTTGTTGCCAGCCGTTGCTGGTCGAGTTTATGTTATTAGTGTGTTGGTGAAAAATCTCACTACTCCTTGTTATTCAATTCCTTCTCTCGAGTATGTCCTTTCTCCTTCGGGCACTGTTTTTACCTATAACTGCCTGTGGAAGGGGGCATAGAGGGGAGGAGCTAGCACACCCAATTGAAGAAATTTAAAGTGCACTGGCTCCTTTGGACCCCGTCTATACCCCATCGTACTAATGTGTCCCCAATATCCCTTATGGACTACGAGAAAAGGATTTACCGGTAGGGATTAAAATCCTATTTTTCTTATACAGGTTGAGTATTCCTCATCCAGAAATGTGTGCAGAACAATATTTAGTGGAATCTATAAAGTTTACAATACTTTTGAAATTAACCATACATATATAATAACCCAAATATTATAATGACCCAATTCAGACATTGATTGTTTAATTATTAAAGATTATAGGTAATTGCAGGGATAGGTGAAACATCCTACATGCACTCAGCAGGCCCTGGACCTACTGTATGGGTAAAAACTGTGGGGCGCAATCTTCTTGGAGGACGTCTAAGGATAGTAATAAGCGCTGTTATGTAGATCTACTTTTATAGAGCGATATCTGGTGTAATATACTGTGAAGCTAGTTCTAGCTTATACATGGTTAAATGTGCTTCATATATATTCCTTTAACATATCTCTCTCTCTCTCATCGCTGTCTTTCGCTTATCTCTCAAATCTCTGTCTCTTGTCTTTCTCTGTCATCTCTCTCATCTCTATCTCCTTAGTTATTTTTTCTCTTTATTTCACCTCTCTCTCTTTCTCATCTCGGTGTCCTCTCTCTCAGTTGTCTCTTATCTCTGTGTATTTCACCTGTCTCTCTCACATATCTGTCTTTCATCTTATTCTCTCATTCATTTCGCTATCATCCTTCTCACTCATTTTGCTCTCATCTTTCTCTCACTCTATTCTTTCTCTCATCCCACTCTAATTTTTTTCTCCCACTAATCTTTCTCTCTCTCATCTCGCTCTCCTCTTTCTCTCTCGCTCTCCCCTTTCTCGCTCTCCCCTTTCTCTCGCGCTCATTTTTCTCTCTCATCTCGCTCTCCTCTTTCTCTCTTGCTCATCTTTCTCTATCGTCCTAGTGGATGCTGGGGTTCCTGAAAGGACCATGGGGAATAGCGGCTCCGCAGGAGACAGGGCACAAAAAGTAAAGCTTTAGGATCAGGTGGTGTGCACTGGCTCCTCCCCCTATGACCCTCCTCCAAGCCAGTTAGATTTTTGTGCCCGGCCGAGAAGGGTGCAATCTAGGTGGCTCTCCTAAAGAGCTGCTTAGGAAAGTTTAGCTTAGGTTTTTTATTTTACAGTGAGTCCTGCTGGCAACAGGATCACTGCAACGAGGGACTTAGGGGAGAAGAAGTGAACTCACCTGCGTGCAGGATGGATTGGCTTCTTGGCTACTGGACATCAGCTCCAGAGGGACGATCACAGGTACAGCCTGGATGGTCACCGGAGCCTTGCCGCCGGCCCCCTTGCAGATGCTGAAGTAAGAAGAGGTCCAGAATCGGCGGCAGAAGACTCCTCAGTCTTCTAAAGGTAGCGCACAGCACTGCAGCTGTGCGCCATTTTCCTCTCAGCACACTTCACACGGCAGTCACTGAGGGTGCAGGGCGCTGGGAGGGGGGCGCCCTGGGAGGCAAATGAATACCTAATTTGGCTAAAAATACCTCACATATAGCCTCCGGAGGCTATATGGAGATATTTAACCCCTGCCAGAATCCGTTAAGAGCGGGAGACGAGGCCGCCGAAAAAGGGGCGGGGCCTATCTCCTCAGCACACAGCGCCATTTTCCCTCACAGAAAGGCTGGAGGGAAGGCTCCCAGGCTCTCCCCTGCACTGCACTACAGAAACAGGGTTAAAACAGAGAGGGGGGGCACTAATTTGGCGATATGCTTATATATATATTAAGATGCTATAAGGGAAAACACTTATATAAGGTTGTCCCTATATAATTATAGCGTTTTGGTGTGTGCTGGCAAACTCTCCCTCTGTCTCTCCAAAGGGCTAGTGGGTCCTGTCCTCTATCAGAGCATTCCCTGTGTGTGTGCTGTGTGTCGGTACGTGTGTGTCGACAGGTAGGAGGACGATGTTGGTGAGGAGGCGGAGCAATTGCCTGTAATGGTGATGTCACTCTCTAGGGAGTCGACACCGGAATGGATGGCTTATTTAGGAAATTACGTGATAATGTCAACACGCTGCAAGGTCGGTTGACGACATGAGACGGCCGACAAACAATTAGTACGGTCCAGACGTCTCAAAAACACCGTCAAGGGTTTTTAAAACGCCCGTTTACTTTAGTCGGTCGACACAGACACAGACAGGGACACTGAATCCAGTGTCGACGGTGAATAAACAAACGTATTCCTTATTAGGGCCACACGTTAAAGGCAATGAAGGAGGTGTTACGTATTTCTGATACTACAAGTACCACAAAAGAGGGTATTATGTGGGATGTGAAAAAACTACCATAGTTTTTCCTGAATCAGATAAATTAAATAAAGTGTGTGATGATGCGTGGGTTCCCCCCGATAGAAAATTATGGGCGGTATACCCTTTCCCGCCAGAAGTTAGGGCGCGTTGGGAAACACCCTTTAAGGTGGATAAGGCGCTCACACGCTTATCAAAACAAGTGGCGGTACCGTCTATAGATAGGGCCGTCCTCAAGGACCAGCTGACAAGGCTGGAAAATATAATAAAAAGTATATACACACATACTGGTGTTATACTGCGGCCAGCGATCGCCTCAGCCTGGATGTGCAGAGCTAGGGTGGCTTGGTCGGATTCCCTGACTAAAAATATTGATACCCTTGACAGGGACAGTATTTTATTGACTATAGAGCATTTCTATATATGCGAGATGCACAGAGGGATATTTGCACTCTGGCATCATGAATAAACGCGATGTCCATAACTGCCAGAAGATGTTATGGACACGACAGTGGTCAGGTGATGCAGATTCCAAACGGCACAGTATGGCCGTATACAGGAAGAGGACTTGTTTGGGGTCGGTCCATCGGACCTGGTGGTCACGGCAACTGCTGGAAAATCCACCGTTTTTTACCCTAAGTCACATCTCTGCAGAAAAAGACACCGTCTTTTCAGCCTCAGTCCTCTCGTCCCTATAAGATCATATCTGCCCAGGGATAGAGGAAAGGGAAGAAGACTGCAGCAGGCAGCCCATTCCCAGGAACAGAAGCGTTCCACCGCGTCTGACAAGTTCTCAGCATGGCGCTGAGACCGTACAGGACCCCTGGATCCTACAAGTAGTATCCCGGGGGTACAGATGGGAATGTCGAGACGTTTCCCCTTCGCAGGCGCCTGAAGTCTGCTTTACCAAGTCTCCCTCCGACAAGGAGGTAGTATGGGAAAAAATTCACAAGCTGTATTCCCAGCAGGTGATAATTAAATTACCCCTCCTACTACAGAAAAGGGGTATTATTCCACACTATATTGTGGTACTGAAGCCAGAAGGCTAGGTGAGACTTATTCTAAAAATTTTTTTTTGAACACTTACAAAGGTTCAAATTAAGATGAAGTCACTCAGAGCAGTGATAACGAACCAGGAATAAGGGGACTATATAGTGTCCCGGGACATCAGGGATGCTTACCTCTATGTCCCAAATTTGCCCTTCTCACTAAGGGTACCTCAGGTTCGTGGTGCAGAACTGTCACTATCAGTTTCAGACGCTGCCGTTTGGATTGTCCACGGCACCCTGGGGTCTTTACCAAGGTAATGGCCGAATTGATGATTCTTCTTCGAAGAAAAGGCGTCTTAATTATCCCTTACTTGGACGATCTCCTGATAGGGGCATAGTCCAGGGAACAGTTGGAGGTCGGAGTAGCACTATCTCGGATACTGCTACAATCAGCACGGGTGGATTCTAAATATTCCAAAATCGCAGCTGATCCCGACGACACGTCTGCTGTGCCTAGGGATGATTCTGGACACAGTCCAGAAAAAGGTGTTTCTCCCGGAAGAGAAAGCCAGGGAGTTATCCGAGCAAGTCAGGAACCTCCTAAAAACAGTGCATCATTGCACAAGGGTCCTGGTAAAAATGGTGGCTTCCTACGAAGCAATTCCATTCGGCAGATTTCACGTAAGAACTTTTCAGTGGGATCTGCTGGACAAATGGTCCGGATCGCATCTTCAGATGCATCAGCGGATAACCCAATATCCAAGGACAAGGGTGTCTTTCCTGTGGTGGTTATAGAGTGCTCATCTTCTAGAGGGCAGCAGATTCGGCATTCAGGATTGGATGCTGGTAACCACGGAGCCCAGCCTGAGAGGCTGGGGAGCAGTCACACAAGGAAAAAAATTTCCAGGGAGTGTGATCAAGTATGGAGACTTTTCTCCACATAAATATACTGGAGCTAAGGGTAAATTTATAATGCTCTAAGCTTAGCAAGACCTCTGCTTCAAGGTCAGCCGGTATTGATCCAGTGGGAAAAACATCACGGCAGTCGCCCACGTAAACAGACAGGGCGACACAAGAAGCAGGAGGGCAATGGCAGAAACTGCAAGGACTTTTCGCTGGGCGGAAAATCATGTGATAACACTGTCAGCAGTTTTTCATCCCGGGAATGGAAACTGGGAAGCAGACTTCCTCAGCACGACCTCCACCCGGGAGAGTGGAGACTTCATTGAGAAGTTTTTTCCACATGATTGTAAACCGTTGGGAAATACCAAAGGTGGACATGATGGCGTCCCGTCTGAACAAAAAACGGGACAGGTATTGCGCCAGGTCAAGAGACCCTCAGGCAATAGATGTGGACGTTCTGGTAACACCGTGGGTGTACCAGTCGGTGTATGTGTTCCCTCCTCTGCTTCTCATACCTAAGGTGCTGAGAATTATAAGACGTAGAGGAGTAAGAACTATATTCATGGCTCCGGATTGGCCAAGAAGGACTTGGTACCCGGAACTTCAAGAGATGCTTACAGAGGTCTTATGGCCTCTGCCGCTAAGAAGGGACTTGCTTCAGCAAGTACCATGTCTGTTCCAAGACTTACCGCAGCTGCGTTTGTCGGCATGGCGATGGAAAGCCGGATCCTAAGGGAAAAAAGGCATTCCGGAAGAGGTCATTCCTACCCTGGTCAAAGCCAGAAAGGAGGTGACCGCACAACATTATCACCACGTGTGGCGAAAATATGTTGCGTGGTGTGAGGCCAGGAAGGCCCACAAAGAAATTTCAACTCGGTCGTTTCCTGCATTTCCTGAAAACAGGAGTGTCTATGGGCCTCAAATTGGGGTCCATTAAGGTTCAAATTCGGCCCTGTAAATTTTCTTCCAGAAAGAATTGGCTTCAGTTCCTGAAGTCCAGAAGTTTGTCAAGGGAGTATTGCATATACAAACCCCTTTTTTGTGCCTCCAGTGGCACTGTGGGATCTCAACGTAGTTCTGGGATTCCTCAAATCACATTGGTTTAAAACCAGTCAAATATGTGGATTTGAAGCATCTCACATAAAAAGTGACCATGCTCTTGGCCCTGGCCTGGACCAGGCGAGTGTCAAATTGGTGGTTTTTTCTCAAAAAAGCCCATATCTGTTTGTCCATTCGGACAGGGCAGAGCTGCGGACTCGTCCCCAGTTCTCTCCCTAAGGTGGTGTCAGTGTTTCACCTGAACCAGCTTATTGTGGTGCCTTGCACCTACTAGGGACTTGGAGGACTCCAAGTTGCTAGGAGTTGTCAGGGCCCTGAAAATATGTTCCAGGACAGCTGGAGTCAGAAAATCTGACTCGCTGTTTATACTGTATGCACCCAACAAGTTGGGTGCGCCTGCTTCTAAGCAGGCGATTGCTCGTTGGATTTGTAACACAATTCAACTTGCACATTCTGAGGCAGGCCTGCCACAGTCTAAATCGGTTAAGGCCCATTCCACAAGGAAGGTGGGCTCATCTTGGGCGGCTGCCCGAGAGGTCTCGGCATTACAACTCTGCCGAGCAGCTACGTGGTCAGGGGAGAACACGTTTGTAAAATTCTACAAATTTGATATCCTGGCAAAAGAGGACCTGGAGTTCTCTCATTCGGTGCTGCAGAGTCATCCGCACTCTCCCGCCCGATTGGGAGCTTTGGTATAATCCCCATGGTCCTTTCAGGAACCCCAGCATCCACTAGGACGATAGAGAAAATAAGAATTTACTTACCGATAATTCTATTTCTCGGAGTCCGTAGTGGATGCTGGGCGCCCATCCCAAGTGCGGATTATCTGCAATACTTGTACATAGTTACAAAAATCGGGTTATTATTGTTGTGAGCCATCTTTTCAGAGGCTCCGCTGTTATCATACTGTTAACTGGGTTTAGATCACAAGTTGTACGGTGTGATTGGTGTGGCTGGTATGAGTCTTACCCGGGATTCAAAATTCCTCCCTTATTGTGTACGCTCGTCCGGGCACAGTACCTAACTGGCTTGGAGGAGGGTCATAGGGGGAGGAGCCAGTGCACACCACCTGATCCTAAAGCTTTACTTTTTGTGCCCTGTCTCCTGCGGAGCCGCTATTCCCCATGGTCCTTTCAGGAACCCCAGCATCCACTACGGACTCCGAGAAATAGAATTATCGGTAAGTAAATTCTTATTTTCTCTCTCACTCATCTCGCTCTCATCTTTTCTCACTCATCTCGCTCTCATCTTTTCTCACTCATCTCGCTCTCATCTTTTCTCAATCATCTAGCTCTCTCTCACTCATCTTGCTCTCATCTTTCTCTCACTCTTATCTTTCGCACTCGTCTCAGTCTCATCTTATTCTTACTCATCTCTCTCTCATCTTTCTCTCTCGTCTTTCTCACTCCTCTCACTCTCATCTTTCTCACTCATCTCGCTCTCTTCTTTCTCTCTCGCTCTGATCTTTTCTCACTCATTTCGCTCTCATCTTTTTTCTTTAACTCATCTTGCTCTCATCTTTTCTCACTTATCTGGCTCTCATCCTTCTCTCTTACTCATCTTGCTTTCATCCTTCTTTCTCACTCATCTCGCTCTCATCCTTCTCTCTCACTCCTCTCGCTCTCATCCTTCTCTCTCACTCCTCTCGCTCTCATCCTTCTCACTCCTTTCGCTCTCATCCTTCTCTCTCACTCATCTTGCTTTCATCTTTCTCACTTATCTCGCTCTCATCCTTCTCTCTTACTCGTCTTGCTTTCATCCTTCTTTCTCACTCATCTCGCTCTCATCCTTCTCTCTCACTCCTCTCTCATCCTTCTCTCACTCCTCTCGCTCTCATCCTTCTCACTCCTTTCGCTCTCTTCCTTCTCTCTCACTCATCTTTCTCTTACTTATCTCGCTCTCATCCTTCTCTCTTACTCATCTTGCTTTCATCCTTCTTTCTCACTCATCTCGCTCTCATCCTTCTCTCTCACTCCTCTCGCTCTCATCCTTCTCTCACTCCTCTCGCTCTCATCCTTCTCACTCCTTTCGCTCTCATCCTTCTCTCTCACTCATCTTGCTTTCATCTTTCTCTCACTTATCTCGCTCTCATCCTTCTCTCTTACTCATCTTGCTTTCATCCTTCTTTCTCACTCATCTCGCTCTCATCCTTCTCTCTCACTACTCTCGCTCTCATCCTTCTCACTCCTTTCGCTCTCTTCCTTCTCTCTCACTCATTTTGCTTCAATCTTTCTCTGTCACTCTATTCTTTCTCACTTATCTTGCTTTCATCTTTCTCACTCATCTTGCTTACATCTTTCTCTCTCACTCATCTTGCTTTCATCCTTCTTTCTCACTCATCTCGCTCTCATCCTTCTCTCTCACTCCTCTCGCTCTCATCCTTCTCTCTCACTCCTCTCGCTCTCATCCTTCTCACTCCTTTCGCTCTCATCCTTCTCTCTCACTCATCTTGCTTTCATCTTTCTCTCACTTATCTCGCTCTCATCCTTCTCTCTTACTCATCTTGCTTTCATCCTTCTTTCTCACTCTTCTCGCTCTCATCCTTCTCTCTCACTCCTCTCGCTCTCATCCTTCTCACTCCGTTCGCTCTCATCCTTCTCTCTCACTCATCTTGCTTTCATCTTTCTCTCACTTATCTCGCTCTCATCCTTCTCTCTTACTCATCTTGCTTTCATCCTTCTTTCTCACTCTTCTCGCTCTCATCCTTCTCTCTCACTCCTCTCGCTCTCATCCTTCTCACTCCTTTCGCTCTCATCCTTCTCTCTCACTCATCTTGCTTTCATCTTTCTCTCACTTATCTCGCTCTCATCCTTCTCTCTCACTCATCTTGCTTTCATCTTTCTCTCACTTATCTCGCTCTCATCCTTCTCTCTCACTCATCTTGCTTTCATCTTTCTCTCACTTATCTCGCTCTCATCCTTCTCTCTTACTCATCTTGCTTTCATCCTTCTTTCTCACTCATCTTGCTCTCATCCTTCTCTCTCACTACTCTCGCTCTCATCCTCTCTCACTCCTCTCGCTCTCATCCTTCTCACTCCTCTCGCTCTCATCCTTCTCACACCTTTCGCTCTCTTCCTTCTCTCTCACTCATTTTGCTTCAATCTTTCTCTGTCACTCTATTCTTTCTCACTTATCTTGCTTTCATCTTTCTCACTCATCTTGCTTTCATCTTTCTCTCTCACTCATCTTGCTTTAATCTTTCTCACTCATCTCGTTCTCATCTTCCTCTCTCACTCACCTCTCTCTCAATGTGTCTGGTGCAGAGAGCAGGAAGAGCGTCTGGCCCGAGAGGAACAAGAGCGGAGGCTGCAGGAAGAATTGATAAGACAGAGAGAAGAGGAGGAACTGAGAAAAAAGTCTAAAAGAGGAAAGAGCCGTGATGAGGACAAGGAGGGAAAGAAGAGCCAAATTGGCAATAAACAGGTGCTGCTCCCGACAGTGTCACCAAATAAAGTAGATTCTCTGTGAATCTTGCCTTACGCTGGAGAGGGCATGGCCAGCTTTCCCATGGGGTGTGACCTGCTTGCAGAGGTCACCCAACCAGTCCCCTCTATTCTACTTATATAGGGCACGTGCAGAATCCTCTGCTTAGGCTCAGCTGTCTGTATTCAGGATTTGCTGTCTATATATCACTAACACCTTTCTCCTCTATCAGGCCACAAAGACAGAACAGCGGCTGGACTCTGGATTGGAGAGAAAGATTTTAGTAAACCAGCCTGAGTCTTTGCTCAATGAGTCTGATGAAGGCAAGAAGAAAAAGAACAGAGATCTCCCCAGGCAGGAGCCTGAGAAGGAGCCGGCCAGTGACAGGCAGATGATGCAAAGGTTCAGGAGCTATGAGTCCTCCCAGAAGGAAATTCTGCACATCCTGACTTTCTGGGACCGTCTACAAGGGATCCTGATACCAAGCCATCCAGCAGAGGACGTGCAGCATGACGCGGAGGACCAGGCTCCCGAGCGCCACGCACCGTCAGGTAAGAAGTATCGCAAAGATCGTGAGCGAGAACGACAGGAGAGACTGGAGCGGGAGAAGGCAGAGAAAGAAAGGCAGGAGAAGGAACGAATGGAGAAGGAGCAGCTGGACAAAATGAGAACCACGGAAGATGAAGCTGGGCCACACATAGGGCCAGAGAGGGAAGGTCAAGATCATTTGGAAGAACTGAAGACTGAGGTGGGAATCCCACACTTCCACTTTCAGGTGTCTGGAGATGCTGAAACCATTGAGAAGAAGATTCTGCAAAGCGGGATTCTACCGTCCACAGAGGAGGTGAGAGCAGCAGTGCAGAGCATTCTGCTGGTATAGATGTGCAGGACACAGTGCTAGGGGCAGATGTACAGTATTGTGCAAAGGTTTTAGGCAGGCGTGGAAACAACGCTGCACAGTACGCATGCTGTCAGAAACAGTTTATTTTTATCAATTAGCAAAGTGAATGAACAGAAGAGAAATGTGAATCATATCAGTATTTGGTGCGACCTCCCTTTTCCTTCAAAACAGCATTAATTCTTCGAGGTACACTTGCACGCAGGTTTTGAAGGAACTCGGCAGGGAGGTTGTTCCAAACATCTTGGAGAACTAACCCCAGATCTGTGTATGTAGGCTGCTCAGATCCTTCTGTCTCTTCAAAAAAAGCAAAAAGCGCACAGCGGGGCAAAACCACGCCGCACTGCAGATGGGGGCAGATGTAACATGTTCAGAGAGAGTTAGACTTGGGTGGGGTGAGTGCAAACTGAAATGTAAAAATAAAGCTGTTGACGTGTGGGCCACATGCAAAAGCAGCCAGTACTTACCCTGCACAAAAACAATATACATGTATTTGCTCCCCTGTATGGCAGCATGGTGTGTTCCAGGCACAAAGTTACTGGCTTCTATTTGCTATAGTTACAGACATGAACAGCGTACAGTGATGGGTTTGTGATGCACATCTGTCTCCTCCTCCTCCTGCCAGGTACTTGAAGGCCTCGGACTTGGCCCGTCTGGTCCTCCAATTCCACCACCTCATTTATTCTCCGTCATCCCGTTCCCTGAACCGAGGACTTTGTCTTATGAGCAGGAGACACTCCGTCACTTCACCTTCATCGCAGCGTCACCAGATGACCCCAATGTAATTGTTGAGGAGAAGAAGGAGCCGGAATCTGAGCCAGAACCTGTTCTTAAGGTAAGAATGACCAATACCCTTCTGTGTCACCCATGTGTGAGTAACTGTGAGGGCACAGAGCCTATCATACAGGGAATGGGTGCAGAGGAGAATGCTGGGCTGTCTCTCTGGAGAATATAGTTAGAGCCCCCCTCAGGAGATAATGAGGAGTGTGGCTCATCCTTCCGGCCTGTTCTGTGTCATCAGCTTGTGGTAACACAGCAATGAGCCGATCGCAGTTCTGCCTGGAGGGTAGATTATTATTACCCTTTATCTATATGGCGCCAAAAGGGATCCACAGCGCCCAATTACAGGGTATATAAACAAATAAGCAAAACAGTGACTTACAGTACAAGACAATATAGGACAAGTACAGGGTATATAAACATAACTACATCAGCAGATGACACTGAAATAAGTATCAGGGTGGCAGAAAACCGCAGGATTTGGTGCCGTCGAAGATGGTTTAGTAAGAGAAGGATAAGCATATGAGGGTTGAGGGCCCTGCTCTAAAGGGGAGGGGCACACAGACGGGTTACACAGATGGGCTAAAGAGTGTGTGTGGAACAGAGGGTTAGGATAAGAGACGACTTGGTTTGTTGTAGAAGTGGGTCTTGAGAGCCCGTTAGAAGTTTTGTAGAGTGGGGAGAGTCTGAGGGGGAGAGGTAGGGAATTCCAGAGAAAGGGAGCAGCACTTGAGAAATCTTGGAGGTAGGAGTGGGAGGTAGTAATCAGAAGGCAGGAGAGTCGGCGTGCATTAGCAGAGTGAAGAGGATGGGTGGGAGAGTAAAGGGAGATAAGGTCAGAGATGTAAGTGGGAGAGGAGTGGGTGAGGGCTTTGTAAGTGAGTGTGAGAAGTTTGAATTGGATTCTGAAGGGAAGGGAAGCCAGTGAAAGGCTTGTAATAGAGGGGAGGTGGACGTAGTGCGTTTGGTGAGGAAGATGACCCGGGCTCCAACATTGAGGATAGATTGGAGTGGAGAGAGGTATGTGTCAGGGATGCCAGTCAGGAGGAGATTACAGTAGTCCAGTCTGGAGATGACAAAAGAATGGATGAGGGTATTAGTAGCGTCCTGGGTGAAAAAGGATCTGATCCTGGAGATTTTTTTGAGATGGAAGCACCAGGCCTGTGAGATGTGCTGAAAGTGTGGTGTTAAGGAGTGGGAGGAGTCAAGGATTACACCAAGACAGCACACTTGGGAGCTATAAGAGATAGTAGTGCCATCAATAGATAATGATAGTGTGGGAGGTGAGGTTATGCGGGAGGGTGGGGAGAAGATCAGCTCAGTCTTAGACATGTGAAGTTTAAGAAAGCGCTGGGACATCCAAGAAGAGACAGCAGAGAGACAGTTGGAGATACAAGGGAGGAGAGCGGGGGAGAGGTCCGGGGAGGAAAGGTAGATCTAAATATCATCAGCGTAGAGAAGATAATGGAAGTCAAAAGAGCTAATGAGTTCTCCTAAAGAGGATGTATAGAGAGAGAAAAGGTGAGGACCAAGAACAGAACCTTGGGGACACCTACAGTTAGTGAAAGTAGGGGAAGGTGGGGTCATGAGAGGAGACAAAGTAGAACGGTCGGAGAGGTAGGAGGACAGCCAGGAGAGGTCAGTATCATACAGACCAAGGGAGTGAAGGATTTGCAGGAGGAGCAGGTGGTCCACAGGGTCAAAAGCAGCAGAGAGGTCAAAGAGCGTAAGCAGAGAGTAGTGACCCTTAGATTTGGCAGCATAGAGATCATTGCAGACTTTCATGAGGGCAGTTTCAGTGGAAGGGAGAGGACGGAAGTCAGACTGAAAAAGGTCAATAGATAACAGACGGACCTGCAGGAGCAGTCATGGGCAGAGGGTATAGAGGTGATTCTGTTGGTGGCCATTGCAGGTCATAGCACGCAGCGGTGTACCATTGCAGGTAATAGCATGCAGCATGGATACTTGGCCTCTGTGCCATATTTTAGCAGTATCAGGATATTTGGGTTGTGTGTGACCTCAGGAGGAACAGCTGACACCCACAAGGAGCCGGAGTAAGAAGGAGAAAGCTGCGGACATGGGACGTGAGAGCCAGCGGGATAAACGTCGCACTTCCTCTCTCCGCAAGAGTCAGCAGAACCTGGAGAGCCGATCACCACCGCCTGACGCCAGGACACCTCTCTCAGATGCTGACCAGAACAGCGTCACTGGAGACATCCAGATGGAGAAGTTACCACAGTAAGATTATACATTGTGTAAACTTATTATTTTCAGCTAGCAATGAGTGTATATCATTCTCACTTCATCTCGTGTCCCCAGACTCGGTATATTCCGCTGGGTAGTACCAGCTAAGGGAGAAGTGCCACTAAGAATCCATTTTCAGTCTGATAATATTGGAAACTTTGATCAAACACTAAACTTTGAAGTTCTTGGGACCCATCGTAGATACCAGCTGTACTGTCGCGGAGTCTGCGCCTTTCCTGCAATCAGTCAAGATCCTAAGTAAGTGTTTTAGTAACAGAGGGACATTGCAAGCGCACCTGGTAGTAAATATGGGGTAGTATATATCTGTGCAATAAATGTGGGTATATAGATTCCGAAGGGAAAGATCCTGCCTCCTCTCTGTGATTTCTGTCACCCCACTGTCACACTACGGGTTCCTAAGCCCTCTTACTACAGCTTCCTCTGCCTCTTCACTGACTGGCATGTCTCTGCTGGCCAATCATTTCAGGATGTTCCGGTTTGTTCAGCTTCTGAATTATGTTGCTGCTCTATGGGCACAGCCATCTTGCCTGAGGTCAGCTGACACTATTGCAGGCAGTCACATAGACCTTACTATTCACATGACTCCAGTATCCAATCCCAGTGCAGTGAGCCTTATATAATCCATTCCCAGGCAGCTGTGCTTTGCCAGTTCAACTTGTCTTCAAATAGATTCCTGTATCTACTGCTCCAATCTGCGAACCAGAGAATCCTCACATTGCTATCGTTCAGCCTCCTATCAGCAAGTATCCATTGTAAACCTGAATCAGTTCTTCCCCACCAAACACAGAACCTGACACCCTCCCTTACTACCTCACAATCCTTGTAAACCACCAACTTCTTTTGTAAAATACTTGCAGCTATAAATATTTATTAGTCTGATTACTCATAGTGGATATATATATATATATATACACATACATATATACTAGTAGCCAGCCCATCAAAATGACACAGCATAAGTTATGTCAGCGGCTGCGGCTGTGCACGTCTGAACGGAGCATGTTTTGGTAAATGGGCGGCCCCTGGTGTGGTAAATGGGCGGCCTTTGGTGCTGTAAATGACCGGTCTCTGGTGCGGTAAATGGGCGGTCCCTGGTGCGGTAAATGGGCGGTCCCTGGTGCGGTAAATGGGCGGTCCCTGGTGCGGTAAATGGGCGGTACCCTGGTGTGATGCATCACATATTTATGTTGGGTCCACTTGAACTGAATGTTGCTACATCCGTGACAATATCTAGCAGGGACTGAATGACAGCAGCTGATCTCTGATTTCAGGATTGTATTTTCACACCGCAAGAAGGAGGCCAGAAGTGATGACATTGTACAGAAGAAGTACATTATGAGCAGCGGGACCCTGGACTTCGGCCCTCTCCTGTGTGGTAAAAGCCGGGACAAGTGAGGAGAAATTTTTACTGCTTTATTCTGATGTAAATGCGGTGAGATGATTGTGTGAGTGTGTGAGTATATATATGTGAGTGTGTGAGTATATGTGTGAGTGGATATGTGTGTGTGTGTGTGAGTATATATGTGTGAGTGGATATGTGTGTGTGTGTGTGTGTGGATATGTGTGTGTGGGAGTATATATGTGTGAGTGGATATGTATATATGTGTGTGGGTGTGTGTGAGTATATACAGTACGTGTGAATGTATATATGTGTGTGTGAGTATATATGTGTGGTTGTGTGTGTGAGTATGTGTGGTTATGTATGTGTGTGTGAGTATATATGTGTGAGTATATACAGTATGTGTGAATGTATATATGGGTGTGAGTATATATGTGTGGGTGTGTGAGTATATATGTGTGTGTGAGTATATATGTGTGGTTATGTGTGTGTGAGTATATATGTGTGGTTATGTGTGTGTGTGAGTATATATGTGTGGGTGTGTGTAAGTATATACAGTATGTGTGAATGTATATATGGGTGTGAGTATATATGTGTTGCTGTGTTTGAGTATATATGTGTGTGTAAGTATATATGTGTGGGTGTGTGAGTGTATATTTGTGCGTGTGTGTGAGTATATATATGTGTGGGTGTGTGTGTGTGTTTCTCTTCCCTATTCAATAATCTACATTCTGCAATAGTTTGGGGGGAGGTGTAGCAAGTGTGACATCAATCGGGTGTAGGGGGAAGGACATTAATTGGGGTCTGAAAAGGACAGAGAATATGTCAGGGTGCAGGTAATGAGACGGCGGACATCAGTATGTCATACAAGTGCTAAGCCAACATACATATCATATGGGGTGAATTATAGGTAAGATACCAGAGGGACTCACATCTAAACCATGGACAGCAGATTCATTCTCTCCCAGTATTAGTGCATGAAGACTATACCTTGTAATATTAGCGTGTGGTATGATGTATGATGCCTGTGTACAGGTATAAGGCTGGACAGTATCCAGAGAACATGGAGAAAATTACCATCTGTAACGTGTCTCCCCTGGATGCCGACATCACCTTCTGCTTCCAGCATGACATGAAAGCCGCCACCTTCATCCTGGACCCGCCGGCCATGACGCTGAGACCCAGCGAGAAGCAGGTTTCTTATATACCCCCATGTGTTATTCTCCCATAACATGGGTCTTGTATACCTCCCATGTGTTATTCTCCCAGAAGATGGGTCTTATATACCCCAATGTGTTATTCTCCCATAACATGGGTCTTATATACCCCCCCCCCCCCCATGGGTTCTTCTCCCAGAAGATGGGTCTTATATACCCCCATGTGTTATTCTCCCATAACATGGGTCTTATATATCCCCCATGGGTTCTTCTCCCAGAAGATGGGTCTTCTATACCCCCCATGGGTTATTCTCCCAGAAGATGGGTCTTATATTCACCTCCCCTTCCCCCAATGAGGTGTGTACTGAGGTGATTGGTCTGATTTCTGCAGGGGAGATATATTTGTGTGTGTTCTACCTCAGGAACTCTCCATATGGGCCTACCCTACATCTCCGGGGGTGTTTGAAGATAATATTGTGTGCTGCATTAAGGACAATCCTGACCCCACCATATATCACTTCTGTTGCCGGGGTGTGCGGCCAGATCTGGAATTAGATCGCAAGCAAGTGCACTTTGAGAAAATCCTCCTACATCGGTGAGTTATACATTTTGTGTAGCTATAGAGACGTATGGGGGCTGGATGCCGGCTGTGCGAGGGATTGGGTGTGAGTAGGGAAGGTAAGGCTGAGTGCTAGTGCCTCTGTGGGCTGTGAGAGGGATTGGATGTGAGTGGGGAAGGTTAGGGAAGCTCGGATGGCTGAGTGCTAGTGCCTGTGTGAGGGATTAGGTGTGAGTGGGGATGGTAAGGCTGAGGGATGGGGTGTGAGTAGGGAAGGTAAGGGAGGCTTGAATGGCTGAGGTGCTAGTGCCTGTGTGGGCTGTGCGAGGGATTGGGTGCAAGTGGGGAAGGTAAGGGAGGCTCGGATGGCTGAGAGCCAGTGCCTGTGCATGCGATGTGTGGTAAGGGGTGTGAGTGGGGAAGGTAAGGGAGACTTGGATGGCTGAGTGCTAGTGCCTGTGCATGCGATGTGTGGTAAGGGGTGTGAGTGGGGAAGGTAAGGGAGACTTGGATGGCTGAGTGCTAGTGCCTGTGCGTGGGGTGTGAAAGGGATGGGGTGTGAGTGGGGAAGGTAAGGGAGGCTCGGATAGCTGAGTGCTAGTGCCTGTACGGGGTGTGAGAGGGATGGGGTGTGAGTGGGGAAGGTAATGCTGAGTGCTAGTGCCTGTGTGGGCTGAGAGAGAGAGAGGAAGGTAAGGGAGACTCGGATGGCTGAGTTCTAGTGCCTGTGCGGGCTGTGCGAGGGATGGGGTGTGAGTGGGGAAGGTAAGGGAGGCTCGGATGGCTGAGAGCCAGTGCCTGTGCATGCTATTTGAGGTATGGGGTGTGAGTGGGGAAGGTAAGGGAGACTTGGATGGCTGAGTGCTAGTGCCTGTACGGGGTGTGAGAGGGATGGGGTGTGAGTGGGGAAGGTAATGCTGAGTGCTAGTGCCTGTACGGGGTGTGAGAGGGATGGTATGTGAGTGGGGAAGGTAATGCTGAGTGCTAGTGCCTGTGTGGGCTGAGAGAGAGAGAGGAAGGTAAGGGAGACTCGGATGGCTGAGTGCTAGTGCCTGTGCGGGCTGTGAGTGGGGAAGGTAAGGGAGGCTCGGATAGCTGAGTGCTAGTGCCTGTGCGGGCTGTGAGAGGGATTGGGTGCAAGTGGGGAAGGTATGCGAGGCTCGGATGGCTGAGAGCCAGTGCCTGTGCATGCTATGTGAGGTATGGGGTGTGAGTGGGGAAGGTAAGGGAGACTTGGATAGCTGAGTGCTAATGCCTGTGCAGGCTGTACAAGGGATGGGGTGTGAGTGGGGAAGGTAAGGGAGACTTGGATGGCTGCGTGCTAGTGCCTGTGCGGGGTGTGAAAGGGCGGGGTGTGAGTGGGGAAGGTAAGGGAGGCTCGGATAGCTAAGTGCTTGTGCCTGTACTGGGTGTGAGAGGGATGGGGTGTGAGTGGGGAAGGTAATGCTGAGTGCTAGTGCCTGTACGGGGTGTGAGGGGGATGGGGTGTGAGTGGGGAAGGTAATGCTGAGTGCTAGTGCCTGTGTGGGCTGAGAGAGAGAGAGAGGAAGGTAAGGGAGACTCGGATGGCTGAGTGCTAGTGCCTGTGCGGGCTGTGAGTGGGGAAGGTAAGGAAGGCTCGGATAGCTGAGTTCTAGTGCCTGTGCGGGCTGTGAGAGGGATTGGGTGCAAGTGGGGAAGGTATGCGAGGCTCGGATGGCTGAGAGCCAGTGCCTGTGCATGCTATGTGAGGTATGGGGTGTGAGTGGGGAAGGTAAGGGAGACTTGGATAGCTGAGTGCTAGTGCCTGTGTGGGCTGTGCAAGGGATGGGGTGTGAGTGGGGAAGGTAAGGGAGACTTGGATGGCTGCGTGCTAGTGCCTGTGTGGGCTGAGAGTGAGGGAAAGGTAATGTAGGCTCGGATGGCTGAGTGCTAGTGCCTGTGCAGGCTGTGAGAGGGATGGGGTGTGAGTGGGGAAGGTAAGGGAGACTCGAATGGCTGAGTGATAGTGCCTGTGTGGGGTGTGCGAGGATTGGGTGTGAGTGGGGAAGGTAAGGGAGGCTCGGATGGCTGAGTGCTAGTGCCTGTGCGAGGATTGGGTGTGAGTGGGGAAGGTAAGGGAGGCTCGGATGGCTGAGTGCTTGTGCCTGTGCGAGGGATTGGGTGTAAGTGGGGAAGGGAAGGCTGAGGGATGGGGTGTGAGTAGGGAAGGTAAGGGAGGCTTGAATGGCTGAGGTGCTAGTGCCTGTGTGGGCTGTGCGAGAGATTGGGTGTGAGTGGGGAAGGTAAGGGAGGCTCGGATGGCTGAGTGCTAGTGCCTGTGTAGGCTGTGAGAGGGATTGGGTGCAAGTGGGGAAGGTAAGGGAGGCTCGGATGGCTGAGAGCTAGTGCCTGTGCGTGGGGTGTGAAAGGGATGGGGTGTGAGTGGGGAAGGTAAGGGAGGCTCGGATAGCTGAGTGCTAGTGCCTGTACGGGGTGTGAGAGGGATGGGGTGTGAGTGGGGAAGGTAAGGGAGGCTCGGATAGCTGAGTGCTAGTGCCTGTACGGGGTGTGAGAGGGATGGGGTGTGAGTGGGGAAGGTAATGCTGAGTGCTAGTGCCTGTGTGGGCTGAGAGAGAGAGAGGAAGGTAAGGGAGACTCGGATGGCTGAGTGCTAGTGCCTGTGCGGGCTGTGCGAGGGATGGGGTGTGAGTGGGGAAGGTAAGGGAGGCTCGGATGGCTGAGAGCCAGTGCCTGTGCATGCTATGTGAGGTATGGGGTGTGAGTGGGGAAGGTAAGGGAGACTTGGATGGCTGAGTGCTAGTGCCTGTACGGGGTGTGAGAGGGATGGGGTGTGAGTGGGGAAGGTAATGCTGAGTGCTAGTGCCTGTGTGGGCTGAGAGAGAGGGAAGAAGGTAAGGGAGACTCGGATGGCTGAGTGCTAGTGCCTGTGCGGGGTGTGAAAGGGCGGGGTGTGAGTGGGGAAGGTAAGGGAGGCTCGGATAGCTGAGTGCTAGTGCCTGTACGGGGTGTGAGAGGGATGGGGTGTGAGTGAGGAAGGTAATGCTGAGTGCTAGTGCCTGTGTGGGCTGAGAGAGAGAGAGGAAGGTAAGGGAGACTCGGATGGCTGAGTGCTAGTGCCTGTACGGGCTGTGAGTGGGGAAGGTAAGGGAGGCTCGGATAGCTGAGTGCTAGTGCCTGTGCGGGCTGTGAGAGGGATTGGGTGCAAGTGGGGAAGGTATGCGAGGCTCGGATGGCTGAGAGCCAGTGCCTGTGCATGCTATGTGAGGTATGGGGTGTGAGTGGGGAAGGTAAGGGAGACTTGGATAGCTGAGTGCTAGTGCCTGTGCGGGGTGTGAAAGGGCGGGGTGTGAGTGGGGAAGGTAAGGGAGGCTCGGATAGCTGAGTGCTAGTGCCTGTACGGGGTGTGAGAGGGATGGGGTGTGAGTGGGGAAGGTAATGCTGAGTGCTAGTGCCTGTACGGGGTGTGAGAGGGATGGGGTGTGAGTGGGGAAGGTAAGGGAGGCTCGGATAGCTGAGTGCTAGTGCCTGTACTGGGTGTGAAAGGGATGGGGTGTGAGTGGGGAAGGTAAGGGAGGCTCGGATAGCTGAGTGCTAGTGCCTGTACGGGGTGTGAGAGGGATGGGGTGTGAGTGAGGAAGGTAATGCTGAGTGCTAGTGCCTGTGTGGGCTGAGAGAGAGAGAGGAAGGTAAGGGAGACTCGGATGGCTGAGTGCTAGTGCCTGTACGGGCTGTGAGTGGGGAAGGTAAGGGAGGCTCGGATAGCTGAGTGCTAGTGCCTGTGCGGGCTGTGAGAGGGATTGGGTGCAAGTGGGGAAGGTATGCGAGGCTCGGATGGCTGAGAGCCAGTGCCTGTGCATGCTATGTGAGGTATGGGGTGTGAGTGGGGAAGGTAAGGGAGACTTGGATAGCTGAGTGCTAGTGCCTGTGCGGGGTGTGAAAGGGCGGGGTGTGAGTGGGGAAGGTAAGGGAGGCTCGGATAGCTGAGTGCTAGTGCCTGTACGGGGTGTGAGAGGGATGGGGTGTGAGTGGGGAAGGTAATGCTGAGTGCTAGTGCCTGTACGGGGTGTGAGAGGGATGGGGTGTGAGTGGGGAAGGTAAGGGAGGCTCGGATAGCTGAGTGCTAGTGCCTGTACTGGGTGTGAAAGGGATGGGGTGTGAGTGGGGAAGGTAAGGGAGGCTCGGATAGCTGAGTGCTAGTGCCTGTACGGGGTGTGAGAGGGATGGGGTGTGAGTGGGGAAGGTAATGCTGAGTGCTAGTGCCTGTGTGGGCTGAGAGAGAGAGAGGAAGGTAAGGGAGACTTGGATAGCTGAGTGCTAGTGCCTGTGTGAGCTGTGCGAGGGATTGGGTGTGAGTGGGGAAGGTATGCGAGGCTCGGATGGCTGAGAGCCAGTGCCTGTGCATGCTATGTGAGGTATGGGGTGTGAGTGGGGAAGGTAAGGGAGACTTGGATGGCTGCGTGCTAGTGCCTGTGTGGGCTGTGAGAGGGATTGGTTGTAAGTGGGGAAGGTAATGTAGGCTCGGATAGCTGAGTGCTAATGCCTGTGCAGGCTGTGAGAGGGATGGGGTGTGAGTGGGGAAGGTAAGGGAGACTCGAATGGCTGAGTGCTAGTGCCTGTGTTGGGTGTGAGAAGGATGGGGTGTGAGTAGGAAAGTTAAGGGAAGCTCGGTTGGCTGAGTGCTAGTGCCTGTGCGGGCTGTGCGATGACAATGCTAAATTCCTTTGTCGTATAACAACCCTTTATGAAGCTAAGAACACTGTACGCTGCGTACTTAAGAAGTACCGTAATGGTACGCTAGTTGCGTAACGATCGCTCTGCCGTAGGCGAGACGCTCAAGCGTCACGTTCGCTCACGGCCCAGCGATCACAGGACACGTTATTGGTTATGACTAGAGTAATGATTCGCTATGGCGTAGCTTACGCTCGAGACCACGAGGAGGTCACCAGCGATGCAGACGCTCACAACACTATACCTTTACGATAAAACCTTATACCAATGAAATACACTGAATACCTTAATGTGAGTACAGGGTGTAAGTGCAACCTTGTGTAACCTGACTAACTACAAAGCTGCTTGAGCGTCACCGACGCTCAAGTGAACACTTAACACTATAGGAAATACACAGATGCTGGTTTAGGTTCCAAGGCCTATTAACTGTATTATATCTAATATACTTGTAAAAGGGGATAACAGTACAAATGATACACTACAATATAACAGAGACTTCCTAACCACAGAACTAAACAATAAATACAAAAAGACAATACTACACTGACCTAAATGCAATACAATACAATACTATCTAATACAATACAATACTAGCCTAGTCTAGGGGAGATATGAGAGAACAGAACAGAGAGAGAGAGAGAGAGAGAGAGAGAGAGAGATGAGATGAGAGAAATTGGCTCACAGAAAGACAATGATAACGGAGAGAAACTTACGCACAAAGGGTATGATCGCCTGCGCCTCGATATCCAGCTCCCGGCTATCAGCAGATAACCGTTGATGAGAGAGTGAGAGCTGGATGTGGTCGGCCTGCCTATTTATGCCCCACACACAATGCAATCTCCTGGTCCTACAATCCCATTGTCCATTGGCCGAAGGAATTCGGCCCTGCATCATAACAAAAGGTCATAGGGTGATTCATACAGGTGGGCTGTGACGATTTCCAACAGCTCAGGTGGGTGGGAAACTGGGTTTCCCGCCGCATACCTGAGTATGTGTAATTAATAGAAATGGACATAAACTTCTTATGTCCATAACTATTCGCACGAGCGATTAATACGCTCCAAACCAACACCGGAATATTGCTAATTAAATACTCTTCCGATGGGTACCAAACACTGCTGTATGATTCCTGTTAGACCCTTCGTACGACATAAAGAGGGATTCCTCAGCTCTGGGACATTGTATTTTAACCAAACTTTCAGAATCTATCAAAGGGACCATGATCTATAAACTACATTAATTGTGAACATTTGTAACGAATGAGTCGCACGCTACGACTACATAAACTCTACCGTAAATACACATACCGCGCCTGCGAGTGCACGTTATTGCGGGTATGCGCATCCACGGGAGAGCGCATGCACGCGCAGCGCGGACCAGTGTGCGGTGCAAATATGGCAACGTGCATTGAGACATTTTTCTGACTTTGACAGTCCACCCTTTGGCAGTCAATAATAACTGCCACAAAACATTTAAGGAGAAAAATGTAAGTCAGGGGTTAATTGATTTCCATGGTTGGGTAGGGGAGGAGAGAGGAGAAGGTGTGAAGAGGGTATGACCTAGTGAGATAGCAGAAGCATGTGTGTATGAATCCATGTTTGGGGGGTCATGTATCATCGTGCCGTACGTGTTGTAAATCAAGCTTCGAGGTATTGCGAAGTATACATTTGAATTCCTTCTTATCCTGTGGTACAGGTCTGTGGATGGGCTGTCAAACTTTACCGAGCTCATTTCGGCTGTGGTTGTAACAAAATGGGGATGCACATTTTAGTTGATGATACATGAATGGGGGAGGTATGTGGTTGCTGATATCTGTGCCTGTATTCCCTATCGTCTATGTGTGTCGTTACCTGAGGGTTGTAGAGATGAAGATAAAGAACACTTACGAAAAATGCAATGATATTCTATGTCAGGGAAATGTACATCTGTCGTCGAAGTTGTGTTCGGTATCTGTTGAGAGTCGTCTTCTTTGCGCTGTTTTGCTCCTTAGGCATGAGCAACAAGCTTTGTCAGTGCCATCAGATTTACAAAAATGTTGGGCTAGCGTGAGTTTAAAAATACTAGGGAAACTGGGGATCCATGGCAAAGTTCATCAAGTGTCCATATTTAAAGTTGTCAAATCTTCTTCTTTGGTCAATCCGTTGTCTGTATACATCTCGTCTCGTCAGCTTCCTCGTCCAAGGGGGTCTTTGTATCTTGGAGAAAAGCAGAAAAACAGGTGAAAGAAACGGACCGTATAATCGCATTTTCATCACATCCTGGTTTCTATCATTGGGTCATAAATCAAATCCAGGTTAATTACGGTTTCCTCACTCCTCAAGCTCATCACTTTTGTACTTTGTTTGCACCTCATTAAAGCCTGCCCGCATCTAAATATCAATCCAATCGATATAACGACACCCAAGATACATAGTAGAAACTTTCCAACATCCATTATGACTCCTTGAGCCCACTCTCCCAAACCGGAGAACCAATTTCGCGGGTTCAACCATGACACCCAACTAGTCAGCTCATTACCTACAGCAGCAAGGGTGAGATTGTGTTTTCGACGAAATTCCCACTTCAATTGGAGAATATCATCCATCTTTTGGTCTATGACCTCTACCGGGTCCTCGGTGCTATTCGTGATATACGTGCAACACTTTATGCCGTACTGTGTTGCTAATGTAACACAATATCCGCCTGTTACTGCTGTAAGATAATTAAGAACCATCCTATGCTGAACTAGTTCTGTTTTATAAGCTTGAAGTTCTCTTCCAGTGTATCTAAACGTGTCATCATACATTTCAGTGATATTATCTAACAAATTGGCGAGTGCGGAAATGTATCTATAATTCATCACTCCCCGAGCGGTACGAGTGAAATCTAACGCTACCAGAACCTGAATCCC